>NC_140592.1:575370485-576613193 GCF_964204655.1 Triturus cristatus | reverse complement strand
GGCTTGCCTGGGCGTATTTCGCTATATTGCCACTCTGTAGGCTATCACAGGGTCTGTAAGGCTGCCCCTGCAGCCCTTTGGGACAGCATCCAAGCACCGCTCACCTTGAGTATGCCGGTTATCTAGTCCTTTTCACAGAGCAGTAGAAACTGCCCCTCTCTCTTCTAGCAGGTATCCCCACTCCAGTGACAGCTCACCAACTCATCCAGTCCTCCCACTTCCCAGGACTGTAGCCTGCTCAGTTTATTCTCCTTATGCTCGTTGGTTCTCGCCCATTATCTTTGGGTTGTATAGTGTATAAACAGTCCGCACCCCTGCTGCCGGTTTAGCTACAACTCTTCATTCAAAACACAGCACCTTTAAGTCTGATCGACTACTGGGCCACTCAGGCTATCTTAATGAAGATGGACCCCCAGCTCGACATGCAGTCTTTTGATAAACTACCCAAAAATGGCATTGCGCCTAGAGTGCTGTGATGGCATACAGAACTTACACTCCTGTGGACAGCATTCCCCACCTCGCCATCGTCCTCATTAACCCGGGCCATCCTCGGAGGCACCGCAGTTCGTGGACTGGGAGCCTCCAGCTTCTGTTGGTGGAACAGCAGCTTCCATACATGATTCTGGGGGTTGTGTGCAGCTCAGGGTCAAGGAACGTATGTCACTGGAAAGTTGATGGGAACAAGCTTGTAGCTCGTCAGGCTCGGGGCTGCAGCCATCTTGGATCAGTGCAAAATTGAATTAGAACTTAGAATTGGACAAAGGAAAATGTATGTTCTAGAAACAAATGGCCATCTTGGAATGAAGTGCCTCCTAAGTTTTCTTTTCTTGTTTTACATACAGTTCAGTGACTCTTGACACACAGACACCACTGAGCTCAGTAGGAGTATTCTCTCCAGCATGGTGTGCCCAGCACTCTCCACGCTGCGACAGCTTCTGACAGTCGAGGTCACTCCCAACTTCTCCCCAGGGGTGGTTTCAAAGTGCTAATAATGCATGATTAATGCAGTGTATCATGGTGATGTGGACTAACACACTGAAATGCGTTAGTCTAACTCCTGATGCATGGTACTTGGCAGGGCTGTTCAAGCAGCACAGTAAGATTTAATGAGGTGAGAATCAGGGCTGCAGAGCCTGTAGGTAAAGGCCAAGCCCACCACCAGCCGGACCCTGCAGTTCTTCACAGAGTGGTGAGGAAATGTGAAATATATGTATACATATAAAAAAGATGCCATGTGACCTAATAGGACATTTAGTCCTGTTTCTATGTATGTGACCGTCCTGGTTTTTCATTCAGAAAATATGGTCGCATTGTACTTATTTTTTTTCATTCTTAGATCGGCTATGGAATTCCACATGCTCATTCTTACAGCAAGTATTACTGCACTGTACCAAGCTGATAAGTCAGGAAAAATCCATTCAACAAACATTTGTATTGATGTTAAGGAGGCCATAGTTTGTTATGCAGTTCGCCTTGTTAGGGTGTATAAGTATGAACACGCTACGGGAGGCAGGTATAGTAGGGATTACATTTGTTTCCAGGTTACTTTTACAACATTATAACGTTCCCCTTATTTACTTAATGACCTCAGTATGACACTGTGATTTAGGTCAGTTGCTGGGCCTCTGGACAAAGTGGAATTTTGATCTTAGGCAGAAAACATTACACTATCACACATGGTACACTTCAATATACATGGGCTGCTTGACAGAGTTTCCTGAACGAGCAAAAATGCCTGAACCCATGGAGAAAATTCAGATTGTTTCATTACACTAAATTAAACACAATTGTAAAGTTGAGTGTATGAACCCAAACACCCGCTTGTAAAGACGGTGAAGCATAGGCACTCTTACCTTAGGTATCAGTGACTATGCATGAAACAGTGACCTGGACCGCGAAGATTTTGAGCTGTGCTTGAATGGACCCATGTGCCCAATTACACATCCACCCTGCCACTCAGACTTCACTCTGACATACCTAAATAGAAAAGCAGACAGACACTAAAACCCCCAGTGAGATAGTAACAAAAGCACCTAAACATTCACTCACGCAGACAGGCACAGCTGATATGCATTTAACGCTAATGGAGGCAGTTGCATACACATTTAAAAAATCCAATACTCCTTAACACACCGGGGAGGCAATCCATGCAGCCCCTTAAAGACAAATTTAGAGAACCATGCATGTCCCAAAGAGAGGCAGTCATTTACCAACAAACTTACATACAATTACAATCACACCCCCAGATAAGGACTGAGCCATTCATTCAGATATCTGCTAATGAAATGACACTTTCAAGTCTACCATGCACAGAAGAAGCCCTTGGATTATTTCTCAGGCCTGTCACACTTGAGCCCGTGCATGTAGTTTTATTGCTAGGCCAACCTCTAGATTAAAAAGTCATAGAGAAGGCATAAACTGCTCTTTTACCAAGGATAACTCACCACTGAGGTAGGCTGCAGAAAGGCACTAGAGCAGGAAGCTATGTGCTTAAAAGGAAACATGTACTGTAAAGTTTCAGTGAGCTATATGCACGTCTAGAGACCTGCATACCCAAATATACATCCACCCTGCCGCACAGACTCCAATCTGACATACCTAAGTGGAGAATTAGACAGACACTAAAACACACATACAGACAGTGACAGAAGCACCTAAACATTAACTCACACAGACAGGCACAAGTGCTATATATTTCTAGCAGGAAACAGCGTTTGCAACGCTGTCATTATATCGCTGTACCATTACAACGCGGTCGTTACAACAACCTCTTTGTTAGTAAGCGATGCATTTACATCGCAAGTCATTACAATGACTTGCACTAGGGGGCGTTGAGGTATTGGAAATAAATTCCAACACCTTCCCTACTGTTGCACAAACTGGAGTAGGAATAGTAATTATTACTATGCCTAAGTCCAGCGCCCCCCCTAGTGCAAGTCATTGTAATGACTTGCAATGTAAAAGCATCGCGAACTAACAACACAGTTGTTGTAACAACCGCGTTGTAAAGATGTTGAGATAAACCAGCACATCATCGCCATGTAGCGAGATAATGTGCCATTGATTGTGTGTTCTGATGCCCCAATCGATTACATGGCTACCTAGTACGCAGGCCAAGTGCTCCATTGCTAAGGAAAAAATAATTAGGGATAAGAGGCACCCCTGCCTGGTGTCCTGTTCGATGATAAAGTAGTCCGAAACTGTGCGACCTGTCTTGTCCTACGGTTTTTTGCATGGCTGCTTAATCCAGTTCAGGAACTGAGGGCCTAATCCATAGACCACTACTACTGCATTAAGGTACTCCTATCCCAAGGTGTCGAACGCCTTTTCAATGTCTAGAGAGGCTATCCATGCTTGCTCCACTATTGTGCGTGCCCAGTCTAGCAGCATAAAGAGAAGGCATAGGTTTAGACTGGTATTCCGGCCAGGTATAAAACCGTTTTGGTTGGTGTGAGCTAGCAATTGTGTCACTTCTAGTAATCTGTTGGCCAGCACTCTATCCAGTATTTTATAGTCTATATTCAGGAGGGACAGGGCCTGGTTTAAGAAGCACCACCAACACTGCTTTGCGAAGTGAGAGTGGTAGTATGCCCTATTTATAAGCTTCTGTGTAGACCCAGTGTATGCGAGGAACCAATTGCATGCTTAATACTACATAAAATTCTAGGGGCCAACCATCCATCCCCGGGAGTTTACCTCTTACTAGTTGCTGGATGGCTTTGAATAGATTGGTTCCCGTAATGGGAGATTCTAGGGTGGTGAAATGTGTCTGAGGAATCTGGGGGAGCGCTATGCGTTCCAGGAAGAGCTGTAGCTCCTGTCTGTTATATGGCGAGGCGGCTCTGTAGAGGGAGGAAGGCTGAGTTAAACCCACCCTGCGAGTTAACCATCCGGCCCTCCTGATTGAAAATGGCAGTGATGGGTATTTAGGATAAGTCAGTTTTCAATAGCCACGCTAATGTCGTACCCGCTTTGTCCCCCTCCACGTGTCATCTAGTTAGGTATTGCTTATAGTCCAAGTTGCACAGTCATTCCAGGGTTGTTTTGTGGGATAACTTTGCTTGGGCCAATGGGGGGTATGACTTGTGGGTCAACCAGTGAAAGGCGTTAGCAGAGCTGTAATTCGTTCTCTAGAGCCTCCAACTCTTTATTGAGGGACATGCAGGTGCTGTATACTGCTTTTATTGCATGTCCACGTAAGACCACCTTGAATGCGTCCCATTATATTTCAGCATTGGATGCAGTGCCCTCATTGTCTATAAAGTATGTTGTGATGGACTGTGATAGGGAGGTGTGTAATGGAGCGTCTTTAATCGCTTCTAAGGGCAGACACCATGTTGGGATACTGGATTTAGTTTTTCCCCAGGTTAGCTGCAGTAGTAAGGGGCTGTGGTCTGATAATGTGCGGGTGAGATATTCTGCATGAGACACCCGAGACAAGGTCTCGTGGGAGCAATATATCATGTCTATTCTTGTGTATAGGTTATGTAACCCTGAATAATAGGAGTACTCTAAACTGATAGGATTTATACCTCGCCACACGTCCTGCAAGTGCAGATTGGTGGACCATGTGTGCAAATGTTGTGGCAGGGTGATGGATTGTGCACCTGGGAGTGGGGCATGTGAGCGATCCATGTCTAGATCTGGGGTGCAATTGAAGTCCCCCCCCAACACACAGGTGCTGAGGGGTCATGGAGCGATGCTGGGGTCCTGGATTGTAAACATGAGGATTGGCCGGAGTTTGGGGTATAGAGTGAGAATAGCGATATTGGTAGGCCAATTAAAAAATCCCCTCCAGGAAAGTGTATTGCTCATTCAGATCAGTACATGTGTGTAGAATCTCCAGTGGAATCCCGGGTGCCATCCATATCAAGACCCCTCTGGCGTAGCCAGAATATGTGGTCCCTACTATCGTGCCGCTTCTGCGCTTTTGCATTACGGCGAGTGTCTGAGTGGTCAGGTGTGTTTCCTGAAGGAGCGCAATGGTGATCTTGCCTCTCCTCAGGTGCTGGTATACCTGGTGCCTATTGGCTTGCCTTGCTAGGCCACAGACATTCCAAGTGAGTAGAAGCATGTGGTTTCCCTGTGTTCCCATTTATAGTGACTTGTTATGAAGGTGAGAGGAAATTCCCGATGCGTCGTCAATGTGTCCCCTGCACGCCCATAAACACATAACCACAATGTAATACACAGGCATTTGTATACATCCTTAGTGGTATGTGCAGTTTGGTGGTGCAGACAGCACTTTATAAACAATAACAGTCCCGAACTCTCACTCCAGGCCAACACGTAATGGGCGGACCGCCATCAGCACTTAACTGCGATTCGACTGAGATTTCAGACGTAGAAAAGGAAAAAGAGTAGAAAAACGAGCAGAGAGAGTAAAGAAAAAGTAATACAATGATGATTCTGTAACAGTCACTCAAAGTAGGTGGGGAGCAGAGGCAGTGTGACAAGCTCGGAACGCCCGCTTGTGAGAGTTGTTGTGCAAAGCCCTGGATGTCTTTGTGCAGCATTGCTCGACCGAGAGTTCCTATCCTCTGTAGTCCGCAATAGCTTCTACACAGCCACTAATTTAAGCAGCTGATCTCTTTGAAAGCTCTTCACATTAGGTTGTTGAACTTTTGTGGAGTGACAGTGGGTCGGCTCCCTGTATTTCTGTTTGTTGTGAGTCTGTTAGTGATGAGATTAGTGACCACACCGTCATCCGCTTCAGTCAACACGCATACACAGACATCACCCAAAGATTACACTGACACTTTATTTGTGGGTGAAGAACTGCTGCAGGTTTATTTCATACAACACAGTATGATAATAAAATTGGGTTATCTTACGGGCGATCCAGGGCAGGCAGCCCCTTGCTGCTCCGCCCGCCTGGTGAGCCAGCACACACGGTGGGTCGATGCCCGGCAGTGTGGCACATAAATATTTGCAGATCATCCACTGGGTCACGTGATCTGCCTCCTACTCCCGCCCCTTCCGACAGGGGCGGAGCGTGTTGTGGCCACCCCCGGTTTGTCAGGCCCCCCAACCGCCCAAAGGACTAACGGGGCGCCGTCGCGGTCTTCCCAGAACCCCCTTCGGCTCCTGGACCTTGGCTCGGGCACCCTTACTGTGCCGGACAGGGGTACCCTTACTGTACCGCCTGTCGCAGAGGTACCCTTACTGTACCAGTCTGCATCCAGATCGCCCTGTAACTCCGCCTGCAACGCAAAAGAAAAAATTAAACATTCCAATAACGCGCTGTGCCTGACACGTGGGGTAAGTGGAAAGGGTGGGAGAACGCGTGTCCAGGCTGGTGCGGCGCGCAGGAGACAGAGGAGGAAGTGGGCGAGAGAGCCAACTAAGTAGGGGGGTAAGCCGCGCCCCCCGCCCCCCCTGGCCCGCCTCCAGCTCCACACGATAGGGGGTCCTACCCAAGTGGGCGTAGGCCTCGCGCGCGAGGCAGCAAAGGGGGAAGGCTCCGACGGGCGGCCACTAGAATGCTGCCCGCTGATGTCCCACTGCTTGGGACGCGGGCAGCGGCATAGTGACCACACCGTCATCCGCTTCAGTCAACACGCATACACAGACATCACCCAAAGATTACACTGACACTTTATTTGTGGGTGAAGAACTGCTGCAGGTTTATTTCATACAACACAGTATGATAATAAAATTGGGTTATCTTACGGGCGATCCAGGGCAGGCAGCCCCTTGCTGCTCCGCCCGCCTGGTGAGCCAGCACACACGGTGGGTCGATGCCCGGCAGTGTGGCACATAAATATTTGCAGATCATCCACTGGGTCACGTGATCTGCCTCCTACTCCCGCCCCTTCCGACAGGGGCGGAGCGTGTTGTGGCCACCCCCGGTTGGTCAGGCCCCCCAACCGCCCGAAGGACTAACGGGGCGCCGTCGCGGTCTTCCCAGAACCCCCTTCGGCTCCTGGACCTTGGCTCGGGCACCCTTACTGTGCCGGACAGGGGTACCCTTACTGTACCGCCTGTCGCAGAGGTACCCTTACTGTACCAGTCTGCATCCAGATCGCCCTGTAACTCCGCCACAGCTCTGGGGAGGCTACCGTCGCTGCCAGAGCCCCCCTCTCCTAACAAGTGCTACTGATGTCCCTTGCTAGCCAATGCCTCTTGTACATCAAGCAGGAACATGTCCATACCTACCCTGGACAGGTGCACCCCGTCAGTCTCATAATACCCTTCAACCTTCTCTTGGATCAAAGCAAGTCTGATGAAGCCCATGCCCCTGCGCTCCAAGAATTTCTGCATGGACCTATTAAGCCTCCTACGGGACCGCTCTACCGCCGCCGGGGACCTAGCCCCTCTCCAAACCCTGCGGGGGACGATTTCAGACCACCAAACCTCGCATGACCCCACGGCTTGGCTGATGGCCTGTAAGTCAGATTGCATTGACAGTAGCAGAGCCCTCCTCCCCCTGGCAACCAGGTCATTACCCCCCAAGTGCAAGATGATAACAGTGGGCTGAACCCCTGCAACTGCCAGGCGCTGCTCAATCATGCCGCGAGCTTCACTCCATTTCATGCCCGGGGAACCCAACCACACAAGCTGTGTAGTGGCAAAGTTCTGCGACCAGTTCCTGTGGGCTGCCCAGCGTTCCATCCTCGAGATGTAGGAATGGCCTACCAACCATACCCGGGGACCTGCCAATAAAGCGATGAAACGGCTTTTAGGTAAGCGTATCTTAATTGCACACACAAAACGATGCGTTCATGACAATGGACCAAACAAAACTTGGAGCGGGAACAACGCTCCGGGTTGTGCCACAGCATTACGGACGGACATACTTCTTGAAACAGTCCGATTCCCAGCGGCCTACCCCTTTTACTCCCTCTGGGCCCAAGCCGGCCTTGGCCGCGGAAGTAGCAGCACCAATCCTAAAGGAGTGCGAGGAAAACCTGCGCCCGCACCCCGCTAGACCGGCTCTTGCCAGTGAAGCACCTAGTAGATGCTCAAACTGAAATTTAGTGAGGGGGGACCCGTCCGCGTGAATCAGAAAGGGACCAGGAGATTCTGGACGCAAAGCAAGGTATTCCCTGACCCAGTGAACCGGGCAGTACCTGTTATCCCCTAGAGTCTGTAACACCACTGTCTTCCCCTTCCCCAACTGGTCTGTTTTGGATCTGCGGATACGTAGCTCCAGTGCTGTGTTGAGGGTCACATCCGCAATCCCCAGCGCGCAATCAGACAGGTCTTCCTTAGATTTGGCCACTAGCTCGCTGACCCTGAAAGCGCCAAAGAATGCCAAGCAGAAGGCTGTGGAAAACAAGCTGGCCTCAAACGGTGAGAAAGTCACCAGGGGCAACACATCTAGGAGGAGTTGGAGGTCTCTGTATTCAATGGGTGCCCTAGTGTCCGGTTGTCTGACCTCCTCCCTGGTCCAGCCCTTCAGGGCCGCCCTGATCTTGGATGATCCCGCGGGGTCGCCCCTACCATCTAGCTTAGCATCGTGGCGCACCGCTGCCAAGTGACCGCTGACCCAGGAGTGTGATCTGCCGGTCTCCTTGGCCCATACCACAAAGGCCTCAACTTGATCTTCCGCCCCTAAGGCTGAGGCACCCAGCACCTCTCTCACAGCTCTGAAAGTCGCTAGCTGCGAGTCGTATTTCCGCCGTGTCACCGGCGCCAGGGACCTCTCCCCCATCTTCCTCAGTCTTTCTCCCACTGAAGCAAGCGCCAGAGGTGGTCCGGGAATGGTGTCATCTCCGCCCTCGCCCGCGGCCAGGCCTCCCGGAACCGGAGCCACTGAAAGCGAGAAAGAGCATCAGCTGCCACATTCCGTACCCCCGCGATGTGCCGTGCCCTACACTCGACATTGCTGCGCAGTCCTTCCCTGACTAATTCCCTCAGTAGGCTCAGGACCAGCGGGCAAGAGGCAGTCAAGCTGTTTATGGCGTGGACAACCGCCATGTTGTCCGACCAGAAGACAACCTTCCTATTGCTCAGAGCCGCCCGCCAGAGGTGCAGTGCTACCACAATTGGGAAGAGCTCCAACACTGCCACATTCTGCGTCACCTTCTTCTTACGCCAAGCATTGGGCCATCGCATCGCGCACCATTCGTCCCCCAGAATCACACCAAAACCTTCCCTTCCAGACGCATCCGAAAACAAGCAGAGCTCCTGACTGGCTATCCAAGGGGCCCTCCAGATCACCGTCCCGTTAAAGTCCCTAAGGAATTCCGCCCACATGGCGAGATCAGCCTTCAAACCTGCGGTCAATCTTACAAAGTGGTGCTTCAGGGTCACCTTTGCCGTGGCCCCTGCCAGTCTCCTTGAAAACACTCTGCCAGCTGGGATAACTCTCGCTGCAAAATTCAACTTGCCAATCAAGCTCTGGACAGCCCCGAGGGTCGCTTTGTCCTTGCCCAGCAGCGCCTGGATGTCCTGTAACAAGCCCAGTACCTTCTCGGCGGGGAGCCTCGATTCGCCCTTTACCGTGTCCAGCTCCACTCCGAGGAAGGTCAGTACCTGCGCAGGGCCCTCGGTCTTACCTGGGGCAAGGGGAACACCCAGGAACTCTGCCAGCTCTTCAAACCGACTCAGACCCACTGCACACTCATCGGACCCACTCGCACCAAAAAATAGGAAGTCATCCAGATAGTGGGTCACCTGCGTGATCCCGTGTAGTTCCCCCAAGGCCCACTGAAGGAACGAACTGAAGGCTTCGAAGTAGGCGCAGGAGATGGCACAGCCCATCGGCATGCAGCGATCATAAAAGAACT
Organism: Triturus cristatus; assembly: GCF_964204655.1. Taxonomy (NCBI): domain Eukaryota; kingdom Metazoa; phylum Chordata; class Amphibia; order Caudata; family Salamandridae; genus Triturus; species Triturus cristatus. Next base: position 576,603,459 of record NC_140592.1, on the reverse strand, counting down.
GCCCTGCCCACTTGAAGCCTAGCAGATGTTGACTAGCTGGATGAACCGGCAGCAGGCGGAATGCGGATTCAATGTCCGCCTTCGCAAGCCACGCCCCCTGCCCTACTCTCCTGACCATGTCAATGGCCATGTCCAGGGAGCAGTACACTACAGAACAAAGACCCTCGTCCAACCAGTGGTTCACCGAATTTCCTTCAGGGTAGGACAAGTGGTGGATCAAACGGTAGGTGCCCGGTTGTTTTTTCGGCACCACCCCCAGAGGAGACACTAAAAGTTGTCCAGGGGCGGGCCGCTGAAAGGACCCGCTATCCTACCCACTAACAACTCTTTCCCCACCTTTTGGTCCACCACTCCGGGCAAATCCCTAGCTGATTTAAGGTTCCTAGCATCTCTAGACTCCAACGGCCCATTGTAGGGAATCCTGAACCCATCGATAAACCCCCCCGCCAGGAGCGGTCTGTCCCTGAGCAGTGGATACCTCCTAATGAGTGGAAGGATATTTCCCAGGATGATGGGTGAAGGACCTTTGACAGGGGCCATAGCGTTCTGTGGTGAGCCTTGGAAAGCGGGGGGCATGACTGGTGTGGGAGGGAGGGGTGCTGACGGGGAGGGAGGGGGCCCGGGTGTGGTCTCAGATTCGGGCGTCATTCCTGGTCGCTGCTGTGGGCTGCGGGGCGCTCTGGCTGGAGGAGCAGGAAGAGGCGGGGTGCTGCGCGCCGCACTTGCTGCAGCTGTGTGTGAACTTACATGACCTGCCCCAGGTGCAATTGCCCCCATTGTAAAGGCGGCACGTCCCAGAATTGAATCTCTTGCCCTGCCGCTGGCCCCGCCCCCTGCCACCCCGAAAGGGCTGCCTAAAGGAGCGCTTGGGGAAGTAGTCTTTCCTTTTGTCAGCTGCCTCACCCTGCCCTTTATATCCCTGGTCCTTCTTCTCCCTGGTGGGGCGGCACATGTGTTCTACCCAAAGCTGAATTTCTTTCTGGTCCCACCCCAGGTCTGGGCATATGGCCATTCTTTTCCTGAAATCCTGGTCATAGTAGAACCACCCTAACCCCCCCGAGAGCCTCGCCTCCTCTTGTATGGTGCTGGCGTACTGCATTAGGGCCTCACTCTGATCGGGGAATTTCTGTACTATAACCGCTGCCAATATATTGAATGCAGATGTCCAGTTTTCGATGGTCTTGTCCGGCCACCGCTGGTACCTGACCCTCTCCTCCTCCTTGCGTCCCATCTTCCTCGTGTCCACCCCAGCTGACCCATGCATAAGTAATGTCAGGATGTCTATATATTCCCTCCTCCAGATCCCTTCTTTTGCGGCCTGCGGCACCAACCATGCCAGGGAGCAGCGGCCCGATGCCAGCGGTGCTTGGGTAACTAGGGGCTTCGGGACCTGGGTTACACCCTCCCCTCCGGACGCCGCCACAACTGTAGACGCAACGGGAGCAGGCTCCGCGGCAGCGGGGTTGGGTGGTATGGTAACCGCCTGTGCGGGCGGGGGGGTGCCGCCGCGCCGGCCGGGGGGGTGCTTGCCGCCATGCTTGTGGAAGGGCCGGCCTCCCCTGGTGTTAACAACCCCAACGCTCCCCCCCGCTCACCATTGCTTCGTTCAGTGGTTGTGCTCTGCCCAGCCCAAACTTGTAGGACGGGCGCCTGAGCCGGTGAGAGGGCCGGGGCTGGTGCTGCGGCCAGCGCATCGAGGCGGCTCTGAAAAACAGACATGAGGCCAAGCATCTGGTCCATGGCTTTACCCATCTGGGCCAAGTCAGTTAGTCCTGTGGCAGAATCGTGTAGCGGTGTTGTTGCGACCACCGGGGGGCCGGAGCGTGGTGCGGTCGCCTGCCGTTTCCTGGCCGGCTGGGCCTCCGGCATGTCTTTTGATGTGGGCTTGCGCACCCGGGTGGACCTCCAGGGCTCAGACCCGGATAGGCCTGGGGCGCCCTCGGGGGGGGGGGGGGTTACGACAACGCCCGAATCCTCCGCCCTGCGACCCTCCAGAAAACCTTGGGCCCAAGCCGTGCCCTTCTCTCGGGCAAACGCCATAAAGTCCGCCCAAACCCCTTCCTGTGGTGCGCTCGACTGCGTCTCCTCGACCGACGTGTCTTGGGAGAACAGTGGACCCGGTGTCCCGATGTTCTCCATGGCGATGCTCCGACAGTACAGCTATGTGCGTCCCTTAGCGCCTTCGCCTCCGGTCCTAGCCCTATACTCGCGGGCGCTCACTCACCGATCTGTAATTGGAAAAGGAACGGTGATTAGTACAATGGCAAGCATCAGGCGTACATACAGCAACGTAGCAGCTACATGGATAGGCCTCCAGCCCTGGAAGGAGATGAAGTAGTTAACCCTAAACCCCTTTTGCACGCACCCAGTGCGCCGGCTTGCCCTGGCGGGGACAGTCCTGCATGTGCTTCCCCCGCCCCTGGGGTCACCTCTGCTTGCCTCACCGGACTGCACCGCATGTGACACTTGATGGCCCGCCCCCCCGCTAAGAGACAATTCCGGCAGGGATGGGTGGACCCAGGCCTAGCGCCTTGGACCCTACCACAATTAGAAGGGGGGTGCAGATTGCCACTCTCTGACATGTCGACAGCGTTCATGGGACTCGAACCCCTGCCCTCTGAGCGCCACCAGAACCAGCGCTCACTGCAACCCAGTGTACACCCTTGTGGGTGCCCTATGTAATTAATCAGTTAACCTGTATAGCTGTGTAATGAAATGCCCATAGAACGAGAAGTGCGCCCGTAGGCCAAGACAGTGTGCCACCGCGCCATGGTTATTGTGTATTTATTTTTTGCATCCCCCACCGCAACTGCCGTGGTGCAGTGTGCCGCTGCCCCCCCTCCGCTGTGCACGCCGGGCCCTCCATGACGAACTCCGGGAGAAACGAAACCCGCCCCGAGCACGACGTCCCGGCCAGCGCGCTGAGGCAGTCCCTACTCGCGCGCGTCTCGCCCCCCATCAGACGAGGCACTGCCGGGCGGGGAGGCCGGGGCCGCGGGGCCGAGCAGACGGGGTGGGGTGTGTGTCCGGGGTGCCGGCCGGATCGTATTATCTAGACCCAGCCCCGCAGCCCCTACATGATGAGGCTATGCCTGCCCTGCCTTTCAGGATTCTGCAGGCGGGCACGGGTCCACCTCCCAACCAGCAGGCCGGAAGCATGAAACTGGGGACCCGAGGGCCGGACCCAGGGCCAACCTGATTTTGCGAAAAAATTGCCCTGCTAAGGCTATGCCTGCCCTGCCTCTCAGGCTTCTAGGGGCGAAGAAATTGAAAGCTGCCGGGGTCGGTGGCGGAAACTTATGACGCGCCCCTGCTGTGGCCAGGGGCGTCGGCGGCCCGCTGCAGCAGCCGTTAGGCCATTCCAGCCTCCGTGCTACGGGTTCCCGCGCCTGCTGGAGGCGTGCCCTTTGGTGGCTGCTGTCCGCAATTGTCGCTTCCCCAGCTCTGCGGGTGGGGTATTGAAATCTGGGCAGTTTACTCACCCTCCCCCACTCCTATCAACGGGTAAAATTCATCTCGTGCTTCTCGTTCTCGTGAACCCTGTGCCCCGTCCCACAAAGGGCCCCCAGTAGCCGACTGGGTTCAACAAACACGCGTCAGGGTACCGGTCCACATCTCAACCTGCAGGCCGGAAGCATAAGACTGGGGACACGAGAGCCGCACCCGGGGCCCCCCGATTCTGCGAAATAATGTACTGCTGTCAGGAGGTGCTGCTAGGTGGCTGAACGCGCTACCTGCCCCGTGCATGAAACCGGGGCCCTGCGCGATCCATTCTCTCTCCTCCTACCTCCCCACCACGACGTCTGACCCCCAGTTACGCCACGACTTAGCCAGAGCGCCGCCCGCTCCCTACATTCGATCCACTCGCAATGTTAATACCTGGTGCGCACTACACTTAAATTGGGAAGGTAGTCTCAAAACAAACCCCGCACTACACGCGCACACGGGTGCTCAAACTCTGCTCAACGATGCCTACCCCCTCTCCCGGTCCCTCGCTCGAAACGGCCGCACTATGTAAGGGCGGAATACCGGGGGACGACCCCGAGGCCTAAGACAAGCGCTCTACCAACGAGCTCCAGCCCCTGCGGCTGTTGAGCTGGGCAAATTGCTGCGCACGCCTGCCGCTCACACCCCGCGCTAATCTAGGGCCAGTCGGGTCTCTCTAAGCCGTAATTCTGAAACCGTTCATGCCAGCCCGTACATCCAGCCTGGCCAGCCTGCGTCCCGGGAGCGTTCGAAAGCGCGCCACGATACACTCATGCTTTCCCGCCATATTGCCCCGCGCATGCAAAAAGGGGACAAAACCGGAGGCGGAGGGGGGGGTACACTCACCGATACCGGGAGGCACGGCCCGCACAACGACACCGAGGCCACGTGTCCGGGCCCGGCCGCTACCACTCGAAATATTCTGCACCCAACCGGTCCCGGACTGGCCCTCCACTCGCTCTGCCCCCCCGCAATCGCGCCACGACACCCAACCCATCCCCGTATTTCCAGCAGGGACACGGGCCACTGCTTGCGCCCCCCACACCCATGGCCATCCGGGCCACAGGGCCCCGTCAACCTGGTCATGCCCAGGGACAGGGCCGGGGTGGGGGAGGTTAGCAAGACTCACCGGCGTAGAAGATCTCCCGGAAGGCACGACGACGCCGAGGGGGGAAGCCGATCCGAGTACCGACGAGAAAGCGCGTCCAGGTTGTTGCGGCTCGAACGCGTGTCCAGGCTGGTGCGGCGCGCAGGAGACAGAGGAGGAAGTGGGCGAGAGAGCCAACTAAGTAGGGGGGTAAGCCGCGCCCCCCGCCCCCCCTGGCCCGCCTCCAGCTCCACACGATAGGGGGTCCTACCCAAGTGGGCGTAGGCCTCGCGCACGAGGCAGCAAAGGGGGAAGGCTCCGACGGGCGGCCACTAGAATGCTGCCCGCTGATGTCCCACTGCTTGGGACGCGGGCAGCGGCAATCCTCCAATTGATTTTCTGCCTCTGACCCCGAAGACGATGGGGGACAGGAGGCCGCATTTCTGTCAGTGTTCTTTACTGCTTGTGCTCTCTCCCTTTCGGCCTGGGTTTTGGAGGGCCCCTGTGGCTGGCGACTGCTGTGTGAGCCACAGCGTCTTTATGTTTGCCATTTCTGTTGAGGTTCAACTACCGTCCCCCTGTTGTGCGCTAGCCCGTTTTATTCCATCCAGGCCCACGCCTCCTCTGGTGTAGCGCAGAGAGTGGTGTTGCCATCGTGTTGTATCTGTAGAGTGGCTAGAAACTGGAGAGTGTATTTCACGTTGTGGTCCCTCAGGCTCTTGTTTTACATCAAGGAAGAGGCCTATGGACTCTTTCCACAAGAAGAATTTGGATTGCTTGCACTGAAGGATCACTTCAACCTTTTGTAAGGTTCTGATTTGTTCTTCTACCGCCTTCACCATGGGCCTAAGGGCCACCAGCATCGATTTGGAGTTCTCAACCCTGTCTCTGAATTTTTTGTGATCTTCATGTATGAGCATCATTTCAATGCATCCTGTGTGTATCTTGGGGCCCAGGGTAGATTTGATATCCAAGACCGCTGCCAGGAGTTCATTAAAACGATGTGAGGGGTCTGATAGAGTTTCTGGTGATGGTTTTCCAGTGTGGGTGGTGTCTTTTGGGCAATCTGTAGGATCCAACGCACCCCCACCCCACGCCTGAGCCTGAGGCTTGCCCAGCCTGTTCTTCCCTATGCTGAAGGGGGATGCACAAGGTGTGTGCCTGTCAATGGTTAGTATAATTGGGGATTCAAAGTGCAACAGTGGGGACCATTCATGGGCACCTGGCACTGCTTCACAGTGATCCCGCCGCCCCCCAGAGGTGGTGTCACCTCCGTCCACAGCACAGCAGGGCAGCTGTCAGGCGCAGTCGGTCTCTCATGTACAATAGCAGGGCCTATACGCCTAAGCCACTGCCTCCAGATGAACGAGAAGGGACCCTTCTTACTTGTCCGACCTTCGTATGGTGGGCAGTAATGCCTGCGCAGGCAGAGGAGTAGTCTTACACTCATGCCATACCACTGCGCAGAGAGAGGTTAAGCACTGGCAGTCCATGCAATTCAAGCTGTAGACTGGGGCTTCCGACTGAGTACTATGGGGGAACACAAGCCACAGTGCATCCGGGCTAGCAGGGAATAGGCTGAACCACTGCTCTCTCCCTGCCTCCCATGCCAGTCCCTGGTGTCCAACAGTTTGTAGTATGCAGTGGTCGCAGGCTCCCACCTGCACTCAGCACCAGACAGGAGGAATTTTGCAGTAGTTTCTCACCTTATTGGGGCCTCTAGGGTTGTCCCACGGAGTCAGCAGACCATCCTGTTTGATCAGAATCCGCGTGCCATTGCTTCTCTGATGCGATTTGGGGCAAGGGCTGTGGGCCCCACATAGACGTCCCTGCAAGTGCCCATATAGGGGAAAGGGCGGGTCCTCCTGCGGCTCGGGTCCCAGGCCACAAGGACCAGAAGAGGGTAGGCTGCACTGCCTCGCAGCCTCTCGAGTGCTCACCGGTCCCCTGCGCTCCCGGTTCTGTGCAGTACTAGGCAGCAGTTCGTCATAGTCGGGGTCTCCAAACCGCATTTACCATCATTCCAGTCTCCCCTGGTGCCCCACAATGCCAGCGAGTCCCCCTGACCAGCCAGAGATTGGGCGAGGCCGCAGCCGGCTCCGCCCACCGGCTCTCGGCACTTCTCGTAGCAACGAGTCCCACTTCATGCCACCGGTGTCAGATAGGCTCCCTGGGCAGCAGCTCTAGCTTTTGAGTTCTTCTTTCCCCACAGCCCAGCGGGACACCCCAGCTCGCTGGTACACTCCGGCATCTGCCAGCAGGTCCAGATAACCAGCCAGGTGTAGGCCGACATCGGCTTCTCCCTCTTGTTCTCATGCTCCCAACCTCTCCTCAGGGCCGGGGCCGGAGGAGACTCTGTTATGGTTACTGCAGTGCCACTGCGACCAGACAGTGTCCTCAGCAGAAGGCCACCATCGCATGGATAACAGAATGATGAGCAGGTCCTGCATGGAGCTGTTCAGAAGCGTCAGAGGCGGCCTCCATCTTGGCCACGCCCCCCCTTCTTATAGTTCTAGTTAATGGTGTCCCTACCAAAAACAAAAAAGATATGGCAAGAGTTTGTAGATGTTAGTAAAGTAAAATAAAGCAACACTATATCTGATACAAGATAACATTTACCATAAAAGTGTAGCATGGAGGATGACACATTACCATCAAGAGGTCAGATTCAAAAGGAGGATCGATCAAGAACAGAAGAAATGTATCAACACTACAGTATTCACACTCGCCGTTCTAAAGAGATCATTGATGATACTTTTGATCACTTTCAAATAAAAGAAGCAAAAGGAGCTCCCTTGAGTGTGTGGGAAGAAAAGTTTGGAAGCTCGCTGTTTTCCACATCTGTTTCCTACTGGAGTAGGTGGTAGGTATGATGACTGGCCTGTACAAATACCAATGTCTGAGTACAGATCAACTATACTTTATTCAGAGGACCCTAGATTTCTCCAGTGTATTCTATATGGATGTATGTCGTTACAACGCACACTTTTACAACGCATGCACTTACAACGCATTTTTTACAACGCACAATCCATTACAACGCATGACATTACAACGCATGACACTACAACGCATTTTTAAAAACTACCTTTACAACGCATTCCATTACAACGCATACTACCATTACAACGCATACCATTACAACGCATAATATTAAATTGCATTTAAGGTAAGTATTAGATAGTATAGGGGTAAAAATTACTTTTCTAACTCCAGGGGGTGCAACAGTAGGGTAAGTGTTGGATAGTATAGGGGTAAAAATTACTATTCTAACTCCAGGGGGTGCAACAGTAGGGAAAGTGTTGGATAGTATAGGGGTTAAAATTACTATTCTAACTCCAGGGGGTGCAACAGTAGGGTAAGTGTTGGATAGTATAGGGGTAAAAATTACTATTCTAACTCCAGGGGGTGCAACAGTAGGGTAAGTGTTGGATAGTATAGGGGTAAAAAATACTATTCTAACTCCAGGGGGTGCAACAGTAGGGTAAGTGTTGGATAGTATAGGGGTAAAAATTACTATTCTAACTCCAGGGGGTGCAACAGTAGGGTAAGTGTTGGATAGTATAGGGGTAAAAATTACTATTCTAACTCCAGGGGGTGCAACAGTAGGGTAAGTGTTGGATAGTATAGGGGTAAAAATTACTATTCTAACTCCAGGGGGTGCAACAGTAGGGAAAGTGTTGGATAGTATAGGGGTAAAAATTACTATTCTAACTCCAGGGGGTGCAACAGTAGGGAAAGTGTTGAATAGTATAGGGGTAAAAATTACTATTCTAACTCCAGGGGGTGCAACAGTAGGGAAAGTGTTGGATAGTATAGGGGTAAAAATTACTATTCTAACTCCAGGGGGTGCAACAGTAGGGTAAGTGTTGGATAGTATAGGGGTAAAAATTACTATTCTAACTCCAGGGGGTGCAACAGTAGGGTAAGTGTTGGATAGTATAGGGGTAAAAATTACTATTCTAACTCCAGGGGGTGCAACAGTAGGGAAAGTGTTGGATAGTGTAGTTTAATATTATGCGTTGTAATGGTATGCGTTGTAATGGTAGTATGCGTTGTAATGGAATGCGTTGTAAAGGTAGATTTTGAAAATGCGTTGTAGTGTCATGCGTTGTAATGTCATGCGTTGTAATGGATTGTGCGTTGTAAAAAATGCGTTGTAAGTGTAGTGCGTTGTAAAAGTTGCGTTGTAAAGGTTGTTCCCCATTCTATATATATTTCATCTACTATTTGAGAGCAACTTGTCTGTGCTATCCTATGCAGTAAATCACATTTTCTAAACAGGAGTGAATCTGCAAAATCTGTGGTAAGGGCATTTGTTGACAAAGTTCATGGAAAAGACGAAAACTTGGAATACAACTTGATTAATTTGATGGCTTACCAACATGGTACCAACGAGCAAGCTCTAATATAGAAGACATCAATCTGAAAACACAAGATGAACTCTGCTCATTGGACCCTTCAAACGTTTGCAGATATTTTATCCACAGATTTCAAGCCATGATGGATTTCATCTGAAACAAATCTAATCCTCCTCTTCATGAAGAGGCTGATTTCATTTGGCGAAAAGAGTACCAAGCAACAGGTGCTGCGCATATTCACATGCTGCTATGGTTAAAACATGCCCTGAAGTTTGGAACAGACACTGATGAGTTTGTCTTGTCTTTCATAGAACAGGATGTGACATGCACTATCCCAAAAGATACTACTGACAAGGGCTTGAGACAACGTTTTTTATGATTTCAAACTCATAGGCGTAGGAAATACTGTAGTTGAAAATACAGATCCAAAGGAAATACTTACACAAGATGTAGTTTGGGATTTCCATGACCTGTGATCTAAGAAGGAAGAGTGAACAGCTTTTTGTCTACAGTCAGACATACACTGACATAGAAATCACTGAAAAATACATACAACCTCAGAAGAACAGAGGCTTCAAATTACATAAATGACTGCAACCTTGTTATTTTCAAGATGTGGAATGCAAACATGGATCTACAATTTGTTGCACGCTACATGACTTTATATATAACAAATGCAGAAAATTGTGCAGTTTCAGCTTGAAAATGGTTTCCAATAGAGAAAAGATTTGTATGAATGCTAGGAAAGATTTAGCTCAGCTAGTTTGTTATCCAAGTCAAGAGGAATTAAGCCTAGGCCTTGCAAGTAATCGTAATAGAGTATTAAAGTATTTTCCAGAAATACAATGTGTTGCAGAATTTGAACCTGAGAGTAACGACATTCTGAAGACTAACATGCTGGATACATTCTACCCAAGAAGGAGTCCTCATCTTGAAAACATGTGTCTCTATGAAGTACTTCAGCACTATAAGTATAGAAGTAATGTAACTGAAAATATAGAACAAGCAAGATTTGCAGTCCTTGGATGTGATAGTTGCTTAGTGAGACACAAAAAAGGAAATATAACTAACAACAGGAACCTTAGCAGCCAAACTCCAGAGAAAAGAGAGTTTTTCTACTTGGCACTTTTGTGGTTGTTTAAGCCATGGCATGCAGAATCATAATTACTTGGACACTATGCTGGTTACAATGTTGATTAGAAAGCTTCCAACCACAAGCCGGAAGCTTTCCGACCACGTCGGAGGCTTTCTGACCGACACAGTAGGTTTGCAGTCCGACTGCTGAATTACGATGTCGGCGGTCGGAGCGTAAACCGGCCGGTCATTCCGACCGGCTCTGGGAGTCTTCCGGCAGGTCGGTCGGACCCAGACTGTAATCCCCTATGGACGGCATTTCCGCCATCAGGATTACGATGACTGTTTCACACAGCCTTTCCGTGCCGGCCTTTCCGACACAGAAAGGCTGTCAGAAAGCGACTTTGGGGGACCCTAGCAGGACCCCCTTGCCTCTGCGGCCTTTGGTTGGTGGCCGAGGTGGTACCTAAGGTAACCATCTATAAATCCCTGCACTGTGTGGCACTCACTTTGGGGTGCCTGCCACAGGGTGCAGGTTTATACACGCATACCCATTTCTTTTTGGGAGTCTGTTTTACGGCTGGAAATCGGTCAGTCCCGAGACTACGATGGTGTCGGTTGGAGGCAACTCCGAATGACATCATAATAAGCCCTTATGACTGTTACAAAAATCCTTCAATTCTATGAAAGATATCATTGAGTGCTCAGTACTTCCAACATACCTGCAAATGTTGAGAGATGAGTTCGAACAATAAGAAACAATTGGTGCTGAGATAGCCAGGGAGAGTTCACAAAGCAGTCAAAGTTCTGCACCAGCAAGTCAAGATACTTTTGGACAGCCAATAATTCAAAATGAAGCAGCAGTAGCTATGAATTAGGTGGAGAATGCAATGCAGCAAGCAAGATGGGAAACTGTAGATTTAGAACAGTTAGTGCAACAACTGAATAATGACAGAATGATTTTTTTTTATAAAGATAAAATACAGCTTGGGGTCCTGCATGAGAAGAGACAGTGTAAATGTTCTTCATTTAAACCAGCTCTACTTTACACGAGTGGTCAAGCCGGCACTGGAAAAAGCTTCTTAATTAATGTACTCACTAGTTATCTACAGAATACTACAGATTCAAATTTGTCATGTGTAGTTACGGCACCAACAGGAATAGCTGTACATAACATTAAAGGAATTACTTTTCATCGATTATTGCATGACAACAAACTAGAATACCAGAAATTATCTGGTGATGCTTGTCATGAGGTAGCAAGAGTATTGAAAAAAATGAAGATTCTAATTATTGGTTAAGTGAGTATGGTTTTGATTCTAATGCTTGCCTTCATACATTTAAGAATTCAGCAGATATTGAGAGCAAACTATGATATACTGTTTGGTGGGAAACATGTAATTGTATTTGCTGAATACTACAACTAACACCTGTATAAGGACGCCTTGTTTTCAAAACACTTTTACATAATTAAACAAGAAATTCTCTAGGAAGTTTTGGGAATGTGGATATTTGGCAAGACTTTGAATACAAAAAAAATATAGAGAAATATGTGGCAAGTATCAGATGTGAAATATGGTGATATACTAAAGGACAGTAGAGCAGGAGTTGCCACAAAAATAAGAAAAGATGCTTTGCAAACTCGCGTTATCAAGAAACTATTTTCATGTAATATTACAGCAGCAGAAAACTATAATTTTATTAAAGAACAGAAGTCTATAGTTTGCTTAATGCCAACCCTTCAAGAGTGCTCCAAATTCAATGAAGAATTACTAAAACTGGAGAAAGAAGATATTTTCAAAATTACATCTACTCATAAAATGGAACATCAGGGAGTCACAATACTACTCACAGATAAACTACAAGCACATTTGGATTCTTTGGAGAAGTCTGTATCGAAAACTGCAGGGTTAGTGGAGCAGTTACGTGTGGGCAAAAACATGTACAATTTTGCGTTGGAATTTAAATGTTGATGAAGGGTTAGTAAATGGTGCAATGGGTAAAGTTATAAATTTCACAAATCACCTAAACAGAGACGAGGTGGAATACTTGGCCATAAACTTTTATGAGGTTGATGGGCTCAAGCAGATTGGTTGATGCGTTGTACTTTTTTTGTTAGTGAAAGACTTATATGTTGAGCGAAAGCAGTTCCTGCTGTCTCTAGAGTATGCTGTAATCATCCACAAATCACAAGGTTAAGTGTGAATGCATCTTTTGTTAATATTGGAACTACTGTATTGAAAGAAGGAATGTTGTATGTATCATTGTCCCAAATTAGAACATTGTCCGGTTTGTTTTTGGTTGACTTTGATGAGAAGAAAGTTGGTGCTGATGCAAGCTGCGTAATGGAGTACAATCGGTTAAGAAGTCTATATGCTCCTCATTTAGACACGGATTCTGTTTATGAAAAATGTTTAATCTGTCCAAAGCGGATGATTACAAAACAGTGTAGGGATGCTGAAGAAAAGGAATGACAGAAGGAGAATCCCCAAGGATCAAAGAAGAGAAAACTGATAAATGATGGAGAAAGTTGCAGGTTACCAGTTTGAAAACAGTTTGGGGGTTGTGGGAGCCGGCCTCGTGGCGTGGTCCTGTTTCCCCGCGCTAAGCCGCACGAGGTCCCATGCACATCGGGACTCCTCCATCTTGGATTGCACGTCACTCCACGTGACCATCTGTATGACCCTGCTCTACCCGGCCTCGGTCCCAGCGAGGCCCGACATCGAGACGCCAACCCCTGGCCCGGGGGATACCACGTGAGCCCTTCCCACTCCCGGCGGAGGGCATTATCGATGGGACCCCCAACCGTCTCTCCACACCTGGGTGTGACCGCCCCACAGCTCCCTGGGGCCTGGCGCCTCTCCTGCTGGGCGTCTGGCCGCTCCCTACCCGGCCTCTCCGCCCCGTCCGGGCGCACGGGTCCGGACATCAAAGGGCTCCCGTCCTATATCTGGGGCGAGCCGACAACAGGGCAGCAGTTGTATCCTGGAGTCAAGAGCCCTGCTGATCGGATCGCGGCTGACCCTACGGAAGAAGACTCACCCTGAACCACCACTTGAGCCCTGCTGACGACGTCGCGGCTCCACCGTGCTTAAAGACCTTCACGAACCTTTGGGGCCCTGCTGACGCTGTCGCGGCCCGACCTTGTTGAACCTTACCACCTGAGCCCAGCTGACCTCGTCGCGGCTCGACCGAAGCGGACCTACCACCAGAGCCCTGCTGACCGTGTCACGGCTCGACCTAAGCGGAACTACCATCCGAGCCCTGCAGACGCCGTCGCGGCTCTCCACGTCCGAGCCGCTCTGAGACCAGCATCCAAGGTCTGGCATAGAGCCCTCCCGTACCTGGCTGGTACTAAGACTGTCCCGCTACCCTATCCTCTTAACGAACATTGAGACTCTGATAGGATCCCTCGATCCCTCTGTAAATATTGCCCGTATTACTGCCGATAAAGAATCTTAACTTGCAACTGCTATTTAAGTCCTGTGTGGTGGTGTTACTGGGCCTAGTACGATCATAGGAGAAGGACCTCCCCGAGGGGGCTTCTCAGCGGCGCTCGGCTATAACTTTGCGGTAGGAAGGTGCCCGGAATAGTCTCCCCGACTACCCGGTGGGCCTCCCTCCAACATTTGGTGGCCAGCGACGGGATTCGAGCCAGAAGCAATCGTACAAGCTAGTAACGCAACCACTGCCGGACCAGACGGGAAAAGAAAACCATGGATGGCCAAGAAGCAACCGTGGCTGCAACCTTCCAGGTGGAGAAACTGGAGGAATACACCCACAAAGAACTCAAACAGTTCTGCAAGGACAAAGGGATCCCAACCACAGGATTGGGCACCAAGGAAGATATGCAGAGAGCCCTGAAAGCCTGGGCAGAACTCGAGACCCCTCCACCCCGTGCCAGAGGGACCTCGGCCCGGGACGGAAACCTGCCGACCACGACCCCGACAAACGGGGAGCGAACCGTCCCAGACACCAGCCTTTCCCACGAAGAGATACGAGAACGGGAAAGGGCACGGACACACAAAATGGACCTAGCCCAACTCCGGCTGGACGGTGAGCTCCTACTGGCGGAGAAAAAGATAGCCTTGGAGCAACTACGGCTGCAAGAGGAAATCGAGGAGAAGAAAAGGCATCGGGAGCTAGAGGAGAGACGGCTAACCCTCGAGCACGAGAGGAGCCTTAAAGAACTTGAACTAAAAGCTAAAACTGGGGAGACCAGCAACCCCGGAGCCCGGGACGCTCTGCCCCTGACCGAGCCAAAGGTTCACATCCCCAAGGATGTCGTCAAGGAGTACTATAAAAATGACGACATCCAGCAATGGTTCCGAGCGTACGAGGTAGCCATGACCTCCCATCGGGTACCCCGGAAGGATTGGGGCACCGGCCTATGGGGGAGGTTCCTCAGCGAGGGGCGGGATACCCTGCTGCAACTCCCCGACGCCATGATGACCTCGTACGACCACATGAAGGAAGCCCTAATCACACGCTACGGACTATCGGCCGAGATGTACCGGCAACGCTTCCGGGACTGCAAGAAGATCCCCGGTACCACATGGGTCGAATACGTGGACTTCTTCAGCCGAGCGTTGGAAGGATGGATAAAAGGGAGCAAGGTCACCTCATATAATGAACTGTTCGACCTCATTGTCTGGGAGCACCTCGCCAACAACTGCTTTGTGGAACTAAGGCAACACCTCCTGGACAGTAAACTGACCGAGCCCCGGAAGCTCGCCGCCGAAGCGGACCGATGGGTCAACACCCGGGTCCCCCGGAACCCTGTGGGGGACTACACCCGGAGTACCACGGGACCTCCCCGCCAGCGAGGCGGAGGAGGGGGGTCCCACCGCAGTCGAGAATTCCCAGCCGGGCCGCCCAGAAGTCCGCCATGAGGGCAAGCAACCAACCCCGCTTCCCCGACCCAGGGCTGAAGAGGGACCCCTATCGCCCGGTCTGGACCACGACCGACAGTGACCTGCTTCGGATGTCAGCAGACCGGCCATTATGCAAGCGACCCGGCTTGCCCCGTGAACCGACGGAACGGGACCACGGGGCCACCTCCCCGACAAATAGCCGCCGCAGCCCTGGGGGAGAGAGAGGATGAGGAGGAAAACCACGACGACGGGTCCCCCGAGTGGGAACCAGCCGCCATGTCGCTTGTATGCCTAGGCTCCCGAGAAATGGTGCCCCGAGCCACCATCCCAAGCAACACCCAGAAGTACCAACAGTGGGTCACCATCAACGGGCGACGGGCCGAGGCCCTCCGGGACACTGGGGCCAGTGTGACCGCTGTCTGCTGCCATCTGGTGACCCCCGAACAGATCCTGCCACATGTCCTCTGCCCTGTCCGGACCGCAGACAACACCGAGAGCATGTGCCGGATGGCCCGAATCCCCTTCGAGTGGGGAGGAGTGTCCGGCACCCTAAAAGTACCTGTCCGCGACGACGCCCCGGTGGACTGCCTCCTGGGGAACGACCTAGAGAGCTCCCCCTGGGCCCAGGTGGAGCGCCGAGAGCATCTGGGGATGCTAGGACTACCCGAGTGGGCCTGCGCCACCACTCGGTCCATGACCACCCAGCCAGCCGTGGCCCCGGCCCCCGACAAGCCGGCGGGCCCCGAACAATCCACCTCCTCCGGCCCGGAGGAACCTGACGAGGAGGCCGGGCCGTCCGAACTTTCTTCCAACGAGACCGCTCCCCTCAGCGAGATCCCCGAGCTGGCTCAGTGGCGCCACGACGGGGGCCCCACCCACGAACAATTCCAGCAAGAGCAGAAGGGCTGCCCGTCCCTCGAGGGGGCCCGACAGCAGGCGGCCGCGCAGGCTGCGGGGGACCCCACAGGAACCCACTGGGTCTATTGGGACAATGACTTATTGTATAGCGAGCAGAAAGTCGCCGAACTAGGGGCCGGCCGGGTGCTGGTGGTCCCCCTCCGATTTCGAGAGTTCCTCTTGAACCTGGCACATGACGTGCCCCTCGCCGGACATCTAGGGCGGGACAAGACTTACAGCCGCCTCGTGACCCATTTCTATTGGCCCCGAATGAGACGAGACGTGGACCAGCACTGCCGGTCCTGCCCGACCTGCCAAGCTAGCGGGAAGACTGGGGGACGAGTGAAAGCCCCCCTACAACCATTTCCAGCCGTCCACACCCCGTTCGAACGAGTGGGGATCGACATCGTGGGGCCCCTCGACCCCCGAACCGCCCTGGGCCACCGCTTCATCCTGGTATTGGTCGACCACGCCACCCGATACCCAGAAGCTGTCCCCCTCCGAACTGTGACAGCTCCAGTGGTGGGCCGGGCCCTGATGGGCATCTTCTCCAGGGTGGGGTTCCCCCGAGAAGTAGTGAGCGACAGGGGGACGAACTTTATCTCGAAGTACATGAGATCCCTCTGGCAACAATGTGGGGTCACCTATAAATTCACTACCCCTTACCACCCCCAGGGGAACGGACTGGTCGAGCGGTTCAACCGAACCCTGAAGGGGATGATCAAGGGCCTGGAAGAGCCCCTCAGGAGGAGATGGGATGTCCTGTTGCCCTGCCTCCTGTTCACCTACCGGGAGGTACCACAGAAGTCCCTGGGCTTCATCCCCTTCGAACTGTTGTATGGGCACCCCGTCCGAGGGCCCCTCAGCCTGGTCAAGGAGGGTTGGGAGGCGAGCGTCCAAAGTGCCCCGCCCGACGTCTACCGGTACCTCCTGACCCTGCGGAACCAGACTCAGAAGTTCCGGGCCCTGGCAGAAGCCAACCTTGAAGCCAGCCAAGAAGACATGAAACGCTGGTATGACGGGAATGCCTCAGCCGTCGAGTTTGAGCCGGGCCAGCAAGTCTGGGTCATGTCACCCGTGGACCCCTGCGCCCTGCAGGACAAGTGGACCGGGCCCTTCAAGGTAGTTGAGAGGAAGAGCCCCGTCACGTACCTGGTCAACATGGAGTCTACGAGGAACCCCCTCCGGGTCCTGCACGCCAACCGGCTCAAGCCCCACTTTGCCCGAACTGAACTAAGCTTACTGCTGGCTACTGACGATGGGGGTGAAAGTGACTCCGAGCCCCTACCAGACCTCCTGGGGTCCTCGAGCCAAGACGGCTCCTTGGAGGGCGTCCGCCTCTCCGCCACCCTAACACCAGAACAGCGCCATGACTGCCAGAAGCTGCTGCAACCCTTCGCTGCCCTCTTCTCTCTCACGCCCGGGGTGACCCCCTGGTGCGTCCACGATGTGGACACGGGGGATAGCCCCCCTGTACGACACCGCGCTTATAGAGTGCCTGACCGAGTCCGAGCCTGCATAAAGACCGAGGTCGCCAAGATGCTCGCCCTCGGAGTCATCGAGCCTTCCGACAGCCCGTGGGCCAGCCCGGTAGTCTTGGTACCAAAGGCCGCCGCCCCCGGCATGGCCCCCGAACTCAGATTTTGTGTCGACTACCGGGGCCTGAACGCAGTTACCAAGACCGATGCCCACCCTTTGCCACGAGCCGATGAGCTGATTGATCGCTTAGGGGCCGCCCGCTACCTAAGCACCTTTGATCTCACCGCTGGGTACTGGCAGATCAAGCTCACTCCCGGCGCACAAGAACGATCAGCTTTCTCTACCCCCGATGGCCACTACCACTTCCGGGTGATGCCCTTCGGCATGAAGAACGCCCCAGCGACCTTTCGGAGGCTGGTAAACAAGGTCCTGGCCGGTCTCGAAGCCTTCAGCGCGGCCTACCTCGATGACATTGCTATCTTCAGCGACCACTGGGCCGCGCACCTAGGACACCTTGGGGAAGTCCTGGCCGCTCTCCAAAGAGCCGGGCTCACCATTAAAGCCAGTAAATGCCAGATCGGTCAAGGCTCTGTGACCTATCTGGGCCACCAGGTGGGGAGTGGCCAGGTGGCCCCCCTCCAGTTAAAAGTCGACGCCATCCAGGCGTGGGAGCCTCCCGCCACCCAAACCGCTGTCCGGGCCTTCTTAGGCCTCACAGGTTACTACCGACGCTTCATAAAGGATTATGGCAGCATTGTGGGCCCCCTTACGGAACTCACTTCAAAGAAGCAGCCTAAGACGGTGCACTGGACGCCCCGCTGCCAGACCGCGTTTGATGCTCTCAAGGCGGCCATGTGCGCGGCCCCTGTGCTACAGGCCCCCGACTACAGCAAGGAATTTGTAGTCCAGACCGATGCATCGGAGTACGGGGTCGGGGCAGTCCTCTCCCAGCTGGACGCCAATGGCCTCGACCGACTGTTGGCCTTTATCATCCGCCGGCTGCTGCCGCGAGAACAGAGGTGGAGCACCATCGAGCGGGAGGCCTTCGCTGTGGTATGGGCTCTCAAGAAGCTCCGGCCCTACCTTTTCGGTACCCACTTCGGGGTCCAGACTGACCACCGGCCCTTGCAGTGGCTCATGCAAATGCGGGGCGAGAACCCCAAGCTGTTGCGCTGGTCCATCTCACTGCAAGGGATGGACTTCACTGTAGAACACCGGCCCGGCAACGACCACGCCAATGCTGACGGCCTGTCCCGATTCTTCCGCCTCGGCGAGGAGAACCCCCAAGAAGATGGGTGACTCTCCCTGCCTTCAGCTGGGGGGGACGCGTGTGGGAGCCGGCCTCGTGGCGTGGTCCTGTTTCCCCGCGCTAAGCCGCACGAGGTCCCATGCACATCGGGACTCCTCCATCTTGGATTGCACGTCACTCCACGTGACCATCTGTATGACCCTGCTCTACCCGGCCTCGGTCCCAGCGAGGCCCGACATCGAGACGCCAACCCCTGGCCCGGGGGATACCACGTGAGCCCTTCCCACTCCCAGCGGAGGGCAGTATCGATGGGACCCCCAACCGTCTCTCCACACCTGGGTGTGACCGCCCCACAGCTCCCTGGGGCCTGGCGCCTCTCCTGCTGGGCGTCTGGCCGCTCCCTACCCGGCCTCTCCGCCCCGTCCGGGCGCACGGGTCCGGACATCATAGGGCTCCCGTCCTATATCTGGGGCGAGCCGACAACAGGGCAGCAGTTGTATCCTGGAGTCAAGAGCCCTGCTGATCGGATCGCGGCTGACCCTACGCAAGAAGGCTCACCCTGAACCACCACTTGAGCCCTGCTGACGACGTCGCGGCTCCACCGTGCTTAAAGACCTTCACGAACCTTTGGGGCCCTGCTGACGCTGTCGCGGCCCGACCTTGTTGAACCTTACCACCTGAGCCCAGCTGACCTCGTCGCGGCTCGACCGAAGCGGACCTACCACCAGAGCACTGCTGACCGTGTCGCGGCTCGACCTAAGCGGAACTACCATCCGAGCCCTGCAGACGCCGTCGCGGCTCTCCACGTCCGAGCCGCTCTGAGACCAGCATCCAAGGTCTGGCACAGAGCCCTCCCGTACCTGGCTGGTACTAAGACTGTCCCGCTACCCTATCCTCTTAACGAACATTGAGACTCTGATAGGATCCCTCGATCCCTCTGTAAATATTGCCCGTATTACTGCCGATAAAGAATCTAAACTTGCAACTGCTATTTAAGTCCTGTGTGGTGGTGTTACTGGGCCTAGTACGATCATAGGAGAAGGACCTCCCCGAGGGGGCTTCTCAGCGGCGCTCGGCTATAACTTTGCGGTAGGAAGGTGCCCGGAATAGTCTCCCCGACTACCCGGTGGGCCTCCCTCCAACAGGGGTCAACTGCCATGCAACTGTTGTTCTGAATGTACTGTCCCATTAAACACATGTAGTAAACCAAATTGAAACCAAAATAGATAAGAGAATCTGTTCTGCTTTTTATGGCTCGCTCAATGTTTACTAAGTGCCAAAAGTGTAATACATTGTGCTTCAGGAATCCAGTATCTTATAGATATATGTACCACATCGTTAGTGTTTTCTCTAAATATTCAAGAAGACGCACAAGAAACTATTATGGCAAGAAGACGTAAATTTTAATGAGTTATTTGAATTATGCTACAAATGGAACCGTAAGATTGTGGATTCACATCCAGCACTGTAATCAATTCTGAATTATTTCACTGCATGGTATTACCAGATTCTAAAACTGTGCCTTTTGAGGAATTGGTGAAAAAAGCAAATCAAAATATGACCTGCCCAAACTGCTGATCAGATATTATGTCTACATTGGTTTTAGAAACTACTGGAAATACCTTATAGTAATGCTACAATGATGCAGAGCGGACGGTTCAAAATTGGAAACTGAAATTACAAACTTCGTGGGTGGACAAATATCAGTTTTGGAAAGCACTTTCACTACTTTCACTATAATCTTTCTTAAAGGAGTTAATCCAACCTCTGGACACTACAGTCTATTTAAAGTGCAAATCTGGGTGGACAGACTGCAATGACATCAATCTAAAATTTAAACCAAGGCTACCTAAGAAATGATCAATCTCATATCTCTTCTTTCTTCAACCAAAGTTCTGAGGACAATTTGTGGATAAAAAAGTGGTATACGTTTTTTTATTACGTGGGGGTTATCTGTTTATAAGAGATTATTTGGCCTATTGAGGGTAATGTCTTCAAAAAGTTGTTCACATTGCAAGATTCCTTTTATCTCCGACAAAGGAGTTTATATAGTATGTAAACACTACATTCCCTAATTACAGTTCAACCTTAAGTTGGAACTATAAACTGCCTTCAAACCCAAAAAATTACCTTTTTTGTTTCTCCAGCAACAACTTTTGCATACTACTGTGTGGGAATTTTCGACCTACTGAGGGTACTGTTTTCAAAAAGATCTTCGAAACTCAAGAGTCCTTTTATATGGGAGAAAGGAGTTAATATAACAACTAAACACAACAATATAATTAAAGTCTAAAAGTGGATGTACATACTCAAATTACAACAGTCTTTACCCTTTTGTTTCTGCAACTAAACTTCTACGTCTTATTTGTGGCAAAAAAAAGTACTGTATGTGATTTTGTCTCCATGGATCATCAGTAGTTTACACATCATTTACACACGAAAGGATCGCCAAAATTGAAGACTACTTCACATTTCTTTGTGATATTGTGCCAGAAATAATAATATCAAAATATTTTAACGTACATTCCCTCAGATTACCATGGTAAGTCTAGAAAAAGACACTAATTAATGAATTGTAGTGATTAAAATATATAGTATCACTTATTTGTAGTGATCTACTGTGCATCTTTAGGTTTTTTTTTACAATCCATTGTTTTTTCACCACTGGTGAGAATGATGCTTCATGCGGTATTCATACCAAATATATCGAGTTAGAATCGTCAACACACACAAATATTGAGTTGCAAATATCGTGACACAGAAATATCTAAAGCAAGAATATCGTGGTCGAGAATATTGATTTTAAAGTAAGAAATATTGTTTTTAAAAATATAGAAGTCATTAATATCGTTTTCAAAAATATAATTGTTTAAAATATCCCTTTTTTAATTAGTGTTATGTATTTTAGTATATATTTCAAATGTACGTGATGTATTATTTTGTATAAATATTGTTTATATTTTTTAATGTATCTGTTACATTTTTAGTGGGTATCAATTTTATTTTAACTACATTTTGTGGTTTTTAGTCTCATAGTGGGTTGTGGGTTTATAGGAGAATAGACTGGGAAGTTATTTTATTATAGTAAATTAATGATTATTTTTTATTTATTTAATTGAGATTTTATATATTTTCAACTAATTATTCTTTGTTTTTTTAATTAATAATAATTAAATAATTGATAATTATTTATGGTAATTCTGTAATTTCTTTTAAGTGCAGGATGTGGGGTTTATAGGGGTAAAGGGTGGAAAGTAATTTATTTCTAATTATTTATTAAGTTGTTGTTAATTAATATTAATTAATTAATTGAAAATTAAATATGAAAATTGTGTAATTAAGTTTAAGTGAGGGTTGTGGGGTTTATACGGGCAAAGGGTGGGAAGTAATTTATTTTTAATTAATTAATATTTAGTAGTTGAATAATATTAATTTATTAATTGAAAATTAAATATGGAAAACGTGTAATTAATTTTAGGTGTGTGTAGTGGGGTTTATAGGGGTAAAGGGTGGGAAGTAATTTATGCTTAATGAATTAATAATTTGTTGATCATTAATATTAATTAAGTGATACTTAATTAGCGTAATTGTTTAATTTTTTTGTGTGTGGATTTTTGTAAAGAATGGGGAGTAAATACTATTAGTATAACAGACAGTCAGACAGCTACTAAATCCTCCATCCAAACAGTTGTATATCCACTCAATCTTCAATACAGATTGGTATATATATATATATTACATATTTAAATTTCAAACTAAACCACGCTCACTGGATGATGTCATCAGTGATGTCATCAGTGATGTCATTTGAGATGTCATCAGTGATGTCACGGACCATGTCATGAGTGATGTAATATGTGACGTCATCAGCAGTGCATTGCGGGCGCGCGAGTTATAGTTAGCTGAACTAACTATAATGGGGGAATTTTAATGGTTTTGTACGAGTGAAAAGTCCAGCTAACTATAACGCCCCTGAAACCTATGGTTTTTTCAGTGAATTTCTAAGGTTTTTTAAATGCTAATTCCTAACTATAACATGCCTGAAACCTATGGTTTTTTCAGTGAATTTCAAAGGTTTTTTAAATGCTAAATTCTAACTACGCCTACAGAGATAGGACATGTGAAGAAAGAAGAAAAAACGCACAGAAAGAAAAAAAAGAAATGCAGAAAGAAGCAACAGAAGTCCTCAAAGACGAAGAAAAGTGCATGAAGAAGGATAACGTGCAGAAAGAACAAACAGAAGAGCAGAAAGAAGCCTTGTTGCAAAATCATCCTGTACCCTCAACTTTTTCAGACAGATACTGGTGGTAACTGAGTCTGACTAACCAGTCCTAGAGCCAGTGCTATGTTAAAAGACACTCAGAATACAGTGAAAACACCTACATACACTAGGGAACACTATGCATTGGGGTCCCCCTGAGATTAGCAGGACCGCCTCTGTAAGCCCCTAGTATATAATAGGGAATGGGATTAAAACTACCTCTTAAAACGCGCCACAGGGCGTGTTTGCACACGTCACCTCAGGCCCCATCCCCTCCCTTCCCCAATGTGTAAACACGCCCTGTGGCCGTTTTAAGTTGGGAGATTAAGTCCCCTTGAATCCTGAGGGTCCCTAGGGTCCAACTAGACCACTAGGTACCTCCAGTAAGTGCCACAGAGATGCGTTGCAGAGAGATGTAAAAAGGGGCACGGCCTAGACCACCTCTTTGCAACACAGCGCAGTGGCGCACTGGAAGCACCTGGTGGGCTAGTTGGCCCCCAGGGTCCCTCAGGATTGAAAGGGAATTATTTACCCAACTTAAAACGCGCCACAGGGCTTGTTTGCACACGTTAACTTAGGCCCTGTCCCCTCCCTTCACCACTGTGTAAACACGCCCTGTGGCCGTTTTTAGTTGGGAGATTAAGTTCATTTGAATCCTGAGAGTCCCTAGGGTCCAACTAGACCACTAGGTACCTCCAGTAAGCGCCACAGAGCTGCGTTGCAGAGAGGTGTAAAAAGTGGCACGGCCTGGACTACCTCTCTGCAACGCAGCTCAGTGGTGCTTACTGGAAGCACCTGGTGGGCTAGTTAGCCCCCAGGGGCCCTCAGGATTGAAGGGGAATTATTTCCCCAACTTAAAACGCGCCATAGGGCGTGTTTGCACACGTCACCTCATGCCCCGTCCCCTCCCTTCCCCACTCTGTAAACACACCCTGTGGCCGTTTTTTAAGTTGGGAGATTAAGTCCCCCTGAATCCTGAGGGTCCCTAGGGGCAAAATAGCCCACTAGTTACGTCCAGTAAGCGCCATTGTAGAGAGGGGCACGGCCTGCACCACCTCTATGCAACGCAGAGCAGTGACGCTTACTGGAAGCACCTGGTGGGCTAGTTGGCCCCCAGGGTCCCTCAGGATTGAAAGGGAATTATTTCCCCAACTTAAATCGCACCACAGGGCGTGTTTGCACACGTCACCTCAGGCCCCGTACCCTCCCTTCACCACTGTGTAAGGCTCCCTAGGGTCAAACTAGCCCACTAGGTACTTCCAGTAAGTAGAGGTGTAAAAAGGGGCGTGGCCTCAGAACACCTGTCTGCAACGCAGCTCCCTGGCGCATACTGGAGATACCTGTTGGGCTAGTTGGCCCTCAGGGACCCTCAGTATTGAAGGGGAATTAATTCCCCAACTTACAACTGGCTAGGGGGCGTGTTTGCAGAGTGCTGACGGTCTTTTATTTATTTTATTTTTTTAAGAAGGAGGGCTGTGTGGCCCCCCCTTCTTTTTCTAATGTATTGGCCCTGGGGACCCCATACTCCAGGGCCTGCACCCTCATTTTATTTTGTTGAAAAAAATTAATTTGGCCCTCCCAAGCCTTAATCGGCCCCGGGGACCCCAACCCCCGGGTCATGGCCTTTTTAAAAATTCTTTAGGAGGGGGGCTGCGTTGCCCCCCTCCTCAGGCCACTTACGGCCCCGGGGACCCCATCCCCCGGGGCCGGCCTTTGTTTTTTATTATTTTTTAAAAATATATATTTATAGAAACACCTAGGACATGCTGGACAAACCGTATGTACCTATCACCATGACGATTTGCGTGATATTTATTAAAAGGCGACTATGCATACAATGAATCCACGTGGAATGTATTTACACTGCTAGTGAAGCTCTGACGTGTCTGACGCCCTACTGTGCCTAATCCCGGCGCCCCCGCCGGTGGGTACTCTCCAAGTAATCACCCTTGTCGTTTATTTATACAAACATGGGTAGCTATTGACGGGCACATTTAATACACACGCACACCAAGCCATTCAAAGGGGATTCGACAAAAATTCAACCAAACTATGCAAGAAACCCCCCTCACGGTTAATAAAAAACACATCCACCGCCGGATGTGTAATACCTTTTATTTTACTCTCTGGAAAGGAGACGAACCTCACTTGAGAGTCACAGCGTGGTCCTGGCTGAGCCCAATGCTGTGTTACACCCACCAGTGCCCGCCGAGTGCCAGACACCTCTGTGTTGTATTCCACCAGCTAGTGCGTATGCTATGACACTCTCTAGCCCATGTGCACTGTAACACCAATCCCGTGAATATGTCATGCCACACTTGCCTTCGCACGGGTTATATTGCCCCATCTAACGTGCCTTCCTCGATGCCTATGTTATAACGCACAGCGCTATGCCATACATATTACAACCTGGGATCCATATCTTTGTCACAGTGCATATGCAACGTTACACTCCCCAGCACATATTTTATATTACAACTTTAGAGACTAGTTAGGTTACACAACACTGCCCTGTGCATATTACATACCAAGGCGCATATGGCATAGCACGCGCTAGTGCCTGTGCTATCTCGCGCTCTCCAATGAATCTGTCATTGCGCACAATGTATTGCATATTATATTTCACGCCCGGTTCATCTTATATCACACTTTTTGGTGCATAGTTTATACCATATACTATATCTAGTTTTCATTTTCAATCGTGCTCTCAGGACTATGTTCTATATAACACTGCGTCCACCTACCCTTTTCACGGGCATTACATTTTGCGATGGGGGTGGAGGGTCAGGGGGTGTTTCTGCCAAGTGAGCCCGGAGTCACAGTCACAAACGTCCTCTTCTTCCTGAATAAAAGTGAGATTATGCAGACGTACCAGTCCTCTCCTCCTGCCCTCCATTGCCCAATTCTTTGGCCCATCATTGACCTCCTGCTTAGCCTCTGTGCTTAGCTTGCTGCCCCTATTCTCCTTCCCCCTGCCCTCCGATGTCTTTGTGCATGCCCCTGCTCCGTCCTTTTTGCCCACCATGTTCCATGGACCTGCCACTCCTATCTACTCTGAGTGTTCTGTTGAGCTGCCAATCCCCTCCCACCTGCCTAGCATTTTCAGATGACTGTAACCTGTCCATGCCACCTCCACCCTGCCTGTCCACATGCCATGCCCCTATCCCCTTCCTCCTGTCCTCCATGGCCCATTTTACTGCCACACCCTTCCGCCCTCCCTGATCTGTTGTGCTGCAACTGCTCCTCCTGCCTGCCCCGCGCGGTCTGTTGTGAGGCCCCTTCCCCTGAACTCTCTTGTCTGTGCCCAGGTCCTGACCCTCCCTTCTATCCTCCATGGTCCTTTGTGCATGCCCTTGCACCCTCCTTCTTGCCCATCATAGCCATTGTGCTGCCACTAACCCTCCCGCTTGCCATGCATGGTCTTCTGTGCTGCCATGGCCCCTCCCACCTTCCCTGTGTGGTCAGCTAGCTGCCCCTGACCCCCTCCCACCTTCCCTCCATGGTCTGTGTGTATGCCATCATAGTCTCATTGTTGCTCTCCATGGTGTGTCTTGTTTCTAGTGCCCATCCTGCCTGACCTCCATGGTCATCTTGCTGCTCCTGCCCTGCCCCCTTGCCCCCAGCCCTCTGTTTCCATGTGCAGACCCCTATTCACTCCCTCCTGGCTTGTCTGTTCCATTGTAATGCCCCTGATCCGTCCCTCCTGCCCTTTATGGTCTGTTATGCTGCAGCTTTCTCTCCTGTCTGTCCATTATGGTCAGCTAGCTACCATTGCCTCTTTCCCCTCTGTTCTCTGTTGTCCATGTGCATGGTCCTGTCCCCTCCCTATTGCTTTCTATGGATTGTTGTGCTGCACTCCCGTCCCGCATGCCCTGTGTGGTGTATTGTGCTGCTGCAAACCCTGATGCCTGCCCTGTAGGGTCAGTTTGATGCACCTCTCCATGTCCCTCCTGTCCTCTGTTATCCGAGTCCATGTCCCTACCCCAATTCCTCCTGCCTACCATGATCCAATGTACCATACTTGCGAACATTTTGAACTTGGTAAGAGGGAGATTTTGAAAAAAAACTGGGGTATTGATTTTCCCCTTTGAGTTACATTGAAAAAGAGGAGATTGTAGACAGGAGACAGATCAAATAAAGCCCATTTGAGCTTAAAAACATTGGACGTTTCCTGGCTGAAACGGGTCTGTTGGCATGTATGGTTGTTCTACCACTGCCTCTTCCTTCTGCCCACAATGGTCTATTATATTGCCACAGACTCTCTTGCCAGTCCTGTATTGTTGGTTTGTTGCCCCTGCCCCCCTTTCCACTGCCCTCCATAGTCTGTTGTGCTGCCACTGCCCTTCCTGCCTGCCCAGTGTGGTCAAATTGTTGCCTCTGCACTCTCCTACCTGCCTTCAATTTTCAGAGTCCGTGCCCCTGGCCTCTGCCTCTCAACAATATCACAATGAACAACTAGATTGCTAACATTCTATATTTATTACAAAAGTGTGGAACGCCTGACGTCATCTTGATGTAATCAAAACTGTAATACCTAGAGCATTTCCTTTAGAAATTACATATATGAGAGGGTTTTATTTGCATCAAAATTATGGTTAGTGCTCTAAAAAACTGAAATGAGTACATATTTTCTGAGTTTTCAAATAGCGACAAAGAACTTTTAAATTATTTGTAATCTTTATGTTTTTTTATCCAGTTGACCACTTGATTAATGTTGCACCTCGGGGAGAGGATGTGGTGTTATTCCAGAGCTGCAAACTTTGCAACTGGGGAACCAGGTTGGAGTTTCTGCTTCAGCTCAACATTCTGTGATTCTGGTCAAATCACTTAATCTCCCCATGTCTACAACCAAAATGAATTTGATCTTGTGTGATGTAACAAATGCTCATGTAAAGCACTCCAATACCTGACAAGTCTGCACTATATAAAACTGCAAATACACAAAAAATAAGTGTTTTGCACACTTCTGTCATTGGGCTACATCTGGGTGATATTTGTGCTGCATTTGGGCTCTTTTGTCTTCGGTGGCCATCTTGGGAGATTTATTTGTTATGAAGTTTCCTAATTTCCTCATTTACTGCAGTCTACTCAGTAGGAAATGCTTTCAGTTTTTTACTTTGATTCCATCAAGAAGGTATTCAGATATGTCACACATTTGCCATAAATTCTGAATGTTAGCACTCTAGTTGCTCATTAGATCACTGTAGTAAAGCTACTGCTCACCACAGAAGTCTGCTGCTGGTATTAAAAGTGCATGTTTCAGTCTGCTTATCAGAATTTGTTAATGAAATAGAAGAGGATTTGAGAAGTCACTGAACATGTGCCCTATTTTTTCTTTCTTCAGCACTAATCATAATTTCTATGGCAAAATGAACCCCCTCATTGTGTTCCTTTTTAAATTAAATGTTTTAAGTGTTACCAGTTTATTCCAATCAAGATGGCTTCAGGTGTGCCATACTTTTGTCATAAGTAAGACAGTAAGCGCTCTAGATGTTCTTAAGAACACTCTGGGACATTCTGTCATTGGGCTATACTTGGGCTACATCTGGGTGATATTTGGGCTACATTTGGGCTCTTTTGTCTCTGGTGGCCATCTTGGGAGATTTATTTGTTATGAAGTTTCCTAATTTCCTCATTTACTGCAGTCTGCTCAGTAGGAAATACTTTCAGTTTTTTACTTTGGTTCCATCAATAAGACATTCAGATGTATCACACATTTGCCATAAATTCTGAATGTTAGCACTCTAGTTGCTCATTAGATCACTGTAGTAAAGCTACTGCTCACCACAGAAGTCTGCTGCTGGTATTAAAAGTGCATGTTTCAGTCTGCATGTCAGAATTTTTTTAAGAAATAGAAGAGGATTTGAGAAGTCAAAATGTGCCCTAATTTTTCTTTCTGCAGCACTAATCATAATTTCTATGGCAAAATGAACCACCTCATTTTGTTCCTTTGTAAATTAAATGTTTTAAGTGTTACCACTTTATTCCAATCAAGATGGCTTCAGGTGTGCCATACTTTTGTCATAAGTAAGACTGTTAGCGCTCTAGTTGTTCGTTAGAACACTTTGGGACATTCAGTCATTGGGCTATACTTGGGCTACATCTGGGTGATATTTGGGCTACATTTGGACTCTTTTGTCTCTGGTGGCCATCTTGGGAGATTTATTTGTTATGAAGTTTCCTAATTTCCTCATTTACTGCAGTCTCCTCAGTAGGAAATACTTTCAGTTTTTTACTTTGGTTCCATCAAGAAGACATTCAGATGTGTCACACATTTGCCATAAATTCTGAATATTAGCACTCTAGTTGCTCATTAGATCACTGTAGTAAAGCTACTGCTCACCAGGGAAGTCTGCTGCTGGTATTCAAAGTGCATGTTTCAGTCTGCATGTCAGAATTTCTTTATGAAATAGAAGAGGATTTGAGAAGTCAAAATGTGCCCTAATTTTTCTTTCTGAAGCACTAATCATAATTTCTATGGCAAAATGAACCTCCTCATTTTGTTCCTTTGTAAATTAAATGTTTTAAGTGTTACAACTTTATTCCAATCAAGATGGCTTCAGGTGTGCTATACTTTTGTCATAAGTAAGACTGTTAGCGCTCTAGTTGTTTGTTAGAACACTCTAGGACATTCTGTCATTGGGCGATACTTGGGCTACATCTGGGTGATATTTGGGCTACATTTGGGCTCTTTTGTCTCTGGTGGCCATTTTGGGATACTTATTTGTTATGAAGTTTCCTAATTTCCTCATTTACTACAGTCTCCTCTGTCGGAAATACTTTCAGTTTTTTACATTCAGATGTGTCACGCATTTGCCATAAATTCAGAATGTTAGCACTCTAGTTGCTTATTAGATCACTGTAGTAAAGCTACTGCTCACCAGGGAAGTCTGCTGCTGGTATTGAAAGTGCATGTTTCAGTCTGCATGTCAGAATTTTTTAATGAAATAGAAGAGGATTTGTGAAGTCACTCAAAATGTACCCTAATTTTTCTTTCTGCAGCACTAATCATACTTTCTATGGCAAAATGAACCCCCTAATTTTGTTCCTTTTTAAATTAAATGTTTTGAGAGTTAACACTTTATTCCAATCAAGATGGCTTCAGGTTTGCAATAAGTTTGTCATAAGTAGGACTGTTAGCGCTCTAGTTGTTCTTTAGAACACTCTGGGAAGCTGCAGTAGAACACAAAGGAATCAACTGACAGTCTCTGCCCTTGTTGGATGTACATGTTTTACTGAGAATGTCAGACTTCATTCTCACATGACTGAGAGAGATAATGTGAATTTACAGAAAATATGCTCTCAGTTTAGCTTATAGATCACCTTCCAAACCTCTGTGGGAAAAGCATGAGAAAATAGTTTTCTCTCAAACATGATTCATGATATCACAGCAGAAGGCTTTTTCACATGGTAAAATCACCTTAGAACACACCACAATTGCTAAAATGAGTATGGTACCATCAACAAATGATTTATAATAACTAAAGTCTTAAAACCTTCTATTAACTGCAATGCTTTTTAATGAGGTGCTATCATATATATTGGTCCCAAGATGGCTGCCAACACTTCTTGGATGAAGTACTGACAGCCAATCAGATCTCACAATAAGATGTGTGGTTTGGCTCCTCCCAGATATATCTATCTTTTTTCTCAGGAACTACTGAATGGATTTACACCATTTAAGCAAAAGGCACGAGTCTGAACTGAGGACTACCACTTTGCCAAATTTGGTGTAATTCCGTTCAGCAGTTCGGGCTCTAGCAGCGTCAACTGGTCCTATGGTAAAATGCATGGGGAAAACGCGTTTTGGGACCCTCCCTTTTTCTCGGCCCCTGCTTGACGAATCACCGTTAAATTTTCAGGATAGGAGCGGACCGGAGCTGGCCAAAAGTTTTCAAGATTTTGCGAAGATTCGTCAATCAGCACCAACGTTATTCCAAATAGAATGTTGCAGATTTCCTATGGAAAATAGGTCCTAACTATAACTACCTACTGGCGACTGCCAGTAGGTAATATATATATATATATAGATATATATATTCAATGAAAAACCATAGGTTTCAGGCCTGATATAGTTAGGAATCAGCATTTAAAAAACCTTAGAAAATCCCTGAAAAAACAATAGGTTTTAGGGGTGTTATAGTTAGCTGGACATTTCACTCGAACAAAACCATTGAAATTCCTCCGATATAGTTAGTTCTACGAACTACATCTCGCGCGCCCGCAATCCACTGCTGATGATGTCACATATTACATCATTCATGACATGGTCAGAGACATCACTGATGACATCTCAAATGACATCACTGATGATATCACTGATGACATCATCCAGTGAATGTGGTTTGGCTTGTTATTTAAATATGTATTATATATATAGCAATTTGCATTGAAGAATGGGTGGATATATAAATATAAATATCTGGATGGAGGATTTAGTAGTAGTGTGATTGACTGTTTACTTGACTAATTTATAGAGTCTCACTAAATATATTGGATAGTGACAAAACTGTGTGAATATCTGTATCACTTTGTCAGTTGTTGTGTAAACTGCTGCACCAGTTGGTTACTAGCTACGTGAAAGTCTATATTATTTATTGATTATTTAACTGAGTATTTGTATGGGAGAGTGAATCTGTGTGTGGTTCGGTGGGGGGTGTGTGACTGCCCAAAGATGTGTGAATAGTTGATTCAGTAGGTATCTGAAGTTAAAACTACTTGTTATAACAGTTGTTTGGGTGAGTGAATATCTTTATGGGTGTGGCGATGAGCCAATATATGTCTCAATGGTACATGTCCAACAAACTAGAAAAATAAAAGCCAGTGTATGTGGCAGTTGTTGTATATAAATAAGTATATATAAGTCTCAGTGATTGTATGAGTAACTGTATAGTTGGAATAGTGTTTTTATAACACACTAAGTATGAGTTATTATCTATATGAATAGATGAAGTGGTGTTTTTATAAGTGTATAGCTAAGTAAAAGTAAGTATGATCCGTTGTTTGCATAAGTGAGTAGGATGACTTCATAAGTGATTAGGATGTGTGCTGGTGTGTAATGTCGATATAGGTGTATAAGTATATTTGATAGTGTTCTATTGATCATTGACAGCATGTATGAGTGAATCTATAGGTAAGTGATTAGATGTGTGTATAGATCTAGGAATCACTGAGTGGGTGTTTAGAAACTTGTATTGGTGTGCCAATACAGTGAGTGATGAAAGGTTATATTAGTGTATGATGAGGTGTATCTGATTGTCATGTGGATGATGTCATCAGTGATGTCATCAGTGATGTCATTTGAGATGTCATCAGTGATGTCACTGACCATGTCATGAATGATGTAATATGTGACATCATCAGCAGTGGATTGCGGGCACGCGAGATGTAGTTAGTACAACTAACTATATCAGAGGAATTTCAATGGTTTTGTTTGAGAGAAATGTCCAGCTAACTATAACACCCCTAAAACCTATTGAATTCCTAACTATATCAGGCCTGAAACCTATGGTTTTTTTCAGTGAATTTCAAAGGTTTTTTAAATGCTAATTCCTAACTATATCAGGCCTGAAACCTATGGTTTTTACAGTGAATTTCAAAGGTTTTGTGAATGACAATTTTTAATGTATTAATTGTTATACTGATTTTTTTATACTGATTTACTACATTGTTTAAACTGTTTATTTTTAGATATTTTATTTTTTTATCTACATTATACATTACAATACAAAATATATTTTCTCAGAATGAATTACTTTAGTTTAAATACTTTGCAAATAGGCAATAGACTTTTAAGTACAGTAGTTACAGTTGTTGCAATGGGCAACAAAATTTCAAATACAAAGCAACATTGAGCTCAATGTGAATTTCTAGTCAAATGCAATTAGTTACTTTATGGATTACTTTTCTAACCACAGGACTGGATGCTAGATTCAGTCCTTGGACATCTCCTGTAAACAGTTGAGTAAAAGCGTTTTGGTTACAGTAGTGATTTGTAAGGATTATTATTGTATTTTTAAAGTTGACACTTAGAAAAATGTTCACATAGAATCACCAATGTTATCCTATGGCAAAAAATTCACTTAGCAGGTAAGTAGTGTTATCGTTACTTTTTCTTACTTAGTGGTGGATCGTGGATCCAGCACAGGTGAATCTCCTGCAAACAGTTGAAAGAATGGGTTTAAGTCATACAGACGATTTTTTAGGAATATTTTTAATTTGTGAAAATAGACACTTCGAAACTTTTCTACTTCAAAGCACACAATGGATTCCTATGGAAGGAAATACAAGTTACTGTTAAGTATGCTTAGAATTACTTTTCAGGGTCAGTGCTGGTCTAAAAGATGCAGCCCTGGGTTCTCTTCTGATAACAGGTGAGTAAATCGTAATTCGTAGTGCGGCTGATTTTAGAGGAATATTTGTACGTTTCAAAAATGGACACAAAAACTTTTCTGCTGAAAACCACACAATGGATTCCTATGGAAAGAAATACAAGTTACTGGTAAGTACGCTTAGAATTACTTTTCAGGGTCAGTGCTGGTCTAAAAGATGCAGCCCTGGGTTCTCTCCTGTTATCAGTTGAGTAAATTGGAATTCGTAGTTCGGCTGATTTTAGAGGAATATTTTTACGTTTCAAAAATGGACACTTGGAAACTTTTCTGCTGAAAACCACACAATGGATTCCTATGGAAGGAAATACAACTTACTGGTAAGTACGCTTAGAATTATTTTTCAGGGTCAGTGCTGGGCTAAAAGATGCAGACCTGGGATCTCTCATGAGAACAGGTGAGTAAATTGTAATTCGTAGTTCGGCTGATTTTAGAGAAATATTTGTACAATGGTAAAAGAAGGGGGCGGGGCCTGAGGTGTCATGTGCAAACATGCCCTGTGGCGCGTTTTAAGTTGGGGAATTAATTCCTCTTCAATCCTGCGGTCCCCTGGGGGCCAACTAGCCCACCAGGTACCTCCAGTATGCGTCAGGGAGCTGCGTTGCAGAGTGGTGTTCAGAGGCCACGCCCCTTTTTACAACACTCTGCAACGCAGCTCCGTGGCGCTTCCTGGAGGTACCTGGTGGGCTAATTGGCCCCTAGGGCACCTCTGGATTGAAGAGGAATTAATTCCCCAACTTAAAACGCGCCACAGTGCGTGTTTGCACACATATCACCTCAGGCCCCGCCCCCTACCTTCACCACTGTGCAAACGTGCCCCGTGGCGTGTTTTAAGTTGGGGGATTAAGTCCCCTTGAATCCTGAGGTCCCCTGGCGGCCAACTTACCCACCAGGTACCTCCAGTGTGCGCCAGGGAGCTGCGTTGCAGAGAGGTGTTCAGAGGCCACGCCCCTTTTTACAACACTCTGCAACACAGCTCCGTGGTGCTTACTGGAGTTACCTGGTGGGCTAGTTGGCCCCTAGGGGACCTCTCGATTGAAGAGGAATGAATTCCCCAACTTAAAACGCGCCATGGGGCGTGTTTGCACAGTATCACCTCAGGCCCCGCCCCCTACCTTCACCACTGTGCAAACGCGCCCCGTGGCATGTTTTAAGTTGGGGGATTAAGTCCACTTGAATCCTGAGGTCCCCTAGCAGCCAACTAGGCCACCAGGTACCTCCAGTAAGCGCCACGGAGCTGTGTTGCAGAGACGTGTAAAAAGGGGTGTGGCTTCATTACACCTCTCTGCAACGCAGCCCCCTGGTGCATACTGGAGATTCCTGGTGGGCTCTTTTGCCCCCAGGGACCCCCAGTATTCAAGGGGAATTAGTTCCCCCTCTGCAAACGCACAAGGGGGCGCGTTTGTAGAGTAGTGTAAGGAGGGGGCATGGCCTCCTGCCCGATCCCGGTCTTTTCATTTTCTTTTTTTTTTAGAAGGGGGTCTGTGTAGCCCCCCTTCTTTTTCAATTTTTTTGGCCCTGGAGACCCCACCCCCCAGGGCCTGCCCCCAATTTTTGTTTATAAAAAAAAAAATCAGGGCATGGCCCTTTTTTTTATGGAGGGGGGCTGTGTAGCCCCCCTCCTCTGGCCACTTTAAGGCCCCGGGGACCCCATCCCCCGGGGCCGGCCATTGTTTTTTTTTTTTTTTTTTTTAATTGGGGAGGGGGGCCGCGTGGCCCCCCTCCCAGGCCACTTAATTTCCCCGAGGACCCCATCCCCCGGGACCTGGCCTCTGTTGGGGGCCGTGGGGGGGTCCTCAATTCCCCCACGGTTTCAGCCGGCTCCCCGCGTCCTGCAGGAGCCGGCATTGCCTTTCCACCTGGGGAGCAGCTAACATGCTGCTCCCCATGTGGAAAAGCAATCAGCTTTGCTTCATTGAAGCGAGAGCAGGTTTCCCTGCTCTCGCTTCAATGAAGCAAAGCAGTTTGCAATGACAGGGCAGGAGCCGCGGGGCTCCCGTCCTGTCATTGCAAACTACAGTGTCCCGGGGGTGAGCACCCCGGGACACTGCAGGAGCAAGCCCTGGGGGGTGGCGGTCCCCAGGGCCTATTCAAGGCTCCAGTAGGGGGGCTGCGTGACCCCCCTCCCACACTGGCAAGTTGCCCCGGGGGGTGGCGGTCCCCAAAGCTGGGGGGGCTGTGAGCCCCCCACCCATTTTCAATTTGCCCCGGGGGTGGCAGTCCCCGGGGCTGCGGGGGGGCCATGAGCCCCCCACATATAGTATCTTTGACACCCGGGGGTGGCGGTCCCTGGGGCAGTGTGGGGGGGATTGGGACCCCCCCACACTTTTTTTAATTCTGCCCCGGGATTTGGCCCCTCCGGGCGCCCCGCGCTTCTTCTTTTTTTTTGTTTGTTCGAAATTCGTGCTAGGTGCGCGAATCTCGCTGATTTTTTTTTAAAAAAATGCTTTTTTTGGCCCTGGGGGTCCTTGTGGGACCCCCTGAGCAGGCCTAGGGGGTCAGGGTGTTTCTACCCTGCCCCCTTGTCGCGTTTTTCGCGTTTGTTTTATAGGTTTCTTGTGCCTCGGTTCTACCAAGGCACAAAATGGCTGCCAACACTTCCTGATCTGGAGCCAATTAGAATACAGCTCATGCACAGCACGGTGTGCGCTGGGTTCGGGGAGGGTGCGCGGATCTTCCGAGGCCATAGATATATCTATCTTTTTAACTCTAATTTTCTCTGGAACTACTGAACGGATTTACACCATTTAAGCAAAAGGCAGGAGTCTGAACTGAGGACTACCTCTTTGCCAAATTTGGTGTAATTCCGTTCAGCAGTTCGGGCAATAGCTGCGTTAACAGGTCCTATGGAAAAATGCATGGGGAAAACGCATTTTGGGACCCCTTTTTTTCTCGGCCCCCGCTTGACGAATTTCCATGAAATTTTCAGGATAGGAGAGGACCGGAGCTGGCCAATAGTTTGGAAAATTTCGCGAAGATTCATCAATCGGCGCCAACGTTATTCCAAAAAATAGAATGTTGCGGATTTCCTATGGAAAATAGGTCCTAACTATATCTACCTACTGGCAACTGGCGGTCGCCAGTAGATAGTTATAGTTAGGACCTATTTTCCATAGGAAATCCGCAACATTCTATTCCCAATAAGTCTGGCGCCGGTTGATGAATCCTTGCGAAATTTTCCGAACTTTTGGCCAGCTCCTCTCCGCTCCTACCCTGAGAGTTTCGTGGTGAATCGTAAAGCGGGGGCCGAGAAAAAAGGGGGGTCCCAAAACACATTTTCTCCATGCAATTTCCCATAGGATCTGTTGTCTCAGCAACAGCCCGAACCGCTGAACGGAATGACACCAAATTTGGCAAAGAGGTAGTCCTCAGTTCAGACTCGTACCTTTTGCATAAATGGTGTGAATCTGTTCATTAGTTCCTGAGAAAATTAGGGTAACAAAGTTAGTGATATCTATGGCCGGGGAGGATTCGTGGACCCTACCCGCACCGTAAGCGCACCCTCCCCGAATCGAGCGCGCACCGTCCCGATCGCATGCTAATTGGCTGTCGAGTGTCTGTCTACATTCGAAACCTGGAACTAATGGCGTCCATTTTCTGCCTCAGTAGAAGCGAGGCTGAAGAAGCAAGGGGAATAAGTGTGTAAAACATATAAAGGGGGCAGAGTGGAAATACTCTGACCCTCTAGAGGTGCTTAGGGGGTCCCAGAAGGACCCCCTGGGGCCCCCTTTTAAAAAAAAGAAAACGGCAAAATGCACGCAGGTTGCGCGCATCCTATCGCGTTTGGTGCATGGATCCTCTTGCGTTGGGTGCGCGGATCCAAAGAAAAAAAAAGTGAAAAAAGAAAAGAAATCATTGGTTGTATGACAACTTTCTACACTGAAAGGTAGGGTGTATATTTCTGTTTTTTAAACGCATGATTCTTA
This sequence comes from Triturus cristatus, assembly GCF_964204655.1. NCBI lineage: Eukaryota > Metazoa > Chordata > Amphibia > Caudata > Salamandridae > Triturus > Triturus cristatus. The sequence continues at coordinate 576,566,377 of NC_140592.1, read as the reverse complement.
TTGGTTAACAAAAACTGATTGTAAAGAACATTATATATGATAAGCTGATATGTTGAAAAGGCAAGCACACTTGCTGTCTTGTTTAGCAACATTGTGTGCTGAACTTGTGACCTGTGTGCTCAGTACAGTGTTCCATGACCTGTTTCTATGGTAACAGGCAGAAGGCAGATTGGGGAAGGGTTGGAATGTATTTCATTTGGAAAGGGTTGAAATGTTTAACCAATAGAAATGTGTGTTTGCTTTTGAATTTATGTGTGAAGGATTGTGATTTGATGTTTACATGTATACGTGTGGAAAATGAAAGGGAAACTTTGCCATTCTCTGTTTTTGCTGAGAGGTGCACAGTGCAGAGATTCTGTATAAGAAAATCTGGCGTGTGACTGATATCTGGTGTGTCATTGATATACTTCTTAATCTACAAAACAACTTGAAAGGTGAGTTATTTAATTGTGAGGGGATGTATGTATACTATTTTGATTTTAATCAGACTAATGTATTTCTCCTGCTAAAGTGTAGGGCGTAATTGTTTTCTCTACAGTGTGTGTGCATGTAGAAACCATTCTGTGATAAGAATTTGTGTTTTTCATGTGTTTGCAGACAGATAACTGTGCTGTTTTTATATTTTGGTAGAATTAGAAACCAGTCATTGTTTATGAATTTGTGAAATGAGTTATGTTTCTAAACTAAAATGTAGTACTCCTTCTAGATGAAGAAATGTGTTTTGGGTGCCGCTCGCAGCTTCAGAACTTGGGACATATCGGAGCTGATTTTCACCTTGCCTGTGCTTTCCTGATCTGAGGGGAGGCCACGCCGCTATTGGAAGGAGTCCTGCAGAGGCCTAAAAACCGGGACTGCGAGGACCAGGGTGCCTGCCGTCCAGCTCACACAGCACACCTGTCTCCTCTTCCCGGCTCCGCCCCCATTGACTATACCACTCCTCGCGGCCCCCGCTTCGCGGGAGCCGCTCGCAGCTTCAGAACTTGGGACATATCGGAGCTGATTTTCACCTTGCCTGTGCTTTCCTGATCTGAGGGGAGGCCACGCCGCTATTGGAAGGAGTCCTGCAGAGGCCTAAAAACCGGGACTGCGAGGACCAGGGTGCCTGCCGTCCAGCTCACACAGCACACCTGTCTCCTCTTCCCGGCTCCACCCCCATTGACTATACCACTCCTCGCGGCCCCAGCTTCGCGGGAGCCGCTCGCAGCTTCAGAACTTGGGACATATCGGAGCTGGTTTTCACCTTGCCTGTGCTTTCCTGATCTGAGGGGAGGCCACGCCGCTATTGGAAGGAGTCCTGCAGAGGCCTAAAAACCGGGACTGCGAGGACCAGGGTGCCTGCCGTCCAGCTCACACAGCACACCTGTCTCCTCTTCCCGGCTCCGCCCCCATTGACTATACCACGCCTCGCGGCCCCCGCTTCGCGGGAGCCACTCGCAGCTTCAGAACTTGGGACATATTGGAGCTAATTTTCACCTTGCCTGTGCTTTCCTGATCTGAGGGGAGGCCACGCCGCTATTGGAAGGAGTCCTGCAGAGGCCTAAAAACCGGGACTGCGAGGACCAGGGTGCCTGCCGTCCAGCTCACACAGCACACCTGTCTCCTCTTCCCGGCCCCGCCCCCATTGACTATACCACCTCTTTAAGGGCCCTCTTCCCACGCGCTAGCGGGACGCGCGCGGGGCGAAGACCGGGCAAAGAGCGGGCCGTTTGAGGCCGTTCGAGGAAGGGAGAGGCAGGGACAGGGCCAATCCCCTGCGCACCCTAGAGTACACTGGGAACGGTCAAGGACCCGAGCACACATCATGTCTGCCAGAGAAACTCGGAGCAAAACTGCGCGGGTAACAGCAAAGCCCACAGGTACTTTGGACTTGTATTTTGCCAAGGCTGGCTCCTTACTGATTGATGATATAACAACTCTAGAAAGGTGCATTTCTCTTGAAATAGACTGGGTTAGAAGATCGTCACTAGGTCCTCTCAAACATGTTACCTCCCCAGTACGACTGCCCGAAATAGCCACTCCTGTTGTGGGGGGGATACCCGGATCCCACACACTTCTGGAGTCAAATATCTCGTCTCTATCGATTAGAGACTGCGATATCTCTGCCCCTGTCGATTTTAGTATACTACCCTTTCCGCCCCCCAGGCTTTCTACCGCCCCAGCTACTCGCAAAACAGATATTGCTACCGAGGCAGCTATTGCTGACAGTAGCAATTTAACTACACAGCCATCACAGGCGGACCGAGAGGGAGCAATTCCCAAAAGAAAAAGAAGGGTCCAAACTGTAGGGGGGCGTAGGCCAAAGATCCCAAATCTTAATCCCAGGGGTGACACAAACCATTCGGGTGTGGCTTGTAGGGGGCAGGAGTTACCTCCAACTCAGGCCAACAGACCCTCTAACCAAAACATTACAACACGGGAGGAGGGTCCTTCACTCTTAGACATAAAATCTCTCATGAACGAAATGCTCACCCCCTTAATGGATCGTCTTGTAAATTTGGAATTATGCCTAATAAAAATCCAAAAGGGAATTGTTCAACTAGTGGAAGCTCCCAAATTAGTTAGTGCAAGTACGAATCCCGCTGCAGCACCCCTACCCAGGGAAGGTTGTGGTCTACAAAAACTTATTCACCCACACCCTCACAGATTATCTCTTTCTCAAATTCCCAGGCCCATGACTCCTTCTCGAAAACCTACCCCCAGCCCCTGTGATACGCCAACACTATTTCCAACATGGTTGCAGGGCCAAGATAGCAGACACAGACCAGTTAATCTCCCACCTGAGTCAGCCCCATATACAGTTATTTTGGCGGGCATCCCAGAACTAAAACCATCCATTGGCGAGCCAGTGATGGCCCTGAAAAACAAGGTCATTCACTGGCTCTCCAAAAATAGGCCTTTACCTTTGGGTATTAACAGCGAGGTCCTTATGGTGAGGAGACTTTCGTGGCTTGGGAACACCAAAAAAACCATAAAGGATGACTGCGCACTGATCAATTTCAGGGATCCTGGCACAGTATCACATATATGCAGCTGGCCACACTCTACATCGGGATCTTCTATCCAGACCCTTCCCCTCTCTTTTTTCTACCCTCCCACAATTTCTGAACGAGCTGGGGAAGGGTGGGAATGTGTATCTAGGAGAAATGGGAGCAGGGGCCTTAGGGCAGGCAGGGAATGCCCGACCATAGCTTGCCCCCGACCAGTTCAGGTTCCAACCCATAACCGATTTAGTACCCTAGATATGGTGGATTGACCGTCGGTCTTAGAGGGTGGTGCTGTAATGAGCAAAAATGATAATTGCCAATTAGCACTTCCCAAGGAGAAGGAGCACCCCCTGTATACTAAAGTTAACGGGGAGGGAGGCTTAGGGATAAACCATTCTATCCCTACTATGCTATCTGAGAGGATTATTCAAGGGAGCAATCACGGCCCAACCCATCCCCGTAGGATGGACCTGGAAGTGGTTGTACCGCCAAGTCCACGCCCCGTGGCAACAAATTCCTCCCCCCTTAGGATTTTATCTTGGAATGTTGCAGGCTTAGCTAACAAATTGAATGACCCGTCTTGGAGCTCTTTTATTGAGCAGAAAGATATTTGCCTGCTTCAAGAGACGTGGGCAAGAGAAGACATCACACATATGGGTTTCGCAACATTCTCAACACATGCAACCTGGGGGGGAAGAGGGCGCCCCTCGTGCGGCCTTGCAATATGGGTGGCTACCGATCTGGGTTGCAAGGCTGATGTACTCCTCACAAACACGGCAGATATTCTTGCTGTGTTGCTTGAATGGCCAAACGCCCAAAGTCTCCTGTTGATTAATATTTACTCCAGGCCAACTAACATCACTCAGGAGTCACCCACTATTGCGGGGCTCGCCCTGGTCTTGAACGATATACCAGAGGGCACTCCCTATTTGATAGGAGGAGATTTTAACTGCCACTATGAGCCCCTCCTAGGCATTATGGAGGGCTTGGCTATGGAGGAGGATCTTCTGTGGCACATACCGCCCCCACAGGCTCCGCCACCAAAAATATGGTCCCCCCTGGCCCTACAAATTACGTCTCTAACTTTGAAATACGGCCTGCGGGCCTGTAATGGAAGGTTTGGCTCAGACATCCCGGCAAGATGCACTTTTAACAGACTGGGCAGTGAGTCGAGACTGGACTATGTTTTGGTCCCCCTGTCTTCCTGGTCCTATATTAAAGATTTCTGGGTTACCAATAGGGGTGGGCGGAATTTGCGGAATTAACTTCCGCAAATTATCGCGAAAATGCAGAAAATCTCCGCAAACACGCCGGAAATATCGCGAAGACGCGGAAGTTTTTTTGCCGCCTGTTCGCGGTATCGCGGGTCGCCAACTTACCCATGCGGTTGCTCAAGGGCGCGGCCATCTTGTTTTCACTTGTCCCGCCCTCTTGCGATGTTTACTTCCTGTTCCGGGTCGCGCAATGCATGTTCGCGGTCGATATTTCCTGTTCGCGACCGCTTTTACTTGATCGCGTTGCTTTTTGCTTGCTCGGGGAGAAAATATCGCGCAAACTTGCGCACGTGGTCGCAATGGGCGCGGCCATCTTGTTTTCCACTCTATTGCATGGTTCTGGGGCCTGATTTTCAATCCTCCCTAAATCTTTTCAATCCTTTGTTTATAGCCACTTTTTTTGGATCTTTATTACTTATTATTTCTCTAACTATTTTCCTGCTTCTATATTTTTGGTTTTTGTCTACTTTTTTTTTGTTTTTTAGCTACTTTTTCTCTTTGTATTGCCCGCTATTTATTTCCTTTACTCCTTTATTTATTTTACCTTTTCTTTCCCGCCCCGTCCCCAGAACCATGTCCAAGGGCAGGGCTGTTCGCCGGCGCAGCCAGAGCCGCGACCGCCTTCCTTGCGGAAGGCGGCGTCCACAAGGGGTGCAGGCACGGGCCTTATTTGGGGACGCAGAGTTGGCTGCACTAATTTTCTTTGTGCAGCGCCACCTCCCCTCAACCCTGGCAGCAGGTGGCAGGCCTGGGTCCGGGTACGGCCTCCGGGAGCGTCGGCAGCGGTGGGGGAAGGTGCGCCGGGCAGTGTCGCGCATCTCTGGGGTCCGGCGCACCCAGGCACAGCTGACGCACCGGTGGTCCGACATCCTGGACCGTGAGCAGGACCTGCTGGACCTGCTAGGAGTGGAGGTCCCGGGGCTTGGTGAGTACCTATTTAATTATTACAACTTTGTGTCTGTTCTTCTGCTCTATGTTATATATTGCGAATATCTTTTTTTCCTTCCAACCAGCTAGAATGTTGCTGCTTACAATACATTCCAGGTTAATAACGTTTAAAAGTCTTCTGTGATTATGACACAGGTGCTCTTCTGCGCTACTACTAATCTTACTTGTTTGCAGCTTTGCGTTTGCGCTTGCTTAGCGTGATTCTTTACGAGTTTATTTTAGAGAAATTAAGTTACGTAATGCTACAGTGACTCACGTCCACTCCTTACTTTGTCCTGTCACTAATAGATAGGGGCGGATTCATACTTAGGTTTAGGTACTTTGTATGAGCTTCTAATTGGTTAGTGGTATGCGTGATGCCCCCCCTGACTCAGTTACGTGACGTGCTGCTAGTACGGCAGTCTTTAGAACCTTTTCTAGTTTGTTCAATGAGTGGAGGTAGGCTTTGCAGTTACTTAGCAGTAGCAGATCAGCATCAATCAAACCAAAATTTGGTGTATACAAAAAATGTAGTCATGTTCATGTGTCCTCCATGATTGGATCATACACATTGTTGAGGAATACAGTGGAAATGCATACTTAATGTACAATTGGCATGCCTGGAATAGGTGGGCTAGGTTGGGTGGTACGTTGTACTAATACTTAGGCTTACTTGTAACTTAGTTTTCTGGAATCAGAATGGAAGAATGGATTATTGTTGATAAATAGTAACTTAAGTAGTCGAACTGCGAATCCCACGATATTACATGTTGACCAGATGAGATCGGTCAATGTAGTTATTGCAATTGTTGTTTACATAAGTGTTTTTTGACCGTTGTTGAAAAATATTGTATTTGTTTGACACCATCCATCAATGTTTGTCTCTTTCTTAATTCTTATATCTCTCCTGTCCATCAGCACCCAGGGGCAGACCGACAGGGACTGGACAGTCGGCGGGACAGGAACACCACCAGGAGGACACCGCTGAGGGCTCCTCTGCTGGCCCCAGTAAGTCTTCTTGTTTTTAATAATATTTCTTATTCCATACTTTTACTGCCCCATTTCTCCCGAACTATAGTGTGTTTCCAAATGCTATTTTTTTACCACCAATTATCCTTCGATCTGTACGGTTTCAAAAAGCTTATCCCTGCCTCCGCTATGATGACTGATTACTACTAGATACTATCAGTCTGTCTGTCTGTACTGTAGTAGCTAGTCTTGCCCAGTTGGCCAGTGCCACTCTTTGTGAAAGGTTGTAATATAAAACTCATATTCACCAGTAGCTCGTACAATCCGTTGGGTCGTTGTCTTGTACTACTTTTACTCTTATTGATGTTGAGGCTTTGAAAATTCACAACAACAACAGCCCTATCAGATTTCTTAATATTTTGATATGATACCCTATAGGACATACCACTGTTGTAGGGATCTTGCACATACATTTGCACCAGAAAATAGGATGTTGGTGATGGTAGGTTGGACCTTCCTTGCACACCTCAATCAGAAATTCCGCACCCACCACAATTCCACTGCTTGACTATAGTACTGTCTTGTCATACCTATTAGGTCTCGGAACCCTCCCCCCAAGATAACCAACAAGTAGACAACCCAGAACATAACACACCCAACCTCTGTCGTGGAAGCAATTCACATGCACACCCTTACTTTAATTTGCTCACTCGTGTAAGTTAGTCCACTCCACACCAAATACCACGAAGTCTATGTAAGTTTAAAATGTTTATTTCAATTTGAGAAGGTCTGTACACTGTTTTCTTAGCAGCACCAACCGGCAAATCAATAACATTAAAACAATATACATTGTTACACTTATACAGTTGGGAATTAAATCATGATAGCTGAACAGTGGTGGAAGGCAGCACCACCATCCCATAGCAATTTAGTTTATATACATTTATAAATGAAGATGTGAGTGAAGGGACCCCTCACCTCAGAAGAACCTAGTACTGGTAGTTGGTGCATCGTTCAGAAGCTCTGGTTCGTAGAAGGGAATCTTGCGTCTGTAATGCGAAAAAAGAAATGGTGTGCGTTAGTATATTGCAACTTGCAAGCATTTCTCAGCCGTGCCAAAAAGTGTAGCATCTATGGATAAGCAATATGGACTAACAGTAACAGTAGTACACCAGTTCTTCCTAAAAAAGTGGCTTGTTAATGTTTGTTGACCGCTTGTACGCAGCGCGTAGACTAGACAGTAGCAGTGTGAGGCAGGTCATGTGGGCTCAAAGGTGTCTTAAGAAGCTGCAAGGTAAAGGTAACGTCACATGTGCATGGCTAGGGCTAATCAAGCAAATGCTACAATGATCATATAACTTAGTGTCTACTCTACTACTACCTGATTTGTACTAGTGATGTATGTTAGTATTAACTCATTTTTCAACCTTGCTACTGACCAATAGGGGGGAGGTGTATATGTCGCCTAATAAATGTGTAATGTTTTCTAGGCGCACTACCAACCACCATTGCTGGGGCCAGCGAAGGCGACGCCGAGGGCGAGGATGCGGCAGTTGCAGATAGCAACGGAGGGGGAGCGGCAGCACCAGTGGCAGGCGGTGGTAAGTTAGATTCATAATCTTTAACTATTGTTGAACTTGACAGCACACTCACTGCAAAGTGTACAGTTGTGAATTAGGGCCCCATTAGGATTGTGGGCGTATTGCCCCCGCCGGGCCGGCTGGAATTCACTGCCGTCACCGCAGGGGCAAACCTCCCGCCATCCCTGTAGAAAATATTCAGACATGTCCAGGCGGAAAAGGGTTCAATATGGCGGTGGTGTCTCTCTCACCACACCGGCAGCCATATAATCTGCATTTTGGAATGCCTTTGCGTGGCGGCATTGCCGTCCGCCACGGAAAGGGATGCACACATTGCAGAGTATGCTTGGGGGCCCCCATGGAGGGTACCTACCGATGCTATGGTACCCCCCGACTTTCAAAGCAAAACGTGACAGGCTCCGTGCGAGGCCCGTCATGTTGTGCTTGGAAAAGCAGCACAACATTTTAGCATTGCTTTCAGCAAAGCCAACCAGAATTTAAATTTTAAAAAACAGGGTGCGCCCGCCACTGTGCCGGGCGCATCATCCTAATTAATTGTCCCCACGGGACCCCCACCCTTTTTAGATGTCGTAAGTAAGTATGAGTTCTTGGGGACGTTTGGAGAGTGAACTAGAAGACTAGAATTCCCTTTAATTGGTATAGGACTAGGAGCCGGAGTATTGAGTAACCAATGTCCTCATCTATCTGATTTTAACTCCGCTTTGAAAGTTTTATGGAGAAGAGCACCTGGTGCACTGTTCAACTAAAAAGTGTAAGACAGGTGGAAGGAAGAAGGACGGGCGACATTTAAAATGTTATGTACTACTGTGCTTTATTTTATAGTGCTACTCTACCATGCCACTATGTGTATAAATAATTACCTTGTCCTACTGTTTTATTAAGACTATATTTTACAATTGTCTTGTTTTTTTCTTTTTGATACACAGCAACTCCGAAACTCAACCGTAAGGAGTTGGCCGCCAAGGCACGGCGCCGGAAGCTGGAGGCAATCCAGCAGGAATACCGGCGGCTGGTGGTCCTAGCCGAGGAGGAGGAGGAGACTGCTGCAGCTATTGAACCCTCCTCCAGTGCCCCGGGCCCCAGCCACCGCCCTCCAGCGTTACGGCGCCACCGCCTGGCGGCTGCCCGCCGCCACCGTGTCATCTCCGGTGCCCCCCCCCACTGTGGCTGCAACTGCCGCGGCCTTAGACACCGCGTCGCCCATTTAGAGGACCAGATGCGTGTCCTCCTCCAGTCCCGCCCCACCAGTTAGTCCCTGCCACTGCCCCTTTTTTAATTCCTGTTCGTTCTTCACTCGTTTGGGCGTTCTCTACTTCTATGGACAGTCGTTGGGGTTAGGGAGGTGGGTGGGTCAGCTTTTGTGGGTTTAGTTTATTTGTTAGGGTCAATTAAATATATTTTTCTATGTTACATGCAATGTTGTTAATGTTTTGTAGGTGGGGTAACTGTTTTACATCACACTGTTTCCTTGCTGTTGCATGGCCGCCCATAGCGTGTGTTTAATTTCAATAATTTGCTGACTGTATAAGACACAAACAGATAGATGCGACACACCTCACTCATTGACTGGTCCTACTATGCATTCTTTGGAGTGGTGTTTGAAACTGAAATCATTGACAACATGTCCATTATTAATTCTGCCTCCCCCAAACTTCTCTCTTACCGGTGCTTGATGTTTATGTCCAACTGTGGCACAGCACTGGCTGCATGGTGAAGATGGTTTCCTTTTTCATACATGCCATGATTGGGGTGGTGGTGGTGGTAGTATAGTAGTAGTAGTATACACTGGCAGGGTGGCAGCATTTCCAAAAAAAGAAAAGGAGATAGTCAATCGCCTTTGAGAGACTGTTAGAGGAGTAGTTGAATGAAGTACATCACAGAATTTACCGAGCAACAATTATATGCTCAAATATTTGACAAAAAAACTGAATGCTGGTTATTATGAGGATAGCCTACTAGACAGAGTTACAAACTATAGTTTTGTCGACTTGACTATGCCTACAGTCTAACAGTTAGTGCTGTATATGAGGAATGACAACAAACAAATCCAATCAATGCCGGCAATTCATGCTGAGGTATATGTTCCTTTTTTAAATAAAATAACCTCTGAAATATCCTACTCATGGGTGGGCAAGCAGAAGAAGATCATCGCTCTGCATTGAAATTGAAGTAGTGTTGCTTTCACCACATCCGCCCCAGCAAGTATGTGATTAAGTATTGGTGTACATTTAATTTAGTTACACCTCGACAATAAGTCACACAGCCCGGGGGAAGAGGGTTAGGGTCCGTTGATTGGATGGGAAGGGGGATTTTGGGAAAGGTTTGACATAGAAAAACAGTATGCATACATAGACAAACAAACGACAATCATTGAAGACTACCATACCATATCCATTCCATATGTTAAGGGAGAAAAAGGCAATGCATGCATGATGATGAGACCCGGATTACATACACTTCTATTTCTTGTTCTGTTCCGGCCTTAATACTTTAACAGATAGCAAATAGAAATTTTAAATATTGGTAGTGAAGAATCGTAAACACAGAGCAAACGTAATGATGATTGATAATAACAACTCCAAGAACACACTGTTGTAAAGAATGTATACAAGATATTAATCAAATTATTTAAAAGAAGTGAAAAGTGGATACTGTTACTGTCTTATCCTGGTCAAAAATGTGGACTGGTTTTTTGCATCTCGGCATTCCTCTTGCTCCTCTCGTCCATCAATCTTGGGTGTGTCGCCTCGCCACTGCCCGGCTGGAATAAAAAGGTGATTGATTGGTAAGGTAATTAATATGCATTGTAATGTTTTACAAAGTTTTGGACAAGGCCCGGTCTGTAATTTTAGATTGAAAACCAAAGGGGATATTCAGAAAGAAAGTGAAAACAAATGCACAAGTGATGGTGTAGTGCAACAAGAACACTTTCCGAGGTGGCATGTATGCATATGCATCATCTCTACTGTAGTCTGTTTCCAGCATAGACCTTCAACAGTAACAGGAGAGATCAGGCCCACAGTGCTTACCATTAGCATATCCTACGTTAACACTTTAGAGGCCTTTTTTTTCTCTCAAAGAGTTGGACAAACGCAAAGCACATTATCCATTCCAAACATAGCATTTTACAGTTAAAGTTAGTAAAAATCAATGCACTGCAGTCATCCCACCGCTACACTCTATTCAACTTCTACACAGACATTTGGGTGTGCTGTGGTTGTTGTTGACGTGTTTACCTTTAGGCTTTTCCGTTTTATGCCACTCATGAAACATCCTCCTGACTTCATCATCAGCTCTGATACTTCTACTGACTGACTGGAGATCGGCCTGCAGTACAAGTGTAATTTTTATGACACAACAAGAGTAGAAATATAAATATTACTGACTTGAGTCATTCTTTATTGTGTACAGAAAGATAGATTACCACTAGTACACTTTGACATCACTTTGTGCACAACAAACAACGCAAACACAAAGACCAATAGCTCAGAGTCAGGTGTCCAATGCATGCCATTAATTGTCATCATTCATTACCTGTTCCTTCTCATCTTAAGTTAACGGGCCGTCTCTTTCGCCATCATCATGATGGACGGTGCTGTTAAGTCACAGTCATTTGCATTGCGCAGATTGAGTGAGTCCCCTTCCTGTATTGAATTAAAAGCAATGTATCACCAAGATGCAGGAGAAGTACACATTTCTTGTTTGCCAGAAGGGGAAAATTAGTAATTACTAGTGTGTTCTGTAGAAAGTTGATTAGTGGCAGTGCACAATTACATCAATTCATGCGCAACACACACCACAAAATCTACATCATTCAGTCTGCCATTCTGCGGCCAATGCATGGCATCAATCATTACCTGTTGCATCTCATCTCGTTAACGCTGCAGGCCGTCTCTTTCGCCATCATCATGATGGACGGTGCTGTTAAGTCAAAGTCATTTGCATTGTGCAGATTGAGTGAGTCCCCTTCCTGTATTGAATTAAAAGCAATGTATCACCAAGATGCAGGAGAAGTACACATTTCTTGTTTGCCAGAAGGGGAAAATTAGTAATTACTAGTGTGTTCTGTAGAAAGTTGATTAGTGGCAGTGCACAATTACATCAATTCATGCGCAACACACACCACAAAATCTACATCATTCAGTCTGCCATTCTGCGGCCAATGCATGGCATCAATCATTACCTGTTGCATCTCATCTCGTTAACGCTGCAGGCCGTCTCTTTCGCCATCATCATGATGGACGGTGCTGTTAAGTCACAGTCATTTGCATTGCGCAGATTGAGTGAGTCCCCTTCCTGTATTGAATTAAAAGCAATGTATCACCAAGATGCAGGAGAAGTACACATTTCTTGTTTGCCAGAAGGGGAAAATTAGTAATTACTAGTGTGTTCTGTAGAAAGTTGATTAGTGGCAGTGCACAATTACATCAATTCATGCGCAACACACACCACAAAATCTACATCATTCAGTCTGCCATTCTGCGTCCAATGCATGGCATCAATCATTACCTGTTGCATCTTATTTTCAGTTAATGGCCAGTCTCTCTCGGCTCTGAAGGAGGATAGCTATAGAAGTCATCAGATTCATGGTCCACTTGTTTTGGAAGGACGAGGAAAGTTTGAATTTGTTGTTACCATCATCCAATTATCATTCATGAGGGAAATGGAATTGACCAGGAGATGCAGTATGATCGAGCGGAGGAGCTGGATTCTGAGGACTGTAGTGTCAAATGGCAGACACCTGAAACTTGTATCTTAAATTAGAAGAGTAGAAGACGGTGATAATGCATTTGTTGCGATTCACAAGTTTATAACCGGAACGACAGACACAAACAAAGGGGGAAAAAAGGGAGGAAGACAGTAAGTGTGAGCCTAATTGTCAGGGAAGTATAGCTCGTCCTCAAACTCTGGGGGATCTTCCAGTAGTAGGTAATCATCTGACACAATACTTCCGTCACCTGAGCCGCTGTCCTCATCTTCCTCTGTTGATTCCTGCATTGTGTAATTCGGTGGTATGAAGTGCTGATTCATTTTGATCATTGTTAACCTCTCCACGTTTTTGGGAGATAGACTGGTCCTTCTCAAGGTTACAATGGAACCAGCAGCACTGAAAACTCGTTCAGAAGAGACACTTGCGACAGGGCAAGCCAGATAGCTTAGCGCCAGCTTGCTGAGCTGTGGCCAATCAGACCTTTTCCTATACCAATACTGCACTGGGTTTTGATTAACGTACACCTCTGTTGGGTCGTCCAGATAGGCCTGGACCATCCGCTCAATGTTCAGGGTTGCTGCTGGTAAGCTTTTGTGCTGTTTTTTCTGTGCATCAGCACTGTGCTTAAGGCCCATCTTTACGTACCAATCTGATAATGATTGTACTCGGCCGAATGATCCAGTTATTGTTTTTGTAGTCGATGGTGATGGTGAGTGTTGCGATTGTGAGCCAACCGCACTGCCCTCAGCCGACAAAGTTGCACTTGATTCTGCATGGCCTGCTTCAGTATCAGTACTTGTTGTGGGTTGATTTGGCGGGCTTTTAATTAGCAGCCCTTCGTTTTCAAACTTGATGGCTGCTTCAGCTATACAACTTTTGTAGCGGGCAACATCATTGTCGGAAAAAGAAAGGAATAGTCCTAATTTTGCACGTGGATCCAGAATTGTGGCACAAATGTAATGTTCTTGTGACAAAATTTTATTTTGTATCCTTACATTTTCTGATAAGCGCCTGGATAAGCTCTCCACCAAGTCATGGGCTTGCCTTCTGTCCTCTACACCTTTGTAGGATTCAGACACATTATTCAGCTCATGCTCTAGCATTTGCAACAATGGGATAGCTTGGCCCATTGTACAGTCCTCATTGCTGACTTCACGTGTGAAGACCTCAAAAGGAGACAGCATCTCAGTCAGGCATTGAATTAGGGTCCATTGCTCCCTCTGAAGGGTCATGCCTTTAACACTAGCATCACTGCTTCTGTACCAGACATATTCATTGAGTGACCTGTGCTGTTCGTACAGACGATCAAGCATGTAATACGTTGAGTTCCAACGTGTTGCCACCTCCTGGATGAGTGCCTTTGACTGGCATCCTAAGGTCACGTTGGATGATCCTCAGCTGCTTCCGAGCTTTAAAAGAATGGCTGAAATGAGTGCATATTCTTCGGCAGATGGCCAGTAAATTGCTTACTATGGGTTCTTTTTTCAGAAAGTCTTGCACTATAATGTTTATGCAGTGTGCCAAACACGGAACCCTGAAATAGGAACCAAGTTCCATGGCCTTCAGTACATTACTGCCATTGTCTGTGGCAACAAAGCCAATACCAAGCCCTCTGGGCCGCAGCCATTCCAAAACCTTGGTGCGAAACTCTTCTAAAATGTTTTCAGCCGTATGAGATTTCTCCATGGCGAACATGGCTACAGTTGCATGTTTCCGAGTACCTTCAAAAATCGCAGCTGTGTCAACAACACCTCGTGCAGATAGTTGATCTCTACCCCCCACAAAAGAGATCCAGTGTGCAGTGATGCACATGTAATCTGTGGCTTGGCAACTGCTCCACATGTCTGTTGTCAGGTGGATATTGTGCACAGCACTCTGCTGCAAACCGCGACCAACCAATTCCAGCACATCATGATGTAGTGCCGGAACAGCAATTCTTGCGAAATAGGACCGGCTGGGAACTTTCCATTTCGGGCAGATGGCAGACACAAATTCAAGGAAACCCACCCCTTCCACAAATGAAAAAGGAAGAAGGTCCAGCGCTAACATTTTAGCCAGCTTCGCATTGTACAATCGTGCCGTTGGGTGGTTGCGTTGGAACTGCCCCTCCAACCTAAACATGCTGTCAATGGTAGGCTGGCTTACTTTCCTTAGTGGTGCTGTTTTCATTAACCCACTAAGGCTCAACGACATAGATTGTCTCATTGAGGTACTCGCTGGTCGCCTTGGTGTCTCACCCACACTCTGAGTATGGCTCTTACTGCGGTGCCACTCTGATGTTACTGAGGAGGATGTGGGCGTTACCACTGCAGTGACTGCACTACTGGAGAGAGGGCTAGAAATGCCTCCCTGTTCTTCACCTGACACCACAATAATATCGCTCCCTGATTCCTGACCAACTTCAAAGGGTTTAGTTTTTCTACTTTCTTTTAACTTACGTAGGTGATCCTCCCACACGATATTGTGGTGTATTTTTAGATGACTTGCTTGTCCTCCGGTACCATAGTTTGTACCAAGCTTACCACGCCAAACACCTTGCCGACAAATTGAGCATATAGCAACGTTCTCCTCCTTGGCGCTAACAGAAAAGAAGTCCCAAACTGGGGAGGAGAACTTTCTGGCACTGCTGGATGTGCCACTTTCAACACCAGATGAACTTGAGGGGGTGCTTGAAAATATGTGACCCTGTCCACCTACACTGTGACTTTTACTACCACTTCCTACTGAGATGGTTGAGCTGGATGTAGGTCCCTGCCGGGCCTTGGAAAATATGGCAGCTGGAGGTAGTGGTGGTGTAACCTGTGTTGGTGAGATCCGTGCTACATCCCGCTCAGTAGCAGCCTTTCTGGATAGGGTGAGAATGTCGGTCTCCAATCCCTTTGGGGCGGGAGTAATGTGCGTGATGACTGGCTCGTCTTCATCAACATCATCACCCCCCTCTTCTACATCTACCTCCATAACTAAGTTTTTCTGGGACCTTCCTTTTCAGAAGCAATGTCTTGTGGCGTACTTCACTCTCTGACCGAGCTGGTGGGACCCAAGTGTCATCACGATCATCAGAAGCGGGGCTTGAAGAAGAAGATGATGGACTAAGCCTCCTTTTCCTTGCTGGTGGTCTGGAAGACAATTGATCTTCTGAAACAGTGGTTTGACTTCGCTCCACTTTGTCTGCAGGAAGCTCGATTTCCTGAAATGCCCCCACGTCAGGAGCAACAACTACTATGGTGGGCTGTTGCGGCGGCTGCTGCTGTTCTGGTTGCGGCGGCTGCTGCTGCCGTTCTGGTTGCGGCGGCTGCTGCTGCTGTTCTGGTTGCGGCGGCTGCTGCTGCTGTTCTGGTTGCGGCGGCTGCTGCTGCTGTTCTGGTTGCGGCGGCTGCTGTTCTGGTTGCGGCGGCTGCTGTTCTGGTTGCGGCGGCTGCTGTTCCGGTTGCGGCAGCTGCTGCTGTTCTGGTTGCGGCGGCTTGACACTGATCTGCTGAGTTTGCGCCTGCGTTGAACTTGATTGTGTACTTCTTTGCGGTAATGACATTTCTTCAACATCGCTGCTCGTTAGTAGACTGGCTACCTCTGCGACACTAAAGCCCTTGGGCCTAGGTTGGTGGGGTATGACCGCTGTGCTGCTCCCAGCTTGGTTCCCGGACAACGCTTTGGTGCCAAAAAAAACATTGGCCGGCACACCACCAGTCGTGGTTAATGGCACTTCCTTTTTCTGTTCCTTCTTCTCACCGGCAACTTTCTTGATACTGGACCTGGTACCTTTCTTTGGGGCCATCTTCTTCAGATGTCAGGCAGGAGGCAGATGCACAACAAGTTCTGGTCACACGTGGGCGTGATGCGCAGCAGGACTTCTGTCTGGCTGGCAGTACAACGGGTAGCCAGGTGATGCCGATGACACCTCCTACTATGTCTTTTGTGCACCTAAAAGCAAAGAAGACAGGAGAAGAACATCAGTGAAATGTTGCATTTGTTTTTGTGGTTGTTACTTAGTACTGTACTAGTGCAAACAAAAGATAGTCTAGCCATTTATGACTATTTTTTTAACTAGAGCTATGTTATACTACTAGTACTGTGTACAGCCACACACTACACTCTCAGGAAGGATAGGAAAGTTAATAATAAACAACAAAATAAAAAACTAATGGAAGTGTGGTGGACCATTGCATTATTTGAGCATCTCAGCATCCATGGAGCTGCTGCTGGCAAAGGGGGTGGATGGATGGAAGCAGTAAGCCAATAGGAAAACCATGCAGGCCTATATGGCAAAAGCAGGACACTAATAACTCCCAACACAAAAAAGGCCACCAGCCACATGGACACTCACAAATCACAAACAAGCAGGGGGCCTGGGAAACACCAGGAGCTGACAAAAGGCCTATAAAAGTCAGGTAAAGGATGCATGCTGAAGCACACTGCTCTGCCTTTTTAATGCAACAAAATGCAAATACGAACATTCACAGGCCCCAAAAAGGTCTGCAGGGAGCAACCATCGCACACCAACACTCACCAGACACACACAACAAAAGCATGTCTTTAAGACAACCAACATCAGAAAGCCCACCCCAAAAAAACACACGTCCCCAACTCAATCCAATGCCATCCATGCCCTAATTGATGTCTAAATTCAACAGAGCACACAGAAAACAGTAGATTACTAAAGCTGTGGCTACCTGCTCTGGTAGCAGTGGATGAAAGCAGGCCTGTTGGCAGACAAGGCCAGGCAAGCTTGCAGGCCTAGGCCTCAAAATGGCCACCAGCCACATGGCCAGGCCCAACAACATCAGCAAGGCCACCCCAAAAAACACACTTCCCCAACTCAATCCAATGCCATCCATGCCCTAAATGATGTCTAAATTCAACAGAGCAAACAGAAAACAGTAGATTACTAAAGCTGTGGCTACCTGCTCTGGTAGCAGTGGATGAAAGCAGGCCTGTTGGCAGACAAGGCCAGGCAAGCTTGCAGGCCTAGGCCTCAAAATGGCCACCAGCCACATGGCCAGGCCCAACAACATCAGCAAGGCCACCCCAAAAAACACACTTCCCCAACTCAATCCAATGCCATCCATGCCCTAAATGATGTCTAAATTCAACAGAGCAAACAGAAAACAGTAGATTACTAAAGCTGTGGCTACCTGCTCTGGTAGCAGTGGATGAAAGCAGGCCTGTTGGCAGACAAGGCCAGGCAAGCTTGCAGGCCTAGGCCTCAAAATGGGCACCAGCCACATGGCCAGGCCCAACAACATCAGCAAGGCCACCCCAAAAAACACACTTCCCCAACTCAATCCAATGCCATCCATGCCCTAAATGATGTCTAAATTCAACAGAGCACACAGAAAACAGTAGATTACTAACGCTGTGGCTACCTGCTCTGGTAGCAGTGGATGAAAGCAGGCCTGTTGGCAGACAAGGCCAGGCAAGCTTGCAGGCCTAGGCCTCAAAATGGCCACCAGCCACATGGCCAGGCCCAACAACATTAGCAAGGCCACCCCAAAAAACACACTTCCCCAACTCAATCCAATGCCATCCATGCCCTAAATGATGTCTAAATTCAACAGAACAAACAGAAAACAGTAGATTACTAAAGCTGTGGCTACCTGCTCTGGTAGCAGTGGATGAAAGCAGGCCTGTTGGCAGACAAGGCCAGGCAAGCTTGCAGGCCTAGGCCTCAAAATGGCCACCAGCCACATGGCCAGGCCCAACAACATCAGCAAGGCCACCCCAAAAAACACACTTCCCCAACTCAATCCAATGCCATCCATGCCCTAAATGATGTCTAAATTCACCAGAGCACACAGAAAACAGTAGATTACTAAAGCTGTGGCTACCTGCTCTGGTAGCAGTGGATGAAAGCAGGCCTGTTGGCAGACAAGGCCAGGCAAGATTGCAGGCCTAGGCCTCAAAATGGCCACCAGCCACATGGCCAGGCCCAACAACATCAGCAAGGCCACCCCAAAAAACACACTTCCCCAACTCAACCCAATGCCATCCATGCCCTAAATGATGTCTAAAATCAACAGAGCAAACAGAAAACAGTAGATTACTAAAGCTGTGGCTACCTGCTCTGGTAGCAGTGGATGAAAGCAGGCCTGTTGGCAGACAAGGCCAGGCAAGCTTGCAGGCCTAGGCCTCAAAATGGCCACCAGCCACATGGCCAGGCCCAACAACATCAGCAAGGCCACCCCAAAAAACACACTTCCCCAACTCAATCCAATGCCATCCATGCCCTAAATGATGTCTAAATTCACCAGAGCACACAGAAAACAGTAGATTACTAAAGCTGTGGCTACCTGCTCTGGTAGCAGTGGATGAAAGCAGGCCTGTTGGCAGACAAGGCCAGGCAAGCTTGCAGGCCTAGGCCTCAAAATGGCCACCAGCCACATGGCCAGGCCCAACAACATCAGCAAGGCCACCCCAAAAAACACACTTCCCCAACTCAATCCAATGCCATCCATGCCCTAAATGTGCTTGAAAATGAAATATATTCAAAAAACAAAAGGAACAGTTGCTTCATCATGCACACACACACCCATGAGGCCATGCCCATGGCTAGCTCGGGCCTACTACTACAACCCACAAAATTTAAAAAAAAATTAAAAAAAAGGAATGATGATAATTAATTAATTATCAAAAATAAATTGTAGTTACACAACAACTGCAATGCCCACAATCAAACACAACAACCACTTACTTGTAAAATATCCTATTCCAAAAATCCTGAAATGCAATTGCAATGATGCAGCAGACAAAAAGAGTGATCTTTCCAGCTCCAAATCCAAAGGCAGAATGAGCAGGAGATGGACCAAGCACTGGGAGGAGCCTGCTGGACAGGAACAGGAAGTTGGAGATTCTGTGTCACTTCCTCCCTCTCTCCACCTTGTAAAAAAATGACTCCTTGCACAAAAAAGGAAAGCCAAATGTGAATGTAAGGAGTTCTTTTCATCCAAAATCAGTATTTGCAGATGGTTTCATGCTGCTAGAGCCGATATTCCTCTCCAAATTGTAAATTTTACGTTGTTGAGTTCTCGAGCTTCACATTACTTCCGCCGGCGTGTCGAAAACGATATGATCGCGTTCTCTTCTTTGTCCCTGTCGCGTTGGATATGACGTGTTTGCGGTCTCTTTCTCCTGTTCGCGTTCGATTTCACGTGCCCGCGTCCTCATCCTCTGGCTCGCGATGTAGAATGACATGTTCGAGATCTCAATCTTCTCATACTCGCGCGGTGCATGATCGCAAGAAGAAAGACGTGATCGCGCGACAAATGACGTGATCGTGTGAAAAATGACTTTAATGCGGCCGCGAACTCTCGCGAGACAGCGCAAAATGGCTACCAAAATCCAACATCTCGTTGAGAACGCGACCGGGTCAAGAAAACTTGTCGGAGAACGCAGGGATTCAGGTAAGGCGATCGCGCGCGCGCGAGAATGTATTGTTTTACAGCGCGAGCAAGAAAAAAATTATCGCTAAGCTGCGGAATGCGGAAATTTTGACATTTTCGCGCATTCCGCGGAACGCGAAAATGCCAAAATATCGCAATTTCCGCGAACGGAACGGAATTTTGGCCCAGGCCTAGTTACCAATAGGGACGACAGCGATCACAACGCCCTTGAACTAAACTATAGCCATCCCGGTGTCACAGCCAGGGGGACTCTAACGAGGACAAATGAGGGAAGTCTGGTTCTTGAGAATAATAGGCGTAGAGTGAAGTGGGAGTTAATATCTTCCCACCCGGCCAAGTTACCCAACTTATATGCACAAGTAGTGCCATTATTTGAAAAAGTAGAGGCGCTTATGGAGAAAGCCAGCACTGAGGACATCCATCCCCAACTGGGACAGCTACATGCTGCCCTCGTAGAAACCCTTTCTGAATTTTTAACTAAAGAAATAACCGGGTCTAGCAAAAAAATATCTGGCCCTTTATGGTATAATGATGCTTGCCGCAAGGCAAAAACTGACCTTGTGAGATCAATCAAAGAAGGGAAGGGTAGCGAGGACATTAGGGCAAGGCGATTAACCTATAAGTATCTGACCTCTAATGCCAAAACTGAGTGGGAACACGAAAAATGGACCAAACTCACCAATTCCCTGGCCTGTGCGGACTCGCGCAAATTTTGGCGCTGCGTCAACACAGGCTCAGAGGACTTGATTTCCGCCATAGAACCAAATATTCCAGCTAAGGTATGGCAGGACCATTTCCAGTCCCTCTATAAACTACCCGAGGATGATGGGGCAAATCCTAGTCAACCCCACTGTCCTGTCGTGACTGGCGAACCATTCACACTTAAGGAGGTACGTGCTGCTCTACTTGGACTCGCAGCAGGAAAGGCCCCAGGGCTTGACGGGCTCCCGGGCGATCTGTTCAAACAGGAACCAGATATCTGGTCCCCCTATCTCATGACTTTCTTCAATGCCATCCTGGGAGGCATGGCTATGCCAGGTACTTGGCTGGGCGCAGAGATTGTCCCAATTTTCAAAAAGGGTTCGCCCCTGCTCCCAGCCAACTACAGACCTATTAGTCTTATAGATGTACCACAGAAGATCTTTGGTAGACTCATTTTAAACCGTCTCCAGGAATGGATTGAAGACATGGCTATCATGAGTCCTTACCAAGCGGGTTTCCAAAGGGGTACTTCCACTACTGACCAAATCTTCCGCTTTAATCTTTTATACTGGAAGACGGCGCTGATCGAGGGCGGCAGTCTCTACACAGTATTTGTGGGCCTCCGTGCCGCCTTCGATCTGGTGCCCAGGGCCAAATTATGGGCGGTGTTAATGGACCTGGGGGTTCCCGCTGACATTCTCTCAATCCTGAGAAGATTGCACCAGGGGAACTTTGCAAAAGTAGGATGCGGAAGAGGAGGCACCCTATCGGATGCTTTTCCAGTTGACAGGGGGGTCAGACAAGGATGTGTCCTTGCTCCGACCCTTTTTTGTCTTTTTGTTAACGGGATTATAGACCATCTCAGCACCTTAAGTAACATCGATGCCCCAAAGTTGGACGGCAGCAGGGTTCCTGCAATCATGTTTGCAGATGATACCCTGCTGCTTTCCAAATCACCTATGGGACTGCAACGGGTCTTGGACGGGTTTGCGGGCTTTTGTGCGGATCGCGGTTTGGAGATCAATGCTACCAAAACCAAATACATGATCTTCAACCCGCCCCCCTCCACACGCGCGAGTCCCACCATAGGGTCCTCCAGATTAGAGAGGGTCTATACTTTTGAATATCTGGGGATTGTCATCAACCAGTCTATGACCTGGGATTCACATAAAACAAGGGCAAACATGAAATTGACCCAGCTGGTGGGCGGAATTGCTAGGATGACCAAAGGACTAACCTATAGGCCCTTTGGGCCACGTATTCAAATTTATAAAGTCCAGGCCAGGGGGGCTGTTAACTACGGAGCAGAAATCTGGGGGCATACGTCTACGCAGAAGCTCCAGGTAACAGAATACATTTCTCAGGCAGTTGGCAGCACTGCCTGTAAGTACACCTCTCCTGCCACTCAGATTAGATTTGGGTTTAAGACCGATTTCAGAGGAGTTGGGCCTAAAGCCCCTCACCCTCTGGTGCAAAATCTGGTCTTCCCCAGAACTCTCCAAATATAGAGCGGAGTTGACAGAGATTTTGCGCCTCCATAAGAACATACAAATACCATGGTTAAGTTACATAAAGCATACCTGTGAGTTACTAGATAGATCAGATTTGTGGTACGATCCTGAGACCACATGCCCCAGGGTCTCACGCAAAGCTATTTCGAAGGCTTATTATGAGCACTATCTACGAGAAGCCATTATGAATGTGCGGGTGGGGTCCCATACCGCCTATTTTCTGTCCTTTAAAGACTCTTACCACCTAGAGCCGACTTTTAATGATATGGGCCCGCCACTCACAAGGAAGCTTTATATGCAATGGCGCTACAATACCCTCCCCCTTAGGGCGCACACGGCACTTTGGGTACACTCAGACCATACACCCTCATGCCCTTTCTGTAAACATACCCCAGAGACTGATTTGCATGTTATATTCTTTTGCCCAGTGTACCACAGAGCAAGGATGTACTGGCTTTGTCCTCTCCTTAGGAATCTAGGTTTCAGACAGCATTCCCTTGCCTTTAGAATATTGAAGTCCGATCTTTCGGCCCCAATCGCCTTTGCTGTTGCTAAATTTTTAACGTCCATGTGGTTTACACGTCTACGTCATCTTAAAACCATTTCAGCAGATGATTTATCGAGCTGATTCATATATCACAAATTGTGTAATGCTCAAATTCTAACTGAATTATGATTTATGATTTTATTGTAATGAGTTTTTATTGTATTTTGCTGTATTCTTTTATGGTCTGAGTGACCGAAATAAAGATAAATAAAGTAAGTAAGTTTTGGTATAGTGCAAGGAATAGTGTTGTTTGTCTAGAATCACACAGTGAGTATGTGTGCATTTGGGAACCACTGTGAGAGAAGCATTTGGTAACATCTTGTATTTGCTGACAGATAACTGTTTTAAAACCTGTCATGTTGTCAAGTTTTAGTAGCATTAGAAGCCAGTCTTTGCTTATGAATTGATAAAATAAGTCATGCTTTGACACTAATGTGCTGTACTTTAATATGTAGATTGTGTGTAGTTTCCTTACCCCTTGCACAGTAGTGAATGAGTTTGGGTAAGCTGCTAGGGATAGTGTTGCTTGTCTAGAATCACACTGTGAGTCTATGTGCATTTGGGAACCACTGTGAGAGAAGTATTTGGTAACATCGTGTATTTGCTGACAGATAACTGTTTTAAAACCTGTCTTGTTGTCAAGTTTTAGTAGCATTAGAAGGCAGTTTTTGCTTATGCTTTGATTAAATGAGTCAGGCTTTGACACAAAAGTGCAGTCCTGAAATATGTAGATTGTGTGCAGTTCCCTTACCACTTCCACAGTAGTGAATGATTTTTGGTAAACTCCTAGGTATAGTGGTTGTTGTCTAGAATCACACTGTGAGTCTGTGTGCATTTGGGAACCACTGTGAGAGAAGCATTTGGTAGCATTGTGTATTTTCTGGCAGATAACTCTTTTAAAACCGGTCATGTTGTCAAGTTTTAGTAGCTTTAGAAGCTATTCTTTGCTTATGCATTGATAAAATGAGTCAGGGTTTGACACTAAAGTGCAGTACCATGTACTATTCTCTTCACTGTGCCAGAACGGAAAATTTAAAAGTTTTACCCAGGCACTGTCCTAGCAGTAGTCTGATGATTTAGTCAGTTTCCAAGTACTCATGTTGTGAACCATACATTACCACATAGACTGCTTCAAATGTCTATGCAGTATGCATGCAGTCTTCTAACATACTATACACTTGTCTTTCACACCTTCAATTCCCTAGTCAGTATCCATACAGTCCAGCAAACATCCTGTCACTCCCTTTGCACTCCTCTAGTGACCCATTCAGTACCAAGTATTAATCCATTCACTGTGTCAAAAGCCAACCACTTATAAATTCACCCAGGCACTCTCCTTGCTGTACTCTAATCATTCCGTCAGTACCCAAGTACTCATGCAGTGAGCCAGGCCTTAGCACATAGACTGCTTCAAATGCCTATTCACTATGGATGCAGTCCTCTAATCACCTACACAGTTGTCTTTCACACCCTCAATTCCCCAATCAGTATTCATACACTTCTAGCAAACACCCTGTCACTCACCCAGTGTGTCTCCTTATAGTACTGTAATCATTTAGTCAGTTAGCATGTAGTCTTTTAGTGAGGTAGGCTTTAGGGCATGAACTGCTTCAAAGTAGTATGCACTATGCATGTAGTGTTTTAACCATCGTCACACTTGTGGTTCAGGGCTATAGTTTCTTAGTCAGTTTTTATATAAAATGTGTTTGTACAGTAATGGAATAGTATAAATTTGAAAGTTATTAATATACATTTATTTGTGATTCTTTTTTACAGATACTGTTTTTCAACGTAAAAATAGAGAAATCATTCCAGAAAAAGAAAAGAAACTCAGAAAGGCGCAGGATCAGCAGTGTTTCTCATCCGTTTGCACTCTTCTCGTGCAAGATTGTTTGGATGAAGGGTCCTTAGGTGTTTCATCATACTTGCCGTGCCGTACGAGTATTTCTTGTTAGGATCCCCTCGCGACAGAACTCTTTTGCAAATCTTGCACGTGACCAAGGTGGCATTGGTCTTTGTTTGCCCCTCGGGAAAAGTAAAAAATTTCCACACCACTGAAGAAAAACGTTGTGGGCGTGGTGCCTTCTCCAAAAATGTATCCTCAGATTCGGTGAATATTTTAAAGCGGCAACATTTACAGTTTTTGTAAGTTAAACTTATACAATTTTGTTAGCCGTAAGCATTTTATATATCTGTGATTTGTAGCTTGTGGTATTTTGCTGAGAATAGCATGTTGGTTTTTTTTTAACAATCTTTCTGATTGTTTTTTTTTTGCCCGCTGTTAAGTGATGAGTACGATTGAAATCACTATTTTTAGTGAAATTCAACATATTCTGAGAACACCAAAAAAGGCAAACAAATTACTTTGTGGAAATTATGCTGTGTTGTAAAAAATGTATTATTACATGTTATATATTTTTTTTCCTTTTCTTTCACAGATCCAAATTTTAAAATAAGCAATTTATATGAATTTAGATTGCAATGAAAATCTGAAAAAAATGTATACCATTTTTTATTCCTATTACTGTGAAGGTAATTTTAACTAAGTCTCAATATGCAGAATGAGGAGGTCTGCAAGAAGCTACAAAGTTGAAACACGTTTCTAAAAACACTCTGTTTATACCTACATAGTTTTGAAATCTGACCATAATCAGATATCATGTGACCTGCAAAAAAAGAGATTTAAGGGGTTCATAATATTTCCCATTGTACCTATTGAAGAACCACAATCATTTCAATCATTCTTATTTGAACATCTTTGCAGACAAATTTCTGTGCCTACCTTCTATCATTCGCAAGGAATTTTAAAACCGGAAATATGTCACTTTTTGTAACATAGTTATTGCGCAAGACACTCTTTCATATTTACAAAGAGAGGAAAAGGCACTCTGTGCACTTTTTATACTCCATGTAAATACAACCTCATTATGCACACCAGTTTGCGTTGAAAGGGTGTTCTATAAGTGTTGTTGTGCCTGATTGCACTGAATACTCATAGAACAAGACACATGTCTAGATTTAACAGAAATCATGAATCTCGATATGTTTGTGAATGCTGCACCATTCTAAAATTGGTGTAGGAAAGCACCTCAAGGAGAATTGTTTTCATTTCTCCACATTTGTATATCTTCAATGCATGCTACATTGCTCAGCATACATTGAAAGAGAAAAATGCCTTTACTGATTGTTTTTGTGCAGGAAGGTGTGTCTTCCTGTACAAATACAAACAGCACATGACACAGATATCCTTGCACTATGGTGCAAGGGTGCCTGTGTCACCACATGGCTGCAGTTTAAGCAGCCGTGCAGAGAGAAGCATAGATTTGCAACATATTTATGTACATATGTTGCATCCCTGTGCTTTGGAAGTACTACAGCACATTGCAGTTAAAGAGGTTGCAGTGTGATGCTGCAGCACTTCCTCATAGTTCTGCACTTATACATTCACCATACGCTACTAATGCATTCATTCAGTCAATTACATACTACACATACATTCATCTAAACTTTCACACACTAACAAAGAAATTTAGCTCTTTTTTTAAACCAGGAAAGTTAGTTCTTACAAGAACTTTTTTTTTTCTTCTTTTTTGTTTTTTATTTTTTAGGGGGTTTTCTGAACAATTTTTAAATTGTTTTGCTTTTTCTGCAAAAAAAAAACAAAAAAACAAAACAGGAGGAACCAAACAATGAACTTCAGGGAACAAAAAAAAAAATAACTAGCAAATGTGACTTTCTTGCCAGCGGCCGATCAGATCGATCGACTGCTCACCGTAGCACAAAGTCACATTGCACTTAGTGCAGAGCACTTTTAAAAATTGAAATTGAGGACGGATGTCCAAATTTTGGGCTGATGGATGCACTCTTGAAGTGCTCGGCTGCGATGAGGTGGAAGGCGCAGGAGAAGAGTGTTTCTCATCCGTTTGCACTCTTCTTGTGCAAGATTGTTTGGATGAAGGGTCCTTAGGTGCTTCATCATACTAGCCGTGCCGCACGAGTATTTCTTGTGATCCCCTCGCGACAGCACTCTTTTGCAAATCTTGCATGTGACCAAGGTGGCATTGGTCTTATTCTGCCCCTCGGGAAAAGTAAAAAAATTCCACACCACTGAAGAAAAACGTTCTTTGCGTGGTGCCTCCTCCAAAAATTCATCCTCAGATGTATGAGGAGATGCAGGTGATGCCTGCTGCCCTGAAGCCATTTTTAGTTGAAAAAAGTTAGAGCTAAGTGTAAACTTAGTCTAAAAAAAGTTCTTCTCTGCAAAGAGATGCTCCTCCAAAGACGGTCAAAGAAGAATGATTGAATTGGGTGGGGTCTTTCAATAGTTAGAAGAGGAAGTGTAATGAGCCAATCAAATCTCTTTTTTTGCAGGTCACATGGGATCCGCGCACCCTGCGCAATGCGCAGCACGCACCCAGCGCGCATCCGCGAAATTGAATTAAAAAAAATTATAGAATTAGATGTAAAAATATATTAGTTTTAAGACTAGTTTAGAGTTTGTCTTCAATTAATATTCACATGAAATACATATATATATGTTTTTTTAAATGTTAAATATTTCGTGGGATCCGCTCACCTACCGCGTCATAGACGCAGATGACGCATCGCGGAAGCGCGTAAATGTCGCATTACGTACATCGAACGTGTCGCGTATAAGCTGGGAGTCGCGTACCTGTCGCATTGCGATTGCGCACTAAACACGTACCCAACGCATACCATACGCGGATGCTAACGCGTAGGGATCGAGAACGGTGCGCATAGGGTGGCGGATCCAAAAACATGGAAAAAAATATATAAAATAAAGTTTTGAACATATAGTTAAAGAAATATTTTTAAAAATATAAAAAAATATGTTTGAAAAACCAAATAAAAACAAATAATATTTTTTAATTTTTAAACGAATTAATTAAAAAATAAATTTAAAAAACGGTGATAAAAAAGAATTTCAAAAAAACATAATTAATGAAATTGACACACTGAATTTGAAAAATATAGAAATCCAATGAAAATCATTACACATGATATCTTTAGAGATAAGTTATAGATAGGAATTAGCATTTAAAAAACCTTTGAAATTCACTGAAAAAACCATAGGTTTCATGCACGTTATAGTTTGGAATTAGCATTTCAAAAACCTTTGAAATTCACTGAAAAAACCAAAGGTTTCAGGGGCGTTATAGTTAGGAATTGGCATTTAAAAAACCTTAGAAATTCACAAAAAAACCATAGGTTTCAGGGGCGTTATAGTTAGCTGGACATTTCCCTCGTACAAAACCCTAGAAATTCCCCTGTTATAGTTAGTTCAGCTAACTATAACTCGCGCCCCCGCAATGCACTGCTGATGATGTCATATATTACATCACTCATGACATGGTCAGTGACATCACTCATGACATCACTGATGACATCTCAAATGACAGTTTCAGTGAATATATATATGTATATACATGTGTGACCAAGGGAGCGCGACTCCCGAAATGCGTAACAGTGTTCATTAAACTCGTTACTGCTACTGAGAGTGCGTGGCTCATTTGCAATTACTTAGGATTACTACTGCCGGCGGTAGCTCTACCGGCTTCACGCGCCACCCAACCACGGGCGAGATCCCCAGGAAGAGCTGATCCCGTTTGCGTATATATATGTATATATATGTATATGTTAAATTTTTATATAATTTTAAAATTATAAAATAAATAACAAGTAATAGTGTATCAATGGTGTTAAAGTATATATATATATACATTAATTATTATATATGTTTAACTTTTTTAATTACATTTATTTGTTATATTTGTTAAAATGTATATTAAATCTAATTTCTTTTTTATAATTACTTTTATTATTTAATGTATTATTTTATTTTATCTATATAAAAACAATATTTTGTACAACTTTGACATTGATATTTCCCCCCCGAAATTTTTGTACTTTCCATTATAAATATAGGATGTCAATATTTTTGACATCGATATTTAAAACTCGAAATTGTGGTATGGGGATATTTTAGGTGTCGATATTCTGTCAGTGAACCCTTCATGCAAACCTGTTGGGACTCAGCACACCTGTTGGCAGAGGCAACACAGGCAGCGCAGAGAAGCGGAGAAGCTGAGTAGCGGGACGCAGGACGCCGAGGAAGGGTGAGGTGGAGGTCACCGCCAGATCATTCAATATGCCGCTCGGAGGTGCGGGCGCCCCCCCCATGAAGCAGCCCCTGTGTTAAGCCACTACAATCAACAGCAGTAGGTACCAGCAGGCGACCGTGAAGGGGCAAGCGCGGCCCCCATTAGCGGGCAGCTGCGGTAAGAGGGAGGCGGCGGAACTAGGTTTGGGTGCGGCCTGTGATTGCGCCCAGTGAGCCTTCTTGCCCTCCCTCCCCATGGTGCCACCCTGTACCACGCCCTCCACGAGGCTTTTTCTGGGGCTCTTCAACCATCAGTCACCATTTGCCAAATAGGGAACAATGGAAAGGAGACAGGATACATGGAAGGACTGGGGGACATGCGATCTGTCGCCCCAGTCAACCTCGGAAATCCAATGCCACACTTGTGGGCTGGTGCCCTCTTAACCTCGGGACCCGGACTTTGATCAGGTACCCTTCTCCCTACAGGTGGCCGGTGAGGGTGAGGGGGCAGGGTGGAGAGCAGCAAGGGCCGTGCCAAGGGGGTAAGAGGAGGTCAGAGGGGGCTGCCTTGTACATCTCATAATTTTACCCCCCTGCCGGCCTGCCTCATCTTTGGACTGTTCTAACGATCCTTCCACCTACTGGCCTCCGTCCGACTCCTCTAACCCCTTTAGCACCCTTCCACATAACATCTCTCCTCACAGGACCACTGGCACCTCTCCTCCTTTTTGAGGTCAGTTACAGGTGTTGCAATGTCAAAAAAAAGCACCCGCTTGCCAACACCAAAACAGAACCCCAATCCCCCAGCCATGGACATGCCTACAAATAAGGCAGTTATCGGGGGGGGGGCACTCGATCAGCCCAAGGACCAGCCCAAGGTCGTCAATTCGCACGATCTGCTCAGCTGGGTAAGGGCCCAGGATTCTGCCTCTGTAGAAAGCAGCCCAGTGTGGACAAATTTGGACGCTGAAATCATGGACGACGAGACTTCCAAGGGTTTTTAACCTTTCATAGCCACCACGGCCTCCACACTTAAACATGAGGACGACGAGGCCTCAAAAGGACTCTGAACCTTTTATAGTCACAATGACCCCCACAACCACAACCATAAAAGAGGAACGCCCAAAGGCTATCATCGAAATAGGCGAGGATGAAACAGGACCAGTCCCCAATGAAGCCATCCCTCCGGTCTTCCATATCTACATTGCCTACGAGGTAGAAGAAAAGATCCCAGTCCTGCCATAATTTGAGAGCTTCCCCAGCTCTACTCTACGCTCATAGATCAAACTATGTGGCAAACCAAGAAGGAGGCCCAGTCATTGCAACAGCCAGGGGATTACTGGATGATAACGGTAGTCCATATAAAAGTCTAATAATTTCGGCTGATGACCTCCACACCCTAAAAAAAGATATGGTCACGATGCATTGTTACAGGGCGTAACAATCCACAAGAGCAAGGATGGATCATGTATCACCATAGGATCATCCCTTGAGCCTGAGCTTGAGTCAAGTGACTCTCTACACTGGT
This sequence comes from Triturus cristatus, assembly GCF_964204655.1. Classification (NCBI taxonomy): domain Eukaryota; kingdom Metazoa; phylum Chordata; class Amphibia; order Caudata; family Salamandridae; genus Triturus; species Triturus cristatus. The sequence goes on along the minus strand of NC_140592.1, from coordinate 576,536,108 downwards.
CACCATCACTCCTGCCGTTTGAACTATCATGCGCACAGGACAATCTGTTAAGGTCAGTCAGCACTTCCCTCTCGACCGCCATTAACGCGTTAACATGGCAATCAGAGAAGCTCGAACTACAAATGAACACCCTCCAAGTCATGGCATAAAAAATGGCCGAGGTGGCCAATAAAATCGATAAGTTGGCCGCAATCAGTAGCAGCCTCACCCTTACAACTCCCTCTCCAGAATGTCTGTGCCCGGATCTAATTGACAAACTGGCATCGCTCCCGACTGTACTTTCCTCTCTGGTGGAGGAACTAAAACTCAGCATCAGAACACGCTCAGACCCCACTAGCCTGGAGAAGAGCATAAAGGACCTAACAGCAGTGGCCAGGGACGAAGATCCGGAATCAGTCCAATTCCACCAATCGCCAACAAGCACAGTAACTCAGCCGCCCCCCTCCTCATACCCAGAGGGAATGACTGGAGGGAGCAATTACACAGCGGACCTTGCCCCCAACAACATATGGGCCACAAGCTCGCTCGAAGTATCGCAGTCTGCCCTGCCAACAACGCGGAGGGTGAAGAAACGTCTTAAAAAACAAAAAAAGCATGCCAAGAGACTACTATCAAGAACCCCCCAGCGAAACTTAACAGCCTTGGAACACAAAAAGAGAATCAGCAATGCGAGCAATTGAACTGGAAAACAATCAATCCCTTTTCCCCATATTCTGCAAGAATTCCTATATTAAACCTCCACCAGTACTAGCCCCATTGACTACGCACACAACCAATCTGCCCCCAAATGCGTAAGGTGCCACAGGAGGCATTTCTAGGCAGATGAGGAGTAACACACCCGGGGACATAGCAACAGCAGGTCTTGATCCAACTCTGACCCAGCACTGTTCACCTGCTCCCACCAAACTAACTGCAAACAACAATAGGGAGGCTAGTGCGGACGCTGATTTAGGCAGAGGCCCTTCGATCGGTAATATCGCTAATACCTGGCTCTTAAATCGGGCGCCAAGTTCGATCAGAACTCAGAGTGATATCAGGCATGGGAAAAAAATCTAACAAAAAGCCTGTGTAACCTCAATGGACAATCAACATCACATCCTCATTAGGCTAACGCTGCCTCTATTAGAACAGAACTAACAAGATCACATCAAGGGACTGAACTTGGCCTCGCAGGCCTCCCACAAGTTTCTCAGTCCACACTGAACATCGCAGACAATATTACAACAATACACAGGCCCTTCTATAACGACTGTATCTTCAGGTCCAACACGTTAGCGCCAGATGGAGATTACTTGGCAAAAACGAGCATGACTCCACTGTACATTTCAAAGGGCAATCTTGATACTCTAAAAGATCAAATATTCTGACTCTCCTCCAACATACACAGACATTGTCCTTTATCAAGCAGGGACATTGTCAGGGTGCAATTCATCCCCTCGCCCGTACAATCAGGGAAGGAACAAACCATTGTAACGTGGGCCAACCCGGACTTTACTGAAAGCGTTTACATATAAAAAGTACAATACGCAGAATGGGGAATTGACATGCGGAAGCTGGAACAGGAGAAGTATCCATTCATTCTACAGGCACCCACAAAGAACACGCCCACGGTTAGCATACTGAGGGGGATCTGTCGAGGGGAAGGCACCCTTGAACAAGCAAACATGAACATCCAGTGCAGGGTCGATGGTTCATGTGGGGGAGACAGGTCACTTCCATCCTCAAAACCTCCTCCCCCTTTTGCGCGCCACCCTCCCCAAACTCGGCCTATTGGGGCTGTATTGCCTCCAAATTGGCCGACAAAACTCAGGCCCCCATCAAGTAAGGCGCCTTGGTCATCCAAATTTCAGTTCCTCTCCAAGCAAGGGTTCTGTCCAGCATAGATGCTCATCAGCTAGCGTCCAACCATCAAGCATGACTTGGAACGTCGCAGGGATAAACAAGGTTCTGCAAAGTGTACTGTGAAATTCCTAGGGCAACTTTAAAACATATTTAAATAACCATATAAACATATCTAAGAGAGAAAAGCTGACACTCTAAATTAGAAAAATACAAAATTATTTTTTATTATTAAATATTTTTTTCTAAATATTATTCAATATATACAATTCATAATAAAGAAATAAACATATGAATCACATACATACTGCATTCATCCACCTATCCATAAATACATATTATACACATATTTAGATTGTTTACAAAAATCAGAGGTTTGAAAATTCCTGATACACAATAATTGCAACCGAAAAAAACAGTATTACAATTTATGACAACACAATTGAATTAAATTGTTGATTTAAAAAAATAGACAGAACACACAGGCTAAGGATGTAGCAACTGTTCAATGAGACACTGTTATTGACGGGTGATTCTGCAAAGCCCATCGGCGATCACATTCCCTGAAGGGGCCGATTTGATCTGTGTCCAAGAAACGTGGACAACTGCATCCATTCCATTAGCGTACTATTCAGAATACTCCAAACCCACAACCAAAGGAAACGTATTCGGGAGACCCTACAGGGGTATCACCATATATATTAAGCATGCCCTGAAACTACACTTTACAGAGATAAAGATCCCCTCTGAAATGTTCCTAGCTGGCACTATGAAGACCTCAACACAGGTGATGGCCCACTACCTATACTTTTAATTAATGTATACTATAATCCCCATGGGCAGGGCTCCAAGGATAAGCTCACTCAGCTGATTACACAGATTAAAACCCTGCTCACTCAATTCGCATTCATGGAACCCATCATTCTTGGGGACTTTGATATGCACAAAATAGGGGAAAAGTTATCTGACGGCAACCCCTCCGGGAGTACTGGGAGATTTAATGCCCTTTTTCGGACATATATTTGGCAACATCTCATTCCCTATCTATAGAGTCCAAGCCAGGGTAATCCATTATATTCTATGAAGTGAGAGGCTACGAAAACACATGCTAAATTACGCAGTGCACCCATGGAGCGAAATCGATCACGCCACCTTACTGCAAACCATCACAGCGGAGCCCCATCATACTCTCTGCCTCATTGGAGCCTCCAAGGGTGAAGAACAGCACAGGCTCCTTGGAAGAATTAAATGGAGGCAGACGCCAAAAAACGAATTTGTCTCAAGGAAATCGACATGGATCGGCTGGCAGACCGGCCCAAACAATTGGGGTCTCATAGGCGAATGGGACAAACTTGCATACGATTTAGCCTTGTTACTCGGAAGGAGTACCACTTACAGAACTAAATTAATCCAACATATACCCTGGGTCAAGTTCCATCAATCAACAATGTGCTAAACAACTAAACACCAAACGTAGGGAGTACCAAAAAACTGGGTCAGAGTCTGTCAAAAAGCAACTTAAATTAACAGCAAAGACCCACTCCCAACAGGTTTGGAAGGCAAAACGCGAATTCACAGAGTGAAAATGGCTGAAGATCTTTGAGCTGTTGGCACCGAGCAAGTTCCAAAAATTCTGGCAATATCTAAATAATCTAATCCATGGGACTTCAAACAGAGAGAACCCAACTCGAAGCGGATATTTGGGTAGCTCATGTGAAAACTCTGTGCACTGTTGACTTGAAAGCATCTTCTCCAAATAGTTCTACAGCACCAGGGGAGGGATTTGACAACACTACAGCTGAGCTCACCGTATCCTCAGCCGTTCTAATTCTTTCAGGCAAGGTAGTAGTCTGCACCATTTTAAAAAAGATTCGGCATAACAGAGCGCCCGGCCCCAACGGACTGCTCGGCTCCCTCTTTAGGGAGGACATGGACTTTTGGTTCTATAACCTTGCTCAGCTACATGCAGAATGTAGGCTTTTGGAGGATGTCCCAGACTCCTGGAGGGGCTCACTGCTGCAACCAATATACAAAAAAGGGCCACATACTGACCCCGGGAACTACCGGATGATTGCCCTGTTGGACATCGAGGGCAAGGCCTACGCAAGTACACTATTGCAGGAACTAGTTGCTTGGGTTTGCATTCAAGGTCTTCTGCCCTTCTACCAGACCAGGTTCAGAACAGGGGCTCTACCGTAGATAATATCATTGCCCTGTCTTATTTAGTCCAACAAGCAGTGGCCCAACGCTCCCTGCTGCTCTTCGCCTGCTTTATTGACTATTCAGCAGCCTTCGATGGGGTAGACCTTACCATCCTCTGGCAGAAGTTGGCACGCTGGAACATCAGCCTGTCTTTATTACAAGCAATTAGATCGCTGTATTCTCGAACCAGGGTAAGGGTTAAACTTTCCAGGGAGTCTGCCTCAGAGAAAATCGCTACAGATCGGGAGCTCAAGCACGGATGCATTCTGGCACCGATGCTTTTTAATTTGTACACCGCAGACATGGGCCGAGCACTGCACAGAGCTACCTTAGCTACCCTGAATATCAGCCACACAAAGATCCAGCTGATTGAAGGACAAGTCTCCACAGGCTGAGTACGATGAACAGTCCAGCGGCCCCTAAACGTCAGGGTCATTGTCCTGAAAGTCTGGCCACCACTGAATTACTGACTTACCGCGGGGCTATTTTTTAGCCTTAAAACACTGTCTCTATGTCACATGTTTTAATAAAAGAAGGACAACAATTTTTTTTTTACAGATTTTAACAATGTCTTGCACATATATTTATTATCCAACCCCAAAAGTTTTTTTTCTTCTTTTTTTAACATTGCATTTTGTAATGGTTTTAAGTAACCACACAAATAAAGAATTAATTCATTCATACCCTTCATGCAAACCATTGTTTACGATGAAGAAGTATGAAAGCTGAGAACAGTTGGAAAGGGAAAACTTTATTTTTACTGTATTGTAACATAGTCTTATTGTATAAGCAATGTGTATTGTTATGTTTGTGTAATTTTGAAGATTAAATACTAACATATCTTTATCTTTTTTTCCTTTTTTAATAGTGGTTGCAGTTGAACTTCGTTACATGTCTAAAAATATTTCTACTACCACACAAATGTTGCTTACAAATTTCCATGGAGAGTGTTTTTAAACACAAAGGGGCTGCTTCCGATTCCGGACAGATTCCTTTCCGACCGAGCCATTCCGATGGGCTCGGTCGGAAAGGAATCCGACACGGATTTCCGGATTGCGGACGACAGGCTCGGAGTCTCCCAGTCATGCACTCACACAACCACTCATGCTAATATACAGCCACTCACACACCCACTCACTAATTGATGTAGCCAGTCATGTGGCTACTCACTCGCTCATACAGCTACTAACACACCCACTCACTCACCCATACAGCCACTTACACAGCCAGTAACTCACCCACACAGCCAATCACACTAGCACTTACCCATACAGCAATTTACACCAGGACTTACTCACCCATACAGGGGACTGGCTCTGTCAAACAGCCAGTCACTCTTCCGTATGGTGCTCTCACACCCACACACTCACTCATACAGCAACTGACATAGTCACTCAGTCAGTCATACAGGCACTCACACACCTATCCAGTGATCCATACAACTGCTTACACTGTCACTACTCACCCATAGAGCCACTCACACTAGCACTCACTCACCCATACAGCCACTCACACTAGGACTCACTCACCCATACAGACAGTCACACAGGCACTGCCTCTCCCATACAGCCAGTCATACATGCACTCACTCTACCAATCGCATACTCATGCAACCATTCACTCTCACATACAGCAACGCACATACCTACTCACTCACTGCTACAGCCAGTCACGTGACGTGTCACTCATTCATACAGCCACTCACACACCCAGTTACTCACCCATACAGCCATTCACACTAGCACTCACTCACCCATACAGCCATTCATACTAGGGTTCAGTCACCCATACAGACAATCACACAGACACTCACTTTCCGATACAGGTAGTTACATAGGTACTGATTCTCCTATACACCCTCTCACACAACTGTTCGGTCACCCATACTATCACTCAGACAACTCTTCTGTATGCCCTCTCACACACCCACTCACTTACTCATACAGCCACTCACACAGCCATTCACTCACCCATACAGCAACTTACAGAGCCACTAACTAACCCATACACCGTCTCACCTATACTATTAAGTACACACCCATTCACGCATTCACACAGCTACTCATGTAACCACTCAGTCACCTATAAAGTCATTCAGATAGCTCCTCACTCGCCCATACAGCATACTTTATCTTTTTGAAATGTAAAAGACAGTTCTAAGAAGAACCTTTATTTTCTTCTATGACGTATAACTCTTCTTTTGTGTTTTTCTAACATTTTATATTTGTTTTGGAATTTTTTCTTCAAACAAACAGCAACCAGGGGCAGAAAAAAATTGAAACAAGACGCACAAAAAATGTGCAAAAACTAGAATAAAAAAAAAAAAAGATTTACATTTGTGCTGCTTAGCTACTTGACAGATGGCTTGAATGGACAGCTCTCCGGCTGTGACTACCATGCTACAGCCCATGCAGTATGTGCACATACAACTTAATTCAGGGGCAATGTCGCCAGAATGCTTCTCTACTTCTGAGGGGACTCTCTGTCTTGGTAGAGATGATGCAGCCAAGGATCTTGAAGGTCCTGCAGCATCTCTTTCCTTCCTTGCTCTCTTTAACTCATTTAAATGGTAGGTTTTTAGATAGTAAAGCATTGATGTTGTGCCACAAGACCATTTTTTGTTTGACACTCTTGAAAGGGTTTTACCACGGACAGAGCACTTGACAAATTTAGCCACTGTCTTTGATTCTCCAGACAGAATAGAAAACAATTCCCAGGCAATACTTCCTTTTTTAGAGCAGGCTCTTCATCTCCAGAGTCTTAATCTTTAACCTCATGCTCCTCCTGCCTTGGCTGCTATGACACCTCATTCTGATCACTACCTCCTGTTGCCATTTGGCTGACCAAAATTTCAGAATCCAAACTCTGAACAGAGCACTGTAGTAAAGAACAGACACCTGGCCAGTGTGCACAAGACAGTACACATGGAAAAAGCAAAAACTATGAGAAATAATGCATTTCTCCTCGTTTCGCCAACTTAAGACCAGGAATTTCATTGGTCTAAATTTTGGCGCCACCTCCTATGTATGCCACCCTTGTACATAGGGGGCAGCGTCAAATACAATGGGTGTTGCGGTGGAACGCCCACTGCAACACCCATTGCACGCCCCCTTTCATGCTAAACATAGCGTGAAAGTGTGCCTTATGCACAAGGCAGTGTTCAGCCACGTTAAGTGGCTGAACGCTGCCTTGTACATAAGGCAAGGCCCCTTTCGCCACAGGAACATCACAAAAAGTGACGTTCCTGTGGCGATAGGGGCTTGTAAATATGCCCCTTGAAATATTGCACCAAATTGGTAAGGACTGCAGTTGTTGCAGAGACAGTAGTGCTAGTTGACATTGTTTAAAATTTAAATAGCGTACAATAGGGAAAATGCAGCCTTTACGGGGCACAACAGAAAAAGAACAGAAAAACATAAAGTACAAGATGCATTGTCTGGAAATACCAACACAAGGACAGTTGGTCAGAGCCTCCGACCAATCATTTTTAACGGGAAAAGTGACAAAGTGATATACAAATATCTAGTTTAAAATGTGTTAAAACAAACCTATGCTGATGATTGTGTATGGCAACGAGGTATGATTGAACACCATCTGTGACCAATGTCAGCTGATTATTGATGACACTGGATTTTGCTATTTCCCTAGAAAAATGTTGGCCTTTGATGAAGGAGAGGCATTGGTTTTTCAAATCACTTCTGCTGACGTAATGCAGGACATCGGGTGAGTCAAAATATTCATGGTGCCCCAAATTCATACAAAACTGTTAACCAATTTGAACCAGGAAAATGCTCCAGAACTAGTCGACTCTAGACAGTCATTAAGGATCAAATCATTTAAAATGGTAAAATCGCTGGCTCAAACTTTATGCCAAAATAAAATTGGCTGAATATTAATCAGATCAGATAAAAACAGGAGGCCTAGTTCTGCGTGACGGACAAAAGTGGACTAACAAACTAGGGCGGCCAAAAGTTTCCCGAATAAAGCAATCTCTGGCATCTGGAGCTGGGTGGTGTCATTTAAGCCCCAGATTCCTGCCCCATATTGGGCCACAGATACACATTTTGATTTGTAAATAGTTAACATTTCTCTGATCTATTTGTTACCTAGCTTGGTAGGAAAATTGAGCAGTGCAGAGATAGATTTATGAAATTGGGTTTTCTAATGTCAACAGCTGGGGACCATGAACCATGGTTGTCAAATATAATACCCAGGTATCAAAAGGTCAGGGTAAAGCTTAGCCTGACACTGCTTATCGTCAAATGACTGCACTTCTGAATTTGCCTCCCACACTTCATCACAGAGTTTTTACCTATGTTAACTATCAGACCAGGATCAGACATGAAGCTGATGAAGCTGTTAAGCAACTGCTTCAGGCCCAATGAAGTACGGGACATGAGCACATCGGCCTAGAGCATACAGGGTACAGGTCTGTGGTGGTCAGTTAGTTCAGTCCCTAGTCTGTCGGCTAATGTTAATGTTGTGGACTTCAGAATAATTTTGGAGACATCATCAGGACAATGAGACGAGCGGAACAATGTGTATATAAAAATCAGAATCTTTGAAAGTCCCATGGAAGCAAGGCAATAGTCTTCTCCAGTAGTTTATATTCTCAGGGCCAGATGTACTGAGCCACTTTGTGGTCGCAAAGCCTGAAATTCGCAACATTGCATGGTTTTCAAACACAAACCAGCTCTTTTAAATCCACTAAACCTATTTTCAGATTTGGTAACATGTTACTGAATGGGAAAATGGGTAAAGGAAGGCAAAATTAATCACTATTTGGAAGGGATGTGTTTAGGGTATTCCTCCTAAATAACTATTTGTTGTGGCATGTACTAATGTTTTCAGTCTGTGATCCAGTCACAAAAGTTTGAAAAGGTACCGACTCCTAAGATGGTGTGGTAACACATTCGCAAACGGGAAGGGGTTCCCTTTGGACACTGTCCCCTTTATGAATGTAAAAAAAGAGTTTGTTTCTCATTGGAAAGTGTGTTGCATGTTTTCAAAAAGTTTACTTTATTTAAAGGTGGTCGCAGACATGGTGGTATGCAATCCACAGCCGGCCACCATTCCTTTGATTCCATCCAATTGAAGCGAGTCACAATGTGTTACACTTATAGGAGAAAGCAGCAAGGTTATACATGAGTGCACAGCCTGGACCTGTCACTTAGCAGTAGTGAGAGTATTGCCCACCTCAAATGGCCAGCTGCTTAAACGACCATAAATAAAGCATATGTACACAAATATGAGAGGCAACACAAAACTAAATACACTGTATTGATATAGTTTGAAAACTGAGTGCTGAGTCCACACAAAGATTGAAAGATTCAAATGTTTTTATTCCAATATGTGGTACAACCATATTCGCACAATGTGTAAAGTACCACGTGAATATTGATGAGGTAGGTCACTGAGCAACTCACTGCGATTTGGAATTTTGTAACTTGCAACATTCTTCTCCATTCCCAAGAAGTCAGTGTATAATTTGTGTCCACTTATTGAGAATGGAAATATCGATTATCAGGCCATTAGAGAAGCTCAGAATGTTGCCATATGAGCTGGGAATGAAGGATATTATCTTCCTGCTTCCAGTGGACTTTTCAATCCAAGGTTCCATGCATTCCTTGTTTATCTGGTTGAGCTTCACGTGATCGCCAAGGGAGATAAGGTGTGAAAAGGCCAGCAAAGGTAATGCTTGCAGATAAACACTACTGCTAAAAGTCAGACACACAATATCAGAAACTATTACACTTGCAAAAATGACGGTGGAAAGAAAAACCTAATGTTTTATTGATTTTGTGAGAATGAATGACATACGTGAAGCATCATTTCTATCTGTAGTATTTTCCTAATAAAAGTTATTAATTTGGCACATTGTGTAATTTTACCGTTTCTAAAACAGGTCTTGGCACCCTGTTGCAGAAACATAAGCATGCCACCTATTTAGATGCATATGGGAAATATCCATTTTAGTCATGCATCCCATATTTTAACTATTTACAACAGAAAACACAAAATCATAGCATGCAGTACAGTTCACTTACTAAAGTTTTAACTCTGGCATAATTAGAGACTAAACATCAGGGTTCTCCAGAAGTACCATTCCAGGTGTCTAAGGCAAAACAAATGGGTAGAACATAGCAAAAAGATGGATTTCCCATGCTACCCTGCTCATTTTGTGTATCTTTGTTTGCCTTTGCCGTACCTTATTGTTCCTTTCCTGATGAATGTTATGAGGTATTTTTATTTTTTATTTTAAGTATGTACTTGTCCCAACACCAGAATTCAATGCAATGGTATGGCAGGGAGGCAGCATTGGTAGTGCCTAAGTATTTGCATTTTGAAGTACAAAAGTGCCAATGCTGGAGATAGAGTTAGGTAAGAAAAAACAGTATAAATCATTGGGATGCATCCCAACTCATACTGCAACTCTACAATCACCAGGCAGAGGAGAAAATTGAGGGAAATGTTGAACCAAAACTTACATCAAATATAACATAAGATTCCGGCTTTGGAGGCAGAGCTCGCATTATCATCCTCCCACTTATGTATACATGCAGCACATCCTCTTGCTGCAGCAATTAATTTGCAAAGCCACTTCCTCGTTCCAAAGTGATGTGGCATTTAGGCTGACTGATTCAATCCAGTTAATCTTGCTGTCTGCAGGAGGGATGCCGTACAACAGCTCACTAACATCCACACCAGCAAATCCTCATGCTGAAAACTATGCAGTGTAAACTACATTTTGTTAATACTTAGCTCTGGGCTTTTAAGCTTTTGTCCATTTTCTCATAATGCTTGGAGTATTGGGCTATTGCATATACGGTGCAACGCAACCACATACAGTGGCAGAAAGTATGTTTGTGCCAGCACATAATGGATATAGGATAGTTCTTCTTGCACTGTACAGTGACTGCACACCTACTGACTATTTCATAACCATACTTATGGCTTCTTGGTGATGATGAATGGGAAATGTAGTTGTGAGGATGTCAGCCACTATGCGAATGCTAAAGAAATACATTTTCACTTAGGCGATTGCCATTTTTTGGAGTGTGCAGTTTTTAATACACGAGCACAGTCTCATGTAGATCTCGGTTGTTGGGGAGCATGGGCCAGGACAGCCAAGATGGCAGATGGGTTTAGAGTAGCTCAGCGCAGGGCACTCCTACAGTCAGCCATAACTGTAAGTGATGGAAAGCAACCGCGGTTGCATGGAGAAGACCCTGCATGCTGAAGGCTGCAGGTGCTGATTTGGCCCAGAGTAGCGCTCCAGGGTGAGAGTTAGAAGAAGCAGAAGAGAGTCAGGACGAACATGCAGTGGCAAAGCCAAAAGGTCTTGTCTATACAAGAGCTATTGACTTTGCCAATGTGTTTTAGTCTGTTGTACGCTAGCTTGGCTGCTGTTCAGCATGGCTACAAGCTGGTGGGGTAGAGAAGAGTTGCATGGAGTGGAGTGAAATGGAATGTCATAGAGTAGAGTGGAGTAGAGTGTTGTAGAGTGGAGTTGAATGTCATGGAATGGAGTGGCATAGAGCGAAGTGGAGTAGAGTGAAGTGGAGTGGCATAGAGTGGAGTAGAGTGAAGTGTTGCACAGTGGAATACAGTGCTCTAGAGCGGAGTGTCATAGAGTAGAGTGACATAGAAAGGAGTAGCATAAAGTGGAGTGGAGAGGCATAGAGGGGAGTAAAGTTATGTGAAGTGGCAAAAAGTGGCACAGAGTGGAGTGGCATAGAAAGTAGTAGAGTGTCATAGAGTAGAGTGGCATAGAGTAGAGTAAAGGGAGTACAATAGAGTGGAGTAAAGTGTGGTAGAGTGGAGTGGTGAAGAGTGGAGGAGAGTGGAGGAGAATGGCATAGAGTGGAGTAGAGTGACATAGAGTGGAGAAGATTGGAGTGGCGTAGAGTGGAGTAGAGTGTAGTAGGCTGGAATGGAGTAGAGTGAAGTGGAGTTGTAGAGTGGAGTAGAGTGTTGAAGGGTGAAGTGACGTAGGGTGGTGTAAAGTGTCATAGAGTGGAGTGGAGTGGAATGAACTAGAGTGAGGTGGGGTGGAGTGGTATAGAGTGCAGAGTGACATTGAGTGTTGTAGCATAGATTGGAGTAAAGTGGCTTGGAGTAGCATAGATTGAAGTGTCATAGATGGAGTGGGGTAGAGGGGAGCTGCTTAGGCTCTTTCTTACTAGTCTCAAGGCATTGGGACGGTTCCCTTGTTCGGTTGTTGTAAGTCCTGGTTTGGCTGAGATAGGGGCGACCCCTTCCGGTAGCCACGGTGCTGCCGACAATGAAAGCCTAAGCAGCCAGTGCCCTCCAGAAGGAGTCCCGAGAGGAAAAACGCCAGAGGGAAAAAAAACTCTGATGTTGATGATGAGACTCCAGGAATGAAGGAGAAGACAAGGAGCCAGAAAACACTGGAAAACCAGGAGCCCAAAAAGGAACCGGGAGAAGACTGGAAGACAAGCTGGAACAGAAGGCGCAAGGGGAATAAAGCACCAACGGAAGGAAGGAATCACCAAAAGAGGAGTCACAGGACCAATAGGAGCGACAACACACCAGCAGGAACCAACAGGAGCGAGGACACACCAGCAGGAACCAACAGGAGCGAGGACACACCAGCAGGAACATGGAGTGTTGCAATGCAAGGAAGAAAAGGTTCTGATCCCTTATATACAGAAAAAACAGGAAGTGACATACAGGAACAGGAAGTGACATACAGGAACAGGAAGTGACACGACAGGAAGGAGAGGTGTAGCCCTCTTGGATAGGGAAAAGGAGTGAAGTGCAATAATATGGCCCCCAAGTAAGGGAGATCACCAGACGCCCACACCAGGTGAGTGTAATGTCCCATGGTGCCTCGGGAAGCAGATGCACCACCGTGCAAGTATGCAGCGTGCCCGAAGACCAACAGGCATCGCGGGGGCTTTCCGCAATGCCGTTGAAACGGCCGCAGCCGGCCGCGATACTGTACCGCGGCACCCCCAAAGAGGAGGGAGGGGTGCCGCGGGCCGCACCACGGCCGGCAAAGAGGAAACGAGTGGCGCTGCGGGTCGCGAGTCGGCCCGTGGCACAACAGGATCAGAACAAAGTGGAGGGGAGTAGATTTTTGTAGAGTGGCATAGAGGGAAATGGCGTGAAGTGGCATAGAGTGGAGTAGAGTGGTATAGAGCAGAGGGTCATAGAGGGGAGTGCCATAGAGTGGAGTAGAGTGGCCTAGAGTGGAGTGGTGTAGAATGGAATAGTGTTGTAGAGTAAAGTGAATGGAGTCGAGTAATGCATCATAGAGTGGAGTGGTGTAGACTGGAGTAAATTGGTATAGAGTGTCATAGAGTGAAGTGGCATAAAGTGGAGTAGAGTATTGTAGAGTGGAGTGTCGTGGAATGGCGTATAGTGGAGTAGAGTAGAGTGTTATAAAGTGGAGTGGTGTAAAGTGAAGTAGAATGTCTTCGAGTGGGGTAGAGTGAGGTGCAGTGTTGTAGAGTGGAGTGGCATAGAGTGAAGTGGCGTGGAGTGGAGTAGAGTATTGCAGAGTGGAATGTGCTAGGGTGGAGTGTCGTAGAGTGCAGTGGTGTAGAGTGGAGTGGCGTGGAGCAGCGTAGAGTGTCAAGTGAAGTGTCATAGGAGTTGAGTGTGGTAGAGTGAAGTATCAGAGAGTGGAGTGTTGTAGAGTGGTGTCATAGAGTGTTGTAGAGTGGTGTAGAGTGTAATGGAATGGGGTAAAGAGGAATAGAGTGCCATAAGTGGAGTGGCGTAGGGTGCCATATTGAGGCATATAGTGGAGCAGAGGGTCGTAGAGTGGAGTGTCATAAAGTGGCATAGAGTGGAGTACAGTGTTGTAGAGTGGAGTGGCATAGAATGGAGTTGCATAGAGTAGAATTGAGTGTTGCAGAGAGGACTGTGCTAGAGTAGAGTGTCTTAGAGTGCAGTAGAGTAGAGTGGAGTGGCTTAGAGTGGAGTAGAATGGAGTATTGTAGAGTGGAGTGTCATAGAGTGAAGTGTCATAGAGTGGAATGCCATAGAGCATTGTAGAGTGAAGTGGCACAGAGTGTAAGGATGTACAGTGGGGTAAAGTGGAGTGGAATGGCATAGAGAGGATTAGAGTGTCGTAAGTGGAGTATCGTATAGTGCCATAGAGTAGAGGGGCATAGAGTAGCATAGAGTGGAGTAGAGGATCGTAAAGTGGAGTGTCGTAGACTGGCATAGAGTGGAGTGATGTAGAATGGAGTAATGTCATTGAGTGGAGTGGCATAGAGTGAAGTAGTGTGTCATAGAGTGGAGTAAAGTGTTGTGAAGTGGCATATAGTGGGGTAGCTTAGAGTGGTGTTGTAGAGTGGAGTGGTGTATAGTGGAATGTCAGAGTTGCATAGAGTGGAGTACAGTGTTGTAGAGTCGAGTGGAGTAGAGTGGAGTAGTGTGTTGTGGAGCAGCATAGAGTGGCGTAAAGTAGAGTGGCATAGAGTGAAGTAGGGCGGAGTGGCATAGAGTGGAGTAAAATGTGGAGTGGGGCAGAGTGGAGCAGGATAGAGTAGAGTGGAGTAGAGTGTTGTAGAGTGGAGTGTTATAAAGTAGAATGGATTGGAGTGGAATACAGTGGAGTGGTATAGCCTCAGCTGAATGCTGAAGACTCAATACTACTTGCCCGTACTTCGAATGGCTTACGGGGAGCAGTTGGCGCCTTTATCGGATACATGGATGATCTGGACCTAGAGGTCAATAGATCTAAAACCCATTGTATGGTGTGTGGCAAACCCTAGAGTAAACCAGGCCCAGTGGCTATCAAAGGACAATTAATTAGCTATGTTCATGACTTCTCTTACCTGGGAGTAACCTTCGACGACAGGGAGGTTGGTTACCATGCATTTCTAAGCAATGTGCTTGTTTTAACGCCGCAGCGGGTAATGTTTTTGAACTTTCCTCTAGCGGTGGCAACAAACCAACCTTGCCCCTGCTGGAGGTGTTTACACTAAATGTTTAACGTTTTTAAACTATGGGGCCCACATTTGGGGATACAGGAATACCTCTTCTCTGCAGCAGGATGAGAATTGATTTTGCAGGAGGCTGCTCTGAGTTGAGCCCCTTAACCCATGTTTTGCATATTACATGAGGAACTGTGTCTAGATTATGTAAAAGATTGTATAAAGCTTGCCCCCCACCCCTGCTTCTGTGGATCTCAATATGGGGTAACAAGCCTGCAAAAGGGAAATTATCTTTGACTGTCTGCCCTGTAAATTGGGCTTGAAAATACCCTGGCCGAATTATATTACAAATGTGGCCAACATTCTGGGTCAACCAGAACTATTCTCATCCCCATATCTATTGAATAACAGGGAGATGGGTTTGGTCAAGAAGGAGTTTAAGGTACTGGCTATGGTTAACAGGGAATCTAAGGAATTAGGAAAATCGTCTGTGTGAGATTTTGTTATAGTTCAGACATGCCAGGGCTTAAAGCCCTACCTCTCTCAGATGAACAATGTATGGGAGAAGTCGTTTGTAACTAGATATTGGTTGGGCACCATTAGGTGCAATCTATGTTTCCTGTTGGGCCAGTTTTAATCCAAATTGTATCTCTGTGTGCCCTTGTGATGACTCTTCTCCTCTGACCCTGTTAAACTTTACTTTGTTCTGCAAATTTTACATACCATTTAGGCAAAGATTTTAATTACCTATTTTTAAAAAACAGGGTTTTGTATGCTGTAGGCCAGCCTTTTACTTTCTGAGTGTTCTGCGGTGGAAGCTTTTCTTAAAAACGCAATATGTTGGTGTAATTCTGTATATTTTTAGTTTTTTATATATTTATGCATCTGTTTTTATTTATCTACCGTAAGCAGTACACACGTGTCCCAGATGTAAGGCTGAAGAAGCTTCTTTTTTTCACTTGATTTGGCATGCCAGGTGATTCAAGAATACTGGATAAAAATCTTTGAGCAAATAACTAACTAGAAGTGAAACCAGGACAACCTTAAGTGTGCCTGCTAGGACTCATGTCTAGGCCAAAGCCGGATATGATAAACTGCAACTTTAAAGACGTAGGGCCCAATTCCGATGGCTGCAGGAGGGGCTCCGACAGAAGGTCGGAGCCCTTCTGCCCGCATCGGAACGTGCTGTTCGGATTCCTTTCCGACCAAGCTATTCTGTTGGGCTCGGTCAGAAAGGAATCCGACTCGGTTTTCTGGGTGGCTTATGAGGGGCTCAGAGAGCCTGTCTGCCATTCGGAAACCCTTCAGTATTCCCCCGGCTGCCTCTTTCCGGCCGAGGGAGTATGGTGGCAGTTTCCCACTACCTTTTTGTGCCGGTCTTTCCGGCACAAAAAGGCAGTGGGAACTGTCTTTGGGGGACACAGTAGGGCCCCCATGGGTGCGAAGCCACCGAGGGGCCACCTATGGTGCCCCCCTGTTGATCCCTGCACCCGGCGGCAGGCAGCTTGAGGTGCCTGCCACAGGGTGCAGGGATGAAGTGCACCTCTGCAGTTAACGATGCGAGCATGCGTTTCAAACTTTCGGGTTTACGGATGAAGAATATGGCACTTTAATAGGTAATACATCTAAGTTTGATAAGCAAGGGAGCAATAACCCGTTAATTAATGATGATGTTCAGAAATTGCTGCTACTAAAAAAGATCAAAAGAATAGAAATGCATGGATATTTTATGTTAGAATATCTCCGGGCTCGGTTCATACCCCCAGGGACCATGGGTTCGTAACATATCGAGACTATTTGTACAAATAAAATAATGCGGGAACAATGGTCCATGATAGCCAATTGATGCTCTAGGGATTTTAGGATGCTAATTGTCGAAACAGCTAAAGAATTAGCCCTAACTCTTCTTAATGAACTCAAAGAGTTAGAAGAAACAAATTAATAAATACAATGCTTTAGAAGAAGCAAAGAAAAAATTAGATGAAGTCGAAAAAGAAATGTCATCATATTCAGATTATTTTTTGAAAAAGAAGACTGATAAATTGAAAAAACGATGTTCGATTCACTACTAAAGAAAGAACATATCCTTATTGAAATGATAATTTCGACAGTCAGAAGAACTATCAGGAAGATGACAGTAGGGAACAACATAAAGAAAATTGAAAGATACTCAGCTTTTTGGATACTTTCGATTCGGACAGTGAAGGTTGCTCCTACCAATTTGATCATGAATGTGTTGATGAGCTCTGTTCATTATGAAATAACTTGTCAGTAATTTTATAGAATGGTTGCCTGAGGTTTTAGATTATAGTTGTCTCCAGTTTCAAAGTCAGCAGCTGTAGCTGATAGGCCACATATCCCAATGCAGAAGTTTTGCATTTGTGCCATCATGGACTGTGATTGAAATGGCATGCCACTCAATAGTGAAAGTGTTGCACACCAATAAAATCTGGTGCCTGGGAGATGCCGAAAGATGTAGGAGCAACCTTTGTGTCATTAAAGTCAGGTGTATGGAAGATACCAAAATTTGTAGAAGCAACTTTTGCAACAGAGGTGGAAAGCGATGAGTGTAATAGCTGGTCAGACTTCTAGCAAAGTATGCTCATGCATCACCCAAAAAAAAACGTGTATGCTGAGGTTCACAAACTGGGAATCTTTGCGATTCACAATTAGGGAATCGCAAAACAGCATGCATGAAAGTGTGTATTACACTTTCTGTGATTCCTAAGTGGTCGCAAATGACCTACCTCATGAATATTAATGAGGTAGGTCACAATTTACGACCCCCTAGGAATCGCAAAAATCACAGGGATGGTGGAATGTCTGTTATTACTTCTAAATAAAGCAATCTTTTTTTTTTGTAAAGCAGCCCGTTTTCCTTAAAGGAAAACAAGATGCTCTACAAAAAGAAAAAGGAAAAGTTTTCTTTTCATTTTTTAAGAGCAGGCAGTGCTCCGTGGGAGCACTGCCTGCTCTTCAAAATGCTTTTACAAACATTCACAAAGGGAAAGGGGTCCCCTGGGGACCCCCCCTTCCATTTGCGAACTGGTTACCACCTACTTGAAGTAGGTGGTAAAATGTGAATGTTTTGCGTTGGCATTCACGGTCACAAAACATTCATGCATACCGTTAGGATTCGCTATTTGGAAGGGACGCCCTAAACTGGCCCCTTCCAAATAGCGAATCGAAAACCCTTTTTGCGATTCGGTTACAGGTTACCGAATCACAAAAGTAGGTTTGATGCTTCTCAAAAGCATTTTTTGCATTCGCAAACGGTCCGATTCTGCGAATCGCACTGTTTGCGAGGAGAAAAATGCTTGATGCATCTGGCCCTTTATCCAGAGTGTGGGATACTACTGAAATGTGTCTAGGCATAGGGATTTGTACTGGGAAGGTATGCTTCCAGTAAAACTCCTATGTTGGGCAGCACACACTCACCTCTGCACCATGGTGCTCAGCTCTGCATTATGCATGGCAGCCCAAGTAGAGCTCCAGCCCAGGGGATGACAGAAGTAGCAAGCAAATCTTAGTAGATTTGACTTTGATGTTTTTTCCCCACTTGCATGGTGCAGCATAGCAAATGTTGCTGCACTGCATTGCATTACAAATTAGAAGATCTGACCCAGTAACTTTGTAATTTTCCAATACAGAGAGGGTGGTCTTGTCAAGCACCTATGCAAATGCTGTGAAAGTGTTATGTTCTACTCCACATTACACTCCTTTAGTCGCTGCAGGAGTCAATCTACAGACCCCAACACATTCTTCTCAGTAAAATCTTTATTTCAGCACATTGCCATAAAAGAATGGATAAAAGCATAATATATTACAACAAATAACAAGCATTTGCAATGCAATCGGTCTCGCCTTTGGGACCTTATATGTATTTAGCGATGCAGCACATTAGCCTGGGTGCTGAAACATCTACTATTCTTTAACATGGAGGGGAAGTAAGCACTAAACTGCGTGACACGCCAGGTATGGGAACACATGGAGAGAAATACTGCCTTTTAGCGGGACATTGGTATCGTCCAGAGCTCTGTTTTTAATATAAAAGCAGGGCTTTCGGTGGTCATATCACTGAAAATACAAGATTTGAAAAATATATGGTCTATAGGTGCTCGTGGAAGATAATTTTTATGGACTGGAATCCAGAGAATGCTAAAGTAATTCTGGTATTTTACGGACCTCTGCTGGTCCTTTTCTATCAAGAAAGTTTAATAGAGGCAGTTGTCAGAAAAAGGAAAAAAAAGTCCCTCAACAGAAAGCAATTCTGGTATTTTACTGACCTCTGCTGGTCGTTTTCTATCAAATAGTTAAATAAAGACAGTTGAACAGAAAAAAAAGCCCCTAGGCGGAAGTAGACAAGTCCTAGGGCTGACCTCCAGAGCCCACAAAGTACATACACATACAAGTATATACTAAAGTATATACTAAAGTATATACAAGAGGTCTTGAATTCTCAACCTGAAAACCGGTTTCATTTGCACTGCTTAGTCAGCCCCCAGCAGCAAATATGATGCAATTGATTGAGAGGCTAAAGGCACGGCAAGAGGTTGAACCTAGTAATGGGCAACTTAGTCAAGCACTGCAGCTACATAGGTAAAACGAAGATATGGTTGAATTTGCTTGGTAACTATTGGG
Source organism: Triturus cristatus (assembly GCF_964204655.1). Classification (NCBI taxonomy): domain Eukaryota; kingdom Metazoa; phylum Chordata; class Amphibia; order Caudata; family Salamandridae; genus Triturus; species Triturus cristatus. The sequence continues at coordinate 576,516,513 of NC_140592.1, read as the reverse complement.
GCTGGTCATAGACTTGTGTTCAGATAACACAGGAACTGCGTTTTCAGAATACCAGATTCTGGGTTGTTGTGTCCATGGAGTCACTCCTTTGCCGACGTGGGGCAAGAGGACCCCCGAGTTTACATCAGCAATGGGCTCGCCCCAACACACATCAGTAGAGTGGATAAATAAACGTGTGGGTGGCTCAAAAGTAGGTTTGTGCTGGAAGCCACTGGAGATGTGTGTGCGTGTCAGTGTTTCGCTGCCTTGTGGGGCCACACAAGAACCAGGTAAGGAGATGAGCCTTTCTCACGTTGCTACTCACCTCCTGCTGCCGCCCCACTCCACCGGAGCAACATCGCAGCCAACATGCTGCTTGCGCGGTTGGCCCGACACCATCTTCCTTCCCCAGTAGAAAGTCAAAGACATCAAGATGACAACCGCCCCAAAAACATCAATAAAATACGAACTTCAGAGGTATGGTCATGTACTGTGGAGGTTTCGTTCCAAATCGGAAAACCCTCACCAATATGTTGCAATGCCTCCTAAAAGTTAAAACCCGTGGACCTGGGCGCTCGAATAACAAGAGGCTTTCCAGAACACCAAAGAAGCTCTGTGAGGTACAATGACCCAAGCATACTCACTGAACTTCTTGTCACTGTCAGTCCCACTGATACAGCTGCAAAAAACAGGGCAGTGGGGACCAGTAGTCTACGCAAGCACAGCTTTGACTGTAAAGATGCTCTCATATTAAAAAAAGGTGATTGCTATGCTATGGGGGTGTCGATATTTCCATGTTTATTGGTATGGCAACCGGATCCGAGTAGAGATGGACTGCAAACATGCAGAGGGACTGTATTGAAATCACCTCCTTGCATCCAAAAGTGAATACTATAACTTCAAGAGTAGCATTCAAGGTTGTGTAACAGGCAGGTCACAGGAGCTCAGCAGACTATTTGTCCAGACACCCCAGAGACTTTGCCAGGTCAAGAGAAACACTGTGTCAGTACACCAAGAGAACACTCATCACCTGCGATGTGTCTTCCTGGAAGGGTAGAGGGCATCGCCTGTGGTGGAAATTACCTCAACACACCACTCCTATGAGCCAGAAAGTTGAGCCTCCAATGGTGACAATTGTGAGGTCATTGAAAGAAAACGGTGCAGGATTGGCCTCAGCTGGAGCCTTTTCAAGATGTTGCAGTGAGCGGGCTGCCTTTCCCATGTTCCACACCCAACAAGGAAGCCATCGCTATAGATTCAGACCAAACCCCACTCCATCTAGAAGCACCAAGGCTTTGTAGTCTATCAGTGTGGTACCTGGCTGTGACTGTAAAAGAAAAGAACGATTTGTTAATGTAATGTTCCATTTTTGCTCTCGAGATAAAGTTTGTTTCATTTTGAAGTTTTGGAGGAGTGTCGGGTCCATAAAATCACCAATCTGCTGACGTTGTGCGAGGAGACCCCAGCATTTACTTCAGCAGTGGGCTTTCCCCAACATGTCAACATAGGGGATGAATGAAGGTGCGGGCGGCAAAAAAGTACTTGCACGTCAGATGCTGTGAACATCTAGAATGATGTGTGCACGATACCGTGCACTGTCGCAATGAAGGCCTGATATGAATTCCGGAAATATCCTCCATAACTGCTGGGGTGGATCTCAGGCCAACAATGCAAGGACGCAGTTCAGTGCGCACACTGACTTAGAGAAGCCAAGTGAACCACAGCCTTAAAACCCACCTACCAAGCTATTCTTTGTGCAGGCAGAGATTTCAAGTTATTTATCACCAGGGCTCGAGTCGGGGTACCACGGGGATGGACGGCGTCCCCCCACTTATTTTACCGGGAGCTCGATAACTGGAGCAAATGGAGCCACACATTCACTCTTTGGCCTCTCTGGGGCGAGATCAGAGCTCATTCAGAATGCTGCTCACGCGCTGGCTTCTCTGATGCAATCGCATCTAAGGGGTGAGCGAGGAGAGGCAATGAGTCTGATGGTGCAAGCCACCTTTTGTGATGTCATTTCCTGTTGTGACATCAGCGTCCCCCCACTTCTTTTTTAGGTCGAGGACTACCGGTCTGCCGAAGGCAGAACCGGAAGTCGAGATTTAATGTTTCCTAGAGTGGCTCCTTAGCCCGCCTCTCTTTTTGCCTCTCCTCCATTGGCTGGCTTCCTAAACGGAGGCCCGCCATTGGAGGAGAGAGCCGTCCCTCCAAATAGGCTCCGTCTTTTTCAGATTCGGGGGCGTGTTCCTTGCTGTTCTTTCCACTTTTTAGCCACGCCCTTTTAGAACAGCAGGAACACGCCCCCGAATCCGAAAAAGTTTCGGAGCTTCCATCCGCCATTTTTTCCCTATCGTCTGGCCGTGAGGATCCATCCTGTGGCAGCACACAGGCTGCTCTTGCCACAGACTCGCTGTCTCACCGGGGCACTGACGGGGCTTGCACGGCGCTTGTGAACATTAGTGCAAAGCCAGGACACAGGGCTGAGACGTCCCGCTACCTCGGCAAAGAACGGTGAGATTGTTTGCCTCGTCGCCAATGTGATATATGCACAAAAAGGCCACATCCGTGAAGTGTCGGGGCAACATGAGGCTGGCGGGGTAGAGGGGGTCGGAGCCACTGGCGAAGGGGGCTTGCCCAAACCCACTTTACACGATCATTTTGTATCGACATCATCAGCCCTGGAAGAACAGACCGAGCCATTAGTGCGACGGCTAAAACCGTCCTGAACTCCCCAGCACCGGATTTAAAGAGCCCACATCACTGCTTCAGGAAACACGGAACCGACCTCCGAGAGTTGTGTCTGGAACAAGGCGACACCAGACCTCCTGCTGGCATGGGCCGTTTCACTAGAACCCCTCCCCCCCCCCCCCCCCACACAGTTTCACTGCTTACCCTTGAGTGCTGTAGTGAAAGTCACTGTGGTCAGTGCGCACGAGGCGGTTCACCATCATGGTGGCACTTACCTGCCTGAGTCTTCACCCACTCGGGAGGTCAGAGGTCTTAGGAGCAGACGTTCCTGCATCTCGAAAGCCCAAGTTTAGACTCTCACAAGTGCAGACAGTCACAGAACAGACCGAGCCATTAGTGCGACGGCTAAAACCGTCCTGAACTCCCCAGCACCGGATTTAAAGAGCCCACATCACTGCTTCAGGAAACACGGAACCGACCTCCGAGAGTTGTGTCTGGAACAAGGCGACACCAGACCTCCTGCTGGCATGGGCCGTTTCACTAGAACCCCTCCCCCCCCCACACCGACCACCGGCACATCTGCATGCCTGGCACATGTATGTTGTTATCACCATGCCTCTATGCCAGGCAGAGCCGTGACACACATCAGTACTTTAAAGATTTCTTTCAAAGCGCCTCCGGCTGTCCTTGGCGCTATGTTTTATATAAAGCGCACTGACGCCAACTCATCAGATTTCTAAAAATACTTTTGAATAAACGAGTTGTTTGTAATCAGACCAGAGTAGACCCCAATACCCCAAAGCATAGAGAGGGGAAGTACCGAGGGGCGGGGAAGTGGGGGGTCACACATAACATAATAGGAAGATGTCAGAGAACAGAAAATGTGACAAGAGGCTGCAGACGTGCCTCGGCGTGGGGGGGGGGGGGCGGGTCACAAAGTTCGGTGGAGGCTTCGTGGCACTCGATGAAGAGACCTGTAAAGGGAGGGAACAGCTCATTGGAAGCTTATGTCACAAAAATGTTCATCTGGAACTTTCTGGTTCGAGGACGGAGGAGTTTTTTGCTTGTGAGATCTTTGACACCTCTGATATTTGTAGGATTATGTGAACAGGATAAGCTGGTGGGATCTGGTGTAACTGGTGTGAGCTGGTGTTCACTGGTGTCAGCTGGCGCGAGAGAGGGCGGAAGAGAACACTTACCATCACCATGAACACTTTAGCAACCCAAGGCCCACACTTCCCAAAGATGCGCTGTATGGGGCTTGTAAATTCTAAGCTGCCGCCGAACCATCTGGCGTTTATTGGCAGAATTTAAGCCAGCCACATTCCAGCACCGACATTTTAAATACCTCCATGAGGCATTAAAGCAAAAACCCAAGAAACAAGCATTTACAATGCAACGGTCTCAGCATTGTTAAAGTTAGAGCTATTGGCATTGCTCATGACAATGCCGTTTCTTTAAATGTTTTAAAAACAAAAACATAAACAAAAACAATGTCATGAGCAATGCCAATAGCTCTAACTTTACCAATGCCGAGACCATTGCATTGTAAATGCTTGTTTAGGACTTGTGCCCTGTTTATCACCAATCCCGTTAAACAAGTTCATGGAAATCAAAACAATTCCTTCACCTTGCAGATGACACAATCAACCTTGCACCAAGACATTGGGACTTGCAGCTTTAAAAAGTTTATTTTAAAGGCATTAATCTTGTGCAGATAAAATGCACTGTAAGAACAGAGAAAGTGAATAATACGACGGTTAAAATTGTTGTTATTATTGAGAACAGTAAAAACATTTCAAACATTTTGCATTTTAAATGGCATCCTGGACCCTAATGCTATTGTCCAAACCCTACACTAAGGCGCATATTCTCAAGGATCTATCGCCGAGTTATCGGCACTTTATCTCATCCAAAGTCATAATAAATTCATCGCCCCATTCACAAGCTGGTGCTAACAGCCGATACCACCAGTTTACCTGCGATAGCAGCCCCAAAAAACATCGCCATGGATGACCCCGGCAACTATCGCTAATGAGATGAAGAGTAGGCGTTCCCGAGCAAAAAGTCGTGACAACACCACGTCACAACATTCTCAACGACCAGCCAGATCTGCGATAAGATCACAAAAAAGTTGATAAGGCGCGTTAGCAGCAGGAAACTAACACCTGCTCTGACCTGGTGCAAAGTCTGACTACAACCTGTACCAGAAAAGGAAGCCCAGCCCAGAGCCACACCTGAAGAACAACAGATGCCATGGAGCCAACGATCATGCAGCTCGGAACCCCTAAGAGGGCCACAACACCCACCGCCACCCACCCCCAGACCACCCTCCCAGCCACCGGGGCCTCACCCCGGGCACCCCCCACCTCTCCCAGACCAAGAGATTGCCCATCAATGTCACGAAATCATGAACAAAATCATTCGCCTGAAGCCGCAGAATCACAACAACTAACAGTCATTAGAGTACAGAAAAAGCAGAATCAATCAGACACCATTGAAAGTCCAAACAATATATCACAATCACATTTGTCTCCAAACATCTATTTGGAAGAGTCATGGCGGGTCATCCCTGGACAATCTGTAAGTGACAGCCTGTAAGACAATATCAAAGATAAGAAGGTGTGTCAGGTACTCACAAAGGACAGAGCGAGAGAGAAAAAGAGAGAGAGAGAGACTGAACAAGGAGCGCAAGGACAATCGGGCCCATGGCTCATACATGTCAACTGTTGCGTGTGTTTCGCAATTGGTGCACCCTAAATCTGAGGCCTGGCATCAATTTCAGCGCGAAGGCCACATCACATTTCAGAAATGCAAGCAGTAGTCTGACTAAAATTAGGCATGAAAGCTCCTTTGTCTCAATACACAAGGCTGAAGGACACTTGAACCTCCGACCTTGGTCTTCAATGTGCCTGGCACCCCCTGAGATACCATACCAGACTCTGACGACTCCAACACCATGAACTGCGCTAATGAAAGACCCATGTGTCCCACCCCACACACACTTGTCCCTGCTTGAGCTACACCTGCATGGAATGCCCCTGACACATTGGAAAAAAAAAAACATACGTCCAAACGTTGAACACACATCCGACTCATTGCCCCGAGCTGTGGCATATAGTCCACAGAACTGCCGTCGGTCTGAGGAGTGCCGGTGGTACGAGTCCAACAAACGCAATGGCAGGCAATCCCGGGCACATGCACAACCCCTGTCACATGGAACTGTACCGTGCACGAATGCTGCATCTGTTGGGAACTCTGCCAATGGCAGTTTTGCGAATCAGTTACTGTCTGAGTTTCCGGCTTGCTTACATCACATGCGTCCAGCCCTGGTTTCACTGTCGATCATGCACATTCGAGTGGCCCATGGAGGTCTGCTTATCCAACAAAACGGTAGCTGAACTGGATTATGACTTGTGTGTGCGCCCCCTGTTGGCCCACGAACAGGAGTGCAACCGGGATACCCGTGCATGGGATGCCCTGATCTGTGGCGTATGTGCTGACAGTAGTGGATGGGAGATTGCACAAGTCATCGTGTGGAGTGACCACATTGAGGCGCTCCCCTATTAGGCTGTGTTGCGGGTTGGCAAAACTGCGTGGACAGAGCACATCTGTCTGGACCAGTTAATGGATTGGCTCTCCCTCGTGTTCCTTGAACTCGAGAACGACGTACTTCTGGAACTGATTGCCTATGAAGCTGCGCTTGCATTCATGGACGAGTAACTACCTTTCTGCAGCCACAACTGATTGACACCCAGAGCACATTCGCCCGGACTGAGAATGCATGTGAGTGCACCTATGCATGTTGTCACACACCTGTGCAAGGTGACGCAACCCTATGGGCGGAGCTGAGCACTGTCGTTTGGCAACGTTCCTAAATCTGACATACTGCTGGAGGTAGACTACACACATGGCTATGTAGCACGACATGGGACCTTGTTGGTCTCTTTCACCTGCTCACTGTCGGCATAGCACACAGTCGGCACAGTCCGGTGGTACAGCTCCATTCAGATCCCATGGGCTGTGAGTCGTGTTCCCTGACACGGGGCAATGAGCAGACGCCAAACATCACATGACTCGACCAGCAAGGCAAGGTGGGCTGAGACCATTGCCATCCATAAGGATATGTGTTCATTTTTGCCTCTCCATTTCTTGCACCTCAACACGTTCCCATTCTGCCTGAAAGTGTCTTAAGCATTTGTCTGCCTGTTGTGGCCCATTCCTTGCCCGTACTGACACGCACATGCTAATAAAGTCTACACAACTTTACCAGTGTACAACTGTGATGAGTGTTGATTTGTATGACAAATCGTGTGCCTCAATGAGCATTGTCCATACACAGGGAGGGACAGACTGCCGCATGTACATTGGTGGTGAGTCCCTATTGGCAGCTCCACCTCTGTGAGCCAGACATTGTGTTTGGGATAGTTGCTGGTTGACCTGTGCTCTTACCTGTCTTCAGCAATGTGAGTATGGTGTCCAACTTCTTGCCATGTGGATCAATGTGATCCATTAAAACAGGCTGTGTCCACACTGATGTGTGTGAGTAGCTCATGCGAAGACATGTTCTGTAGCCACATGCGATGGGGGACACTACTTCAGGCGTGCTACCGATTTCGATATTTCTTCACAGAGCCCTATATAATACATGGAAATGGGGCTACGTTGGGGGGTTGCGAGATTGTTGTTCTTGTGCTATGAGGCCACAGCTAGTTCACACCTTCACAGTCATCTAATTGGCCATGTGAGTCAGGGTCAAACATGCGCATTGATGACATTTAGCAGGGTGTACCTTTTTGTGCAATCAATGTCCCTCCATTCATCCATACTTGCATACGTGAGTGAACATAGACATGACACATCTGTGCAATTTGGAATGTTTTATTAACGTTCTGGGGAGTGTTGGCGCTGGAGCGGAACATGGCCAGTTCAAGCCCACATAACGTGGTTGCCCAGTGGTGGGCCAACCAGAGTCCTTGGGGGTATTCAAAGTTAATCTGAAGAGGAAGAGTTCAGTCCACGGCCAGATTGCTGTGTCATTGGTACCAGAGCAGATATGGCAGGTCATGTCGGGCTCCAGGTGAATGTCGCAGAGGGTTTTGGGGGACAGTGGGAGGTATTGTTCCAGGGCATGATGCATAGGGCTGAACCAGGCAGGGACAGGCCATGTGGCGGGTATGGATGCTACTACCTCCTTCCTCACACAGTCATTACCCTTCACATCTTACTCCTCTGAGACGTCTTCTGTGTCCGGTGTGTCAGGTGTGAGTGGTGGTGTTATGGCTGCATCACTGTGGGCCACTGACACATCAGGGTGCGAAGGTGATAGGGCTGCATCACTGTATCACTGTGACAATGACATGGTCTGAAGCAGAAGTAGTCCCACGAGCTTCTTTGCGAGCAGTGGATCTGATAGTGGCTTTTTCATCAACAGTCAAAGTAGTGCGAGTCTGCCGCCCATCTTGCTTATCTAAGTCTTTATCATCTTAAGAAAGATGTTCTTCTTCAGAAAGATCATCCTCAGGGGCAGAGGGAAATTTATACGGGCAGAGGTCGATCTAACAAGATGGAATCATCCTGAGGTTTATTAAGTATGGGATAAATGGGGCGCCTAATAGGGTACTGGCCAGTTACCTCTAAACGACGATCCCATTCCTCTTTTTCTTTTATTTCCTTCATCTCCTTATTTTTTAGTTCTAATGCTTTTTGATATATCATTTTTCGCTGTTCTTTCTCTGCTATAGCTTCTTCTTTCCTCACTCTCTCTTGCACTTCTTTCTCCCACATTCATACTCAATCAAACAAATCTGTCGACTTTTTCTCTTGAATAAACACTGCTCTTCATGTTGAATCTTTTTAAAGTCAAATGACCCATTCACTGGCCATTGTAGATCCTTTTTCGTATATTTGTTCCACAGTGTACTATACATTATGGAAGAAATACTGTATTTGACATACATATGTCTATTAGGTGTCCCCCCCTGGGGGAGCTGGCTGACTTCTTTCTAAATCCGTTTTGGTACCACCAAGACAGCAACAAAGCCTAAGGAGTGTGCTGGAAACAGGCATGCTACCAATTTTTGTAAAATATTACTTTTCAAAATATTAAAAAGTAGAGAAAAATCTCCACATTACCCGCCTTTATTTTTTTGCAAAAGATACATCAAAACCAGTATCTTGGCCAAGCAAACAAGAGTGCCGCTTCAGTGACCTTATCAAACAAGAGTCTCCAACCTCCAACTGCCAATCTCTTGGTCGACCTAATGGTCACTGCAAATTTTACGCCAAAGGATACCTCAGTCGGGACCGGCCAACACCTGGAGGGTCAAATTGAGAAAATGGAAAAATCACTTTGGCTGCAAAGACAAGGGTCTCCTCATGCAGGATGTCTCCTCAGCAATATTCCATTATTCCGTCAAGACCTCTCCTTCGGACGGCCGCGTCCTCGATAAGTCCCACGTTGGGCACCAACAGTGGAAATATGCCTTTTAATGAGCACACCGGTGCAGGAGTCACCCTTATTTTGTCCACGGGTCCTTAGACCAACAAAATAGAGATTGGCACTGAAGCTGGAATTCAAATAACAAGTTTATTAAACACTCATGAGTGGGACTACATCCACACAGCACTCTCAAGGGCTGCCTGGGGTAGTACATTGAAGTCACAGAACACAGGCCTTATATACAGCTTTTTCTGCACTGGTAAGCATGTGGATACAAATAGAAGGTACAGGCCAAACAGGAATAGTTACCGACAAACATGGCCAGATGGGAGATCACTTAGTCAGCAAAGTGGGAGGGGGAGCAGGAGTGCTTATGGCAGCTGTAAGAGATTGACAGTTGAGTCTGAGACCAGGTGTTCTGGCAGCTACAAACTCTTGGTACTTAAAAAGAGGAGGAACAGGGGCTGTTTATGACAGGTCCAGCATACATAGCCCAGAAGTACTCAAATAAATAAGAAAGTATGCTGTTCCTAAAGAGAATTATTAGTGAAAAAAGAGATAGATGAGTCCCTGATGTCAGGAGGGAAATCCTCCTTTAGGAAAAAGACCCTCACACACCCGGCAGACTAGCTGTCATATGTCGTCAGCATGTGGCCCAGATGTAAAGTGTCATCATCGGGTCTGCTCCGAATCGGGGCGGCGCTGCAATCCCCGATCGGCGACCCCAAAGGCGCCTTTTAATGGAGATCTTCATTCCATAGTTGCCGGTGGGTGAATGCAAGTGAGGGCCTTAAAGTGAAAAGAGTGTGGTGAGTGGAGTGTATTTAAAAATAAGTAGTGGGGAGCCTGAATAGTGTTTATTAAATGACTGGGGTCCCACTCTTACAATAAAAGCAATACAGTGCGTAATATTACAGTTAGATTGACTGTATTACGCTGTGGTCATAGATGGTCAACATGTTTCTTGCTTAAGTATAGTAACCGCAATTCTTCAGGACCAAGTGATTCACACACTCATTGGTAGTGGTAGTGGCTAATATGGCACTTACCACACATACAGCACCCTAATAAGTGGTGACTAGTGCAGGTTTAGGAAAAATGCCTGAAAAAGAAAAACAGGGACACAAATATACATGTAAAAAACAATCACATCGCGACAAGCATGATAGGTCTCATCTCTTAACAACTACGATCATCAGTTGTCATGCAAATTCACTACTACCAAGTGTTCAACTATGAGGTGGAACTAGTTGTGAACACCCTATAGAAGTGGGCTAAAAAACGGGAGAAATCAAAATGATTATTTTTGACCATTTCCCACTGTGACTGGTGCTGGGGCAGAAAATTGAGAACGCCGGATGCGTGAGGTGTCTGGTGGCATCGGGGCAGAGACAACAGTTAATTGGGTTCAACCACTCACCCTTAACTGCAGGGCTGAAAAATCCAACGAGCTGGCGCTGGAGGCAGACACCGGATAGTACAGTGTCCTAATGATACACAGAGCGGCGCCCAGCGGGTAGAAGGTACATCCGCAAGAAAAAGAAATAGAGAGCTGATCATTTAGTAGCATGATCACATAAAAAGGAAATCCGCATAGTATGAAGACCCAGGTACCACGAGGGGATACTTACAGAAGTCCGTAGTACAGGACGCCTATCCACCTACCCTTGATCCACGCCGACTCGGGGGAAGAATCTCAGAACTCCCGAAGGGATTATCTAGCGTAGATCAGCCAATCCGGGCCGTGCACTAATTGATACGTCAGAAAGGTACTGGCGGAGAGACTAGCGCGCGAGGTCTACTTCCGGTAAAGGAAAGGGGAGGGATATGTGCGTATGGCAGGACGCGCCGCGTAAACCACAGAATGTGATGACGCGGGGTCACGTGTGACAACAGTGTTACGTGATGAGCCCTTATTGGTTGCTCTTGCTAGGGTTGTTATGGTTATCAAGTGAACTCGTATCAGTCCGAAATGTTTGGATTGGACTTAATTCCACGAATCGAGCCGCGAAAGAATCTTTATATATATGACAAATGCGTGTTGTTTGCACATGGAGTAGTGTCATCGTTGTATTGCCAGTTCGCATATTTTAAGTAGCCAGTTCGAATGTTAAGGAAATTGGCAAGCATATATCATAGGATCTCAATGGGTATCTAATGCAAAGAGATCATATTGTTGACAACTTGCATGTTAGGGAAACTGACATAAGTGTATCAGAGGATGCCTAAAGGTACAAGTCTTAATATGCTCTGGTGTCTAAGAGTCATATGCTTGAACGAGGGTGGATCCACAAAGGTATAAGACGTCTATTGGAGACAGCTAGTTCTGTCACGTCACATATTTGTGAGGCTGTTCCACGGGATGTCCTCGTTCAATCCATCGGTATTAGAGGACAGTCTCATCACCCACCTCTGCTCCAGGGTGAATAGTTTAGTTTTGGTGACATTCTTAGGGGACTGCAGAACTACCCACTTGAAAGAGTCAGGGGAGTGGTTATTTTCACAGAAGTGCTTGGTCATCCTAGTGTTCATTTTTTTGCATCGGAAATTACTCCGATGCTCAATGATTCTCGTCTTCACTGATCTGGTCGTCATCCCTATGTAGGGTAAATTACACGGGCAGGTTATTAGATAGACGCAGTAAGCAGTGTTACAGTTGGTGTGCGTTCTGCATTCCCACGTGGTCCCGTTAGGAAAGACGACGTCTTTGGTTATTTTAGTTTGAGGACACACCACACAATTACCACAAGGGTAATGACCCCTAACGGGAGGAAGGTTCCATAAGGTCGATTGAATGGTATTCACTGGTGGTTTGGGTTTAGGTCTGGTATGTATTAATCTCTCCTTCAAATTGGTGGTGCGTTTGAAGGCAAATCGGGGGTTAGGTATTGTAAGTTCCCCGGTGTGGAGGATACCCCAATGTTTCTTAATGATTTTCTTGAGTTGTGAAGAGTTTGGGGTGTAGGTGATCACACAGGTAAGGCAGTCGTCAGTTTTTTTCCCTCTTGGTTCAAGTAACCCTTCCCTGTTATTGTTACGGGCACGTTTGTAGGATCTCTGGATGTCCCGGTTCTGGTACCCCCTCTGGAGGAGATTGGTCATAAGGGTTATAGACTCCTTTTTGAAGTCAGTAACAGTGCTACAATTCCTCCTAATACGGAGGAATTGACCAAAGGGTAAATTTTGTTTGAGCGCCCCAGGGTGGTAGCTGTTAAAATGTAGCAGACTATTTCTATCAGTCGGTTTGCGATGTAGTGTGGTGCTCATTTGATGATCGTCTAATATGATCAGGAGGTCCAAAAAGGGAAGCTGGTGGTCAGAGATGGTACTCGTGAATTTTAAATATGGATTTAAAGTATTAATCCATTGGCAAAACTCAATGCAGTGTGCTTGATCACCCTTCCAAAGGATCAAAATATCATCAATGAACCTCTTCCATAACAGGATATTAGCTCTGTAGGGGTTCGATTCGTTATGGATGGCTCGTTCCTCAAATGCTGCCATGTAGAGGCAGGCCACACTAGGGGCAAAGGTACTCCCCATCGACGTGCCCTGTGTCTGATGGAATAATTGGCCTTCAAATTCAAAGAAGTTCTCTGTAAGAGCTAGAGTGGCACATTCAATAATGAAAGGGCGGGGGGTAGGTGATACCCATTCCAGATTACTCAGAGCATCCTCTATTACATCAAGGGTAGCCCTCTGGGGGATATTTGTATAGAGGGCCTCAACATCAAGGGTGATGAGGAAGTCAACCTCTCCCTGATGTTGGGTGTCCTCTAGAAGCCTGAGTACATCGGTGGTGTCTCTTAAGAATGAAGGGGTGCTTTGGACTAGAGGTTTGAGAAAGTAGTCTGCAAACTGGGAAAGGGGTTCCAAAAGGGAACCAATCCCAGAAACAATAGGTCTCCCTGGGGTCGGATTTGTGCCCTTATGTATTTTGGGGAGACAATAGAAGTAAGGAGTTCTTGGTTCGCCAATGACTAGGAAGTTAGCCTCTTTTTTCGTGATCCATCCCTGAGTTTCGGCATGGAAGACCATGCTCGTGATCAGGGACTTGAGCCTGTTGGTGGGATCCTCCTGGATAGGAGTGTAGTATTTCCTGTCCCGTAACTGGCGTTCACACTCTGTGCGGTAATCACAGGTTGACATGATAACCGTTGCGCCACCCTTATCTGCTTGTTTTATGGTGATCAGGGGGTCGTCATTAAGTGAGCGTAGTGCTGCTTCTTCCTCGTTAGTGATATTGTGGAAGGTCGCAGTGGGTTTAGCTTGCTTCCAATCTTTAAGAACGGCCTGTTCATAAGTTAACACCTCGTTAGGGACCATCCCGCTGTGTGGTGTAAAGGTAGAGGGTTTATGGAGGCCAGAGTCTTCACATTGACCCTCTGGTCCATCCTGAAAGTAAGCTCTAAGACGTACTTTGCGAAAAAAGGCTTGAATTTCACACATTTCTTTAAAGTGATCGACCTTAGGTGTAGGTACGAAGCCCAGACCCTTCTCAAGCACCCGTCTTTCTGTGTCATCAAGAGTGCGGGAAGAGAGGTTAACAACTAGCGTCTCTTGTTCTGGGCTTGACTCCTGGTCTCCATGGATGTTGAGGGTTGTTCCTGCCAGTGCACTTTCTTGTCGTCTCCTCTTCTCCGCCCTCTTCCTCTGCCCCAGCCTCTGCCTAAAAAAGGGGGGCCTTGTTGGTAAAAGGGTGGGGGCGGAGGGGGACCCGGTTGGAAGTTGGGAAAGTGCCAGAAGGGTGGGGTTGGCTGATATTGTCCCTGGAACGGGATCATAGGATAGTGGGAGTAGTTCTGTTGTCTCTGTCTATTCCGATTGTTTTGAAAAGCTGCCCCCACTAGAATCGCTACTCGTATTGGAGTTGCGTCTGGAACCACTAGACTCCTCTTCAGAAGAGTAGCTGTTAAGCGTGGATGTATAATCCGCCTTAAGGTAGGGATAAACCTTTTCCTTATCAAACTTTTTTATGTCTTTTTGTAGTTTGGTAATCTTCTGTTTCATTAAAAACTCTTTGTTCTCCGCTATTTCATTATTGATTTCAGACAATTTAGTTTTAAAAATTGCCGTGGTTAAGGTGACTTTAACAGCCCCCTCCGCATTCTGAATTCTGATCAGAAGAGCATCAGCTAGTCTCTTGGACGTATTAATTATTAGAATCAACCAGTCCCTGGTGCATTTCCATGACACCAGGGACCATTCCTTTTTGAAAATCATATCGTCAAGAAAGAGGCGGGGAAAATTTTTTACAATTAACCCATTCGGGGCGATGTTGGCCCTCAGGTATTCTGTCATCATCGCTCCATGCAATGTGATTTTCAGCCATTCTCGTTTCAATGTGGTAAGGGTCATGAGGTCATCTGATTGGGCTCCAGAGGTGGAACTGTTATCAGGCCCCAGAAGGGACGGAGTTCGTAGAATTTCTGCAGCTATGTCATCGCCAAAACTCAAACCTTGGCAATCATCCATGGTTGAGTATAAGGTTAGTCTAAAATAGAGGGGCAGTCAATGTACCCAAGAACAGGAGTAGGTTATGTGTGACACAACGAAAAATATACACATATAAGGCCAGCAGATAATCTAGTGCCTTAAGTAGTGTGGGTGGACCAAGGCTTCAAAATAATGAAAGTCTCTGGTATCCTATGTCGTTCCTACGGGATGACCCCGTGCAAAACATGGTACTTAAAAAGAGGAGGAACAGGGGCTGTTTATGACAGGTCCAGCATACATAGCCCAGAAGTACTCAAATAAATAAGAAAGTATGCTGTTCCTAAAGAGAATTATTAGTGAAAAAAGAGATAGATGAGTCCCTGATGTCAAATGACTGGGGTCCCACTCTTACAATAAAAGCAATACAGTGCGTAATATTACAGTTAGATTGACTGTATTACGCTGTGGTCATAGATGGTCAACATGTTTCTTGCCACCAGACACCTCACGCATCCGGCGTTCTCAATTTTCTGCCCCAGCACCAGTCACAGTGGGAAATGGTCAAAAATAATCATTTTGATTTCTCCCGTTTTTTAGCCCACTTCTATAGGGTGTTCACAACTAGTTCCACCTCATAGTTGAACACTTGGTAGTAGTGAATTTGCATGACAACTGATGATCGTAGTTGTTAAGAGATGAGACCTATCATGCTTGTCGCGATGTGATTGTTTTTTACATGTATATTTGTGTCCCTGTTTTTCTTTTTCAGGCATTTTTCCTAAACCTGCACTAGTCACCACTTATTAGGGTGCTGTATGTGTGGTAAGTGCCATATTAGCCACTACCACTACCAATGAGTGTGTGAATCACTTGGTCCTGAAGAATTGCGGTTACTATACTTAAGCAAGAAACATGTTGACCATCTATGACCACAGCGTAATACAGTCAATCTAACTGTAATATTACGCACTGTATTGCTTTTATTGTAAGAGTGGGACCCCAGTCATTTAATAAACACTATTCAGGCTCCCCACTACTTATTTTTAAATACACTCCACTCACCACACTCTTTTCACTTTAAGGCCCTCACTTGCATTCACCCACCGGCAACTATGGAATGAAGATCTCCATTAAAAGGCGCCTTTGGGGTCGCCGATCGGGGATTGCAGCGCCGCCCCGATTCGGAGCAGACCCGATGATGACACTTTACATCTGGGCCACATGCTGACGACATATGACAGCTAGTCTGCCGGGTGTGTGAGGGTCTTTTTCCTAAAGGAGGATTTCCCTCCTGACATCAGGGACTCATCTATCTCTTTTTTCACTAATAATTCTCTTTAGGAACAGCATACTTTCTTATTTATTTGAGCTACAAACTCTTAGCATGCATATTGCTTTTAGCTGAGTCAGGAAGTCAACTAAAACAGACAGCACAGGCAGGGAAAAAGACGAGCAGCAGAGTATGGGAGAATTACAAAGCCAACAAAATGGATGCCACAACCAAGATGGCTTCAGCTTATGCTAACGGAAATTATTCCAGATTTCCACAGACAAACCTTTTAGCATATGCTGAAAACATCTTCTTATACTTTTGAAGGAATACAAAAAATATCACTGACATCGATCTGCATCATTTCATTAATTTCTTGATCACTTGCTAGTCGGGCATTTACATTCTTAACATTCTGTTTAGTCAGTATACATGAGGTGCAAGTAGAAACACAAAGGGAACATAGCATTGGGCCGCATTGAATACATGGGCAACAAGTAAAAAGAATAGCAAAAATTATACAAAGGGCTGACAATAATTTCCAGCCCCATACAGTAAACATGTTCCTTAGCCATCCAGTCAAAGTCCATGTCTCTGAATCCTGTTGGATTTCAGTGGCTATTTTGTGCATCTTAGAAATTGCATTAAAAACAAAAGGGGCGTGGTCAGGGATGTAAATGCAGCAGCTACTCCAGATGATGCGGCATGCTCCACCACAGTCAGCCAGGATGACATCAAGGACCATCCTATTTTGGAGCGTCACAATACTCGCAATTTGTAGTTCTTCTGTGATATTTGCAAGTGCCATTGCTGTCTGATTGGTTACAGCCTGTACAACACATGTCAAGCGTCGGATCTTTCTGCTGTTTAAGGCCGCACCAACAAAGAAGAACAGTCCCATTAAAAGGCACATTTCACACTCTGCGCTCGGTCCAGGTGCATCCATGGTGCTACGCAGTTTGATTTGGTTTTGGTGTGTTTTTTTTATTGCTTTTATAGTGCATTTTCCCGCATGACGCGTGGGAATTGCAGGCCTGTCGCTGGTTGTTGCTGATTTTTGTATCACGATTTGGGGCATCGCAACGTTTTTCGTGTTGGTGTTTCGCATTTGTACAGAGTCTCCTTGATTTTAGCGCGGTCATTTGACATGTTATCGCGGGACTATTGCATGGTGCAGCTGGCTTAAAAAATACCACTTTAACACAGAGTTATTTTCCCACAATAGACTGCGATGTGAAGAGTTGCATTAAGCTAATTTTGTGATGGTTATTACATGTTCTTGAGAATATCCACCTAAGTTATTATGCTAAAACGCAACCTAAAAACGTGACTGCTAGGCATTACATGGTCATGACTGCCCTTTATTCGCTATGAACTGTCAGTCACAGTATCACAAGTAAGGCATTGATATGTAAACATAACCACCCTTAAAAAATGCAAATGGCACTCAAATTCAAACTAAAAACTAGGCAGATGTGAAAACAACAGGAGTCTCCATAAACTAAAGAAAAATCATGGGATTACTCTGCAACTAAAAATTACAGAACAGTTCAGAAATATACGAATGACGAGTAAAGGTAATTCAGAAACTGTGGAATGGTTTTAAAGTTGGAATAACATGATCAAAGCCTTTATAGGACACCTTTGGGTGCCCAATAGGCACCTAACATTGCACATGGGTGCCACGGCAATGATGTGGTCAGAGGTTCGTAAACTGTTACAGTGTATGTGAATGGTGGTGGGCTTCGCAAATGGCAATAAATGATACATTACCCTTCTCCCCATCTCACGAGCACTCCCGCCCAGCTTGTAGTGTTGTCCCAGTTTCACCTGCTGCTGCAGCGGCCCAGACCCCGGGGGCTCGTAGTTGCCTTCCACGGCCTCCAGCAGCTGCCAGCCCGATTGCAGCAGCTCGGCCAGCTTCGGGGTCTCCGGCTCTTCAGCTGAGACCGGCAGAGGAGAGGACAGCTCCGCCACCATGTTACAGCAGGAGGAAGGAGAAAGGTGAAAAGTGTTGATTTGGAACAGAGCAGCACCCGTACAGTGTTACAACAAGGACACCATATTAGTTAAGGTGATATCAATTCCGAAGGTAATAGGCGTCATTTGCGTCATCTTGGTTAAGGTCTTCACAAACTTACTGAGGCAGCAGTACAAAAATAGTTACTCGACGTGCGGTCATCTTCAAATTTTAATGTTGTTTTTCTAAAGTAAACGGTAATTTAACAAGCATTGGCAATGCAATAATACTCGCATTTAAGCGAGACCTATTGCATTGAAAACTGGAGTGCGGGTGGGCACGAGAAGGCATGAGCACGACCAGGAGTACACGGGAGTGGGCCCCAACAAGTCATAGACTGCGGGAGAAGGGGTAGGGAGGGACGGGAAGAAAGTAGTCTGTGCAGTAAAGGGGCCAGTAACCATGGAAGGATACAAATGACTGACATGGCTGTCATGGGGAGGGACTAACAAGCTTAAAACCAATCGGAAGCCAGCATTTATAACCTGAGCCAATGAAGAAGATGGGCCAGAGAGCGGGCAGAGCTTCCACGAAGCTTCCACACTATAGTGTATACTGCATGCCCCACAACGCGATGGCAGCGCATTCGCGCTGCAGCGCTAAGCGAGACCTAAAAACAAAATAATTTACACAGCATACCAGTTCATGAATTCCTCCAACCAATTTTAACCATAGCACTGTCCAGCCACAATGAAATATGTATAAAGTATAAATACAGATTAAAATCAGTAAAATCTAGAAACCCATAAGAACAGCAGACTCATTGAAGGTAAAAAAAAAAAAACTACAAGTTAAACATATGTTTATGCCTGTACCTCCACATATGAATCAACAATTGGGAAACAGGAAACACAATGCATTGACTGGTGTTACTTCTTAAAATCCTATATGCAGTTCAATAATTCCTCGGCCCCAGGTTACGACAAATCGGTAAAATCCACTTGTTTCTGATTACTTGGTAACCTGGGCAGAAAAATCTGACATACTCGATCAACTCCTCAACCCAAGGGTAAAATGGCAAAGGACTATCACCCTCACTTAAAAAGTGCTTCCATGTGGCTGTGTTGATGAGTAGAGGAAGAGGAAGGGACCCTAGGCAAAATGTTACATATAGGGTTTTTGCAGAGGTGGTTCGAACTCCTCCAAATATGTTTCCATACAGTAATCAATTTTGAAGTCTATGAAAGAATCAGTGAGCAATCCTACCCCTACATAATATAACGCTTGGTTGTCGGTATATTGCCAATAAGCACTTTTTAACTTAGATTTGGAGACTAAATCCAGCATCATCAGGGGATGACCGCACATTGTTATACCCAATCCATCCCAAACAAGCCTTCATAGACCAAAACCCGAGGTTGCCTCATAACATCTACAACAGCCATGCAAAAAGAAGAGAGTTGAGGGGTGACCCACAACTTACGCCAATACAGAAGTTGCTTCAGACCCACACATCATTAATCCATTTGAGACCATAGTCAAGACGTAGAGGGACAAGCGGGAGCTCATTGGCAGGCAAAAGAGATTCCTTGAAAATCGATTTTCAATTGTTTCTAGTGATTGGGAAGCCTGAAAAACCCAATGTTCTCCTCTTCACAGGGTAGCCCCTTAAGCCTAACTTTTGTAAATGTCAAGAGCGTGTGGCACTGGACGTAAGGAGGACGCCCGGTGCACCCTCAGAATACACCCACAGAGCTGCTGTAGCTTGAGGCCATGCATCCAAATATGGAGCATCCAACCAAAGCTCTCTTTGAGAGTAACCGCAGGTATTCAAGCACCTAGACTCTTTCCCGAGTCACTTCATTAAGGGCCGGGTTAGGACGAGTGGTTGGAGCCCTCGCTGCATATAGAAGGACCCAAAGCAATCAAAAAGATTCTGTATCCCCATAGGGGATTTTGATAGGAAAAGGGTATCGTCTGGAAACAGGAGTGCTGGGATCTTGACCCCGGCAAGCTGTGGAGCATCTCCCTCACATTGCTCCAATTGCAATACCAGATCATTTATATATTAAAGAAAAAGGGTTGTAGCTAACTCACATCCCTGCCTAACTCCTTGACAAATAGGGATTGGGTCCTTCAGTTCACCTTGCGGTCCACACCTAACCTGAGCATAATTATTCTAGTGCAATCTATTAAAGATATCAACAAGGTACCCCAGCACCTCCATCTCTTTCAAAGTCTTCCACAACAGATCTCTAGAGACCAGGCCGAAGGAAGACAAGATCCACAAAAATGACATTCAGTCTGCCTCCATACAGGAACACATATTTCCAATAAAACAGTTGCAGATGAAATACCTGATCCATGGTTCCTAAACTACCCGTAAAGCCCGCCTGCAAGGGAGTTAAAATGTTACAGTCGGATATCGACTCACTCAGCCGATTCAGAATGACCCGGCCAAAAAGCTTCTGGGCATTGTCAATGAGGTTGATCGCCCAATAATTTGAAGGCAGGGACCTAGAAGAACGCTTTTTAAAAATTGGAATAATTTCAGCCCCTGCCCAAGTGGCGGGCATGGGTGCACCAGTCATAATGGCACTAAAATACACTGAAAAATAAGGACACCAAACATACCTGTAAGACTTAAAAAGGTCACCAGGTACCTTGTCTAACCCAGGGACCTTATTGGGTATGATCTGATCCATAGCTCTTGAAATTTCAGTGTCAGAAACACTGAGACCTACTTGCACAGCTGAGTCAATGTTAGGCTATGTTACACAAACGGGAGTTGGAATGAGACTCAGCTACCTAGGTGCCAGGGTACTAAGGACTGCCTGGTTCGATCCTTGTACCTCAACTCTCGCGTATAACTGGGAAAAGTGCTCTACCCACATATATGCAGAGATGTTCCTATCTAAGGGAGCCAGGATACCAGGGTCCTTGTTGGCAACAATGCACCAGAAGGTCCAATAGTCCTTGCTTTTGATGGTGCTCAACGTGAACTGCCAGAGAGATCTCTCTCACTTTCTTTTAGCATCAGAGAACAAGCCCTTATACAAAATCGAGCCATCCTTATGTTGACTCTAGACCCAGGCTTAACTGCACAAGCCGACAAGATTTAGAATGCCATCTGGCCTCATTCTTCCTCTTAGAGGCAGATTGGGACTCCACCAAAAACATATCCCTAAGTGATGAAAACATACAAGAGACTACATCATCCAGTCCTGCAGTCATGATCTTAAACACTTTACCCAAGGTCCCCACCGAACCTGCCATGGAACACCATTTGAGCCTACACCTGTTATTAGCAGGGCCCAGCCTTCTATCAAGAGCCTCATACATCGAACATGGAAGAGAGTTACCAATGGCACAGAGTGTTAGTCCCAAAGCATTGTGATCACTTTCCTGCCTGGGAACTACAACCATATATATCAGAGATTGCCATAGCCTTGCATCTAGTAAGATATAATCAATAAGACTAGTACACTGGGGCGGTGGTATTTGTGGTTACCTGTTCAATCTGAAACCAATCTCCTGTTACACGCCCTGAGGTCATTTCCATATGTGAAGGCATTAATCTGGAGAATGGCAGCAGTCCACCTCATCACTGGGGCAAGGGAATGTTCCAGGATTCCACAAATTTGATCTTCATCACCCCGAGGGTCCTCATGAGAAACAGACTATGGCTAAAACTTTCAGTTAAAATCTCCTGCCAGTATTTTAATATCATTAGCAGGCAGGATAGCAATATGGATTGCAATCAGATCAATATCATTTAACTCTTCTCCATTTCCCACATGCCTACAGTATACATTATACAAAAAAATACACACTGCCTGTCTGGACGGATAGGGAAACACAATGAGCATTAGGACTGCACAAATCAAAAGTCTTGGATTAACAACAGAGAGTGATTTTTTTAACCCACACTGCCATCCCACACGAAGGTCTGCCCATTCCCAAAGGAAGAAGCAGCCAAAGAAAAATGAACAAACCCAGCTCGCTACTGCAGAAAAACTGACCAGGTCTCCTGTAATAAACATATATAAAATGAGTCAATAAAAGAACCCCAATTGGGACACTCCAATTTGGACACCAAGCCAGCCACGGTCCAGGAAACAATCTTAGTATTAGGGTGCAAACAAGGAATCGGGTCACCTGGGACGGGGGACACCATCACTCCTGGGATCTCTTCTTGAGACCCGACACAACACCTTAATGGAGAACAGATTTCTGTGGGAATAGATGCAGAGGAAGATGGAGCGGTCAGAAAGTTGTAGGTGGCCCAGCTTTGGAGGAAAAAGGGGTAGGAGCCACAAGTCCAGCTACAAATGAATTGTCATGACTGGCAGACGAAACTGGACATCAATCTAGGCCATCCAAGTCAGATAATGGGGAGAATATATTTAAAGTAGGGGTAATAAACTCATCCCCTTTGTTAGTCATCTCGGATGGGGGCCAAGAGTCCACACTTGCCCTTGGTACCAGATGCTTTAAAAAAAAAAAAAAGGAACAAGGCTCATGTCATCTCTCCATAGGCCGGCTCTACCCCACTACTAACCCAAACCTTCTACGTCAATCACCCTGGTTCTATCGAGTCGCACAGGGAGTATTCTTCAGTCATGTCACACACTGCCAAACCCACCCCCTCATTGCAAGTAAAATCTCAGGCTCTGAAAGTGTGGGACACCATGGGGCATGTGGTTGTACTACTCCACTGAGTATGTGTAAAGAGAACTTTTAACTATAACTTTTGTATTGATGTTACAATGTGAGACTTTCTGTTGGATATGGAGGAATGTATTTATTGTTATGTGTTATCACAGAATGGGAGAAAGGTACCCCATATTTTTAATGTATATTGACACATGACCCAAGTTGAACTTTAGCCACTAACTCCTGAAGGTGACTAATGACCTCACTTTTCAAAGTCCTCACTCAAGAATATGAGTCAGTTAACCAAGTCCTGAGGGTCTGCCATTGGTTACTTGAGCAGGGTGTTACTACTACATGCCTAGGATGAGTAGGGGCGTTGCCCTGAATGAGGGAGCTACAATTAGCAGAAGAGTGTTTGAGAACTCTATGAACCGCTTTATTGCGCTTGGTTCAAAAGGTACGTTTGAGGCCTTGAGTTGAGTTAGGCGGAAGTAAGTCCAGCACCGTATTTGACTTTCTTTTGAGTCAAAATTATGAAAAGACAACATACAGAAGGGCTGCTGTGAGGAGCATGAAGTGAGACAGCTGTGGAGTTTAATATTATATTGACCAATGCTGTAGAGGATACAGGTCTAATATGCAGTGTTTTAGACGGCGCACTCTAGCAGAGGCTGCCCCTAAATGGGGCTTCAGGGGTGGGCGCCATAACTACCGACGGGATCCATAATTACCAGTTTGGGCAGCTGTGGCGTGCCCAACAAAAAGGGTGGATGCTCCTGCTCCCCTCCAGGCTGTGAAAAGCGAGCCACGGTTGGCGCGAAAAATGGTAGGCCAATGGGGGCCCAGGTGGTGTTTCAACCCCCCCCCCCCCGCCCCCCATTGGGAGAAGTGCCGCTGCACTTCAGAGGAGAAATTGAGAGGGTGGGGGGTATAAGGACAGCACTGCCCCTGCAGACGTTACATTAGGGAAGCAAGGGCAGCGTTCAGGAAATATTGAGACCCACGCACTCACACCCAAGCAACAGCATTTTCACAGTGCTAAGGGCAGATGAGCGGACAAAGGGGTACATTTGCTGGTAAAGGAGGCACACCGGCACGGCAGTGTGCCGGAGAAAGGCCACTCACCTGGGGATGACTTACAGCAGGGTGAGTAGACAAACAGGTGGAGTGAGCGGAGCACAGCAATCACAGCCCAGACCCACTAGACAGCAGGGCACAAAATATACAGTCGAAGTAGCGAGTTGAGCCTAACAACAGTAAGAGGCTACCACCACTTCGCGATCGGAGAAAAACCAACGAGAAACTTGATGACCCCAAAAAAGAGGTGTACATGATTGCCTCAAGAACTAAAGGTGTCATAAATAGGACTAGCAAATGCCAGGATCGAATTGAATCGAATTGAATTGAAAGGGCATTTATAGAGTGCATGGCTACCCTAGAGCGTCCCAGTCCCAGGACTGGATTGATATATGCCAGAAGTGATTTATGACCTGTCACCCATTTATGAAGTATGACCAGTCACTGATTGATCATTTATGACCCTGTCAGAATGATTTATGACACTCAAGAATGATTTATGACTGAAATATGGATTTATGGCCCTGTCATATTGATTTTTGACTGGCTACTGTGATTTATGAGGGCAATACGTAAAACAGCTCATACATGTTAAATAAAACAAGGGCCAAGATTTCCCACAAGTAAATAATGATACATGTCTGATGTACCTTTATTCACAAAATGTATGTAAGACATGATATGCATGTACAGGTTGGAGTGGGCCAAGTGCGGAGGTTAGTGCATAGGGGATTCAGGAACAATCTGCACTTTGTTATATATATATATACCACTTGGTAACACATTAAGGTCACGGGCGTGTTTCACAAAAGTAATCTGAGACAAAATCCTAACATTATGACTTTCGGTATTCACAAATGGCATTAAGGAGTAGTAAAGTTAGGAATCCTAGCTTTACGACTCCTAAATTACCCTTTGTAAATACCGAAAGTCGTCAAGTTAATATTTTGTCTCAGATTACTTTATTTAATCGGGCCCTTTATTTCTTGGCCACGCTTTTGTGATGGCGAGAGGCAAGCCATTTATTGGTATCAAGGCGCTGTATACGCTCACCATGCCTTGCACATCGTCCCGCCCATATTCACATGAAGCAGGTAACCGAGTGGGGCTGAATCATGGATTGTCCGTTATGGCCGTCTGAAGATATAACAGCGTCTCTCAGGAACAGAGGGTCCGTTATATTCCTCAGTTTGGCCGTGGGTTATTTGTGTTCAGGAATGTGCGCGAACCCTCTGCAGCCCTCGTAGTCAGGACAGCTCTTGCGCTACACAGGATCCGGTCGATGCTCCCACGGAGATGCGAGATTCCTCACTGTGCTCACGCCCTATCTCGTCCCATTCAACCCTGAAGGCATCTATACAGCCCCTCAAAGGGGTCTGCGCCCATTTCTCATGAACACTGTCACGTGGAAGACGGAGAAAACACTTTTTCCTGTGTCTGAATTTCTGTGTGACCTTGGACACACTGCCTTTCCTTACACGTGGTTCTGCCGATACACCTTCAGCGGAAAGCTTTCATGTATGCAGGATACACAACGCAAAGTACTTTGGGGCAGATTTACAAGCCCCTTACGCCACTTTTGCGTCACTTTTTCCATGTTAAAAGTGACGCAAAAGTGGCGCAAGGGGCTTGTAAATCTGCCCCTTTATTTCTTGAAATGTTATGTACACATTTAAGTATGGGACTGTCAGCTTTTCTTTTAGTTCTTATCTCTTTGTACTTTATGATTTTTTAATTGTCATGGTTTTAACTAACTTCACACAATAAACATATTTGATGTGGAACATATTGCAATATGAAGTGACTATTAAATCATACGTGATATTATGATCGAAGCCAGTAACACCCATTTCACTCCAGAAGAAAGGCTGGGATATTGAGGCCATCCGCTAGTGATCCGAATCTGTGACTTGGACATGTGTGTGGTAGATCCCCAACCCCTAGACCTCTTGCCTGCTAGAGGGATACAAAACAGCTCGCCCAGGCAAGACAAAGGCAGTTTAGAAAGGGGCCAAAACGTCAATCACACATGCTCAAGAGTTGTGGCTATGACGTGCCGGCTGCACCTTCTTGGCTACAGCCACCGTGGTTCCTCAAGGAGCCCTTGGGGAAAATCCGAAGGCAAACACTCAGACGCGGCAAGCAAACACCGGCTTGGCCTCACCTTGGACCCTGCCCGCTCAAAATCCCTTCCCTTTTCCAAATAGAATGGCTCTGTGGTTGCTTTGATGATCCTACCCAGCCGATGTACTAACACAGCTCAGTGGGTTAATGTGTTTTCTTCATAGCTGTGCGTGTTACTTGTTGGTCACAGGCATGAATCTCACCAGACCGAGCACCGCAATGTTGAGTCATGCCACTGCCTGTTTTCACATTGTGTGAGCAGCCAACAGCTTTAGCTCTGTTAAAATCAAACAAAAAGAAAACTATTACACTAACAGTGGTGTCTTAGAATGGTCTCCTCTCCTCGAAGGCAGAGGGGGCTTTTAAGTGAGACCAAGCAGCAATAGGGGAAATAGAGGCATCTAATGCTCAGCTAATGAATGGCTTTGGCTCCCAGATGAATCTGCGGCCTACTTTCCTCCCACTATTGTGGGTATCACCACTAGGTCACTAGTCCACTGCTTCTCTGTCAGTGGGGCCGCTATTATGACTCAGTTCTCCGTGCCAAAGCACAAGGGGTCTGCGCGTTTCTTTTCCCCGTCTTCACTGCACACAATTCCAACAAGCATTGGCATAGCCAATAGGTCTCGCCTTTGGGACCTTATAAGTGTTTAGCCATGCAACATTTGCATAACTAAATACTTATAAGCTCCCAAAAGCGAGACCTATTGGCTATGCAAAGAGGCCGTGGGACCGCGAAAGTGAAAGTGATCGCGATCACGATCACGATTATACATCAAAGCGGCCGCGGCCGCGAAACCGAAAGTAATCGCGCACATGCACTGTAGCTCTAGGATGGCCTGGTAGCACTTTTTGGGAGCCCTCTCAATAAGTCTCGCCAGACCAGCGCATGCGCTGGGTCAGGCGAGACCTAAGAACCTCAGGTAGTAGTGCATGTGTGGTGTCCCAGGCCCTATGCCCGCATGCTGATGAAATCACAACATGGACACTAGATGTATACTTAGGTAACTGGCTATGAGGACGTACACCCCGGCCCTTTTATTAGCAGGGCCACGTCACTCGTGACACCTGTGATGGATGGGTGTGGGGTGCATGTGTGTCCACTCTCACCAGGGAGTGGCTGATCAAAATAAGTGTCTGCTGAGACACTAGAAAGTGTCCAGCACAACACTGCAGCCAGGGACGGTTCTAGGATTTCTGGGTCCCTGGGCCGAAAGGGAATGTGCGAGGTCCCTCTAATTTGCTTGCGTGACATATTCAGGGCTCCAGAAGCTGCTTTGCTCAGACTTCTCGGCCACAGCTTCTCCCCTCAGCCACCTACAAGCACCTCTTTTTCAGCCCAAGGTGTGAAAATTGTTGGGGGGGGGGGGGGGGGCTGAAAGTTAAACCTGTAAGGCGCTAAAGTGCTGACAATGGGCGTCCTGCTGTGTCACTGTATGGGCAGCCATAGTGTCTCTGAATGGGCAGCCGGGCAGGAGGCCTAATTGCAGGACAAACCTGCAAAATGCATGTCCTTGCAACTGGGACATTAGCCCCAAGAGGCCCAGGGAGGGCCCCCTCCCCTCCCTCCTATGCGCCCATATGCAAAGAGAGCATTTATTTCAATTGAATAGGCATGAGTACAAGAGGGCTGGTTGTGTGTTAAACTGGTGCGGGCCCCATGCTGGTGGGCGGAGTGCGAGGTCCTGGGCAGCTGCCCACATTGCCCATGCCTAGCGTCATCCCTGACTACAGCATGGCTACAGGCAGCAGCGCTCGGAAGCGCACAACAGTAAAGTCCTCTTCGAGATTCTGAGCTCTGATGTCAGCTGCACATGTGAATGCAGTGTCGACGTAAAAACAGAAGCAAGCAGACCCTTTTCCGCATTAGTGCAGCGCAGAGAATTATAGATTATGTATTATGTAAAGGGTGCCCTGCCATGGCTGGCTTTCCACGCACCTTTAAGTGGGTGCGTGGTTTGCAGACCATTCTAATATAATTGTTGGCTGTCCCATAGGCGGACAGGCCACGCAAATCTGCTGGTTCTGGTTGTGTTCAGATAAATTGCTGCAAATAAATAGCACAAGGACATGCTCTAAGCCACTCCACATCCTTTGGTTGTAGCTTTTGACTGATTTGAGTTTGGTGGATGGGTCACTTCCACCTTATTACAACTCCATGAAATCCTATGGCAACTGTAGTAAGGCAGACAGGATAGTCATTACGTTTGCGACGGACCACGTCTTTGTCAAGCTCAAAATGAGGCTCTTTGTTGCAGATGCCTCATTCGGTAAAATCGCATTGTAAAAGTTCAAAATCTGTTCAGACCTTCGGGTCTCACAGCAAAATCCAAGAAAAACTACTTTTTGTCCAATTGAATTGGGTGACATGGTGCCACTGGGTTACGTGAAAGTGGTGCTTGTAATTTACAGCACTCATGGGCTAGGTAACATAACAATTCATTCTCTCATGACAAAGAAATGTGATTATTATTTGGGGTGGGTGATTACCCATCACAAGGATCAGGCACAACTTGTAGAAATGAACCCTCAAAGTCACTAAACCAGCCACAGCTCAACCTCCTAGTAGCCCAGACAAAGAGCAGACAGGTTTAACTTAGAGCAATGTGCAAAGTATTTATGCGGCAGTACCAACACAGTCATAAATTCAAAATTCAAAACAATAAAAATACCAAGCAAAATTTGAAAAGTAGAGTAAAATGTAATGAACAAAATGACAACAACATAACAAAAATCCAATAGGGATAACATGAGATATGCATCTTTAAAGTTTTAAGTAGAAACAGCGCCAAAAAGCACAAAGCACCAATGATGGTAACTGGTCATAGTAGACTGGGACCTAGGTGCAATTTGAAGTTGACAGTGATGGAGCGTGAGCTGGATACACCAATCACGTTTGCCCTGGTCAAATTGTTTGCCTTTTGACTTAGTCCTTTAAGTCCCAATGAACCACAGGAGCACACTTTTAATGCCCCCAGGACCAGAAGGGAGGCACATAGAGACTCACAGGGTATCAGCCAGAGGCCAACAGTACAGTCCAGTCCAGGTTCAGTTGCCACGGGTCAGCTGGGCAGTTGCAGAAAAGGCCTCTTGTAGCTTTTGTGTACCTGTAGTTTGAACAGGCGGTGATTCAAATTGCTACACAAGTACGCGGAGTACGCAAGGACACAAGGAAGCGAAGCCACATAGCTAGTCCCAAGTCAGAGAGTCGTGTGTGGCGTGTAGCGGGTCAACTAGACAAGAAGAAGGTATTAGGCCGCCACCGGCGAGAGTCACAGAGCCACCCAGAGTCACCAAGGATCGAGGATTAAGGATTTAAGGGCTCAGCCCGGCCGAGGATTGAGGGCCATTGTGGCCGATCGCGGTCCATGACTGTTGCTCACGGCGCATGTATACTGCGTACCAACTGCCACCATCTGTCACTATAGTGACGTAGCCGCCGCCACGCACCGGCCACCCCTCTCAGATTCCTTGGGAGTGGTGCAGCCATTGGTGTTGCCATTGTAGGTTGTTGGATCAGTAGGTGTCCGGTGCTTTGTGAAGGCCTCCAGGCTCCCTGGCTAGATCAGGTTGGATCTGGGAGCATTGTTGGTGCAGTAATTGAAGTTGTGACGACCACGCCTCTAAGCTTTCTGTCCAGGAGGGCATCCTGCGAGAACAAGGGTGGAGACCGAGTGTGGAGGGTGTAGCGACCCTCTGTGGAGAGCAAGTCCGGGCCCCCTGCAGAGACAGCCCAGCTAGGACTGGGTGCTCACTCTCGGCCCGCCCATTTGCTCGCTTGTTTGTTTGCTCGTCTACCTGCTTACCTACACATGTCTACCATCTTCTTTTCGCAAATATCAGTCCTCATCCACTGTGAGGTAGTATGGGACATTGTTTCATTTGCATCTACCTGCATCCACTGGAAGGACTTACTGGGGACGTAAGAGAGCCTCCACTGGAGGTGGGGCCCTATAAATTCCCCCCATTTTAATGTGCTCTTTAACGCACCGTTTAATGCATCATTTAATATGCTCCTAGTGATTCCAGTGACCAGCCATTTGTTTTCCCTTTCCTCTGGGATCTTCCTTTTTCCTTTTTGGAAATCGTTGGGTGGGTACGCCAGTGGTACTTGTGGTACCAGTGTTACAGTGGATATCCACGGATTAGTAACAAGTTTAGTTACTGTTTGTGAACCGAAAATTTTTGCTGGTGAAGCCCTCCAGCTGCCTGCGTTCAAGGCGTTCAATTGCTACCTCAGGATCATTCGCAGGGGTGCCAGGGTCTGCACTAGGGCTATCTAGATGTGCATCCAATCACACCAGCTCCCTAAATTGCAAAAGCCCATCAGGCAAAAGAAACCCCGGGTTCACTTGTCATACTTGAAATCCCATCCCTCTGTGTTGTTGATGTTCTCTAAGGGCCTGAGGTGCACAGTGTTAAAAGATAAGGATCCGTGAGTGGCTTCAGGTGTAGCTAATGTGGACTAGGTGGGCGTATGTTCTGCTCTTTCCGAGCTGACTGTCCCACATTATCCCCAAGTTCACCTATCTGAATAGAGGGGAAGTAATTCCTCCAAATCAGGCTACTGATGAGCGTGCTTTAATGATAGCGGTCAAAGATACGGAGATGGAAATGGACATGGTTATGGAAGATATCAAGGTTCAAACTCAAACAAATGTTGCCGGTAAATTGCTGTCCGTTTCAGTGGGGCCGTTGACCTCGGTCGATAAAACTGGCCTTTTGAACGCTGTAGAGCCATCACCTGGCCATTTCCCTTTAATAAGACCCCCCAAATACCACAGATCGTAGAATGCAGCTTTGAACCTGGGGACTTGGAGGATTATACTATGCCGGACATAGCCATACCATTGGAAAAAAACAAGCAATGGAGGCTAATCTGAAAACGCTGGGTGTCCAGGATTTGGCATTGAAACTGTCAGCGGGCAATCATGCTAGTTGCCCCGCATGCCAGCTTTGTTTAGTAGCACCCCCTCTAGTGTGTCGCTGGCGCAATCATTGGGTCTGTCAAAGTCTGAGGTGTCTCCAAATAAAGGGGTACAAGATTCTTGGCAATTTTTAAGTAAAGAGGACAACGTATTGGGGGGAGGGGGAGCTAACTTTGACATACTTTATGCACTAGAGAGGATTCTTTCATCTATTTCAACCCAGCTTGAGAAATCTACAGTTAATTCTGATCATATGCTGGATGTTCTTTCACTGATTTTAATGGGGGTCCAGAAGCTCAATTCTGCCAGCTCCTGTTTAGGTAAGCCTGAAAAGCGTAATGATGTAAAATCACAGGCAAGCTAGACTAATATAGGGACGTCGTAAATGGCAATCCAGGTGGGGGCTAGGGATGATATGGGAGCGTCTCCCATGTTATTGACCAGAGATGGCCCTATGTCATGTACCGCCACAACAAATCAAGTGTAAGGGGACCATCCACATGTTGGTCCCGGGGATAACAAAAATGCAATAGCAGTTAAGAACCCGCTGCAGGTTTACTCTATTTTTAAAAAAGGGAACATCAGTGTGTCTTGTGTTACAGATTTATCAATTGACCCACCCCATTTCAAATGGCCCAGGGATGCTTTAGATGCTATTCCCCCTGAGGAGGGTGTCCCTCTCATAGAAAGTAAGGGATTAAAAGGACAGAGGGAGAGGAAGAGCAGGATTTAACGTATTACTAAGCGTAACCCTAAAAAATTGAGGTTCCCTATGGTATTTGAGGAGCCATACGCCTTGATCTCGCGCCCAAATATAAATGAACCGAAGCCCATCGAGTTTGATGACGGCCAGAACTTGGGGCATCTGGATAGAAATCCTTCCCCTCCCCGTACTATGATCGATGCCCCCCGTATGGGAAGGATTAGGAAAGATGGATGGGCAGGAAGGCATAGGAATAACCAGACATAATGGGGGGGAATACATGGGATAATCACAAAGTAGGTATTCACCCGGTTTTAGAGCCCCATGCAATAAGGAAAGACACTGGGCCCGATTCACAAAAGTAATCTGAGACAAAATACTAACTTTACGACCTTCGGTATTCACAAAAGGCATTTAGGAGTAGTAAAGTATAGGATTTTGTCTTAAATTTTGGACTGAAGACAAAATCCTAACTTGAGTTAAGTTTAGGATTTTGTCTTAAGACCAAAACTTAAGACAAACTTAAGACAAAATCTTATACTTTACTACTCCTAAATGCCTTTTGTGAATACCGAAAGTCGTAAAGTTAGGATTTTGTCTCAGATTACTTTTGTGAATCGGGCCCCATGTATTTGTTGAGTTTAGCAGTAAAGTCTCATGATGTTGTGCTAGAGGTAGGGCAAGATGTGGATAATGTCCTCCCAATCCCTCGTAGCAGGGTTACTGTCCCTGTACAGATTGATCCTAGGCAAGGGGGGACCTGACCTTGCCTTTTGCATAGGGCAAATGTCGGGGATCGACCCAAGGTTAAGTGATAATGCACGTGTAGGACATAGACCAGGGCAAGTATCTAATATTTAGATTTTTGCTTCTCTGTTTGATATAGAATTAGATCCACTCAATAGAAGCTCCCTTTTGCAGTTACTATATGAAATAGAGGACTTGCGATTGGTAATAAGTAAAGATATCGAGCAGGTTTACTTAGGTCTCAGTAGTGGACTTTCAAACTCTAGAGTCACATTGAGCTAAGGGATAACTGCAATGTTAGTTTTGGCTAACGTCGATCATTTTAGAAAACAAGCATTGGCATAGCCAATAGGTCTCGCTTTTGGGACCTTATAAGTATTTAGTTATGCAGCACAATATCCTTGGTGCAACAACATCAACTGTTGCATGGCTAAACACTTATAAGGTCCCAAAGGCGAGACCTATTGGCTATGCCAATGCTTGTTTGTTCAGTATTTATTCACTTTTTTTTTTTAAATTGTCCTATGTCGCACTTTTACTTCAATGGCAGCCGCTCCCTGTTCCTTAGACAAGCCGCATCTAAGGAAAGGTGTGCGGTCGCCATTAAAGTGAAACTGGACATTGAGGTGTTTTTACAAAAAGGAGCATTTGTTTGTCAACTTGATGCACACATTTTTTTTTCTAAAAATGCCCAATACAGTGCTTTCATTATAATGGCGGCTTCACCCCTTTCTTTAGGCATGGAACGTCTAAGGAAAAGGGTATGGCTGACATCAAAGTTAAAGCACCACATGGGCGCTTTTACAAACAAGCATTTCCGTTCAAAATATTTTATTGAATTTTTGTTCAAATACAACTAAAAGATAGACAGCACATAAAATATTATGATTAAGCAATAATACCTAAATAACATTGTATATCGTAAGCAAAATCATATAAAAAATTCTTAGGTAATGAGAAAATACATAATCAAAAAATACAAAAAGGGAGGATAGAAGAGGGGGGGGGAGGTACAAATATACCAATTGACGTAGAAAATGCAAACAGAGCTACTATATGCCATTATAAAACTAATCATATGAAGTACACATCTGAATTAAAATTATTCATACAGCATTAAATGGATAAATATTCATCAACAGGTAACCAAAAAGATTGATAAGAGAACAAATTATGAGTGATCCCCTTCATAGATAATTGAGCCCCTCTTCTGGAAAGAATAACCCATGACCACCAAGCATTAACAGATAATACAGAGACATCTTTCCAACAAAAAGTAATGGATTTTAAAGCAGCCGAAATAAGAAAATTAAAGTTTACCCTCTAAATCATGTATGTTTTGTGGAAGAATGGCAGATTTACAGATTATTAACTGATAGGAAAGATCAAGTTGAAATTTAAAAATCTTCTTAATGATATCCCAAACTTCAGACCAAAATTTAAAAACCAAAGGACAATCAAAAAGCATGTGTTGTAAAGAGCCAGGGTGTGATTTACAATGCCAATAATCAGGAGAGGGGAGAAGTTTAGCTTGGAACAAACGTGATGGAGTCCATATACGATTATAAAGGATATAAGAATTAGTTTGGTAGATTGAAACAGGCAACCACCCAGATATACTATTAAGCCAAATATCTTTCCATGTGTCAGTGGACAAGGAAAGTGAAAGTTCATTATTCCAAAAAGTGGAAATCATCTCTATATTGCTACCTAGAGTATCAGATAATTTTTTATATAAAATAGACACCCCATGAGATGATTTTGAAACTGTTTGAATATAAATTGCTAAGTCAACTGTAAGATTAGAGGGGATGGCATTAGGAAAGGAGTCTAAAATTGAATTGCACAAATATTGATACTTAATAAGATCAGATATAAATAAACCAAAACTTGTTTGCAATGTTTCAAAAGGAATAAACGTATTATTAGAATAGACATCTTTAAGATAAAAAATGCCAGCCTTAATCCATGAAAACCAGAAATTAACATTCCTGTTCAATTTAATAACATTACTATACCATAAAGATAATTCAACAGTGTTATTCATGGGGAAAAGAAAAATCAAGTCAAGATCATTAAATAACATTTTAGTGGATTTAATGATAACTGACTTTTGAATAAATGGGGCATTATTATGCATGGACACCAAAGTAGGTAAAGGAAATGGATTCGTAATTGATTTCTGAATACGGAGCCACGTAGGAGAATTATTTAAAAAGGAGCAATTAAACCATAATGAACTTTGTTTTAAAATAAAAGCTTTATGATAAAGAAAAAAGTCCGGGATACCAAATCCAGCATTACGTTTAGGAACTTTTAATTTTTTATACGCAATACGAGGAGGTTTGTTGTTCCATAAAAACTTTGACAAAAGTTTATCAACATCTTTATAAAACTTTAATGGAAATTGAGTAGGAACCATGGCAAGGGTATTGAATATTTTAGGAGCTATAGTAATTTTAAGAGAATCCATCCTACCCCACCATGAAAGATGCAATGCTGACCATTTAGACGTTTTGTCTTTAATATAGTTTAGGATGAAATCACAATTTAGATTGATTGTCGATTTTATGGAAGAGGAAAATATTTTATCTTATTCTTTTGCCATTTAATTTCCTGCATGGGGAGCATATCAGGAGTGCAATAAACATTTAAGGGAAAAAATTCAGTTTTATTAGTATTTAAAGTGTATCCAGAAACTGCAGAATAACTTGTAATAATATCCATTAATGAGGGAAAAGAAGATATAGGGTCACTAACAAATAAAAGCACATCATCCGCATAGGCAAGTGTTTTAACAGTAACATCCTTAATAGTGATTCCTTTAATATGGTCACAATTTCTGATTAAGTTAAGAAAAGGTTCAATGCCAATTAAAAATAAGAGGGGAGAGAGAGGACAACCTTGTCTTGTACCTCTAAAAAGCGAAAATTGAGTTGAAATTTGACCATTAATAAATAAACAAGCAGTAGGGGCAAAATATAAAGCTGAAATCATACGAATAAAGGTATCTCCAAAATTAAATGAGGACAACGTATGGAATAAAAATTGCCAATGAAGTTTATCGAATGCTTTTTCAGCATCTAAGGCTAAAATTCCAGATGGCATCGATAACGTGGGACTTTGTTCAATAATATGTAGCAAAGTTCTCGTATTATTAGCAGAGTATCTATTCTTCATAAAACCAGATTGGTCAGGGTGTATAATAGAATCTAGTATGGGGCCCAATCTAGTAGCAAGTATTTTAGCATATAACTTACAGTCTTGGTTAATTAAAGATATGGGACGATAATTAGATACTCTGGTGGGATCTTTATCTGGTTTTGGAAGTACTATAATTAAAGCTTCTGCAAAAGAACCAGAAGTAGTTCCAGTGGATCCAAAAAACGTAAAAAGTTGATGCAAATATGGTAAAAGGTGTGACTGAAATTCTTTGTAAAATTCCGCAGGGATCCCATCACTACCCGGACATTTGTTCTTTTTAAGAGATTTTATAGCTGATAGGATTTCATCTTTGGTAATAGGTGCATCAAGTCTAGTTTGATTAGATTGTGAAATCTTGGGTAATTTTACATGATTTTAAAAAGGAGTCCATTAAGGAAACCTCCAGAAAATCTGGTTTATTATATAATGCCGAGTAGAAATTCATAAATTCATTAACAATTTCATTGTGAGAGAGAGCAATATTACCATGAGGACCAAGAATTGAGTTGATTTGAGTTTTATCTTTTTTTATGCGCAAATAAGTAGCTAATAGTTTACCGGATCTATTGGCATTAAAACTAAATCTAGCTTTAGCATTAGAAATTTGAATACCTGCCCTTTTACTAAGGATTGAATTAAATTCATAGCGCAATTTTTGTAAGTTAAATTTATATTGAGGATTGTTGGATGTAATAAAAAGTCGTTCAAATTTCACAATTTGTTTTTGTAAGTTTTTCACAGTAGCATGAAAGGTTTTATTTTCATGGGCCATAATAGATATTGTGATGCCCCTAATATAAGCTTTGAAAGCATCCCATCTATTTATCATAGAAGTAGACCCTTCAGGATTAAGTATAAAATATTCTTGAATAGCAGCTAAAAGTTTGGGCTTGTTATACTCATTCAAAATTACACCAGTGTTCATTCGCCATCTAGATTGTTTAGTAAAAGTTGACTCCAAGTTCAAAACCAAAGAAATCATCGCATGGTCTGAAATATCAATGTTACCAATATGAGGAGCAGTTATTGAACCAATTAGATGTCTGGAAACCAATAAACAATCAATTCTAGAATGGGAATTATGAGGGTTTGAAAAGAATGTGTAACATTTTTCTGTAGGAAAATGTAACCTCCAAATGCCAACTAATTTAGTGGTTTGAATAAATGATTTGAAAGCAAAATATACCTTAGAAGGGCAAAACTTGGTAAGAGATGATCTATCTAACAAGGGGTCAAAGATGACATTAAAATCACCTCCGACAATTAAAGGAACATTACCAATCTTTAGAACCTCTGTTGTAAGATTAGACCAAAAAATATGATCATCTGCGGTAGGACCATAAACATTTAATAAATATAGAACTGAGTCATGAACTTTAATTTTAACGAGTATATATCTACCATCCTTATCAGATGATTTACTCAAAATTTGACAGTGTAATTTTTTTTCACAGAGAATAGCTACACCATTTTTTTTACCATTGGCAGGAGAAGAGACAATAGCATCTACCCATTTTTTCTGCATATAATCTAAAATTTTATCATCTATATGAGTCTCTTGTATAAAACAAACATCAGCTTTGCAACAACCAAGGTAATCTAAAATTTTTGTACGTTTAACTGGATGGCACAATCCTTTAACATTTAATGAAATTACTTTAATATCATGGATATTAGCCATAACAGAAGAAAAGAGAAAAGAATACAAGAAGTGAAGGATAAAAGAGGATCAAGAAAATGAGAACAGGTAGCTCCATAGACAGAAGAAGGAAAGGAAAAAATGAAAAAACATAGAAGAAACGACAAACCGAAGACATAAATGTGAAATGTGAAACGCACACACGCTGTACAAGCATGACCGAAACCGCTGGAGCCCAATAAAGAGAAACTTCATAATTGTGTCAGAAGAAAAAACATAACTGGCAAAAATCAAGTAGCAGAGTCATTGGTATCCATAGAGTGCAGAGACTGCTGATCCAATAAATGCTTCAAATCTTCTGGACGTTGAATAGATTTCGAAAAATTATCCTTCCAAATGCGCATCGTCAATGGATCAAAAAGACCATATTTATAGCCCAAACTGCGAAGTTGCGGGCGAAGAGCCGTGAATTCTTTGCGAATTGAAACAGTTTCTTTGGCATAGTCTTGATGAATAAATATTTTATTCCCATTAACCATCAAAGAAGGGATTTCTCTAGCTGCTTTTCTGATTAAAACCAAATGGTGGTGTCGAAGAACTTTGAAAATCATTTGTCGCGGTTTTGTATGTTGAGGGTTCCTGTGTGAGGGAGTCCTGTGGGCTTTATCAATTTCAAACTTTTCTGAGAATTTAATTTGTAGAAGACCAGGTAATAAATTCTCCAAATATAATCTACAGTTATCCCCCTCAACATTTTCAGGAAGATTAAATATGCGTAAATTATATTGTCTGTTACGATTCTCCAAATCCAATAATGTTGAGCACATAGGAGAATTTTTTGCCACCAGTGGAGTAAATGAGTCAAGTTTGACCTTATTATCGTTTATTTTGATGGAATTAGCTGATATTTTCATTGAAAGGCTGGCCATATCTTTACGCACATTTTTTACTTCAGAGGAAATGGTATCTGTATTGACTCAAAGTGCCTGAATTACCTCCAATATTAAAGACAGCGAAGGTTCAGAAGACTCCACTACTTTTGATTTAGCAGGAGGAGGTGAAATTTGCTGCCTCCTTTTATTAACAGAACTCTTATTCTCCATTTTAAAGTAAAAAGAGTCAAAAATATAATTGCAGACACAAAATAACGAAGGAGGAAATGAGAGCTGTGGAAAACACCAAGGAATGACTGGTCACAGGGGTGGGCGGAATTTGCGAAAGCGACTTCCGAAAATTATCGCGAAAATGTTAAAAATCTCCGCAAACAAGCGGAAATATCGCGAAGATGCGGAAGTTTTTTTCCGGCATGTTCGTGAGATTTTCTGCATGGTTGCAGGTCGCCAACTTACCCATGTGGTTGCTTGCGGGCGCGGCCATCTTGTTTTCAGTTGTCTCGCGGTGCATGATCGCGAGAAAAAAGACGTGATCGCGCAACGCATAACGTCACTGCGGACGCGAACTGTCGCGAGACAGCGCAAATGGCTAAAACAATACAACATCTCATGGAGAACGCGACCGGATCGGGAAAACTTGTCGGCGAACGCGGGGATTCAGGTAAGGCGATCGCGCGCGCGCGAGAATGTATTATTTTACAGCGCGAGCAAGAACCAAATTATCGCAAAGCTGCAGAATGCGGAAATTTTGACATTTCCGCGCACTCCGCGGAACGCGGAAATGCCAAATTATCGCAAATTCCGCGAACGGAACGGAAATTTTGCCCAGGCCTAGACTGGTGCAGCAGCTAAATTGGGCTGGGGGAGTGGTTAGGCCTAAGCCAGGCCCTTTCCTGAATGATCACTCCGCCCCCTTGACTGAAAGCCTGGCTGTACCTGAGAGCTGTGTAGAGAGCAGGAACCAGGCGGTGAGAAAACCCACTTCAGCTGCGCAGAAACCTCTCAAAACGCTCCACAATGAAGGTTGGTTCCTTAAAAATGCAGCGACCTCCTTTATGCTGCTTTTCTGACAGAATTTCGTCGTTAATGAAGTAAAAACGGGCCGAAAACGCTCGAAGACCTCAAGCGGCGGCCATCTTGGATCGCGCGCTCGCGCGTCACAAACAAGCATTTCCAATGCATTAGGTATCACATTTATGAGAGTTCCATAAATGCAAGACCTATTGCGTTGCAAATGCTTGTTTTGCAGTAGGCCTGGAGCAGATTGGATAGTTGGGATGATGATACAAGTAAGCTAAGGATAATACTGAATATCCTGAGGCAACATTTTAAAAGTAACTCTAATGCTTTATTGATTGGCTAATTCTTTCGACTTCTTCTGTCCTAATCCTGATGGGAAAACTGAAGAGTATGTGAAATGTACACATTAATGGGAGGCTGAGCAAGAAACTAGAAAGGGTCTTGGGGGTCTACAGCCACTGATGGACTAGGCATAGAAGAAAAAAGCAAATGTAAGTTAGAAAGTATGTTGCAAACACATAAGTCTTCAACAAGTAGGTTTCAAACATACAAGTCTGTGTCACGAATCAAAGGGGAAAATGGTTTTAATCACTGGTGTGGAGGCAAGGATGAACATTTCGTCTTCATTTTCTGGACAATGAATTTCATTTGCATCTGTTTAATCGTTACCAGCATACTCTAGCGACCTTTTAAGTATCCATAACGCAAAGGGCACGCACATTTAGGTGCCTCCTAAAATCCCAATTTCGAAATCAGCAACAATGAACCAGCCTTTCAATGTACGTCACTGCCACATGGGTATTTGTTTCTCATAGAAATTTCTGCTGTTTCATTTGTGAGCCTTAGATGGTAAGTACAGCCACAGTTCGGCTAGAGTACCAGGATATAGGTATAGTCGGAGAGTCGTACCAAGGAGGAGTCTTTTATCAGCATGCACCAGTACTCCATACATGCTTGGAAAAAAACCACGGGGTACCTCGGGTCCTCTAACCCGATGTCGGCTACTTCCTGGAGGTTGGTGGGGACATCTCTGGAAGCTCGTTTGATAGGCGCCAATTCTAAAACTCGGGAATTCTTTTCCGCCTATGAGCTGAATTTCTTTGGGAGGAGGAGAAGGGATGGGAGGGGTGCCAGGCCGGGCAGGATCAATAGTCATCTGGAAAGGTAAAGCGATGACAACAGAGTGCCAGGCTATTGCTTGTAGAGAATACAGGCATTTTTGTGGATAGGCGTGAATGCATTTTAAAACATGGTTTTGCTGTCTGTTGTAACTGCTCTGTTATTTATCCACGGCTTAAATATTGGTGGTCTGTAAAAGCAGCCGTATTTCAGAGTTGGAGACATCCGGGACCGGTGGTATTTAGTTACATTCCGCCCTACTTGGTTTGTGCACAGTTGGCAGGTAAAGTGACCAATAAAAGGACTAGGTCTTTATTCATGCTTCTCGAAACTCGACTATGCTTAAAACTGGTCTGAGAATGCTGGGCAACTTGTACGATATTTATTTAGTCTGTGCCTGTGCCCGTTCGCCCTTTTCACAATCTGCTAAAAAAAAAAGTTGCATCACTTCCCCGCACTATGTTCATGCCCAGTGCTACGATAACTAGGGTGGTGAAGGATATTCTCCACTGAGTTGAATTACAGCAACACACAGACTATCGTAATGCTAGAGCCCAGTACCAGCATCTCAGAACAGGGAGCATAAGCATGATTAGCAATATAACCAGTGCTATTTTACCTTACCCGGAGCCTGCGCTGGTAATGGGTCTTTTGCAAACCTATGCAAAAACTATTAATAAAGGCAGATGTATAAAGCAGTGGGCCAGCAGCCCAGACTCTCAGCACTGGCACTGAATGTAGCTATTTTACAAGTGGCTCTACATATACTGGAGAGGTGTGGCTCACTGGTTAGAGGCAGCAGACCTGTAAGCAGAGAATCGGCCAGGGACCAGGGTTCAATTCCCGACCTGGCAGGGCCCTGGACCAGGGTCAAAACGGACTCGATAATTCTCGCCTCAGTACCTACTCTAACCAGGAACACACGCGGCAACTCTGGGCATTAAGCTTGCCTCATCTCTACAACGGCCCCTCCCAGAGATGCCTGGTTTCACCTTGGAGATACCCAGAAAGGGACCATCTCACAGGGAAAACCAGGACGGGTTCCCCAGCGGTCTTCAGCACCAGGATACTCCATGGAGTCACAGTGCGCTTTACAAGTACACCCACATTTACATATACGATCAGGTAAAATGCAGTCACAGACAGTGCGTGGGTGTAGTGAGCTAACCCATTGTCCTATGCTCTTTGTTATAGCAGACGGAAGCAAAATGTGAGTGACACATGATCAGTGAGTGGATGAATCGGAACTTGCCAGAAAGCATATGTTTTACGGATATGAATGCATTTTTGTATTATGAACTCTCGGGAAAATATGAGGCTGAGACAGCTGCAGGCAAGACCCAAGAAGGAATTATGTGCCAAACCTGCACTAGTCCTGCTTCACAGTTTGAAACGCTCAAGTGCAGCTCATGGGGTTAATGTGGCTGCTGATCACCGGACACCTGAAAGTCACGTGTTCAAATCTCGGTGGGTTTGATTTAGCCGTTTTGTCCTGCTGAGGTTGATAAATTAGTTCCATTTAGTTGGGTAACAGTAAGGACTTATCAGCATCAGGGAA
Organism: Triturus cristatus; assembly: GCF_964204655.1. Classification (NCBI taxonomy): domain Eukaryota; kingdom Metazoa; phylum Chordata; class Amphibia; order Caudata; family Salamandridae; genus Triturus; species Triturus cristatus. Next base: position 576,475,067 of record NC_140592.1, on the reverse strand, counting down.
CCCAGGAGAACTGCAACAAACACTGTATATAAACGTTCTCTTTCTACATTTACTACTCATGCATATACTTCAGTCTAAATCTATTACCTAATGGACTATGTACAAGTGCACTGTGCCTAATGTATACTTGGAATTCATGAATGACGGTTCCTTCCTTCTGCAAGCTGATTAACATTTGGCTATTATGAAACAATGTGAGCCTTGCCCATCAGTACTGCGAGAACAGCAGAGCTGCTTTTTGCTGCAACTAACTTGCAGTGGTTGCCTTTTTAGGTCTCGGCTCGAAGGCTGCGCTTGCGCAGTCTCGATCCGAGATTTAATGACTTGGAGAAGAGGGGCTTGAACCCGCCCCTCTTCTCCCCTGTTCTCCATTGGCTGGCCTCTTGAATGCTGGCCAGCCATTGGAGAAGAGGTCCGTCACTCTGAACAGGCCCCGTCCTTTTCGGATTCGGGGGCGTGTTTTTTTCAAGAAGTCTAATTATCTCCTCCAGCCAATGGCAAGAGGAGAGTAAAGGAAAACACGCCCCCGAATTCGAAACCGCCACTGCGTTTCTCCGAGGCATTTCTGCTCTGCCTCGGAGAAAGGCAGTGGTGTGCTTGCCTTTTGCTCTGCCTTGTTTGGGTTGTCACATTATCTCAGTACGGTCTTGAGGGTACGCCAGCACTGCCGCTTTAAGAACGGTCCTGTTTTACCTCTGCAGAAGTTTGGAAACCATGGGTGAAAATCGAGTTGCGTCTGCTGCTTTAAAGTATGCCCTCAAATATCGTCCACGCTGAGCAATGTAAAACCACAGAGCGTACATGGGCACTGAACATAGTGCAGGCTTTGGGCATCCTGGATTAATGGCGCCTAGAACCCCAATACACTAACCGCCATCCCCTTCCTGCTCCCAGGCCCTCCTGGCAAACAGCGAAGGGGAGGGGCGAGCGGTTATAGAGGAACCTGGGGCTTGTAGTCCTCCTCGCACTTGAAGACGTTCTGTGGCATCACGCCGTCGCTACCCATGGGACTACAGCTCCCAGCGTGCGCTCGGGCCAGTGCTACACAGGCGCTCTGGTGTTCGAAGGAGCGCGTCTTTTATGCTGCTTCGGCGAGGATAAAAGAAAAGAACAGCAACTGGAGGGAGCGCGAGGCACACGGCGCGGGAGCGGCCGGGGGTGCAAGTAATCTATGTGTGTCAGCGCAGCCTTTGTGTGCCGCAACAATGTAACAAAGCGCCGCCCGGGCGCGCTTCGGAGCGGACGACAAGCCTGGCTTATACATGGCTTCTCCGCTCCCCCGAAGCGGGCATCCTTGGGCGCCGCTGCGCCGTCTCCACCGCTCCCGGGGCTGCGCAGGCCGTGGCGGTAGGGGCGGGGACGGGGGGCGTCTCTCCGTGCATGGCTCCCAGAACTGCAGGAAGAAGAGCGTTGCTCACGGGAGGGAATTTTTTTTCTTCCCTGCCCGCCATCTTTTGAAGGTGAAAATGAGAGGAGGGAAGGAGGGGTAGTAGGAGGGCTCTAGCTGGGGAAGCTGGCGACACCCCCGCGCCGCACGGCCACCAGCTGCTGCGTGTGCTCCTCTGCCCTGCCTAGCTGCCTCGCTGCCTGTCGCGCTGCCGCTGACCACGCCCCCTCCTCCGAGAGGCGCGGTCCGTGCCTGCCTGCCGGCTGATCGTTTTTGGTGCTAATTGTATTCCCTTGACTGTGTGACCTGTGCTTCTCCTCTCAGTGTAACCGTGCCCGTGTTTCTGTTTATTTTTCTGGTAACTGTGCCCGTGTCTCGCTGTCTCCTCCCTGTCTGCCCGCCTACCTCGCCGATCCTCGCTCACCCTCCCCGCTTCCCGCCACCGCCGCTTAGCCCCGCCCCTTTTTCCTTCTGTATCCCTCCCCGCCACCGCCGCATAGCCCCGCCCCTTTTTCCTTCTGTATCCCTCCCCGCTTCCCGCCACCGCCGCTTAGCCCCGCCCCTTTTTCCTTCTGTATCCCTCCCCGCTCCCGCCTCCCAGCTGCCCCGCCCACCCGCGCACTTCGCCTCATATGGCGACCGTGCGAACGCGCAGCGGCCACGCGCAGCGGGCGCGCCGATTGTGCGCCGAAGGCGCGCCAAAGGTAAGCCCGTCTGCGCCCGTCCGCGACCGGATTGCGACCAGCGCCAGGACCCCTGGCCCACGAAGACCCCGACCTACCCGCCTGACGTACTCCGCCGCCACCCTCATCGCACTCAACACCGGCCGACTCCCAGACTGCCACCAAGCCACACCACGACTCACCCACGGACCTTTCAGCTGCCACGCCTGCAAGTTCTCCTGCATCCGGACCTGCCCCGCACCAGCAGCCGCCAAGCCAAACACCAGCAGCACCCACCTCAAGTGCATCCTGCTCAACACCCGCTCCGTCCACAGACACGCCGTGGAACTCTGGAACCTCCTAGACGCCACAGCCCCTGACGTTGCCTTCCTCACGGAGACCTGGATGAACGCCTCTTCAGCTCCCGACATCGCCATCGCCATCCCGGAGGGCTACAAGATCGTCCGGAGGGACCGCAACGCCAACCAGATGGGAGGAGGCGTCGCCATCATCCACAGGAACACCATCCGTCTCACGACCAGCACCGACAACTCCCTGACCACCGCCGAACACCTGCACTTCCAGATCCACACCGACCCAAACACCACCCTCAGAGGCACCCTGATCTACCGACCCCCGGGACCACGCACACAATTCAGCGAGGACATCGCCGACTTCGTCAGCCCGCATGCCCTCCCCTCCGCCGACTACATCCTCCTGGGGGACCTTAACTTCCACCTGGAGAACAACAACGACTGCAACACCAGCACCCTGCTCGACAACCTCGCCAATCTTGGACTCAAGCAGCTGGTATCCACCCCCACCCACCTCGCCGGACACACACTCGACGCCGTCTTCTCATCCTGCAAAGACATCGTCTTCAGCCACGCCACAGAGCTCCAATGGACGGACCACAGCTGCGTCCACTTCACCTTCAAGAGAACGACGACCCACCACCACCAGCAACAGGCCGCCCGCAGAAGCTGGAACAAGATCACAGCAGACCAGCTCGCCACCTCCCTGAGCCAGCACCCCCCTGCCAGCTCAGCGAACCCCAGCCAGGCCGCCAACAACCTCACACAGTGGATCAGCAACTGCGCGGACGAACTCGCCCCGCTGAGGACCCCGCCCAGCAGACCCGGCAGCAAGAAAGCCCCGTGGTTCACCGACGAACTCAAGAGCTCCAAGAAGAACTGCCGAGCCCTCGAGAAAGTCTGGAGAAGGGATCCCACACCGGACAACAGGACCACCTTCAAGCTGGCCACCCGGAAACACCACCAGCTGATCCGCGCCGCCAAGAAAACTGCTTTCAAGGACCGGCTGGACAACAACGCACACAACTGCAAGGAACTCTTCAACATCGTGAAAGAGCTCTCCAACCCCAGCGCAGAAAACAACGACATCACCCCATCGCAAGACCTCTGCAACTCCCTCGCCTCATACTTCCACAACAAGATCGCGGACATACACAACAGCTTCAGCAACCAACCAACGCACACCAAGACCGAACAACCACCCCTCACCACCACCCTCCAAGCCTGGACTCCGATCAGCACCGAAGACACCATCCGCACGATGAACTCCATCCACTCCGGATCACCGACCGACCCCTGCCCTCATCACGTCTTCAACAAGGCTGACGCTGTCATCGCACCCCACCTGCGAGACATCATCAACACATCCTTCGACACCGCCACCTTCCCTGAGAGCTGGAAGCACGCCGAACTCAGCGCGCTACTCAAGAAACCCACAGCGGACCCCACCGAACTCAAGAACTACCGCCCCATCTCGCTCCTCCCGTTTCCAGCCAAAGTCATCGAGAAGACCGTCAACAAGCAGATGGCCGCCTTCCTCGAAACGAATGGATCCCTCGACCCCTCACAGTCCGGCTTCCGAGCCAATCACAGCACCGAGACCGCCCTCATCGCCGCCACCGATGACATTCGAGCCCTGATGGACAACGGAGAAACAGCGGCCCTCATCCTCCTAGACCTCTCCGCAGCATTCGACACTGTCTGCCACCGCACCCTAGTACAGCGCCTCAGCAACGTCGGAATCCAGGACAAGGCGCTGGAATGGATCATCTCCTTCCTCGACGGAAGAACACAGAAAGTCCGTCTACCACCGTACAAGTCAGAGGCCACCGATGTCATCTGCGGCGTCCCTCAAGGATCATCTCTGAGCCCCACCCTCTTCAACGTCTACATGAGCCCCCTCGCGGCCATCGCACGGCAACACCACCTCAACATAATCTCCTACGCCGACGACACCCAGCTGATCCTCTCCCTGACCAACGACCCCGCCGCCGCCAGAGCCAACCTACACGAAGGGATGAAGGACGTAGCCGAGTGGATGACGACCAGCCGCCTGAAGCTGAACTCGGACAAGACGGAGGTCTTCATCCTGGGCTCCTCACCCTCCGCCTGGGACGACTCCTGGTGGCCTCCCGCCCTGGGCACCGCACTCAAACCGACAGACCATGCACGCAACCTGGGCTTCATCCTGGACTCCTCCCTCTCCATGACCAGGCAAGTCAACGCCGTCTCCTCGGCGTGCTTCAACATCCTACGCATGCTACGGAAGATCTTCTGGTGGATCCCCACCGAGACCAGGAGGACCGTCACCCAGGCCCTCGTCACCAGCCGACTGGACTACGGCAACGCCCTCTACGCCGGTACCACCGCCAAGCTCCAGAAGAGACTCCAGCGGATCCAGAACGCCTCAGCCAGACTCATCCTCGACATCCCACGAACCAGCCACATCTCCGGACATCTGAGAGACCTTCACTGGCTCCCCGTCAACAAAAGAATCACCTTCCGCCTCCTCACCCACGCACACAAAGCGCTACATGACCAAGGCCCGAGCTACCTCAACAGCCGAGTCAACTTCTACGCTCCCAAACGCCACCTCCGATCAGCCAACCTTGCCCTCGCCGCCGTCCCCCGCATCCGAAGAGCGACCACAGGAGGAAGGTCCTTCTCCTACCTGGCCGCCAAGACCTGGAACTCCCTCCCGACCGACCTGCGCCTGACCCAAGACCACCTCTCCTTCAGGAAGAAGCTGAAGACATGGCTGTTCGAGCAGTAGCGGCACCCCCCCACCCCCAGCGCCTTGAGACCCTACGGGTATGTAGTGCGCTCTATAAATGTCACTGATTGATTGATTGATTGATTGAGCTGGGCACGGAAGGGGTGGCCATGGGATGCGGTTGCCAGGCAGGCGAGGGGGTACCCTTGAACGTGTGACGGGAAAGGGGGTGTGGGGCGTGATGGTTACAGAGTGGAAGGGACATATATCTCCTAGTGGGTGTTACCAAGAGACCAGGTCTTCGCTGTGATGCTCGGCTGTGGGGGGAGCTTCAACTACCTGCCACCATTTTTAGGTTTCTCGTGCCTTAAACACTGTTAAATGATTTATTGCTAATCTCGTCACAGGTGCTGGAAGGTTTGTGGAAGCCACTGTGTGTGTATGTGTGGCTCTGTGAGTGTGGCTCTGTGTATGTGGCTCTGTGTGTGTGGCTGTGTGTCTGGCTCTATGCGTGGTGGCTCTGTCTGTGTGTGGGTAACTGTGTGTGTAGGTGGCTCTGTGGGTGGCTCTATTTGTGTGTGGGTTGCTCTGTGTGTGTGGGTGGCTCTGTGTTTGGGTGGCTCTGTGTGTGTGGCTCTGTGTGTGTGTGCAAATGCAATAGGTCTCGCATTGGAGAGTGATTAAGCTATTAACATTGTAAATAACAATGCCGTTTCTTTAAATGTTTTAAAAACAAAAACAAGAATAATGTCATGAGCAATGCCAACAGCTCTAACTTTAACAATGCCGAGACCATTGCATTGTAAATGCTTGTTAAAGTGTTACATATGTGCTTCGGTGGCAAACCGGGTAAACGTCCAGTTATCGTGCAAATTCTGGATTTGTGGGCAGATACTTGCAGCGTGTGTATTGATCTCTGTTTCGCAGAAGCTTTGGTTATTCAGTAAGAACGGCCAGGGCTGGAACTGGAAAAACGGATATTCGATGTCTAATGGCCTCAACTGTAAACCTTTGTAATTGTTTTTAGTCCCTTCAATACACAGGCTAATGTGCCAAGTAAAAATTTATGAATTGAGAAAGAATAAACTTCACCTGGATAATAGCACGAAATAAAGAACCAAAATTAAAGACCGCAGCTAAGTAGAAAACGCAATTGAAAAAAGCAGCAATTAAAAATTGGAACGGGATGATCACAAATAAATAAAATTAAAACTCCTACCCATATAATTTTAAGATTGATAGACTACTATCTCGCAATAAGTATTGTGGTGAAAGAGAAAAGGCTATTTTCCAAATTAAGGCCTTAGTTAATTTTAAAATTAAAACAGTTATCTTTGACCTCAGTGGTGAACCAAGAATCAACTGGAACAAGCATTGGCCGCGCGTTGATGCTCTCAACCAAGGAGACCGGGAGTGCACGAGGAAGACAGCTAAACAACGCGATGCGGCTGCGCGTCCATAAAAGCGATCACGGGGACACGCTCTGTGGTCGGGGAGGGGTGGAGCGAGGCGTGCTGCATTGGAGAGGCGGAGCGAGGCGCACGCGCTTGTGCGTGTAATCGCAAGCTGGTGGCCAAGCCTTTGGTAGCACTTTTAAAACCCGCTTACAAAATGTCTCGCAGAGCAGTGCATGCGCTTACTCAGCAGGACCTAAAAAGGGGTTGATGTTTTCCCGTATGAGGAGCCATTTTCGGCCCAGCCTGAATCCCATAGGAAAGACTGTCAGGAGCCTGGTAGAGTGTCATCTAACATAAGGGGAGCTATAAATCCGAAAGAAATTGAAATATTGGTTGGTTGCTTCTCGAGGAAGAGAGTGATTAATATTGTAGGTCCTGAGGTCCAAAAGCCCATCAAAAATAGAGGGGAAGATGAGATGGCCCAGTGGAGTTGGGTAGCTGGCTCATTGAATGCCTTAACAGAAAATACAAAACTCCCTATGCAGCGGAAGTATCCCTCTGGGGAAAATCTTGTTCTGGAACCTGACCGGTGTTGGAAATGCGAGCTCTAAGATAAATTCCTTATTGATACACGATCCTAAAATAATTTACCTTCAGGAAACATGGAGCTGTGCAGATTTTAACTTTGAGAATTGTTTTGTGTTCAGGAAACATGGAGCTGTGCAGATTTTAACTTTGAGAATTGTTTTGTTCTCTGTTGTGCAGCTAAACCTTCAACAAAAGGTCACGCAAGTGGAGGCCTAGCTATCTTACTCAGCTGCACTATAAATTGAATCCTGTGGTTTTTCTCCATCGATATAACCTTTGCATAGATTTAAAACTTATGTTGGGTAATTGGGCACAAGGTCAGCATTCATCCCTTTTTCTGCTAAATGTACATATTCCTCCTGGCAGAACTTCCAATTCTCTTGTTGAATCTATTTTTTCTTTTATGCATAAAACTAGCATTTCAGAGGAGTGCACTTTCATTGATGGTGGGTGACTTAAATGCCAAAATTCTAAGCCATTCTTCCATGGCCTTTTGTAACAGAGAATTGGAGGATGCATGGTCCATCCCTGAATCATCACTGCCCGGCCATATTAGATCAGATCTTCTGCATAATCTGAGAACTGAAGGGAGAGTGTTCTGCATCTTTTAGGGTGGAGAGGGGCGTCAGGCAAGGTTGCGTTTTGGCACCTCTCCTGTTCTCACTCTATACAAACGCCCTGGAGCAGGAGTTGGTGTCACACACCAGGGATCCCCCCAGGGTAAACGCACGCCCGATAGCCTCCCTCCTTTACGCCGACGATGCGGTGCTTATGGCTCGCACACAGGTTGGCCTTCAAAGGGCTCTTTCTTTTTATACGAGTTTTATGGATAGGCTTGGCCTGAGGTTAAATGCTAAGAAAAGTTTTGTCATGGCCTGTGGGGGGACCACTAATAAAGCCAGAAGCTATCAGGCGGGTGGAAATAGGGTGGAAAGCATCGACCGGTTCAGCTATCTGGCCGTCCTTTTTAACAGAACCGGCACATGGACCGCAGCAGTCAAGGCCAGAAGCCTACTTTTTATGAAGTCTATTGCCGCTTTAAAAAATTTCTCGAAAAAAACGGGGAAAAGGCCGCCCATAATACTACTAAAAATCTATCAAGCGAAATGCGTTAGCACAGCCATTTACGGGGCGGCCATTTGGGGCTTCCAGGATTGTGCTTCGATACAAAACATTGAAAACGGGTTTTTAAGGTATATCCTGGGGGTTCCAGCTAGCACTTCAGTTTTTAACTGCCATAGCGAGCTCGGAGTCATCTATATTTCTGACTTAATTAAAATTCAACCAATCTTGTTATGGCACAGAATCTGGGCTTCAGTTAGCACCGGCTTAAATAGGGACATTATAATGGACGCCACAAGTTTGGATAATGCGGACAAAATACCCTGGCTCAAGTATGTCAAAAAGTTCATGTATGATATTGGTCGCCCAGGCTTTTATTTTTTACCTGAAAATATGAATTCTTTTAATCGAAAGGACCTCAAAAAAACTTGCATGACTCACTTAGAAGAAGTCAGGCTAGCCCAAGAATTGAATAAAATCACGGTGATTAATCACCAAATTATTACTGTAACATGCGAGATCCAACCATACCTAGCATGGGTTGCAGGAGGGTATGACAGATATTTGCTATCCAGATTTAGATTTGGGTCTTTTTATCGCCTTATCACCCACCCCAAAACTAATGATTGGTCGAGGGAACTTTGCTGCTGCCCATGTGACAATATTTCACCGCAATCTACTATACATGTTATTTTATTTTGTAAATTTTATAGTAATGAAAGGCGCAGATGGTTGATTCCCTTTTTAAAACAAGGTGGATGGAAGAAATGCCGCCCTGCACTTATGTATTTACAGAAGCTGGAAAAATATTATTGCATTGGTTCAGTGTTGGGTTTTTTAAAGGGCGTGTTACGAGCCAGAAAATGTGTAAATAATTAAATCTTCAAATTCGACACAGGTTGGAATCAGTCAGGGCGACATTACTTGTTCATGAAACTTTCCCTCTTTTGGATCAGATGTATTTTATGAATATATTTTTATCATCTCTAACACGTTCTGTATTTGCAGTATAACGATGTACTTTATATGTAACCAATGCTTCTATTTTTTTAGCTGCTGTTCTTATTAATATGTTTGCTTTTATGATTTTAATTTTCAAACATCGAATAAAGCTTGGTTTGATTTGATTTGAATGATCTTGTTATTCGAAATGGTAGATCTCCAGATGACTCTCCAGCCTCTGTCACATTTCATGCTTCACATGGGCAATCTCTAATTGACTACATGATGGTATCCTATCAGCTATTTGGTGCATTTGTATTGACGACAAATTTGAGTGATCATAGCATTTTATTAGTAGATGTCATCACGGAGCCCGAGTTGCTGGAACTTTGGAATCCAAAAGATGAAAGTATTTTGTATAACAAAACAAACGAGTACGGTTTTTAGTCTGATAAAAACCTCCCACGTCTTGGGAGGCTTATTGAAAATGCGAGCTTAGGCCCTAGACAGGAAAATTCCATCTCCTGGTTTGAGAAGATTCTGGCCCTGTTTAGATTGTGTGAAAGAAAAGAGCAGGTCGGTAATATTATTCCCCTAGTGGTAACAACAGGGGAGGTAAGAAAATGAAATATTGAGAACACTGCCCTGATAAAGGAACAATTTAAGCAGTATTTGATGATTAGACAAAGGAAAATGAATAGATTAAAACAGGCAAGAAAAAGAATGTGAGCATCGAAGCGTAGAGGATTGAAAGACGCAAATTGGATGAAATTAAGAGAGGTTACACGGTCCATTGATTCAATTAAATATTGAGCTTTAATAGCTATATATTGTGATGGTAGAACTAAGGGAAAAGCCAATTTAGTAGCAGATGCAGAATAGACCTCATACATTTCACAGTTATATGCATTAAATCCCTTGGTCGTTCCGAACCCAGAACTAGTTTTGGAGTCTCCCATGGGGAATGACTATGGCTCCCCCTTGTGTAAGTAAATAGAGTGCTTTATTAACAAAGGGGCAAGGTATTCAGGCGTGATGGGCCCAGATGATTTATCAATAGCTATAGTCATACAAAATAGCTCAGCATGGGCACAATTTCTTTGTCCGGTATTTTCTTATTGCTATTCACATGGGACTATCCCGTCCTCATGGAAAGGAAGTATTGTGGTTCCATTATATAAAAAGGGTCCTAAAAAGTCCCCTGCCAGTTTAGGTAGATCGCATTACTAGATGCGACTGGAAAATTGTTTGCCAAGAGCAAACTTCGCCACCTCCAGAATTGGGTTTTGGAAATGGCTTTTTCTCCGCAGAGCAAGCTGGTTTCTGTAAACATAGTGGCACTCTAGATAATATTACTGCCCTGCAAACTCTATTCGAAAAATATCCGATGAGCAAAGGTATGGCCGGGGGACACTATGGAGGAAACTGGCCACAATGGGGAGCCCTATGCACCTGCTTATATTGATCATCGCACTGCATTCCTCCACCTGGACTTAGGTTCTGATGGGAGGTACCCATGGCGTGTCGAGTAAAGTAGAGACTTCTAATGGGCTGAAGCAAGGGTGCCTATTGGCTCCTCTCCTTTTCACTCTTTGTATTAATGATTTGCGAGGTAGGGTGGGCCTCTACGAAGGGGACTCCCCAAAACTAGGAACAATGAAACTGAGCTGTCTGCTCATTCTGTTAGACCTCACTCCAATCGGACTACAAAGGCGACTTAATGAGTAAGCACTCTATTCAGATGATTACTTTTTAAAAATAAATACTTCAAAAAGTAACATTTTGTTTTTTAGATGCTGGGGAAATAGAGTTAGGAAAAACATGCATTGGTTCTTGGGGAAAGACAAACTTGCTGTAGTGACGTTGTACCCATACCTAGGAAGAATTTTTACAAGCAAGTGCTCCAGCAGTAACCACAATGACCAGTGCAGAAGTAAGGCAATATCTCATGCCTCCTCAATCTGCAGACTTTATAAACATTGTGGGAAAATACATTTTGATCATGTCTTATCAATTTATAAAATTAAAATTCCTCTCATACTGAGTTATGCCTGTTGATGAAAAACAGTGGGATTACCTCGAGAAAGTAGAGGGACGTATTTGGCACCAAATGGTAGTCTGAGCCGTGCAGGCTCGATAGCGGCAATTAGACTCAACTTCGGGTGACTCTTCACTTACGTGTTTGCTATGGCTGCATGCTTAAGATGGAGCAATGCACTATTGAATAGTGTTGAGAACCCCTTACGGGTAGCATTGCTTGAGGAAATACTTTCCTCCCTGAAGGGGAAAAGTGTTCTCTTCAGGAATTACGAGAAAGCTGCAAACATGTTTGAAATAGAGCATAGCAGCACATGCTCCTTCCCGAAACAAGTTCTAAAAACTCAAATTAAAAAAATCATTTATGAAGTCTCACGTAAAAGAGATGCTGCATTGTGTTCAGCGCATTCCCATAATGATAATCATAGCGTGGAGTAGTATCTATGAACAGCCTCAACCTCATGCCGTATGGAATCTTCTCCATGGAGTGCACAGAACTATCTTGTTGTTAAGGGTGAATTTGCTTGCCTTACGAATAATAACAGGGGTGTGGGAGGGTCCTCCTAGGCAGGATATACTTTGTCACCTATGGGTAAAATGTGTGCAGGATTTAAATCATGTTTTATTTGTCTGCCCCCTACTACAATCCTCACAACGTCGACTTTTGAGACCGCTGTCCCTAAAATACAACATTGCTACAGCTGAGGAGGCCCGAAATTGCCCTTTGCCCCCTCCCCCTCAGAACCAGTTTGCTTCAAAGTCTTTTGTTTTTTTAAACAATTTTAAAATATATTTTAGAGAAGGACTATGTTGTTCTGCTTAGCTGTAGTTGGTTGCATAAGGCTCCTTCTGGGCAAAACCAATGTATTTTATAAGTAGTATTTCTGGGTTCTTTTCACCATATAGCTGAACTTGTTAGAATATTTAATGGTATGATATGTCTTGCACTGACTAAGTTATAATGGAACCCTGAAGGGTTCATGAAATCGGTACTGTAAGTGCGCTCTTGCACATTTAACACCTTGTATGCTGCTATGAATGTTGTCACATACAATGGAATACATATTTGTCAGGAAATATGTATCTGTTAGGCCTTCTGTATGTTATCTGAATAATGATCATTTAGGACCAAATGTAAACCTCACTAAATTCAAAATTTCTTAAGGATTTTTGCATTATTTTATCTTGCCTGAGCACTAGCACTTTTGTCATCTTTTATGCTGTTATTCACTGTGTAATGTACAACAAATTTCAGAATTGTTAAATCTCTTAAATATTTTAGGATCTCTGCATTACACTGTGAAATTGGTTTGCATTTGCAACACTGCTCATTTGTCTCTTTTATGTAACTATGGATTTTGTATTGTTTTATGAAAACTGCAACTAGTGATGTCTTATGTCTTTTTTTAGCTTGTTTTTAAGTGCCAGTTGACTTGGTATATTGGAGTTGTCTGTGTTTATTTTTATGTGGAACTCCTTGGAGCTCCAAATCATAATACAAAAAATTAAAATTGAAATTGAACCTGAGAGTCCATATCTTTGCCCTGGGTACAGGAGGAAGCAAATCCTGTCCTTCAGGGCCACTCTTCGGTCACAGACAGCATGTTCAGTCCTCTTCAATTCTTCCTCAGGCCCAGCAGTGTTCCAAAGTGGGTACTTGGAGATACCACATCTATGACTGCCACTAGCTGGGAGGCAGGAATAACTCCTGGGCAAGCCCTAACTCATTGGGTAAGAAGTCCAGTTGCCAAGCTTACTTACTTTGGGCATTTTCAAGATGGCAAAAGTGTTCAGCCTCACTAAACATGGGCTCTAAGGGTTGGGGGGGAGAATACTTTGGTAATGCTCCCTCCTCTAACACTAAATTCAGTTTGGGAAGCCACTGAACCTACATTAAAAACCAAGAGACAGAAGTCTGGTACGTCAAAAGGAGCATTCTTCAGCTACAGAGAGAGGATAAATAAGAATTGTTTTGACACCATGTTCTCACTTTTTTAAGTGTTACATGTGACACAGAACAGGAAGTGAAAAACTTCAACACCTGGATCACCAATTGTGCTGACAGCACCATCCCCATCAAGAGTGGCATCCAGAGAAAATCCTCCAAAAATGCCAGCTGGTATACCCAAGAACTCAGAGCAGTGAAACAGGACAGATCGCAACCATATAAAGAAAAGTCAAACCCCAACCCACATCTACGGGCTTCCTCCGCATATCTGCCACCACCGTAACTGACACGACCTACACACTGACCACCTGGAACATTCTCTCCATCCAGGACACCCCTGCCACCATGGAATCTATCCACTTGGGAGCACCCACAGACCCATGCCTGCACCTGGTCTTCAACCTCGGAAACCAAAGGGTCGACCAGGAGCTCACAACCCTACTCCACACCTCTATCATCAGCAAACATTTCCCGACACCTGGAAATATGCTGAAGCCAGACCACCAGCGCATGAGCCCGTACTTTCTGCTGTTTTGTCTGCCTGCAAGCCAGTGTGCCCGTGTGAGCCGGACCACAATCCCCAGGCTGCCACGCGGCGCGCATGCCGCCAATGTACATTCGATGCACCAGGAGGCGCTTAAATCCAGGCCAGGGGTCCAGCAGCGCGGGAGCCCATACTTTCTGCTGTTTTGCCTGCCTGCATGCCAGTGTGACCGGAGGGACCAGGGACCACAATCCCCAGGCTGCCACGCAGTGTGCAATCCACCAACATACATTCTATGTGCCAGGAGGCACTTAAATCCAGGCCAGGGCTCCCGCAGCTTGGAACGTGCGTGGGTGTGCCCGTCTGTGCCCGTCAGAGCCATGTAAAGCTGGCCTGGACCCATTCCCTTGGCTCTGCTAATCCTGCCCCTTGCAGTTGAGTCTGTGGTGGTCAATTCCTGCCCTGAAGCTATTTGTCGGCATAAGGTAACACTATCTCATTTGTCTTGAGGAAACGCAAGGGGTTTTGCAGTATGGGGAAACGGACGCCCACACCTGCCCCAAAAACCACTGATACCACTCTTGATGGTTTTCTTCATAAGGCAGTAGTAGCCATCAGTAAAGAAATAGAAGGTGCCGAGCGGAGACTCTCTTTAGCACCAATTCCCGATTCACTTTTACTTCTCTCTAACAATGAACCCCAGTTGGATATTCCTGAAATTGTTATTGATCACAGGCTCCAACCCCCAGTCTCTCACACTGTGATAGTTTTGAGCCAGGGTGAGTCTCTTGCCACACAGGATGTTGGAGAGCGCCTTACACTCAAAAGCGCTCAACTAAGGCTGGACCACTGACTGTACCAGGTGGAAAGTGGAAACAAACTGAACGGAGAGGGATTGCTCATAATCTGAATAGTCAGACACCAAAGAGAAAGAGAACCAAACAAACCCACATATTAAGAAAGGTTTGTAAATCTTCCACAGGAGGGGCAAGCAACATTGTACAGGATTGACTTGACATCCTAATCGGAAAATGTTGTAAATTAGTTCAGGAGGCCTTGGCACCCATTTTTACCAGACTGGCCAGCATAGAGGAGCAACTAGCCCTTGTCATTCCAGTGGAAATGTCATCAGCAAATAAACCGGTAGAGAGGGAAATACCATCAAGTTCCATAGCCGAAGGGCAGGGTGTCATTTATTCTGGTGCTTCCCTGAATGGGGTGGCCCCTGCAAGAGCAACATCTAACTTAAATACTATAGCCCCCTCTAAAGATCATATTTATGATACTATAAATATCAGTACACTGGCCATGATATCAAAGGACCCAGTGCCCCAGGGGGAACCCCCCGTATATTGTCAACCCCGGGATATGGCGGGGGTAGGTCCCTTTCTGGGGACGCAATGTCATACAATTGGCTAGATGGCTCATTAAGTGGGCAGGGGCTCATTGATACACTAAACTTGCCCCCGGAAAGCACACCCTGCACTTTGATTTTGACAGGGGTTCCACTATCACTCCCCACCAACAAGAAAGCATCCAGAGCCTCATAAATAAATCAGCACATTGGTGCTCCAAGAGAACTCCCCCTTGTTTAAACTGGATCGATTATATTATAATGGCCAGGTGGGTGAGTTGGGTGGGCCGTACGATTAAAAGCATTCAAGGGGAGTGTGTTGTGCTGAATTTTAGTGACACAGGGTGTGTGCATTTTGCTCTAAAACATCTTAGAGACTCACCTGGTGAACAGATAAAGGCTCAACAATTTTTTTTTTACCCCACTAACCAGGTCTCTAGTATCAGTCAGCGGCCTATCCAGCTAAGACAAAACATATATGCCCATACTCGGCCCTCCTTTTTTCATCCGAATCGCATTCAGGGCCTCTCAGGTCTGACTGAGATCGATTGACTGACTATATAACCTGGATGGGATGTATGACGTTACAACGCACACTTTTACAACGCATGCACTTACAACGCATTTTTTACAACGCATAATCCATTACAACGCATGACATTACAACGCATGACACTACAACGCATTTTAAAAAAATACCTTTACAACGCATTGCCATTACAACGCATACTACCTTTACAACGCATACCATTACAACGCATTATATTAAATTACATTTAAGGTAAGTATTAGATAGTATAGGGGTAAAAATTACTATTCTAACTCCAGGGGGTGCAACAGTAGGGTAAGTGTTGGATAGTATAGGGGTAAAAATTACTATTCTAACTCCAGGGGGTGCATCAGTAGGGTAAGTGTTGGAAAGTATAGGGGTAAAAATTACTATTCTAACTCCAGGGGGTGCAACAGTAGGGTAAGTGTTGGATAGTGTAGGGGTAAAAATTACTATTCTAACTCCAGGGGGTGCAACAGTAGGGTAAGTGTTGGATAGTATAGGGGTAAAAATTACTATTCTAACTCTAGGGGGTGCATCAGTAGGGTAAGTGTTGGATAGTATAGGGGTAAAAATTACTATTCTAACTCCAGGGGGTGCATCAGTAGGGTAAGTGTTGGATAGTATAGGGGTAAAAATTACTATTCTAACTCCAGGGGGTGCATCAGTAGGGTAAGTGTTGGATAGTATAGGGGTAAAAATTACTATTCTAACTCCAGGGGGTGCATCAGTAGGGTAATTGTTGGATAGTATAGGGGTAAAAATTACTATTCTAACTCCAGGGGGTGCATCAGTAGGGTAAGTGTTGGATAGTATAGGGGTAAAAATTACTATTCTAACTCCAGGGGGTGCATCAGTAGGGTAAGTGTTGGATAGTATAGGGGTAAAAATTACTATTCTAACTCCAGGGGGTGCATCAGTAGGGTAAGTGTTGGATAGTATAGGGGTAAAAATTACTATTCTAACTCCAGGGGGTGCATCAGTAGGGTAAGTGTTGGATAGTATAGGGGTAAAAATTACTATTCTAACTCCAGGGGGTGCATCAGTAGGGTAAGTGTTGGATAGTATAGGGGTAAAAATTACTATTCTAACTCCAGGGGGTGCAACAGTAGGGTAAGTGTTGGATAGTGTAGTGTAATATTATGCGTTGTAATGGTATGCGTTGTAATGGTAGTATGCGTTGTAATGGAATGCGTTGTAAAGGTAGTTTTTAAAAATGCGTTGTAATGGTATGCGTTGTAATGTCATGCGTTGTAATGGATTATGCGTTGTAAAAAATGCGTTGTAAAGGTAGTGCGTTGTAAAAGTTGCGTTGTAAAGGTTGTTCCCCCCTGGATGTCCAGCTGATAACAGAAGTAGGGGTCTCATATATGCCCATCCAGGGAGAGTAGCAGAAGCCCCTGGTTTAAGCCTAACTGATTCTACTGTAAAGGAGAACATGAACAATTCTATAACCTGTTCCCAGCTCACAAATGTAATCACTAAGGTCAATTGCGAGGGTGAGGGGTCGGGCCAGAGATCTGCTGTTAGTACGTCTGCTTTCATTGTCACACCAGCGGACACTAATCAGGGTCATCCTACCCCTTCATTTAAACTAATCTCCTGGAATATTGCAGGCATTCGCCCTAAATTATCAGATGAGGTTTGGTTGTAATATATCAGGGGATTTGCCATCATCTGTCTGCAGGAAACATGGTTTAAAGAGAGGATTGTGTTGGATGGCTATTATGCTTTTGATGTTCCTGCCACCCCTTCACCAGCTGGGAATGAAAACGGAGGGATGGTAACCTTAATCACAGTTAAATATGGCTCAATAAAATCCCACTGTGTAAGTTCATCGCCAAGGTTCCAACTGATTGTGATTGTGAACCTGATGCAGGTCAGGGTATAACTGGTAAACTAGTACTACAATATTTCTGACTTAAAGAGCTATCATGTCATAGAAGCCTTACAAACGGAAATTAATAATGTTTCTGGGAAGTGGCAGCCTTTATGTGTCCTTTGGGTGGGGGACTTTAACTGTACTTCTTGCAAGCATAGCACTGAATGAGTTTGTGGCCTCTTGGATACAGAGGGACAGACGTTGGCACATTTCATCCATACCCCACAGTTTGAGGCATTAAACTCCATTATTATCGAGAATGATCTAGATAGTTTGATTAGCAGTTCCTTAGCCCAGTGTCCCCACTTTTGTTGGCTGGGGTAGGGAAGGTTTTATTGACTTTATGTTTATTTCTAGGGAGTTTTCATCGTTTGTCTGTGATTTTAATAGAGAACCCAATTCTTCGAGCGACCACAACCCACTCACTGGCTTACTCAACGTAAAAGCTCAGGCAGGGATGGGCCATGGTCGACGGATTCACTATAACCCCAATAAATGGGTAAGAATAAATTGGGGTAAGATAAATCCTCCACAATTTGAGGTTGAAACAGTTAAAACAAACTATGATCTGATAATGGAGTGCCTCTAACAGGATTTCCCTTCAGCCACAATTGTTCAAAATTTCGAAATATTCTGCACAAATGTAGCTAAACGAGTAACACTGCCAGGGCTCAGGCCTCTTGTTCCATATCCTGGGACCAGAGGCAGGAACTGTGCTAGTGCATGTCATGTTTAAGGATGTCTGCTCTTTGCAGACCATCTCTTACTGCTTCCAAGTATGTATGTATGTATGTATGTATGTATGTATGTATGTATGTATGTATATAATATTTATAGAGCACGACAAACACCCTACAGGTACCCCGGCGCTGAAGATACGTGAACAAGGACCAACAAGGAAAATAAATGAAATAGAGCCTAAAATGAGCATTACTCAGAGATACCAAAATCAATTTCTGGGGAACAGCCACGTTTTGATCCTTTTCCTGAACAGGGACAAGGTACTACAATGTCTGATTGCGAGTGGCAGTTCATTCCAGAGTTTCACGGCAGCAAAACTAAAGGATCTTCCTCCCAGTCTGGCCCTGTAGAATCTGGGTATCTTTGTCAGATAGGCGGAAGAGGAACGGAGACTTCGGGTAGGAGTGTACCAAACCAGTTTCTTCTGTAGTGGCTTAGGACCGAGTCCGTGCAGCGCCCTGAACCCAATGCAAAGGGATTTAAAATATATCCTTTTCTGCAAAGGAAGCCAGTGTAGTTCGGCTAGGCACATTGAGGCAGAAGAACCTCGTGGTCTGGACAAAGCTAGTTTTGCTGCTGTGTTCTGAACACGTTGTAATCTCTGGATTAAATATTTGGGGGACGCTAACAATAAGGCGTTGCAGTAGTCAAGTCTACCTAAGATAGCGCCTTGAACAATCAAGGCTCTGGCCGAGACTAGAAGCAATGGAAGGATCTTTCTTAGAGCTCTCATAAGGCCAAAACAGCACCCCACCGTCTAGTTCACTTGCGTCTCCAATGACAGGTTGGCATTGAACATGACTCCCAGGTTTCGCACCGTTGTAGACAGTGCCAAGGGAGTGGAAGTGCCGAGAGGCCAGAAGTTACAAGGAAGAGGCAGAGGAACCTTCCCAACTGCGCAGTGTAAAATTTCGGTCTTATCCAAATAAAATTGTAAGGAATTATTTCTTAACCACTGCGCAGTGTCATGCATGCACGCATAAAACTCTTCCAGGGCATTAGGTTGGGTTCCATCAAGAGATAGAATGATCTGGGTGTCATCAGCATAGTTTACCAATTTCACATTATGGGTCTGAATGGTATTAATCAGTGGGCTCAAATAAATGTTGAATAAAATTGGGCTGATGGCAGATTCTTGTGGAACCCCATGACAGATATTAGTGAAGGCTGACTGGAATGGTGGAAGAGCCACGGCCTGACACCTGCCAGATAGATAGGATCGAAACCAATTTAGGGCAATGCAAGTGTGCACAAATACACTGTATCTTTTGACACGTTCCCTCCTTTAGTTAAAATGACGTGTCCGGAACAAGCCTTTTGCTTGGCTTACTATTCCGATCCAGTATCCAAGCCCCTTGTTTTGTCAGCTGCAGTAGAACTTGCTACATTGTTTCCCGCTTGTCTTCGGCTGTGATTTCCTGATCGCGTTTCTTGTGCCTATGTAGCAGTTATTTTCCCCCGTGAGCGCATATTAGGATTTTGCACCCGTATTTGTGCCGTACTTTCTAACCGCACTTCCACTCAACTGGATTAGAGCGGTCAATACCCCGAGGCTCTTTTCACTCTCCCCACCCGCAGCTCCTATTTTTACCGGCTGCAGAGTTGTAAGCCTCCCGGAGAGATTTCGCCTTTATGGAAGGACGCTCTTTTTTTTTCTTTGACATTTCCTGAAGTGGACTCTACTAATGCTGCTCAACCATTTGTGATACACTACTGTGAGGACCCCTCTTATCGTTTTGTGCTGAGTCGCCCTATGGTTATAGGTCGGACTACTTTTATATTATTTTTGTGTCAAAGTTGGGCACAAGACTCCTGATCCTGCAGCTTCAAGAGGACTGTCGGTAACTTCCATCTTTTCCTTAAGGAAGCCTTGGAAGCTCTTTTGGATGGTTAGTGAATTTCCTTTCTTGAATGTGACATGCATTGCCACTGCCTTATGGGATAATTAGCCCCCTGGTATTTAGTGCTAATAGGTCTTCCCATTTTTTACAGCCCCCACTGTGTCCCATCTCTCTGCAAGAGCGTTACCAGTTCCTCAAACTGGGGAAGAGTGGTGGTCACTCTATGAATCATTACCCCAACTCTTCGGAGGCAGTAATCTGTTAAGGAGTCTTTTCACTATTCCTATAGACACTGTTTTCGGGGAGTGTGGAGAACGCATCTTCATTTCTGTGGAATCTAATCAGCATACAGGCTCGTCAATAGGCCAGTGGCCCGACAAACACGTCCGGCTAGGTTAGAACAGACTCAAGAGGCATGATGGTTTAATGTTGAATGTTCCAGAGCCCACAAGAATTTAAAAATTGCCCTCCAGTCCACCCATTGTAATAGAGCACAAATCAAATGTGCTAGACGATTACATAATAGCACCATCAATAAAAGGAAAGATGAGTTGAGGCGTTTAGCCTGGGAGGATCTAGAGAGAGCAAGCGCTCTTAAAGATAGCAAACGTTTCTCGGCTATTATTAATCAACCACAATTTACGGAGGAGGTGAAAAAGATGGATTCATTGATTCTGGGAGACACCTGGGAATCCCAATTCATGACTATATATAATCCAAGTTGTTTGGAGCTAACAGCGAGTAATGAGGGTCTCCCTGTAGATCTAACACCGGCCGCGGACCTCAGTGCCTCATTCCCAGTGGCAGAGGTTGAGGAAGCCTTAGAGAAAGGAACCTGCATGAAGGCCCCAGGACCAGATGGGGTCTCACTAGACTTATCTAAAATACATATTAATCTCTGGGCACCCCTGCTGACTAATGTTTTTAAAACAGTTGTGATTGGTCCAATCCCAGCATCATGGAAGGAGGCTATTGTTGTACCTGTGTTTAAAAAGGGGAATAGAAATGACCCCGCCTGTTCCAGGCCAATTTCCCTCACCGACACTACTGTCAAAGTGCTGGGTAGGGTAGTTCTTGCCCAACTTGAGGCCTGGGCAATTAGTAAGGGGGTCATTTCAAAAACCCAATATGGCTTCCGCAGGGAATTGGGCACCACAGAGCAATGCCTAAATTTGTCCCTGATCATGGGCAAGTACATGAAGGAAAGGAGGGGTTCTATCCACCTTGCCACATGTGCCTTTGATACCGTTAACAGGGAGAAATTGTGGGCACTAATGGGAGAAATGGGCATAGAAGAGGCACTGATCTTGCTTCTAAGAAGACTCCATGAAAACACCACCATGGCCGTAAGATATGGCCCTCAGGGGTAAAGGACTAAGCCCATTGTCTCCACAAAAGGAGTTTGGCAGGGGTGCATTTTAGCTCCTTTTCTTTTTGTGATCTATACCAATGGGTTGGAGATCTTCTTACTGGGAAAGAAAATTGATTTCCCCCACATTAGAGGGAAACCAGTTCCACTACTTTTGTGTGCGGATGATACCGTATTTATGGCCTTGACGGCCAACAGCCTACAAAAATCACTGGATGCCTTTACGGACTTCATGTCGGCCCTTGATCTAAAGGTCAATTTGATAAAATCTTATGTAATGGTATGTGGCCCTAAAAAGACTAAAACCAGAAACTTTAGTGTAAGGGGCAAGAA
This sequence comes from Triturus cristatus, assembly GCF_964204655.1. Lineage (NCBI taxonomy): Eukaryota > Metazoa > Chordata > Amphibia > Caudata > Salamandridae > Triturus > Triturus cristatus. Next base: position 576,453,463 of record NC_140592.1, on the reverse strand, counting down.
TATTGAAAAGGTGAAACCTTTTACATATTTGGGGAATATGTTTAATAATGAGATGAAGTGGGAACCCCTGGCCACGGCAAGAGCTCAGCAGGGTTGTGGAGGGGATGTTCAGGTTTGCCTGTAACCTAGGCCACAAGCCAGTGTCTGAGGTAGTTACTTTATATATAGCAAAATGTTTATCGGTTGCGCCTTATGGGGCAGGAGTGTGGGGCTACCATAAAAGTCGCCCATTACAAGTTGTGGAAATAAGTTTACAAAAAGACTATTGATGACTCCAAATAGCACCCCTACATTTTTTTGTCATCGAGAACTGGGGATGGAATATGTAGAAGATCGCATTGACATTGCCCCCCTGCAATTATGGGCCAAAATATGGGTGTCTGAAGAATTACTGTTTTCTTGTGATGTGATTGAAGACTGCATTAATTTGGACAAGTCATTGATGATCCCCTGTTCGGTTTGGGAGAGTATTTTGACACTCCGACGAGTATCCACAGAAACGCTAAGGCTATTTTAAAAGAGGCGCATCACATCTGGGCAACCGCGCGTCATATGTATTCTGATACGACAGGTCCCAGTTGCTTGTTTACGTGTAAACAGCAATTTTATTTAACCTTCATTACTAATATACAGACACGATTCCTTTTAACAAGTTTTCGTTTAGGCACTTTGCACTTTCTAGTGGCATTCCCAAGACAATCCGGGTGGACCGACAATCTCATTCCCTGTCCTTGTGACAACATGGCAACCCAGAGCACGCTGCACTTTATCCTATTTTGCTCATTTTACTGGGAACCAAGGGGAAGTTTTTTGGCACCACTATTAAAGAATATTTGGCCATGAACATATGTGGATGGGTTCAGATATCTGCAATCACTGAACAGTTCTGCTATTTGTACTGCGGTGTCAAATTTTATTAAAGTTGCAATGGCTATTAGAAAGCGTTATGAACTACAGTAATCAGATGGGAAGGAAAAACACTTTTTATTGTGTAATTTTTATCATGAAATTTCATGGTTGATGATGTTTCTTTTTTATATGTGATTTTTTTAATATACTTATAGTAAGTAAGTAATAATTTTATTGTTTGGTTAGTTAAAACCTTTACAATTTCCATATAAAAAGCGGCATAGCAGCAGAGATCATATTCTAAAACAGATTTTAAAAAGAAAGAAAAAGAAAACATATTACAAAACTTTCATGAATTGTATTAACAAGAGTCTGTTCCATGATCGGTTGATTTGTGACAGCAACGATGGTGAATTGCTGTTGACTGTCCTGCTTGAGCGTGTATCATCCGGGTGAGGAGTAACCAGAAAATGTGATTTTCGCTGTAATGTGACACTTTAAGAGGCATTGTGATGCAGAGATAAAGTGTTCCGGTCGCTTGACGACAGAGCTTTTGCCCCTGCCGCTTCCATGAATTGAACAAAGCGACACACTAGCTGAGCGCCTCCACCTCCGAAACATGCATTCACAGCTTGTCTGCAGGTTCTTATCCCCTTACTTACAAAGAGCTGCTTCAGTAACTGTCGCCGTTCAGTTTGTAGATCCCTGCAGATACACAATAGGCATAATAGGCGTAATACACTTTCATTGGCATCCTCACATAAGCAGCATATTGTTTGACCCTGGGGTCGTTTACAAGGGGGAAGATGCGGAAATGATGGTAAAATACTCAATCAGGAGTGAAGGTATTTTTATTTCTTCCTCCTATTAAAACCCACGCCTAAGTATGGTTGTGGCGAGGATTTATCGTAGCTGTGGACAACAAACCATCCATGGGCTTTTTCTGTGAGTATCACCTTATCTTCTACTAGTGATAGCCTATTCACTGTCTTGTTTACAATTTGTTTAAAACAATGGTAGTTCCCTGAGACCGCCCAACGTTCCTTGAGTCCCAGATGATCTATTGATGCTGTCAAATAGGTCCTTGCTGCACACTCCCTCTTTAGGTGTATTTCGTTCCATGAATGGGAGTTCAGTGTGCCCGCTTCAGCTTTTTTTATCCTGTACCAGCTCTTTGCATAGGCTCCTTTGCAGGCTATTTCTTGACTTTGCATGCAGTATTTTGGCTGGCGAGACGTATTTTGGTAAGTTAAATATCATCCTGGCCGCTCTTGGGACAGTGTTGTCTAAAGTAACCGCATCTCTTCCCCTCAGACACTCACTCCCATAAGTGATTGCCGGGATGAGTTTTGCTTGCCAGACTTGTAGCAGTGGGATAAGGCTAGGGCCGGCAGTTTTCTGTTTGATCATTTTTATAGCTACCGCAATGGAGTTGCCTCTAATATTGATTGCCTCTTTTTGTAAGTTGAAACTCCCTTTATTATCCATCATCACTCCTAAGTACTTGTATTGGTCAACTACTTCGATTGATGAATCTGCCGTATGCTAGTAGTATTTAGTGGTTTCCTTCATTGGATGTATCCTCATAACCTCATAACCTTTGTTTTGTCGTGGTTAGACCATTGGATGGTTTTATTAATAAGGATATGTAAAATTTAAATTGTAGTGTCTGTTTGTCAAACTTTTATGGTCCTGGCACAGAATAAAGTTATTCTTCACTTGCAGACCACTACTCAAAAAACCCTCCACCGACCTCAGCAAACCCAAAAAATACAGGTCAATATCCCTATTCATCATTTCCAGTGAAGGTACTGGAAAAGATCATCAGCAATTGACTCATGGCACACTTGGAGCAGAACCAGCAGCTCGTCTACTCCCATCCGGCTTCTGCAGCAATCACAACACCAAAACTGCCTTGATCACAGCCACAATGACATCCGAATCCTTCTTGACTGAGGAGAAACAGCAGCTTTGATCCTACCTTGACCACTCAGCAGCCTTCAACACCATATCCCACCACATGCTGATTGAAAGACTTCACTACAATGGCATCAAATGGGATGCGCTCAGATTGATCACCTCCTCCTCACCGGAAGAACCCAGAGGATCCACCTCCCACCTTTCACCTGTGGTGGGTACCATGGCTTATCCCTTAGCCCCACACACTTCATTGCATATGTGACCCTGCTGGCCAACATCATCAGATCACAAAGTCTCAACATCATTTCCTACGCAGACGACACCAAACTCATCCTCTCACTCACCAATGACTCCACCATCATCAGAACCAACTTCCACAGATGCATGACAATCATCGCTGACAAGATGAAGAATAACTGCCTGTAGCTGAACACACAAACAAGACAGAAGTACTGATCTTTGGCAACAGCAGCAGCACCAGGAATGACTCCTGGCGGCCAACAGACCTAGCTCCCACACCAATTCCTTCCGTCCAAACCAGAAACCTCAGAATCATCATTGACAACAAACTCACCATGAAATCACAGATCAAAGCCATCTTCTCCCCCTGCTTTCTCAATCTGTGCATGCTACATAAGATTTTCAAGTTGCTACCCCTGCACATGAGATGCACCATGACACAGGTCCTCATCACCAGTTGACTGGACTACGGCAACATACTCCATGTAGGAATTGATGCACACCTCCTACAGAGACTTCAGACCATACAGAACACTGCAGCCAAACTCATCTTTGGCCTTAACCGACGAACCCATATCATACCCACCTCTGGCAACTCCACTGGCTCCCTGGATAGAAGAGGATCCACTAGTGAAATGTAACTTCCAGGCCCTGGGTACACATTGTACCACATACTAGGGATTCATAGGCAAGCTAAATATGCCAATCAGGAATATGCAAATTTAACAATTTTTAAAGAGGGACGACTACTTTACTACTTACCAGCAAGGATAAAGCATACAGCGTTCCAAAGCCAGCAAAAATATAGAGTCCAGCAAAACATGAAAATCCAGGGTAACCGCACAGAAAAGGTAGATTTCCTATACAGGCCCCCAGCCAAGAGTTAGGGTATCCCTAGATGCGCATCCTTGCTTAGGCGATAGACTATAGGCAATTCACCACTTCTGCACTGTCTCATGTATGTTGTATGCTCTCAGAACCTACCAGCTCCCCTCTGTCAACATCTTCACCTGCCATTAACCCTGTCCATGGGGAACCATTCTTCTCTGGTGACCTCCTTGGGGATAGAACTAACCCTAGCTTACCCACAGTTGTATCCCGCCAGCTGAATAGTGCCACCATGGCAATATAGAAATGGGGTCCTGACTGCTGCCTATGTTAGGCCTCTGTCTCCAACTCAACGCAAGCTCTGCCCAAAAGGCTAACAAACAATTGAGGCCAGTGACAGCTGTCAGTGTGAAGAACCAGACCTATTGCCATCTACCGTCAGATAGAGGCTCCAATCTGGGGCCTTGGATATGCCTCACTTCAAGCTGTAGGGCTGGTGAAGATTTCTCTACTTTATCCCGATGCCTATCTGACCTATTACGTTTCTATGTTTTTTTTTTTTGGTGTGGCGGGCACCCTCATTTCACTCTTTCTTCCACCATCTCAATCTTCAATTCAGAATCTGTGCCCTGAGACTCAACTGGGGCCTGGCAGTCCAGGACTTCTAGAGCAGACACAAAGTACCCCTCAATGGGGACACACACTGTTTGTGGCATGAGAGGGTCTGTCTGGCACAGGTTACCTATCCTCTTTCGGTGTGAAAACACAGGAAACATCCACTGCTCAGAAGTGGCCTCAGCAGGGTCAGTCTTTGGAGTGCTCATTTCTCTGAGCAGGTAACCTCTGACCCATTGATCGTCCCACTCTGGATGGCTTCCAGCTCCCACCTTTTAGTTTCCATCTGGACCTCTGTACCCTGCGTTTAGGGAGAGGACCACTAGAAACCTGTTTTTTTGGGGGGTCTCCAGGACTGATGCCACTCCCAACACCTTTTTTGCCTGTGGGAGCTCAGTGCCAAGAATGCATTAAATGGGCATCTGTGGACTGATAACGACTAACTCCATGGCAAGTATACCTTCACATTCTAAGGATACTATGTCCATAGGGAAGAAAATGTTCATCCCATGGGCCTGGGTCACCTTACAGATGCTGTTCTGGGTAAATCAGCCATGCAACCACCATGGTCTAGCTGGCACAAGTATGCCACAGAGCAGAACAAGGACCCCGTTCACTGTGACCTCCTGGAAGTGACAACTACCACCCAACAGGATCACCTGCTTATTTTCAGGGTCCACAACCCACCTAAGGGAAACTAGGGCATGCTCTACTTTTTCCTCCTGGGGAAAACATCCCCCTGAGGCTACACTGGCCAGCCCTGTGGAGTGCCCATCGGTGGGTGGTTTCCTGGTACACACAGAGTCCCTTTTCTTGTGTCCTGTCTGGAGACAGTCATAATACCTGGGGTGGGTGAATGGGGTACCCTCCGGTTCCGCTCATCAAAACCTCCCCTCCTGGGGTCTCAAGAGATCCGGGAATCCTTCCCGTAAAAAATCTTTTGGATCCCTTTTGGGCACTTTTATGTATTATCCTAGCCTTCCCCTTCTCTCTCTGGAGGGAACCACAACCACCCTTCCTGTGGTTACTTCCTGGTACTTTCTTGGAAACTCTGTAATTGGTCAGCTTCCTTCTCAAGCTCTCTGGGCACAGTGATCTTGTTCTCTATTATGGCCTGGCACAACTCTGTAAAACAATTAATTTAAATGTGCTCTTTCATACTCAAATTCTATAGCCCATCATAATCATTTACTTTCGTGCCCTTCACCAAACCATCCTGTGCCTTACTGGAAGAATCCACAAAATCTACCCATTACTAATATGACTGCTTTTGGCTATCTCTGAGCTCTAGGCAATAGTTCTCAGGGGTCCGACAAATCTTGGTGCTAAAGGCTTCCTTTCTGGGAGCATACTTCAACTGGTCAAGTTCTAATAATGTATCACTTCTGGTAATGAACATGTGCTTCCCCAGACCGGCTCCCAATCCTCCTCTTCTGGGACTCTTCCCCAGCACCTCAGAGGAGGCACTTAGAGACTCTCAGGATGTCAGGCAGAGGCCAGCAACAGGGTCTTGTCCAGGTCCAGTTACCACTGGTCGGCTAGGAAATTGCAGGGAAGTCCTCGTGTAGCTTGTTGTATTACTGTAGCTTGAACAGGAGGTCAGACATCTCACTTCCAGGCCCGGGGTACACTTTGTGCCATATACTAGAGATATATAAGTAAGTTAAATATGTGAAAAAGGAATATGCCAATTCAACAACAGGCACTTTATTACTGGTTAGTGGGGTAACGTGCAGAGTTCTAAAAGCAGCAGAATAAAGGGGCCGGCAAAATGTGAATAATCTAGGGTAACTACATAGGAAAGCCAGATTTTCTACAAGCAGGCTTTGTGATGATCTAAATTGTGATTGGCTTCATTGGTCACTCAAAATAAAATTCACAAGTCGGAGAAAAAACAACTTCACACATTATGCACACAATTAGCTTCTTTTTCATCATGTATCTTTGTCCCATGCCACGGTCCTTGCCCTAAGAAAAGAAGGAGAAGGGTGTCATGTAATTTGGTGTCTGATTAGACATATTAGGATAGTAGCTGTAGAAAATTATTGCATTGACAAAAATAATTTACAAGAAACATATATGTTAAATATAGTTGAAACATACAAAAATATCATTAAAACTCATTAAAAGGGGGGCGTGGTCTGGCCACGTATGAAGACGGCCGCCTAATTGTGAGGCTCTGCTCTGGGTCGGCACTCAAATGGATTGAACATCTATTTGCAGGTGTCTAAGGATGTTCTTTTGGCATTTCTGAGTAATCGGAACATTGAAGCTGTCAGCTGTGAAAATTTCGTCCTGCTAGACCATCTCTAACTGGCTTTTCTGAGGTGTGGATACATTGTGGCTTGCCGGCCTCGCAGAATCCTAGGATCCCCGGAGCTTGCGCAACCTGAACTCCCGATGAACTCACTTCTAATTGGGCTGTGACTCCAGACACACCGGCTGGAGGAAACATTCCCGGTCAAAAACATTTTTTCTTTATGCGGTAAACCGGCCCTTTTTATAATCATCTATAACTGAAGTGTTGTATTCTGAGGAAAAAAGCAGGTCACAATTCCCTTTTATTATACAAGACTGCTAATACAACAATTTTAAGAAATACTGCTCCTTTTGCCTTTTTAAGCATTTTTCCACAGTTCCTTTTCAAGCAAGAAACATTGTTTCAATACACTTCTGCCAGGCCCAGCAGTAATTTATGTTCTCTGGGTTAAGGTTAAGCTTTTTTCAACTGCTTCAGTGAAATAAGAAACATTGCTTCAACACAGGGCTGCCAGGCCCAGTAATAATTTATGTTCCCTAGAGCATGTGTGACTTGTATTCCTGCTGACTCCTCTGCTTAATGGACTAAGAATGGAACAATGTGAACCTGGATTTAAGAAACAATATTTATGAAAAAAGGCAGCTTTACCTTTTGCTAAAAGTAATCGGTATACAGACATGTGTTAAAAAAGGAAGTGAGTTGATAGCACATTATATTCACTGCTTACCTGCTAATTGGGCTACAAGTGTTGCAGGGGTCAGTCTGGATGTAATATTCCCAGTCTCATATATTATATATGATGAATGACGACTCCACTTGAGGCTTAACATAATCAAAGTGCAGAACTGCGCAATCTGCATTTTTTTCTCTCACATGAGGATTTAATGCTGTCTGCATGTACATCAATATGCATCAATGCTATTCATATAGCGCAAACTCCTCATTTCTTTTTCTACTCACAACTTAAGTCACAGTGCAATATTCCATTTAGACATATGTCTATCAGCTTAAGAGCTCATTTTTGTTGGTCATGCTTTTCATGCTCTACCACAATACTCAAATAATATCATCAATATTTATACGCAACCTATTTGTCTCATGATAATTTTCATTAAAATAAGGAGATTTTTCAGCTGCAGGCCTACTGGTTGCTTACTCTATTAATCTACATAAAACTGCTTCAATATTTTCCTCAATGCTTTTTGACTCCAATAGCACTTGATTATATCTTGCTTTGTGGAATCTGGCTCATATGTCATTTAAGTGCTAATTCATTTAATATCCTGATAATCATTTATTTATTCACAACTGAAGATTACTCATCTCGGTGCCTTACATTCGCTCTACTTGAAGGGTTGTTTGTCTGCAGTTTTAAATATTCCCCGACATTTGAAGTTAGAAGTGAATGTCTAATAACAAGAGTGGAAACAAACCTTCTCATTCACTTTTATTTGCTGATGCATTAAAACAACCACGCAAGATGTCTGGGAAAAACTCCACTGCATCAACTTCTAATAAGGCACATAATACTTCCTCGGCGGTATCCAATGCTGGCATGGATAGTCTTTTCCAAGAAACGTCAACAATCAGCTGTCGGCTAACAGACATGGATATAAACATTTCATCTCTTACCTCAGAAACTAAATCAATACGAGCTGACGTAGCACTATTCCATGCTAAAACTGAGGGTCTTGATCAACGTTTGACAATTGTTGAAAATAAAATCGCTTCAACGCAGTCTAGAGATGAAGAACTTCTTTTTCTGCGTAGTAAGTTAGTGGATTTAGAACACCGCAGCAGAAGAGACAATATTCGGTTTTTTGGATTTCCAGAAAAAATTGAAGGCCAGAATACCAGACTTTTTGTGTGATGTACTCCCTAAATTAGTTGACATTCAGTTCGATCCACCGCTTGAGAGCACATCGATTAGGTCATCCACGGCACGGTAAAGACACACGTCCAAGACCCCTTATTGCTTTTTTCGCAAGGCATGAGTAAGTTCGACAACTACTGATAGCAGCACGTACTCAGGGTTCCTACTCTTATGACGGTTATGAAATACGATTGACAGCTGATTTTTCCCGTGACACCAATGAAAGAAGGAAAGCGTTTCTCTCCATGAGACCTCAATTGAGGAAATTAGACATTAAGTATGGTTTGTTTGATCCAGCACGCTTTTGAGTCTCTAAGAATGGGGACACCAGAGACTTCTACAATCCAGATGAATTACAACGTTTTTTGGTTGACATGACATCTCAAGACATGGACACCCAGTCTGCTCCTACCCCTGCTCCTTCTCGGAATTCTCAAGCTATTCCCACATCTGTGGATGACATGCGTCGCAATCTACATGAATCCCGTCAAAGAGGCGGAGAATTTGAACTGTCTATTCGCAGTCAAGATTATACATCTTCCGCCTTAAACACTGTCTCCACCTTAACTCAGGAACAACGTCGAGATAAGTCCCGTTCTCCTCTAAAGTCTGCCTCTAATGAGAAATAATTTTGATGTCATGGCTCCTATATAACTTATTAAGCCATAGGTTGCAGCTACTTTTGCTTATGTCTCTCTAATTGACAGATATAGATGAACTCTGTGCTGTTTTACTGGTTAAATGTTCTTGTCATTTTGGAATGTTCTATTTATTTTTCCTCTATTCATGAATAGATAGTCACAACTCTGTAGCATTTTACATATATTAGTCATCAACATGTCTCAGTATTAACTTTTCATGCTGATCTTTTATTAGATCTATTATTTAGGTTATGGATTTATATTATTCACTACTATTATATTTCTTGATGATGTCCTTTATAGGTTATTAGTGCATGATTTATCTATCACATGCAGTATAGTTATTTTATCTATGATGTTGACTATTTGACCTATTCTTAGATATTTATATATTTCAAATCCTATATCTTTATCAATATTTAGTTTAATATGACTTAAATCTTCTAATATATTTCCAAAATGTTATATTATAAATGTTATGCTCTCTTAATATGCTATGCTTTAAAGGGCTGATTTTATATCCCTTCATATTCCTTACTAGCTTAGTTCATATTTTCTATTTTGACTTTTTTTATTCTTTCAGGGTTTTTCTTTCCTAGCTTCTCATATCAATGTTATTGGCCACTTTAAATTGCTTTTTTTCCCCTTCTTTTTTCTCTCTTTAAATGTTCTAGCCCTGGATTTTCCTCATTAATGGAGTCCCGGCCCAGAGCGGTGCTCTAGTGCTCCCAGACCCGTGGTTAAAAGTCTATTGTTATTCTATGATACTCTTTCTATTATTCGTTTGTAGTCTATAAATCTTTCTTTATTTGCTTTCTATACTTTATCTTTATTTATCTTTCTTATTGGTGGGTTTTTTCCTTTCCTCTTCTATACCCATTTCCATCACATCTTTTTGCAAGTCTCTCTTTTTTATTTTTTATTTATTTTCTTTCTTTATTTTTATTTCTAACATGGTCCTTGCTCATGATTTTTGTGCTATATCCTGGAATGTCAATGGATTAACAAACTATATCAAACGGAAGAAGGTTATTTCCTATTTACAATCTAAAAAGGTGGATGTGGCTCTTCTTCAAGAGACTCATCTTAATACACTTGAGTCTGAAAAACTTCGTAGAGATTGGGTGGGTAAAGTTATCCACAATAGTATCAGCAATGAGACTTCTTCAGAAGCAGGCCCTATTCGAAAATGTGGGGTAGCAATCCTTATCAGAAAAACATTACCAGTTTGTGTACTTAAAACATGGGAAGGCTCACAAGGCAGATATGTTTTTGCAAAAATGTGCATTGGTAATATTCATATATGTGTGGGTTCAGTTTATGCTCCTACTGGTGCTAAAAAAGATTTCTTTCTACGTTTGAATCGTTTGCTGTCAGAGATTGATGCCTCACAATACATCATTGGAGGCGATTGGAACCTGGTGAGAGATCCAGTTTTGGACAAAACTGGACCTCTTGATAAGAATAATGCAGCAGACAGAGCCCTCATGAATGATATCATTGCAGACAACGGCCTTATAGATCATTGGCGCTTATCACACCCAAATGACGTTGAATATACATTCATATCTCCCTCCCATGGCACCTTATCGAGATTGGATTACTTTTTAATTTCTCAGAGAACGGTCCAATCAATCCAAGATTCTTGTATTTTGGAGGCATCCATCTCTGATCATTCTCCGGTCCTCTTGTGTCTACAGACTGGGACACCCAAACCAGGTCGTAAACCCTGGAGAATGAACATCCAAGGTCATAAAACACCCCTTGGTAAAAAACAATTGCTAGAACATCTTCATGATTATCTCACATTTAATCAATCAATCAATCAATCAATCGCATTTATAAAGCGCGCTACTCACCAATAAAGGGTCTCAAGGCGCTGGAGGGGAGGGGGGGGTCAGTGCTCGAAGAGCCAGGTCTTGAGCTGCCTTCTGAAGGAGAGGTGGTCAGGTATGGCGCGAAGGTGGCTGGGCAGCGAGTTCCAGGTTTTCGCTGCTAGGAAGGAGAAGGATCTTCCTCCGGCGGTGGCTTTGCGGATGCGGGGTACGGCTGCCAGGGCCTGTCCGGTAGAGCGTAGAGTGCGCGGAGGAGTGTAGAAGGAGACGCGGTTGTTGATGAGTTTGGGTCCGAGGTTGTGAAGGGCTTTGTGTGCGTGGGTGAGGAGTCAGAAGGTGATCCTCTTGTTGACTGGGAGCCAATGAAGTCTCTTCAGGTGTCCGGAAATGTGGTGGTGGCGGTGTATGTCCAGGATGAGTCGTGCGGCAGCGTTCTGGATCCGTTGTAGTTTCTTCTGCAGCTTGGTGGTGATGCCGGCGTACAGAGTGTTCCCGTAGTCCAGGCGGCTGGTGACGAGGGCGTGGGTGACGGTCTTCCTGGTGTCGGTGGGGATCCAGCGGAAGATCTTGTGGAGCATGCGGAGGGTGTTGAAGCATGCCGAGGTCACCGAGTTGACCTGTCTGGTCATGGAGAGGGATGAGTCCAGGATGAAGCCGAGGTTGTGTGCGTGGTCGGTGGGTTGGGGAGTGCTGCCTAGGGCGGGGGGCCACCAGGAGTCGTCCCATGCGGTGGGAGTAGGGCCGAGGATGCGGACCTCTGTCTTATCTGTGTTCAGTTTCAGCCGGCTGTCTGTCATCCAGTTCGCTACTTCCTTCATTCCGTCATGTAGTCTGGTCCTAGCTGAGGTGGGGTTGTTTGTGAGGGATAGGATGAGCTGGGTGTCGTCGGCGTAGGATATGAGGTCGAGTCCGTATTTGCGTGCGATGTTCGCCAGGGGGGTCATGTAGACGTTGAAGAGGGTGGGGCTGAGGGAGGATCCTTGGGGTACGCCGCAGATGATCTCCGTGGCTGTGGATCTGAAGGGGGGCAGGCGGACTCTCTGAGTCCTTCCGGAGGGGAAGGAGACGATCCATTCCAGGGCCTTGCCTCTGATGCCGGCGTTGCTGAGGCAGCGTATCAGGGAGCGGTGGCAGACCGTGTCGAAGGCTGCAGAGAGGTCCAGGAGTATGAGGGCCACGGTTTCTCCCTTGTCGGTCAGGGCTCGGATGTCGTCTGTGGCTGCGATGAGGGCGGTTTTGGTGCTGTGGTTGGCCCTGAAACCGAACTGTGTGGGGTCGAGGGAGTCGTTGGTTTCCAGGGCGGTGGTGAGTTGAGCGTTGACGATTTTCTCAGTCACTTTGGCGGGGAACGGTAGGAGAGAGATGGGCCGGAAGTTTTTGAGTTTGGTGGGGTCTGCTGTAGGTTTCTTTAGGAGGGCGTTGAGCTCTGCGTGTTTCCAGCTCTCCGGGAAGGTGGCGGCGGTGAGGGAGGCGTTGACGTCTCGGAGGTGCGGTGCGATGATGCTGTCGGCCTTGTTGTAGATGTGGTGCGGGCAGGGGTCTAATGGGGATCCGGAGTGGATCGAGTTCATGACGCGGGTGGTCTCCTTGGTGGTGGTAGGGCTCCAGGTGAGGATGGTGGTGATGTTGGTGGCGGGTTCCGGGTGGGGGTTCGCGTTGGCGGTCGGGAAGCTGTTGTATATGTCGATGATCTTGTGGTGGAAGAAGGTTACGAGGGAGTTGCAGAGGTCCTGTGAGGGAGGGATGGGGTTGTTTTCTGCATCCGGGTTGGAGAGCTCTTTGACGATGCCAAATAGTTACTTGCTGTTGTGGGCGTTGTTGTCAAGTCTGTTCCGGTAGGCTGTTTTTCGTGCGGCGCGGAGGTGTTGGTGGTGTTGGCGGGTGGCGTCTTCAGGGGGGCCAGGAGGTTGGCGCAGTCGGAGATCCAGTTTGTGAGGTTGTTGGCGGCTTCGTTTGGGTCAGTGGTGCTGGTGGGTTGGTTCTGGGAGAGGGTTGATGCGAGCTGTTCAGTGGTGATACGATTCCAGTGTCTTCTTGGTGGTTGCTGGGTGTGGTGAAGCACGGTGGTCTTCTTGAAGCTGAAGTGGACACAGCTGTGGTCCGACCAGGTGAGTTCGGTGGCGTGGCTGACGGTGATGTGTTTGCTGGAGGAGAAGATGGGGTCGAGCGTGTGTCCGGCGTGGTGGGTGGGTGTGTTGACTAGCTGTTTCAGTCCCAGGTAGGCGAGGTTGTCCAGTAAGGCGGTGGTGTTTTTGTCGGTGAGGTTCTCCAGGTGAAAGTTGAGGTCTCCTAGGAGGATGTAGTCGGTGGACGAGAGTGCGTGAGGGTTGACGAAGTCTGCGATGTCTTCGCTGAACTTGGTGCGAGGTCCTGGAGGTCTGTACATGAGGGTGCCTCTGAGGGTGGTCTTGGGGTCGCTGTGGATCGTGAAGTGGAGATGTTCGGCGTTGGGGAGTGAGTCGTCAGTGTGGGTCGAGATGCGGATGGAGCTTTTGTGTGCGATGGCGATGCCTCCTCCGATGCGGTTGGTGCGGTCTTTCCGGATGATTTTGAAGCCGTCGGGGATGGCTATGGCGATGTCGGGTGCCGAGGAGGGGTTCATCCAGGTCTCGGTGAGGAAGGCGATGTCCGGGTTTGTTGAGTTGATGAGGTTCCACAGTTCGATGGCGTGCCTGTGGACGGATCGGGTGTTGACCAGGATGCAGTGGAGATTGCTTCCGGGGGAGTTGTTCTCGGCGGGAGCAGAGTGGGCCCGAAGGCAGGTGAAGCGGCAGTTGTTGCAGGTGAAGGGTCCATGGGTCCGTTTCGGGGTGGCGTGGTAGCAGCCCGGATTCAGTGGATTCTCAAAGGGTCATATGGGCTGCTGCTAAAGCTGATATTCATGGTAGACTTATGCGAGATGCAGCCCAGTTCAACAAACAAAATATTGCTAAACAAAATCAATTGGAACAGGACATTACCAATGTCACACGTTTATATACTAAAAGCCCTACTTGACAAAATCGAAAATTACTGGAACAATCACGCATGGCATTAAATTCTCTTTTCACCTCTAAGGCGGAATATGCCTTACAAAAAATGAAAGAGAGGGATTATGAACAGGGTGAAAAAGCGGGTAGACTTCTAGCAGCACAATTGAAGCAAAGTGAGGTTGCCATGGCTATCCCTGCTTTACAATCCTCTAAGGGTTCCATGTTAACATGTCCTCAGGATATTGCTAATGAATTTGCCACATACTATAAATCTTTATACACTCCAGACGCCCATATAGATCAGGGTAAAATGTTGTCTTTTTAAATGGATTAGAACTACCATCTCTTTCTGATAAAGATAGATCCCTACTGGATAAAGACATTAGTAAAGAAGAGATTTCTCACGCTATCCTTAAACTTCCTTATCACAAACACCAAGAGAGGATGGTTTTCCAGCAGAATTTTATCGCTGGTCCGGAGATAAAATTATAGACTGTTTGCTTGCGGCATTTCAAGAAGCCGAACGTACTTCCACCTTAGGTTATATATCTAATAAAGCAGTAATAGCAGTTTTACCAAAACCAGGAAAAGATCCACTTCTTTGTAGCAGTTATAGTCCCATTTCACTTATTAACTGTGACATTAAAATTTTAGCTAGTATTCTTGCGTCTCGTCTGCGCAGAGTTATTCCCTCTCTCATTCATAATACTCAGGTGTTTTTCACCTGGTCGATCTTCCAGAAATCATTTACACTCCCTAGCTCACACTCTGCATACTGCTAACTCTTTACAGGATGATGCTTTGGCATTATCATTAGACGCTGAAAAGGCATTTGATAGAGTGGAGTGGGAATATTTATTCCTAATCTTAGAAAAATTTGGTTTGGGAGAACAATTTATAAGAAAGATTAAATTGTTATATGAACAACCCACTGCACTGGTCAATTGTGGAGGATTTACTTCCGATACGTTTACTATACAGCGAGACACCCGCCAGGGATGCCCCGTCTCCCCACTTTTATTTTTATTAGCCATTGAACCTTTAGCGGCCGCTATTCGGCAATCTTCCAATGTGGTTGGTATTTCCTTACCGGTGGGTGAATCTAAACTTTATCTATATGCGGATGATATACTGCTCACTATCACTGATTTAAACAGATCTTTACCATCATTACTTCAAATTATAGAGGAATTTTATTCTTTTTCTGGGTGTAAAATAAATTGGGATTAGAGTGAAGCACTTCCCATTTCAGATGGCACCTCAAGGGATGTGATACAGGGATATCCATTTCATTGGCAACCTTCTCGGTTAAAATATTTAGGTATCTTGGTAAATAAGGGTTTGGACGCCATGGTATCAGATAATTTAGGGCCTTTTATCATTCAGATGCAACGAGATTTTGATAAATGGAAAGCGCTGGGTATGTCTTTATGGGGTAGAGTTCAATTGGTGAAGATGGTTACGCTACCGCGCTTTCTTTATATTCTTGGTATGCTTCCTCTTCATGTTCCCTTATCCATATTGCGCCTTATAGATTCCAAAATTAAATCTTTCATATGGGGTTCTATTAAACTTTGTCTGGCTATACATAAATTAAATTTACATCATTCCTATGGTGGTCTCAGTCTTCCCTCCATTAAACATTATACCATTGCCTTGCATTTATCTCAGCTCTCATACATGCTCCACGATAATTTAAATACACCACATTGGGTCCATGTTGAGCGACATCTTCTCTCTGCAACAAATGGTCTTGCAGTTTTATATGGATCTGGTTCAAGCCGAATAGATCCACGTAACCTCCTATTGTCTGCAATGCGTAAGATATGGCAAAGAGCGCATCATATCTTGGGCATTAATTCTCGTTTACATGTAAAGGCTCCGATATGGAACAACTCCAGAATACACATTAAAGGTAGAAGCTTTCTATCGCCTCAATGGAAATCAGCAGGCATTCTCACACTAGACCAAATTCTCCATGACGGGGATCTTAAACCTCTATCACAGTTAATGGATGAATTCAACTTACCCCGCTGCAGCATGCCAAATACGATCAACTTAGAAAATCTCTTCTCAAAGCTCTTGGTTCCACACCTTGGTCATTATCTATATCACCAATAGTGTTTTATTTAAAAATTTGGGGCAAACAGAAAGGTGTCATTTCAGGTCTCTACAAAACAATTACATCTCAATTATTTTCACACCCATTATTCTGCGATCTCCGACATAAATGGCAAACACGTTTACAGACTTCTTTTTCAGATATGGAATGGATGAATATACTAGATGGTTTGGATAAGGGAGCTCGAGAAGCTCGTTTAAAGTTTTGCTTATTTAAAATTCTACATGACTGGCATTGGTCTCCGGTTGGGTTATATAAGGCAGGCTTGTTACCGCATTCCAATTGTTGGAGATGTAATGCTTCTGGATGTGATATTATTCATATTCTTTGCACATGTCCATTGGTTAAACATTATTGGTCTTACATAGGTCAGACCTTACATAAGTCTATCTCACTGCATTTACCCCTTTCCACAGCTAATATTATATTACATGATTTCAGAAATGTTTCCACTCTTTCTAAACCACAATCTTGTTTCCTACATACTGCGCTTGCAACTTCTAAAATCTGTATATTAAGACAATGGAAATCTTCCACTCCACCAGCTCAAGAGTCCTGGTTATCTGCTACGATTCAAAATGCTTCACATGAAAGGATTATATATAATATTCAAGATCAACTAGAGTTATTTTCACAGATGTGGAATCCTTTTTTAGTTTCTTAACATGTTTGTATTTGTTATCATTTAGTTTTTAAAACTTGATTGTATATGCTTTTTCACTCTTTCCTTTATATATTGTTATATATATTTATTGTCCTAGATAGCATAATATTAAATATTGTTTTATATATGGATTTACTTTTTAATTTCTATCATATGATCCTTACCCTTATTACTTGTATTTGAGTTTTCTTGTTTTTGTTTAATGATTTTGAAATGCTAATAAAAAATATCAACACACAAAAAAAAACTCATTAAAACAATTGATAAAGTGCAGAAATAAAGTGCAAATAACAGTGAGATGAATATTAGTTTTCTCATTTGGGCACAAACTATGTACAGGATGTAGACTAGATCCAGTATTAATCAGGCCAGTCTGGTGCTTACTGGGGTCAATTTGTGCATACAAACCCGGAATAAAGCACGAACATCATGAGTTTAATGTCTCTCATACAAAGAATGTAAAAACCAAGTTGTTCATAACCTATAGGCCTTGATCCTTCCCTTGCTGTCTTCCTAGAAATTCCTGCTTGCTTAACATTTTTCCATATTCGTAAATTTGTCAAGTACAAGCATTTTATAACTAAGCTGATATATATAGGTTCAGGCCTATGGAAACTCAGGGCCATGTTTATGGTTTGGAGAGAAATCCACCAATTCATGGAGAAACTCTCAATACAAAGTAGAATATACCAGCAGAACTTCCTCCACTGAGTGAGTAGTGTAGAGCAAGTTACGCCACCAGATTCCAGTCTGTATGTAGAGTTTCTTCTAGAAATTAGATGATTCTACTTTCTTTCATATCTTTATCTTACAGCTTGTTTTATAATATATCAACCAATTACTTGAGTTGTCTCACAAGTGAAAGACAACTGTACAGTGCAAAAGTGGTCTGTAAGAGTATACTTGTCTGTGCCTTACTGGACAACATTACAAGGAGAGAAGCAATACCCCTTGAAAAAGAAGAACAAACGGACATTGAGGATACATCTTTACAGGTGCCCTTCCATGTGTACTCTGAAGCACAAGAGGGTTATTTGAGGAGAACTGCCATAATGAACACTTTCTTTTCATAAAAAATCAACTTTTACATCCAGAATGTAAATGCAAACATCTAAATGATGACTGCACCTGTCACTGAAATGAATAAGTGTTTCAAAATCATTTGTCAATTATGACATTCTTTCACCTGAACATCATTGCATAGTTGAATTTAATTGAATGCAGGGTGTGGACTTGTAAATCTCTATCCACAAAGTCTTTCTTTCTAAGATTGTTAGGCATACGTCTAGTCCCATGAAGAAAGGCATTGTTAATGGTCCAAATGTATTCAAATTCACTTCATCCATGTGACGTGTCACATGCAAACCAGTACGGGAATTCTGAGCTAGTACATTAACTAATAATTTCCCTCGCAACAATACATTATTCTAAAATGTAGATGCTATCCATATATCCCCATCCAACATTACATGAAAATGGTCAATATATCTTATCATGTTTATGTTTTGTAGCCTATAAAGTTTATTCAACATACAAACATTGAATGACACTTGGGTATCCATGTGTGTTTGGGCCTGTTGAGGGCCATTGGCATGCCATGACCACTTCAGGACCAACAATGTTATCTACCTCTTAGCTGGTCTATACCAACAATAATTATTTATTAAACTCTATGTAAACTCACATCAAATACATACCAGCACAACAAACATGTTGCATGTATAAGTCTGTCAACTATACATAGCTGACAATATTGTGCACATGCCTGTCAACATCTCTGGTTGATGTTTTGGGTACAGGCATGGATGTTTACATGAACATGGAGCTATTGTAGGATGGTGTTGAAGGCTAACATGAAATGTTAATCTGTACAATAATTCGGATTGAACTATTCTATGTATGTGATGTCAGCAGACATAAATTTAGTCTTCACCAAAATAATGAAGAACAATGAGATTCTGCAAAGAGGATTTCCTTGGACTTTGGCTTATAAAATTAGGAACCTATGTCACATTTTGAAATATACAACATTAATTTTGTTAAATACGTACACTCAAACAGCAGACATTTCTTTTGGAGGCAATTTATTAGTGACCAAAGAAAGTGACATTGGTAAAATCGTGTTGAAACATCCAAGTGAATTAGTCATTGTAGTGGGTGATTTTAATCTGAAATGTATGCCTTAAAGGGCCGATCAATCAATGAGTGAACTGTTAGAAATGTATAATGTTCAATCTGTAAATATTCTATACTATAAAACCATGAAATGTTCTGCAATGATGTGTAAGGCCAGTACAGAGATGATTTGCCATAATGCCTATAGAAATCAGTCTCACCAACAGACCAGACATTTGGGATTGGTCATTAACTCTGTCCAATCAATTATATATTTGTTCTGGTTTGTAATTTTATGCACACTACAAACTTTAATATTTTATAAAACAAAGGTCACACCAGATGAACCTAGCTCTGCACCTCCATACTGTGACTCAAATGACTTTACTCACTGTTGTCAGTTATCCTTTCTGGTTTACAACCAGACTAATTGAAACAGACTGAGTTCCTCTCAAAATGTATCACCTCAAAAGGATAAGCCTGCTTTTTACTCATCTATGTTAAAGAAATAATTTCATGTTTACGAGTGCCATCTAAACTAATCATCAGCTTGTCTGTAATGAATCCAGTTTCAAACTCATTTTGAAAAGAATGGTTTCATGAAAAATGTCAATTATTGAAAAATAAACTGCATCAAATGCCTCACCAAACACTAAAAGAGCATAAAAGTCACTACAAATAGATGGTTAGAAAGAAAAAACAAATATTCTATTATAAGAATTGGGGCTTATTGTCAGAGGTAGTTCAATCAACAGACTCAAGGAAGTTCTAGAATATCATCAATCACAGCTATGCAATGCATCCACTTTTCTAGCATAGGTTATGCACCTTATGAACGTATGTGGTTAACGCAAAGATCTGCCCAGTACAGCAAACTACAGAGCTGAAAACGCTATCAGTAACTTTTCATCTTAACTGGATCTTAGTCTGTCTATGAAGCTAAGCAGGTATGCAGGACCAGACAATCTACAAGGAGTGGGCTGGATGGAGCAAACATTTTTGCCCTTCTTCCCTTGGGGAACTGAAACAGGAAATTTTAAAATTTCAGTGAAAGGGACACCTGTAAAGCCAATTTTGTAAGAAAAGCGACCCCAGTCTCCCAGAAAAATACAAGATAAGTAGACTACTGTATAATAGTGCCAAAGAATCTTCAAAAATTATTTTACAGCATCTGGAGGATTGAATTTCGAATTATGGTCTTATACCTATTGAGCAGAGCAGCTTACATGAAGGCTTCTGGGCCACGGCTTAGTATTTAATCAAACTTAATGGTAATTCATGGTGGTACTTTGTTGGCTTCGAAGCAGCTTCTAATTTAATAGGTAGAGAATGTCTTTGGAGGAAATTGGGTGATTGGAATACTCCTCCAGGCCTGCTATCAATCCTCTGAGCATTCCAAGACTTAAACTGGACACTGTTGGAGATAGGTCTAACTTTCATTTTTCAAGAATTAAAAAAATAGATTTTTAGTTTTGGGAGAGATGAGCAGCTCACTAATGCAAGTGTAGAGAAGGTAACCTCATACAACTTGGTTTAACCTTTTATAGTAATGTATGCTAGACAGAGAATTTAAATAATATGACAGGTTAAACTATGACCATGTCTGGGTAGGTAATCAAATTTAAGTATGAATGAACGGCCTATTCATAGGCTCACCTTTCAACTGCTTTCAAAGGCAAAATCTCCCCTCTTCCACTATAGAGAGTTAATGAACTGTGATTTACTGTTTAAAAAAAATTGCTCATCTCCTCTCTTATGTGATGGTACAAGCAATTGGAGGCGATCCCTCATTAGAGATATTCATTTGATAATATTCAATTTTCGAGCAGTGAACATTCAAATATTTCGCAACTTTACTGAAAAGAGGTACAAGCAAGTGAAAGAAAATAGATAAGATTATTAATAAATCATTAAAATCAATACAATGAATTGCATGTCACACTTGGTAAGATTGAGCAATGGGATCCACATCCCTAGAATAAGGCACTGAGAGTATCTGCTTTATAGATTTCTCTCAGAAATGATTAAAAGTACCTTAGGAAGATATACTCAATCTTCATCACTTTAACCTCTTTAGGGATTTAAGAGTGGTTCTTATGTATAGATCGTTGTCTGATCGTCAGCTAAGAACAGAAATCCTACAATTTTGTTTACGTTTTTCCCCGAATATAAACAAGGATAGGAAATTATGTAGGCAACTGTTTTTGTGATTTTAATTATATAAGATCATGCTCTCATGTGTTGTTGGCTTGTCTGATATTTTCAGTTGCGTGTAAAAATATTTTCTAACCTTTGTTCTTCAAATGTTGTACATTGTCACAATCAGCTGCAACAAATCTCATAGCAAATCTGTGCTTCCTAGCTATGATGATTGACCTCATTCTTTTTCAAAATTTTGAAAGTAATATTGATATTTGTGTTTGATATTTATGCATGTATTAGTTTAACAGGCCTTATTTGTGTAAATAAACTTAATTTTTTTCTTTCTATTATTACTAATCAAAAAGACAAAAATGAAATCACAATGTTGACTAATGCATGGTGGGTCTGTGCCTGTATAATAGAATCTACTTTTTTAGATACATCTTATAAAAATCAGAGGCAGTGGGTGTCGTGTGAAGACAAACTAAAATCCTCTTAGTTGGTCAGCCTACATTTATGGACAACACAACCAGTTGATATGGGCATGTTCACCAGCTGGCAATTAACATAAGGATGGTACACATAGATTTAAATATATTGGCTTGAAAGACAGGTGACTGCCTTGCCAACAGAAGGATATCAGTTTGGTAATATTTGCTATGCCTAGATTTATAGTAGATGTTGTGCCAAGCATGTTCCACTCCACCCGAAACCTTGCTATGCAACATAACAAAGTGTTCAAAATTATAAGCCAAGAAGCATATAAACATACACCTTCCAGCCTGTATTTAGAATGATGCCACCTGATCTTCATGAGACCACGTAGGAATGAAAATATGGCATTCATTCAATTAAATATTGACATCATGTATTTGCAATAACATATAATATTTACACCCTATTTAATCTGCTATTTGCATGTTTACAACTTTCTAATAAATCTTACATGTGACACAGGCACAACATCACTAGCAGTAGAGATGACATGAGACCTCTAAATCATCTCCTCTTGTAGTGGATGTTATATTAACAACATGTATGTCATTCACATGATAAACCACTGGAATGTGTTGTTACAACAAACTGTGGACAGATAATAAAAAGGCCTGGTATGATTAACAGGCAACAACAATAGAAGTAGTTCCAAGAAAGTGTTTGTCCTATATACCATGTTCTCAAAACAAAACATGTCATTATGATTTTTAACAACAATAAGATGTGATTATCTGAGACGGATACATACGTTTCTGTCTGTAAAAACCATAGCATTCACATGTGTGATACCATCTTTGCATGCACCATAAAACAACATGCCAGAAATACATTCTGAGCATTGAAAAAACTTAAATTCATGTGTACTGTGAAAAGCAGGAACACATTTGCATGTCAGGAGTAACAAGGATATAATGTCTCACTAGGAGTAAATCTAAAATCACCTGTTGTCCCCATAATGTCATTGCGATTAATGTTCCAACATGTTGATGGCACAGTACGTAACGAACAAAAATCGAGTAATTTGAAAAGAGCATGCCCTAGGGAATTATGATAGGATACAGTGAGATTCCGCTGCAATCGCGTATCTCGAAAAAATACTTTTTTTCTAGAGACCCTTCATCCACCAGGGTTTCCCCTAGGTGGCATGCTTCATCATTGGGGTTCATCTCAATCCTCTACAGATTGAGGCGTGCTGAGACTTGCGAATACGCAGGAGCACTTACTGGTGTAGCCTAAGTGAAGGGGAGAGGAGTGGAAGAAGAAAAAATGTAAAATACTTAACTAGTGAGCCACTCTTTCATTCCCGCCCCTAGTTTGTAAGGTTAAAATCAGGGGTTATCACTGAGATAAAACGGGACCATAATGAGTCTGGTTGTGTCAGTAATGGATAGCCAACATGTTTAGAGCCGTTCCCCTATTGGCTCTTCATCAGGACTCTACTTTTAATTTTTACTTCTTCCACTCCCCTTCACTTCACTTAGTCTACACCAGTAAGCGCTCCTGGAAATTTGCAAGTCGCAGCACGCCTCAATCCGTAGAGGATTGAGATGAACTCCAAAGATGAAGCATGCCACCTAGGGGAAACCCTGGTGGGTGAGGGGTCTCTAGAAAAAGAGTCTTAGTTTGTTACATAACAGTCAGGAGGCTAAACCTAGCCTCTACATCTACCTCCCCTTTTCTTTGTTTGTAACTAGATGGCACAGTACGATCATAAAAGTTACTTGGACATGTATACAAACATTCGATTTGAACTCCTCTTCAACAAAAAATGAAGACTTATTCATGCTGAACAGCTGCCCATCACTGATTATTTTTTATTATCAAAATTAAATGACAAATCAGGTTGAATGCACTCACCTAGCTCCAGCAACCTATGTTCCAGGGTGGGAGAGCAGGTTCCCCTTTCAATGCAATACGTCTACCTACCAGTGTTGGTCCTGGTAAATTCTCTGCTCAATACTACTGACAATTGCCAGTTGAGTCAGAACTCCCATTCATTCAAGTTTACGCCTGTGCTATGGTTAGATTGCCTACAAGGCATCCTGCCTAACAAAATAAACAGTGGCATAGACAAACAAATACCAAACAAAAACAAATTTACACACACAGAACAACACACTGCAAATACAATGAGAAAATCTGAATTAGGGTACGCAGTGGAGGGTCAAAACACAAATGTGGTCAGGAAAACATCTACTGACAAAACAGCCATTCTCAAATCTTGTAATGAGTACCAAGTACACCAAAATACACCCTCTTCAAACCTCATAAATTACCCACAAAAGAAACTGGTGGCTGCCCAATCCATTCACAACATTCTTTGACAAAATATGTCATGCATTATGTTGATTCATATTTTCTAATGCAATGGGATATTTGCATTGGTTTACAGAGGTAACATGTTGTGTGATACTTCCTTCCTTTATGACACACCAGCCCACAAAGTTTCATTGAGCATTATCATACACAACTCAAATTATACCTTTGTGACAGAAAGGTCTCTCAAAGTGATGCATGGTATCTATGGGAATTTGGATATTAATTCCATCATCGATTGTTAACTGAGGCCCACTTGTCACAAGATGTATTGCTATCACAAAGGCTCTGCTTCCTAAGAATACAGACTTTAAGTACACAATTTGTTTTGTTGCTATTTATAGATTTTTATTTATAATTATTACTTTTGTGTGTGAAATGTTTTAAGTAAATTGTGCATTTCATTATTAATTTGTAAGATGAGAGTGTTTTTAAGCTATATCTATGCTATGTGTTTACAATTTTACTTATTTATTTATTTATTTATTAATGGATTTGTAAAGCGCCTGGTGACCCGAAGGCATCCCCGCGCTGTGAGAGCTAAGTTAGTCAGGAGGGGGAGAGAGAACTTACTTTGGGAAGAGCAAAGTTTTAAGTTGTTTGCGGAAACGCAGGTGGCAGGGTTCCTGCCGCAGACTGCGGGGGAGCGAGTTCCAGCGAGTGGACGCCTTGACGGAGAAACGACAACATAAACAAGTCAACCACAACACAAAGTGGGTGTTACACAAGTACCAAGTATCAAAGGGGATGATGATATTGCAGTAAAGCTTCTCCCTTGGCAAATGGTAGACTCAATGTTTGTGAACTCAAAATGAGTAAGCAGAGGTCCATTGGATGGCTGCCTCCTTCCGATGAGATCTTCTCAAACAACAAATATATTTTGTTTTAGAGCAGGGTCTGCTCTATTAAAGAAATAGAGGCTTTTAAAAATTATGTTTATATTTTTAAAATGTGCAGAGGTGTGGTTTGGCGTCAGATGAAGATGGCCACCATCTGAGGAGCTCCTAGTGCAGCCATGATGGTGAATCAGGCCGTTGAACATTCACAACTCTGTTTTCCAGTCCTGCTCCACTGAATATGCAGGGGGAACATCTTCTCCAGCATCAAGTTTGTTTTTGAGGACTGCTTCTGTTTGCCAATGGTGCGCCCGCCATTTTATTTTTAACCCTCTCGTCCTCGCAATGCCTCACAAATTAATGTCCCTCAGTTATGAATTTTAAGGGGATTGTTAACCCCTCATTCTGGCATTTTGGGTTTCTGGCATTCCTCTCATAAAGGTTCATTGATATTTGAATCTCATAGAGGCTACTGCCACCAAGACATATTCTGTCTATTTGCTTTCTAACAACACTGTGCTTATATTCATTTCTCTACACTTGCTTTATGGGGAAGACCAGAAACTTGAAGCTTTACAAGATTACCATAACTGTCTCTCATAGCTACCCACTCGATATCGCTAACTCTTACTCCACCTTGGATGACAGGGAGGGTCAGGCGGGTGCCTGCCAAGACTCAGTTGGTACTACTCCAGCACCCACTACTTAAATACCCACAAAACCTCATTTGACCTCCAATATTCCAACTAATAAATGGGCTAAAAGAGGTCCTCCATCTCCAATAAAGTCTCTCGCTACTATTCCAATGGAGGTTTACTGGAGGAAATTCAGGCACTTAAACAATAAATGCAAGAAACCTATGAATAACTTTAGCTTATGGATGATAAATGGACATTGATGAAAGATACAGCTGGTCAAGTGGAAGAAAAAGTTAGTGACATCCAGGATACTGCACAGTCTTGTAAATTTTACAAGCTGAGGTATGGTACTCGAAAAAACTGGCTGAGGATTAAAAAATTGTAACAGAAGAAAGAACCTCATCATTTATGGTCTGCATGAAAGACTGGAGGGCTCAGATGCCCTTTCTTTCTTCCAGTCATTCCTACCTAAAGTTTTGGATCTACCATTCTCCCCTTTATGAAACATACCACAGGTGCATAGACATGGTCACTCTCTTTGTGTCATCTTCACGGAAACCCTGAGGCATTACCATTTACTTTTTAGAATAAGTTGTCAACATCAGACTCTTCAAAGTAGCTAAAGCTAAAGGTTGTATTTCATGGTTTGGATCAAACTTATTCTTTAATCAAGACTTTACCAAGCCTACAGCTGACAGATGGAAAAGATTTGTTGACATGCAACCTGTTCTTCGCTCTTTGAATGCCTGATTTGATCTTTTCCAAACTTGTCTTTTAGAAGTGACATACAGAAACAAGACTATGACATTTGAAGACCCTTCTCCTCCGCAGAAATTTATAGATAGGTGTAGGGGAGAAGAGATGTATCCTTTCAAATTTACTGTCACTTACTTTTGCTTGCTTTATGTCTTTCCTGTTGTATTTTTTCTGGATGTTCAATTAGTCATAAATCATAACTCCCACTGTATGTCCAGGTAATCTAATTCTCCCACTGTTGGTTCCAATTTTGCTTATATACCTGTATTCCCCTTAAAGCATCTGTCTTGCTTTCTCTTCAGAACACCTAAGCAAGACTTCAAAACACCAGGATACAACATGAACACTCTTCAAAATTGGACTCTACATCCCTTTAGAATACCAAGGTACAACATAAACTGAGCACAACACACATTTACCAAGTAAAGGGAAATATTTATTGCAGCAAGTTTCCATTTATCAAATAGTAAAAATGAAAATGTAAAATAAATGCATATAATGAATGTATATGCACACGAATAAAAGCATAGAAAGATAACTGCATGTACACAAAATGAGTAATCAAAACTTGGAATACATCACTGGCTGTTTGTTTAGCATCATTTCTGCCAGCACGACTGGGGAACCCATTGACAGTATCAGGCAGGGAGATCTCCAACTGGGCACAATAGCTCTGAGCAGTGCATACACCCCACAAGAGAGAGTTCCTGTGAAAGCGCTAAGAGGTCTCCATCTTTAAATTCCTTACTAACAACGAGAGAGACTTCTAGAAGCTTCATGTCCCTTCTTATGCACTGTAGGTGCTGGCTACACTTTCTGCATTGAAGTAACTCAACGGAGCTGGCCAGGCTCCAATTGTAGCTGAGGCAGAAGTCTTCACTTTCTCATCTTTGAACACTGAACACCTCTGACACTGTCTGTTTATCTCTCTCACTTGGTGAAGTGAGAAAACATAATTCTGTGAGAGCAAGAAACCCGGGGCCTGCCTGCATTCGCAGCTGAAAGGCAGGGTCAAAGAGACATAAGATGAAACCGGGATCACAAATGTAGTTTAAGCAACATGGAGTCAATGGTCAACCCAGGATCCCACAATATATAAATCGCTGTAGCATTCCATCATCTCTCTTATATCTTAAAGAGCGCATCATTACCGCCACACATGGCCTAGTCTCCCCCTTTACACAGTTGTCCCAGGTTCCAGTTGTGCCATGTCCCTCAAGTGACATTACCACCATCTACTATTTGTTTGTTATGTAGGTAAGTCTTTTTTGTTATTCTCTCATTTATGTTTACAGTCCTCTTTCTTTTAATCTTTTTGTGATCTCTCTTTCTTCACTTTTATCTTTCTTCCTCCCGCTCTTACTTAGTTTCTCTAGTTTTCTGCTCTATAGTCTTATGTTCCTCTTCTTCATTGCTTATTCTTTAAAATCTTTAAACACTTTTACAGAGAAGTTGGTTTGTGCTAATGTCTCTTATATACAAAATGTTGTATACTTCTTACTTCTGCTTATATAACTTTGAGAGTTATTTCTTGGAATGTTAAACTTTTGGGATCTACTAAAAAGAGACAACGGGTGCGCTATCTCATCTTTCCAAATCAAATTGAAACACATATTGGATATGGAAGCAAACAAACTTAGAACAAACTGGGTTGGTCATGCTCTTGCCTCCCCGGGAATAGGTAAACTCAACGAAGTGGTCATACTCTGCAACAAATCTTTAAATATTCAAGTAATTTCCCAAGATTCTATTTAGGAGGTAAGGTGGGTTTCAGTATCTTTAGATATCAACAAAATTCATTTTACTATTTTTAATTTTGATGCACCTACACACATAGATAAATTATTTTGGCCCACAGCTTTGTCTAAATTAATGTAAATTACTGAAGACCTTTTGATTTTTGGTGGCAATTGTAATATGATTATGGGCCCTTCTATTGATCACAGATCCAAAGCTACTTTCATTCCATTGTCCATGCACTCCCAATTTACTTTCACTATAAAACAAAGATCTCTAATTGACACTTGGAGACTTTGAAATCCTACCTTATGAAAAGACACTTTCTTCTCTCCTGTACATTTTTCCCAATCCAGGGTTGAGTATTTATTTGTTTCCAAACCTCTTGTGCAACATATTTGACATCCAGAAATCGGTTCCATATTGATTCCTGATCATGCCCCTGCTTCATCAGATTTAGATTTTCTTCCTGTAAGTTGTGGGAACAAGTGGTGGAGATCTAATAATTATCTTTTGCTTGACCCTACTTCCACACATCGTTTTGATGAATTTATTATTGAATTTTTTCAAGTTAGACACCAGACGTTTCCCACAGACTATCTGGGACACTTTCATAACTGCTTCCAGAGATTTCATTCTTTCTTTGTATCTACCAAGAGGAAGAATTCTTCCACAAAGTCACTTAACTGGATCTTAGTCTGTCTATGAAGCTAAGCAGGTATGCAGGACCAGACAATCTACAAGGAGTGGGCTGGATGGAGCAAACATTTTTGCCCTTCTTCCCTTGGGGAACTGAAACAGGAAATTTTAAAATTTCAGTGAAAGGGACACCTGTAAAGCCAATTTTGTAAGAAAAGCGACCCCAGTCTCCCAGAAAAATACAAGATAAGTAGACTACTGTATAATAGTGCCAAAGAATCTTCAAAAATTATTTTACAGCATCTGGAGGATTGAATTTCGAATTATGGTCTTATACCTATTGAGCAGAGCAGCTTACATGAAGGCTTCTGGGCCACGGCTTAGTATTTAATCAAACTTAATGGTAATTCATGGTGGTACTTTGTTGGCTTCGAAGCAGCTTCTAATTTAATAGGTAGAGAATGTCTTTGGAGGAAATTGGGTGATTGGAATACTCCTCCAGGCCTGCTATCAATCCTCTGAGCATTCCAAGACTTAAACTGGACACTGTTGGAGATAGGTCTAACTTTCATTTTTCAAGAATTAAAAAAATAGATTTTTAGTTTTGGGAGAGATGAGCAGCTCACTAATGCAAGTGTAGAGAAGGTAACCTCATACAACTTGGTTTAACCTTTTATAGTAATGTATGCTAGACAGAGAATTTAAATAATATGACAGGTTAAACTATGACCATGTCTGGGTAGGTAATCAAATTTAAGTATGAATGAACGGCCTATTCATAGGCTCACCTTTCAACTGCTTTCAAAGGCAAAATCTCCCCTCTTCCACTATAGAGAGTTAATGAACTGTGATTTACTGTTTAAAAAAATTTGCTCATCTCCTCTCTTATGTGATGGTACAGGCAATTGGAGGCGATCCCTCATTACAGATATTCATTTGATAATATTCAATTTTCGAGCAGTGAACATTCAAATATTTCGCAACTTTACTGAAAAGAGGTACAAGCAAGTGAAAGAAAATAGATAAGATTATTAATAAATCATTAAAATCAATACAATGAATTGCATGTCACACTTGGTAAGATTGAGCAATGGGATCCACATCCCTAGAATAAGGCACTGAGAGTATCTGCTTTATAGATTTCTCTCAGAAATGATTAAAAGTACCTTAGGAAGATATACTCAATCTTCATCACTTTAACCTCTTTAGGGATTTAAGAGTGGTTCTTATGTATAGATCGTTGTCTGATCGTCAGCTAAGAACAGAAATCCTACAATTTTGTTTACGTTTTTCCCCGAATATAAACAAGGATAGGAAATTATGTAGGCAACTGTTTTTGTGATTTTAATTATATAAGATCATGCTCTCATGTGTTGTTGGCTTGTCTGATATTTTCAGTTGCGTGTAAAAATATTTTCTAACCTTTGTTCTTCAAATGTTGTACATTGTCACAATCAGCTGCAACAAATCTCATAGCAAATCTGTGCTTCCTAGCTATGATGATTGACCTCATTCTTTTTCAAAATTTTGTAAAGTAATATTGATATTTGTGTTTGATATTTATGTATGTATTAGTTGAACAGGCCTTATTTGTGTAAATAAACTTAATTTTTTTCTTTCTATTATTACTAATCAAAAAGACAAAAATGAAATCACAATGTTGACTAATGCATGGTGGGTCTGTGCCTGTATAATAGAATCTACTTTTTTAGATACATCTTATAAAAATCAGAGGCAGTGGGTGTCGTGTGAAGACAAACTAAAATCCTCTTAGTTGGTCAGCCTACATTTATGGACAACACAACCAGTTGATATGGGCATGTTCACCAGCTGGCAATTAACATAAGGATGGTACACATAGATTTAAATATATTGGCTTGAAAGACAGGTGACTGCCTTGCCAACAGAAGGATATCAGTTTGGTAATATTTGCTATGCCTAGATTTATAGTAGATGTTGTGCCAAGCATGTTCCACTCCACCCGAAACCTTGCTATGCAACATAACAAAGTGTTCAAAATTATAAGCCAAGAAGCATATAAACATACACCTTCCAGCCTGTATTTAGAATGATGCCACCTGATCTTCATGAGACCACGTAGGAATGAAAATATGGCATTCATTCAATTAAATATTGACATCATGTATTTGCAATAACATATAATATTTACACCCTATTTAATCTGCTATTTGCATGTTTACAACTTTCTAATAAATCTTACATGTGACACAGGCACAACATCACTAGCAGTAGAGATGACATGAGACCTCTAAATCATCTCCTCTTGTAGTGGATGTTATATTAACAACATGTATGTCATTCACATGATAAACCACTGGAATGTGTTGTTACAACAAACTGTGGACAGATAATAAAAAGGCCTGGTATGATTAACAGGCAACAACAATAGAAGTAGTTCCAAGAAAGTGTTTGTCCTATATACCATGTTCTCAAAACAAAACATGTCATTATGATTTTTAACAACAATAAGATGTGATTATCTGAGACGGATACATACGTTTCTGTCTGTAAAAACCATAGCATTCACATGTGTGATACCATCTTTGCATGCACCATAAAACAACATGCCAGAAATACATTCTGAGCATTGAAAAAACTTAAATTCATGTGTACTGTGAAAAGCAGGAACACATTTGCATGTCAGGAGTAACAAGGATATAATGTCTCACTAGGAGTAAATCTAAAATCACCTGTTGTCCCCATAATGTCATTGCGATTAATGTTCCAACATGTTGATGGCACAGTACGTAACGAACAAAAATCGAGTAATTTGAAAAGAGCATGCCCTAGGGAATTATGATAGGATACAGTGAGAATCCGCTGCAATCGCGTATCTCGAAAAAATACTTTTTTTCTAGAGACCCTTCATCCACCAGGGTTTCCCCTAGGTGGCATGCTTCATCATTGGGGTTCATCTCAATCCTCTACAGATTGAGGCGTGCTGAGACTTGCGAATACGCAGGAGCACTTACTGGTGTAGCCTAAGTGAAGGGGAGAGGAGTGGAAGAAGAAAAAATGTAAAATACTTAACTAGTGAGCCACTCTTTCATTCCCGCCCCTAGTTTGTAAGGTTAAAATCAGGGGTTATCACTGAGATAAAACGGGACCATAATGAGTCTGGTTGTGTCAGTAATGGATAGCCAACATGTTTAGAGCCGTTCCCCTATTGGCTCTTCATCAGGACTCTACTTTTAATTTTTACTTCTTCCACTCCCCTTCACTTCACTTAGTCTACACCAGTAAGCGCTCCTGGAAATTTGCAAGTCGCAGCACGCCTCAATCCGTAGAGGATTGAGATGAACTCCAAAGATGAAGCATGCCACCTAGGGGAAACCCTGGTGGGTGAGGGGTCTCTAGAAAAAGAGTCTTAGTTTGTTACATAACAGTCAGGAGGCTAAACCTAGCCTCTACATCTACCTCCCCTTTTCTTTGTTTGTAACTAGATGGCACAGTACGATCATAAAAGTTACTTGGACATGTATACAAACATTCGATTTGAACTCCTCTTCAACAAAAAATGAAGACTTATTCATGCTGAACAGCTGCCCATCACTGATTATTTTTTATTATCAAAATTAAATGACAAATCAGGTTGAATGCACTCACCTAGCTCCAGCAACCTATGTTCCAGGGTGGGAGAGCAGGTTCCCCTTTCAATGCAATACGTCTACCTACCAGTGTTGGTCCTGGTAAATTCTCTGCTCAATACTACTGACAATTGCCAGTTGAGTCAGAACTCCCATTCATTCAAGTTTACGCCTGTGCTATGGTTAGATTGCCTACAAGGCATCCTGCCTAACAAAATAAACAGTGGCATAGACAAACAAATACCAAACAAAAACAAATTTACACACACAGAACAACACACTGCAAATACAATGAGAAAATCTGAATTAGGGTACGCAGTGGAGGGTCAAAACACAAATGTGGTCAGGAAAACATCTACTGACAAAACAGCCATTCTCAAATCTTGTAATGAGTACCAAGTACACCAAAATACACCCTCTTCAAACCTCATAAATTACCCACAAAAGAAACTGGTGGCTGCCCAATCCATTCACAACATTCTTTGACAAAATATGTCATGCATTATGTTGATTCATATTTTCTAATGCAATGGGATATTTGCATTGGTTTACAGAGGTAACATGTTGTGTGATACTTCCTTCCTTTATGACACACCAGCCCACAAAGTTTCATTGAGCATTATCATACACAACTCAAATTATACCTTTGTGACAGAAAGGTCTCTCAAAGTGATGCATGGTATCTATGGGAATTTGGATATTAATTCCATCATCGATTGTTAACTGAGGCCCACTTGTCACAAGATGTATTGCTATCACAAAGGCTCTGCTTCCTAAGAATACAGACTTTAAGTACACAATTTGTTTTGTTGCTATTTATAGATTTTTATTTATAATTATTACTTTTGTGTGTGAAATGTTTTAAGTAAATTGTGCATTTCATTATTAATTTGTAAGATGAGAGTGTTTTTAAGCTATATCTATGCTATGTGTTTACAATTTTACTTATTTATTTATTTATTTATTAATGGATTTGTAAAGCGCCTGGTGACCCGAAGGCATCCCCGCGCTGTGAGAGCTAAGTTAGTCAGGAGGGGGAGAGAGAACTTACTTTGGGAAGAGCAAAGTTTTAAGTTGTTTGCGGAAACGCAGGTGGCAGGGTTCCTGCCGCAGACTGCGGGGGAGCGAGTTCCAGCGAGTGGACGCCTTGACGGAGAAACGACAACATAAACAAGTCAACCACAACACAAAGTGGGTGTTACACAAGTACCAAGTATCAAAGGGGATGATGATATTGCAGTAAAGTTTCTCCCTTGGCAAATGGTAGACTCAATGTTTGTGAACTCAAAATGAGTAAGCAGAGGTCCATTGGATGGCTGCCTCCTTCCGATGAGATCTTCTCAAACAACAAATATATTTTGTTTTAGAGCAGGGTCTGCTCTATTAAAGAAATAGAGGCTTTTAAAAATTATGTTTATATTTTTAAAATGTGCAGAGGTGTGGTTTGGCGTCAGATGAAGATGGCCACCATCTGAGGAGCTCCTAGTGCAGCCATGATGGTGAATCAGGCCGTTGAACATTCACAACTCTGTTTTCCAGTCCTGCTCCACTGAATATGCAGGGGGAACATCTTCTCCAGCATCAAGTTTGTTTTTGAGGACTGCTTCTGTTTGCCAATGGTGCGCCCGCCATTTTATTTTTAACCCTCTCGTCCTCGCAATGCCTCACAAATTAATGTCCCTCAGTTATGAATTTTAAGGGGATTGTTAACCCCTCATTCTGGCATTTTGGGTTTCTGGCATTCCTCTCATAAAGGTTCATTGATATTTGAATCTCATAGAGGCTACTGCCACCAAGACATATTCTGTCTATTTGCTTTCTAACAACACTGTGCTTATATTCATTTCTCTACACTTGCTTTATGGGGAAGACCAGAAACTTGAAGCTTTACAAGATTACCATAACTGTCTCTCATAGCTACCCACTCGATATCGCTAACTCTTCTCCACCTTGGATGACAGGGAGGGTCAGGCGGGTGCCTGCCAAGACTCAGTTGGTACTACTCCAGCACCCACTACTTAAATACCCACAAAACCTCATTTGACCTCCAATATTCCAACTAATAAATGGGCTAAAAGAGGTCCTCCATCTCCAATAAAGTCTCTCGCTACTATTCCAATGGAGGTTTACTGGAGGAAATTCAGGCACTTAAACAATAAATGCAAGAAACCTATGAATAACTTTAGCTTATGGATGATAAATGGACATTGATGAAAGATACAGCTGGTCAAGTGGAAGAAAAAGTTAGTGACATCCAGGATACTGCACAGTCTTGTAAATTTTACAAGCTGAGGTATGGTACTCGAAAAAACTGGCTGAGGATTAAAAAATTGTAACAGAAGAAAGAACCTCATCATTTATGGTCTGCATGAAAGACTGGAGGGCTCAGATGCCCTTTCTTTCTTCCAGTCATTCCTACCTAAAGTTTTGGATCTACCATTCTCCCCTTTATGAAACATACCACAGGTGCATAGACATGGTCACTCTCTTTGTGTCATCTTCACGGAAACCCTGAGGCATTACCATTTACTTTTTAGAATAAGTTGTCAACATCAGACTCTTCAAAGTAGCTAAAGCTAAAGGTTGTATTTCATGGTTTGGATCAAACTTATTCTTTAATCAAGACTTTACCAAGCCTACAGCTGACAGATGGAAAAGATTTGTTGACATGCAACCTGTTCTTCGCTCTTTGAATGCCTGATTTGATCTTTTCCAAACTTGTCTTTTAGAAGTGACATACAGAAACAAGACTATGACATTTGAAGACCCTTCTCCTCCGCAGAAATTTATAGATAGGTGTAGGGGAGAAGAGATGTATCCTTTCAAATTTACTGTCACTTACTTTTGCTTGCTTTATGTCTTTCCTGTTGTATTTTTTCTGGATGTTCAATTAGTCATAAATCATAACTCCCACTGTATGTCCAGGTAATCTAATTCTCCCACTGTTGGTTCCAATTTTGCTTATATACCTGTATTCCCCTTAAAGCATCTGTCTTGCTTTCTCTTCAGAACACCTAAGCAAGACTTCAAAACACCAGGATACAACATGAACACTCTTCAAAATTGGACTCTACATCCCTTTAGAATACCAAGGTACAACATAAACTGAGCACAACACACATTTACCAAGTAAAGGGAAATATTTATTGCAGCAAGTTTCCATTTATCAAATAGTAAAAATGAAAATGTAAAATAAATGCATATAATGAATGTATATGCACACGAATAAAAGCATAGAAAGATAACTGCATGTACACAAAATGAGTAATCAAAACTTGGAATACATCACTGGCTGTTTGTTTAGCATCATTTCTGCCAGCACGACTGGGGAACCCATTGACAGTATCAGGCAGGGAGATCTCCAACTGGGCACAATAGCTCTGAGCAGTGCATACACCCCACAAGAGAGAGTTCCTGTGAAAGCGCTAAGAGGTCTCCATCTTTAAATTCCTTACTAACAACGAGAGAGACTTCTAGAAGCTTCATGTCCCTTCTTATGCACTGTAGGTGCTGGCTACACTTTCTGCATTGAAGTAACTCAACGGAGCTGGCCAGGCTCCAATTGTAGCTGAGGCAGAAGTCTTCACTTTCTCATCTTTGAACACTGAACACCTCTGACACTGTCTGTTTATCTCTCTCACTTGGTGAAGTGAGAAAACATAATTCTGTGAGAGCAAGAAACCCGGGGCCTGCCTGCATTCGCAGCTGAAAGGCAGGGTCAAAGAGACATAAGATGAAACCGGGATCACAAATGTAGTTTAAGCAACATGGAGTCAATGGTCAACCCAGGATCCCACAATATATAAATCGCTGTAGCATTCCATCATCTCTCTTATATCTTAAAGAGCGCATCATTACCGCCACACATGGCCTAGTCTCCCCCTTTACACAGTTGTCCCAGGTTCCAGTTGTGCCATGTCCCTCAAGTGACATTACCACCATCTACTATTTGTTTGTTATGTAGGTAAGTCTTTTTTGTTATTCTCTCATTTATGTTTACAGTCCTCTTTCTTTTAATCTTTTTGTGATCTCTCTTTCTTCACTTTTATCTTTCTTCCTCCCGCTTTTACTTAGTTTCTCTAGTTTTCTGCTCTATAGTCTTATGTTCCTCTTCTTCATTGCTTATTCTTTAAAATCTTTAAACACTTTTACAGAGAAGTTGGTTTGTGCTAATGTCTCTTATATACAAAATGTTGTATACTTCTTACTTCTGCTTATATAACTTTGAGAGTTATTTCTTGGAATGTTAAACTTTTGGGATCTACTAAAAAGAGACAACGGGTGCGCTATCTCATCTTTCCAAATCAAATTGAAACACATATTGGATATGGAAGCAAACAAACTTAGAACAAACTGGGTTGGTCATGCTCTTGCCTCCCCGGGAATAGGTAAACTCAACGAAGTGGTCATACTCTGCAACAAATCTTTAAATATTCAAGTAATTTCCCAAGATTCTATTTAGGAGGTAAGGTGGGTTTCAGTATCTTTAGATATCAACAAAATTCATTTTACTATTTTTAATTTTGATGCACCTACACACATAGATAAATTATTTTGGCCCACAGCTTTGTCTAAATTAATGTAAATTATGATATGATTATGGGCCCTTCTATTGATCACAGATCCAAAGCTACTTTCATTCCATTGTCCATGCACTCCCAATTTACTTTCACTATAAAACAAAGATCTCTAATTGACACTTGGAGACTTTGAAATCCTACCTTATGAAAAGACACTTTCTTCTCTCCTGTACATTTTTCCCAATCCAGGGTTGAGTATTTATTTGTTTCCAAACCTCTTGTGCAACATATTTTACATCCAGAAATCGGTTCCATATTGATTCCTGATCATGCCCCTGCTTCATCAGATTTAGATTTTCTTCCTGTAAGTTGTGGGAACAAGTGGTGGAGATCTAATAATTATCTTTTGCTTGACCCTACTTCCACACATCGTTTTGATGAATTTATTATTGAATTTTTTCAAGTTAGACACCAGACGTTTCCCACAGACTATCTGGGACACTTTCATAACTGCTTCCAGAGATTTCATTCTTTCTTTGTATCTACCAAGAGGAAGAATTCTTCCACAAAGTCACTTCAGATCATGAAACATACTAAAACACTAGACCATACTTACTACACTTCTAAATTAAAAAAATGTTTAGAAGTATAAATTAAAGCTAAATTTGCTTTCAATAAACTTTCAATGAAGTACTCTGTCTCATACCTTCTTAAATCCAATGCTAGGTATTATGGAGAAAAAAATATGTCTGGGAAACATCTAGCTAATTATCTTCAAATACAATAGGACACGTCAAGGTGGAGTCTATTTTATGCAATTATAACAATACCGTTAATAGAGAGATATTTTGACCGAATCGACAAATATTGTCATACTCTTTATACTACTAAATCGCATAATTGTCCAGAAGATATTCTCCAATATTTATCCCCTCTCAAGTCAACCCGCAATATAGATATAGACTTTTCTTAACTACATGTTGATATTTCCATACAGGATATCCACACTCTTATGCACTCCATTAAGAAAGAGAAAGCCCTAGATCCTGATGGACTTCCTATAGAATTCTATATCCATTTCTCCAAGATTCTAATTACTAGATTACACCAATTTTTCACAATCTTTACAACCTCTAAATCGGCTGGGGGTCTGTTTCCATATGCTTTAATCTGTCTCATCCACAAAGAAAACAAAGACCCCACACTGCAAAAACTGAGACCAATCTCCCTTGTAAATTCGGACTATAAAATCTTTGCCAAAATTCATGCTGTATGTTTTGACCCTTTACACCTTAGGTTAATTAGAAGGGAGAAATCTGGTTTCATTATAGGTCATCACATGTCTGATAATGCTAGATTTTATTTTAATATTTTGAGTAAATCTAAATCTTAAAAGTACTCATTGGCAGCCATGTATTTAGATGCTGAAAATGAGTTGGATATTATAAACTGGCCTATTATGTTCTCTGCTTGTTCTTGGTTTGGTTTCAGACTCAGATTCATTAATTTAGTTTCTTTATGATATTCCTCTCATAAAGCCAGAATTTTTGTAAATGGCTATACTTCCTCACCTTTTCATTCCATTGAGAAGTCAGTCAAGGCTGCCCCCTTTCCCATTTGTTATTTGTTCTTGCTTTGGAACTCTTATTGTCTAAAAGATGTCAGAACTCTGACATTCATGGGTTTCAAATCTCTTTACCATCAGGGCTCGAAAAATCATTAAATGGTTACTAATCTGCAGGTATAGTGACTTAAATAAGCAGGTACATCAATAGGGCGACCCAATATTCCCCAAGGAACTGGGTATCATCAATAACAAAACATAATTGATCCTTGAGGACTCATTTAACTTTGATTCATATTTAAAGTTGTCACAGAAGGGAACAGTTTCACAGAACTCAAAAAGGTTTTCATCAATAAATTGTTCTTTTTATAATAGAATCAATCTGTTTTCACAAGCTATACATTTTCTCAAAAAAACATGGAACAATATTCCTAAATCATATCATACATGGCAACCAAATAACTACTGTCTAATTTCCTCTAGTATATACAGTAGTGTGTGACATCTTTTGTACAAAAATATGGACAGTATAAAAATCAGCCATATATTGTAGTCAGTTCATTATTTTCCTTCCATTCAATAAACATCCATTGATAATGATATACACAAAAGGAGTGTCGTAGCGTCGAAGTTTTGGTCTCATATACGGTTAATCAAATCCACGAGACCATACTCGGGACGTATGTTGCACCGTGAATCTAGTATAAAACATACAGTATATTGAGAAGACATATTTTATAAAAACCTTGAGTTCCAATATGTATCGTTTGCTTATAACTCAAACTGAAAATCAAGTGCCACCTATATATAAAGTCACCATATCCCAGAACTCGTGAACTCCACAATAGCAGAGAGATCTTATCTAAAACTTATATGAAACACCTATACAGAGAAATCTCCACCGTGTTTCCCACCACTAGTGAAAGAACTCCACAAAATGTACTCACAAAGACGCCAAGTCTTTCAACTATTTCTTCAGCAGCACTAAGCACCTAAAAACAACCATGTCAGTCTGTGAATTACGCGGAAGATAGTTTGTGGGACAACAACACTAACCACCACTTGTGAAAGTCTACTTCTATTCTTAGCTTCTGCCACCTTCTCATTTAATCTATGATCAAGAATACATATCTCATGTCAATTTCACCAACACTACTTATACCGGCACCTTGCATATAGCCATTCACAGTGTCATAATACTCACGTCAAGATCAGCGTGTTAATCCGCAATCTTTCTGAAAGATGAAGACAGCACATTGAAATTAAACTCAAATTCCCTGCTCCTTTTGGAAAATACTCATCCTATTTAGAAAAGTTAATGGCCAGGATGTCGTTACTAAACTTACTTGTTTTGAAACTTGACTCAATCGTGATCGGGCATATAGCCAGCGTCGGCCATCTTGAGAGTATATTATCTTGTATTTAATGCAATATAACGAGACCTAATCTCACGGGCTTTAAAGCCTCAAAGACGTATACTACCCCATGTCTTTTCTCCATAGAACTGAGCGTTGCGGCCATCTTAGAAGTATCCTATATTAATATTGCCGGACCACCACTATAACAAGTACTAATTTCACGGGCTTGAAAAGCATCCAAACCACATAGTACCTAGTATATTATTTCCTCCGTTACACAACTATCAAACCTACATGGCTGCATGTCACCAACTGTCTAATCCATTCAATAAACTATTTGTCTGAGCCAATGTGTCTCTGTACCATGAAATGAACTGTACACATCAAAATAACAACTGCTCAATACATAAATCCATATACACATCTGATTCAATATCATGTATCATACTAGCAATATAACCTTGCATAGCACATCTGGCAGAATATCCTAGCTTAGCCATTATCTCATATACCTTGATCTTACAAAGTTGCCAGTGTTTGCCACTCAACAAAAGAATTCAGCCCTTTCTCCACAGTTTTGGCTGACCAAATCCACCTATTTTCCTTGAATATAAGCAGACGATCCACATTCTGTCTTCTTCTAGAGCTCCTAACGTCCTCCAAAACAAACCATTTCGTGTCTAACGGAGTGTGTTTCTTCTTCAGATAATGCTCCACCAGCGGTGCAGTCACAATTTTGCATCGGATGCGAGACTGGTGTTGCATTATTCGTTTCTTTACCTCTTGTGTCGTTTTGCCTATATAGTAGAAAGAGCACTGGCATTGTATACAATAGATGACATTCCTGGTTAAACAGTTCGAATGATGTCGCAATACCCATTCCTTTCCATTTAAACTACATGATTTTACCATAGATGTAGTTGTACATGCTGCACAGTGTCCACATGGACAATGACCTACAACGGCCATTAATCCCCATATATTCTGTATTGTTGTGGGGATTAGTTCTCTATATGCTTTGGCCAGGTGATCCTTCAAATTTCTTGCCCTTTTGAAAGCAAAACGGGGTAGCTTAAATTGTGGCTCAATTTTCTGTATTAGATGTCAGTTCTTAGTCACTATCTTTTTTATTGAATTGGATTCTGTCCCAAACATAGTTACACATGTAACTGATTCATATTCATTTTCCTGACAACTTGTAGTTTGTAGCAGAGCCTGTCGATCATAATACCAGGCCCATTTCAACGAGCGTTTCACCAATCTATAGGGGTAATTTCTCATTACTTGTTTCGCTTGCAGAACGTTGGCCTCTTTAAAATAATCCTCCCTCTTGGTACAATTCCGTTTAATACGTAAAAATTGTCCAAAAGGGAGGTTGTCACGCAAACTGCGTGGGTGATGACTTGTATATTTTAAAAGCGTGTTTCTTGCAGTAGACTTAGTATACAATTTTCTTGCTAAGTTATTATTAATCTATACTTTTCTTACTTTGAGCAATGATTTTATGTTTATGTAATTTGTATTATGCCACAGCTATATATTCACTATTTTTCCCTTTCTTTATACTTCTCTCTTTTCCACACTCTTTTCTGTTCATTCAGTTCATTGTTATATTTCTCTTATAGTTACACTGTTCTCTATAATTGTATACTAATTAGTTATAATATTCTGACTTTTAAATAAAATATATACTAACAACTTTTAAAAGTCTATTTTTAAACTGTGAACAGATGGATGGTGCTTTGCTGAACCTTGCAGCTCAACATCCCAGCATGCAAAGCCAGTCGTAGTGGATAGAAATTTGCAAGGTGAGAAAAAATAAGTGTCAGATAAATTAGCAATTCCTCAAAAATGTGCAGTTTGTGATGCAGCGTACGATTACATTGTTTGCCTTGTTCAATGTGAGGCAAATGACACAATGTTTTTAAAATGCAGATAATACATGCAAACTGTCTTATAGAACACAGGGCCATTGCTTGCCAACATGTGTGACCCATATGTGACTTTGAGGTGACATCAGTGCATGTCACACTGCTGCTATGACTGCCCTCATGCCTTCCTGTAAGTCATCATGTTGGGGTGTGGGTTAATGGATATCCTTTTCAAGATGTGTGGTACATGACCTAGAGTACTGTTGCCTGACAGCCTGAATAGTTACTTCCTGACAAATTCTTGGATTGTAAATCGGTCCTCATTACTGCTCACCATACTGACAGATATATTGGCAACACCATGAGACCCACTTTGAGTTGTAATGATACATGTATTGAAATACAAACACATGGAGATTGCTGATGTGCTATGCGTACAAAATGTGCATCATGATGTTTGCAAATAGGCAGATAGTCCAATAAAACATGCATGGCTTATTGTGAACTTATAGTGAGACTCTGTCATGGCTACTCATGTGATATGTATACACAAGTCAGCATGTCTAAGTGGCCTTGTCATGCCTCATTATGAAACATTTGACCTGTAATCATCTGACTCTAGGCAACAGTGTAAACATCCATTGCAGAAGTGTCCTGCTCACACTGCCATTGCACATTTACTGCATCAGTGTCTCATATGTTCAAAACAGCTATAACATACTACATAGTAAGTTCCAATATGACTGTATGTGAGCAATGAAGAACTGCAGGTTGATGCATATTTCCAACAAATTAGGATAATAATTAATATTAGCATTAGGCTGTGTCTGACATCCCCTGGACACAAAGATTGTGTTGCAACATATGGTTCGCTGTCCTGCTTTTATGTACACTGTGACCTGTGTGTTGATGCAATGATTATGTTGATTCATTCATGTTTACTAAGGATAGTTACTCCGCCCCAGAGCAAATTAGTATGATGATATCAGATGAAGGGAAATACAGCCTAGTGCCCACTGAAAGGAACTGGAGGTATTGGAATTCTGAATGAGCTAGACAGCTGTGCTACTTGAGTGGGAGCAACAAAAGCATGAACATGACAGTTTCTACATGAACACACCTTCAGATAACATCCACTGGTCATGTGCACTTTGACATCAGATCCTCAGTCCCCATTCAATTTATTGTTTTTTGCATGTATCTGTATTATTGTTGGCAAGATCGCAGTCCATAAATTGTACTGGTTTACTTTGCTTACATTCAAACATGTTTCTGCTGTACAGTGAATCAAGCTATTTAAATGTAGCAACATTAAATATACTTTATATAATACGTATTGTTCAGAATATTACGAGACACACAGGGTTGATATATGTGTAGCAATTAGAGCTTTTATTTTGTTAAGTTTCACCACAAAATCAGAAAACATAGTGATAAAACATAAGCAACAAAAATCATTAAGCCAGGACTGGATCGTCACACATGAGTGGATGTGGAAGCTGAAGGTTGATTTAGTAGAAGGTGGAAACTACAAAATAGCTGGAAAGATAGGTTAATTACATCTTGCCCCTTGTTACATCCCAACAAATGAAAGAGCTGCCTTGTCGACAGGTATCCTGACAATGTCAATGTTGTTCATCCAAAATCCAGGCCTGAGTAGTATTTTAAAAAGGCTAGAACCCCTCCTTAGACACCTCCCAGCATAGCCAATCCCTTTCCTCACATGCCTTCCCTGCTCCTCCATTCTGTTGGTAGTGGTGGGCACATATGTGGATGCCAGTCTGGGCAAGAGACCTGAGGTGGTGGTGTAGGCTTCATAGCATCCAAGACATCAGCAAAGAGATTGAAGGCTGCAGCAAGGTCTCTGGCAATAATTTTTGTGACTTGACGATTTGTTTAATGTCGTCCTGGAAGACTATACCTGCATTCACAAATGAGTCCATATTCTTCTTATGTCCCTCTTTGAATCCGTATATCAACTTCTTAATGTTATTACTAATTTCACTGAGAGGTTGTGTGCTCCCTTCACCCTTGGCAAGGACATCTAGGTGGCATGCAATGTTCGCCATGGATTCGTCCATACCATGAAGCAATGAATGCATTTCTTTGATGGACTTGATGAGGCACTTGTTTGGACTAAGACATCTCTGGATTCCAGGTAGAACATCTAGGACAGTCTCGCTGACCTCGCTGCACTCTTTCACAATGTCTGCCTCCTGTGATGTGTCTCACAATGATTACAGCCTGTTACCCTGCCTCTACAGTGGAACAAAATATTCTCCATCCACTGCAAGCCCTTAGTTGTGTGTAGGCTGGAGACACTCTCACCGTGCCATACCTTGCCAGAGTGGCCAACATGACCTCAAACTCATCTGTAATCTCAAAAACTGTTTGCTCATTCATGGAGAGCAGAGATGGCTTGAAGGAGTCCACGGTCTCCTTTGGAACCACAGGTTGTTACTCAGCAACGACTGGACCTTAAAAGGAAACAAAGGCATTTAGAACTCAATTTTAGTATCATCAGAGATGTCATGATATAAGCATCTATGCCCTTTTTAAAATAACTTCTGTGGGGAAATAACTCATGTTGGAAAGCAAATGTCCCCTGCATACTGTAAATCGTATCCGGTGTCCTGAGTGCCTGACTGTGAGCATCTGGTATCCTATTTCTTAAAACTTTGTTGGCCCAACCTCTAGTGCATGTGCACAGGCTTAGTTAGGCCTGTCCCTAGATCTGAATGTGGATGTGGACCTGTCCTGAACCTGGAGGGGTGCACCAAGTGTGTCTTCTTTGCAACACTGGGCTACTGTCCCTGTTAGAGCCCCATGCCTGCACTGTTAGCCTGTAGCGAAGACGCCCAGATCTATAATGCGTTTCTTGGAAGTTACCTTCCATTCCGACATTTCACCAAACTACTGCTTTAGCGCCATGCTATATATATATTGGCAACCTATCCACGCACCAGAAAAGGTAAGTAAGAAATTG
The DNA here is from genome assembly GCF_964204655.1 of Triturus cristatus. Taxonomy (NCBI): domain Eukaryota; kingdom Metazoa; phylum Chordata; class Amphibia; order Caudata; family Salamandridae; genus Triturus; species Triturus cristatus. Next base: position 576,409,063 of record NC_140592.1, on the reverse strand, counting down.
AGCCTCAACCTTAAAACGTTACAATCCCTGGGCCTGCACTGAGGCAGACAATGCTTGAGCAACTGAGCAGCCTCACTTTCCAAAATTGGCTGTAGGTTATTTGCTCACACAACTGGGCAGCTAATAGCTGAATGACCAGAAATATAGATTATCTTTAACTGCTCGTACCTACTCTTTGTCCGAAAGGAGCACCGGGTCCATATCGTGGTTCCCCGACAAATCACACTTTGGACTGAGTCACTGAATGCAGACAAAAAATAATGTGCCGGCCAGGCTCAGTGCTCCGAATTAGGTTGCCTATCTTGGAAAAGGCCTACTTTGAGGATTCTGATTGTGCATGCTAAGGCACTGCGGCAGTACAAATTGGTTTTATTGCACCAATAATCAACCCCAAACTGATATACATTTTAGCCCCAGCCCGGGCACTCTGTCCAGTTACACCAAGGAAGATGCACAGCAACGCCAACTGAAGACAGAGTAGCACCAGTTTTGACCTAGAGCTGGTCACGGCGACACATGCATAGAGACGCCAAATTTGCGCGAAACTAGAATCAGCATTCGCCCGCACTACCTTACAGCAAGGCAGTTCAACAGAAAACCAGACACTTGTGCCACTATATGTCTTGACTCACGTCCGGCGGCCACTTCCTTTTGCACCATACCTTGCTGTCAATCCTATTAACGCCACAAATATTAACCCTGACACTCGTGAAAGCGTGACAAGTCCACCTATTCCCAGCCCTCAAAGCTATAAGGATGGCTTGGGCTGCCGGGAATAGTGATTTTAATGTAAAATTGAATTAATCAATGCCTGTTGTGTTCATCTCTAAAATAGACAGACCACGCCAAAGTGGCAGACTGTCACAAGTGCCGGTGTGACAATTAAGTGATGCGCACCAGAAACACCCCCGGTCAATTTACACCAGTAAACTTGATGCTGTAATTTAGCGTTAGTAGCCCATTGCCCCAATTTCTCACCTGTAACACTACCTCTACCACAAGCCGGAGCTATTGACGTTGTCAATGCCTGTTGGTTACATGCGTAAATAAGAACTGTGGTATAGTTGGGTGAATATTGAAAAAGCTTCCCAGCTGATTTCAAGCCCAAACCAGTGGCACAGCCCAGGAGGTGTGTACCACCGCCTCAATGAGCCTGAGCTCGCCTCGCAAACCAAACTTTGCTAAGACAGCCATTGACTCTCTACCAGCAGCCTGGACTCTCACACAGAGTGCCTTGAATACACTCAAAAGTAATAGAGACCGTCTCTGGCTTGTTATTGCCATCTGTCTCTTAATCCCTAATAGGTGGCGTAATATACCTCGGAAGAGCCACATCCATGAAGATGAGGGAGACATACCGATATCAGTAATTTCACCCCTTTGACCATCGAGAACGCTAAGAAGACCAAGGTTTAAGGTTGCTTTTGTGAGACAATTTAGAGTTAGGGTTGTGCATTAGAGCCTGTGTGCATGTTTGTGACATTAACATATGAGTGATACTTTGGGATATTTTGGTGAAAATAGTTCTTTAAAAGAAAAGCATTGACGATCCCAACTCACTTTCCGGGCATACAGAAACTCGTCCAGCCTAACTGCAACAAACTGGGCATGACCGAGTATAAAACTCAAAATGTACTACGAGGGTCATAACAGCTATCAGGCAACTCATCCCTTCCATATAAAAGATGAGTCATTAACAAACACTAAGCCAAGGGACTCGTGCAAAGTGTATCAACTATTAGCCATCATCCCCTTAGCCATCATCCCCTCTTCACTGAGGCAGCATAGACAAAGAATGGTTAACACGCACCATTCCTATGTTCCTCCTGCTAGTATACAGTAACGTCTCGACCCAGTACAACCAGGAAGCCAAGTAGCTACTTCTCAATACTCCTGCCCACTGCTTTGTTTAGTATGGAGTTGTCTGGGTACGCCTGTGCAGCAGGGCAAAATGACCCACAATTCACTGTGAATGCAGTACATACGTGAGGGTCATGAATTAATCGATCAAATATTTCCTAAGGCATCTACGTTCCACAAAAGCCCCAATCTGACGCAAACTGAAGCCTCCCATGACCAAGGGCATCACAAGCAGCAGGCTTGCGATCCCCCCTTGGTGCTCCGACCGTCCCCCCAATCACCAGGACCATGGATCCCTTGATCACCACGTATCCCGGGCCGACCCGAGGCGATGCACATTCCCCCACCGGAGATGATGTGCACAGGGGGCCTGCAGCAGAGAGTCTGCAACGTGAAATGAGGCCTTTCTCATCAGGAGCGCGGTCGGTTCCTCCCGAAACCATGCCCCTCCCCCTCCGCTGGCACCCCATGCAGCATGGACCTGGGAAACCGGCGTTGTCGCTGCAAGGAGCGTGCCACCTCGCAACCTGGGAATTCTGTCTCCGGAACTGGAGCCAGGAGGCCGCACAGTGGGCCCAGTGCATTGCACGGGGGGGGGGGGGGAAGAGAGCCTCGCGCTCACCGCACTCTCCTCGCATCCCTGAATCCACCGCCCTCCAAACCAGCAGAAAACCCCAGGAAAGGCGAGCACTTGCACTTCTTCGCGTGGATCCAGTCACTCAATCTCGCATTAGATAAACAACGCCCCCCTAAATCCACCCCCAGGTGGAACGAGTCACGAGTGGTAAACAGGAAGGAAATAGACTACACCACTGCTATGTAAACTCCTGCAGGCCAGGACACTACTCTAAGTAATACGCCAGCTCACGTGCCCCGGACAGCCTTGAAAACCGGCACCACCAGCATAAAGATGGTTGCCAGGAGGCAATAGAAAGCCTCCCAATTGGGGGGGCTGTCTGGGCTCGCCAATCGCAATCACAGTCGCAGTCTCATGGCCCCTGCCGCTACCACTTTGTGTCACGCACGCGACAAGGAACAATGCGTCCTGCCCAAGATCACGGGTGCAGCAGACGCTGCGCTCAGTACCAGGCTCCCCCACCCCCTCAGTAGGCAACCAAAGGCTTATAGCAGTGCATAAGAAGGCAAGGGTCATCGGCTGAAAGCCAAAGACAGTGCAGCATGAAACATGGCAAAGCAAGCGCGCACCATTCCAAGGCAGGGCGGGGGCCCAGCAGAGCTATTGTTCCAGACCCCTGCTAACTTTCGAGGGAGGCCAGCACGTGTCAAACATGAGTCCTCTAGAAACAAACGAGGATGGAAACGCCCGTGAGCTAATATGATGAACCGCATAGCTCCTTGGTGATCTCTGGACTGCATCAGGCATGCTGCCCAGTCACACCCAAGGCCGGTGAACTGTACCCGGTGCACCCCACTTGTGCTGGGCCTAGGCACACCCTCTCCTGGCTCCCACTGGCGGGGGGGGCGAACCCCGATGCTGGCAAAGACACGCGTCACCCGATGGAAGCGGGCCCGCGGTCTCCCCGCACACCAGCTGCCACACACTGCCAATTAATGTTGGTTGAGGGATCCCGGAAGACTGCACTCAGCCCTACGATTGGATGGTGGCATGCCTGTTAACTTCTGTGCGGGCAGTGTGCTGGTTTGCAGCCCACCCGGCCTGTACTGGCGTCACAGTCGTGAACGAGCATCTTTCATAACTCATGCAATCGCACCCGCTCTGTGTGCTGCACCCCCCCCCCCCGCAGCTTTCAACTTGGAATATTCCCTGCAGGATACCGGCATCCCGACAGGTTCAGGTGAGACTGCTGCATTGAGTAGTATCCTGCTTAAAAGGTCCACCAGACATCGGACCAGTTTTGGTATGGGATGGGAGTAGGCTGCTATTGATTTAACTCCATCTCAGATGCAAGTGCAGGGCTGGCAATGCAGTGTTGCACAGATACTGTCTGTGCTCCCTCCCCTACGTGCAGCCTCAGCGCAGCACGTAAAAGATGTTTACCTAAGTACCGACTAGAGTACCATTGATGGGATTTGAACCTGTGTCAGGGACTCCTGCGCGTGGCCTTAGTCCACTGAGACACTGGGCCCAGCGAAGGGCGCTACCTGCACCACCACCAACCGTGGCCGCGACCTGCTTGCCGTGGTCCTCCAAAGCACCCGATCGTGAGCCACCAAGTCGCGCAATAATCAGTCCACGCAAGGTACTTTGCGTAAAAGGCCATTTTATTAGGACAGGGTTGGACAACCATAACCAGAAACATAACACAAATCCCCAACAATCCCCAACAACAACATTCCTCACTACCCATACTCTCCAAGACTCCAACTACTCCATACCCACTTCACACCGCAACCTTCTCACTTCCATTCGCTTCCTCACTTCTCTTCCAAAACTCCACCACCATCTCCATTCGTCGTCCACTGCTCTGACGCACCCCCACGTTCTCCCCAGTATCCCCCTCCCCGGGAGGGTGAGTATGCCCGTCATGGACTCCTCCCCCCTCCCCAATCCGCCCCACACACACACACACAACCCGTCCTAAACTGGCACGCTGGAAAACATGACCTCCTCAACTAGTCATGTAATTGCCGGGTGGGTGGGTGGCCAACGGTCCACTAACTACCCTCCCTGAGGCGCTGGGGAATGGAAGAGGAAGGACTTCCTCTTCCTGCCCCTTTTAACCCTACCTGCGACCCCACCCCTTATCCCACCCCTTCCTCCCCTGTCCTTCCTTTTGCGCGAACTCCCCGGGGGAAGACTAGACCGCTGGTCTTACTTCCCCCGGGGGCCTCCTCGCGCAATAATCAGTCCACGCAAGGTACTTTGCGTAAAAGGCCATTTTATTAGGACAGGGTTGGACAACCATAACCAGAAACATAACACAAATCCCCAACAATCCCCAACAACAACATTCCTCACTACCCATACTCTCCAAGACTCCAACTACTCCATACCCACTTCACACCGCAACCTTCTCACTTCCTTTCGCTTCCTCACTTCTCTTCCAAAACTCCACCACCATCTCCATTCGTCGTCCACTGCTCTGACGCACCCCCACGTTCTCCCCAGTATCCCCCTCCCCGGGAGGGTGAGTATGCCCGTCATGGACTCCTCCCCCCTCCCCAATCCGCCAACCAGGGAACCCCCGGAGGGCGGTTACCTGCCCCACCCCACGCAAGTGCACCTTTCGCCCTCACCTCCTCCTACACCAGATCGACTCATTCCACAGTCCACTGATAAAATCCCTCATCTCCATCATATAGTAGGCGTTTCCCATGTGCGAAAGGTGCACGCCATCAGCCCTAAAAAGCAAGGGCTCTTCAAGCCGCAGACCAGGATGCGCCAGCACCTTGATCCCGCAGTCCTCACAAAAAACTCTCATTGCCCTATTTAATTTTCTGCGGGCGCGTTCCACCGCAGCGGGCTTCAGCGCCCCCCTCCAAAACTTTCTGGGAATGAACTCTGTCCACACAATACAAGCGCCAGCCAGATTGCGTTTGATCGCTGCCAAGTCCCGCCGCATTAAGTAGATCAAGGACACCGCCGACTGCCGCACCAGATCGTTCTCTCCCAGGTGAATGACAAGCAGATCCGGACAGCCCTGCTGCGAGACCTTCTTCGTGAGCCAAGGCAAAAGTTCTCCCCATCGCATCCCACTCCTACCCCACCAGAAAACCTCATGACTGCAGCTTCTCAGGCCCAGGCTACGCCCGTACACCTGCCTGTCAGCAAACTTGGCAGCCCAATGCACAAATGAATGTCCCACTATCCAGGTAACCGTCTTGGCTCCAGGACCCCCAACACAACCTACGAAGAAAAAAGGAGCATTAGAAACAAGAAAGGGCACCCAAAACGCTCACACAGCCGCCGCGCACCCTTCCGTCCTACTTCCGCACGTACCGCTCGCAGCAGCGTGAACGCCATCTACCAATCCTCCTGATCTTATCCCAGGACCAACCCAGCCGTGCCGCCGCCGTCGCCGCGCCGATCCGGAAGGAGTGAGTCCCAAACCCCGCCGGGTCTCTCCCTAAGCGCCGCAACGCCATGCGCAGTACCGCCAAGAGCTGGTAAGCCGTGACCCGTTTCCCAGAAGCATGACAGAAAATTTCCCCCGCCAAACGGCCACACTGCCCGCAAAAACTGCTCCACTCCCGCACCGGACACGCTGCCAACTCCCCCGACTCATTCAGCCACACCCACGTGCCTCTGCCAACCTGATCTGTCTTGGAACGCCCCAGCCATATCCCCAGGCGCCCCCCATCCACACGTACATCCTCGAACCTCAACCCCATCCCCCCCTTACCCCCCAGCAACTCCGAAACCCGAAAGGCCCCAAAGAACATCCACGTCATACACAGGCGGAACAACGCCAACTCATACCGATCGTAACACAAAACCCCCAACTCTCCCAAAACATCCACCAACAGGCCAAAAGTGATCGCCTGGCGCAACGGCGCTCCCTCCCGCCCCCCCCGCTCCCTTGTCCAGCCCTTCAGCATCCTGCTCAGCAACTCACCCTTGGCCGGATCAAAACCCAGATAGATCTTCCCATAGAAAGAAATCCCTGCCAATTTCCCTGCAATTGTCACTGACGACAAACCCCTGTCCATGCAGTGCAAAACATAGCGCACGACACCCGCTTCACACTCACCCTGAGAAATCCGCCAGTCCTCCCGCGACCAACCCAAGAACGCCCCCAACTCCACCCATGCCATACGATAAGTCCGCCGCGTGGACTCGGCAACAGACTGCTCCACCAGATTCACCACTCTCACTCCCCCCAGCTCCAGATACCCTCCGGCACCTTGGTCTTGGCAAAGTCCGCTCCGGGCGCCAACCTTCGGAAACGCTGCCACTGCGAACGAGACAATGCATCCGCGATGTCATTGCTAACGCCCGGCACATGTTTCGCGCGAAACAGCACATTCAAGCGCAAGCACAGCAGCATAAAACTTCGCAGCAAGCGCAGCACCCGCAGGTCCCTCGCCCTCTGATGGTTCACCAGATCCACCACCGTCATGTTGTCCACATGAAAAAGCACCGATCGGTTCCGGAATTCCTGCCCCCACACCTGCAGCGCCACCAACAGCGGAAAGAACTCCAGAAACGCAATGCTCCTGCCCTGCGCCAACCAGTGCGCCGGCCACTGCTCCGCACACCACCGACCATCCCAGAACACACCAAAGCCGCGCGCCCCAGCCGCATCCGAAAAAATCTGCACCTGCCACACCATGTTGTCATCTGCAAAGTCCAAGGAGACCCCATTGAAGTCACTCAGGAACCCCTGCCACACTCGCAGATCCGCCCGGACACCCACCGAAATCCGCACCCTGTGATGGGGCAACACTGCCCCTGACATGGCCAACCCGAGCCGCCTGCAAACGTCCTGCCCGCCCGCACCACTCGGCACGCAAAGTTCAGCAAGCCCAACAAACGCTGGACGGACCTCAGATCAATCTTCCGTTGCACCATCACTTGGCTCAGACACTCCTGAATCTCCAAAACCTTCTGCTGGGGGAGGCGCGCCATCCACTCCACAGAATCCAATTCAATCCCCAGAAACGCCAGACAACAACTGGGCCCGGCCGTTTTTTCCGGCGCCAACGGCACACCAAACTCCCCCGCCATCCTCTGAAACTGGCCCAAAGCCGCCCCACATTCCCCCGTCTGACCACGGCCTACAAACAAGAAATCATCCAAATAGTGGGACACCAGCCGGTGCCCCGCCCTGTCAGTGAAGGCCCATTGCAAAAAGGAACTGAAAGTCTCAAACAGAGCACAGGAGATCGCGCACCCCATGGGCAACACCTTGTCCACAAAAATGGCCCCACCGAACTGCATGCCCAGCAACGAGAAATCCTCCGGGTGAATCGGCAGAAGGCGAAACGCCGACTTGATGTCACACTTGGCCAATTCCGCCCCCCGCCCACACAGCCGCACCAGTCCAATCGCATCATCCACCGACGCATACAACACCCGGGAATCCTCCTCCGCGATGAAATCATTCACTGACCGCCCCTCCGGCCAAGACAAATGGTGGATCAAGCGAAACTCGCCAGGTTCCTTTTTTGGAACCACCCCCAACGGGGATATGATGAGTTCGGGCAGCGGCCACGTGTCAAACGGGCCGGCCACGCGACCTTCCAACACCTCTTTGCGCAATTTTGCCTCCACGACTTCCGGCAACTCTTTTGCTGACCGTAAATTCTCTGCCCACCTGCACTCCCGCGGCCCCTGGTACCCTACTCGAAAACCTTCCGTGAACCCCCAAAACAGCCGCAGCGCCGCCACCTGATCAGGGTAGCGGGAGAGCCACGGACCCATGGCCTCCACACTAACCGGTGTAGGAGCCCTTTGGCCCAGCCTGCCCCCTTCCTTTCGTGACCCGCCATTGCTCGGACGGGGTGGCCAAGGTGAAACACTGCGTGACCGGGTGCTTGCCACCACACTTAGAACACTCATGTTTAAATTTGCAGGGGTGACGGGTGCAGAATCCCTTGTTGAAATTCCAACACGCCCCAATGGCGGCTCCCCCACTCTTCGCAGGCTGCCCGGTTGCGCCGGCAGCGGCAGCCTGTCCTCCCGCACCCCCAGCTCCACTTGCGCCCCCTCCCGCCCCCCCCGAGGCGGGACGGGACTGAAAAGACCGATAAGCCACCGGAAGGCCACTCGCAGTGTGTGTAGCCGCAGAGGACTGCGTGGAGGCCATCCACTGCACCCACAGCTCCTGATCTACCTCTCCCCAGGGCTTGTCCGGGTTGACGCTGACCCTCGCCCGAAATTCCTCATCATAACTTAGCCAGGCAAAACCCCCAAAGTGCATCTGCGCTTTTCTGATGATATCCATGTATTTGAACAACGCAATCGCCCTATCCGGATGCTTCTCGCAATAAATACTGGCATAAATCAGGAAGGCCGACGTCCAATTCTCCATAGTTATCGGCACCCGTGGCCGCCGTGTCAATTCCCACTCCTCCTCTTTCGACCCCTCTTTCGCCTGAATCTCCCGATGCAACAACTTAAAGACATCCACATATTCGTGTTTCCAAATCCTGCCCCTTGTCTTTTCAGACAGATGGGACCCCAGGGGCATCGCCAACCCCATATAAGGCAGCTTCTTCTTATGTTTCTCACCCCCTTCCTCCTTCCCATCTGTCACCTTCTGAACACCAGCTCCCACCATTCGCTTCACATCCCCCTCTGGGGCCGCCGCCTTAGCCGGCACCCGCGGCTGCGCCGCCTCTCCCACCTCCCTCACCGACCCATCCCCCACCCCCACAGACCTACAAGACTTCTTACGCCCCCGCCCAAGCCCCTCATCCCACGCCCCCCACCATGTGCTCTCACCTGTCAAAGTGCGTGGCACCTCCTGCGCCCGTCCGCCTGGACCCGGGGCCGACACCCTCGCCGCTGGCGCCTTGCTGCAGCCGGCTTTGCTGTCCTGGAAAACACCAAACTTTCTCGTTGCCACCGGCCCCGTCACCTCACGCACCTCGCCTTCTTCCAACTCTTCACTTTCCGACTCATAATCCAGCTCTTCGACCACCACAGGCTCACTAGGCTCCATGCGCACCTCACGCACTACACGCTTCATTCCTTTTCCTTTCTCTCCAAGGACAAACTCATACTCCGGCGCCGATGATGCGCGCTCCCTCGATGGAGGGCAGGCCGCCGCGGACCCCCCTACTGCTTCGTCCCGGCGTCTGGAGGCCGTAGTGCGCCCCGCCGGCCCACCCCGACCTCTACCAGCAATCAGCGCTGGCGTGGATCCCACCCCCCCCTCGTGACCGGCATAGTCCGAGGGGGCCCCAGCGCCACCAGGTCTCTGAGACGTCAAGTCCGTCCCTGCCTCATCCAGCCACACCCAGCGCCCGCGCCCCCGAGCCGGCCCTGCCCCTCCCCCGCGCGCCACCACCCCTTCCCCGCGCGCCACCACCCGGTCCGCCGCGCGCTCCCCCTCCCTCTCCCTAGCCGCGCACATCTCCTCCCAGCGCCGCTCCGTATCTTCAATCAGCCGCCGCTGCTCCCGGATACGCTCCTCCAAAGACATCTCGGCCCAACAGTCGTCCCACCGGCCCTCCCCCGCGGCCCGCGCCCCACGACCGCGGCCTGCGCCCCCAGAGGGGCCAGGCGTCACCAGCCCCGACCCCCGGCCCCCCACAGCCTTCGCCGGGCCCTTGCCTTTGCCTCCCCGCCCCCCACCCTTCCCCTTGCCCCCACCCCCCACGACCGGCCCCTGGTCCCCCCACCCACCGCCCTCGCCCCCCGCGGACTCACTCCCCGAAAGATACAGGGAGAAATCATCCCCAACCCGCTCCTCCGCGTCCTCCGCCAAGTCGCTGTCCTCACTATAGTCAACCAGGAACGAGGCCCCCCCGCTGCCCCCGGCCCCCGCCCCCACCCGGACCAACCGCGCCTCCGCAGCCCCACCCTTGCCCTCCACAGCCCCCCCGCCCCCCCCACAGGCACCTCAGCGGACGAACCCAGCGCCGGGAGGCTCAGACGCCTATCCCCTGGCTTCCCCCCAGGCCCTGCCTTCTTGCCCCCCCCTCGCGCGCCCACCGCGTGTTTCTTGGGAGGCGGTTCCTCCATACAGGCAACAACGGCCGCTGCAACCCCCGCGGACGCCGAACGCGGAGTCCTGGACATCCCCACCCACGCCTGCTCCAAAACACCCGGCCGCAGAAGGTCCGCCCTCCCCGCACGCCCCAACAGCTGTAGCGCCGCCCGCACCGCCGCCTCATCCGGCGTCTGGCCCCCTCCCAACTCCATGACAAACGCGCTCCGCGCCCACCACCGCTCCGCCCCCGCCGACTCCACCCGACACCCGCAGGCCGCCACACGTTGCCAAACGAGGCAGCCCTGATATCGCTCGCTACCCCCACAGACACACAATGCTCACCGCCGCAAAACACGCCCCCGCCGATCCACCGAAGCTCCGCCAACGGTCCACTAACTACCCTCCCTGAGGCGCTGGGGAATGGAAGAGGAAGGACTTCCTCTTCCTGCCCCTTTTAACCCTACCTGCGACCCCACCCCTTATCCCACCCCTTCCTCCCCTGTCCTTCCTTTTGCGCGAACTCCCCGGGGGAAGACTAGACCGCTGGTCTTACTTCCCCCGGGGGCCTCCATCACACGCCTGTGAGGAGGATGTGGGGACCCAGTCTGACCGGATCTGGATGCTACCCATGTCCCAACCCAGCCCAAAGCATGGGGGGGACCCAGAGCCCTGCCGCCATTCAGTTTAGCGCGAAAGGCAGGCGAAAACAGGCAACAGACCCCAGCGAAGGACAAAACAATTTACCTTGCGCGCGCTGCAGTGCTGAGTTAGCGATGCAGCGCACGCAAGGTAAATTGTTTTATTTAATTAATTACTTACCTTACTTCCTGTCTGTCGTATGTCGGCCTCCACTACCTCCCCACCCTGCACCTCCTCCGCCCGCCTCACCTCCCTGCAGCACTCCCTCGGCGAGCCGCCACTGCTTTGCACCCTCTCCAGTATATCATTGAATAGACTATAACATACTAAATTGAACAAATTCCAAATAATAATGACACCATTTTTTTTAACATGAAAGTATTTTCCATACTTTTACACGTTTGTTGAGCATTTTACATGCTACATATTTTGAAGGCTGGGCTCGTGCTTTGGATGTGAGTGCCACTTCAAACCTTCAGCTGGGCTCTCCTTGTCGATTTGTTGGCTTACCCGCCTCCATGAATTCCAGGGGCGGGGCCTCTAAGATTTGAACTGCGAGTGAGGCAATTCTTCATTTTGAATAAAGTTGAGGTATCCCACTTATCACGGAAAGCGCACAGAGGATTTTACAGATGACTGTCTAGCAATGCTACCAGTAACATTGATCACGCACTTATCACGAAGTGCAAGAGATACTCTGCATGTTTCAGTTAGGTAAAACATGCACAGTAAATCTGTTTACAGTGTGTGATTAGCATCACTGACGATGATGTAAATGCACACTCGCCCACCCACTAGTCTCCAGGCATTCACAATTCAATCTCGTGTGACGTATTGGGGAATATGAGGAGCTGCACAAATCACTGACACCGAAATAGTGTGAAGAAGGCTGCTTTTTATTGAAACAGTTGAACATCACAATTTTAAACCTGGGTCTAACGCCTTACAAAACTACAGCCTCACTATACAAGAATGTTACCTATGCTAAACTAACCCTCACCCCTAGAAGTCCCCCTCCCCCAACAAAACTTTAACCTGCAATTCTTTACCTGCTCCCGGGCTGATCTTCAGCAATTGATACCTTTAACCTCCCTTATATTTTAACAGCAACTATTGACCTGCAACTAAATTAAGTTTCTAACGAACCTTAAACTTCCAACCTCGTCCAGGCTTGAGCTTGTCTACCCATTCCCTTTCAGCCTAGATTGCCACTGTCAACAACAATAAACTTGGCTAAACCATGGCAACTTGTCTGTCAAGCGCCACCCAGAAAAAGTCATCAACGACACACTCTTTTCAACAACTAAATCATTTTCTCCCAAGTGCAGCACTAAAATGTCTGGGCATCATCTCCTTACGAGCAACCTATTCAAACGGGGTAGCAAATCCTTCCAACTCATCCCCCCTCTACCATGCCAACTCAGCTGGAAACGATAAGGAGAAAAACCGAAAGCAGCCCAGAGAATGCACTGCTTCACCTGTTTTTCAGCCCATTTAACGAATGAATGGCATACTATGCATATGAACAGCCCTACGGGCATGGTACCGAACCTGAAAAACAACAAAGACTGAATAAGAACACAAAGTGACTTAGAAAGCCCCTTCCCCCCTCCCTAACGTAGCACTGAACAACAGCTGGATGCCCATCTCCCCAGTCCAATAATGTCCTTCTTGCTCCAGCCCTGTCTACGTGCCTCCGTTGCCATGCCTATATGAAAGGAATGATTCCTGAAACCCTTCACCTCAACGCCTAACAGGGTCAACCCTTTTCGAAGCACAGCCAATAGCTGAAACACAGTCACTGTCACAGCATGCTGAAAAACCAGCCCTACCACTTCCCCATACCTAGCTCGTAGAGAGACGCCTCGTCATGCAGGGCAGGCCATGCCAATTGGGAACCTACGCAACAAAATGGAACTTCCCTGATCTCTCTGATCCATTGTAGACTTGTGCAGCCATACCTGTAAACCTAAAATAACGCTTAACAGGAGTAATGCCCGTTAACCCAGGTGAGACCGGGCATGAAATGTAACAAAAAACAATGTCTCAACTGGATGGTAGATTAGGAAAAGACAATTTACTAAAAGTGAATTGGAAAAGACAAATTACAAATAGTGAATTTAATCACATTTAAGGCGGGAAACAAGAGAAGAGCCTGGAGGGGTAAAAGACAGTCTTTTTGACCACTTTTAATACTTTTTCCAGTTCGCCGTTCACGCTGTTCTGTTACACTCTTGTGTCACTGCGCCGTTCACTTCTCACTAGCACGTCCAGTGCCCACTTTGTGTGTATTATGGTCATTTTCTAAAAAGTATATATTGTAGTGCTTCTTAACTACTTATAAGAATACATAAAATAATTTTTGATTTCCATTACCCTTCCAGGCTCTTTGGTCTCCCTTCTCTTGTTTCCCGCCCTAAATGTGATTGAATTCACTATTTGTAATTTGTCTTTTCCAATTCACTTTTGGTAAATTGTCTTTTCCTAATCTACCATCCCGTTGAGACATTGTTTTTTGTTATATACCTGTAAACCTGTCACACATGGACGAAATTCCTCCCAAATAATTCCCCGAGTCCCCCTTGCCCCCAGTAACTCAGAGACCTAAAACACCCCAAAAAAACATCCAAGACATCAGGGCTGCGAACAACACATGCTTGTGTTTATTCAAGCATATCACAGGCAAAATCCTAACTTCCTTAAATATATCCCAAATTAAGGCTACCTAGAAGGGGCCCCTTGCCCCGCTTGCCTGGCTCATCCCTCCAATATTCTTGTACCTAGTTCGTCTGCTGAGGTGGTGTAGCCCCAAAGCAGCTTTCCCATGAAGGAAATACCTGCCAATTTGCCCACAATGGTCACTGTAGACTGACCGTTTAAGATTAACTGCAGAATTAACTGAACAACATCTTCTGTCCTTGACCACACATCCTCTCTCTTCTGAGTCTCACTATTTAAAAATGCCCTCAAGCCTGAACATATGACATCCGTGTCGACAAAGCCAGCAAATCTGCCACCACCAGATTAAGCATCCTCTGTCACCTACCGACCAAAGCTCCTGCAGCATCCTGGTCATGACTCTGTCCGCCTCCGTGGCCAGCCCGTGTAATCTCTCCCCTGTGAATGAGACAGAAAATCCACAATGTCATTGTCCACACCGATCACATGCCACACTAAACAATATGTACAATTTCAAGCAGTTTAAAACAAAAACCTGCAGCAACTTTAAAACCTGAGCATCCCGTGCTGACTAATGGTTAACTACTTATATACTACAGCCATGTTATCAATATGGAATAGCACATTCTTGTGTGACAACTGGTCTCCTCACAGGGCCACTGCAACCACCAGCGGAAAGCACTCCAAGAATGCTAAGCTCTGCCCGAAGCTTCCTCTCAGTTAGCCATTCCTCAGAGCACCATCTTCCTTGCCAATAAAATACAAAACCTATCCCTCCCGCCACATCTGAGTAGATTTGTGCCTCCCATTCAAGTTCTGCGGGTGCGACCAACGACATCCTCCTTAGTCCCTGCTGATAATCTGATATGATGATGTGGCAACGGAAGGCCTGAAAATTCCATCCCGAACCTCCTACAGAAAGTCCTCTCAGTTCTCACCACCATACAGGAAAAATTTGAATGGCCCAACAGCACTTGTACTTCTTTGACTGTAAACTTTTGCTTCACCAGCATTGCATCCAGTAGGAATCGCATTGTCAATTTTTTCCCCACCGGTAAGTGAGCCTCCATAGCTTCCGAATCAATCTCTATGCTCAAGAATGACAGTACTGTACTAGGTCCAACTGTCTCCGGTGCTAAAGGCACTCCCAGGTCACCCATGAGCTCCTGGAAACTGTCCAACATCTGTTGGTAGTCAAAAGAACTACATATACACAAAAGGTTAGGGAGTCAGAGGATATTCGGGCTCAGGCCACCCTCCAAAGCCTGACACATGGGAAACAAAATAAGGGACCTGGCCACTTTATATGTGGAGTTCCTAGTTTTTCCTGTTTACTCACTTTTGTGGAAAAACCGTCAGGTTTTTCAAGCCCTCACCCACCAGCGTTACCCCTTGGTGGCATGCTTCATCATAGGGTCCTTCCTGTTCCACTACGAAACGAGGCGTGCTGCGACCAGACGGACTACGTGGCAGCACTGGTAGAAAAGACTATGTGAGGCAGAATGTTCTGCTGGGGTGGAGTAAGGTAGAGGAAGTGTATGATTAAAAATACCTGACAAGTGGGCGATGCTGCTTTTATTGTTACCCCCAGTTGGTATGATTAAAAACAGGGGGAAAAAAATAGGACTATATGGGATATTAATGAGCCCAAATCCTAACGGTCGACATGTTTCTAGCCTACCCCTATGGCTATTCTTCAGGACCTAGTGTTCTCTAATGTTGTACCTAGTTTCACTCGTATAGTTGGTCTACTAGAACCAACTGTGATACAGTGCCGCTGATGGAGCGGGGAGTACAACATTTTGTATACCCCCCCTATTCTGCATGTTTATACTAATTAGAATAATCTATTAATTTTACTATTATTAATGTGTTTGCATGAAGTTTAATCAACATTACTAATGTATGAAAATACACGTGGGATTTGCATTTTGCATGACTAAATAATTTGTAATTAACATATGTATGCATACTAACACTAGAAAAATAGAATATCGCATGATATATGTTGCTTTGTGACGTATTCGTAATGTTGCACCAGATGACATCAATGGGTGAATATGAACGCTTTAAATGTCGCTATACGCTAGATAATTGCAAGCACATAGGAGAATTAGTGAGGGTTTAACATTTTATTAGTTATTTCTATGTATTAATTACTCTTTGTGTTTGTTTCGCTTAAGTTGTCCGTTGGGCCTAAAACTAAGAAGGCCGCCAAACTAACTCGACGCGATCGCCACCATTCCACGAGGTTTCGGACGAAGTGCGCATGTGTTACAACATGTACCAGTGGCCTCGACATGGCCCTAGGCTCGGTGTGCCCAAGCAAGGTCACGACGGGAAGCCTGCCAAACATCTTGACAAAGGACTTGTACAAAAACCGGATGGAACATGTATAGTGACATAACCTCCTGAACTGTGTGAAACCTCACCGGACGATCCCAACGAACCAATGGGATAAGCCTAAAATTACTAAAAATGTATCTTCTTGTCCTTACTTTTATTATAAAATGACGTTAGAATAGAGAGGATTGGCTCTTGCTCGTACTTTCACTTTTGCTGACGGAGACGACGGTGATGCTACGTGACTGCTGCGTTCCTGAATCTTGGACAGACTGAATTGCTGCCCAATTTCTTGATAAACTGAGGACTTCCTAAAATCTATGGGCACTGATCAATGCTTGCACGTCTTTGGTCCTTGACCCACTCTTTGGGACTGTAGCGTGCTGACGACAAAATTTGATGACTTAGAGGACGACCAACAGCCAGATTAGGTAAACATGGTGTTTTATGATTTGCGTAATGACTAATAAATTTATTAGATGGAACTAAATTCTTGCATTATTTAGATAAACAAAATATTGATTAACAAGCAAATGTGTTGTGGTCATTTATTGAAAGAGGATAGATTAGGATCTTTGAGTATGTTTTATCGGGACTAAATCATCAATATCAATATAACTAAATGATCCATTGATCACGTGGGAGGAGTATCTTAATTTTTAAGTTTACGATGTGTAGAGATAAGGATATTAGTGTATGGAAGTGTAAATAATTTTCTCTCTATAGGTTTTAAGCTATTACTTTCATGTCAGCGCTTGGAACATTCAGTTCTCCTGTAAGTGCAGAACAGTGAGAAGCGAAGTGTGAATGTTGGTGTTATGGGCCCCACCAATGTTTGTAGGAGTGAATGTGTTAATTTAATATTTGGTTTGTGATGAAGGGAGGATATTAGGTACGGGTGTTTTGTCCTGATTCCCGTTACCCAGGTTCCGCGCTCCATCAGTTTTTCTGGTAGCAGGATGATGGTTTTTATTGTTTTGATCTGGTGATTAATGCCTGTAAATAGCTTATTTATTATTGGAAAGTATTGGTATATGTATTAACACTCTGTGTTGAGTCGAGTTGAGTTCTATGTCGTTTGCACGACTTCTGGGATGTCTGAAGTTTGTACCAGTTCCGTAGTAGAGCAGAGGTAAGCGCTGCTCTCGGGAAAGACGGAATTGTTGTTGCCCTGTGGGTACACAGGGGAAACGTGTAACGAGTGGAGTTGCACAAAGCATTGTCTGGGTTCGATTTGGTGACATCGTCGTGTGTTGCCATTAGAAATATCTCCTGTATGATAGAAGTGTATGGTAGCGAAGGTCACCTGTGAAATTTTGGTCTTAGGTACCAGAAGCCCAGAAGGAGCTCTGATAACGCTTATCACTGGAAAGGTAATAGGTGTTCCCTAAGCTTGTTAGAAGGATAAAGTAGAGGGAAGTGCTACTTTATTAACGTGTGTCATAATTCTGTAGTAGGACAGACTGTTCACTGTTCTCGGGAAAGACAGAATTCAGTGTGAATGAACTACGCTTTTCCGTGTGAAAGTGCGTGAATGAAAAGACATTCGGATTAATTGTGAAACTTCGGTTTTATTTCTCAGGAGCATTGGGTCTCCAACTAGGTGTCTTAATTCTGGAGAAACAGTTAGCTAATGCTTGCTAGAAGGGTAAGGTAGAGGGATGTGCTACTTTATCAACGGAAGTAATGATTCCGTAGTAGGGCAGAGGTAAGCGCTGCTCTCGGGAAAGACGGAATTCTTGTGAAAAAGGTAATTAACTATTCTTTGGTTAGCGAAGCGGACAATGGTGGCGTTTTTATGTTGTTATTAACAGATTTGTAAGTCAGAAGAACGTAAAGAAAAATTACCGATAAAAATTTGTCAAAGAGGGGTCAGCAGGAGCAGGAGCTGCGACAGTGAGAAAGAGCTGACGTCAGAAAAGCCACGCTGGGATTGGCTAGTCAGTAAGAAGCGTAGACGCCCCTGATTGATATATTAGTGCATGCCGCGCTAGGAGTGGAGAATTACAGGGTGACGTAGACGCTGCTGATTGGTGCGTTGGTGTGAGATGCGCTACGCTTGGAGAATTGAAGAGGTGACTTAGACGCTCCGGATTGGTGCGTTGGTGTGAGTCGCGCTACGATTGGCTTAAATAACAGAACAGTCGTAAGGAAAACACTAGAGATACACGAAAGATAAAATGATGTATTACGATCCACCTGAAAAGGAGAAAAAGTCTTGGTTTGGAAGAATCAAGAAGTGGTTTAAAAAGGACAAACCGATTGTGATTAGGGAGGGGCAGTTGCTTCCCCCACCGACAACCCCCGCATCCTTTATGGTTGCGAAATACGGATATCATACTTGTATTTGGTTAGACAATTGGGTGAAATATACAAAAAATGACGGAGTCTTAGCATTTCCAGAGCATGGTTGTTTAATTTAGGTTGTTTAATTTAGCGCTTTTAAGAAATTTGAGAGAGAAAATGATGAATCTAGAACCAAGGCCTAGACCAACACAGTTTGAAGCACTGACAGAATGGGAAGATGAGATGCATGACAGAGAAAGACTGAGGAGTAGCGGAAGGTATAAGTACATGTTTGGTAGATACGGACATGACACTCATGATGAGAGAGGTGGCGGAATGCAAGTATGACTGAAGGTCTGTTTCCTGTGAGAACTGCTGAAGAAGTTGGAGGTAGAAAATGCACGGAAAAGAGACATAATATAGTATCAAGAGGGTATGGAGTGAATGAATCGGAGGATGATGTTCTTGATGACATGTTTTATAAAAATCCACCCCCATATCAACCAGAATCTGAAATATTGACACCAAGTGCCCCAATGAGAGAAACTTTGCGAATTGTTAAGACAGAACCAGTACCTCAAGAATTAGGGAAAAATAATTCCATGAGAGAGATAGAGAGAAATTCAGTTAATAAAGTTAATGGTGAAAATTCGGCAGAGTTAGCAAAAACAACTTTAGAATTAACTGAAAAGATAGGAGAATTGACCAAAAATTTAGAAGCTGTAAGTGTTCCAGTGACGATAGGCGCTGTGATGCCTATTTTTGATAAAAAGAAAGATAGTGAACTTTGTTTAACAGTTCCTTATAACAGTAATAAACAGACTGAGAAGCCAAAGCAGAGCCTAAAAGAAAATCCATGGAGACAAACAATGAGTACAATCGAGCCAAATGCTTCAAATAACCCATTTTTAGGTTCAAATATAGCAGAAAGATGAACAATGACAGTGGAATCAGGATTGGAGACTCAAAGGGACTTAGAACAAAATAATGTAGAGAAACCAGTAGGCCCATCTTCAGAATGGTTGAGAAGCTTACAGAGAAAAGACAAAGAATTCCAATCTATAGATGTGGCCAAACTACGAATGGTATTGGAAAAATTAATAGTAGGAACTATTCCCACAGAAAAGTTAAAAACCTACCAGGATGAGGGGTTACTGTTTTTGTGTAAAAGTATAACTTGGAGAGCAAAAAATCAGCATGAAAGATTAGAAGAAGTAGCAAATGAAATGGGTATAGATATTGAAAAGGTAAAGGCTCTACAGAAACCATATTGAATAGATTTTACTGAAAAGGATATTGAAAATTTGAATACCACAGGACGAATAAGTCAGATTAAGGAAATAATTATCTTGCTGAGAAAATGGGGAGATGTGGATAAGTGGAGAAGTAGATGGTATCGAAAACGAGAGGCTGCCTCTGATAAAACTTTTGCAGCTTTTCCTGTTAGAGAAAAGGAAAAGGTAGTAACAGAATGCCCCATGAGAGAAATTCCCAGAGGAGGATATGTACATGTTCCATGGACTAGACAAGATATTTTGTCATTTACTAATGATTTCCCTCGACTACGCGAAAAGCCCATCGAGTGGTATAGGCAAGTGGACAGATTAGGGAAATTATCTAAAGTATTATGGATTGATCTAAACAGCCTGTTTGACATAATAGTGCTAGCAGATTTATGGACAGAGTGCAAACTAATGATAAATTGGTCCACACAAGAATACCCTAGGGATCCAAAAACAGGAGCCCCAGACCCCGAGGTAATGAAGAAATACGAACAGGACATTGCCTTTTTGAAAACTAAAGTACCTCCCAAAGAGACTGATTGGGTAAAAATTGACATAACTCATCAGGAAAGTAAGGAGTCAGTACATGCCTATTACGAAAGATTAATTTTGGCCTTTAAACAGTTCAGCGGTGATGAAAATTTGAGTGAAAAGGATTTGAGTCATTTTGTATACAGATTTGTATATGGTTTACGACCAGAAATTAGTGAAATGATTAAGCAACATACTGTAGATTGGCAAAATAAGAAAATAGACATGCAAAATATTTCAGTGATGAGATTGAAGCTAAACAGCGTAAATTAAAGGAGAAGGCTATGTGGGCACAAGTAAAAGTGGCAGAAAGACAGGAAGCCCAGCTAGTGGAACAAGCAAATAATACAGGTCCCAGAAAATTCACTACAGGGAAAGGTAAGGGACATTTTAACATAGAAGATGCCAAAAAGAAATTCCTGTGTCACAACTGTGGTAGAGTAGGGCATTGGAAATCCGAGTGTAAATTCCCCCAAATACTAATAATGAAAATACATCATTGAATCCACAGGTGCAGAATGAGGTGAGTGGTAAACCGCAGCGACAGCAGCAGGTTGTTACCCAACAGAATCAGGTGCCAAAACCGCCTTTTCCACAAAGCACAAATTCACAGAAACCCGGTAATGAGACGGGATTCTACAGCGAAGAACAGGTAACTAAGCTGCCGCAGTATTAGCTACTGTTGCAGCGTGGAGGAAGTATCTGTCCTTCCCTAGTTACAATCGGTTTGTCCTTCTTAAACCACTTCTTAATTCTACCAAACCAAGACTTTTTCTCCTTTTCTGGTGGATCGTAATACATTTTCCCTTCTTTCGTGTCTCACTAGTTTCTCCTTACGACTGTACCGCTTTTTTGTCCAATCGTAGCGCGACTCACACTATCGCACCAATCCGGAGCGTTTATTTCACTTTATAATTCTCCAATCCCAGCGCGACTCTCACTAACGCACCAATAGGGAGCATCTACGTCACCCTGTATTTCTCCACTCCTAGCGCGGTGCACACTAACGCACCAA
This sequence comes from Triturus cristatus, assembly GCF_964204655.1. NCBI lineage: Eukaryota > Metazoa > Chordata > Amphibia > Caudata > Salamandridae > Triturus > Triturus cristatus. Next base: position 576,387,845 of record NC_140592.1, on the reverse strand, counting down.
TCCGGAGCGTTTTACAGTTCTGACCGACTGTCCAATCCCAGCGCGGTCGTTCTGACGTCAGTAGCTGCTGCAGCAGCTCCTGCTCCTGTCTACTCCTCCTTCACAAATCCGCTCAGTAAGTTTTTGTTTCAATTTCTACAATTCTGTTAGTAACAACATAAAAACGCCACCATTGTCCGCTTCGCTAACCAAGGAATAGCAATAGACCTTTCTCACGAGAATTCCGTCTTTCCCGAGAGCAGCGCTTACCTCTGCCCTACTACGGAATCGTTACTTCCGTTGATAAATTAGCATATCCCTCTACTTTACCCTTCCAACAAGCATTAGCTAACCGTTTCTCCATAATTAAGACACATAGTTGGAGACCCAATGCTCCTGAGAAATAAAACTAGAGTTTCACAATTAACCCGAATGCCTTTACATTCACGCACTTTCACACAAGAAGATGTAGTACATTCACACAGAATCCTGTCTTTCCCGAGAACAGCGAACAGTCTGTCCTACTACAGAATTATGACATACTTTAACAAAGCAGCGCTTCCCTCTACTTTGTCCTTCTAACAAGTTCAGAGAATACCTATTACCTTTCCAGTGATAAGCGTTATCGGAATGCCATTTGGATTCCTGGTACCTAAGACCAAAATTTCACAGGTACCCTTCGCTATCATACACACTTCTCTCATACAGAAAATGTCTCTAATGGCAACCAACGGCGATGTCACCGAATCGAACCCAGACAATGCGTCGTGCAACTTCAATCGTTACACGTTTCCCCTGTGTACCTACAGGGCAACAACAATTCCGTCTTTCCCGAGAACAGCGCTTACCTCTGCTCTACTACGGAACCGTTACAAACATCTGACTTCCTACATCCCAGAAGCCGTGCAAACAACATAAAACTCAACACGACTCACATAGAGTGTTAGTACATAAACCAATTTCAATAACCAATAATCACTTAAGCTATTTACAAGCAATAATCACCAAACCAAACAATAAAAACCATCACACTGCTACCAGAAAAACTGTTGCAGCGTGGAACATCACATTCCTCCTTCGTCACAGACCAAATACCTCAACAGCAAATTCACTCAGATACATTCATTGGTGGGGCCCATGACACCAATACTCACACTCCGTTGATCTGCTTCCCTAGAGGAATAAGCTTCCAAACGCTGACATGAAAGGAATACCTTTACCTTACTCTAAATATGTTGACTCCAATCCTAAAATATTCACCTCATAAGGCAATGAATCATTAAGTTGTTTTTATAGGTTTAGTGTCACAATCATTTATCTACTCTTTACTTACTAAACTAAATTCTCTTCTTTAATTAATCGACACAACACATTTGTCAATTAATCAAATATTCTTTATCTAAGAAATATTGCAAAATCGTTAGAAATCATCATCAGCATTGCAGAACATCATATTTACCTAATCTGGCTAAAAGTCGTCCTCTAAGTCAGTCAGGTCGGGGAAAAATCTTTATTCAGCAAAGTTAGGCCGCAATTCAGTCTCTCAAAGATTCAGGATAACAGCTGTCCAGGAGTGTCACCGTCCTCTCCGTCAGCATAACGTCAGGAAATCGAGTTCGTCAAAGAAGAGCGAGTTTTTTAGTTTAGTTCCCTACCTACTTTTATAATGAAAATAATGTCAAAAAGTATCAAGATCGGGGGTTTAGAAAGTTCTGATTGGTCGACTTGGGGTCGAGGGGTAAAGTTCTCATGAAGTCTGTATAATGAAATCGTCGCACTTGCTGGTTCCGGTTTTTAAATTGTCCATTGTCTTGTTGCTGGCGAAGTTCCCGGAATAACCTTAAAGGGTACATCTTCTCCTGGGGTGAGAACTAGGCCACTGCTGCTGGCGGTGATGCCTGCGCACTTCACCCAGAACCTCGTGTTGTCAGGGGCAGTCACTTTCAACGTCTCGTTCAGCCATCTTGTCTAGGCTGAAATGGGCAACTTAAGCAAAAGAAACACAAAACGTAATTAAAACATAGAAATGGCTACTAAAATGTTAACCCCTCGCTAATACCCATATGTGTGAGTAACTATCTAGCAGAAAGCAACACTCAAAGCGTTTTATGCTCACTTAATAAAGCACAAATCACAATTACATCACCAAAGCAACATATATCATGCAATATTCTAATTTTCTACCATTAGTATGCGTACACAAGTTAGTTTACAATTAATATAGCCATGCAAAGTGCAATTCCCACGTGTAGTTCTTTTGTTAATATGATTGATAAGTATTTCACTGCAAACACATTAATAGGAATATTATTAGTTAATTATTCAGATTAATATAAACATGCAGAATGGGGGGGTATACAAAAGGTTGTACTACCTGCTCCAGCAATCCCCCCTTTGGTGATTATATCACCACACCAACCAAAAATGTTGTATCCCTTTTACGGAATTTTAAATTGATTTCTTGTTTCCTTCATATTTCAGTTTCCCCTGTTTCTTCTCGTTTTGCTGTTTTATACATGCTTTCCTTTATCTCTTCTAGTTCTGTTTCTTCAAATTCTCTTTCTTGTTTCTTATCTCTTCTCCGTAAGTTTTCTCTTTTTATTCTTTTCTGGTTTTTATTCTTTCTACAACAAATACATCCTAATCTAATTATTAATACTAAGGAAATCACACATTTTAATGGAAATAATATCTTACCTATAAATGTACTACCTAATGTTACGACAAAGTTTTTAATAGCTGATATTTTCTTACCAATCTTCTCCCAGACACCTTCAACCTCCAGTGGTACAATTTCATCATGCAATTCTGTAATATTCTTAATATAAATTTTCAAATCTCTACTTTCGTCAGGAATGTAAGTACAACAATGTTGAACTTTCAGCATTCCGCAGACTCCACCCTCTTTTGCCAATAAAATATCAAGGGCAAGTCGATTTTGCATTACCATAGCACGCATGGCAACCGTTTCAGTATTTACCAATAAAAATCCTCCAGCGGTGCTTGTTGATAAGCGATCCACTACTGTTGAAAGTTTTCTAATTTTGTTTGCATTCAGAGATATTCCCACTGCGGGTTTCAGTGCTCCAAAAATGTCACCCACAATTTCAGTCCAAGATTCTCTCTTACTACGTGCTAAATATCTACCTAAACTATGTACACCATCTTCTCCTCTATCCATATGAAAAATCTTTGGAAAAACCAGGCCAACATAACATGTGCCATACCAATGGTCTGGCAAACGATAATATGCCCTATTCCCACAAATGAAATACAGTCCTGGAAAGACTGGATCTCTTCCACCTTTAAATCCCCATCCTCCCATGATTCGGTATGTACCATGGCACTCACTATTCCCATGAAAATAATTGTCATACGCCGTTTGATTCCTTCTTATACACAATTTCCCTTTCTGAGGCCAATCTAAAGCCATAGTTGGACTCGTTTCTCCTTTCAAGTGTCTCTCCATTTCTACATCCCAGACTGTTTTCTCCACTTTCCCTTCTGAAGCCTTTCTTTGCATGTTCAATCTCCTTTCTTCAACCATATCTAAAAATGTCTTCTCCTCTTTCTTCAAACTGCAAGTCAAGTTATTTCTAAATATATATTCTAATGTTAGTTCTTTAGTCTGTAAGAAAAATTCACCTAATACTTTTGCAGGTTTTACCTTTTTTAGTTTGTAAATTGCCGGTACTTGTGAAAATATAGTATCTACATCTAAAAAATAATACTCTAATTTACCTGTTTGATAAAATAAACTAGCTAATACCCTACATGCTATTCCATATGTTACTGGAAGGTGATGATAAGTCACTCCTTCAGATACAGGTGCAGGTAATTGCATACAAACGTAGCAATCCCTTACGTCCATTGTTTTTACATATTTATACAACAATTTTGAAAACACATTGTTAGAAAAATCTGTTATTGACCTGTCTTTATGCAAATAGTTTCTATCTATTCTAGTTGGAACTACCTTTTGAACTTTCCCTATATTAGTAATGTTATCACTATGTCCTTCTAATGTATCTACGGTAAATTTAAATAAAATTAGTAGAGCGAGAACACTCCAAAGAAGCATTAATAATCCTGTACAACAACAACACATTTTGCACCATCTTCTAAGGAAGGTACATCTACTTTTGCTACTTTCTATGTTTGCCATCTTTTCTAAAATGAGCTGTGTCTTGTGACTTAGCCTCTTCTACTTCACAACTAGTTTCTAACCCAAGGCTTCTAAACACCTACGTGGTTCTACCAGTTTTTATCTTTTTCAGTATTTTATTGTCTTTCCATCAGTAATTTCTTGTCTCATTCAGTTTGGCATCTCATCATCTTTCACTTTCCCTTTGTTTTCAGCATACAGGTTGTCCTGAACATCCACTTCTTCTCCAATATCGGACAAGATAACTCTCAGGATTTCCGATTCTTCGTCTTCCTCAACCACTTCCGGTAAAACCACCTCTGGATTTCCTTGGCTATCTGCCTCTTCCTTCACTTCAGACAGGGCCACATATGTCCATTCCGGTGATTTATACTTCTGGTTAGGTTTCCTTGTTCTTTTGCTTTCTTTAACCACTGTTTGTTCTTCTCCTTTCGATTTCTCCTGACTCGTCACCTCATTCACCTGTTCAGCCCTTGGCGAATTTCTACGTGTCAGTCGATATCTCAGTCTCTTTATTTTGTTTGGCCACACCTCGTCCTTTGCCGCTCTTTTACTCCCTTTATCATTCTTTTCAGTTCTCCAAGCTCTCTTTCTCAGAACTCGGCCTTCTGGTATTTCATCTTCGCTTTACTCAGACTCTGTTTCAACTTGCTTTTTACATTCAACTATTTCTTTTTCCCTACTTCTGTCCCTCCTCGAATCTCCGGCACGCAATCTTCCTGCTGACTACTTGTCCCTGCTTCTAACTGGATGTTGGAGTTCCCTACACCTCCTCGGGGGTCTTCCGCAATAATCTTTCCCTCTCTCTCTGTATCTGGCACCTGTCCATCTAAAGGTGTTGTTTCAGGTGGAATTTCTCTCAATCTTTCATCTGGCACTTCCTTCTCATGGATTTCTTTTACTGTCTCTCCACTGTCCTTTTCTTTGTTCTTCCCTTGTACTTTCTTGGAAGAGTGTGCTCTTTGTTCTGTCTCTGAGTCTGAACTGGTATCAGAAATCTGTAACCTTCTCCTCATGGAATTACTTCTAGGGACCAAAGTTAAACTCGGCTCTGTTTTCCCCCTTTCAGGGTTTTCTTTTTCTTTGTCTTTTGGCTCTCCGTCATCCGACTCAGTACTGGATTCTGATTCATCAAAATACTCCTTTTCTTTACAGTCAACTGGATTTGGAATTCTCAAAGTATGACTTGCATGGATCCAGTTCTTCAATCCAGCACACTTCACAGCTGTTGTTGTGGTCAAGATGACTTGCCTTGGTTTTCCGCACCTGGGAACCAAACAATTTCTTCTTCTGTGTACTTTTATCCTTACCCAGTCCCCTGGGCTTAGATCATGGGCTGGCTTCTTTTCAAGAGTGGTGGCATCCGCTCCAACCTGTTGAAACACAGAATGAACTGCGTCAGCCAAGCTTTTACAGTATTGCAACACCATGTCATCAGTTATAGTCATCAGCTTGTTGACTGGTATAAACACATGGCGCATGGCACGTCCCATGATGATCTCATGCGGACTCAAACCAGTAGTTCTGTCTGGCATTGATCTAATAGTCATGAGTACTAGAGGCAAGACGTCGGGCCATTTCATACCTGTGGCTAAACACATTTTCCCTATTCTGTTTTTGATAGTTCCATTCATTTGTTCTACTACACCAGAAGCCTCTGGTCGGTAGGCACAATGCAGCTTTTGTCGTACATTCAATGCTTCACATATCAGTTTTATGATCTCATTATGAAAATGTCTTCCTCTGTCTGATTCAATTGTTACTGGAAACCCAAATCTAGGTATAAATTCCCTCAACAGTAACTTTGCCACTGTCATTCCATCATTTCTTCTTGTTGGGAACGCCTCTACCCACCTGAAGAATAGGCATATCATCACCAAAACATACCTCAACCTGCTACAAGGAGGCATCTCAATGAAATCCACTTGCATTCTGGTAAAAGGCCCTCCCTCTCGACCTATTGTTCCTAGACTCACTACGGTCTTTCTTCCTGGATTGTATTGCTGACAAATTAGACATCTCTGACAAATACTTTCTGCTACAAGTCTGAACTCCCTGTCCATGATACATCCGTGCCATGGCAGACATCATGCTATCAGGCATAACTGGTCTTCCATCTCGATAAACCCACACATGATCTTTCTCTCTGGGTGCACATCCTGCTTTTACCTACTGTTTTATTTCTTCCTCTCCTGCTTCTTCCTGCAATTGTCTTACTTCTTCCCATGTTCCCACAGTATTAGTAAACATTGGGAAACAAGAAATCAATTCCTTTTCTTTTGCCCGATTGATTGAATTCTGATTTCGTGCACAATATTGCGCCATATCATTAGCGAATTTATTACCAGTGGCAATGTAATCCCCACTACGACTATGGGCAGCACATTTTACCACAGCCAATTGCCTAGGCAGTTGTATCGCCTCAAGCAACTTTCCAACCACTTCAGCATTCTTATTGGGAGTTCCACTTGAGGTTAGGAAACCTCTCTGCAGCCATATTTGGCCACCATTCTGGACTACCCCATAGTCGTACTGGCTATCGGTTATCACAGTCACTCTCACACTTTTCCCAATCTTACATGCTCTGGTCAGGGCAACAAGTTCAGCTACTTGGGCCGACCTTACTCCTTTCAAATATGATGCTTCCATCACTGCTGCAACTGTACATACCGCATATGCTGCACTCAGCATTCCATCATCTGTTCTCCAACAAGATCCATCAACAAACATGACATAATCACTTTCTGGCAAGGGTTCACCTTTTATGTCAGGTCTTGGTTTTGTACAGAAATCAAGTACATCCAGACAGTCATGATCTGCTTCATCTCTTACCTCCACATGCTCTACGTCTGGCAACAGCGTTGAAGGATTCACATTCACACATCTCACAAGACTCACATTTGTTGCACCCAAAATGACCTTTTCATACTTAGTCAGTCGGCTGTGTGTCATATACTGAGTACGACTCCTTGTTAAAAGAATCGCCGCATCGTGAGGTACAAACACTTTCACAGGGTATCCCATCACAATTCCCTCACTCTGTTCCAAACTTCGACATGTAGCAGCTACCTATTTCAGACACCCAGGAAGGGCTACAGCTACTGGGTCCAACATGGATGAAAAATACGCAATTGGTTTCCTCAGTTTTACATGCTTCTGTACTAGAACAGAGAGTGCACATCCATTTCTCTCACTGCAATACAACTCAAACTCCTTGTCATAGTCAGGCATTCCTAATGCAGGCGCTTCACACAATCCTTCTCTCAATCTTTTGAAAGCTGCCAACTCCTCTTTGTTCAAATCAATTGGATCTCTCACATCACTCCTTGTCAATCGTACCAAAGATTTTGCAATCAATGAAAAATTGCCTATCCACTGATGACAATATCCAACCTTTCCCAGAAACATTCTCACTTCTCTTTGGGTCATTGGTGGACTCATTCTTTTTATGATCCTGATTCTGTCTATGGTTATTTTCCTGTGTCCTTTCTCAATGCTGTGTCCCAAATATTGGACTTCTTTCTTACAAAATTGTAATTTCGATGGTGACACTTTTAGTCCTCCATCTGCCAAATGATTCAGCAAGGCTATTGTGTCTACCTCACAAGCTTCATGAGTTTTCTATGCCACAAGCAGGTCATTGATATATTGGACTAGTGCTGAGTTTTCAGGCATTTCTAGACTCTCCAAAGACTTTTTCAATAGCTGATTAAATATTGAGGGGCTTTCTGTATACCCCTGTGGAATTCGGCACCACGCCAAAATACGCTCACCGAAACTAAATGTAAAAATTTGCTGACTGTCATGGTGCAATGGGATGGAAAAGAAAGCATGGCACAGATCAATCACTGTATACCATTCTGCGTCATGAGGGATCTGATATAGAATCACAGATGGATTCGGTACAATGGGACAACATGGTACAACAATTTTGTTTATCTTTCTCAGATCTTGTACTATCCTGAACTTCCCACTAGGCTTTTTCAGTCCCATTATTGGTGAATTACATGGGCTACTCATTATTTCTCTTAAAATTCCTTGTTTTATAATTTTCTCAATCACAGGAGTAACTCCTTCGATTATTTCAGGTGTCTTTTTTTATTGTGGGACATTTGGATAACATACTCCTTCTTTTACAGTTAGTTTTACTGGATCTACATTTCTCATCAATCCTACATCTTCTCCTGTGAAGTCCCAAACTTCTGCTTTTACAGATTGTTTTAATTCCTTTGGTAATTAAATACAGCATAGGTTCCTGTAACTTCCTTCCCTCTGTTTGCCATTGTCATTTTATACATCACATCATCATCTGGAGTACAAAATATGGTGCAGTTCATCTTGCACAATAAATCTCTACCTAACAAGTTCACAGGACTGATATCGCACACTACGAACCCGTGCATTTCAGAAAATTTCCCTATACTAACTTTCACTGGTTCTGTAAGGTAAGTCTTAATCTGTCTGTTGGATACACCAACTACTTGGATTGTTTCATCCGAGAGAGGAAGATTCTTGACATCAGCTGATCTAACAGTTGATCGAGTAGCACCAGTATCAACTAGGAAAGTAATATTTTCATTATTAACTTTTCCATCTACAAATGGGCCTGTCTGGTCTACTTCTAGAGTTGCGCCAAGTACGCACCCTTCTTCCTCCCTTCGGCACCGTCAATAACCCTCTTCTGAATCGCTTTCATCGTGTTGCAGCCAATACTGCGAAGCAGCGCTAGCGCGTTGCGGCTTATTTACCTGTTCTTCGTTGTGGAATCCATTCTCCTTACCATACCTCTGGCAATTTTTGTTCTGTGGAAAAGGTGGTTTTGGCACCTGATTCTGTTGTGTTACACCCTGCTGTTGTCGTTGCTGTTGACCACTCACCTCATTCTGCACTTGTGCATTCAATGATGGATTTTCATCATTAGTACTTGGAGGAAATTTACACTCGGATTTCCAATGCCCTATCCTACCGCAATTATGACACAGAAATTTATTTTTAGCTTCCTCAATATTCCCTTTATTTTTCCCAGAATTAAATTTTTGTCTTGACCCAACTTGTTCTGCTAATTGTGCTTCCTGTCTCTCTGCTACCTTTACCTGTGTCCACATAGCCTTCTCTTTCAGTTTTCGCTGTTTTGCTACAATTTCATCACTGAAATATTTAGCATGTCTCAATACTTCGTGTATTTTCTTATTTTGCCAATCTACCGTATGCTGTTTTATCATTTCACTAATTTCTGGACGAAGACCATATACAAATCTGTATACGAAGTGACTCAAATCCTTGTCACTTAAATTTTCATCTCCACTGAATTGTTTAAAGGCTAAAATTAACCTCTCATAATAGGCATGTACTGACTCTTTGCTTCCCTGATGTGTTCTGTCAATTTTTACCCAATCTGTCTCTTTAGGGGGTACCTTGTTCTTCAAAAATGCCATGACCTGTTCATATTTCTTCATTACCTCGGGGTCTGGAGCTCCTGTTTTTGGATCCCTTGGGTATTCCTGTGTCGGCCAATCTATTATGATTTTACATTCTGCCCATAGATCTGCTGGTACTATTATGGCAAACAAACTATTCAGATCAATCCACAATACTTTGGATAATTTCACAAATCTGTCCACCTGTCTATACCACTCGACTGGCTTTTCACGCAGTCGAGGGAAGTCATTCGTAAATGACAAAATATCCTGTCTAGTCCATGGGACATGTACATATCCTCCTCCTGGGATCTCTCTCATAGGGCATTCTGTCACAACCTTCTCTTTTTCTCTCACAGGGTAAGCTGAAAACGTTTTGTCTGAAACTTCGTCTCATTTACGATACCATCTGCTTTTCCATTTGTCCACATCTCCCCATTTTCTCAACAAAATAATTATTTCTTTAATCTGACCTATTCGTCCTGTGGTATTCATGTTTTCAATGTCTTTTTCAGTGAAATCTACTCGATAGGGTTTCTGTAGCGCCTTTACCTTTTCAATATCAATACCAATTTCATTTGCCACTTCTTCTAATCTTTCATGAAGACTTTTTGCTCTCCATGTTACGCTTTTACACAGAAATAACAACTCCTCATCTTGGTAAGTTTTTAACTTTTCTGTCGGGATAGTTCCTACTATTAATTCTTCCAGTACCATTCGTAGTTTAGCCACATCTATTTATTGGGATTCTTTGTCTTTCTTTTGTAAGCTTCTCAACCATTCACTCAACTCTTCTGTTGATGGTCCTACTGGCTTTTCTACATTTCCTTGCCCAAAATCTTTTTGAGTTTCTGACATTGTCTCTATTATCGTCATACGCTTTTCTGCACAGTTTTGACCTAAAAACGGGGTATTTGAAAAATTCGGTTCAATCATACTCATAGTCTGTCTCCATGGATTCTCACTCTGACTCATTCTTGGTTGTTCAACCGGTTTACTACTTTTATATGTGACCGTCAAACAATGTTCGCTATCTTTCTGTTTATCAAAAATAGGCATTACTGGACCTATCGTTACTAGAACAGTTACCGCTTCTAGATTCTTAGTTAATTCTCTTATTTTCTCGGTTAATTCAAGGGTCGTTTTTGCTAGTTCTGCTGAATTTTCTCCATCTAATTTTCCTCCAGACTTCTTTTCTACCTCTCTAATGGAATTGTTTCTTCCCAAATCTTGGAACTCTGGTTCCGATTTAATGATTCGTACTGTTTCTTTCATTGGGGCACTTGGGGTTAATAATTCTGGTTCTGGTCGATATGGAGGTGGATTCTTATAAAACATGTCATCAAGAACATCATCCTCTGATTCATTCATTCCATACCCTCTCGATTCACATTATGCCTCTTTTCTACACACTTTCGTCTTTCATTCTCTCCTGCAGTTCTTACGGGAAACATACCCTCAGTCATACTCTCATTTCGCCACCTTCTCATTCGATCATCATGCCTCTCATGTCTGTATGATCTGCCAAACAGGTAGCTATATTCTCTACCGTTTCTCTGTCGTTCTCAGTCATGCATTTCGTCTTCCCACTCCATCAAAGCCTCAAATTGTGTCGGTCTAGGTCTCGGTTCTAAATTCATCATTTTCTCTCTCAAATTTCTCAAAACAGCCAAATTAAATGAACCATGTTCTGGAAAAGCCAACACTCCGTCCTTTTCGGTATACTTGGCCCAATTATCTAACCAAATGCAAGTGTGATATCCATATTTTGCAACCATGAAGGATGCAGGGGTTTTCGGTGGAGGAAGTAACTGTCCTTCCCTAGTTACAATCGGTTTGTCCTTCTTAAACCACTTCTTAATTCTACCAAACCAAGACTTTTTCTACTTTTCTGGTAGATCGTAATACATTTTCCCTTCTTTCGTGTCTCACTAGTTTCTCCTTACGACTGTACCGCTTTTTTGTCCAATCGTAGCGCGACTCACACTAACGCACCAATCCGGAGCGTTTATGTCACTTTATAATCCTCCAATCCCAGCGCGACTCTCACTAACGCACCAATAGGGAGCGTCTATGTCACCCTGTATTTCTCCACACCTAGCGCGGCGCACACTAACGCACCAATCCGGAGCGTTTTACGGTTCTGACCGACTGTCCAATCCCAGCGCGGTCATTCTGACGTCAGCAGCCGCTGCGGCAGCTCCTGCTCCTGTCTACTCCTCCTTCACAAATCCGCTCAGTAAGTTTTTGTTTCAATTTCTACAATTCTGTTAGTAACAACATAAAGACGCCACCATTGTCCGCTTCGCCAACCAAGGAATAGCAATAGACCTTCCTCACGAGAATTCCGTCTTTCCCGAGAGCAGCGCTTACCTCTTCCCTACTACGGAATCGTTACTTCTGTTGATAAGTTAGCATATCCCTCTACTTTACCCTTCTAACAAGCATTAGATAACCGTTTCTCCAGAATTAAGACACATAGTTGGAGACCCAATGCTCCTGAGAAATAAAACTAGAGTTTCACAATTAACCCGAATGCCTTTACATTCACACACTTTCACACAAGAAGATGTAGTACATTCACACAGAATCCTGTCTTTCTCGAGAACAGCGAACAGTCTGTCCTACTACAGAATTATGACATACATTAACAAAGCAGCGCTTCCCTCTACTTTGTCCTTCTAACAAGTTCAGAGAATACCTATTACCTTTCCAGTGATAAGCGTTATCGGAATGCCATTTGGATTCCTGGTACCTAAGACCAAAATTTCACAGGTAACCTTCGCTATCATACACACTTCTCTCATACAGAAAATGTCTCTAATGGCAACACACGGCAATGTCACCGAATCGAACCCAGACAATGCGTCGTGCAACTTCAATCGTTACACGTTTCCCCTGTGTACCTACAGGGCAAGAACAATTCCGTCTTTCCCGAGAACAGCGCTTACCTCTGCTCTACTACGGAACCGTTACAAACATCCGACTTCCTACATCCCAGAAGCCGTGCAAACAACATAAAACTCAACACGACTCACATAGAGTGTTAGTACATAAACCAATTTCAATAACCAATAATCACTTAAGCAATTTACAAGCAATAATCACCAAACCAAACAATAAAAACCATCATACTGCTACCAGAAAAACTGTTGCAGCGTGGAACATCAAATTCCCCCTTCGTCACAGAACAAAATACCTCAACAGCAAATTCACTCAAACACATTCATTGGTGGGGTCCATGACACCAATACTCACACTCCGTTGATCTGCTTCCCTAGAGGAATAAGCTTCCAAACGCTGACATGAAAGGAATACCTTTACCTTACTCTAACTACGTTGACTCCAATCCTAAGATATTCCCCTCATAAGGCAATGAATCATTTAGTTGTCTTTATAGGTTTAGTGTCACAATCATTTATCTACTCTTTACATACTAAACTAAATTCTCTTCTTTAAATAATCGACACAACACATTTGTCAATTAATCAAATATTCTTTATCTAAGAAATATTGCAAAATCGTTAGAAATCATCATCAGCATTGCAGAACATCATATTTACCTAATCTGGCTAAAAGTCGTCGTCTAAGTCAGTCCGGTCGGGGAAAAATCTTTATTCAGCAAAGTTAGGCCGCAATTCAGTCTCTCAAAGATTCAGGATAACAGCTGTCCAGCAGTGTCACCGTCCTCTCAGTCAGCATAACGTCAGGAAATCGAGTTCGTCAAAGAAGAGCGAGTTTTTTAGTTCAGTTCCCTACCTACTTTTATAATGAAAATAATGTCAAAAAGTATCAAGATCGGGGTTTTAGAAAGTTCTGATTGGCCGACTTGAGGTCGAGGGGTAATGTTCTCATGAAGTCTGTATAATGAAATCATTGCACTTGCTGGTTCCGGTTTTTCAATTTTCCATTGTCTAGTTGTTGGCGAAGTTCCTGGAATAACCTTGAAGGGTACATCTTCTCCCGGGGTCAGAACTAGGCCACTGCTGCTGGCGGTGACGCCTGCGCACTTCACCCAGAACCTTGTGTTGTCAGGGGCAGTCACGTTCAATGTCTCGTTCAGCCATCTTGTCTAGGCCGAAATGGGCAACTTAAGCAAAAGAAACACAAAACGTAATTAAAACATAGAAATGGCTAATAAAATGTTAACCCTTCGCTAATACCCATATGTGTGAGTAATTATCTAGCAGAAAGCAACACTCAAAGCGTTTTATGCTCACTTAATAAAGCACAAATCACAATTACATCACCAAAGCAACATATATCATGCAATATTCTAATTTTCTACCATTAGTATGCGTACACAAGTTAGTTTACAATCAATATAGCCATGCAAAGTGCAATTCCCACGTATAATTCTTTTGTTAATATGACTGTTAAGTATTTCACTGCAAACACATCAATAAGATTACGATTAGTTAATTATTCAGATTAATATAAACATGCAGAATGGGGGGGTATACAAAATGTTGTACTACCCGCTTCAGGACTACAACGTGATGAAAGCGATTCAGAAGAAGGTTATTGACGGTGCCAAAGGGAGGAGGAAGAGTGCGTACTTGGTGCAACTCTAGAAGTAGACCAGAGAGGCCCATTTGTGGATGGGAAGATAAATAATGAAAATGTTACTTTCCTAGTAGATACTGGTGCAACTCGATCAACTGTTAGGTCAGCTGATGTTTAATTCTTCCTCTCTCGGATGAAACAATCCAAGTAGTTGTTGTATCCAACAGATAGATTAAAACTTATTTTACAGAGCCAGTGAAAGTTAGCATAGGGAAATTCTCTAAAATGCAACGTTTTGTTGTGTGCGACACAAGTCCTGTAAATTTGTTAGGTAGGGATTTGCTGTGCAAAATGAATAGCACTATTTTCTGTACCCCTGATGGTATAGCATTTGAGACCCCTGATGAAGATGTTCTGTATAAGATGACTATGGCAAACAGGGAAACTGAGATTACTGAAGCCTATGCTGTATTTAACCCTGGTGAATTACCCCAAGAATTGAAACAGACTGTAAAGGCAGAAGTCTGGGATTTCACGGGAGCAGATGTGGGACTAATGAGAAACGTGGACCCAGTAAAAATAACGGTGAAGAAGGGAGTAAGCTATCCAAATGTCCCTCAATATAAACTGACACCTGAAATAGTTGGAGTTACTCCAATAATTGAGAAAATGATAAAACAAGGCATTTTGAGTGAAATAATGAGTTGTCCATGTAATTCACCGATTATGGGACTGAAAAAGCCTAATGGAAAGTTCAGGATAGTGCAAGATTTGAAAAAGATAAACAAAATTGTTGTATCATGTTGTCCCATTGTACCAAATCCATCTGTGATTTTTTATCAGATTCCCCATGATGCAGAATGGGATACTGTAATTGACTTATGCCATGCTTTCTTTTCCATTCCATTGCACCATGACAGCCAGCAATTTTTTGCGTTTCCTTTTGGCGAGCGTATTTTGGCTTGGTGACGAATTCCACAGGGGTATACAGAAAGCCCCTCAATCTTTAATCAGATATTGAAGAAATCCTTAGAAAGTCTAGTGATGCCCGAGAATTCAGTGTTAGTACAGTATATCTACAACCTTCTTGTGGCGTCGAAGACTCGGGAAGCCTGTGTAATGGACACTATAGCATTGCTGAATCATCTAGCAGATGGAAGACTTAAAGTGTCACCATCAAAATTGCAATTTTGCAAAAAAGAAGTACACTATTTAGGCCATAATATCGAAAAGGGCCTGATGAAAATAACAATAGGCAGAATAAGGATCATAAAAGGAATGATGACGCAAAGAGAGGTGAGAATGTTTCTTGGAATGGTTGGATATTGTCGGCAATGGATAAGCAATTTCTCTCTGATGATTGCAAAGCCCTTAGTACGCTTGACAAGAAGTGATGTGAGAGATCCCATTGATTTGAACAAAGAGGAATTGGCAGCATTTAAACGATTGGGAGATGGTTTATGTGAAGCTCCAGCATTAGGAATGCCTGATTATGAGAAGGAGTTCGAGTTGTATTGCAGTGAGATGAATGGATGTGCACTTTCTGTATTAATACAGAAACATGGAAAACTGAGGAGACCAATTGCATACTTTTCATCAATGCTAGACCCAGTAGCCGTAGCTTCACCTGGGTGCTTGAAAGCAGTGGCTGCCACCTGTCGGAGTTTGGAACAGAGTGAGGGAATTGTGAAGGGATATCCTGTGAAAGTGTTTGTACCTCATGATGTGGCTATCCTTTTAACAAGGAGTCGCACTCAGTACATGACACATAGTCGTCTGATTAAGTATGAGAAAGTCCTATTAGGTGCAACGAATGTAAGTCTTGTGAGATGCTTGAAAGTGAATCCTTCAACATTATTGCCTGATGCTGAGAATGTGGAAGTCAGAGATGAAGCAGATCATGATTGTCTGGATGTACTTGATTTCTGTACCAAACCACGTCCGGACATAAAAGATGTACCATTGCCAGAAAGTGATTTTGTGATGTTTGTAGATGGTTCTTGCCTGAGAACAGATGATGGAATGCTGAGTGCAGCATACGCAGTATGCACGGTTGCAGCAGTAATGGAAGCATCCTACCTGAAAGGAATAAGATCAGCCCAAGTAGCTCAACTTGTTGCTTTGACTAGAGCATGTAAGATTGGGAAGAGTGTGAGAGGGACGGTGATCACTGACAGTCAGTACGGATTTGGTGTGGTGCATGTCTTTGGCCAAATATGGCTACAGAGAGGATTTTTGACATCAAGTGGAACTCCCATTAAGAATGCTGAAGTGGTTGGAAAATTGTTTGAGGAGATACAGCTGCCTAAGCAGTTGGCTGTTGTGAAGTGTGCAACACATAGTCAGACTGTCGATTATATCGCTACTGGTAACAAGTACGCCAATGATATGGCCCAATACTGTGCACAAAATCAGAATTCAATCAATAGGGCAAAGGAGAAAGAGGTGACTTCTTGCACCTTAATGTTTACTAACATTATGGGTACCTGGGAGGAAGTGAGACAATTGCAGGAAGAAGCAGGAGATGAGGAAATGAAGCAGTGGGTAAAAGCACCAAGAGAGAAGGACCATGTATGGGTCCATCGGGATGGAAGACCAGTTATGCCTGATAGCATGATGTCAGCCATGGCACGGATGTATCATGGTCAGGGACATATAGGGAGGGATGCTATGATTAGGTCATTCAAGCAAACCTGGTACAATGCAAAATTTCGACTTGTAGCAGAAAGTCTTTGTCAGAGATGCCTTATATGTCAGCAATACAACCCTGGAAGAAAGACAGTGGTAAGTCTAGGAACAATAGGCCGAGAAGGAGGGCCTTTTACCAGAATGCAAGTGGATTTCATTGAAATGCCTCCTTGTAACAGGTTGAGGTATGTTCTGGTTATGGTTTGTTTGTTTTCTAGATGGGTGGAAGCATTCCCAACGAGAAGAAATGATGGAATCACAGAGGCAAAATTGCTATTGAGGGAATTTATTCCCAGATTCGGGTTCCCAGTAACAATTGAATCAGACCGAGGAAGACATTTCCATAATGAGATCATAAAACTGATTTGTGAAGCACTGAATGTACAACTAAGACTACATTGTGCCTCTCGCCCGGAGGCTTCTGGTTTGGTGGAACAAATGAATGGTACTATCAAAAACAGGATAGGGAAAATGTGTTTAGCCACGGGTATGAAATGGCCTGATGTCTTGCCTCTAGTACTCATGACTATTAGATCAATTCCAGACAGAACTACAGGGTTGAGCCCCCATGAAATTATCACGGGTAGAGCGATGTGTCATGTGTTCATACCAGTCAACAAGCTGTTGCCTATAACTGATGACATGATGTTGGATTACTGTAAAAGCCTGGCTGACGCAGTTCATTCTGTGTTTCATCAGGTTGAAGTGGATGCCACCACCCTTGAAAAGAAGCAAGCTCATGATCTAAGCCCAGGGGACTGGGTAAGAATCAAACTACACAGAAGAAGAAACTGTTTTGTTCCAAGGTGGGGAAAAACACGACAAGTGATTTTGACTACAACGACAGCTGTGAAGTGTGCTGGAATCAAGAACTGGATTCATGCAAGTCACAATTAAGAATTCCAAATCCAGTGGATAGCACAGAAAAAGAATATTTTGATGAAACAGAAACTAGTATTGAATCAGATGATGAAGAGACAAGAACAAAAGAAAACCCTGAAAGGGGGGTATCGGAGTCAGATCTAACTTTTGTCCCAATAATTAATTCCCTGAGGAGAAGGTTACAGATTTCTGATACCAGCTCAGACTCAGAGACTGAACAAGGAACTATACATTCAAGGAAAGAAAAGGACAGCGAAAAGACAATTAAAGAGATTGTTGAGAAAGAAGTTCCAGATGAAAAATTGAGAGAAATTCCACCTGAAACAACCAAATTAGATGGACAGGTGTCAGATACAGAGAGAAAAGGAAAGATACTTGCAGAAGACCCCTGAGGAGTTGTAGGGAACTCCAACATCCAGTTAGAGGAAGGGACAAGCAGTCAGCAGGAAGATTGCGTGCAGGAGACTCAAGGAGGGACAGAAGTAGGGAAAACAAAAGAAGTGGTGGAAAGAAAAATTGTTGAAAGTAAAAAGCAAGTTGAAACAGAATCCGAGGACAGTGAAGATGAAATACCAGAAGGTAGAGTCTTAAGAAAGAGAGCTTGGAGAACTGAAAAGAATGATAAAGGAAGTAAACTGAAAAGAGCAGCAAAATATGAAGTTTGGCCAAACAAAATAAAAAGGCTGAGATATCGACTGACACGAGTAAATTCACCAAGAGCTGAACAGGTGAATGTCAAGTCAAGAGAAATCAAAAGACGAAGAAATAGTTGTCATTGGAGAAAGCAAAAGAACGAGGAAACCTAACCAGAAGTATAAGTCACCGGAATAGACATATGTGGTCCTGCCTGAAATAAAAGAAGAGGCGGATAGCCAAGGAAACCCAGAGGTGACTGTACCCGAAGTGATTGAGGAAGACGAGGAATTGGAAATCCTGAGAGTTATCTTGTCCGATATTGGAGAAGAGACGGATGTTCAGGAGATTCTGCATTCAGATTACGAAGGAAAAGTGAAGGACGATGAAATGCCAAACTGAATAAAACAAGAATGCTGCAAATGGAAAGATAATAAAATACGGGAAAAAGACAAACTGGTAGAACCAAGTAGGTGCTTAGAGCCTTGGGTTAGACAAACTAGTTGTGAAGTAGAAGAGGCTAAGTCAAAAGACACTGTTCATTTTGACAAAAATGGCAAACACAGATAGTAGAAAAGGTAGATGTATATTCTTGAAGCGATGGTGTAGAATGTGTTGTTGTTGTACAGGATTTCTAATGCTTCTGTGGAGTATATTAGCTCTGATGATCTCATTCAAGGTTATCAGAGGTACAATAGAAGGACATAGTGAAAACAAGACTAATGTAGAGAAGATTCAAAAGGTTGTTCCGACTAAAATAGATAGAAATTATTTGCATAAAGACAGGTCTATAACTGATTTTTCTAATAATGTATTTTCGAAATTGCTGTATGAATATGTAAAGACAATGGACGTAAGGGACTGCTATGTCTGTATGCAGTTACCTGCATCTGTTTCGGAGGGAGTGACCTATCATCACCTTCCAGTAACTTATGGAATAACATGTAGTGTAATAGCTAGTTTATTTTACCAAACAGGGAAGCTAGAATATTATTTTTCAGATGTGGATAGCATATTTTCACAAGTGCCATCAATTAAAGTAAGGCAAAACCTGCAAAGGTATTAGGTGAATATTTCTTGGAGACTAAAGAACTAACATTAGAATATATATTTAGAAATAACTTGACTTGCAGTTTAAAGATAGAGGAAAAGATGTTTTTAGATATGGTTGAAGAAAGGAGACTGAAAATGCAAAGGAAGGCCTCTGAGGAAAAAGTGGAAAAGACAGTTTGGGATGTAGAGATGGAAAAACACTTGAAGGGAGAAGCTAGTCCAACTATGGCTTTAGATTGGCCTCAGAAAGGGACATTGTGTATTAGAAGGAATCAGACTGCATATGATAATTACTTTGTAGGTAACAGTGAGTGCCATAATACATACCGAATCATGGGTGGATGGGGATTTAAAGGAGGAAATTATCCAGTTTTTCCTGGGTTATACTCTATCTGCGGGAGCAGGGCGTATTATCGTTTGCCAGACCATTGGTATGGCACATGTTATGTAGGCATGGTTTTCCCAAAGATTTTTCACATGGGAGGAGGAGAAGATGGAGTACATAAGTTAGGTAGTTATTTAGCACGTAGAAAGAGAGAATCTTGGTCAGAAATTGTAGGTGACATCTTTGGAGCATTGATACCAGCAGTGGGAATATCTCTGAATGCAAACAAAATTAGAAAACTGTCAACAGTAGTGGATCGCTTGTCAACAAGCACCGCTGGAGGATTTTTATTCGTAAACACAGAAATGGTTGCCATGCGTGCCATGGTAATGCAAAATCGACTTGCCCTTGATATATTATTAGCAAAAGAGGGTGAGGTCTGTGGAATGCTGAAAATTCAACATTGTTGTACTTACATTCCAGACGAAAGTAAAGATTTGAAAATTTATATTAAAAATATAACTGAACTGCATGAGGAAATTGCACCACTGGAGGTTGAAGGTTTCTGGGAAAAGATTGTAAAGAAAATACCCGCTATTAAAATTTTCTTAGTAAACTTAGGTAGTACCTTTTTAGGTAAAATCTTACTTCCATTAACATGTGTAATTTTCCTAGTATTAATATTAAGATTAGGATGCCTTTGTCATAAAAAGAAAAAAATTCAGAAAAAGCTAAAAAGGGAAAATTTAAGGAGAAAAGATAAGAAACAAGAGAGGGAATTTGAAGAAATAGAATTAGAAGAAGTTAAGGAAAGTATGTACAAGACAGCAAAAAGAGAAGAGATTGGGGAGACTGAGATGTGAATAAAAGCAAGAATTCACTTCGACTCCATGAAAAGTAATACAAAATTTGAATGGTGTGGTGATAAAATCACCAAAGGGGGGATCGATGGAGCGGGTAGTACAACATTTTGTATACCCCCCCCCCTATTCTGCATGTTTATACTAATTATAATAATCTATTAATTTTACTATTATTCATGTGTTTGCATGAAGTTTAATCAACATTACTAATGTATGAAAATACATGTGGGATTTGCATTTTGCATGACTAAATATTTTGTAATTAACATATGTATGCATACTAACACTAGAAAAATAGAATATCGCATGATATATGTTGCTTTGTGACGTTTTCGTAATGTTGCACCAAATTACATCAATGGGTGAATATGAACGCTTTAAATGTCGCTATACGCTAGATAATTGCAAGCACATAGGGGAATTAGTGAGGGTTTAACATTTTATTAGTTATTTCTATGTATTAATTACTCTTTGTGTTTGTTTCGCTTAAGTTGTCCATTGGGCCTAAAACCAAGATGGCCTCCAAATTAACTCGACGCGATGGCCACCATTCCACGAGGTTTCGGACGAAGTGCGCATGTGTTACAACATGTACCAGTGGCCTCGACATGGCCCTAGGCTCGATGTGCCCAAGCAAGGTTACGACGGGAAGCCTGCCAAACATCTTGACAAAGGACTTGTACAAAAACCGGATGGAACATGTATAGTGACATAACCTCCTGAACTGTGTGAAACCTCACCGGACGATCCCAACCAACCAATGGGATAAGCCTAAAATTTCTAAAATGTATCTCCTTGCCCTTACTTTTATTATAAAATGACGTTAGAATAGAGAGGATTGGCTCTTGCTCGTACTTTCACTTTTGCTGACGGAGACGACGGTGACGCTACATGACTGCTGCGTTCCTGAATCTTTGACAGACTGAATTGCTGCCCAATTTCTTGATGGACTGAGGACTTTCTAAAATCTATGGGCACTGATCAGTGCTTGCACGTCTCTGGTCCTTGACCCAATCTTTGGGACTGTAGCGTGTTGACGACAAAATTTGATGACTTAGAGGACGACCGACAGCCAGATTAGGAAAATATGGTGTTTTATATTTTGCGTAATGACTAATAAATTTATTTGATGGAACTAAATTCTTGCATTATTTAGATAAACAAAAAATTGATTAACAAGCAAATGTGTTGTGGTCATTTATTGAAAGAGGATAGATTAGAATCTTTGAGTATGTTTTAGCGGGACTAAATCATCAATATCAATCCAACTAAATGATCCATTGATCACGTGGGAGGAGTATCTTAATTTTTAAGTTTACAATGTGTAGAGATAAGGGTATTAGTGTATAGAAGTGTAAATAATGTTCTCTCTATGGGTTATAAGGTATTCCTTTCATGTCAGCGCTTGGAACATTCATTTCTCCTGTAAGTGCAGACCAGTGAGAAGCGAAGTGTGAATGTTGGTGTTATGGGCCCCACCAATGATTGTAGGAGTGAATGTGTTAATGTAATATTTGGTCTGTGATGGAGGGAGGATATTTGGTACGGGGTTTTGTCCTGATTCCCATTACCCAGGTTCCGCGCTCCATCACCGCAATCGCACAATTATACTCAGGTGCTGTACAAAATTTTTACCACCTGGTAATCCTACTGTGATAGTTCGGAAACGAGAAAGCAAAAAGAACAGT
Organism: Triturus cristatus; assembly: GCF_964204655.1. Lineage (NCBI taxonomy): Eukaryota > Metazoa > Chordata > Amphibia > Caudata > Salamandridae > Triturus > Triturus cristatus. Next base: position 576,365,646 of record NC_140592.1, on the reverse strand, counting down.
TGTAATGTCTCCACTTATGTCCCTGATAGGACTATGATTGGCGAATTTCGCCATTCTTTTCAAAAGTTAAAAGTGTCCATTTTGTGATAAAATTAATGGGTGTCAAGGAATCACGACTTAGAAACCAACAGCCACAACAGTAAATGCAGGCATTTTTCTTCATGAATGACAACGTCGGTAAGAGCATGAAAAAATCACCTTTTCTAGAATCACTACATTAGATGTGTCACCATTTTTGATAAAATATAACACATGAGGTTTGGTTTATTCACTAATCAAGTATTCACTTTTGAGAAGAATGGCAAAATTCACCAATCTACATAGTCCTATCAGGGACAGAAGTGGAGACATTACAACTGTTCTTTTTGCTTTCTCTTTTCAGAATCAACACAGTAGGATTACCAGGTGGTATAAATTGTGTACAGCCCCTGAGTATAATTGTGCGATTGTGGCACTGTATCACAGTTGGTTCTAGTAGACCAACTATAGGAGTGGAACTAGGTACAACATTAGAGCACACTAGGTCCTGAAGAATATCCATAGGGGTAGGCTGGAAACATGCCAACCGTTAGGATTTGGCCTCATTAATATCCCATATAGTCCTAGTTTTTTCCCCTGTTCTTTAATCATACCGACTGAGGGTAAAAATAAAAGCAGCATCACCCACTAGTCAGGTATTTTTAATCATACACTTCCTCTACCTAACTCCTCCCCAGCAGAACATTCTGCCTCACATAGTCTTTTCTATCAGTGCTCCCGCGTAGTCCATCTGGTCGCAGCACGCCTCGTTTCGTAGTGGAACAGGAAGGACCCTATGATGAAGCATGCCACCAAGGGGTAACCCTGGTGGGTGAAGGTTTTACTACAAAAGTGAGCAAACAGGAATAACTAGGAACTCCACATAGTCAAAAGAACTATGCTTCCATAATCATCCAGATCATGCGTCATGTGTGCATACCCTGTAGTCCAAGAGAAAACCCACTAGAAAAACATGCTGAAATGCTCAAAAAGAGCAAAAGATATAGAGCAACTCATCAGAAATGCTTTACCCACATACCACTTGCCCTCATATTGAATGTCCAGCAATTGGAAGTCATCAGGATGCACCGGGAGCAAGTGGGAAGCCGACTTGATGTCGCTCTTGGCCTAGAGCACCCCTCTGCCTACTCCCTCTACTATGGCCATTGTCACATCCACTGAAATTATGTTACTGAAGCTTCCTCCTCCATTTTTCTTTTTGGGCACCACACCAATTGGAGACACAATTAAATCCGTCATGGGCCAGTCATCAAAGTGGCCTGCCATCCTCCCCTTCTGTATCTCCTTCAATAACTTTTCCTGAACCACATGTTTTGCGGCACCGACTGACTTAAGATTGCTCATCCACCTGTGCACTCTTGGACCTTGGTACCCCAAATTAAAACCTTGTTTGAACCCATCCCTGAACAAGTTGGCATCCTCTTCATGGCCATACAATGCCATCCAGAAATTCAAACAATCCAGCTTGATGGATGCACAAGCTTTTCGCTCCAGATCCTTGTCCGTCACTGAACCTGGAAAGATAATTATGCTGCTGGTTCCCTGTGTATCCCCGCTGCTGTTGCCACAGTCCTGTGGAAACCCTAGCTTGGCTTGCCACTCCATAACAATTAACAAAGGGGTGTGTGCCAGCACATTAGAAGCACTTGTGCCAGAATTTACATTACTCACTAGAATCAACCCTTTTATTGACATCCCAACATGCGCCTGCCTGTGTACCCTAACATTTCCCGGTTGCTCACACCCACCCCCATGTACGGGGGCCATAAAAAGGCTGGTACACAGTAGGCTGACCGCTAGCGGTAAATATGGTCTTGACAAGTTTTGACCATGGTGTGATGCCAAAGGTCTGCTTCTACTTTCCCCACTCCACCTCCGGGTCCACCACCATGTGTGCCTTGAACTCATCATCTTATTGAGCCCAGGCATATCCCCCATAATTAATCTGTGCCTTCCTTATAATGTCAATGTATCGCCACACATCTCCAAGGGTGTTTTAAGCAAAACACACTCGCATAGATTAAAAAGGCCGCCGTCCAGAACTCAATTGTGAGTGGCACCATCGGGCGCTTCACAAGCTCATGCTCCTCCTCCTTAAATCCCTCCTTTGTCCTCAGCTCCCTATGCAACAATGTCAGCATCTCCACATACACCCCTTTCTAGGTTTTCTCCTTAGTTGCCGGCATGAGGTGGGCTCTCAATGGCTTTGAAACCCCCATTTAAGGAAGCTTCTTACCTTCAATTTACACCTCTTTTTCCCCTCTCCTTTTTCCCCCATTGTCACTGCCTTCTCGCCCTCACCTCCCCCACACCCTTCCCTGTCCTTTTTCCCCTAGTTGCTTGCTCACCCTCCTCCTCATCTGCATTTACCCCAGCCTTATTATCCTTAGCCTAGAAATTTGTATCCGTGTCCCCCTTCAAGCCCAGCTCCTCAGTAACTACCCCTATGTCAGCCACATATAGACCTTTATGCAGCTGCAGCACCCCCAACGTGCAACTCTATTGCATCTATTCCCACCAATACCATTGTTGCACACAAATGCTCTTGTCTGCATTCATTACCTGGTGCCAGAGTCAGTACTAGTTCCAGAGTCCGTCTTTTCACTGCTTTTCTCCTCCTGTCCGGCCTTTCTTGGCTGTCCTGCCACCTTTGCCCATCCAATGGGACCCTGAAATACATCATGAAAATGCTGATGAGTGTCCCCCATGTCCCCTTGACTCCACCACAGTGCAACAGCCTCCTGCTGCACCTCTTCATCAACCAGTTCTTCTTCCTCCAAGCTTTCTTCCTTATAATCTAAGACTGTGTCTTCCGTTCTAACCATTTCTTCATCCCTGTGTTGTTCACGCCATCCTTAGGGGGGACTTATTATACCCTCCCAACTCTTTCACTGATGCAGAATGCCGCGTTCTGTGCTGATTTCTGTCAGGGGTAGTTCTGTACCGACTAGCCAGGTGCACCTCTGAAGCAGCTCTGGGCCTTCCTGTGGCAGTGATCTTGCTGTCCCTTGCCGATGTCCAGCTAGCCATGCTTGGCCCAGCCTTCTCATCCTCTGGAGGTGTTGGAGCCATACAGAGCTCTCCTGTGCCCACAGGGCCTCCAAACTGCGTGCCCTGATAAAAGATGAGAGAGCCCAGTGTGCTGGTCACAACCTCCTGCCTGACCGTAGGTTATGCCCATCTCTAATACACCACAGATGCAGACTAAGACTATACCATCCTCCTCTCGTGCTTGCCCCAGCACCCTCTGTGTACTCAGCGCCACACTACGGCATGCCTCTCTACCATGGACTCTAGGGGACTTTACTAGCAACTCTCTATGGAGACTTATGCCGGCTCCACATGGCTGAATCTTCGTCTCCTTCCTCCACCGATCCTCCATCCTTCTCTGCACTTCATTGTAACCCAGCCACCATAAGGGAAAACGCCTTAGCCCCACTGCCATGAGGTGTACTGGCAGACCTTGCCCCCCCCCACCACCCAACCCCCAAGTTGCTTCCATGATATCCCTCAATACGCCTCGTGCCAGACAACCCTTGGCTCCCTTAGGGGCCCTGGCTAGTAAGCCTCCACTTTCTACAGAAACTGCCACCCATCATCTCCACCATACCCAAACCTCTTCCCCCTCCCTTTCCAGCACTCCCCTACCACAACTACTGGCAGAGCTACCTGGCCTACCTACTTTCTGCTTCACTACCGCCCTGTAATACTCTTTCTCCTCCAAAGACGTCTCTTCTCAGCATGTACCAGTACCCAGACTTATGCCTGAACCCTCAGCCTCCATTTCATTGGATAATTGCGGGCTCCAAAAAATATCTATCAGCAGCCCTAGCCCCTGTTTCACACCCCCTCCCTCTGTTTGCTGTCATGTTGTGTTATTCTCACCCCATTGCAACCAAAATGCCTTCATTCCCACTGTCCTCAACCTCCTCATGCTGAATACAGTGCTCATCGCTCCCAGCCCTGCCCCCCACATCTCCATGTTGCGCTCGCAAGGCCATTATCCAAATTCAATACCCCTACATACGAACCCAACCCCATACCACTAATAAGGCGAATCTCCCTGCCTGCATACATATCCAACACAGGGCCCGCCACTCTATCAACGCTGGCTGCTTGGGCTTGAAAGTATCAGGCCCATAAGTTCTGGCCTATGTTAGAATCAAAATACGATGGTTCTTTTTAGCAGCACGTAAGCGTAGGGGGGTAAAGTCAGCCAAACACTTCAACTAGATTTTTTCTGGACACATAATAACCACGGACAACTATGTAAGGTAAGTTAATTTATTACAAAGCCAAAAATAACTGGACATAAAACACCTCAAAACAAGAGTGTAAAAATACATCGGAATCAGCATCAAGCCAAATCTGCTAATAAAGTTGAGGCGGTGTAGCATAAACAAAACAATTAGCTAAGAAGGGCTGGGAAAATAAATAATGGCAAGATATTTTGGACGCCAGTACAAATAATGACACTAGGGGGTCTATTATTATGAGCCCGCCATCGCACCGGGAAATGGGACAGCCCGCCAAGGGTGCGGCGGTCCCGCATGGGCAATTAGGATGCGCCTGCCACACTGGCGGGCGCATCCCCATTTTTTGCATTGCGGCGGGCAGTGCTGTCAGCAGCACCCGCCGCAATACAAAAAAGGCATGTGCGCATTTGCATGCACAACAGGGCAGGCACCGCGCCTGCCACGTTGTCCATGTGCCCCTCCAACATCCTGGGGGCCCGCAACGGGCCCCCAACTGAGGAAACCGCATTCCTTTCCGTGGCGGCAACGCTTCCCGCTGCCATCATAATATGGATGGCGGTGACTAGCAGACGCCGCCACCATATGTTTATGTTTATGTTGTTTATGTTTATATGCTTGTATAGAGCTCAATTGCCGAGGCGTCTTCGCGCTGGGGCGTGTGGGCAGGAAAAGGTGTACTATAATTGAGAGGCCTATGCGGCTGTAAACAGCTAGGTTTTCAGACTCTTCCTAAAAAGCTGAAGGTTGGATTGAAGCTTCATAGGAAGTGGCAGTTTATTCCAGAGCTTAGCCGCACAGTGTGTTATTGCTCTGCACCCCCATCTCGCCCGTCTTATCTTTGTAGTTTTAATGAGACCTAGACTGGCCGATCTGAGAGCGCGTGAAGGAACATACGGTGAAAATAGATTTTGAAACTCCTCAGCACCGCCACCATGAATTGCCTTATGCACAAGGTTTAAGGTTTTAAATTCTATACGCTGTTTAATGGGCAGCCAATGAAGTGATTTAATTCCAGCCGAGGTTGGCAGTCCTCTAGGTATGCCCAGTAGAAGTCTCGATGCAGCATTTTGTAGGAATTGCAATTTTTGCAATTGGAATTTATTGATTCCCAAAAATAGAGCATTACAATAATCCAGTTTGGATAAAAAAAGAGCTACCATCACTGTCTTTTGTAGCTCTTGAGAGATGTATGGAAAGATTTTTCTCGGAAATTTTAAGAGAAAAAAACAGGATGAAGTAAGGCTGTTTACCTGGGAACCAAAATTCAGTTTATCATCAAAAATGATCCCTAAGTTCCTGACCTTTCCTACTGGGCGGGGACATTCTCTGGCTTCAGTTGGCCACCAGGACCAATTCCACAGGGGCTGGCCCGGCCCAAACTCCATCACCTCTGTCTTATCTGTATATATTTTCAGATAACTCTGACTCATCCAGGCCATGATCTCAGTGAGACAAGCGTGGAACCTGGCTGCTGTGGCTGGTTTGAAACAGAGATGACAAGTTGGAAGTCCTCAGCGTACGAGACCAGAGCAAAGCCATGCCTCCTGACGAGATTGGTCAGAGGGGTGACATAGAGATTGAACATGGTCGGGGAAAGGGTGGACCCCTGCGGGACACCACATGGGAGATGGAAACTGTCCGACTTCATGCCCTCCCAGAACAGCCTCTGCTCTCTTGCCTCCAAGAAGGAGGACAGAAGGGCCAGGGCAGCCCCCCCTACCCCTATGTCCCTCAGCCGCTGCACCAGGATAGAATGGTTCACGGTGTCAAACGCGGCTGATAGATCAAGGAGCACGAGGACCGCCCCCCCTCCCTCACCCACCACCCTGCGGATCTCTTTGGCGGCAAGGATTAAGGCAGATTCGGTGGAATGGTGTGAGCGAAAGCCATGTTGAGAGGTGTCCAGCAGGTTGTTTACATCCAAGTATTCGGTCAACACTGTGTTCAGTTGTTTCTCTAGAACTTTGGCCACAATTGGTAGGCCAGCAATGGGGCAGTAGTTTTTAGGATCATTGGGGTCTAGGCGTAATTTTTTTTAGGAGAGGTGTGATTGATGCCATTTTCCTGTTTTTTGGATTACAGCCAGAAGCCATGACTTGGTTCAGATTTGGGGTGAGATTTTCGCAGATCTTATGGGCAGCTTGATGCATAATGGAAGGGGGACAGGGATCAGTAGGTGCACCAGATTTTATAGAAAGTAGAAGTTTTTGTACTTCCCCACTGTTTATTGGCTGAAAGCAGGTTAATCTACAATGGGGGCGTGCCACAGGGGTTGTCGTGTCCTGAGGTCCTGGGGCACTTAGAAAATCATTATAAATTCCTTGCACCTTCTCTTGAAAATACCCAGCCAGTGAGTTGCATAGGGTTTGATCAGGCTTAAAAGTATTATCCTGTTGAAGTTTGGCTAGCATATTAACAGATTTAAACAATTTCTTTGTGGAGTTGCCCGCCTCCTTTTTATTTTGTTGTAAAAAACTGTTTCAGGCCTCTTTTCCGCCTGGTCACCTGTTTGACCGGCGGAAAACCGCCAGACGGTCTTTCCGTCTGCTGGGGTCCCCCCCGCCATACTAATATGGTGGGGGGGAAATGGCATGTGAGCAGAGGAGAATGTCGGGCGGTTCGCCACTGCCATGCGGGCGGTGGCGATCCGCCCGACATTCTAATAGACCCCTAGATTATTTTGGCACCCTGTTGCCCAAACTAAGTCCGAAAAGCCTAATTTACATCATTATAACATTCCCCCGGATAAATGGGTTGCACATTTTACCGACCTCTATGCTCCAGGTCCCCAGGTTTTTAAATGGCACCAGCACTTTTTATGCACTTTCTGCATTGGACCCCATCACTCCGATTGTTTTTAGTTTGAAAGAAACAGCTAGAGCAATTGATTAGCTTAAATCTGCAAAGGCACCCGGCCCAGACACATTCCTGGTGATATGTATAAATCCGAAACCTCGATAGGTCCATATATCTAAAAATGTTGTCAAACGCCATAGTAGCTTGGGGAAAGGTACTAGATTCCTGGTTTAGGGCAGAAATTATAGCAATACACAAAAAAGGTGATGCAGGGTAGCCATCAAATTATAGACCTGTCAGCCTCATTGAAGATGCCCAAACAATTTTCTCAAAGCAAATCTTAGTGAGACTTCTTGATTGGGTTAATACTAATTAAATCTTATCCCTCCTCCAGGCAGGATTTAGATTAAGAATCAACACAGCAGATCAGATTTTTAGATTTGCGGTTTTATATTGGCATTATGTTTTACTTCAGAAACAAAAACTATACATAGCTTTTTTTGACCTCAGAGCAACATTTGATCTCATACCGCATTCTGCTCTCTGGCAAGCCCTGACAAGTATGGGGGTCTCAGTTAACCTAGTACACATGATAAATAAATTGCATGTGAATAACTAGGCACAATTTTGCTGGGGCCCCAACGGCGAACTAACGGATTGCATTCCCGTAGAGATAGGAGTCCGCCAGGGCTGTATTTTAGCATCTACTTTATTTTCCTCGTATATTAATGATGTTGTGGATGCTTTAGAACATTGCAGGAACGAATCCACGGTTTTGAATAATAATAAGATACCTATTTATCTTTTTGCTGATGACTCACTTCTTATATCGAAATCACCAATGGGTCTTCAAATTTTAATTGACACGTTTTAAAATTTTTATAGTTCAAAAGATTTAGAATTAAATATAAATAAAACCAAGTTTATGGTGTTTGGAAATATAAAGAAGGGAAGTCGCAGTATCCATGTAGGTTTTGAGGCTCTTGAGAGAGTACATAACTTTGACTATTTAGGAGTCAGACTCACGGATAACCTAAGGTGGACCAGTCAACTGGATGAATCTACACAAATGATTGAACATAGATCTCATGCTATTTTAAGGTTTTGCAATCAAACTACATCACGCATAATTTCCCTTGCTGTAGAAATATATTGAGCAACTCCACAGCGAGCTGCTCTTTATGGAGCGGAGACTTGGGGCTGCGGCAATTTACAGTCAATGACGATTGCCGAGAATAACTTTATTAGAAGGCTTCTAGGTTTACCATCAAGCTCACCATCAAGTTGGTTTTCTAAACCTGGATTGCAAAACTTGTGGGACAACCCTAAAAATATTTCAAAATCTGATAACAAATTGTTAAAATCTCGATACTGGGCTTACATTAATGGCCGTTATGCTATGAATAGTCAAAATGTGTCTGTAATTGGCACATTTCTAGCGCACAAGCATGTACCCAGGTTTGAAGAATTTTTTGATTTAATATTCCCATCCTCAAATAGGAATTTGTATATACGGTTCTGATATGGAATCCTACCTTTGAGGTCCTTTACTAGCAAATGGCGCATTAATCAAGATCTCAGAATTTGCCCTACATGCATCTCAGGTACTGAAGATGAGAAACATGTATTGTTCTTCTGCAGGGAGTTTCGTCTCACACGTTGCAAATGGCTAGTTCCAATCTGCTGCGACATGTCTACCCGTTGCCACCTGGAAGCATTCAGGATTTTAAAAAGCGACTCGTCGCCAAAAATAGTATTTGCTGTGAGTACATTTTTGCAAGCAGTGTGGTTTTTAAAAGACCTAGGGCCCGATTGTGATGCGGTAGGAAAGTATTCCTACCTAGGGCCCGATTACGATGCGGTTACGAACATAGGCTCCCATTGAAGTCAATGGGAGTTCAACCAAATCGTATCTGGAAACATCCAGATGCATCGTACTCTGCCGGTGGACTCTTCCGATCCGATTCGGTTGGAAGCCATTCCCAAACCCATTCAGATGGGAAGTTTTCCAAACCTCATCAGAATCGTGCCCTAAAAGTTTAAATGCTATAGATTGCTGTGTTCCCTAGATTGATGCTTTCTTCGATGTATTGCTGCTTACCTGCCTATTTGCACTATGCAAGGACCCTTTACGCATTTGTTGCACAGCCCCCAATGCACATTTGAGGACAGCATTTGTAAATGTATTGCCTCTCGTTTTGCAAATTTTTTAAAGAAATACATATTTTAAATTAGCTTGCACCTTAGTATATGCTGTATTTTGCACACTCTCCCTCTGAGTTTTATTATTTTATTGCCTGGAGGAATATTACCAAAGAATAAGAAATGTTTTAAATGAATATTTTGAGTGTAATTTTAAAGTGTATTATGAGATGCTTTATTTTTGTGCACATAGGTCCATTTTTTGTACTATTCTTCTTGTATATTGATTGTTGGTGCCCTGATTTTACTCGTTGTGTATCTATTCTTTGATGATTATTTTAACCTAATAAAGTTACTACTACTACAAAATAATTAATTCAAGAAATAGGATGCAGAGGATTAAAAGGCATGAGTCCAAATTTCTTTGCTTCGAGGACTGATGGAAATATAGCATCAATCTATCACTACACTAGCGCTAAAATGAGATCCCAACTTATGCATTCTCAAGAAAAGGAATAAAAAAGGTGTCAGCATGTGGAGTCTCCCAAAGAAATCTCTACAAAATAATTGGTCATGTAAAGTAAAGCTACCAAGATAGAGATCGTTCTAAGATGCTCTCTCTCGAAAGGTAAAAGAGTCCTTGCAGGTCACGCCATCTCCTCTGAACACGATCTCAAAGGTAATTTTTCATGGGAAAGCGAATTCCTGAACTGCAACATGTTGACCTTGATTCCCAGGCCTTCTACGGTATGAAAACACAACAATCTCCCTTATAGGCTTGAGCGTACGATGTAGCTTCTTCTCTCCTCGCAAAATGTGAGTAATAACAAATTTCAGAGAGCACATGAAACTCAGCTATTAATTCTAAAGCAAGAACTTCCAGGGGAAAAATACCATTCGGGCCTAGAAATTCAGCTAACATAAGAAAAATGACATATGAGCTTAAAGAAATTGCATAAGAAATAAGGCACACCTGATTACTACATTACCTAAGTATGGAATGTCACACTTAGGGGCCGATTCCGATAGCCGGTCGGACAGCTGTCCATATCCGTACCGTGCGACCGACACGTACCCGGAGCCGGTCCGTCTTGTAGAGTAAGTACGATGCGCATAACTGCCAAAAACACGACCGACACGTAGGCTCTGATTCAAGCTCCATTCTCCGTCCGAGCCGTAACTCCTAACGCTGAACCGAGTCGCCTGGAAGCAGTATCCATAGCAGTTTCCGGCATGACAAGTACGATGCGTACTTCCTATGTGCCGGACGGGTCGCCACATACGGCACGTCACAGCATCCGGAAAACAAGCATATCAGCTACGATTCGCGCCACAAATCAATACACGGCTACGAGACGGACCAGCTTGCAGCAGGTACGAGACGGAGCAACAAGCAGTGTGTATGACACAAACACATCATGAATCCCATTGCGCAGGTCAAACCAGTACTCAACATCTATGACCGGCTCAGGAACCGATGCGGACGGCGCAGGCGGTAAGTCAGACACCTACCACATAAACAAACGACACGTACCTGCAAAATGGCACACACACACCGGGGATCCACATCCTGGCCACTAACAACAGCCCACCATAGGGGTTGCATGGCCAGCACCACTAACACCCCCAGCCATAGGGCTGATGTTGCCCATCACCCCTGCCACCCCCACTCACAAGGGACATGTTGCCCATCACCCCTGCCACCCCCACTAACAGGGGACATGTTGACCATCACCCCTGCCACCCCCACCCATAGGGCTTATGTTGCCCATCACCCCTGCCACCCCCACTCACAGGGCTTATGTTGCCCATCACCCCTGCCACCCCCACTCACAGGGCGTATGTTTCCCATCAACCCTGCCACCCCCACTCACAGGGCTTATGTTGCCCATCACCCCTGCCACCCCCACTCACAGGGGACCTGTTGCCCATCACCCCTGCCACCCCCAGCCATAGGATGGGTGATGTGCAACACATCCAGCATACTCCAACATCAGGTATGTCCGCAAAATACATCCCCCCTAACATCATGTCAACAGTGTGTAGTCTGTGACAAATGCCCACAACAGTGATTATGGCCACGAACATACAATGTAAGTAAGAGCACCTGTGTGACTAACACATGAGTGTGACATACACAAGGCAAGCATCACCATAGCACTGTGGCAATGTAAAAAGAACACCCCCTCACTGTGTAGTACAGAAGTTAAGTGTGGGCTTCCAAAATGCAGCAGATGTTGAGCATTGTGGTGATGGGGACTAAACCCCCCTCATCACAGTGACCAAAAGGTAAGTGTCATCATGGTCAAAGCTGCAAATAACAAACAGCATGTATGATCCCTGCTCCCAACACATTAAACACTTCTGGGGCAAACTAGTGGTTGTGTCCCATACACACAGAGATGTGGTGAGGCTAACAGTGCTGGGAAAACATAACATACTCTCGGCCATGTGCAGACAAGCACCACACATGGGTGCTGACAATGCATACAGTGTACAATGACACAAGAGCAGAAGTGACCATCACCAAGCATGTACACATTTCGAAAATAGACACACCAATCAAAAAAACATGTGTAGACTGTAGGTGTCAGCTCACAAATTCACATTCAATGCCAGCAATGGCACCTAACAACCAGGATGAATGTGCACACTGATGTGATATGACTCACAGGGACAGCATGCAAAATCACAGAAACAGCATTCAGACAAAGGCCCACAACAGCAATACCAATGCACTGGTGCAGATGCACAAACACAAACAGGCAAACTCACAATGCACATCTGACACAGCATGTGTGTGTGTGTCACAGTATCCCCAGGCAACTACACAACACATGAGGGGGGCAGAACCACAGTGACACAGATGTGGACACAGTGCCATACAAAAGTAAACCATAATTGGGACACCCTCAGTTGGCAATCAGGCATTGGGAGCACAACAGACATGTGGCACAAGCTGGAATGAACACCAACTAACACAGCAAGAGACTGACACACAACAGCACTACCCCCAGGGACCAGACATTGGGGGGACACAAGCATGCATGACACCTCCACTGTGATGACAAAGGCAGATGTCGTACAAACTGGGAAACCCAGACATGTGTCCTGTTCCACAAACGTACATCACACATACATAAACACAAATCACTCAGCATGGCCTCTCATCCATGGACAAACGGGAGCTAGGGGACCATCCATGCAAACATTCACATCAGTCCACCCTCAACACCACACACCCTGAACTGCAACAATGTGTATCTGTGAAGCCCACATGGACAGGTGACATTGCACATACACCCATAACAAACACAGGAATGTTGGGAGGAACTAAGGTGCACAGACACATCACACAAGGACAGTTTACAACCCTTGTGAATGACAGACATACTGCACAGTATGCGGTACATGGCCATGACCTCAAAGATCACGTAACCTCCAGAATCCCTGCCACAGTCCCAGGACAATGCAGAAGCCAAGGAGAACCACAAGGCACACATGCTGACATCTGCCAGGATCGCAGCCATGAACCCGACAAGTGGGAGCAGTCACACACACATACAAATGTCTCAATCACTGAAAACTACCACCTAGGGACAACTACATGATTTAGCAAATAAACAGGTGCCTTGAGGAACCCTGACTGTGTCCCATCTGTGTCTGACAACATCATCACCACTCAGAACTGACAAATCCCAATGATGATACACCAATTAACAGTAGTGTGTCATGCACCCACACATCTGGTAGCCCATTGGAAAAGTAGTGGGAAGAACCCAGTACCACTCAGCAAGCATCAACAACAGGAACATATCAGGAGAACACTGTCTGTGTATGAACAGGGATGTGGACACACACACATGCTCATACAACACACACCATGGGCCCAGGCCATGTCACTGGACAACACACTTACTTGAGGAGACCCAACTCCTGTGGAAGCCCAGCTGTGCCAAACATATTCACCGCAAGTCTCACTCATGCCTGCAGAACACTTGGTCAGTCAGCCATCAGTTACCACACAATTAAGGTTCTGGTCACAACAGCCTGGGTACGTGAGTCTCCCCTAAATCATCTGCACATACCCAAAACATATGTCTAGCAAGTTGCACAGAGGACACAGTTGCTCCTATCACAATGATGCCCACACCTGTAGGTCCAGTGTTGATGAGAACAAAGTATGTGGAAGTGACAAATTGGACAATGGGAAGCACATCATATGAGCATGGGTGCAAACCAGAGATGTGACCATGCAAATGAAATGCTCACAGAGAGATGTCCACAAATAGTTGATCCTGACACACCCAGGTAGCTGCAAAGGATGACATGGATACAAACCAGAATAGGATACATATCTCATGGACCACAGGGAGTACCTCACAGCAACACATCAGTATTCAACATTGTAAACAAAGCATCACAGGTGCAAGGGCATGTTAAACATCATCAACATAATGTACAGCTAAATCTAGTTCACAGGGAGAAAGAAAAAAGCTTTATTCATAATTTTAAAGGTTAAACGTCTGTGCAAACAAAAGGCCAATGGCCAGTCCATGTCCAAATGCCAAGGAGTGAAGTAGAGTGACAACTGTCACACCTTGCTTGCCTGCACTGCTAAGGACCGGGGTCATCCCCTCGGAGGGGCATACATGGGGGCAGGCCAGGCACCGCAGGGACAGGTTCAGGGCGCAGCAGAAGGAGGCAGTTAAGAGGTGGTGGATGCAGGCGAGACACTTGCAACTGCAGTGGAGCTGACTGAAGTGGTGGGTGCTGTCACAACTGTGGTGCACAAGTCAGAAGGGGTGGGTGCCGGCACCACTCCAGTGAGCAGGTCAGATGGAGTGGATTGGCTCACCACTACAGTGCCCAAGTCAGACGGGGTGGTCGTGGATTCCAAAGCAGTGCCTACATCCATGGGAGTAGAATGGGGGACAAGTGAGGTCGGCAGGGCGAGGGGGACAGGGTCCCCACATCAGTGGCAATAACTGTCTGACCATGTGTGGAGGAGCAAGTGCTAGGGGGGGATGGCCTTAGCATTTTGGGGATGGTGTATGTGTGGGTGGGGGAACCCGGGGCAGGGAGTGGCGGGGGAACCTCTGGAGTGGTGGCCTGGGGGATGGAGGACAGAGACTTTGCCTTGGAGCTGCGTTGTGGCGGGGGGTCTTGCTCTTCTGGTGCCGGGGGGACTTGCGGGTGGGGGTCTCTGTCTGACTGTGCCTGGGGGAGGGTGTCCGGGTGTGAGGGGCACTCCCCTCTGTGTGTGGGGACTTCCTCTTCCCCTTGTAATCAGGATTTGCAGGGTCAGTGGGGAAGAGGCCATGGTCAGAGAGGAAGAGCTTCTGGGGGGATGGGGTTGCAGGTGAGGCAAGGGAAGGGGGCTGGGAGGGAGAGGTCTCAGAGGACTGCAGAGTGGTTGTGGATGACTGTGTGTGTGTCTGCAAACCAGCCCCTGTGAGTGTGGAATCAGTCCCCTGTGCTTGCTTGTGTGCACATCTAGACCCAGGTTTGGGGGTTTCTGTGCTTGGTACAGGTATGGTGTTAGGAATCGTGGGTGGTGCAGGGGTAGGAGGGGTGCGGGACTGTTGGAGGAGGGACAATGCTGCCGTCAGGGAGGAGGCCACAGACTGATTGGTCCTCTGTAGGGCAGACATGCCTGAGGAAATGCCCTCCATGAATGATACCAGTTGTGTCAACAGACCTGTGTGTGCATGGAGGACCTTTCACTTGTGGCTCAATTACCAAAATACTTTCCTCAATTTCACCATGGAAACTAGTAAACTCAGCTTGCCATTTTTGAACCCCCGTGTCTTTCCTTTTGACAACGGTTTGGCTAGTGAGTTGTACACCAAACCTATGGCGAGAAATTCCCTTTTGTCCTATGACAGCTTTCATCCTAAGTCACTCCGTGCAGGGTTACCTTTTGGGCAATTCTTGAGACTAAGGCGGAACTGTTCCACTACTGATAGTTTTAAGGAGCATGCCGCTGTCCTGTCTCGTAATTTGAAGGCTCGCCAGTACCCCTCCAATTTGATTCGCCGATCATATAAACGAGCTAGTAACAACAACCGAGAGGCTTTACTTGAGCCCTCGCCACCGAAGCCCCCTCTGGACAGACTGAACTGCGTACAAACGTTCAGTACTCAGTCGAACCAACTACAGAAAATCATACGCAAACACTGGCGCATTCTGAATATAGGACAGGTACATCTAGCTCCTCCACTATTTTCGTTTAAGAGAAGCGCGAATTTTCGTGATACTTTGGTTCACACACGTCCGAGAAATACAATGGCCTCTACGACTAATTCTCTTTGATATTTGCCACAGGTCCAGGGTCATTATGCTTGTGGTAATTGTGTGGTTTGCGTACATACGCAACATACCACAGAAATTGACATTGGAACAAGCAAACCTTGGAGACAGTTGAAACATACAAACTGTAACACCGAAAGAGTAATTTATCTGATCACTTGTCCTTGCGACAAGAAATATGTGGGGATGACCACCAGGAAGGTCAAGATGCGAATAATGGAACACAAAAGTACCATTAGATGCCAGAGACAGGCGACACGTCTAACCAGACATTTTTTGGATCTAAAGCACAGGCCTGAAGACATAAGGTGGACGATACTCGAACAGCCTTTTATTCCGTCCCATGTCAATGACATTTCCAAATTCTTGTTTAGGAAAGAACAACGTTGGGTTTTTAAACTGAACAGTGACCAGGTGGGGCTGAATGAGGCTATTCCCTGGACTTCACTGTGAGAGTGCTGTGTCCTGTTTACCTCGAGGCCTCGAGGTATCTACTTGACTCATGATGGCATCATTGCGGATCTTGTGCTGTGCCTGATACCTTAACTTTTTGAATGTTTTTGTCATCATCGGTTCACTATATATCTGAGAACCATATATCCAGGGCTGTTGGCTGTTGTTAGGCTACATGTTATGAGATTGTATCCACTTCGCTCTGGCGAATATCTCTGCCACGATATACCATATGGCCCATCGGTCTGTTTCTCTTTTTCATTTTTGCTCCCAACCTGATACATTGCACGTTGGTGGTTTTGTTGTCCCCCCTTCGTTTACATTTGGGATGTACAGGATGATGTCCCTCTAGTGTCCGTTTTATTGAGTTTGACAATAGGGAGTCATTCCAGCATCATGAGGGATTGAGGCATAAAAATTCACACTTTTTGCTAACTTGATCGCTCTCGATCCATTCCTACGATGCTTTCGAAAACACGATCCTTTTTAAGCACCGTCGGAGTTTTCACTCGTAGTCAGTGAAGGTTAGTGTAGCACGTCTAGAATCTGACGCGCTCGTAGGAGGGTTTTGCTGATTCAACTACATTACCCGACATGCTCTTTTGGCATGCTCAACACCACGCTCGATGCTGTAACTCCCTAGCCATGTGACAAGGGTCACGCGCGGGATTGGCTCAGCGATGTGGGTGTGACTCAGCGAGGCCTCAAGGCCGGTATGCTTACACTGTTCCGGTTACCACTCGGAACAATCAGGAAGAAGGTCCGGGGTAGCGACGGACAGGTAAGCATACCCTGAATTGTAGGCTGTAGTTCACATGTTTTGAGGCTGTATCCGCATCTCGGACACTCCTCCCAAGGCTTCTTCTTTTGTAGACCCGTTTGGCCAGTGCTGGGCTTTCATTCGTTGGAATCACTAGACCTTGGATTTAATGGGGTACATGCTGATGCTTTGTTTGGCGTCCTGTGTAGGCTGGAATAGGGGCACTGGGTAGTGTCATTCGATCCAGTGCTCCGTGTATGCCTTTGCATTGCTAATATTAGAAAAGAAACCCGGTCATACTGTCGAGGAATACGCCATTTGTGGCGCTGCTCCAGTATTTTTGTCAATTTTATTTGATATCACTCTAGTTAGAAGTCGTGCATTTCATCAGCCAATACTTGGGTGAATGCCAGGATCCCCAGCGAGGGGTCCACTATTATATTCTGATTTAAGTCAGTTAACCTACCGCCCTGTCATGTTGCGTGTGTATAGCTAACTATGTTTGTGCTGACGTTAGTGATCAGACAATACCATGTCGTGTTAGTATTGGTCTGCTCCTTTTGTCTTTTAGAGCGCTGCCTCACGCCCTGAGTTGTGACCAGGAGTGTGGGACGTTCCCCGATCATTTGACGGGTAAGGAGGTATTTCAGATCCCGTCCTGGCATACGTTTACTTATGAAATGTTTGCAAGAGTCTACCAACATTTGCTTTCTTGTCCAGCTCTTACCAATGATGTTTGTGTGTCCCTGTTAATACCTTTCACTGTTAAAATAACCCCCTTTGTCTTAACAGGTGACAATTGTACTTCCCTACGGTGCCGCATATCCCCAGATAAGCAGGTACCTATGTAGGTTGTATCGTTCCTTTTAGATTCACGTTTCACAGTTTTTCACATTGCAGTAGTGTTATGTCATGGTCCTGAAGAAAGCCACTGTCATTTTGTTGAGACGCTAGTTGGCTGAAACATGTAGACCTATACCTAGAGGACGTGTTCCTAAATTATTTGCGCACACGTTTTCCTCCAATGTTTTTGCTTTTTTACTTTTGATACCACTGGATAGCGAATAAATATACTTTTCTAGCGGTAATCAATTTTAAACCACTTTTCACACACTGCACTTAGTCTCACTACACTTTTGGCAGCTTCTCTCCATTTTGTGATTGATATCCTCCATTTTACCTCAGTTAAAACATCCTTGAGCTCCTCCTTTTTATAGTAATCAAAGGAGTTGTAGCTCTTTAACCGCACCAGGTGCGGTTATGGGAGGTCCCAGATGATGAAGCATGCCACTTCGGTGGGTGATGGGACTTGGTCCCCTTTGAAAGGACTTCCGCATGTTGGTATGTAGCTGGCGCGTTATGCTTGTGTTTTAGGCAGACTGATATAGACCCACGGACTCTGGTGTTGTTGAAGTCTCAGGTTTTTGGGGATTTGTCCGCGCAGGTCTTTAAACTCCCTAAGACCCTCTATTCAATTGTGTTTTTTCGTCATGGAGGACCTTCAGCATCGACGTCTGCCCTACATGGAACTGTCGAAGTAAGTCCACAGACTCCTCACTCAGGGTAGCAGGGGACACAGAGGCAGGGGGTGCGGTGCCTGGCACAAAGGAGACATGCTCACGAACACTGGAGCCCACAGTGACCTCTGGGATGGGAGCCGATGGGAGGGTGGTGGTGGTGGTGGTGGCGGTGGCGGGGACAGCCTCACGAGCTGGGGTTTGGTGGCTGCTGACACCCGCCTCCACAAGGTAGTCAACCTCAGAGCTGCTGTGGCCCTCAGCTGGGGGTGATGATGCTGACAACTCCTCTGTGTGGCTCCACTCGCCCTCCGTGCCACTGGGTCCACCCGACTCCTCTCCTTCTGTCCCTGTCAGACTCTGTGGCCCCTCCTGGTCTGTAGAGCTGTCCCCTCCTGTGGCTGTGGATGTATCCGGATAGGAATAGGAAGTAAGAGAACAACATCAGTCACCTGCACTGACTGCACACACCACAGTGAGTACATCACATCACAGGGCAAGCCCTGGCATCATCAGCTGAACACAGCTCAAAGTGCCAACACTGTTTAGAATAAGACAATTGTCATTCTCAACATCAACCATGGCAAACATATCCCTCGTTGACTTTCACACATATGTCCGTTGCATGTTGGATGCTAACACACCAATGTGCCAACATGCACCACCCACACATTAGTTGCACATGCAAGTGAACATGTAGGAGTATGTCACTATACACACAGCACATCTCTTGCTACTGACTCAGTACAGGTGTCCGGATGAAGGGATGGGCAGAGACTCATTTCACATGCTTGTGATGCATGCCAGCAACACACACTATGATGTACCATGATGGGCAATGCTACAATGGGGTGCATGGTGCACACTTGAACACAATGCAGGATCACTCATAGCAAGTTCAATGCCATGGCACTGGGATGCCCTGAAAGTCAGTCAACACTGTCCCTGTCACAGGGGCAGGGCATCCAGACAACAACAATATGCACTGACTCACAATCCTAGCTCAGGGGTAAAGCTAGCTCTGCAGATGACCGGCACACTTGCCCATCCCCTGCAAACAACATATCCAGGACCCAGATGACCCCACATCATGCAAATCATACATATGAGTCTCTGCATACACAAATCCCTGTACACTAACACATCACAGTCTGCCATGCATGTAACCCAGCTGCATGAAGGACACAGTTGCATACACCATTGTGCGCTGTCAGATGATCACACACCTAAATGTCACACAGGTCTAGTCTCTCACAGTAACATTGCAGATGTCATGCTGACACTCTGAATCAAGGACACCCCAGTTGTACATAACAACAAGCCACACCCTAATGACAGAGAGGCAGACACCTGAGAGCACATGTCACTAAGCACAACCTGCAATTTCATACACTGGCCAGGTCTACATGAAACAGTGTATGGCCCTGGACAGTAGTCAGGTGGCTAAGCAAGTGTGACATACTTGATATACATAGTCCTGAGGCCCCAACATTGGAGTCCCCTGCTGCATGGGTTTGTTTGGAATACCCCAGCCACATGTTGCGAGTCAGACCAGCAATTGGTACACATCTCAAGGGCACACACAGTTCACATGTCAGATCTCAGGCATTGTGTAAACAATTGACCCACCTAAGTAACACACAACAGAGTCACGGGACCAGATGCTGACCGGTAGCTGAAGCATAGCTGACTGCAGGGACACAGTCCCCTAGTGACACAAGCAACAGACTGTAGGGGCCACACCTGTGGAACAGATGAGGAGGTTGCATCACACAATTGATGGACCTGAGTATTGGACTACAAGACCTACGTAATGTGGAAGTGTGACCAGGCCAAAAGACTGCAATTAGCATGTCAGACATAGTACGCAGATTAGGCATGGATTTAGCCCCTTCCTGCTGCTGTCTGGCCTTCAGCTGCCTATCCAGGTCCGGGACGACCACTGCCAGTATCCGGAGCATGTGGGGAGTCAGGGTCCGGTGTCCGCCCCTCCTGCATGGAGGTGACAGCTTCAGCTGGACTCTAGATATCCTCCGGGTCCAGCCCGAAGGTCCTGCCACCTCTTCTGACAGTTGCGGATCCGGCGCTTGAAGACCCCCACAGAACGAACAGCCCGGGCGATGGTCAGCCAGATCTGCTGCTTCTGGTGGGCATCAACCTGTGAGGATGACAAAGTGAAAAGTACATTAACACACATGCCCCAGATTTGTGCAGCACACATTTGGATGTACATGTCATCATCACAAAGGGAAATGAATTACACAGGTTGTGCAACCATGCGGAAGGAATAATCACCTGCATGTCTGACATGTTAACAATGCCTGGATAGTTTAAGCTTGCAATAATGCACTTTAGCAGCAGGAAACCTATTCATTACATGTACCCACACACTTTGGGGGATGAAAGTAGTCATTGAGAATGCTTACCACTTGTGTGCACACTGCTAGTATTGCTGTTAAGCCAACATGCATAATTAGGAAGTCAGTGGACTGCACACTCACCTGCTCCCCCATAGAGCTTGCTGTACTGTGGAAGGAGCCCGTCCAGCAAGGCCTGGTTCTCCTCCTCAGTGAAGACTGGGGCCCTCTCCAGAGTACGTGCCATAGCAGGAGCCAGAGGATGCAGAGACAGCAGCAGTGGTAGCAGGGATGTGGTCCAGGAGCATGTAGTGCAGGCAAGTGAGCTCCCTGGGGGCCAGCCAACCTTATATCTGTGCTGCAGAGGCAGAATCTGTGCCATGTGTCCCAAGTGATAGGTCCAACACGGTTGCATTCTATAAATCTGGCCAATCCATTTAAAAGTACGACTTGTACACGCCTTCCGCATCTTTCAAATCTTCACCTTCATGGAATACTTGAAATTGAAACATTGTTGTAGGCATTCAACTGAATTTCCAGTGCACGACTCGTACAAGTTTTGAATCTGCATCCGTCTCCACGATAGTCCGGAGCCAATGGGTGCGCCCGGCTCGTTCAACTGACTGTACAATGCGTATTTTGAATATACACATGCACCCGTCTCCATACGATTCAATGGCCTGTCTCGGACCATGCCTTTCCGACGCGTATGCATGATAGTCACCCGCGTCGGACCTCATTGCATTCAATGACAAAGCGTACGCACGGCTCGGACATGACCCGTGCAATGCGTACGCATTGTCACCCGCGTTGGACCTCATTGCATTCAATGACAAAGCGTACGCTCGGCTCGGACATGACCTGTGCAATGCATACGCACTGTCACCCGCGTCGGACCTCATTGCATTCAATGACAAAGTGTACGCATGGCTCGGACATGACCTGTGCAATGCGTACGCATTGTCACCCGCTTTGGACCTCATTAGTGTGACTATTATACGGATGCAACACACATATACTGGCCAGGGACACCTGTGCACACCTACCACACTACAGCATTGGCCACACAGTGTCCCATGGCATGTAAGGCTGCATTCCCTGGGTGTTTGGGGGCCCACATCTGTTTTTTGGCTGGCACTTTGTGTAGCCACTCCCAGGCTGTGCACGTGTACATGGGTCTCTGTGTGTTGTGCAATTGGACAGTAATGGGCATGAGTCACGGACACAGTGTCAGGTTGGATATGTTTAGGACAGGTCACATACACCCTGAGTCCTGGGGGTGATGGCATGTACGTCACAGTGATATTTGTAGCCACAATACTGATGTGCACCCACAGTCTGTGTGCATGTTGTGTCTCAGATGTGTTTGATCAAATGTTCCCAATGGGTGACAGTCTCCACATCCATGTGGTATATGCATCAACCTTGATGGGGTGTGTGTCTAAGAGAAGTACATGTCATGCTGGCAGGAACAACAGTGGCCACTACCTGTGGGACTTACACTTGCCTTGTGGTGTGTACGTGCTACACCATGTCCATTGCTGTGTTGATGTGGCAATACAGGGAGCCTGGGTTTCTGCATGGCAAAGATCTGTGATGCCTGGGAGACATGAGGCCTCAATTGTCACTTTGGTGTGTGTTTGGAACGTTGCAGCAGCCCATGGGTTGGGTGACACACCCAGATGATTGGCCATTGCACTACATGGGACTCATTTGGACATGTGGAATTGAGATGTGAGGTGGTGGTCTTGTAGATGACATACGTGTCCATGACCAACAGCACACACCTCAGTACATTATGTAATGTCATGAACTAGCATGTGATATTGATCGTGGTCATGGCCACATGTGTGGATGAACTGACAATCTTCTTTTGTGGATCTCTGTACTGCAGGGCACCAGGTGTCCATCGGCCGTTCCCAGACCTTGCAATCATGCAGGAACGCGACTGCATCAGACGGTACCGCTTCACCAGGCCACTGATTGCGGAATTGGCGGACCAGTTGGCGCCACATCTGCTACGTGGCCGGACATACCCTACAGCACTGACCCCAGAGGTGAAGGTGATGACAGCCCTGCACTTCTTTGCTACTGGTACCTTCCAGTACACTGTGGCTACTGCTGGTGGGATGTCGCAAACGATGTTTAGTCGGGTGCTACGCGATGTCTTGGAGGGGATGTTGCAATTCCTTGACCTGTATATCAAGTTCCCGAGGCCAGCTGAACTTCCTGAAATCAAGGATGCCTTTTATACACTGGAGAGGATGCCGAACGTTATCGGATCTATTGATGGGAGACATGTTGCCCTGATACCACCACAGGCACATGAGCAGGCATACCGTAACAGGAAGCACTACCATTCGATCAATGCTCTGGTGGTCTGTCTTGCTGACATGTCAATCACACATGTGTGTGCACGGTTCCCTGGTTCTGCGCACAATGGCTACATTATGAGAAATAGTCGCATTGCAACGCTGATGTCACAGATGCCAGCTCAGCATGCCTGGCTTGTCGGTGTGTACTGACTGTTTCTCATTGTGTGTGTTTGTCACTGTTGTATTCCGCAGTCCTACAAAACTCAGCTACTTGTTCATTTTTATGTGTGTAAGTGACTCCGGATACCCCAACATGCCGTGGTTGCTGACACCCCTCAGGAATCCTGTGACACCAGCCGAGCTGCGCTACAATGAGGGACATGGTCGGAGTAGGTGCGTGATTGAGCGGACATTCGGCCTCCTGAAAAGCCGCTTTCACTGCCTGAACAAGACCAGAGGGGCCCTCCCATATGAGCCTGCAAAGGTGTGCAAAATAATCCTTGTCCGCTGCATGCTACACAACATGGCGGTGCGGAAGGAGGTGCCTCTCATCCAGGATGACGATGACAATGACCAACGTCCGGCAACTGTGGAGGATCCCGGCCTGGGCCAAGATGCCAGTGATGATGAAGATGATGGTGACGTCCGCTCACAGCTCATCAACAACTTCTTCACCTGAATGTGAGTTTCCAGGGTTGTTATGTGAATGTATGGAGGTAGCCTGGAATGTGTTGTGCCAGCTCTGTTGCTGTCTGAGTGTGTCTGTGTGCCTCTTGACTGGATGCGTGCTGTGATCTGTCCATTCAGGTGGTGTGTACTCCACAATAGGGTAGTACAGCTAACTAGTGTTTGTGTAGGTGTCTTGCAACATGTTTTGTGCATGTGTATTGCATTTCTCTCCTGTTCTTCTGTACTTTTGACTGTATCTTGTCTGTCCTTCCCAGGGTACTTTGCCTGTTGTGTGGTCAACACTGACCCCCAACACCCAGAAGCCAACACCAGTGTGGAAGTTACAATTCCCATCAACTGATGTATCACACGTCCCTGGACTTCCATTCTCCAACACATTGGGAGTGTGTGTCCACTGTTATGTAGAATTACCGTGCAACTAGTGTGGAATAAACGTGTTGCTGATGTGTAATGAACCTATGATACGCTTTGTTATGTGCGTTGTCTATCTTCCCACATCTGAGTGACATCTGCTTACCTCACCTGTGGACTTGTTATCACTGACTTGGGTTGGTGTTGTGTCTGTGCATGCCAATGAGTTTCATGTCAACATCATTGTGTGTGATGAGTAACATGGCCATGGTGAGTATGTTTTGTGTTGCCATAGTGGTGTATCTCCCTCACATGTGTCACATCCCCATGACTCACCTTACATTGGTCACATTGTTGCAGTATTTGGCATGCACTGTGTTGTGTAGCAGATCAACATCTCCCTGAACATGACAAGTTGGAATCACAACAGAGGCAAGTATGGTGTACTGGTGAGTTTATTTACAAACATGTGTGAGGGAAGTGCACAGGATGGTGGGTACTGTACAGTGGTTTGGGAATCCAAAGTTCACATTGGAGTTGGAAGTGCTGGTAGATGAAATGTCCAGACTAAAGTCCACAGTCATCTGATACATTGGCCCAACATGAACCCTCCATGTCATGTGGGCGAGTTGTGTGCGATTGGACAAGGTGAACGGGTTGCGCACAAAGAACATTGTCCAGAACAGGTTTAGAGGCCCTGGGGGATGTGCTGGGACATCTGCCTCTCACATCTCCTTCTTCGGACGACCCCTCTTCTTCCAGGGGGGGGGGGCGGATCCTCATGTGCAGGCCTCTGCGGTGCAGGGGACTCTCTGCCAGAGTCCTCCTCCCTCCCTGTGGCGCTGGCAGATGGTGTTGCGACAGATGTTGTGGGCACACAGGGGGGTGTGGACAGGTTGGTGTTGATCTGGCGGAGGCATTGTAGTATGTCACAATGCACCGCAGTAATGTCATCCCACTTGGCCTCCATGCGGGCATGGTGGGCGACCTGCTCGTGTTGCATGTCCTTGAGGATCCCCACTACCTGGCCAAATCCTCCGGTGCTATCCTGGTACGCATCTAAGATGTGTGCCAGGTGGGGGTCATCATGCAGTCCAGACCCCTCTGCAAGGCGCGCCCTGTGCCTCCCACCCCTCCCAGCACACCTCTCTACACGGGCAGGACCAGCGGCGGGACGCACAGGTGACACTGGGACCCCTTGGGTGGTGTTGCTGGTGGTTTTTGCTGTAGCTTCTGGGGGGTCCTGTGTCCCTGTACTGTGGTTGTGGATTGGCCTTGGTCTGTCAGTGTTGGCGGGTGTGCCCTTTCGGTGTCCAGATGCTGGAGGCGTGGGTACAGGAGGGGCAGATGATGATGCTGTTGGTGCTGCATGATGGCTCACACCGGAGGGGCCAGGTTGGTCATCGTCTTCCGAAGAGGACAGTAAGAGAGTCAGACCAGATAGCTCAGTGTCCACCAGAGTCTGGGACTGGGTATCCTCATCGTTTGGTGCTGGGTGCCCAGCACCACCTGTGTTTGGAAGAGACACACAATGTGATTTATGTTTCTAAATGCATCGTTGGTTCACAAACATGACATTTTCTACTTTTCGAACAGATGCCTGCCTGTACACTGCTTTTTCCCAGCTTGTCACGGACAGAGTTTGATATTGTTGTTGGCCATTTTCCAGCATGGCCTTATGCTCCCCACGACAGAGCCCAGTGTCAGACATCTTGTCAGTCCCTTCCCACTCTCTGTGAGGCGAGTATGGTTCAGTTTGATCTTGCTGGGCCATGTGGATGGGTGTAGGTTGTCTGTGACTGCGAGTCCCATCATACTCTTGGCTAGACCCCCATTCCCAGCATGCCCATACTTCCTCCCTCTTGACTCTGCTTCCCTGTGAGGGGGTGTGACAGCAATGGAAAGATGGATGACTGTGAAGTCCTGATGTTTGTTGTTGGCCATTTCCCAGCATGGCCTTGTGCTCCCCACAACAGAGCCCAGTGTCAGACATCTTGTCAGTCCCTTCCCACTCCCTGTGAGGTGAGTATGGTTCAGTTTGATCTTGCTGGGCCATGTGGGTGGGTGTAGGTTGTCTGTGACTGCGAGTCCCATCATACTCTTGGCTACACCCCCCTTCCCAGCATGCCCATACTTCCTCCCTCTTGACTCTGCTTCCCTGTGAGGGGGTGTGACAGCAATGGCAAGATGGCTGACTTTGAAGTCCTGATGTTTGTTGTTGGCCATTTCCCAGCATGGCCTTGTGCTCCCCACAACAGAGCCCAGTGTCAGACATCTTGTCAGTCCCTTCCCACTCCCTGTGAGGCGAGTATGGTTCAGTTTAATCTTGCTGGGCCATGTGGGTGGGTGTAGGTTAATCAAAACATCAAGTGTATAA
This sequence comes from Triturus cristatus, assembly GCF_964204655.1. Lineage (NCBI taxonomy): Eukaryota > Metazoa > Chordata > Amphibia > Caudata > Salamandridae > Triturus > Triturus cristatus. The sequence continues at coordinate 576,339,281 of NC_140592.1, read as the reverse complement.
GGGTCTAAGGGAAAAGTTGAATGACCTGCCACAGTTCTATTCACCTAATCCTACAATATCAAAAACAAGTGGAACTGGGGGTCTAACAAAAACCATATGTGTATGGTGTTATGTACAGCTGTGTCTGTCAAAAGATGACAAGTCAAGGAGTAGAGAAAGGAGAAAAAGAGACAAAAAGAAACAATCAAACGAGGACCCTAGAGTAAAGCTTGGATACCCATCAATTGTCTATGTGATCAAGCCTATCATCTGGTCATCCAATCCAAAGAAAGATATATCTCTTGATCATAGAGAATATCTTATAGGGAATGAGCCCACTCAATCAGGTCCAAGATCAGCAAAGGATCGGAGCAACGAGATCATATGTATTTGGTGATAGATCAATTGAAGGAAGTGCAGTGCTTGAAAAGAAACAAGTGGTGTGTTAAAATAGAGTTATGAGAAAAACGCTACTAGTTTAATATGAAAAAAAGATCTCACACTCTAACTAAAAACAACAGTGCAACGAGCAGTGTTCAACAAATAACTGCTGAATGAAAAGGTCGACATGTTTCAGACATACGGGAACTCATTCTCCCAAAGGCTTTCTTCAGGAGCCCAGCTGTCAAATATATGCTACTGCATTAGTGTATCAAAAGAAAAATAGTGATAAAGTGTGCTTATCACACTATTAACTTAAGGTTGGATTTAATACAACCTCAATGTGATCTCCGCTTCAAAGGATGCAGTAGGCATCTGTCAAAAAAACATATAAGAAATGTTGTTTTAATCTCCAAATAATGTCATCAAAATAATTCTACTCCAAACTGTACACTTTGAGCACACCCATTGTATGTGAATGCTTACCCATATTGATCGAGGAATGGACCTCACCTCGCCTGGAACCTTACTCAGGACTAAGAGGCCCCGCTCTATATGGAAAAGACAGAGGTCGCTTACAGTAATCAAACTCTTTTAGTAGCATAAGAAAACTGTTTTGACTCTGTGCAGGTGCTCTCTAAACAAAGTAACTAACACCTCTACACCCGGTGTATGTATTCTCAGTATTCACAAACATACAAACAAATGTGAGAGAACTGCCCGGTCTTCGTACAAAAGTCATTAATAGGTAAGGATTTAAAAGGTGGTGAGTTGGCCACATGTTAATGATAAAAATAACTAAAAATAAAAATAAAACAATAAAACTAATACTGAATGCCCAATGTAAAGGTCAGATGTACAATAGTTCATGTACAGTAAAACGGGACTGCAAACCTCATTTTTCTGTTTAATATATGCGCTTGGTTCGTAAGTTATAAGACCAACTGAAAGTCTCTATGTTCTAATTATCCAAGATAGCGAATCACTGCTCTACTCGATCAGAAGATGGATAATCGTTATGTTTAGAAACAAACAAACAACCAACAAAAATCTCAAGGGGCAATCTCCCTGGATATGTACATATCTGAACTTAGTGACGAGTTCTAGGCAGTGTAAGAAACGTCCATAGTCTTACACACTCAGACAGCGCATGTATACCACTAAACTAGGCTACGCAAACAGTTACATGCCGAAATGGTCACAGTAAATCAAAGTGTCCTCACCTATCCGTCGTTGCCTCGAAATGGCATCTGAGTCAGGGAATGGAGGTGAAGCAGACAAGCTCCGAGCGCGCTTAAGTACACAAAGGCAATCCAACGCACACGCGAGCACAGCCGTTCATCAATCACACATGACCACAGGCTCACGGTGATCACGTCATCAAAACTACAAAATGACGTCATAAAAATGGCGTCTGTAGTTCGTTCCAATTTGTTATTGTAAATAGAACGAGATTAGAGGCGTATCTTGCCTGAATCAATATGAAATGTACATGAATATTCTGCCATTCGCTATTTCAAGGTATAGAGTGTCTAAACAGCGGGGCAAAGTTAGCGACAGAGCAGGACATTATTCTGACAATAAATACAAGTACATGCTAAAGATTACCCCTCTTGTAACGGATGATAAATCTTGTGGTGGCACTAAGACTTTTATAAGAAGGTCAATATTTTTTGTGTATGTGACTTACACCGCTCAGTCCTCTAGTCGCTACTAGAGCAATTAAAGCCAACATTCAGGTAGTATATGCATATATGTATATATCCACAAGTTGCTCAAAATGTGGGGAAAAAGGTTAAGTTGGACATCTTTAAGGCCCAGTGATGTTGGTATATATTTCTCAATATCACAAAAAGGGGGACAGGGGAACAAGTGAGTGCAACCAAATCTTTTCCATCTCAACAATATAAGACATACCCTGCTCAATCATAATGACCTTCTTAAGTTATTAATACAGTGCAACTGATCATCTGTACTGTTCCCATAGATCGTATAAAATGTAGAAAAAACTGCAATGGTTATATCCATAACCATCACTGGACTAGTAAAGAAACTACACTCGCTGAAAATAGATGTATTATCCTTACAAACCAGATGATAGTTTACAAAGTTGTCCACGGGATGTCATCATTAAGACCCCTAACATCACTATGGAGTTTAAAAACCCATTTATGTTCCTTAGTGAACAGATATTTAGAAATATCACTAATGTGAGTTGGTATAATGGGTTTTTCAAGGACTGTCCCCTTGAAACCATCTGTCTGGTGATTGTTATCAAGAAAATGTCTTGTTAGTCTTGTGAAGGATTTCTTACATCTGAAAGAGCTTTTGTGTTCTAACATACGAATCCTCACATCGTGGGTTGTCATTCCTACGTACTTGCACTGACATGGGCAGGTAAGTAAATAGATAAAATTATCACTATTACAATTAGTGAATTTTGTTTGCATCCATGGTCTATTCGTGCCTATGTCGATGGAGGTGGTATGTGTTGTATGTGGGCAAATCGAACAATTCCCACAGGGAAAGTGACCTGTCACTGCAGGGAGATCCCATAGAGTCCCTACTGCTCTCTGAGGAATAGGTTTGGGGCGTGTATGCACTAGCCGATCTCGTATGCTCCCTGATCTCTTGAACGAAAACAGAGGAGGGGCAATTTTAGCATCACAAGAGCTGAGAATACGCCAGTGTCTACGGACACTCTTTTGCATCCCATTAGCCATGGTGCTGAATGTACTGACAAAAGTCAAACGTTCAAGAGCTGGTTTGTCAGTAGCTGGTTCCAAAAGCGCCTGACGGTGGTTGTTTTTAGCCCGCTTAAGAGAACGTTTGACCAATTGGCGGGGATAGTGCCTGGCAACCAATTGTTCAGTTAGGGCATTAGCATGTGTTTTGAAAGTACTATCAGTGGAACAATTCCTGCGAACTCGCAGGAACTGACCAAAGGGAAAATTATCCCTTAGTGACTTGGGGTGTTGGCTGTCATATCGTAATAGAGAATTACGTGCCATTGGCTTTCGGTAAACCTCACTTTCTAGCCCTGTAGAGGTGGCAAAAATCGACAGATCAAGAAAAGCTAACCTATTTTTATCGATTTCAACTGTAAAATTCAAAAATTGGTTTCTATTGTTCAGCCATTGATGAAAGAGAAGTATAGACTCTCTATCACCTCGTCACACTACCAACACGTCATCTATATAACGTTTCCAAAGACGAATAGATGAAAGAAAAGGATTGGTAGATGTAAAAATATGTTGCTGTTCAAAAGAGTGTACGTACAGATTGGCCAGACTTGGCGCAAAAATACTGCCCATGCTGGTACCGGAGACTTGTAAGAAAATCCTATCTTCAAATCTGAAAAAATTGTCTTTCATGGCTAGTGTAGCTAGAGCCAAGATAAAATGAACTGGGGTGATGGAATTCAGTTCAGTTTCATGTAAAATGGAAGCTACTGTATCCAAGGTTTCGTCTTGGGGAATCGAGGTGTATAATGCTTCGACATCGAAGGAGACTGAAAAGTCTCTCTGCGTGTCAAACTCAATGGTTGGTAGCAAGCGCAAAACATCTTTTGTATCTTGAAGATACGTGGGCATCTTGCTCACAATAGGTCTCAAGAAACAATCTACAAATGCCGATAAAGGTTCCAGAATGGACCCTTGTCCAGAAATTATCGGTCTGCCCGGGGGAGGTCGTTGAGCTTTGTGTATTTTTGGTAGAATATAAAAATACGGCATGATGGGATATTTAGTCTGTAAAAATTGACACTCCCTGGTTGTTATCCACCCCTCATGGAGCGCATCATCCGACAGATCTTTAATAATTCTCTTGAGTCTGTCAGTGGGATCATCTTTCAGTGGTAGATAGAAACGGCGGTTCTCAAGTTGTCGGAGGCACTCTGCTCTATAATCCACAGTGTCTAGGATGACTATGGCCCCACCCTTATCTGCTGGTTTAATAGTTACCAGAGAGTCTGATGATAGACCCTGGAGGGCTTTTTGTTCCACCAATGGTAAATTATTGTATGTAGATTTATGATTCTTACATAGCATTGAGATATCCTCACGGACCGCTTTTTCAAAGGTCAAGACTGCTGATGGTACTGAGTGAGTAGGAGGATTAAACAAAGAGCGTCTCTTGAGGCCAGTGTTGATTTCAGCTTGATCATCTCCGATCGCTTCTTTGTCTTTGAAAAAATAGTGCAATCTAAGTTTGCGAAAAAATTGTGCTAATTCGCACTGTATCTGGAAAGGATCCCCATCAAAGGTAGAGACAAAACCCAAACCTCTGTTAAGGACTGATTCTTCATCCTTAGTCAATGTTTTGGAGCTCAAATTTACAATCAGGTTAGGTTCAAATTGTTCAGCAGAGGAGTTCTGTTCCTCAATGTCTGGCTGCGGGTTCCTGTATATGGTCCCATTTGAGGGTCCCAGTGTACATTGGACCATTGGTTTCTTCTTTTTCCCCTTGATCTGGGAGGGCCTGGTCCTAAAAAATATTGAGTATTAGGATCAGATTGGAAACATTGAAAAGGTGCCATAGGTGGTTGAAATGGATGTGGAGGATATCCCCATGGAGCCGGTGGCCACCATTGTTGTAATTGAGGCAAAGGATGTCCTCTATGTCCATTGAAGCGATTGAACCTGCCTCGTCCTCTGTATTGTTGTGTATTGTATAGGTGAATCATTAAAGATATCACCTGGGAGGACAGTTACCTACTAATGAGCATGGATGTATGCAGTTTGTACACGAGTATTCTCCAAAATGAAGGAATTGATGCATGCAGATACTTCCTTAAGGGAAGATCCTTGTCTTTTCTGTTACATACAGAAATGATCATAGAAATGATTTCAATTTGTCTCAAAAACAATGTTTTCTTGTTTAATAAACTGATGTACAGGCAGACCCAGGGGACGGCGATGGGAAGCTGCTTCGCCCCCAGCTTTGCAGGTTTGTACCTCGGCTGGTGGGAGGAGCAGATTGTCAGAAACACCAGACAATACCATGAGCACGTCGTCCTCTGGGTAAGATATATTGATGATATCTTTTGCATTTGGAACGACACTGAAACTCAAGCACAGGATTTTGTTTCTGATCTAAACAAAAATACCTTCAACTTACAATTTACCAGTGAAACCAACAGTTGCTCCATTGAGTTTTTGGATTTAGGATTAGAAATTCACAACAAAAAGATATGCAGTAAATTATTCAGAAAAACAACTGCAGGTACCAGTTTGTTGCACGCCAATAGTTGCCATCCTAAGAATCTGATATACAGCATTCCACCTGGGGAATTGTTACGCGCCAAAAGAAATTGTAGTACTGAAGAGAATTATGTACTTGAAGAAAAAATGATGAGTCAGAGATTTTTAGAGCGTGGCTACAGCAAAGCTACGATTGACTTAGCTATTGAGAAAGTAGCCAAAGTAAAAAGAGAAGACATGTTCCTGAGAAAAGAAAGGGTACAAACCAATGATCAGCTAAAATTCATCACTACGGATCATAATCAAGCATGGGATGTAAGAAAAAGTCTTAATAAATTCTGGGACATATTAAAGACTGATGTTGACCTTAAAGAAAAGATAGGTAACTACCCCTCAATTACCTTTAGGAAGGCCAAATCCCTGAAAGATGTTTTGATGACAAGTACGATAAAAGAAACTAAGAAACCGAATGCTATACAAGGTTTCTTTACTTGTAACAAATGCAAAGCGTGCAAATTCAGTCAAAGCTGTAAATCTGTGAAATTAAATAATGAAAAACCAGCGTACAAAATTTTGAAGCATTTGACTTGTGACACAGAATATTCATTTTATGCACTTAAATGTCCATGTAATCTATTTTACATTGGAAGTACCATTCACAAAGTAAAGAAAAGGATTTTAGAACACTTTAGAGCTGTAAAGAAAAATGACAAACAATATCCGGTAGCCCGCCATTTCAGTCTGAAACACAATCAAAATGTAAATCTTCTTAATTTCTATGTATTGGATTGTGTCCCCCAAAGGGAAAGGGGGGGCAATCGTACATTGGAGTTGAGAAAGATGGAATCCAAAATGATAATCAAGTATGACACCATGTGCCCTATAGGTTTGAACCAGGATGAGGAAATGTCAATACATTTAAGATAAAGTAATTGTCCAGAAGCTGCAACCATCTAAATATGTTTTTAAGGGTTTTTAAGGTTTTAAAAATTTTGTTTTCATACAGCAGTCCTTCTAGTTAACATAAATTTTTGATTTGTTGCAGAATTGATGCAGATAACCGAAAAGCAGATGCATTAGGCTGATTATGTGTATAAGAAGAAACCACACTATGAGGATTATATCTCACTTGAGTCCAAAAGAGTGTATGTTTTGCAAGTTTAATGACTCAATAGATTAAACCCACTTGGGTATTATTGGATATAATTGTATTTAAATAATATATTGTTTTCACAATATTGAAACAAGCAAACACGTAAAATGTTGGTATAAACATTTAAATAGTGAATTGTAACTTCTGCTTTGTTTATACAAATCTAACTATGATGTTGAACAAAAACTTTATTGCAACATTGTGGCCGACAGTATGTTTTCCATGTTTACTAAAGTTAACAGAAATGGGACGCTGTAACTTTAAAAGTATCATTTGCATTTAGAAATCCCCGCCCATGAACAAGGAGTGATTGAAACTCCGAAACGCGTAGGGACTTTCGTTGAATAAAGCACGTCTTTAAACTGAGGCCACGGTACCAGTGAGTTTTCTTTCATGAACATTAACTGGATTGCGTTGGATATACATATATACATATACTACCTGAATGTTGGCTTTAATTGCTCTAGTAGCGACTAGAGGACTGAGAGGTATAAGTCACATACACAAAAAATATTGACCTTCTTATAAAAGTCTTAGTGCCACCACAAGATTTATCATCCGTTACAAGAGGGGTAATCTTTAGCATGTACTTGTATTTATTGTCAGAATAATGTCCTGTTCTATCGCTAACTTTGCCCCGCTGTTTAGACACTCTATACCTTGAAATAGCGAATGGCAGAATATTCACGTACATTTCATATTGATTCAGGCAAGATACGCCTCTAATCTTGTTCTATTTACAATAACAAATTGGAACGAACTACAGACGCCATTTTTATGACGTCATTTTGTAGTTTTGATGACATGATCACCGTGAGCCTGTGGTCATGTGTGATTGATGAACGGCTGTGCTCGCGTGTGCGTTGGATTACCTTTGTGTACTTAAGCGCGCTCGGAGCTTGTCTGCTTCACCTCCATTCCCTGACTCAGATGCCATTTCGAGGCAACGACAGGTAGGTGAGGGCACTTTGATTTACTGTGACCATTTCGGCATGTAACTGTTTGCGTAGCCTATTTTAGTGGTATACATGCGCTGTCTATGGACGTTTCTTACACTGCCTAGATTTCGTCACTAAGTTTAGAGATGTACATATCCAGGGAGATTGCCCCTTGAGATTTTTGTTGGTTGTTTGTTTGTTTCTAAACATAACGATTATCCATCTTCTGATCGAGTAGAGCAGTGATTCGCTATCTTGGATAATTAGACCATAGAGACTTACAGTTGGTCTTATAACTTACGAACCAAGCGCATATATTAAACAGAAAAATGAGGTTTGCAGTCCCGTTTTACTGTACATGAACTATTGTACATCTGACCTTTACATTGGGCATTCAGTATTAGTTTTATTATTTTATTTTTATTTTTAGTTATTTTTATCATTAACATGTGGCCAACTCACCACCTTTTAAATCCTTACCTATTAATGACTATTGTACGAAGACCGGGCAGTTCTCTCACATTTGTTTGTATGTTTGTGAATACTGAGAATACATACACCGGGTGTAGAGGTGTTAGTTACTTTGTTTAGAGAGCACCTGCACAGAGTCAAAACAGTTTTCTTATGCTACTAAAAGAGTTTGATTACTGTAAGCGGCCTCTGTCTTTTCCATATAGAGCGGGGCCTCTTAGTCCTGAGTAAGGTTCCAGGCGAGGTGAGGTCCATTCCTCGATCAATATGGGTAAGCATTCACATACAATGGGTGTGCTCAAAGTGTACAGTTTGGAGTAGAATTATTTTGATGACATTATTTGGAGATTAAAACAAAATTTCTTATATGTTTTTTTGACAGATGCCTACTGCATCTTTTGAAGCGGAGGATCACATTGAGGTGGTATTAAATCCAACCTTAAGATAATAGTGTGATAAGCACACTTTATCACTATTTTTCTTTTGATACACTAATGCAGTAGCATATATTTGACAACTGGGGTCCTGAAGAAAGCCTTTGGGAGAATGAGTTCCCGTATGGCTGAAACATGTCGACCTTTTCATTCAGCAGTTATTTGTTGAACACTGCTCGTTGCACTGTTGTTTTTAGTTAGAGTGTGAGATCTTTTTTTCATATTAAACTAGTAGCATTTTTCTCATAACTCTATTTTAACACACCACTTGTTTCTTTTCAAGCACTGCACTTCCTTCAATTGATCTATCACCAAATACATATGATCTCCTTGCTCCGATCCTTTGCAAATCTTGGACCTGATTGAGTGGGCTCACTCCCTATAAGATATTCTCTATGATCAAGAGATATATCTTTCTTTGGATTGGATGACCAAATGATAGGATTGATCACATAGACAATTGATGGGTATCCAAGCTTTACTCTAGGGTCCTCGTTTGATTGTTTCTTTTTGTCTCTTTTTCTCCTTTCTCTACTCCTTGACTTGTCATCTTTTGACAGACACAGCTGTACATAACACCATACGCATATGGTTTTTGTTAGTCCCCCAGTTCCACTTGTTTTTGATATGGTGAGTGTAGGTTGTCTGTGACTGCGAGTCCCATCATACTCTTGGCTACACCCCCCTTCCCAGCATGCCCATACTTCTTCCCTCTTGACTCTGCTTCCCTGTGAGGGGGTGTGACAGCAATGGTAAAATGGCTGACATAAATCCTGGTGTTTGTTTGGCTACAAGTCCAAAGTGAGCCCCTGTGCTTCACACAGCAGCACCCAGTATGGGGTATCTTTTGCTGATATTTCAACGAGGTGTATGTCAATGCATTGTACCCGGTGAGTTGTGTGGAGTTTGTGTTGAGGGGGGGGTGTCTCCCCATGCTGATAAGTATGGACAGGGCTGTCAGTCCTCCTTCCCTTCATGAAACGGGCTTCCATTGTAGGGCGTGCAAGTTGTCTTTCAGGATGTCAGTCAGTGGTGTCCTGCTTCTGATTTGCACACAAGCCCTAGCAGGGTCTTGTGCTCCCCACAGCAGGAGCCAGTGTCAGCCATCTTGTCAGTCATTTTCCACTCCCTGTGATGTGGGCATGTTTCTGAGAGGTCTTGATGGGCCAATGAGGAGGGGGAGCATTATCTGTGACTACAGGCCCCATCATGCTTTTGGCTACACTCACTTCACCTGCATCCCAACTATTCCTTCCTGACAGTCAGCTGCACTGTGAGGTGGTGAGTTTGTGGTGGCAAACTGTCTGGCAAGGTCTATTTGGCTTAGTGCCACTGGCTTGCTCTATTTGTTTGTAGGTTGATGCATGTCATGACACAGTTCCCAGTCACTCTGAGATGGCAGGTATTGTGTTTGTCTGACTGGCATGCACATCTTGGGCTGATTATCTATTGGTTAGTGTAGCGTTGCTTGCGGTGCATGGTTTCACTGTCCCCTTGCCACACAATCTTGGGTATGTTGTTTGTGTACTCACCAGGCTCTGGGATGTCTGTTAGGCCATGTACGCTCTCTGGTTGTAGGATGTCCTGCACCTTCTCCTCCCAGGTCCTGAAGTAGACTGATTTGGCAGGAGGGCCACCGCCGGTGCACTGACTCAGGGCGTGATCTTTTCCAATGAGTTTCTTGACCCTCCTGCGCACGTCATACCACCTGTTCTGGATATAGTCCTTTGTGCGCCTTGCTGGTGCTTGGGCGTTCACCTTGTCCACAATCCTCGCCCACATCTTGGTTTTCTGTGAGATGGGGGTCCTTTGGACCAATGTACCAAACAAATGTGGCTCTACTCTGAGGATCTCGTCTACCAGCACTTCTAACTCACTATCTGTGAACTTTGGATTCTTCTTTGGGGGCATGGTAATGGGTGGTGGGGGTGAGGGATATGTGTGTGAGGGTGCAAGTGATGGTGGGTTGGTGTTGGTCTTTCTGGGTGTATGTGTGTGTGCTTTTGTATGAGGTGCTGATGGTGTGTGAGTTGTGTCATGGGTGAGTTGTGAGTGTGTCTGTGGTTGCTGTGTACTGGTGTTTGCTGCTGGCTGTGTCTCCTGTTTGCAAGGGATGATGGTAGTGATTGTAGTCCTTTATATAGTTGGAGTGGTGGGTGTGTCTTTGTCCAATGTTTTTTTGTGGTATTTATTGGCTTTGTCATTGCTTGTTTGGTCATTTTTTTGTCTTTTTTCCTTTATGTTTTGTAGGCATGAAGGAGACGTTCATGTTATGGAAACGGACGCTGCTGTTGTCTCGTGCGGGCTTCTCCGCCTCGTTCAAGCTGCCTATCTTCTGTGTTTGGTACGCGGCGGTCGCGGCGGTCTCTATTGCTTGTGTGGTGGGTTGTCTGTGCGTGTTGGTCATGCGGCTTGGTTTCCGTGCGAGTCGGTCTGGTTTTACACGCATTGCATCGTACTGCGCAAATCGTACATCGCGGGTACGGGTCGATCGGGTTCATTCCGGGTTCGTGTCGGTCGGTGAAAATCGCGTCGGTTTTCCAGCCAGATCACTATTCTCCCTACGGCTCAGTCGTATGGCTAGTATTCCGTACATGTCCGTTGTAATTCACACGCGTTGCATCATACTGCACAGGTCGTACGGTGCTGGTCCGTGTCGGTCGGTATTCTGTCCGGGTCCATGTCGGTCAGTTCGTTTTGCGGCCGGAATCGGAACCAGCCCCTTAATGAACACATTTAATAAATTAATGAATGTCAGTTGCACAACAGGAGTTCTTCACGTTAATGTTTTCTGCTAGTTACATTCACTTTCTACGTTAATTCTCCATGTTACTATTCAATGGCATAAACACATCACGTTTCACATTATTACATTTAGAAATTCTAACACATCATGTTAACATGACAAAGGACTATGGGGTCAATTAGAATGTTGGGGGATTGTCACCGCCCGCATGGCGGTGGCGATCCGCCCGACATTCTCTCCCGCCTGCATGCCATTTCCCCCCGCCATATTACTATGGCGGGGGGGCCCCGGCGGACGGAGAGACCGTCCGCCAGTTTTCCGCCCAGTCAATGAGTCGACCGGGCAGAAAAGGTTTTAATATGGTGGCGGTGTCTGTTAGACACCGCCATCCATATTACGATACATGCAGGGATTTGCCTTTCCCACGGAAAGGCATGCGGTCCTTGCCATTGGGGGCCTGTAGAATTTTGGGGGGTGGGGGTGCAAGGTACCCCCCTGCATTTGCATGCACAACATGGCAGGCACCTGCCATGTTGTGCATGCAAATGCACAACATGCCTTTTTGGCATTGCGGCACCGCCCGCCTCAATGTTATAAATGCAGGATGCACCCGCCAGTGTGGCGGGCGCATCCTAATCACCCCCACGGGACCACCGCACTTATGTCGGGCGGTCCCTTTTTATGACGGGATGGCGGGCGGACAAAGTCTGCCCGCCGTCCTAATGATGCCCTATATGCGGTGCACTCTACATGTGTGACTAAAATTAACCTCTATAATTAAAACGTGGTTTCCTCTATATCAGTCTCAAGGCCCGTCCTGCGGCCCGCTGTGCCTACATGTGGGGCTACTCTCCAAACTCGATAGTGGCCCATTTCTCTCACAGCTGCACTGCTCCCAGCTGGGATCTGGCACGGTGGTGAGCAAGCCCAGACTACGCCGCAACACCTGCTGACACCCTCCTGGATGGCCAATTGTCAGAAGGCTTAATTTTCGCAATGACCAGGAGTGCCTGGGCCACTTTTGTTCAGAAGACAGCCTTCTCACAAGCTCTGCAGCTAATAACCAAGAAACACCACAAAACGATCCTGCACTAAAATACCACAAAAAGCTCAAACCCTGCTAACAGCCACCATGTATACCACAGAAAAATGGTGGCTGGTAGCGTAAAAGTACCCCATATAAATGCCCTTGGCCACATTACAGCCCAAAAAAAGCCATATGTGGGAGCAGTCACTTGGATTGCTCCATTCCCCAAATGTCCCTCAAGATCCCATTGGTAAACCCTTCATTGATTGATATTCAGTAATGGGCAGCAAAGGGTGTGAGCCTTAAGCGCCCAACTACATTGTGTTTTTGAATTTTTCCTTCATCATTGGCATTGGTGCAGGGATAGAATATCAAATCAAAAATGTACCAATGTTATATATTATAGTATTTTTTATATGTATGTGATGTATGAATTTTTGTATGTAATGTTTTAGCATTTTTAATATATGTGTTACATTTTTAGTAGTTATTAATTTTTTATTTTTTTTTATTTTTGCATTTTTAGTTCCGTAGCGGGTTGTGGGTTTATAGGGGAATACAGTGGGAAGTAATTTAATTATATAAAATTAATTGATTATTTTTAGTAGTTATTAATATTATTTTATTAGAATTTTGCGTTTTTAGTTCCATAGCGGGTTGGGGGTTTATAGGGGAATAGGGTGGGAAGTAATTTCATTACATTACATTTATTGAATATTTTTTATTTATTAATATTTGTTTAATTGAGATGTTATAGTGTTAAATGTGTAAAGTAATTTATTATTAATTAATTAATAATTGGTTGTTAATTAATTTTAATTAGTTATTTGGCAATTAATTAGGGTAATTGTGTAAATAATTTTAGGTGTGTATTGTGTTGTTTATAGATGTAAAGGGTGGGAAGGGTGGGAAGTATTTTTTTTTTAAATTGATGAATTAATAATTAGTTGTTTATTAATTTAAATTATTTAATTAGTAATTAAATATGGTAATTGTGTTATTCATTTTAGGTGTGTGCTGTGGAGTTTATAGCAGTAAAGGGTGGTAACTAAGTTGTGTTTGATTAATTATTATATAGTTGTTAATTAATGTTAATTATTTTATATTTATTTTGTGTAATTGTTTATTTTTGTGTGTGTTGTTTTTACTTTTAAAGGGGTATAAGGTGGTATTAAATACATTTTAAATATTTAATTATTAGTTGTTAATAGTAATAATTTTATTTAAAAAAAATAATATTTAATTGTTCCTTATTATTTTATAGTTTGATTGAGGTGTGTGTTGTGGATAATATAGTGTTAAAGCATGTGTACTCAATGAATGTTTATTATTTTTTTGAATTAATACGTTTTTTTTAAATGATTATTAATTATGTTAACTATGGAAATAGATTTAATTTAAAATGTTGAAGTGTTTTGTTATTGGTCTGGTGTTATAGGGCAGGAAATAAAATAAACACATTTATGTTTTGAATAATTGTTTTGTTTGTTAATATTTTCAACTTTTAAAGAATTATTATATATAAATGTATTCATATATTATTTATATAGGTTTTTGTTTTATGTCATTAATATTATAATATGTGTTCTTTTTATTTGCTTAATATATTTAATTGCATATTTTTAAAATATTGTTTATTTATTTTTATGATTTAAAAAAAAAAATTCAATTGTTTAAGTGTTAGTAGTATTTTTTGTTTCTCTGCTATCCAACACTTTCTCTTATGTTGCATTCACTGGAGTGGGAATAATAATGTTTACCTCCCCGCTATCCAGTACTTTCCCTACTGTTGCATTCACTAGAGTAGAAATAGTAATTTTTACCCCTCCACTATCCAGCCCTTTCCCTACTGTTGCATTCACTGGAGTGGGAATAGTGATTTTTACCCCTCCGCTATCCAACACTTTCCCTACTGTTGCACTCACTGGAGTTGGAATAATAAATGTTACCCCTCCGCTATCCAACCCTATCCTACCGTTCCATTCAGTAGAGTCGGAACATTAATTTTTACCCCTCCGCTATCCAACACATTCTCTACTGTTGCATTCTTTAGAGTGGGAATAGTCATTTTTACCACTGTGCTGTCCAATACTTTCCCAACTGTTGCACTCACTGGAGTGGGAATAGTAATTTTTGTCCCTTCACTATCCAACATTTTCCCTACTGTTGCACTCACTGGAGTTGAAATAGCAAATGTAATTCCTCCACTATACAACACTATGGGGTCGATTCCGATCCTGGATTTTTTTTCTCATACGACTCGTATCCGTATTTTTTTACGTACGAAACGTACAAGTCCCATACAAACGGCGAAGTACGATTCGTACGTGGAAAATACATACGAATCGCCTCGGGAAAAGTCTACGAGACGTCCCCGGACAGGTTTACTTACAACTCGTAAAACTGAAGTCCGAGCGCGCAAGTATGATCCGTACCGCCTGTCCGAAAACACAAGCGCATGGAAAAGGCCCCGTACGGAGCGAACTTTGTACGACCCCTACCCCGAGTACAGCCTCCCACCCCTCCCGTGTACGTCCGCACCATACACCCCACCCCCTTACGTACGGACCGTACCCCAGGCGTACCCCCACCTGCGTATGTCCGCACCGTACCCCAGACGTACCCCCACCTGCGTATGTCCGCACCGTACCCCAGGCGTACCCCCCACCCACGTATGTCCGCACCGTACCCCAGGCATACCCCAATCCTCGCGTATGTACGGTCCGTACATAAGCGAGGATTGGGTATATCCTACGCGGGTGGGGGGTACGCCTGGGGTACGGTCCGTACATACGGGGGTGGGGGTACGGTCCGTACATATGCAATGTTGGGGTTCGCACCGTACATGATGACACGTACGATGTGGGTGATGGCGTGTACGTCGCGTAGCGGGCCCCCTTTTCCTCGTGCATCGCAGCGTACTTAGCTTTTACGGCACTTTTTGGCTCCCGTAAAAATATAGCCGTGCGGAGTGCTGTAGGTACGAATCGTACTTGCTGGTCTGTAAAACGCTGCCTGACTCCGTGCGGACGTCGCGTACGCGCTGTCCAGGATCGGAATTGTATGTATTTTTTAGCCGTACGGTGTTTTTTACGATTCGTACGGAAATGGTATTTCTGTATGAATCGTACTTGCTGGTTTGTACGGTGGAATTCCCGGGTACGAGTCGTACGGAGAAAACGCTCCGTACGACCATTTGTACCCGGGTTTTACAGGATCGGAATCGGCACCTTAACATTGCACTTATTGTATTGGGAAATGTAAGTTTACATTTTTTCTTCTAGTTTAATGTTTTAATTTACTATAGAATTTGTTTTTATTTTAAATTATTGATATATATATTTTACTTTTTTATAATTTTAAAGTTTAAAAGTTAAATAAAGATAGTAGTTAATACATTATTTTTAAGTAAATAAATGTATATGTATAAATTATTATGTTTGTGTGTTTATAATGTTTTAAATTACGTGTATTTGTTATATTTAATTAAAATATATTAACTCTAATTTATTTTGTTAAAAATAATAATGATATTTAATATATTTAATATATTTTATTTTATTTTATATATATTTTTAAATCGATATTTTTTACATGTATATTTTTTACTTTTATATTTTTGATTCGATATTTTTGTACTTACCTGGTTAAGTATAGGGAGTCGATATTTTTGCATTCTATATATTTTTTCTCTTTTTTTGCATCTATATTTTTTACATCGATATTTTGTCAGTGAGCCCGGTAAAATGCGTACCAGCAAATGTATCTTAAAAACTGCCTTGACTTCCTGACCCTCACTTGGAGCGAGGAGCCGAGTGAACGCATAATGTATGAATTTCCAAATTCTTTATTTTTAAAAATAAAAGCTAATTAATGAGGGGCAGGGCAGAGACCTGGCGCTCATATAAAGGAACCCTTACTGGCGTACAACAAACTGAATTTACTCTTGTCATTTCATAAAGGTTTGGCATGAAAGGAAACTATGGCATAGTGCCATTAAGTTAAATGTCAACAATGATTTAAGGTGATTAACTAGAAAAGCCAGGATTTACTTCCTGCTATCCTGGTTCTCAAGCATGTTAGTTCACCACAAGACCACATCCCTTCCCGCATAACTGCCCTCTTGAATCACTAAGACACCTTTCTGAAATCCTCTGAACAATAGCTACAAAGATTACATCTCATTTTTATCATATTTATGCATGCTTCACTGTCCATATTCTTGTTCTGTAAAACAAATGGCAATTTCAGAATAGTGAGATTTCAGTACTTCTCCAAAGCAGTCTCGATATTTCAGTTAAAGTGTTTATCAAACGTGCCTTCTTGATAAAAACAGGCAGCAGATCTATCAACAAGCAACCGACCTGCGTTCTCGTAAAAAATGTTAGGAACAACCTCAACCCGCGAAGGAAAGAGTAACAGTGGTTTCAAAGGTCAATCCCACAATCCCCCTAAATTATCATCCCCCAAGTGTGAACATATCATACGGCTTCAAGAGAGGGTGCTGCAAGAGGGAAAAGGGGTACGGAAGGAACTATAAAGAAGTCAAAACACGCCTAGAGTATTTGGTCCACGGGAGGAACCTCTCCACACTCATGCAAATAACTGTCAACTTCTGAGTCTTGGCAGCTTCTTAAGGTGATGAGTGGCATAACAACAACAGTACAGTAATTAGCCCAGTAAAAGTATAGATTCGACATACAAGTTAGATAAATGACTCACTAGGTCTTTGAGGAAATTAGACAATGCTGAACCCCAGCAGGCATGGGATATCGCCCCAGTACTCCCAACAAACCAGCACTGTAGACACCAGCAGACTGCCACCACGTGGTGGATACATTATGAATCTTCATAGATGAATCAGCTGACAAGAAAGTTCTTGGAGGCTCTGAAACTGGAAAAGACAGAGACACCACCGACAGAGAAAGGGCACCTAAAATAACAAAAGTGAGGGATGCTAAGTCTTCGTCAAGCTAATCAAACCTAATGGTGTTAGCAGGGGTGGCTCTAGGCTCATGATGGCCCTGTGCAGGGAGCGTAGGTAGGGGGCCCCGGAAGAGGGGGTCCGGGCGGGGCAGAAGCCGGAGGCCGCCAAATCCCTGCCAGGGGCTGCCACGAATATGTATTGTATCCGATTCCTCGTGGCCAGGCGGCCCCTGGGGTTTGGCGTCCCTGTGCAGGTGCACAGCTTGCACATGCCTAAGGCCGCCCCTGGTGTTAGGCACCATCTCCCTACTTCTGATTTTATATGTAATGACCCAGGTGTTGTGTAATATGTGGTATCCCCTCGGGATCGTGTATCCCCTGGCTTCGGAAGACTCCGGACGTCCTGCTTATTGGACACCTCGGACAAGCCCACAAGCAACCCCGCCCACCTCAGGAGAAGGCAGCCTCGGCTTTCGCAGGCAGAAGCAGCAGCGCCCCGAGCTCAGCAGCCGTCAGTAATGCATGCATCTATCTGCTTTACACGCTTACTGAGACACTCGAAAAGGGTGTCAATATATAACTTAACTCTTTCATTTCTTTACTCTGCCGTGATCTCTGACTATTTGAACAGACACCCTCGAGATATTAACTACATGTAAAACAAAGGACAAAGATAAGAGGATATCTCGAATGCGAAACGAAAACATTACTTTGAGGAAATGGAATGAAATCAACATGAGTTAAACATAATTAAAAGGGAGCGGAAAGTTTCACAGTAATTGAAAAAGCACGGAAATAATGCAAACATTAAACAGGGAACAAGAAATAATTTCAGGATTGAAAAAGAACAGGGAGAATGCATGACTGGAAAATGGAGAAAAAACATTTTGGCTTTTTATTAAAAAAACATACTGACATCCTTAAAGATAATACACGGAAAGAAGAGCCTGTGCATGAGCTGGACCTTGAAAATATTTGTATTAACATTTGTAAGCTCTGACATTAATAGGTCACATGACAGCGCTACACTGAGAGGTACTTCTTAAAAGTGATAGTTCCTTCAACATGGATTTAGAACCATTTCTCCCCGCCCTTAATCTGGTGACAGTGCCATTAGTAAAATAAGAGGCAGGGTAGTTTTTATTTGAACCCTGTCTGTGTCCCAGATCACTATAAAGCAGCATTATGGTCTATTAAAACAATCACCGTAGGCTTTTGTGCAGCTGGTACTCTGAAATCACATATTTGAAAGTGCTATGCCTAAGATCACAAAATTTAAGCAGGAAAGCCGTGATTTATCCAGGCTTTCTGGTTTCACTTTGTGAAAATCAGTCACTAAATGGGTATGATTTTGTCTCCTTATTACATTAAGGCTTCGTTTTGACCTCTGTGTGCACTTTTCTGCAATTTTTATATAACGCGAACTCAACCCCCAAGATACTGGAGCGCCTATATCAGCAATATTTACATTAAACATGGTCACGTTTCTTTTGGCAGGGGTAGGTTAAGTGATTTGCCCAGAATCCCAGAACGTTCAGAAGATGTTGAGACTTGAACCTGGTTACTCAGTTCCAATGCCGACAGCTCTGGCCGTAAATGTCAGGGTAGAGCAGAGACGAGCAGAAGGGTAGAGCATATCGGCCTGCTGCCTGTGTCCTAGGTCACACATAGCTGCCAAGGTTTCAGATTGCATATGTGTGACATTTTCATAATTTCAGTGTAATTATGAGTGACATTCAACGACCATGAGTGACACTTTTTTGCGCGCAAAATCAAGCAATGAAGATGAGGGAAACATATATAAATATCAGAAATTACACCCATTTGAGCAACAAGAAACTCTAAAAAGATCTGAAAACTGCTGGAAGGCACCAGAAATGGAAGGGTGTTAGTGACCTTGCAACTTGATTGTAGTTAAACAAATGTGTAACCATGATATTAACAGACTGCAGGATTGGTGATGTGAACAGATCAGTAGGATCGAATTACTTCTGAAAAATGCAAATACGAACTGCAGCATAAAGTACAAACAAAAGCTGCATTGCTGATTTCAATTGCCTTCGGGAGCTAGGTGCACACATGTGAAGATCAGGGAGTTAGACCTGAGCTGATGGCTATAGAGCAACATAAAGTTGTGCCAAGGCAGGTGACTGCTTTTCAAAAGTAGCCTTATAATGTGTTACATTTTCAGCCATTTATGACATTTCTTATCCAATATAAAATTGCATTCTTGGACATGTAGTAAAACTTTTCTTTGTACTGTTGACTAAAAAGCCAGACCTTCCTGAATATGTTTGATATGACAGATTATGCAATGATAAATAAAAGTTGTTCTAAAGACAAGAAGACATGGAATGTATTCCGCTATTGAAACATGATGCTCCGCATATTGTGTACTCATGAGAGAGCCCATTTGTACATGTTGCTGACACCACAGCATTGAGGCTAAATCTTCGGTTCTTTAAAGCATGCATATCCTTCATTCTGAGAAAGAATTCACTCAGCATGTTCTTATTGCCTGTGCATGGCCCCTTATTACCTAATTATCTCCTTCTAGGTCTCACGGTTATTACATATAACATCACAGACAGGCCCTTATATATAGGTGCTACTGCTTGCAACCCTTGCTACATCTTTGGCATCTCTCACCTTTCTAGGGGTTGCAGAGGCATCCTGTTGTTGGGGGCGTACACATGCGTACGGACTGGCCCAGAGTTCTGCTGACAGCTTCAGTCAGGTAGAGCCAACCGCGGGGGATCCATTGCTCTACAGTGGCGGTTCTCGCCCCTCAGCGGCGAGCAAGAGTTCCTCTAGACCATCCAATGGCACCAGACTAGGCTGCAGGATCATGCACTCTGCCCCCGCAGTACCTACTCCAACAGAATAAGGAGGTGCTACATTACACCGGGGATTCAGAAGCCGAGGCTGAACGCACTGCGCCCCCTCCCAAGGATCTCCTGTCACTGGCTTCTTCTTCTTCTGGGCTCACCCTGAGGCCTTCGCAATGTATTGCAGCAACACAGTGACCAAAATCACATCAGCGAGCCTTGGCCAAAGGAATAGGTAGCTTTATGAAAGACACAGGACCTCGTACCTTGATATCAGAGGAAGAGATATGAATTACAAAATTAATGACATTACAGAAAGCTGCCAGGCTCTGAAGCTGTGAAAATCACGCACCTGGGGGAGAGGTTGCGGTGATAAGGCCCCAGACAACCACACCAGCAGCAGCCGCGAGTATGCTGGGAGGCAATCCGGGTGATCATTACGCTGCTGGGTCTTGTTCGGCCCAAGAGGTACAATGCGGTAGGAGTTGCAGCACTGGCAGCAGGCTCCCAGCTACACTGGCAGGCTTCCAAAGTTAAACTATGCTGCACCTGTGGCCTACAGGTGTGGGTATCACAAAGTGTACCCTGCAAGGCTTTCTCAGCAGTAGCGATTGGGCAATGGCGCTTATGACATCCTGAGTTAATCAGAGGTGCTGCGCCGGAGTGTTAGGTGAATATCATGTTATACTTTGTAGGCAGCTGAGCGAGTTGACTCAGCCCCCAAGCCTGCCACAAGCAGTGCAGACATGCTGTTGCCAGCTAGCAGGCTTTACTCTGTCAGTGTGGTTTAATTAGCAGCGCTTAGCTCCGGCTTGCTAAGGAGGCGCTATAAATGCATGACAATGTATTTTAATACGGAAATGTGGACTACCACACTGAAATGCCTTAATCTACTGCCTTATGCGTGGTACTTGGCTGGTCACATGACTGTGATTTACTTGCTGTTAGTCTTTGTATATTCCTCCCAGTTAGAAAAAAAGGGGATTAGGTGTTGGTAGACTTGGCCAGCCTGCCAGGATGGCTGGGGGCAGAGCTGCTGCCTGCCCACCTACAGTTCAAAGGGCTATCTCCAGCACACACACACTAAGGAACATGGTACTTGCCTTTTTTCACCCCAGACTTCTTGGAGCCTTGGTAGATTAAGGGAAGAACTTTCCAGAACCAGATGTGGGGGTAGCTTGGGAAATTCCCCCACTTCAAAGGCTGGCACTAGGTATAAATATTGCACCCCCAGAATACCTCTTCAGTACATTTCTGACCTTGTGGAAGACTTCAGAAGGACTTCCTGGACACCTAGTGGACCACCCTGTTGCTTGAGGCCTGCCTTGGTTCCGGAGGTCTGCACTGCTGCTACTAGAGGACTGCTCTGCTGCTTGAGGACCTTGCTTCCCAGAGGACTTCCCTGCTGCAAGAGGCCTACCTTGATGCTTGAAGGAGAACTGGACCATCTCCATGAATGCAGGACCGCCAAACATGAGTGCAAGGGATAGTTGGCTGGCCTTCTGTGTGAGCTACAGGGGCATAACAAGCTCCAGAGACCTTGAAATCTACACCTCATCTCTGCTGGAGTGAGTGTTAATTCCCCCCCACACCAAATGGTGCCTCCCAGGTCTTGCACTCTTGGAAGTGTTATTAGAAGTCCTGCTCCTACCTAGCCATAAACGTGGGAATTCTAAGAAGTTTCACTGAAAGTACTAGAAGAACTGACAGTGGATCCACCCAAGGTGAATTGCCAGTTGGTCTGACTGTGCAGTAGCTCCTGCTACGTTATTCAATGCAGCAGCAAATCCTGCTCACCAGGACCTCTCGGTGACAGTGTCTGGCCTCATGGAGCCCTCTTCTGCTACAGTTTGTAGCTCTGTCACGCTGGAGGTTACTGTCTTCCAAAATGTTGTCTAAGTCCGAAGGTAAACATTTTCACTGGCTCGATGTTGACCAGCTCCCATTGATGACGACTGTAGGAAGCTGGCTCTGTATATACTATACCAAAGTGAGGTATAGTGTGCACAGAGTCCAGTGGATCCCCAAAGGTAGGCAGAGGTAAAAGTAGACAGTACCTTACTCTCTATTTGTGGTTGTGTTGTCGAGCAGTAAGGCCTTATCAGAGGGTAGTGCTAAGCATTTATTGCACACACTCAGGCAAGGAATGATTTCACACACTCAAGGACTGAACTCAGACCAATTTGTATAAAAATATTATTTAGTTGTGGTTTATTTTTTTTAGAAACAAGCCAGGCCTGGTACAGGTATGTATAGCAATACTTTGTAGAAATATATGCAATCAAATGACAGTTCAAATGCAGCAAATCAATATACAGCCGGATTACTTTGTAATTACTTTTGTTACTCAGTCAGGTATCGCAAGATACCAGGCTGGTACATTTCCTGTGGGAAGAAAGAACATGGTCACTGATCCTGCAAATTTGTTACAGTTTTGTACTCATGAGTAAATATTTAGTTCTCAGAAAGCAGAACTGGGTTTTACGTGTCCGTGGGTAAGAGTAGGTTCGCAGGGTGGCAGCAAGTTGCACCACCAGCGACACCAGGCGACCAGGTGCGGAGTGCCGGATCCGTATGTTAGCCAATGGGCTAGAATGGCTGTGGGAGTGGGGGACTGCAGTAAGCAGGCCACCAAGTTGGATAAACAAGCACACCTAGGGTTAGGGACAGCACGGAGGCCAAATGCACACACAAGAACTACACCGCCAGTGGCACAGAGGTGGCTGGGTGTAGGATATGGTCCTGGCTGTGATTGCAGGCATCGGTCAAGGATCCCTCCGAATTGGTCAGGGGCTGTAGACGAATGAGATCTTTAGGAGTTGCTGCTTTTGGGCCTGCTTCGTTCGATGACGGAATCAGTTGGATGGTTGTGGCAGGGCGAGTTCTCTGAGTTTTTGAGGACTGCTCACTGTAGGACACACCAAAGTTCTTTTGGAGGAGTCTGAGGTTGGGAAAGGCCGGTAGGGTTGGGGCCAAGTCAGTAGTTGTCCTCCTCGTCGCATGGCTTTTCGGTCCTTCTTCTTCTTTTCTCCTATTTGGCTCTAGTCTGAGGAGGCAAGGTTTGGGGTTGCCCATAAATACTAAATTTTGGGGTGTTACTGGTAGGGACAGGTACACCCCCTATTATGCCACCCTCCAGTGGGAGTGGGACCTAGGCCTCTTTCTGGTTGGTGGGGTCTCCCCATCTGCAAGATGGCAGGGACTGAAAGTTGAGCTTCACCTCACCTCCCCCCCCCAAGGGGTGGGGTTGGCAAAGGTGGTCACACCTCTGTTCCTGTCTTGGTTTTCCCACTGATTCTCCCGCACGGAGTGGGGGTCAGTACCGATGGGGGCCGTTTACTGAAAGCAGCAAATGGCTCGGGTAGCCCACCAAAGGCCTTTGAAGATTTCCCTTCATGGACCCAGCCCTTCCTTGGGGTAGTAGGCTTGGCACCTCGCCCCAGGATGTGCAGCTGGCAAGCAGCCACTCAGGCAGGACACTAGAGTTAGGTTGTTTTCAGGGGCCACCTCTAAGATGCCTTCTGGGTGCATTTCTCATTAATTCCTACACTGGCATCAGTGTGAGTTTAATGTGCTGAGAAGTTTGATACCCAACTTCCCAATTTTCAGTAAGGCCATTATGGTGTTGTGGAGTTCGTAATGACGACCTCCCATACTATATATGCTTAATGGCGTTACTGCGCTTACAATGCCCAAGAATGGACTTGAACACTGTAGGGGTACAGGGCTCATGAACACGTACCCTTACCAATGGCACAGTGCACCCAGCTAGAGAGGTGGCTTACCTGGGCCTGGGCCGTGGTTTGTAGGCTTTGATCACAGGGATGTGGGCCATGCCAACTCTTCACTTTTGCTCTGCACCAAAACATGCAGCCTGCAATGGCAGTGTCAGAGTGTAAAGGCCCAGGGCCTCTAAAGGTGGCACAATAAGTGCTGCAGCCCTCAGAGGTTTTCCCTGGTCACAGTGCCCTTGGCACATTGAGTGCCTTTTACCAGGGACATACATGTGGCCAGAGAGTTGTCAATTAGGTTTGGTGACATTATATTTTAGGGAAATAACACAGGTCCTGGGTATCTGGTGGCAGGAACCCAGAGCGCACTCGGTCAAAGCACATCAAAATTGGCATAAAAAGTGTGGGGGGGGGGGGCAACCATGCAAAAAGAGGGCACTTTACTACAACGACAAACACCCTGCTTCTTCTGCTCAAAGCTTTTTTCTGCCATTGTCAATGGCTTTACCGATACTTCGTCCAGTGCTCCCTGGTGATGACAACTCCTCTTTGGATGCAGCCTGCTGCCTTGCCCCGGTGAACTCTACCTTCTCCTGGACTTTTTCTTCAAAATGTAGTCTCAGTCTGAAGTTCAGCCAAAACCAGGCCTAACCCACCTTGAGTATCTGACTTGTGCTCCATCGTGGTCAACCTTAACTTTTGACTTTGTACCGGTCTCAAGCAACCAGATACACGTGGTTGGCATTTTGGTCTTTTAGTTGCTAGATTTCACTGAAATCTTAAAAAGAATCTGGTTGCATTGATAGGATTTAATTTTGTTTTGGTGTTATTTTATTTATTAAAATGTATCTTATTTTTCAAAATTGGGTTGGGATTTTTCTTGTGTTCTGTTTTCATTTTTTTACTTTTTGCTGCATAAAAACTTTACACAGTGACTCTAAGTTAACCCTTAAAGATTTTGCACCAAGCTACCAGATGGCTAAGCACTGGTTAATTCAGTGACTTTTGAGGTTCATGCTGACAATGATTCTGGTTGTTGCTTGAGTAGCATTTCATCCAACTCAAACAATAACCCTATTTCTTACTGTATTGTAACTTAGTATTTTAAACAGACAATCTACTGCTGCTTCTAAAGAAGTAGGGCAATGACCTGTTCACATTCTTACGCTAAAGTATGTTCTTCATTACAGCTTGAAGCCAACATGCTTCCTCCACACTGTTAGAAATGGGGTTTCTGGTTGGCAGAAGTATGCACCCTGTCCAAGCAGGAACCACAGTCTCAGTCAGGGTAAAGATAGTACACACTTAAAGTTTACCTATGCTCACCCTCTGGGAGCTTGGCAAAGAGCATTCAGGCTAAACTAAAGAGGCAATATGTAAATTATTTGTTCACACATACAGTAACACAGCAAAAACATCACAAAAGTACTCCACACCAGTTTAGACGAATAGCCAATATTTATCTGGGTAAAACAAGACCAAGTCAAGATATGGATTTTTCAAGAGTAACTAAAAATGCAGTGCTTAGAAGCCATGACCTACTCATAAGTCTTCCTCGCCACCTAAGTTACACAATGATATTTAGCTCCACAACAGAACCCTCAAAGTAATTTTACGCTCCAGTCCTCCCATCCCTCCCCAACATGGCCGGCCACGTTCACCCTTGACTCAGTACAAGAGGAGTTTCGACCCACCCCACTTCCAGTTTTTTTTGTTCTGCGCTGCAGACTCTCTGAGCGCGATTTGCAGGCAATTGGGACGAGGTTATGCCTTAGCTGGCCCTAACACCCGGGGTGCAGGCCCATCGAAGCGGGCTCTTGTTGTACCCCATTTTTTACCTTATTTTACTGGGCTTTTCGGCAAGGCTCGGCGGAACGAGCTCATCGTGGAGGTTGGAAGCCCTGCTACAGCTGGCTTATTCTGGGGTGTGTGGGCCATGCATCGCGACCGGTGGTTGTGGCACTGCCCCAAAACACGCCCCTTTTTTTCACAAAGTCCAGACTATCCGAGGGGCCCTGCAATTGTTGACTTTCGTGGAGACATTGGGAAAGGTCGGTGTCCGACCAGTGGATCCTGCGTATTGTCAGGGAGGGTTACTCGATTGTCTTCAACTCTCCACCCCCAGAATTTTTTGTCCACACTCCCTCACCATCACCTGCGCCAAAGCGGGAGGCATTTTTGGTGGGTGTTGGGGATCTTCTTGAGAAAGGGGCTATTCGTCCTGTTCCGACCTGTAAAAGCGGTCAAGGGGTCTACTCCATTCTTTTTCTGGTAAGGAAGGTTTCCAGGGACTTACTTCCTGTGCTGGATTTGAAAAGGGTGAACTTGTTTGTCCATCATGTTAAGTTTAAGATGTTGTCTGTGCAGGAGATCCTTCCCTTACTGGTTCAGGGGGATGTGGTATCTTCCTTGGATCTGCTTGATGCCTACCTCCGCGTGCCCACTCACCCTGCATTCCAGCGGTTCCTCAGGTTTTGTGTGGGGCCAGAGCATTTCCAATTGCAGGCACTGCCATTTGGTTTGTCTTCTGACCTGAGGGTCTTCATTAAAGTCCTGGCTCCCTTGGCTGGGCTCATCCATAGGGAGGCAATTTGGGTATTCCCGTACCTTGATGACTGGCTGATTTCTGCCTCTTCTTTTTCCAAGGGGACTCTTCAAGTCCAGAGTGTCTGTGAGATTCTGGAGAGACACGGCTTCCTGATCAACCACAAAGAGTTGCATCTGGTTCCCACCCAGGAGTTAGTGTTTATTAGGGGTCACCTGGACATGGTCAAGGGGCTGGTGTTTTTGCCGGCCATGAGGAGGGACCTGGGTTGTCTGCTGGCTTTGGATTCTGCCCCGGTGCATCAGTGGTTGAGGATGCAGGGTTTTATGTCAGTGGCAATAAGTGTACTGCTGTGGACTCATTTGCATCTATACCCGTTGGTAAACCATCCCCTGTCCCATTGGTCCCCTTGTTCCGCTGCTTACGATCTGCCAGTGGTAGTGTCCCCTCAGATTCAGATCGCCCTGGGTTGGTGGATGGTGGAATCCAGTCTGACCAGGGGTCTTCCTTTTCAGGTGTCCTCCTCCTGGGTGGTGATGATGGATGCCAGCTGGTTGGGCTGGGGGTGACGTTGGATTCCTGGTCTGTGCAGGGTCTCTGGGATCGCCTGCAGGCTGGTTGCTCACCCAACTTCAAGGAGGAGCTGAAGGCAGTACAGATAGCTTGTCTGGAGTTTGCATCAGCCATTCAGGGGCATCATGTTCTGGTCCGGATGGACAATCAGGTGGGGATGGGTTACCTCAATCACCAGGGGGGCTGCAGGGTTCGGTCCCTGTGGCTCCTGGTTCACGAAATTCTCACCTGGGCGGAAAGCACTGTGCTGTCTCTGTGGGCAGAGTCTCTCCCAGGGAGAGAGAATTGTGTGGCAGATCACCTGAGCAGGGTTTTTCCCCCATGTCTTCGATATCACTGTTTGGGAGGTGTTCCGTTTATTGCAAATGCAGTTTGGGTGCCCGACAGTGAACTTGTTTGCGGCCAAGGGCAATGCTCAGCTGCCCCGCTTCAGCACGATTATTTCCTATCCAGAGGCATGGCGGGTGGATGCGATGTCACCCTGCTTTACGTATATCCTCTGATCCATTTGATTGCCTGTGTCCTGTGCAAGATTCGCCTGGACAAGACATTTGTTCTGTTGATTGTGCTGGGCTGAGCTCACCGGCCGTGGTATACTCTTCTGAGGGAGCTGGTCATTCAGGAGTGTTGGGTGATTCCCAATCTTCCTTATATGCTGAGGGGTTTGTGCCTTCCTGCGGGGGTTCTGTGTTGGCTCCATCTTCAGGCCTGGATCTTGAGAGGGTGAGCCTCTTGTTGCGTGGCTAAATGAGGAAATGGTTGCTTTTCTTCAGGGTTTCAGATATCTGGTGACTCTTCAGTCTTATCCCCGACATTGGGGGTCCTTTTCTAGGTGGATGTGTTTCTAAAGGCCTAGAGTCTAGTTCAGTGGACCCGTTCTGGGTGTGGATTTTCTGTTGGATGGCTTCACATTGGGCCTGGCTCATTCTATGTTTTGGGCTCAGTTGACGGCTTTGCTGGCGTTCTGCAGTCCTCATTTGGATTGGCTGGATACATTGGTGGCCCGGTTGATACGCAGTTGTTTTCTTCAACGTCCTAGAGTGATTTTTCCTGCCCCAGCCTAAGATCTCCCGTTGGTGTTACAGGCCCTTCAGGTGTCTCCTTTTGAGCCCTTGGGGTCTGTGGACATTAAATTCTTGACCATGAAAGTGGTGATTCTGATGGCCATTGTGTCAGCTGGTCAGATTGGAGAGTTGGGGTCGTTTTTGCGGTCTCCTCCTTTCTTGCATGTCTTGCCGGACTGTGTTGTCCTTTGACCTGACCCTAAGTTCTTGCCCAAGGAACCCTCAGTTGCCAACCATTCCAGGGAGGTCATTCTGCCGACTTTCTCCCCGGGGCCTGAGTATGGGGTGGAAACTGATCTCCCCCTTCTGGAAGTCCGGCAGGCGGTGTTGGTTTATCTGGAGCTGACTTTTTGCAAGTGTGATAGTCTGTCACTTTTGGCCCAGTGAGATCGGGTCATAAGCCTTCTCTTTCTAGGCCTTCTGGCCTATGGTTCTCAGTGGTTGGAGGTGCCGGCCTGGACCTGGGGTATTTCTGTCTCCTGGGCCTCTTTCAAAGGGGTCTTGATTGTGAATATCTGTAGGGCCTCTACGTGGCCCTCTCCACACATGTTCATGGACCACTATTGTGTGGTGTTGAGTGGTGCTGCTTCTGGGGGTTTTGCTGAGGCTGTTCTACTGGCTACCCCTGCCTGCACTTGATTGGCGCTCCTTCTTTTGGGTGTCTGTTTGTTTTTTTCCCTCTCTTTTGCTGTTTGGATTAAAAACGTGGTGTTTGCCTCCATCTTTGGCATGTGGTTTCTTGTTGGTGACCATGAAGCTGCTTGGCTTTGCGATATGGTCACTGTCTAACTCAGGCGGTGAGGAAGTCTTACGAGGAGGTGATGCCCCAGTTACTTATCAATAATCTTCATTACTCCGAGTATAGTCTTCCTCGCCTCACGAGTTCCCATCCCTCCCTCCCTGTTTGACTATCGACTTCATGTTGTTACTGCTGCATTGGTAGTTGTACAGGAAGTGGGGTTGGTCATGCCTCCTCTTGTACTGGGGCAAGGGTGAAGATGGTTGGCCATGTTGGGGATGGATGGGAGGACTGGAGCGTAAAATTGCTTGGAGGGTTCTGTTGTAGAGCTGAAGCTCACTGTGTAACCCATGTGGTGAGGAAGACTATACACAGAGTAATGAAGATTACCAGTAAGTAACCGGGGCAAGAACTCCAACTGGGGCCATCTAGTAGTGCTTGCCTGGGGCAAACCCAAAAGTTCAGTCCGAACACAAGGGAGAACGGGCCAGCGACAGGAGTCACGCAGACCCTCTGACAGTACCTGGGATACGTCGATGATTGGGACAATGCGATGCGCAATGGAGAGGATGCATTTCGGGTGCAGGTGATGTGTCCGTTCTGGAGGAAGTGCAAGGTCGTTGAGGCGCTGGCACTCGGGGGTGATGCACTGTGCAAAGTAGGTGATGCCCCAGTTGCGGGTTCGAGGCTTTGGTTAGCAAAGGCATTGCAACGCCAGTGATGTGTCAATGTTAAGAGTGCAGTGAGTTGAATTTGTGGTGTTGTAGTCGAACCACTGGGCTGAGGACGATGTGCCGGTCGACAGCCACACAGGGCCGGGAATGCATCGGAGCCGGGACGGTACACCACAGATGTCGGTGATGTGGTGTCTGAGACTCACGCAAAAGCAGTTCTTCGGAGGAGCTCCTGCAAAGTCGAGGCTTTTTTGAAAGACAAGATCAAGGTCGTTGTGTTGTGCACTCGGTGAGCATTGTCCATAGCTTCAGTGCAGGCAGCGTCAGTTTTGCATGGATGTGCAGGTTCCAAAATGACGCTTCGGATCCGTAGCCATGGATGGGGGTACGAGCGGGGTCCGGCCAGACCATGATGTGCTCTGGCCCCCCAACTGAAAACCTATACCTTTCTGTATCTGTTATTTGATAAAAACATGGTTACGCTTGCCATTTGTGACAGTGCACATGATCTGCGGCCTCAACTCTGCCAGCATTACTAATACTGAAACTGAAAGAACCGTTGCTGTCTCCAGAGTAAGAGAGTGAGGTAAGGAGACAGACAGAGGGAAGGGGGGCTAGGCACAGCCTGTCATGCACACCTTGGTGCACTGAATGATACTAATATGACATGAATCATAAGAACTGCCTCTCCTGAAGCCTCACTACCATCAGTGAGGGCACTGCATGCAGGCAGCAGGTTGACATGCAGCGTAAACACACTGCTTCTGGGCCTCCCTTATCCGTCCAGCAAAGACCGGGATGGTAGAGGAGTCATCATGTTTTAAAGCATGGTCAAAATGGGCAATTGCCCAGAGCCCACACAGGGGGCCACCTGGTATGTGGTCGTGACAGTCCCACGTCATTAGTTTTCTATGTAACAACTGTGGTTTTTTAACCACACATCTAAAACAAAACAGATAAAATAAAATAATGTCACTGACCCTCTGTTGTAAAGCCATTGTAAGGGTTAACATGTTGGGCTGCGTATGTGCACTATGTATCTCTTAAAGGAGCAAGACATGTGCACATTGTGTTTCAGTCTGTAGATAAGCTCATTAAAGAGCCAGAACTACAAGACAACAATGGAAGAACAGTGTACATGTACACTTGCCTTATGAAACCCTCACTCACTCTGCTGATCTCACATAAATAGTATACTTCAACCAGCTCTGCCATAAAACAGTCAGGCACGCATCTTTGACAGCAGTAGGATCCCAGTCAGGCTGGTGGGTTGGGATCTGAGCCTCAGCTCAATTTGTTATACCAGCTTGAGCAAGAGCCACGCTTGACATCTTTTAATTTTACTTCCCTATCTCGCACGGAACCTCTGTACAACTTTCTCTAGAGGCATCAGATATAGATATTTACACAAAGAAAAATATGGAGAGCCATACACACATACATAAAGCCACCTGTATAGAGAGAAACACAAACATAAAGGTATCCGATCACACAGACCAACATGCAGTATATATAGTCACAAATACCACTCATGCAGTACAGACTAACAGATACAGCTCCTTTGCACACCTGCCATCAGTCTGATCAATGTGTGTCCATGTGACTGTATGTAGACTGCCTCTGGTAGCAATTTCTTGTGGAACTGGAAGTGGTATTTAAAAACCTTCAATGGTTATTGTTTCTAAAGGATGGAGCCATTGTTTTGAAAGAATGCCATACTGATAAAGGGGAGTGTTGGTTTAAAGTTAAAGGTACGCCTATCCATCTATATATTTCGATCTTACAAACACCTAGAGCTGAAATCTCTTCTCTGTTAATATCTAATAAATGTCATGGCTGGGGGGTGCAGTCTTTCCTGTCAATGAGAGAAGGTATTTATGCTTGCTGCTGATCAACAAATATATAGACACTCATGCTTACAAGCATGCAGACACACAGGCTCCATGTGCACAGACCAACACCCATATATACTATTTTGTTCTGCAGAAGGCTCTGATATCACCATGTGCACATCCACCACTGGACATTAAGCATGTGCACATCAGCCTGTGCTCACTGCTCCACATCACACTATGTCTGAAATGTATACCAGTCTGTGCCCCTTACTGTCAATCACCCAGTCCTCCTAAATGCACACCATTCCTTGCTCCCAATGTACATCGGCTTGCACTTTCCTGGGCTGATGCACGCTATCCTTCACTTCCATCTTGCAGAATATCGGTTAGCCCTTTGCCGTATACTCAATGTAAAATTTTGAGTTGGACAAGACGTAACCTAGAGAAGATCGCAACTTCCCGTGGGGAGGCCACCGCCTCCTGCCACTCCTCGCCATCCAGCTCCAGCCCATCTCCCTCCCAGCACTCTCGTTTCGGACCTAGGGGATCGGCAGTGTTATTAATTAACTTTCTGTAAGTCAGGGATATTGCTTTTTCTGGAAGGTAGCCATCTAATAGTCTGTCCTCCAATGGAGAGGATTCTGGGGGGGAGGTCCCCACTGGCAGATTTTACTGGAGGGCATGCCGGACCTGTAGGTATGTAAAATACTCGGTGTCGGCTAGTTCATGATCGTGCTGAAGTGATGTGAATGACACCACCTCACCCTTTTCCCGTAGGTCCCCAATCTTCGAAATCCCAATGAGGTTCCATTTGTCAAACCCCCTTGAGGTCCCCAGGGTGCCCAGCTGTTCCGAGTCCCATAGGGGAGTGGCTAGCATGAGTTTCTGGTCCCACACCAGACTTCGGTTCGCTACATGCCAGACCTGAACTGAGTGCTTTGTTGGTCCTGTTAGGGAATACCGTCAGGGTCTAGAGTAAATCACCCTGTAGTGGTTTCCGCCTGGGAGTAGCCATTTATCCATTCTGTACCCGGGGTCGTCCCCGAGGCGATAGGTACAATGATTGATGGCGGCCAAGTGGGAGGCCCAATAGTACTTTTTGATGTCCGGGAGCCAAATTCCCCTGTCATATCACCCAAGTACAAGTTTGTGCTAAGCTATTCGGGGTCTACCGTCCCACAGCAGTTCTCTCTGCAGGCTCTCTATCTCCTTGAAATATTTTGCTGGGACCACATCTGGGGAGTTCTGCAAGACATAGAGGAAGAACGGTAACAACTTAATTTTAAAAAGCCCTGCTCTTCCCAGCAATGAAAGTGGCAGTGCCCTCCAGTTCGCGACATCTCGCTTCAGTCTCTGCAATGGGGGAAGTAGGTTGCACTCGTATCGAAGTTTGGGGTCTGAGGTAAAGAAGACTCCCAGATACTTGAAGCCCACTTTTGTTATTTGAATAGGACAACCCCTGGGTGGAGAGGGAGGGTCCACATGAAGAACATACAGCAGGGACTTGAACCAGTTAATGGTGTACCATGAGTTTTTGCCAAAGTTTGTGACGAGAATGAGCACTATATGAAGTGATTTTTCTGGGGAGGCAAGGTACAGACGAATGTCGTCCGCATATAATGAGATGCGGCCTTCCCATCCCTCCGTCCACCTGAGTCCCCTAATCATTGGATCCCTATGGATCCATGCCGCGAACAGCTCTAGGGAGAGAGCGAAGAGTAAGGGCAAAAGTGGACAGCCCTGGCGGGTCCCACGACCCAGAGAAAATACCCCTGATTTCCTATTGTTGGCCACAACCTGCTGCATATCATCTTTGAGGCTTTGTTGCACACCACACTATGCTCCCCTGATACACATAGCTTTTGCCCCTTGATTTTGAGTGCACTCATGTTCTTCCATATCATTATGTGAGAAATTGCACTAGTCTGAACTTTCTTGGATTTCTGGTGCTTGTTGCAGGGTCATTTTAAGGCATGGGCAAATTGGCTGATTGCCCAAGACCTCCAGCATCCAAAGAGCCCCTGGTAAAGTGATCAAGATAGCCAGAAGGACAGATTTGTGTTTGTCTGATGGGCATGCATGCTTCAGAGAATCTTAAACCACATACATAACTACCCCACCTAACCCTCCTGCTCCGAGGTAATTTGTGGTAATTAAGTTAAAGAATAAACTTTCTGCCCTATGTCTCTCTTCCGATCATCATATCACCCCTTCATCTTATCACTCTCTCTTTACCCCTCTACCAAACCCTAAAATATGTACCTCTATACAAACTCACTGTCTCACTGAATCAAAGAACACCCTTTGAAGGGTATAGGTGGGGCCTAGCTCTCCTCTCCCAAGTGTGTCTCACCCAGCTCACATAAATGCAGCAATACACAAATCTGTCTGGGAAGATTCCTCTATCACCTCATGTCTTTACCATACATGCTCGGGTCTTCCAAAAGGGAACCTAAGGTCCTCAATTACAGACAAACCTGTACTCACTGTCCAGCACTGTTACCTATATGTATCGTGCCTCCACAGGGACACATACACCCGGCACATACATTCACCATGTACACATTGCACAACACTTTTTCCTTCATGAACTGTACTTCTCGTGGGTACACATACACCCAGTACATGCATTCACCATGCATGCACTGCACAGCACTACATCCTCATGCACTGTTCTTCTCTCAGGTACACACACACCCAGCACATACACTCACCATGCATGCATTTATCAGGGCTGCCCAATCCCTGTATTGTACCCTTCCCAGGAACACATACACCCAGAGCTGAGTCACAAATCTTGTGCTGTGTAGCACTTCCACATCTACCTGAAGTAGGGTAAGGTTGACTTAAGCACACAGCTGCGGAACTTTTAAAAAGGCGAGGCCTCACTCCAGTGACAGGGTAAAAAGTACCTGTTCACTACTGCTGATCACTGCACAGTATACTGCCACCATTGCATTGGGCTGCTTAACTCCTGGTGAAAGTGGTAGCCTTCCACCACTATGAGGGTCACGATGCGGCGACGGAGCCGGTCGATGTTCGAGTTGGGCAGCAACAGAGTTGATGACGTCAGTGCATTGTGTAGCGAAGCAGTGCAGAGTGCGATGCCCACAGGACGCGATGCAAGCAGCGGCTCATTGACGGAGTCGGTGAGACCAGGGTTGCATTGCAAAATGAGGCGGTGCTCTCTACGGTGCCTTCAGGACTTGGAATCCTGCGACGGACTCAATGACAGAGTTGGTTACCCTTTCCTTCTCCAGGCAACTGAAACCAGCGGTTCCTGAGATGGTGCTTAGAAGCTTGGTGAGATCTATGATATTCCTGAGACCTCATGAACAGGGAGCTCCACTACAAGCCCTTGAAGATCTTCCTCAAGCAGGGGACACAGCACACAGCAAAGTCCATCTCCTTTCCTTGGCAGAAGCAGCCACTGCAGGCCAACCCCAGACAGCACACAGCAAAGGGGTAGTACTCCTCCTCCAGTTTCTCCAGCTCTTCTCCTTGGCAAACGTTCCTCTTGATTTCCCAGAAGTGATCTAAACGTCTGGGCCCCTCTTTTAATACAGCAAAATCCTTTGTTCTCTGGTGGCAGAGAAGCCCTGTGCTCAGTCAGAACCAGTTCTGTCCTCCCTGGTGCAGCTTCCTGGCAGGAGGTTGAGACAGCAGTGTGTCAGGCAGACCAGGCCCATTCAGGTGAAATAAAATCTCCTCCCCCTACTCTAAATGCAGCCCAGGTCTATTCAGCCCTGCCCTGACCGATTCGACTCTCTGGAGCCACTGCTCATCCCCAGCCTCTGTCACTCCAAAGCCAGACAGTCAATACACATCCTAGCAGAGGCACACTGGATGGCTAAGCAAGAAAATACCTACTTTCTAAAAGTGGTATTTTCAATCACAGAATGTAAAAACCACCTTCATTGCATTTTAACAATCCGAGTTCAGGCATACTAAACTTTATTTTACTACATTGTTCCCAGGCGTAGTTATGTTGATAAGATGTTATAAGCAACCTCCCCATTCTATCCTATGGGAACAGGTAGCCTTGCAATAGTGAAAACTAAATTGGCAGTACTTCACTATCAGGACATGCCACACACACCAGGGCATGTCCTACCTTTTACATTCACTGTACCCTGATCACAGGGTACCTTGGGCCTAACTTAGGGTTGTCTAACAGGTAGGAAAAGGGAAGGGTAGGGCCTAGCAAGTTAGTGTACTTGCCAAGTCGACATGGCAGTACTAGACTGCACACAGGCTCTGCAATGTCAGGCCTGAGATACATTTAGAGGCTGCTTTTGTGGGTGGCACAATCAGTGCTGCAGGTCCACTAGAAGCATTTGATTTACAGGCCCTGGGCACACACAGTGCACTGTACTAGGGACTGACTAATAAATCAAATATGCCAAACAGGAAATCACTAATCCATAACAATAATTTACAAAGGGAGCACTTTGACTTTGGCACTGAACAGCAGTGGCAAAGTGCCCAAAGCATCTAGACCAGCAAAAGCAAATTCCAACACACAGCAAAAACACAGGAAGCAAAGGCAAAAATACAAGGGAAACCCACGCCAATGGTGCCAGGTCTAACAAGGCCCCTTTACACTCATCACATAGTGTGAAAGGGGTGTGCAATAGGCGTTGCTGTGGGCTATCAACCGCAACACCCATTGCTTTCAAAGCTGCCCCAGATTTACAAGGAGGTGTACATCTGAGGCAGCGGCAAAAACCAACGCCATCCAAGAGCAGGCGTTAGAATGGCAAAGCGAGGAGAAATACTTTTATTTCTCCATACTTTTATTTCTCCTCGCTTTTTCTTTTTCTATATGTGCTTCATTCTGTAGCACACATAGAAAGAGAAAAATGGCCTTAATGATTGTTTATGTGCAGGAAGGTGTCTCTTCCTGCACCTAAACAATGATTAGATAATGACGATTTAAGAATAATGACAATTTGCTACTTCTATGTGTGCTGCAGAATGCAGCACACATAGAAGTAACACATCGCCATTAGTGATTGTTTATGTGCAGAAAGGGACACCTTCCTACACATAAACAATCATTTCCTGCAACGCAGGCACTCTTGCACTATGGTGCAAGGGTGCCTGCATTGGCATTAGGCAGCTCAATTAAGCGCAGCACTAGGGAAAACACAGGGGTGCACTGTATTCTTGTGAATACTGAAAATCCCTTTGAAAATGTCAGAGCTCTGCGCTGCCAAATTTGGCACAGCTCTGCACTCTGAAATTTCTCGTAATATGAACCGAGAGTTAACCAGAGCAGGACTCTCAACACGTTAAGTGAACGTACATCCTAATATTTATATATATATATATACACACACACACACACACACACACACACACGCACACACGCACGCGCGCACACACACACACACATATATATAATCCATATTATGCAGCATTGTGCTGCACATTTTTAAGTCTCATTTTAACCCATTCGAGCTACAAAAACATTGTGGCAAATGTGGTTACTCTATTTTTATGTATTATAAGCAGTACAAACAGAATAGCATAATTCCTATTGCTATGACAATTCAGCAATCAGCTCATTCAAAAAAAAACTAAACATTCTAATTCAAATCAGTGCCCATTACTAGCCACATCATGAAGAGAACAACTTCTTTCCCTTCAACATACTGAATGTTCGTCACATAATCCTAGTACTCCTGGCAATGTTAAAACTCTGCAGACTGGTTTGCGGGCGATTACATGAGTGAGCACAAGTAGGTGTAAGGGTGATTGTGTGATGTGTGTACCCAGGTGAAATTTTATCCCTGGCTTAATATTGTTAATTGTTTTATATTATGTGCAGACATGACATGATGATTAATGAACATTCAAGCTATAATATATCTGTGTGGCACTAGTACATACTTGATCAAAATGACAAACCTGTGTTGAGACACCAAACATACATTAGCCCCCGATTTGCCCCCCGAGGAGGCAGAAAGCACACTAGGCACCAGGGATTTTTTTTAGAACATTTTTGGGTGGGGGCTGCCTGAGATGGGCATGCCAATGACCCCTCCCCCTGCAAAGTTACACAGTCTTTCTGCCCCCCTGGGAGGCAGATGGGGGCAAAATCACCTAATCTGCCCCCCCCCGGGGGAGGCTGAAAGCGCACTAGGCACCAGGGATTTTTTGGAGAACATTTTGGGGTGGGGGCTACCCACCCCAAAAAAATTCCCCAATCTTTCTGCCCCCCCCATGAGGCCAACTTGGTACCAGGGATATGTTTTGGAAGGTGAAGGTAAGTATTTTTTCTTTACTCCTTATTGTACTTTAAATTAATGTTTAATATGGAGGGTGGAGGCGGGTGGCGGAGCGGAGTTTGTCCCCAACTTCGTGGACCTCCGCATAGTGCCGCTCTACCAGCTCCGCCCAGGGTTACTAAAAACGGATAAACGAACTGCCCTTTTGGACCCGCTTTGGGCCCCCCTCAATCTCTACACGTTTTTGGCCCTTCCATGTCATAGGCACTTGGCCCATCCACACACGTAAGGTATCATTTTTATTGGGAGACTGAGGGGAACGCTGAGTGGTAGGAAATTCGTGCTGTGCAGTGATCCCACAACTTTCTCACGCAGCTATTAGAGGAAAATGTGACTTTTTAGCTAAATTTGAGGTTTGCAGTGAATTCTGGGAAGGAGAATGTTGGGAAATCAACGCAAGCCACACCTCACTGGACTCCCACAGGTGTCTAATTTTCAGAAATGTCTGGATATGTCTGCAAGCCCCGGACCAAACACACAGGTGCCCACCTGCATTTTTGGTCCCGGGCTCCGGAGCCATCTAGGGAAACCTACCAAAACCCAGAGATTTCTGAAAACTAGACACCCAGGGGAGTCCAGGGAGGTGTGGCTTGTGTGGATCTCCCAACATTTTCCTACCTAGAATCCCCTGCAAACCTCAAATTTAGCTAAAAAGAACACACTTTCTTAATTTTCTGTGTGGGAATGTTGTGGGATCACCGGGCCGCTACAAATTTCCTATCACCCAGCATTCCCACATGTCTCCTGATAAAAATGGTACCTCACTTGTGTGGGCGGGCCAAGTGCCCGTGACAGACAAGGGCCCAAAACGTATTGTGTAGACATCAAAATGACCTATCACAAAATGACCTAGTTTTGCAAGGGGGGCCACCTGAGTTTTTGGCCTCGGGCTCGGGGGCCATCTAGGGAAACCTACCAAACCAACATATTTCTGAAAAATATACTCCCTGGGGAGTCCAGGGAGGTATGGCTTGCATGGATCCCCCAAGGTTTTCCTACCCAGAATCCCCTGCAAACCTCAAATGTAGCTGAAGAAATCACTTTTTCCACACATTTTTGTGTGGGATCACCTTGCCGGCACGAATGTCCTACCACCCAGCATTTACTTGGTCTCCCAAGTAAATTTTTAGTCTATTTTGTAATGCGGTTTTGGATTTTTATAGTTTTACATTTTGACTTTATTACTGTTTTGGTATTGCACAAATACTTTCCACATTTCCCTACATTAAGCCTGTCTCATCTGTGCCATAGCTACTAGGGGGCTGAGTTCAAACTAATTTAGCATATTTGAGACTCGTAAAAAGTTCTTGAGGTGGGAAGTCAAACACCTCAATTAATAGTCCAGTTTCTTACACTGAGGCTATTACTTACAGCTATGCCGAACATTTTTCTGCCAATGAACTAGCCTTGATGGAAACAGTCAAGTTTAAGTCAGATGATACATCAGTCCTTTCCACATCAAATTGAGCAGTAATTTGTTGCCCACCAAAAATATTTGGGAGCTGGTGATACCATGAGAAAGTTTATGATGATCAAAGAAATTGAGGGCCTAATTTACAAAGGTAAAATTACACTTTTGTGTAAATTTACTCTAGAAAAAGATAAACCTGTCCTTTCTTTTTATTATCTCCCTTGAGAATCCCACTAGCCCACCAGTTCTGTCTGAAATACGGTTTGAGTAAATGTCTCAAATAGGTACCAGGGAAAAAATGGGAGAAAGAAAAGACACTGGAGACACAGGTTAAGGATAGGCACTGAATATTGGTTCAGGACCGTCTAGGAACCACCACTTAGTAGAATTTAGAAAAAGGGCACATAACAGACAAATCAGTATTCTCTCAACACAAATATTATACAGATATGTTTTTACTCAGTAATACATTTACACCATTCATGGCACAGATGATCATTGTATCTGACTGCAGCCCAGAAGCGAAGCCCCAGGACATTGAGAGAGGGTAACTAAGCTTATCTGAAGTCACAGGCAGGTAAGAATCATCATGCAGCACAGGTCAATTAAGACAGAGCTTAATGTAAAGGACAAATTAAAGGAAGAGGGATTCAGAAAAAGTGCAGGGTCTAGTCAGTTTTGGAAATAAGCAGCAGAAAATTAGCTGAAACAACAAGGAATTAATTTATAAAGGTTATTCAAAGAAAAATCATACTTGTTTCCAATATTAATGCCAGTTGTGTGATGCCCTTAGTATACATTTTTAAAATGCAGAGTTAAAATGGAAATACTATTTAAGACTACAAGGGAGTGCTGAGACAAAGCAATGAGCAAGAACGCTTTTGCATCGCTCAGTAGGGTTGTGAGAAAGTGTATTATTAGTTGGAGTGAATGGTAGTCCACCACTATTAACAATGCCAATATTCTTGTTAGGTGGGTGTAGTAAAGTTTTCAGTAATTTTAACCTGAGCTCAACACGTAGGGGCCGATTCCGATGGCCGGTCGGACAGCTGTCCGTAGCCTTACCCTGCGATTGACATGTACCCGGAGCCGGTCCGTCCTGTTGAGTAAGTACGATGCGCATAACTGCCAAAAACACGACCGACACGTAGGCTGTGAATCAAGCCCCATTCTCCGTCCGAGCCGTAACTCCCAAAGAGGAACCGTGTCGCCCGGAAGCAGTATCCATAGCAGTTTCTGGCATGACAAGTACGATGAGTACTTCCTACCCGCCGGACGGGTCGTCACGTACGGCACATCACAGCATCCGGAAAACAAGCATATCAGCTACGATTCACGCCACAAATCAATACACAGCTACGAGACGTAACAGCTTGCAGCGGGTACGAGACGGAGCAACAAGCAACGTGTACGACACAAACACATCATGAACCCCATCGCGCAGGTCATACCAGTACTCTACATCTATGACCGGATCAGGAACCGACGACGACGGAGCAGGCGGTAAGTCAGAAACCTACCACATAAACAAATGACATGTACCCGCAAAATGGCACACACACACAGGGGATACATATCCTGGCCACTGACAGCAGCCCACCATAGGGGTTGCATGGCCAGCACCCCTAACACCCCCACCCATAGAGGGCCTGTTGCCCATCACCCCTGCCACCCCCACTCACAGGGGACCTGTTGCCCATCACCCCTGCCACCCCCACTCACAGGGCTTATGTTGCCCATCACCCCTGCCACTCCCACTCGCAGGGGACCTGTTGCCCATTACCCCTGCCACCCCCACTCACAGGGCTTATGTTTCCCATCACCCCTGCCACCCACACTCACAGGGCTTATGTTGGCCATCACCCCTGCCAACACCCGTGTTAGACCTGGCACCTTGGCGTGAGTTTCCCTTCCACTTTTTTGATGGTGTGCCTCAACTGTTTTGCTGGTGTTGTCCGCTCAGGGCACTGCGCCACGGCTAATCCGTGCCGCAATGCAAGTGCTCCCTAGGAAAAGTGTACCTGTAAATTGATGTTCCTGATTGGTTTATTGGATTCACTGTCAGTCCCCAGTAAAGTGCACCAGGGGTGCCAGGGCTTGTGAATGCCAATGCTGCTGGTGGGCTTGCAGCGCTGGTTGCGCCACCCACAGAAAGCGGCCTTGTAAAATGTGTCTAGGGTCTGCCACCGCAGACCCTGTGCGCGGTCTTGGACCGTCGCGCTGACTGCGCAAGTGCCCCCACTTGCCAGTCCCTAAACCTTCCCTTACCTACATATTAGCCACCCCTCTGGTAGGCCCAAGGGCAGGGTGCATTGTAGGCATAAGGTAGGACATGCCCTGATGTGTGTGGCATGTCTTAGTAGTGAATTACAGCCCTTTTCGTTTTTTCACTATTGAAGGCTACCTGCTCTCCATAGGCCAGAATGGGCTGCTGGAGTCACTACACGCTGTGACCCCAGTGGACTCAGAGAGCATGGTAGAATGTCAAGTTTAGTATGCCTGAACTCAGAATAATAAAATACTTCTTGTAGTCAAGTTTATTTTAGTATACTGGGTTTGTAAATACTACTTTTAGAAAGTTAGTATTTACTGACCTGGCCATTCAGTCCGCCTCTGCTGTGTGTGTGTGTTCTGCCTAGCAACAGTAAGGAGCAGGGGTGGGGAATCCCCAGAGACAGGTTGGCTGCCAGGTGGTGGGTAGAGAGGTGACACCAGGATGGGTG
The DNA here is from genome assembly GCF_964204655.1 of Triturus cristatus. Classification (NCBI taxonomy): domain Eukaryota; kingdom Metazoa; phylum Chordata; class Amphibia; order Caudata; family Salamandridae; genus Triturus; species Triturus cristatus. The sequence continues at coordinate 576,297,609 of NC_140592.1, read as the reverse complement.
GGAGGAGTACACCTTGACTCTTGAATAGACCTGTGCTCTGCCACCACAAAGCCGGCGCCGCCCCCTGTGGAGCGGCTGATGTCTCTGCCCTGCTGCTGAAAGGAAAGAGTAGAGTCACCATAACAAAGTGCTCCAGAACTGGACTGAGCCAGGCCCAGGCCCCCTGGCGCTAAAGAACAAAAGAATCATGGTATAAAAGTAGGAGCCTGGCTCCTAAGAAATCAGAATCCTGTTTTACCACAAAGAACCTCTGCCCGACTAGAAGGAGAAGAAGACGCTGGAGGAGCTGGCCTGCTGCTTGCCTTGCTGAGAAAGGAGAGGAAGAGACTACTGAAAAGACTTTGCTGCTTTGTGCTTTAAACATTCTCCAATGGCTTGATCTGAGCTTGCCCCCTGAACTGAACCCCAGGACCAGTGGGTTCTCTGTGCTTTTGCTCGTCCTCCGATTCGAGCCGTGTGTGCATCCCGCTGGAAAGAGACTGCGCCCCTCAACGCCCCTCCTAGGGCCGTGACACTCAGGAGCTCGCCTGCCGCAACCCCGTGAGAGCCCCGCTCCGTCCGGAGCCGCTCTCTGTCCCCGGGCTAGGCCGCCTGCGCCCCTGTCACCGCCTGCCACTGGAGCGCGCTGAACGCGCTATCACCCCTCCCGCCGGAAACTGTCCGACGACTGTGATCTACGCCGGGTCATCCAGCTGCACTGACCGTGCCCTGTGACCCCGCTTCGCTATCCCCGGACCTCTCAGGCCGCGACGCCCCCGCTGTGGAGACCCCCCCTGCACCGCCGTGCTGAGGGTCGCTGGCCGCGCCTGCCTACCTGCCCACACCCGCTGATCGAGGACCCAAGACCACTTCCCAAGCTGAGAGTCGCACCGACCTGTGCCGATTCTCCACATCACTGAAGAAGTTCCCGTATCGGGCTCGGGGCCCACAACGCCTTATTTCCCCGTTCGCAGGAGTCGATCCCTGTAAGTACTGGAACCACAAGTGACATTTGCAAGAGACTGCAAAGTATCTATTTGAAGCTACGAACAAAGAACATTTGCCTGCTTTACAACCTGGTGGCATAGCGAAAACGTTATTGGTCTTGTGATAAGTCTGCTGAGATATATATACCTATTTTTACATAAAGAAGCGTATTCTTCTACATATCCAAGTCTGGTGTCCGTTTCTGGGGGGATTGATGTATTTACAGTGTGTGCAATTGTAAGTGCTTAACCAACAATGCCTGAGGAATCGCCTTGGCTGCTCACGCCACGCACCTAGAGGGTGAGCAAGGGTCATTCACAAGGGGTTATCCTGCGCCCTGACATAGAGGAGAGGGTTCCTGCTTGACACAAGGGCAACCTTGCGCCAACCAGAGATCCCCCAAGTCTAACATTGTTGGCAGCGGTGGGATTTCGGATTTGCATTTGTAATTTGCATACAGTGAATTATTAATCACCAGATAGTGAGAGCAGACCAAGTAACGCAGCCACAGGTTTTCATTTTTGAACTTTGTTGAGACATCTGCCATTACTGCAACCATGCCTGGCTCACTCTCTGCTGGAAGAGCACTCTCTGTGATTTCTGGAATGGATGAGGTGGATTGGGAGAGACTGGAAGGCTACACGGTAGAGCAATTGAAAGGCTACAGTGTAAAATTCCGAGTTCCCCATGCTGGATTCAAGAGGAGGGTCCAGTACGCCAAGGCGTTGAGAGCCTGGAAGGAGTCACGAGACCCACGGAATGCGGGGGACATCGTTCCACCCGACAACCTTGAGGAGCCTAGCAGAGTCCGGTCGCCAGAGGAGCTGGCAGACAGGGCAGCAGACAGGGCGCATGCAATGGAGATGGCAAAGTTGGCAGGACAAATGGAAATGGAGAAGCAGAAGTTGGCCCTGGAGGCACAACAACGCCAATTGGATCATGATATAAGATTGAAGGAGTTGGAGCTGAAGGCAAAAAGTTTGGACACCGCTCCTTCTGGTGGCAGCACTCCACCGGTGCAGGTAGAGTCCAAGGTGTACATCCCCAAAGATGTAGTAAAGGAGTATTTTAGAAAGGATGACATAGGGCAGTGGTTTAGAGCCTATGAGGTGGCCATGTCTTCACACCGGGTCCCTGAGAAAGACTGGGGAGCGGAGTTGTGGGGAAGGTTCCTTGCTGAAGGGCGTGACACACTGTTAGATTTACCCTTAGATCTCCAAGCCTCATACCCCCATATGAAGGAAGCTTTAATGACCAGGTATGGGTTAACTCCTGAGCTATATAGACAGAGGTTCAGGGAGACTAAGAAGATCCCTGAGAGTACGTATGTGGAGTATGTAACTTTTTTCTGCAGAGCACTGGATGGTTGGGTGAAGGGTAGCAAGGTGAATGATTATCAAGGGTTGCTTGATTTAATTGCATGGGAGCACTTGTCCAGTCAATGTTTTCCTGAGCTACGCCAGCACCTGATTGATAGCAAGCTGTCCAACCCGAGGAAGCTTGCTGAGGAGGCGGACCGCTGGCTTAGCACCAGGGTCCACAAGGGTCAAGTGGGAGACTCCGCCAAAGGTGGGCAGGGTCCCCAGCAGAAGAGTGGGGGGGACAGGGGTAAACAGAAGGGGTTCCAAAAAGGCCCCCAAAGTAATCCCCAAGGGAACCAGCAGAAGGGTTCTCAGCCTCCCCCACCCCCGCAGCAGAACGGGGCCCCGACAGGTAGACCTGTTCCAAAGGGGCCCTTCAATTGTTATAGGTGTGGTGACCCGGGTCACATTGCCTCTGATCCTAAGTGTCGCCTGTTTGGTAAGACCGCACCCACTGGTGCTCCACCCCGGCAAGTAGCTAATATTAACTTTGGGGAGGAGGTAGCAGTCCAGGAGGGTGGGGGTCCCGGGCAGATGACCCTAGTCTCGCTAGGAGACAGTGAGATGGTCCCTGAAACCTACTTGCCCTCTAACACTAAGAAATATGGGCAAGTAGTGACCATCAATGGAAAAAAGGTTGAGGCTCTTAGAGATACAGGAGCCAGCGTGACCTCGATGAGGCAACACCTGGTGTCTCAAGAGCAGATTGTACCCAATGCCTACTGTAGGGTTGTCAATGCTGACAACATAGAGAGTCGTTGTCCAATGGCTCAAGTTCCCTTTGAGTGGGGGGAGGTCTCTGGTACTCTACAAGTCGCTGTGAGAACTGACATGCCTGTAGACTGTCTGCTAGGGAACGACCTGGAGAGCTCCCCTTGGGAAAAGGTGGAGAAGACCACGCATCTGAGGATGGTGGGTCTACCCGACTGGGCGTGCGTGACCACCCGGTCCATGGCAGCCAGTAGGGGTGTTGAGAGGGTCCTGGAGCCTGAGGGAGAGGTCCAGGAACCGGCCTTAGGGAGAAGGCGCAGGAGGCGCGGGAAACCGGCCCCCGAAGTTCCCACGGCCCAGGAGGAAGTAGACCCTGAGGGGGATGCTCTGGAGCCTACCGGGGAACAGATTGCCGAACTGGGAGACCTGCCTGAGCTGACCCATTGGCAGCAAGAAGGAGGTCCCTCCAGGGAGGAATTCTGCAGGGAGCAGAAAGAATGCCCTTCTCTCGTGGGTATGCGGCAGCAGGCTGCAGACCAGGCCAATGGTGTTCAGGCCAAAACACACTACGTGTACTGGGAGAGTGACCTCCTGTATTCCGAGCCTAAGGCTGCTGAACCTGGGTCAGCCCGTGTGCTGGTGGTACCCCAGAAGTTCAGAACCTTCCTACTGGGACTGGCTCATGATGTGCCTTTAGCAGGACATTTGGGGATGGACAAGACCTATGACAGGCTTGTCACCCACGTTTACTGGCCCCAAATGCACAAGAATTCAGATTCCTACTGCAGAACCTGTCAGACTTGCCAGGCAAGTGGTAAGAGCGGAGGGAAGCACAAGGCTCCTCTGCAGCCCTTCCCCGTGGTCGGTACGCCATTCCAGCGAGTGGGTATTGATATTGTGGGGCCTCTGGACCCCAAGACAGCCCTGGGCAACAGGTTCATCCTGGTCTTGGTGGACCATGCCACCCGGTACCCTGAAGCCATCCCTCTGAGGACAGTGACGGCCCCCGTGGTGGGACGAGCACTGATGGGAATTTTCTCCCGAGTGGGATTCCCTCTAGAGGTGGTGAGCGACAGGGGGACCAATTTCATATCCACATATATGAAATCCCTGTGGAAGGAGTGTGGGGTAACCACTCCTTACCACCCCCAAGGAAATGGGTTGGTTGAGAGATTCAACCGAACCCTCAAAGGCATGATCATGGGCCTGGACGGTCCAATGAGGCGTAAGTGGGACGTCCTCTTGCCATGCCTGCTCTTCGCTTACCGAGAGGTACCACAGAAGTCTCTAGGGTTCAGCCCCTTTGAGCTTCTGTATGGTCACCCGGTAAGAGGACCTCTGAGTTTGGTAAAGGAAGGCTGGGAGCAATCTCCCAGGAAACCTCCCCAGAATGTATACAGTTACATGCTGGCCTTCCGAGACCAGACTAGGCGTTTCAGGCAACTTGCTGAGGCAAATCTGGAAGCCAGCCAGGAGGAGATGAAGCGGTGGTACGACCGGAATGCCACTCTGGTAGAGCTTCAACCTGGACAAAAGGTGTGGGTCTTGGCCCCAGTGGAGCCTTGTGCACTTCAGGATAAGTGGACAGGTCCATTTGAGGTTGTGGAGCGCAAAAGTCCTATCACCTACTTGGTGGACATGCAGTCTCCCAGGAACCCTTTGAGGGTCCTACATGTTAACCGCCTTAAGCCCCACTTAGAGAGGACCGAAGTGGGCATGCTGCTGGCCACTGATGATGGAATGGAAGAAGAGACCGAGCCTCTTCTTGACCTCTTAGTAGCCTCTGAGATAGATGGGTCAGTGGATAGAGTTAACCTCTCACCCACCCTGACGCCCGAACAACAGGAAGATTGCCGCCACTTGCTGGGGCAGTTTCCAGATAGGTTCTCCCTGGTTCCTGGTGTCACAGGTTGGTGCGTCCATGATGTGGACACAGGAGACAGCTTACCTGTGAAGCATAAGGCTTACAGGGTAACTGACAGGGTCAGAGCTTGCATCAAGGAGGAGGTCTCCAAGATGCTTGCGCTAGGGGTGGTTGAGTCCTCCAGCAGTCCTTGGTCCAGCCCCGTGGTCTTGGTCCCCAAAGCTGCTGCGCCGGGAGCCACACCTGAACTCCGGTTCTGTGTGGACTACAGAGGACTCAATTCAGTAACTAAGACTGACGCGCACCCCATCCCCAGAGCTGATGAGCTCATTGATCGGCTGGGGGCTGCCCGGTTCCTCAGCACGTTTGATTTAACGTCTGGGTACTGGCAGATCGCCTTGACCGATGGGGCCAAAGAGAGGTCAGCATTCTCTACACCAGATGGGCACCTCCAGTTCCGAGTCATGCCATTTGGAATGAAGAATGCCCCTGCCACCTTTCAGAGGTTGGTCAACCAGGTACTGGTTGGGCTGGATGCGTTCAGTGCCGCCTACCTGGATGACATCGCAGTGTTCAGTGCCACCTGGCCCGAACACCTGCGCCACCTCTGGGAAGTGTTGATGGCTCTGCGCCGAGCAGGCCTCACGATCAAGGCAAGCAAGTGCCAGATCGGGCAGGGTTCCGTGGTGTACTTGGGACACCAAGTGGGGAGTGGCAAGGTGGCACCCTTGCAACCCAAAATTGAGACCATCCTGGCTTGGGAACCCCCCAAGACGCAGACCGCAGTGAGGGCCTTCCTGGGGATCACTGGGTACTACAGGAGGTTTGTCAAGGGCTATGGAACGATTGTTGCCCCCTTGACAGAGCTGACTTCCAAGAAGCAGCCCAGGAACGTGATCTGGACTGACACCTGTCAGAAAGCTTTCGACACCCTGAAGACTGCCATGTGCACGGCGCCCGTGCTCTTGGCCCCTGACTTCTCCAAGGAATTCCTAGTACAGACAGACGCTTCAGAGCATGGTGTAGGGGCTGTTCTCTCACAGATGACTGAGGAGGGCTGGGACCAACCCGTAGCCTTCATCAGTAGGAGGTTACTTCCACGGGAAAGTAGGTGGAGTGCAATTGAGCGAGAAGCATTTGCTGTGGTCTGGGCGCTGAAGAAGCTAAGACCCTACTTGTTTGGGTCTCACTTCCGGGTTCAGACGGACCACAGGCCCCTCAGATGGTTGATGCAAATGAGGGGTGAGAACCCGAAGCTGTTGAGGTGGTCCATCTCCCTACAGGGTATGGACTTTACGGTGGAACACCGTCCTGGTACAGATCACGCCAACGCTGACGGTCTGTCCAGGTATTTCCGCCTTAGTGACGAGGAACCCCCTGGGCAAGGGTAGTTCTCCCCACCTTTCAGCTGGAGGGGACACGTGTTAGACCTGGCACCTTGGCGTGAGTTTCCCTTCCACTTTTTTGATGGTGTGCCTCAACTGTTTTGCTGGTGTTGTCCGCTCAGGGCACTGCGCCACGGCTAATCCGTGCCGCAGTGCAGGTGCTCCCTAGGAAAAGTGTACCTGTAAATTGATGTTCCTGATTGGTTTATTGGATTCACTGTCAGTCCCCAGTAAAGTGCACCAGGGGTGCCAGGGCTTGTGAATGCCAATGCTGCTGGTGGGCTTGCAGCGCTGGTTGCGCCACCCACAGAAAGCAGCCTTGTAAAATGTGTCTAGGGTCTGCCACCGCAGACCCTGTGCGCGGTCTTGGACCGTCGTGCTGACTGCGCAAGTGCCCCCACTTGCCAGTCCCTAAACCTTCCCTTACCTACATATTAGCCACCCCTCTGGTAGGCCCAAGGGCAGGGTGCATTGTAGGCATAAGGTAGGACATGCCCTGATGTGTGTGGCATGTCTTAGTAGTGAATTACAGCCCTTTTCGTTTTTTCACTATTGAAGGCTACCTGCTCTCCATAGGCCAGAATGGGCTGCTGGAGTCACTACACGCTGTGACCCCAGTGGACTCAGAGAGCATGGTAGAATGTCAAGTTTAGTATGCCTGAACTCAGAATAATAAAATACTTCTTGTAGTCAAGTTTATTTTAGTATCCTGGGTTTGTAAATACTACTTTTAGAAAGTTAGTATTTACTGACCTGGCCATTCAGTCCGCCTCTGCTGTGTGTGTGTGTTCTGCCTAGCAACAGTAAGGAGCAGGGGTGGGGAATCCCCAGAGACAGGTTGGCTGCCAGGTGGTGGGTAGAGAGGTGACACCAGGATGGGTGGGAGGAGTACACCTTGACTCTTGAATAGACCTGTGCTCTGCCACCACAAAGCCGGCGCCGCCCCCTGTGGAGCGGCTGATGTCTCTGCCCTGCTGCTGAAAGGAAAGAGCAGAGTCACCATAACAAAGTGCTCCAGAACTGGACTGAGCCAGGCCCAGGCCCCCTGGCGCTAAAGAACAAAAGAATCATGGTATAAAAGTAGGAGCCTGGCTCCTAAGAAATCAGAATCCTGTTTTACCACAAAGAACCTCTGCCCGACTAGAAGGAGAAGAAGACGCTGGAGGAGCTGGCCTGCTGCTTGCCTTGCTGAGAAAGGAGAGGAAGAGACTACTGAAAAGACTTTGCTGCTTTGTGCTTTAAACATTCTCCAAGGGCTTGATCTGAGCTTGCCCCCTGAACTGAACCCCAGGACCAGTGGGTTCTCTCTGCTTTTGCTCGTCCTCCGATTCGAGCCGTGTGTGCATCCCGCTGGAAAGAGACTGCGCCCCTCAACGCCCCTCCTAGGGCCGTGACACTCAGGAGCTCGCCTGCCGCAACCCCGTGAGAGCCCCGCTCCGTCCGGAGCCGCTCTCTGTCCCCGGGCTAGGCCGCCTGCGCCCCTGTCACCGCCTGCCACTGGAGCGCGCTGAACGCGCTATCACCCCTCCCGCCGGAAACCGTCCGATGACTGTGATCTACGCCGGGTCATCCAGCTGCACTGACCGTGCCCTGTGACCCCGCTTCGCTATCCCCGGACCTCTCAGGCCGCGCCGCCCCCGCTGTGGAGACCCCCCTGCACCGCCGTGCTGAGGGTCGCTGGCCGCGCCTGCCTACCTGCCCACACCCGCTGATCGAGGACCCAAGACCACTTCCCAAGCTGAGAGTCGCACCGACCTGTGCCGATTCTCCACATCACTGAAGAAGTTCCCGTATCGGGCTCGGGGCCCGCAACGCCTTATTTCCCCGTTCGCAGGAGTCGATCCCTGTAAGTACTGGAACCACAAGTGGCATTTGCAAGAGACTGCAAAGTATCTATTTGAAGCTACGAACAAAGAACATTTGCCTGCTTTACAACCTGGTGGCATAGCGAAAACGTTATTGGTCTTGTGATAAGTCTGCTGAGATATATATACCTATTTTTACATAAAGAAGCGTATTCTTCTACATATCCAAGTCTGGTGTCCGTTTCTGGGGGGATTGATGTATTTACGGTGTGTGCAATTGTAAGTGCTTAACCAACAACGCCTGAGGAATCGCCTTGGCTGCTCACGCCACGCACCTAGAGGGTGAGCAAGCGTCATTCACAAGGGGTTATCCTGCGCCCTGACATAGAGGAGAGGGTTCCTGCTTGACACAAGGGCAACCTTGCGCCAACCAGAGACCCCCCAAGTCTAACACCCACCCATAGTGGACCTGTTGCACATCACCCCTGCCACCCCCACTCACAGGGGACCTGGTGCCCATTACCCCTGCCACCCCCACTCACAGGGCTTATGTTTCCCATCAGCCCTGCCACCCCCACTCACAGGGCTTATGTTGCCCATCACCCCTGCTACCCCCACTCACAGGTGACCTGTTGCCCATTACCCCTGCCACCCCCACTCACAGGGCTTATGTTGCCCTTCACCCCTGCCACCCCCACTCACAGGGGACCTGTTGCCCATTACCCCTGCCACCCCCATTCACAGGGCTTATGTTGCCCATCACCCCTGCCACCCCCACCCATAGTGGACCTGTTGCCCATCACCCCTGCCACCCCCACTCACAGGGGACCTGGTGCCCATCACCCCTGCCACCCACACTCACAGGGCTTATGTTTCCCATCACCCCTGCCACCCCCACTCACAGGGCTTATGTTGCCCATCACCCCTGCCACCCCACTCACAGGGGACCTGTTGCCCATTACCCCTGCCACCCCCACTCACAGGGCTTATGTTGCCCATCACCCCTGCCACCCCCACTCACAGGGATTATGTTGCCCATCACCCCTGTCACCCCCACTCACAGGTGACCTCTTACCCATTACCCCTGCCACCCCCACTCACAGGGCTTATGTTGCCCATCACCCTGCCACCCCGACCCCTAGTGGACCTGTTGCCCATCACCCCTGCCACCCCCACTCACAGGGGACCTGGAGCCCATCACCCCTGCCACCCCCACTCACAGGGCTTATGTTTCCCATCACCCCTGCCACCCCCAATCACTGGGCTTATGTTGCCCATCACCCCTGCCACCCCCACTCACAGGGGACCTGTTGCCCATTACCCCTGCCACCCCCACTCACAGGGCTTATGTTACACATCACCCCTGCCACCCCCAACCATAGTGGACCTGTTGCCCATCACCCCTGCCACCCCCACTCACAGGGCTTATGTTTCCCATCACCCCTGCCACCCCCACACACAGGGCTTATGTTGCCCATCACCCCTGCCACCCCCACTCACAGGACTTTTGTTTCTCATCACCCCTGCCACCCCCACTCACAGGGCTTATGATGCCCATTACCCCTGCCACCCCCACTCACAGGGCTTATGTTGCCCATCACCCCGCCACCCCCACTCACAGGGGACCTGTTGCCCATTACCCCTGCCAACCCCACTCACAGGGCTTATGTTGCCGATCACCCCTGCCACCCCCACTCATAGTGGACCTGTTGCCCATCACCCCTGCCACCCCCACTCACTGGGGACCTGGTGCCCATCACCCCTGCCACCCCCACTCACAGGGCTTATGTTGCCCATCACCCCTGCCACCCCCACTCACAGGACTTTTGTTTCTCATCACCCCTGCCACCCCCACTCACAGGGCTTATGATGCCCATTACCCCTGCCACCCCCACTCACAGGGCTTATGTTGCCCATCACCCCGCCACCCCCACTCACAGGGGACCTGTTGCCCATTACCCCTGCCAACCCCACTCACAGGGCTTATGTTGCCCATCACCCCTGCCACCCCCACTCATAGTGGACCTGTTGCCCATCACCCCTGCCACCCCCACTCACTGGGGACCTGGTGCCCATCACCCCTGCCACCCCCACTCACAGGGCTTATGTTGCCCATCACCCCTGCCACCCCCAGCCATAGGATGGGTGATGCGCAACACATCCAGCATACGCAAACATCAGGTATGTCCGCAAAATACATCCCCCATGACATCATGACAACAGTGTTTAGTCTGTGACAAATGCTCACAACAATGAATATGGCTACGAGCATACAATGTAAGTAACAGCACATGTGTGACCAACACATGATTGTGACATACACAAGGCAAGCATCACCATAGCACTGTGGCAATGTAAAAAGAACACCCCCTCACTGTGTAGAACAGAAGTCAAGTGGGGGCTCACAAAATGCAGCAGATGTGGAGCATTGTGGTGATGGGGACCAAACCCCCCTCAACACAGTGACCAAAAGGTAAGTGTCATCATGGTCAAAGCTGCAAATATCAAACAGCATGTATGATCCCTGATCCCAACACATCAAACACTTCTGGGGCAAACTAGTGGTTGTCTCCCATACACACAGAGTTATGGTGAGGCAAACAGTGCTGTGAAAACATAACACTCTCGGCCATGTGAAGACAAGCACCACACATGAGGGCTGACAATGCACACAGCGTACAATGACACAACAGCAGAAGTGACCATCACCAAGCATGCACACATCTCGAAAATAGACACACCAATCAAAACAACATGTGTAGACTGTAGGTGTCAGCTCACTAACTCACTTTCCATGCCAGAAATGGCACCCAACAACCAGGATGAATGTGCATAATAATGTGAAATGACTCACAGGGACAGCATGGAAAATCACAGAAACAGCATCAAGACAAAGGCCCACAACAGCAATACCAATGCACTGGTGCAGATCCACAAAAACAAACAGGCAAACTCACACTACACATCGGACACGACATGTATGTGTGTGTGTGTGTCACAGTATCCCCAGGCAACTACACAACACATGAGAGGGGCTGAACCACAGTGACACAGATGTGGACACAGTGCCATACAGAAGTAAACAATCATTGGGACACCCTCAGTGGGCAATCAGGCATTGGGAGATGAGAGGAAGCACAACAGACACATGTGACACTAGCTGGAATGAACACCAACTAACACAGCAAGAGACTGCCACACAACAGCACAATCCCCAGGGACAAGACATTGGGGTGACACAAGCAAGCATGACACATCAACTGTGATGACAAAGGCAGATGTCGTACAAACTGGGAAACCCAGACATGTGTCCTGTGCCACAAACGTACATCACACATACACAAACACAAATCACTCAGCATGACCCCTCATCCATGGACAAACGGGAGCTAGGGGATCATCCATGCAAACATTCACATCAGTCCACCATCAACACCACATACCTGAACTGCAACAATGTGTATCTGTGAAGTCCACATGGACAGGTGACATTGCACATGCCCACATGACAAACACAAGAATGTTGGCAGGAACTAAGGTGCACACACACATCACACAAGGACTGTTTACAACCCTGGGAAATGACAGACACACTGCACAGTATGCGTTACATTGTCATGACCTCCAAGCTCATGTGACCTTCAGAATCCCTGCCACAGTCCCAGGACTATGCAGATGCCAAGGTGGAACACAAGGCACCCATGCTGACACCTGCCAGCATCGCTGCCGTGAACCCCACAAGTGGGAGCAGTCACACACACATACAAATGTCTCAATCACTGAAAACTACCACCTAGGGACAACTACATGATATTGCGAACAAACAAGTGCCTTGAGGAACCCTCACTGTGTCCCATCTGTGTCTGACAACATCATCAACACTCAGAACTGACAAATCACAATGATGATACACCAATTAAAAGTAGTGAGTCATGCACCCACACATCTGGTAGCCCATTGAAAAAGTAGTGGGATTAAGCCAGTACCACTCAGCAAGCATCAACAACAGGAACATATCAAGGGAACACTGTGTGTGTATGAACAGGGATGTGGACACACACACATGCACATACAACACACACCATGGGCCCAGGCCATGTCACTGGACAACACACTAATTTGAGGGGACACAACTCCTGTGGGAGCACAGCTGTGCCAAACATATTCACCGCATGTCCCTCTCATGTCTGCAGAACACTTGGTCAGTCAGCCATCAGTTACCACACAATGAAGGCTCTGGTCACAACAGCTTGGGTACGGGAGTCACCCCTAAGTCAGCTGCACTACCCCAAACATATGTCTAGCAAGTTGCACAGAGGACCCAGTTTCTCCTATTACAATGATGCCCACACCTGTAGGGCCAGTAGTGATGAGCACGAAGTATGTGGAAGTGACAATTTGGACAATGGGAAGCACATCATATGAGCAGGGGTGCAAGCCACAGATGTGAACATGGCAATTAAATGCTCACAGAGAGATGTACACAAAAAGTTGATCCAGACACACCCAGGTAGCTGCAAAGGATGACATGGATACCCACTAGAATAGGATACATATCTCATGGACCACAGGAAGTACCTCACATCAATACATCAGTATGCAACATTGTAAACCAAGCATTACAGGTGCAAGGGCATCTAAAACAACCTCAACATGATGTACAGCTAAATCAAGTTCACAGGGACAAAGTAAAAAGCTTTATTCAACATATGAAAAGTGAAACGTGGCCAGTCCATGTCCAAATGGCAAGGAGTGAGCTAGAGTGACAAATTCAGTATAGGAAATTCGAAACGTCTGTGCAACCAAAAGGCCAATCGCCAGTCCATGTCAAATTGCCAAGGAGTGAACTAGAGTGACAACTGTCACACCTTGCTTGCCTGCACTGCTAAGGACCGGGGTCATCCCCTCGGAGGGGCATACATGGGGCAGGCCAGGCACCGCAGGGACAGGAGCAGGGCGCAGCAGAAGCAGGCAGTGAAGAGGTGGGGAATGCAGACGAGACACTTTCAACTGCAGTGGAGATGACTGAAGTGGTGGGTGCAGTCACAACTGTGGGGCACAAGTCAGATGGGGTGGGTGCCGGCACAACTCCAGTGGGCAGGTCAGCTGGAGGGGATTGGCTCACCACTGCAGTGCCCAAGTCAGACGGGGTGGGCGTGGACTCCAAAGCAGTGCCTACATCCATGGGAGCAGAATGGGGGACAGGTGAGGTCTGCAGGGCAGGGGGTGGGGACACGGTCCCCACATCAGTGGCACCAACTGTCTGACCAGGTGTGGAGGAGCAAGTGCTAGGGGGGATGGCCTTAGCATTTTGGGGATGGTGTATCTGTGTGTGGGGGAACCCGGGGCAGGGAGTGGCGGGGGAACCTCTGGAGTGGTTGCCTGGGGGATGGAGGACGGAGACTTTGCCTTGGAGCTGTGTGCTGGCGGGGGGGTCTTGCTCTTCTTGCGCCGAGGAACTTGCGGGTGGGCGTCTCGGTCTGACTGCGCCTGGGGGAGGGTGTCCAGGTGTGAGGGGCACTCCCTTCTGTGTGTGGGGACTTCCTCTTCCCCTTGTAATCAGGATCTGCTGGGTCGGTGGGGAAGAGGCCAAGGTCACAGAGGAAGAGTTTCTGGGGGGATGGGGTTGCAGATGAGGCAAGGGAAGGGGGCTGGGAGGGAGAGGTCTCGGAGGACTGTGGAGTGGTTGTGGATGACTGTGTGTGTGTCAGCAAACCAGCCCCTGTGAGAGTGGAATCAGTCCCCTGCGCTTGCTTGTGTGCACGTCTAGCCCTTGGTTTGGGGGTTTCTGTGCTTTGGACAGGTAGTGTGCTAGGAATCGTGGGTGGTGCAGGGGTAGGAGGGGTGTGGGACTATTGGAGAAGGGACACTGCTGCCATCAGAGAGGAGGCCACGGACTGGTTGGTCCTCTGTAGGGCAGACATGCCTGAGGAAATGCCCTCCATGAATGACACAAGTTGTGTCAACAGACCTGTGTGTGCATGGAGGACCTTCAGCATCGACGTCTGCCCTACATGCATCTGTCTAAGTAAGTCCACAGATTCCTCACTCAGGGCAGCAGGGGACACAGGGGCAGGGGGTGCGGTGCCTGGCACAAAGGAGATATGCTCACGAACACGGGAGCCCACAGGGACCTCTGGGATGGGAGCCGATGGGAGGGGGTGGTGGTGGTGGTGGTGGCTGAGACAGCCTCACTAGCTGGGGTTTGGTGGCTGCTGACACCCACCTCCACAGGGGAGTCATCCTCAGAGCTGCTGTGGCCTTCAGCTGGGGGGGATGGTGCTGACGACTCCTCTGTGTGGCTCAAATTGCCCTCCGTGCCACTGGGTCCCCCTGACTCCTCTCCTTCTGTCCCTGTAAGGCTCTGTGGCTCCTCCTGGTCCGTGGAGCTGTCCCCTCCTGTGGCTGTGGATGTATCTGGATAGGAATAGGAAGTAAGAGAACAACATCAGTCACCTGCAGTGACTGCACACACCACAGTGAGTACATCACATCACAGGGCAAGCCCAGGCATCATCAGCTGAACACAGCTCAAAATGCCAACACTGTTTAGAATAAGCCAATTGTCATTTTCAACATCAACCATGGCACACATATCCCTCCTTGACTTGCACACATATGGCCGTTGCATGTTGGATGCTAATACCCCAATGTGCCAACATGCACCACCCACACATTAGTTGTACATGCAAGTGAACATGTAGGAGTATGTCACTAGACGCACAGCACATCTCTTGCGACTGACTCAGCACAGGTGTTCGGATGAAGGGATGGGCAGAGACTCATTTCACATGCTTGGGATTCATGCCAGCAACACACACTATGATGTACTCATGTCCTGATGGGCAAGGCCACAATGTGGTGCATTGTGCACACTTGAACACAACGCAAGCTCACTCATAGCAAGTTCAGTGCCATGGCACTGGGATGCACTGAAAGTCAGTCAACACTGTCTCCTGTCACAGGGGCAGGGCATCCAGAAAACAACAATATGCACTGACTCACAATCCTAGCTCAGGGGCAAATCTGACTCTGCAGATGACCGGCGCACTTGCCCATCCCATGCAAACAACATATCCAGGACCCAGAAGACCCCACATCATGAAAATCAGACATATGAGTCTCAGCAAACACAAATCCATGTACATTAACACATCACAGTCTGCCATGCATATAACCCAGCTGCATGAGGGACAGAGTTGCATACACCATTGTGCGTTGTCAGATGATCACACACCTATATGTCACACAGGTCTTGTCTCCCACAGTCACATTGCAGATGTCATGCTGACCCTCTGAATCATGGACACCCCAGTTGTACGTAGCAACAAGCCACACCCTAATGACACAGAGGCACACACCTGAGGGCACATGTCACGAAGCACAACCTGCAATTTCACACACAGGAGTGGGATTACAGAGTGTTTTTGAATGCCCTTGAGGGGGCAAGACTGGGCAGGACTAAGTGAACCAGTGTTTTGCCCCGGACAGTAGTCAGGTGGCTAAGAAATTGTGGGATACTTGCTATACCTACTCCTGATGCCCAAAAATTGGAGTACCCTGCTGCATGGTTTTGTATTGAATACCCCAGAAACATGTTGCGAGTCAGACCAGCAATTGGTACACATCTCAAGGGCACACACAGTTCACATGTCAGATCTCAGGCATTGTGTAAACAATTGACCCACCCATGAAACACACAACAGAGTCCCGGGAACTGATGCTGACTGGTACCTGATGCATAGCTGACTGCAGGGACACAGTGCCCTAGTGACACAAGCAAAATACTGTAGGGGCCACACCTGTGGAACATATGAGGAGGGTGCATCACACAGATGAGGGACCTGATTTTGGGACTACAAGACCTACGTAATGTGGAAGTGTGACCCGGACAAAAGACTGCTATTTGCATGTCAGACATAGTACACAGATCAGGCATGGACTTACCCCCTTCCTGCTGCTGTCTGGCCTTCAGCTGCCTATACAGGTCCGGGAAGACCACCACCAGTATCCGGAGCATGTGGGGAGTCAGAGTCCAGTGTCCGCCCTTCCTGCGTGGAGGTGACAGCTTCAGCTAGACTCTAGCTATCCTCCGGGACCAGCCCCGAAGGTCTTGCCACCTCTTCTGGCAGTTGCGGATGCGGCGCTTGTAGACCCCCACAGAACAAACAGCCCGGGCGATGGTCAGGCAGATCTCCTGCTTCTGGTGGGCATCAACCTGTGAGGAAGACAAAGTGAAAAGTACAGTAACAGACATGCTCCAGATTTGTGCAGCACACAATTAGATATACATGTCATCATCACAAAGGGAGAATAATTACACAGGTAGTGCAACCGTGGGGAATGAAAACTCACATGCATTTCTGACATGTTAACAATGCCTGGATAGTTTAAGCTGGCAAAAATACACTTTAGCAGCAGGAAAAATATTCAGTACATGTACCTACACACTTTGGGGGATGAAAGTAGTCAGTGAGAATGCTTGCCACTGCTGTACACACTGCAAGTCAGACAACATGCATAATTAGGAAGGCAGTGGACAGCACACTCACCTGCTCCCCTGGTGTCCTATAGAGCTTTCTGTACTCTGGAAGGAGCCTGTCCAGCAGGGCCTGGTTCTCCTCCTCAGTGAAGGCTGGGGCCCTCTCCAGTGTACGTGCCATAGCAGGAGCCAGAGGATGCATAGACAGCAGCAGTGGTAGCAGGGATGTGGTCCAGTAGCATGTAGTGCAGGCAAGTGGGCTCCCTGGGATCCAGCCAGCCTTATATCAGTGCTGCAGAGGCAGACTCTGTGCCATGTGTCCAAAGTGATAGGTCCAATACGGTTGCATTCTATGAATCTGGCCAATCCATTAACAAGTACGACTCGTACACGCCTTCCGCATCGTTCAAATCTTCACCTTCATGGAACACTTGAAATTGCAACATTGTTGTAGGCATCCAACTGAATTTCCAGTGCACAACTCGTACAAGTTTTGAATCCGCATCCGTCTCCATGACATTCCTGAGCCAATGGGTGCGCCCGGCTCGTTCAACTGACTGTACAACGCGTATTTTGAATGTACACATGCACCCGTCTCCATACGATTCAATGGCCAAGGCGTACGCCTGTCTCGGACCATGCCTGTCCGACACGTATGCATGATAGTCACCCGCGTCAGACCTCATTGGATTCAATGACAAAGCGTTCGCACGGCTCGGACATGACCCGTGCAATGCGTACGCATTGTCACCCGCGTCGGATCTCATTGGATTCAATGACAAGGTGTACACACGGCTCGGACATGACCCGTGCAATGCGTACGCATTGTCACCCACGTCGGACCTCATTGGATTCAATGACAAAGCATACGCAGGGCTCGGACATGACCCGTGCAATGCGTACGCATTGTCACCTGCGTCGGACCTCATTGGATTCAATGACATGGCGTACGCACGGCTCGGACATGACCGGTGCAATGCGTACGCATTGTCACCCGCGTCGGACCTCATTGGATTCAATGACAAGCCGTACGCACGGCTCGGACATGACCCGTGCAATGCGTACGCATTGTCACCCGTGTCGGACCGCATTGGATTCAATGACAAGGCGTACGCACGGCTCGGACATGACCCGTGTAATGCGTACGCATTGTCACGCGTGTCGTACCGCATTGGATTCAATGACAAGGCGTACGCATGGCTCGGACATGACCCGTGCAATGCGTATGCATTGTCACCCGCGTCGGACAACATTAGTGTGACTATTAGACGGATGCAACACACATATACTGGCCATGGACACCTGCACACACCTGCCACACTATAGCATTGGCCACACAGTGTCCCATGGCATGTGAGGCTGCATTCCCTGGGTTTTTGAGGGGGCCACAGCTGTTTTTTTGTCTGGCACTTTGTGCAGCCACTCCCAGTCTGTTATCTTGTACATGGGGGAGAGTCCTTTGTGTGTTGTGCACATTAGCACTGTGATGTGCAATTAGACAGTAATTGGCATGAGTAAAGGCCACAGTGTCAGTTTGGATATGTTTGGGGCATGTCACATACACCCTGAGTCCTGGGGGTGATGGCATGTACGTCACAGTGAGACCTGTAGCCCCAATACTGATGTGCACCCACAGTCTGTGTGCATGTTGTGTCTCAGATGTGTCTGATCACATGTTACCAATGGGTGACAGTCTCCACATCCATGTGGTATATGCATCAACCTTGATGGGGTGTGTGTCTAAGAGACGTACATGTAGGGCCGACATGAACAACAGTGGCCACTACCTGTGGGACTTACGCTTGCCTTGTGGTGTGTACATGCTACACCATGTCCATTGCTGTGTTGATGTGGCAATAGAGGGAGCCTGGGTTTCTGCATGGCAAAGATCTGTGATGCCTGGGAGACATGAGTCCTCATTAGTCACTGGGGTGGGTTTTTTGAACGTTGCAGCAGCACATAGGTTGGGTGACACAGCCAGATGATTAGCCCATTGCACTACATGGCACTCATGTGGACATGTGGAATTGAGATATGAGGTGGTGGTCTTGTAGGTGACATATGTGTCCATGCCCAACAGCACACACCTCAGTATATTGTGTAATGTCATGAACTAGCATGTGCTAGTGATCGTGGTCAAGGCCACATGGGGGGATGTACTGACAATCTTCCTTTGTGCATCTCTGTACTGCAGGGCACCATCTGTCCATCGTCCGTTCCCAGACCTTGTAACCATGCAGGAACGCGACAGCATCAGACGGTACCGCTTCACCAGGCCACTGATTGAGGAGTTGGTGGAGCAGTTGGCGCCACATCTGCTACCTGGCTGGACATACCCTACAGCACTGACCCCAGAGGTGAAGGTGATGGCAGCCCTGCACTTCTTTGCTACTGGTACCTTCCAGTACACTGTGGCTACTGCCGGTGGTATGTCGCAAACAATGTTTAGTCGGGTGCTACGCGATGTCTTGGAGGGGATGTTGCAATTCCTCGACCTGTATATCAAGTTCCCGAGCCAAGATGAACTCCCTGAAATTAAGGATGCCTTTTATACACTGGGGAGGATGCCGAACGTCATTGGATCCATTGATGGGACACATGTTGCCCTGATACCACCACAGGCACATGAGCAGGCATACCGTAACAGGAAGCACTACCATTCTATCAATGCTCTGGTGGTCTGTCTTGCTGACATGTTGATCACACATGTGTGTGCCTGGTTCCCTGGTTCGGCGCACGATGCCTACATTATGAGGAGTAGTCACATTGCAACGCTGATGTCACAGATGCCAGCTCATTGGCTTGTCGGTGTGTACTGACTGTTTCTCATTGTGTGTGTTTGTCAGTGTTGTATTCCGCACTCCTACAAAACTCATCTACTTGTTCATTTTTGTGTGTGTAGGTGACTCTAGATACCCCAACATGCCGTGGTTGCTGACACCCCTCAGGATCCCTGTGACACCAGCTGAGCTGTGCTACAATGAGGCACATGGTCGGAGAAGGAGGGTGATTGAGCGGACATTCGGCCTCCTGAAAAGCCGTTTTCGCTGCCTGGACAAGACCGGAGGAGCCCTCCCATTTGAGCCTGCAAAGGTGTGCAAAATATAAGCCTGGGCGAAAATTTCGTTCCGTTCGCGGAAATTGCGATAATTTGACATTTTCGCGTTCCGCGGAAAGCGCGAAAATGTCAAAATTTCCGCATTCCGCAGCTTGGCGATAATTTGTTTCTTACTCGCGCTGTAAAATAATACATTCTCGCGCACGCGCGATCGCCTTACCTGAATCCCTGCGTTCGACGACAAGTTTTCTTGATTCGGTCGCGTTCTCCATGAGATGTTGTATTGTTTTTAGCCATTTGCGCTGTCTCCTGACAGTTCGCGCCCGCAGTGACGTCATGCATCGCGCGATCAGGTCTTTCTTCTCACGATCATGCACCGCGAGACAACTGAAAACAAGATGGCTGCGCCCGCGAGCAACCACATGGGCAAGTTGGTGAGCCGCAACCATGCAGAAAATCTCGCGAACATGCGGGAAAAAAACTTCCGCATCTTCGCGATATTTCCGCGTGTTTGCGATAATTTGTAACATTTTCGCGATAATTTGCGAAAGTGGATTTCGCAAATTCCGCCCACCCCTAGCAAAATAATACTGGTCTGCTGCATGCTACACAACATGGCGGTGCGGAAGGAGGTGCCTTTCATCCAGGATGAGGATGACGACGACCAACGTCTGGCACCTGTGGAGGATCCCGGCCTGGGCCAAGATGCCAGTGATGATGAAGATGATGGTGACGTCCGCTCCCAGCTCATCAACTTCTTCACCTGAATGTGAGTTTCCAGGGTTGTTATGTGAATGTATGGAGGTAGCCAGGAATGTGTTGAACCAGCTCTGTTGCTGTCTGAGTGTGTCTGTGTGCCACTTGACTGGATGCGTGCTGTGATGTGTCCATTCAGGTGGTGTGTACTCCACAATAGGGTAGCACTGCTAACTAGTGTTTGTGTAGGTGTTTTGCAACATGTTTTTTGCATGTGTATTGCATTTCTCTCCTGTTCGTCTGTGCCTTTGACTGTATCTTGTCTGTCCTTCACAGGGTCCCTTGCCTGTTGTGTGGTCAACACTGCCCCCCAACACCCAGAAGCCAACACCAGTGTGGAAGTTGACAATTCCCATCAACTGATGTACCACACATCCCTGGACTCCCATTGTCCAACACATTGTGAGCGTGTGTCCACTGTTACGTAGAATTACTGTGCAACTATTGTGGAATAAACGTGTTGCTGATGTGTAATGAACCTGTGCTACGCTTTGTTATGTGCGTTGTCTGTCTTCCCACATCTGAGTGACATCTGCTTACCTCACCTGTGGACTTGTTACCACTGACTGTGCTTGGTGTTGTGTCTGTGCATGCCAATGTGTTTCAGGTTAACATTGTGTGTGATGAGTTAGATGGCCATAGTGAGTATGTTTTGTGTTGCCATAGTGGTGTGTCTCCCTCACATGTGTCACATCCCCATGACTGACATTCCGTTGGTCACATTGTTGCAGTATTTGGCATGCACTGTGTTGTGTAGCAGATCGACTTCGTCCTGAACATGACAAGTTTGAATCACAACAGTATGGTGTACTGGTGAGTTTATTTACAAACATGTGTGAGTGAGGTGCACAGGATGGTGGGTGCTGTACAGTGGTTTGGGAATCCAAAGTTCACACTGGAGTTGGAAGTGCTGGTAGATGAAATGTCCAGAGTAAAGTCCACAGTCGTCTGCTACATTGGCCCAACATGAACCCTCCATGTCATGTGGGCGAGCTGTGTGCGATTGGACAAGGTGAAAGGGTTGCGCACAAAGAATATTGTCCAGAACAGGTTTAGAGGCCCTGGGGGATGTGCTGGGACATCTGCCTCTCACATGTCCTTCTTCGGACGACCCCTCTTCTTCCGGGGGGGGAACCTCATGTGCAGGCCTCTGCGGTGCAGGGGACTCTCCGCCAGAGTCCTCCTCCCTCCCTGTGGCGCTGGCAGATGGTGTTGTGGGCACACAGGGGGGTGGGGACAGGTTGGTGTTGATCTGGCGGAGGCATTGTAGTATGTCCCGATGCACCGCAGTAAGGGCATCCCACTTTGCCTCCATGCGGGCATGGTGGGCGACCTGCTCGTGTTGCATGTCCTAGAGGATCCCCACTACCTGGCCAAATCCTCCGGTGCTATCTTGATACGCATCTGTGATGCGTGCCAGTTGGGGGTCATCATGCAGTCCAGACCCCTCTGCAAGGCATGTCCTGTGCCTCCCACCCCTCCCAGCACCCCTCTCCACACGGGCAGGACCAGCGGTGGTACGCACAGGTGACCCTGGGACCCCTTGGGTGGTGTTGCTGGTGGTGTTAGCTGTAGCTTCCAAGGGGGTCCTGTGTCCCTGTGCTGTGGGTGTTGATTGTCCTTGGTCTGTCCGTGTTGGCGGGGGTTCCCTGTCGGTGTCCAGATGGTGGAGGCGTGGGTACAGGGGGGGCAGATGTTGCTGCTGATGGTGCTGCATGATGGCTCACACCGGAGGGGCCAGGTTGGTCGTCGTCATCCGAAGAGGACAGTGAGAGAGTCAGACCAGTGAGCTCAGTGTCCAACAGAGTCTGGGACTGGGTATCCTCGTCATTTGTCACTGGGTGCCCAGCACGACCTGTGTTTGGAAGAGACACACAATGTGATTTATGTTTCTACATGCATCGTTGGTTCACAAACATGACATTTTCTACCTTTCAAACAGATGCCTGCCTGTACACTGCTTTTTCCCAGCTTGTCACAGACAGAGTTTGATCTTGTTGTTGGCCATTTGCCAGCATGGCCTTGTGCTCCCCACAACAGAGCCCAGTGTCAGACATCTTGGCAGTACCTTCCCACTCCCTGTGAGGCGAGTATGTTTCACGTTGATCTTGCTGGGGCATGTGGGTGGGTGTAGGTTGTCTGTGACTGCGAGTCCCATCATGCTCTTGGCTACACCCCCTTCCCAGCATGCCCATACTACCTTCCTCTTGACTCTGCTTCCCTGTGAGGGGGTGTGACAGCAATGGAAAGATGGCTGACTGTGAAATCCTGGTGTTTGTTTGGCTACAAGTCCCAAGTGAGCCCCTGTGCTTCACACAGCAGCACCCAGTACGGGGTATCTTTTGCTGAAATGTCAGTAAGGTGTGTGTCAATGCATTGTACCCGGTGAGTTGTGTGGAGTTTGTGTTGGGGTGGTGTCTCCTCATGCTGATTAGTATGGTCAGGGCTGTCAGTCCTCCTTCCCATCATGACACGTGCTTCCATTGTAGGGCGTGCAAGTTGTCTTTCAGGATGTCAGTCAGTGGTGTCCTGCTTCTGATTTGCACACATGCCCTAGCAGGGCCTTGTGCTCCCCACAGCAGGACCCAGTGTCAGCCATCTTGTCAGTCATTTTCCATTCCCTGTGATGTGGGCATGTTTCAGAGAGGTCTTGATGGGCCAATCAGGAGGGGAGCATTATCTGTGACTACAAACACAATCATGCTTTTGGATACACTCACTTCACCTGCATCCCCACTATTCCTTCCTGACAGTCAGCTGCACTGTGAGGTGGTGTGTTTGTGGTGTCAAACTGTCTGGCTGGGTGTATTTGGCTTAGTGCCACTAGCTTGCTGTATTTGTTTGTAGGTTGGTGCATGTCATGACACAGTCCCCAGTCACTATGAGATGGCAGGTATTGTGTTTGTGTGACTGGCATACACATCTTGGGTTGATTATCTATTGGTTATTGTAGCTTTGATTGGGGTGCATGGTGTCACTGCCCCCTTGCCACACAATCTTGGGTATGTTGTTTGTGTACTCACCAGTCTCTGGGATGTCTGTTAGGCCATGGACGCTCTCTGGTGGTAGGATGTCCCGCACCTTCTCCTCCCAGGTCCTGAAGTAGACTGGTTTGGCAGGAGGGCCACCGCCGGTGCGCTGACTCAAGTCGTGATCTTTTTCGATGAGTTTCTTGACCCTTCTGTGCACATCATACCACCTGTTCTGGATATCGTCCTTTGTGCGCAACGTTGGTGCTTGTGCGTTCACCTTGTCCACGATCCTCGCCCACATCTTGGTTTTCTGTGAGATGGGGGTCCTTTGAACCAATGTGCCAAACAAATGTGGCTCTACTCTGATGATCTCGTCTACCGGCACTTCTAACTCACTATCTGTGAACTTTGGATTCTTCTTTGGAGGCATAGTGATGGGTGGTGGTGGTGGGGATGTGTGTGAGAGTGCAAGTGATGGTGGTTTGGTGTTAGTTTTGCTGTGTGTATGTGTGTCTGCTTTTGTATGAGGTGCTGATGGTGTGTGAGTTGTGTGATGTGTGAGTTGTGAATGTGTCTGTGGTTGCTGTGTATTGGTGTTTGCTGTATGCTGCTTCTCCTGTTTGCAAGGGATGATGGTAGTGATTGTAGTCCTTTATAGAGTTGTAGTTGTGGGTGTGTCTTTGTCCAATTAATTTTTTTAGGGTATTTATTGGCATAGTCATTGCTTGTTTGGTCCTTTTTTTGTGTTTTTTCCTTTGTGTTTTGTAGGCATGAAGGAGACGTTCATGTGACGGAAACGGACGCTGCTGTTGTTTCGTGCGGGCTTCTCCGCCTCGTTCACGCTGCCTGTCTTCTGTGTTTGGTAGACGTCGTTCGCTGCAGTCTCTATTGCTTGTGTGCAGGGTTATCTGTGCGTGTCGGTCGTGCGGCTTGGTCTCCGTGCGAGTTGGTCTAGTTTTACACGCATTGCATCGTACTACGCTAATCGTACATCGCGGGTACGGGTCGGTCGGGTTGATTCCGGGTTCGTGTCGGTCGGTGAAAATCGCGTCGGATTTCCGGCCGGATCACTATTTCCCTCCGGCTCGGTCTTACGGCTTGTATTCCGTACGTGTCAGTTGTAATTCACTCGCGTTGCATCGTACTGCACGGGTCATACGGCGCTGGTCCGTGTCGGTCGGTATTCGGTCCGTGGCCGTGTCGGTCGGTTCGTTTTGCGGCCGGAATTGGAATCGACCCCTTGGTAGCTATGGCACAGAACAGACAGGCTTTATTTAAGAAATGTGTAAAGCGTTAAAAAGCACCAAAACAGCTAAAAAGTTGAAATCACAACACAGTAAAAATCTCACTCCAATTTGTAAAAATACAAAAATTATTTCATGAACAAAATTGCACACAAATGACAAAAATCCAAAAAGAGGATGCAGAGATATGAATTTTAAAAATTTGAAATAAAAGTACAGCTAAAATGTGTTTAGTCGCAACAGCGGTCGTCTGGTTGTGCTTGACTGGGACCTAGGCACAATATAAGGCTGATTGAGATGGAGCACGGGTCAGATACAGAAACCAGGTTCGTCCTGGTCAAACATTTTACCTTCTGGCGTAGTTTTTGAACTGGAAGTTTATGGAGCTCAAATTCCTTCAGCAGGGCAAATTGCAATTTGTAACCAAACAGAGCGCCACAAGCTGGGTACCCTTTCCATTAAATCGGGTTGGCATGTATTTGCTGCTTCAGAAAAGGTCTAAGTTGGAACAACCTGTATCTTTGCCCCAGCGGCAATTCACCTTTGTTAGATTGACTTGGCAGGTTTGTCCTTGTCCTCCAAAGGTACTTGAAGCAAAAAGTCTCAGGTTTTGCAGTATGTTAGTTAGGTAGAACACACTTTGACAGAGCCAAGGGTCCCAGAAACTCACAAACAGTACTTGAGGGGGCAAGACTCAGTCTGGCAGAAGCCACCAACAGGGTCCAGGGCAGGTTCAATTGGAAGTAGTCAGCTAAGATCTTCGGGAAAAGGTTTTCTATCAGCTTGTTTTGTCCCTGTAGGGTAATAGGAGGTCAGCCAATGGATGATTGGAATCCCTTTCTTTGTACTGGGTACAAGTGGGAGCAGGTCCAGCCTTTCAGGTCTCCTCACAGGTCTCAAGAACCAGTAGAGTCCTTCTTCTGTCTTTCACAGTGTTTCTAAGAGGGTGTCTTTGGGTGTAACGTTTTTGCCTGCAACTAGCCTGGGGGCAAGGGTGACCCCTGGCACCACCCTTAACCAATAGGGAAAATGTTCCTAGCAGTGCTTAATTTGAACCAGTGGTTTCCAGTGCTCAGCACAGCGCTTAATCAACACCCACGCTTGAGCACCAGTTAAGGACACATTACTTTTTGGTGGATACATGGCGATTAAGTGAGTCGCCCAGAATCACAGGATGTTGAGCCGACACCAAGACTCAAATATGGTTCCCCAGCTCCGAAGTCGGCAGCTCTAGCCAATATGCCACATTCCCTCCCCACTTGTAGGGTTTGTTGGTTCTGTTTTAGGCAGAGCTAACATGAGAAATTGGCTGGTCTTAACTGCCTTTTGACTTCTGTTTTTTACAACTTGGTTCCTAGGGGTAGCCCTACCCACTTTTTCAGCAATTTGTGTGTGCCCTTTTGAAGCAATCCCACAGTGAACCACTCTGCCTAAATCCAATATGGTGAAAGCCTTCTCCCCTTGAGTAAAGAGCCTGTGTGCTCACACAAAATGTGTAGTTAGGAACATGAGCAACCCCTTCTCTGTGATCACTTCAAACCACAAAGAAGGGCCCTGCCAAAGTGTTAGCTAATATTTGCCTGTGGAAGGATAGGCCTCTTTGAAGTTAATCAAGTTCTTCGGTACTGCTCAGATAGTTATCCTGCTGAAAGAAGAGAACACCTCCCCACACCCAAGACCCTTTTCTCAGCTCTGGGAGCAAGTTCGCACCTCATGAAGATAGCTATTCTGCTCCTCAGTGACAGTTGGCAATTGTGCAAATGGGACTCCTGAGGCTTAGGCAGGAAAAAAGTAACTTTCTAAAATTACATTTTCCTGAATATGTGTTACAAATCTGACTTTACCAGTGAATTAAGATTGTAATAAATATATTTATAAGTCCAAGTATTACATTTATAGGTGTTTCCTAACCAAAACAAATCATTAATAATATAAAATGTAATATTGTATCCAAATCATTTCCTATGGAACATCCAAACCTGCTAGAGTGAAAATAGCATTCGGGGCATATTGACTGTAAGGGTATGTTTTACATTACATTTTAACATGTCCTACTATTAAATACCATTCACCCTCCCCTATGGACTGCAAGGCCTACTTACGGGTGATTTACTAATATTGAAAAGGAAAGTTTTGGCCTGTAGAAATGGGTTGTTGATATCTGTTGAATTTGCAGTTTTAAAACTGCTTAGCCAGACTACAATAGTATGTCAAGAGTCATGTTTGCACTGTCATTGTAGGGGTGGCATAATGGGAGATGCAGTCCGTTAGGGACATTTAATTTACAGGTCCTGGATACACTTTGAACCTTACACTAAGGACGTGTAGGTAATTTAAATATTGCAATTAGGCGACTAGCTAATTACTACTTGTTTTAGGCATCAGAGTACATGCAATAGGGCCTGGCTAAAAGGGTCTCTGTGCACAGAGACAAAATACCAGCAGCATCAGTCCAAAATAAATGGGGATGATCATCCAAAAAGAGGCGTTTTCCTACAAAGGTGTAGTGTAAAATGTATAATTTGTTATTGCAAGAACATGATTCTTTGTGCTGCTGATGATAAAGTGTTGTATAAGGTAAAGAAATATCACATAGGAACAGCAATCAGAAATGTCAAAAGTAGAAAGAGAAAATAAGTGGGCCAATTGTATATTGTGACGTATAATGACTATATGTACTGAATTTGAAGCATTAAGGATGCAAGCATATATTGTACATTGGAGCGCTATAGATGAAAAATTATTCCAACACAGATATGTGGTAACATTCCTTATAATAACTCACACAACTAGAAAGCCAGAGGTATGTTTGCCGTACAACCCCCAACATTAAAAATGGATGCTCATGAGAAGCAATGTTACCATGGGAACCATACTAGGTACAGCAGCTTATCTATTCCTGCATCCATTGGCAATTGTGAGGATCTGAGATATTGCAAATGTGTGACTACAAAAGGGGTTCCTCCTCGGTATGACTACTAGTTTGAACCCAATAGAATTAGGGTGAATTACGGTTGGGCGGGCAGGGAGGACTTATTCACTTATATGACTAGACCTCCTACGCAGTCTGCAATGATAGCAGAAATCATTAATGCTGGTGAATTGTTTGATGTTTGGTGAGCTAGCATCCAACCACAGTACAATACAATTATTAATCTATTGTGCATGATGCAAGCTCAAGAATAGTCTATTGGCTGGTATCTATAGGCTAGACATCCTACATTGGGCACACTGGCATTCTAAGCAGATCTCTATCAGACCACTCCCTAATAGTTCTGGTACAGTACTGTAAGCAAGGTACCTGACACTCTGGAACATGGAGATCTAAACCAGAATCCTAATTAGATGCCTTTTTTAGGAATGAGCTGCATAAAGCAATCACTTTATAGTCAGACCTCAACCTGGTCTCTGGCCTGCAGATGATTACGGTTTGGCAGGCCTTTAGAGTGTATGTTGTAGGTAAGGGCATAGCAAAGGAAGCAGAGGCATTGAAATTGCTGTGATAACGATTAACATGACTTTAAATTTCTTTTAGGTAGCTGGGAAAGATTATACAATGTATCAAAAGTTTATGAATCTTTCCTGAATGAATGAACCATTAAGCAGGTTCAGGGAGATTGAAGAGCAGTAAGTGAGATTCCTAGGAAAACAAGCTGAGGAATTGTGTATTAATAAACAAATTGTGCATTATTAACAATCTGCAGAATCTTAATCTACACCCAAATTCACACATGTATACTGTCCTGATGCTATTGCATGTGAAACGATTTTGATATGATGTGTGTTATCCTGGCTTGTGCTAACTAGGTCTCAATTAGGTTTCAACATCATCTTGTCAAAATGTATGTTACATTTACTGTTTATTTCTTCTGCACATAGTCAAGCAAGTCATGTTTGTTTATTTCTGAATGACACTGTTCTTGAGGAAGACTCAGAATGTACTTAGAATGTAAAACTTTTCCAAGGCTCTTGCATGTGGTATTGCATTTATTCACAATGGTTGACTGTTGTTATGCAACTAGTTTGTTCTCACACCTCCAAATTACATTACGTCAGAGGGTTGGGGGTATTCATTATTTATGTAGTAGGTCAGTACTTAGGTTGGAATACTGAGTTTCTAAAAATGTATTTCCTTGTTCATGCCACGATTCAGCGGTTTTCATACTGTTCTATGGGGAGATTTCCTACATAAATGCCCGATTTGGGGGCTGAGCCAGATGATCTTTCCTATGTTACTAGTGATGCTGTTTGAGTTCTTACTGATTTTCCTGCATATTTGAACTTTGAACTTTAAGGATTTTTGCTAGTACTCTATACTGTTCTATTAAAGGCAGCCTTCACTGCAATGGCTTTATGCATATAAATGAGATTAGTTGCATTTCCACTTTACTATTTCATGTATTGTACATTTTATATTTTTGTAATAAATCTTCATAAAACTTCAAATTCTGCACTTTAACTCACTTATTGATTCAGCCTTTTCTTATTTGACTGTACTTTGAAATTGAGTTTAACTCCATTCTCGATCCACCCGACCAGTGGATGTGTTTTTGTAGTGTAAAGTTTTAGGAGTACAGCACACTCACAAAACTCATGCTCATCGACTGGAACAAGGTAGAACACCCAGTTGAATGATGTCAGTACACTTAGAAATATTGCATGCATTCACACCACTGAGGGATCGGTCTAGAGACACTACTATAGCGCAAAAGATTTGCTGACGATCTTAATGATATCACACTTGCATCATTGGAAAGGTTCATGAGTCTCAGCCTTGAGGATTTAATAGAGGTAATACAGTAGCTGTAGAGTGGTGGGGTACCTGGGACTGATGGGATTTCAATTCAATATTATGAAGCTTGTGCTGATTTAATAAGCCCCCACCCACTTAAGGAGTATGAAGATGCCATTCTGGAAGGGGAACGTCCCACAATGACATGAAAGGACATGTGGATATCACTTCTGAAACCAGACAGATCAGAAGACCACTGTGCATCATATAGACTACTGTAATTGCTTTGCATTAACAATACGATATTTGCGGGGGGCGTGGCCAAGCCGCGGGCTAAGATGGCCGCACGGCGTTGAAGCTCCGCCATCGACCCGGCGCAAACCCTGCTTTCCTCGCCCTCCTGATGCGGGCGCGGGACGCCAGACACCGCCGCTGACCCTACCACGGCCCAGGAGTGCGCTGGGATGCAGAACGGACCTCCCGGGCCACGGGGACGTCCGGCGCCGACCACATCATCCTGAGGCCTAAGATGGCGGGCTGATCCGGGGATTGGGGACGCGAGTGCGTGGAAGGCGGCCGGCCGAGAGACAGGTACCCGGGGGGCTCAGAGGGGGGGGCATTGAGCACTGTGGTGCTGTCTGGCGGGGGCCTGCTTCTCTCCCTGTGCCGTTGCGGACCGGAGGACGACCGGGCGCTCGGCTCATGCCCTGCGCTCCGGGCGCGGCCTCGCTCGTTGTCTCCTCCCGGGGGCCCCGGGCTAATTTGGTCGGGGGGCCTGGGAGGGGTGGCGTGACGGCCTGCTGGCGGTGGGGGGGGCGGTAGGGGCTCGGCGCTGGGCCTGGCACCCGGGTTGTCTCTGCCTCGGTCCTTGGGCCCTCCCTGGGTTGACCATGTGCTCTGCGGCCGGTTTGTGCGATCCTCCCTTGCCCCTTCCGGCGGCGTCGAGTCGCGGCTGCTGACTACATCGCGCTGGTGCGCTGGATGTTCCATTGGGACCCTGCTGGCTCCATAGAGTTGTGGCCCTTGCCTACTGCACAGTGAGGTCGAGATCTGTCCGGTGCCTGGTGGGCACAACAACGCCCGTGGTCCAGAGCAGCTTGGCTAAGGTTTGGCCGGCGCCATAGGACTGACGCTCCATCGTACCGGCGCCTCCCCTGCTCTACACACGGCTGGCTGGTAGCCGTCTGGCGGTTGTGGGCATGGGTCGCAAGGACCCTAAACAGAAAACGCTGCAGTTCGAGAAACTCTCTGAGCAGCCCGCGGAAACCCGCCCTGACATGCCGGACCCGGCTGGTGGTGCGACCGACAGCTCGACGGCCCGTGCCCCGTCCCCGGACTGGCTGCAGGAGATGCGTGCCGGCTTCAGGGCCCTGGATGGTCGCTTTGATGCCCTAGATAAGACTTTGGAAACTATGGGGGCCAAAATCCAGGCCCACGACAAGCGTTTGGGAGAGGCTGAGGCCCGGATCTCTGCAGTGGAGGATAAATCAGTGCAGGAGATCAAAAGGGTGGACAGACTGGAGCGCATATTGAAGGAAGTGGCCAGCAAAAACGAAGATTTGGAATCGCGCAGTCGGCGCAACAATGTGCGAATTATTGGGGTTCCGGAGTCCACAGCCACGGGCTGGCTTGATGTTTTCGTGGAACAACTGTTGGCTGACATCTTTGGGAGAGAATCCTTCACTCCTGGCTTCGTGGTGGAGCGTGCTCACCACTCCCTGGGGCCGAGACCTAACCCGGGGCGTCCGCCTCGCCCGCTGATTGCCCGCATTATGAACTTCCGAGACCGCGACACTGCCTTGCGGCTTGCCAGAGAGAAGGGCGAGATTACCTGGCAGGGCTCAAGACTCTCATTCTACCCAGACTTTACTGCCATGGTCCAGGAGGCCAGGCGTAAGTATGCGGGGGTGAAGGCGGCGCTCCGGAACTTGAGCCTCAAATATGGCATGCTCTATCCGGCCCGGCTTCGGGTCGAGGTTGATGGCCGAACTCGGCTATTTGACAATCCCGCTGCGGTGCAGGATTTTTGCCGTAACTACAAGCCGCGCAGAGGCCCGCCGGGGGGGGATGAGGGTGGACGGTCTCCCCCTGGTAGTGGGTCTGCGGGCAGCCAGGACCTGTTCTTGACCTCCGGTGTCGGCTGAGGCGGCGCCCGTCACCTAACTTTGTACTGTTGGACTTTGGCTATTTTGGGATGTATTAACACTTGGAGTATATTTGTGCTGCAGCGCTGGGTTGATTGCGGATCGTTGTCACCCCCCTTTGGTTGAAACCGTTGGGATCGTTTTTGGTTGCGATGCTCTGTTTTTTACTGTTTGGTTATATTTGGTATTACTGTCTAGAGCTATGTTCTTTTTTTCCAGGATTGGGATTGCCTCACGTTTGCGTGGTTTGGCTGGGTGGGGGGAGGGGGGTAGGGGTAAGCAATTTTGATTCTTCTGATATGGCTATGTGTGAACGAACGTTATTGATACACAGTGACATCCCGGTTTTGTTGCTCCCATCACCTGCTGACTGGCATCAATGGCCCATATAGGTCTGAATGAAGCTCCTCTCAATCTATCGTTAATGACTTGGAATGTCCGGGGCCTAAACAACCGGAGTAAATGCAAACAAATACTGCACTACTTAAATCGGCACCATGTGGACATTGCTTTTCTTCAAGAGACTCATCTGCATGCTCCAATGACCGCCCGCTTTGCAGCTTCCTGGGGCGCTCATCGATATTTTGCCAATTTCAGTAATTACGCTAGAGGCACTGCGGTGCTGATCCATAAGAGAGTCCCGTTTCAGTGCCAGACGTTTCTGGGAGACAGGGAGGGGCGCTACTATATTGTAAAGGGGGTTTTGATGGGCCATGTGGTCACTCTTGTCTGTGTGTATGCTCCCAACACTGATTCCCCGGACTTTTTCCATGCGCTTGCGGCCCAACTGGTAACCCTAGCGCCGGCCGGCGTCCTGCTGGGTGGCGAGCTCAACATGTTGCTGGATGTGGGGCTGGATAGCACCTCTGGGGCCACAGATTCTAAGCCTAGGGCACGACGCGCGTTCTTGGACCTTTGCCATCGGTTCTCGCTGACGGATATATGGCGCAGGCGAAATCCGAACACTACTGACTACACACACTTTTCAGGACAACATAACACTTGGACCAGAAATGACTACTGGCTCCTCTCCCCGGGCCTGTCCCCCTGGTTCCGCGCGTTGAGGACGTTCCCGAGAACATACTCGACCATTCCCCGGTCCTACTTGGCTTAGACGTTCCTCGGCCTGAGGGTTTTGAGCGGCAGTGGCGTTTCCCTGGGAGGGCGCTATTAGATGACCTTTTTGTACACGAGGTTTCCGAGGCGATAGAGGACTACTTCACCATAAATACTGGCTCGGTGGACTCGTGGGCAGTACTCTGGGATGGGTTCAAGGCATACATCAGAGGGGTTTGCATAGCCAAGCACGCGGGGGTCCTGAAGGTACTGCGCGCAACAATAACACAACTGGAGACACAGCTAGATGCGCTAGACACGGAGGCACAGCGGGCACCCTCTGACGAGGTATTTTCCAGGCGCTTACGCCTGTTGTCCGACTTCCGGGAAGCCGCGGACAGGGAGATCCTTTATCTGGGGAAATACCAGGTTGCGCGTAGGTACGGAGAGGGGGACAGGCCAGGGCGCACACTAGCGCAGGCCTTGCGACCACCATACAGCAAGTCCCTGATCGCCGAAGTGCGGGGCTCGGATGGTGCGCTCCGCACAACGCCCGCTGAGATCCGGGACGAATTCCTGGCCTACTACACTGATCTATACACCACCAAGCTGGGTGACTCCGCGGCCGCTCGTGCGGCCTATCTAGCGGAAATCGCTCTTGTGTTCCTGGATAGGGGCATGCAGGAGTTCATGGCGGAACCTATAACGGTAGCGGAAGTGCGGGGGGCGATCAAAGTGCTTCGGGGCTCTTCGGCCCCGGGCCTTGATGGCTTCTCCGCTGACTTTTACAAGGCCTGTTCTGATCTGCTGGTGCCCAAGCTAATAGAGGTGTATGCGGAGGCCTTGGAGCGTGGCTCCCTCCCGTCTACTCTGGGTGAGGCGGTCATTGTGCTGCTCCCGAAGCCGAATAAGGACCCGACGTTGTGTGGGTCGTACAGGCCCCTCTCCCTCTTAAACACTGACTATAAGATCTTGGCCAAAATAGTGGCCAACAGGCTTTCCCAACTGATGGAATTCATTATATCGCCCGCACAGTCTGGCTTTGTCCCCCGCCGCTCGACCTCGCTGAATTTGCGTACGCTCTTCACGGTTCTGCACAGAATTAACCCGACCACACCGGCTGCAGCGATCCTCCTAGACACCGAAAAAGCGTTCGATTCCTTAGAATGGCCTTTCTTTCTTTCCGTCATGGAGCGCATGGGCATGCCTGCGAACTTCCTAGCTACTGTTAGACTCCTCTATAGTCGCCCTACGGCCCGTTTGCGTGTCAACGGCACGCTATCTCGCCCATTCTCGCTCACGCGCGGTACGCGGCAGGGTTGCCCGCTTTCACCGCTCTTGTTCATTTTGGCAATGGACCCCCTGATTCGGCATTTCCAGGAGCGGCACCTCCACAGGGGTCTCCAGTTTCGGACGGGCCCATTGCTGGCCTCACTCTATGCCGATGACACAATCCTGTATGTCAGGGAGCCGCAGGCCAACCTTGCCCCCTTGATACATGAGATCCTTCGTTTCGGTAGCCACTCGGGTCTGGGCATAAACTGGCATAAGTCCATCATCTTTCCATTGACTAGTGGCACCTCCCCATTGGCAGTGTGAGTTCCCTCTGGAATGGTGCTCGGACTCGGTGCGGTACTTGGGCATACAAATACATTTGAGCACGGACGAAATTATCCGCCTCAACTATGGCCGCGCGATTACGCGACTGGAGACTCAGGTAGATGGGTGGCTGCGGCTCCCGCTCTCTATGTCCGCTAGGATAGCCATTCTTAAAATGATAGTGCTCCCTAAATTTTTGTATCTTTTCAATAACATCCCTGTTCCTCTTACCCGAGCCTTTTTCTCCACCCTGCGGTCCCTCCTGATTAGACTGGTCTGGGGCGGGAAGCACCCCCGGATCCGCTGGGCGACTCTCACACTCCCACAGGATCGAGGAGGCCTTGGAGTGCCTGATTTATATTTATACTACCTAGTCGCTCAGTGTGCACATGCCTATGCCTGGTATCACCCTGACGCTCGGATCCCATTCCTTCGCCCAGAGGCGGACTTTGTCCTCCGGGGTCGCTTGTCGCCGGTGTTGCCCAAAGGTGTCCCCAGAGACCCGATGGACATTCAAACGGTATCTACCACCAGCTGGGCTTGGAGCAGGCTCTCGCGCTATTTCGCTCATCCTTTACTGTACTCCTCTTCCCCCCCGATACCCAACCCTGGGTTGCTGCCAGGCACAGATGAGGCACTGGTGCAACGAACGTTAAGGAAATTTGACCTCACCAGGATCGGGGACTTATACCCGGGTGGGCACATTTTCTCGGCGTCGGAAGACGCGCGATTCAGTGATGCTACATTCATGGACCGGTTCGTTCTTCGCCGGCTATATTGCGCCGCGCGAGCGGAGATCAAGGGATTTCCCCTCGAGCCGGCTTCCTTTGAACCCCTCACCACCCTGATTGACAACGATACAGGGGCACATATTGTTTCCAAGCTGTACAAGGCATGCGCAGCTCGGGTCCCCTGTGCGGACGATCGGGCGCGGGAGGAGTGGGGAACGGACATGGGTAGGCCTATCACTGACGAGCAATGGACGGCATGTTGCAAGGTCACCGACGCGGTATCACTGAACAGTCGTCACAAACTTATACACTATAAATTCCTGCGCCGTTGGTATATGACCCCTGATAGACTCCATTCCATTGATCCCACGCGGCCGCACACATGCTGGAAATGCGCTACACCACATGCCGATTTTGCACACATGTCCTGGACGTGTCCGAGACTGCAGACATTCTGGACACAGGTTCACAAGATCCTAGAAGAGATGCTAGGACTTACACTGGTTCCCACTCCTGAGGTCGCATTGTTGGGTTATACCGTCAATTTCCCTAAGAATGTCCGTAAACTGGCCTCTCTGGGGCTTCTGCTAGCCAAGAGGGAGATTGCAAGGCACTGGGGGAGGAAAACAGCTCCCACGTCCAAGACATGGCTTACGGCCATGGCTTTCTGTAGCACGAATAGCGAGATCTACTCTAGTCTCCTCCCCACGATAGCGCGTCCTAGGGACATCTGGGGCCCTTATAAAACATACATTGCAGGCTTACCTGGCTCAACCCCGCCATCCTCGAATCCCGGAATAGCTCCCACTGGGGTGGGGTAGGTCGTGCCATACCAATGTTACGCAGATGTAGTGGTCATGTGAGGGTGCGGTCGCTGGGATATTTAGCTCCTGGGGTCAGGTGCTGTGTAGTACATGGCGTTTTTTCCATGACCGAGATATGAGCAGGGGAGGGGGGTGGCTTTGGTACCCTAGGAACAGACCACTGGTCAGAGATCCCCCTGGTTCAGGTCGGACAGATGTTGATGATGGATTGGTAGATGGGGTCTTGTTGTCTGATGCATTGATGATGTGGTATTGTTTATCTACGAACCGGAAGTGTCACAATGTGGCTACTTATTTGCTTTCTTTTGTTCGCACAGCCGCTACCTTTGTCTCATTTGATTTGTCTAATTTCAATAAAACTTTTCAAAAAAAAAAAAAAAAAAAAACAATACGATATTTGCAAAAAGCTCTTGTTAGTAGATTAAAACAACTTATGTCAGGTCTGGTACTCCCAGACCAGGCTGTAAGTAAGTAAGTAATACGTTTTATTGTATATAGTTAATTAAAACCTTTACAATTTTTGTGCCGACATCTTCCAATTGACATATAAAACAATAAAAAATACACAGGCGTATTATACAGGAATGTTAAAAAAAAGAATTATCTTTAAATTCTAAACTATTATTTGCGCCTCATCGTTTTATTTAAAAAAAAAAATGTTGTTGCCATATGCTATTTTTCAATTTTCTGTATTAAGAAACTGACTTTCTGCAAAGATCTGGAGGCCCTGCATGCTACCTGTAGCATGTTGCTATTCAATGCTAACATGACTGCTGGCCGACATGATCTAATTTGGTATCTACGGAATGCATATAATAAATAAAAACGTCTCAAATTATTCAGCGAAGGACAAATACACAATAAATGAGTCAGAGTTTCTTCTGCTTGACCGCATAGTCTGCAGAGTGATGTTGGCCATGTTTGTTTCCATGCTGGAACCTGATCCTTTGAAATGAAAGCACCCATCCGAATTCGGAGTAGCAGTTGTTGGGTAGCTGTTGTGATGTGATTGACTAAATATGGTTGAGGGGTACATTTCTCATATGAAGCTAATACCGTCCAGCCATGGTTTTTCTTTGCTAACGCGGCTTTATCTGTAATCCAGGCTATTTGTTTTGCCACATTATTAGCAATTTTTTTTAAAATTGCAAAGGTGTGATTGGTGTTCCATGCTTCTTTCATTTTGAGATATATCAATGCTTCTTCTAGAGCTGTTTTCCAGGCGTTATTTCCTTTAGTTTGGTTCTTTATTTCACGCCAACAGTACCCCATCAACCAATCCTCTTGTGCTGCTTTTAATTTCCAGCACATTTTTAATATTGCTGCTTGTCTTGCTGGGTGCTGATTTTGTAACCCAAATTCCAGACGTACTTGTGCTTGTGATACAAACTTCGGGATCTGAAAAATGTATTTGAATAACTCTGACTGTTGAAGATTCGAGAAATTTGCGTCTTGACCTCTAAATAATTCCGAGGCGTACGTGAGGGTAGGGAGAAATTTGGCTGTGATTACTTTTAGCAAATATAGGTTGGATGGACATTTCAATTTTGTTTTTAATAAATTTAGAGCAAAACGTAGTTTGTTGGCCTGGGCTTTTCTGTACAATAAATGGTCTTTTAAAGTCAACCTTGAGTCTACCACTACTCCTAAGTACTTGTATGTGACGCTTTGCTCTATGATGTTACCTGCCACGTGCCACTTGAATTTGTGCCTCCCTGAACGTGATGCGAAACAGATGAAGTTCGTTTTTTTGTAATTGATGAGCAATCCAAGCTCCCTGGTGTATTCATGCAACCTTGTGATGGAACGCTGTAGGCCCATTGGGGTCTGGGTGCATAAAACGATGTCATCTGCGTACTGCATGCTGCTTATTTTGCGGTGTGCTAGCTTTGGGGGATCACTCTGAATTTCCGATATACTCTTCTCCAGGTCTGCTATGAAAATGTTAAAAAGAGTAGGCGCAAGTACACATCCCTGCTTTAGGCCAATATGGGTTGGGATTTTTTCTGTTGTTCTTTCACCATTCCCAAATTTTATCTTGACCCATGTCGATGTATATAGATTGATAATGGCATGTAATAGCTTAGGTGGAAAGCCCCAGTTTGCCATCTTTTGCCATAGGATCTCCCTGGGTATTGTGTCGAATGCTGATTTTAAATCAAGGAAACAGGTGTACAATTTTGTAAATTTATCCATTGCTTTTTCTACCAGAAGTTTTAAGGCGAACAGATTGCACAACGTGTTTGTTCTTGGCCTGAAACCGGTCTGTGTGATTGGGAGGATCTTATTCGTGGAGACCCATTTTTCCAGTGCTATCAGGAGATTTGATGCATATATTTTAGCGTCTACATCTATGAGAGCGATCAACCTATAATTTGCCGGGTCCGATCTGGCTCCTTCCTTAAAAATTGGATGCAAAATGCTACCTCTCCAAGATGATGGTATATTTCCTGTTTGAAAAGCATGATTGAACAATGGGGTGAGGAATTCTGCCCAAAACAATTGGTCGTGTTTAAAGAGCCCGTTTGGCAG
Organism: Triturus cristatus; assembly: GCF_964204655.1. Classification (NCBI taxonomy): domain Eukaryota; kingdom Metazoa; phylum Chordata; class Amphibia; order Caudata; family Salamandridae; genus Triturus; species Triturus cristatus. The sequence continues at coordinate 576,259,387 of NC_140592.1, read as the reverse complement.
GCCGTTAGGGCCAGGAGCGCCAGTAGACCTTAGTTTTTTTATAACCATTTGTACTTGATGTGGTCTGATCCAATTTTCACCAAAGTTTTGTTTAGGATCTTCCCCTTTATGTTGGTGATGAGTAGTGTTATCTGATTTCAGCAGTTGATGGTTACGATTGTTCCCTTGATTTTCCTCTAAGTGATGTATCCAGTCTGCCTCTAATTCGTGTTCGTGTTCGTGGAAGGCTCCGTTTGCTATTTTATTAATTTCAGCCCAAAATGTCCTATTGTTATTTAATTTGCTTGTTTCCAGTAATTTTTGCCAAATTTCTGTTTGTTGATTTTTCTTTGCAATCCAAACCTCTTTTTTATATTTTTGCCTTAGTTTGTAGATTTGTTGCTGTTGGTCTTTTCCAATAATCTGATCTTTTCCTTGAATCTTTCTAATATCCTGATTTAAAATCCTCTTTTTACTCGCTATTGAGCCAAGATGTACCGGGGATGCTGTCGTTGGGTTTCTTCTATTACTTTTATTTTGGGCATCGAATTTGTCTGTTAAGCTTATAATCGTCTTTTCCCAATTAGCCCGAAGGTCTACCGGGCTTTTGTCTGCACCTATTTCCTTGACCTTTTTTACATAGGTCATAATTTCTTCAACATTCTTTCCATTCCATGCAAGTCATTTTAGGTTATAAGGGCTGGGAAATTCCATCAGATCGTTGGTAGCTGGTGCCCTTACATGTTGAATGGTAAGAACAATTGATTGCAGACTATGATCGCTCTCCAATTTATGGATTATTTGGTAGCTGGCGATACTTTGGAGTACTTCCAAGTCCACTATGGTGTAATCTAGGACTGATTGGGTTTGTTTAGCTGTTCTTGTCAGAGCTGTGGGCTGGTCTTGTGAGAAGCGACCATTCAATATGATCATGCCGATTTCAGCAAAATTGAAGGCGCACTGCTGGCCTTGTCTATCCTTTTTTCGGAAATGTGTTATCAATGGTTGAATTATTTTTCCTTTCAGTTTGTTTTGTTGAAAGTTGTGTGTGTGGTCTACTTGTAATAGGAACATATTACAGTCGCCTGATACTACCAATCCCGCCTGTGGAAAGGAGGATTGCAAAGTTTTAACCAATGCTTTGAGAATCGCGATTTTCTCTGGTTTCTTCTTAGAATCTGGGTGAATGTAGGTATTGCAAATTACCAAAGACCTTATGTCTGGGGAATCCTGGACAGGGGACTGGTGGTAGTTCGATTTTGATACACTAAATCCATGTCTGTCCTGAAACAATTGGAGCATACGTCCACGGTATGCTAGTGTTCAGGTAGATGGATAATCCACTGGCTGCCCTGCCAAGTGAACCTCTTTTGATGGCATGTTGTTGGAATTCTTTGAAGCCGTTTATCTGAACCGATGTTGTTGACCATGTCTCTTGGAGTAATAAAATATCAAATTGTTTTAGGAATGCTGTTAAATCTGCATCCTCTGTTTTGCTGCCTAGTCCGTTTATGTTCCACGAGCCCACTTTCAAATTGCATTTTCATGCTTCATTGGAACTTGATGTTAAAGGTAGCACTTTCCGAATCGGATTGGTTGCTCCGGGTAGACCTTGGTGGATGATACGTAAGTTGGTCCATCCCTCCTTGCTACTGGTAGTACAGACCAACCGCCCCTCGAAGTAGGCCACTATCGGATTGTGCTCTTGACTCTGCCATCGGGCATAACAGTCCTGGGTATCTTTCAGGTTCAATTAATCTGATTTCAATTCCCCATTTGGCAAACTCTTCTCTATGCTGCCAGAATTCGTTGGCATTCTTTGGATCACTCCAAGTTACCACTGTCTTATCTCTATCTTTTACATTTGATAGTGGTTTGAATTGAATACTTTCTATGTGATTTGTATACAAATGCTTTAGTGTTTCAATTGAATTAACAAGTTTTAAAATGGCACTCCGATTAAGAATGTCATGATTTCCTCTGGAGCTATAGTGCGGAATGGTTTCAAGTGTTTTTAGGCTTACTGGATAGATGAGATCTTTGTTTTCTTTGGAGTCCGCAAAGTTATTTTGGGCACTTATTTTTAATTTGTTTTCCTGATTATATTGATTATTAACCTTATCCTGTGCCATTGCCTCGACTCCAAATGACGGACTATGAACTCTTAGCATCTCTGGCCCTTGTGTCCTAGTTCTCAGTTGATACGCTTTGGCCATAGGATTTAATTTTTGACCCTATGTAATTTTTGAAAAATAATGAACTATACTTTTTTGTCCTGCTTGAATCTTTTATTTTGATAGGCCATCTGCAAGTTGTTTATTTATGTTGCCTTGGATAGACTGAGAATCTTTTAGACTACTTAACTGTGCTGTTGGTAAGGCTGTTAAAGGCGTCTTGGATCTATAAAGATCGCGATTTTGACTTTGACAAACTTCCCCGAGTTCTTCCTGAGCCCTTTTACTTGACTCTATTCCCTTTGTCCCTTTTGCTGATGTTGAACCGGGTGAGTTTATATGCTGGTAGTTTTCTAGTGATGATTCTTGGGCCTGATGCTGGGTAAAAGATGCTGTTACTTTTTTACTTTGTTGCTTGTTATGTCTAGCTTGGTCCTTGGGTTAAAGGGCGTGTCCCTATTTGCACTTTATTGTATTTTTATCATGTTGCGATCATTTTAATGTACTATTTTATGTAATATTTTAAAGGTTTTATAAGTCTGATTTTGTATTGTAAAATGAATTGCATTGTAGTTGAATTGTTTTAATATGTGTAGTATGTCTTTTATGATGCGAATCGAATAAAGACTTTTTTGACTGACTGACTGACTGTTATGTCTAGCTTTTCTCAATCTCTTACGTTCACGTTTAGTTAAAGAATTGTGACTTTTTTGTTGTACATTTGGTTGTCGCCCTGTTTCTTCAGATAATTGATCGTCATTTGTATGTGGGTCTTTATGAATATTTTGCAATGGTGGGCCATAGAATGTTTCTAACAGAGTTTCTGGTGTAAGATTTTTTGATGTAAAGTATTTTGATGTGCCATCCATTGCGTCCACACTTGTTTCCTCGTTAACTGAAGTGTCAAAGCTGGCAAAGTGCTTTAAATTTTCTAAAACGTTTTCTGTATAGGTGCTTGGCATGCTGTTCTGATAGACCATTGTTTTGTTTTTTACTTCTGCCAGAATATCTGTTAGAATTGCCGGTAGGGCTTTTAGTTGGTTCATTGTCCCAGAGCATTGGCATTCGTGGTACGTTGTGTGTGGGTCTTTCTGCACCCGTTCGATAAGTGAATTTAGATCTTGTATTTTTCTGTCTATACCAACCACATGTGATGCCAAGATTTGCAGGAGATCTATTTGTAAATCTAGTTTTTCAGAGTGTTGCAGTAGGGCTGAGGATATTGTTTCCATGAGACCTATAAAAGGCATCCACAGTGGTGCCTGTGATGGTAGGAAGTGGTCTGGTTGGTTTGCACCTACTTGTTGACTTGACCAGGCATCCTCTACCGGTTTGTTCCAGATGTTATCATGTAGGTCTCCTCCCATGCCAACGCCTGGTTCGGATTTTGATAGTTAGTCCCTTTTTGTTTGGGAATAGGAACCGTTCACTGTTAAAACTTTAATTGGTGAAAGAATGGTGTTATAGGTGTGAGGGAGCCCTATCGGACCATTTAATTGGATTTCATTTGGCTCGTAACACATTATTGAACTGATTAAACAGTCATGTGCTTCCTGTATTTCTGGAACTGAATCAGATTTTGTTATTTGCGCTTCCTGTGATAGCTCCTGAATGATTGTTGTGCACTTCTGTTGCTGCTGTGTTGCTAGGTTTGCGAGGACATTTTTTGGCTCCCCCCCTGCTTGATATGGTTTTATTTTTATGTCAGTCGATTCCACGTCTGTTGTGCCCGTACTTACATGAGGCAGCCAGCCACCGCCACAATCAGGTCCCTGAGCACAACGGACTGATCCAAGACTTGTTGATCTTTGCTTGTTTTTTTTCCTTGGTGTTTTTTTCTTTAATACCTCTAAAGGAATTTTGCATGGAGTTATTTGACCGTTTTTAGCTACTTCATTTGTATTTATTTGAACTGTCACTGTTGTCCTATTGGTGATTGCTTTGGGGCTTTTGAAGATTTTCCAGGGGCTTTGGCTGTTCTCTAAAGAAGTTTTGAAATATGATGAAATATTGGACTGTGGCTGTAGTAAATTGGACATGGAGCCAACTGATTTGGACATTCTTTTTTTTTAGGGTCCTGTGTACTGATAACGGTTTTTGTTTTCTGAACTCGTGACGTTGGTGAAATTAAGAAATCTGTTATCTTTAAGTTTGTATGGCCTGGTGTTTTCAAGTGGGTCTTCACGAAATGAGAGGGGGGATGAGTATTTTTCTCCTGGACTTTGTCTTCATCTATGCGGTTGCTTGTACCTTCGCTCGACTTGCCGCTATGATGATTGTTTCTTTTTTTTTATTTTGTTTTGGTCTCTGTTCTGTCTCTGTCTCTCCCTGACCTCTCCCTGACCTCATTGTCACTCTCGAGAAAATTGTCACTCTCCTTGAGTTCCTTGAGTTCCTGTTACTCCTGCGGGTCTGGATGCTGACTTCTGGGGCCCCTCCTGCTGGACTGAGGGGTGAGGGGTGAGGTGAGGTGTATAGCTCTCACTAAATGGCTCACGCTGACAAACCCCACTGCCACTCTCCCACTACGCACAGCCCGCTTTGGGTTTTCACTGGGTTCTTGCAGCCCTCCCGTGGCTTTCCCAATTCTTTCACTGATCTTACTGGGGTCCTGCGTTAGGTCCTGCGGGGCTCCTGTTCCCCCAATTCCTGTTAACCAACTTTTTGGCTTTTAGCGGCTTTTACCGGTCTCTCTCACTTGGCTCCCGTGACCCGCCCAACTGCTCACAAAGCTATACAAAGCTGTACCTAGTTGCCTGTCGTGTCTCCTGCCGCGTCTCCTGCTGGGCCGGACGGCACCGTTTTCCGGCACTGTTTCTGTCCCCCACAGCTCTCACCACTCTCGTGGCCGCTCTCGTTGCCTGCTCGTTGCCTGCTCGCTCGCGGCTCTCACCGCGACCACAACCGCGGTGCCCAGCGAGCAAGGATGGCTCTTCGCCGCTTCGCCGCTTTCACTGCCACCGCCGGTTTCTCGTGTTTCCCGCTGCGGCAGCTCCCGAGATTCACCAACCGACGAGGACGAAGACGATGCCAAAACCCAGACCAGACTGATTTTATACCCAGCCACCCAACATTGTTAAATTTAAGTACTCTCCCAGAAGTGATACATCATCTAGACCCTCAATTAATGATAGTGCCGCCCTTTGTTAATGCTAAAAAAGTATTTGACACTCTGGAACTCCAGAATGGCCATATATGTTTACGGAATTAACCAAAATGGACCTGGTTAGGTGTTTTATTAAAATTATCTTGTTCCATAGGGATCCCTTGGCCAGAGTGTTTATCAATGGGCAGTGGCACCTAACAGTATTCCCCCCTGTCACCATTTCTGTGGAAACCTTGGACTTTGTGTACAGGCAGCTGCATGCACATAGAGGAATTTATATAGGTGGCAGGCCAGTGGTCGTATACATGTACATGGACGATGTCCTTCTGTATATACAGAACACAACCAGAAACATAGATCCAATTGTTCAAGAAACCGTCTGATTCAGTGTTATCTCAGGACTAAATATAAATAGTGCAAATCAAAGTAGCCAAAGGGGCAAGTTTTATTAATTTACATGGACATGTCCATACATAGCTAAGTTTTTTTGTGGTTCCACTTTTGGCAAGTGTGGAATTGAAGTGTGACGGATGAAAGGTCCATCTACACCTAAAAAATTGAAACACGACTTAACTTATTGAAGTGACTTGATGGACACTTTTAAACTTTATGGTGGCAATTATGATGTGCCCCTCACAAATGATACCACATCAAACAGAATAACAAATAGCCTAGACATGTTGCACCCCCAACCACAGGTGTGCAAGCATGTCATAACGAAGCAAGCCCCTGCACGGACATGGGTCTCAGTATGGCGTATTGTGGCAATAATCACTGGGGAAACAACATGATTGGGAAGGGAACCAAGGAACGTGCGCATGCCAGGACAGGCTACTGGCCATGTGGAGATATAGGAATATCCTGCAAGCCACTGCGAGTGGTCGCTCTAGGCCAGGGCACAAATTCTTGGGTGACCGTCAGGACCCTTGATGAGACCCACACCCCATGGTCGTAAGGGGCAATGTTGGTGTGGCTCTGTTACCTAAACTATCTTTGAAGTCCACAGAGGGGAATGGTCCTGCTATCTAATGTGCTGGGATGGCTCATTGTATGAGTTGTAGGATGGGTCAGAAGGACCAAGGTTAGTGTTCAGGGTGGACATGCATCAATTTTTTAATCCAAGTTTCTGATGTAGGTATCCCAGCACTCACCTTCAGCATTCCCCCCTCCACGTGTACATGCCACTGAGAGGACGTCCAGCTCAGCTTTTGCCCATTTCAGCAATGCGGGGAGCCAACAGTGTATATTACTGTATGAACCTTGTGTATATTACATCATGATTTGCTGCTTGAAAAGTATAATGGGTAGATCAAGGAATCTATGAAAGTACTTATATCCCTTAGTCTTAGGTCTAAGACTGAGGCATGATTCCAGTGAGGGAAGGGCCAAGTGCTCCGCCAAAGTGGCAGTAATTCTCTGACTTCTTCTCAGGCTTGCTGCATCACCAGGCAGTCCCAGACCACGTGTTAAAAAAACCTGCTTCATATGCTCTACATCTGGGCCACTACGCTTTAATAGGGAAAACCCCAAATCACCGGACCTGGGTCATTGACAGTACAGAAACAGGGGTCTTCTTCAGGACAAAGGGAGACTTCTCCATTTGTCCTGAAGAAGACCCTGGTTTAAGGACCTAATGAACCTTGTTACCTGATGGGGTCGAAACATCGACTGTATTGAAATGCCTGTACTGTTTTTGTTACACAACTGGGATAACAGTGATTGTGTTGCTGTATCAAATATCTGATTGTATATATAGATGCTTTGTGGCCTCATTGGCCATCAGACAGGCCTTCTTTTAAAAGTCACTTGCAATACTGTATATCCACTTCCCTTGTTCACGCTTCTGAAAGCCTCACAACGAGTACTTCCTTTGAGCTCTTTTACTCTTGGAGCACCTATGCATATGTTGTTCAAAAGATGCATGACTATAATGCAAATATAAAAAGAAAAGTGAACCTTCAAATTTGTTTTCCTTCAATTTATAATATGGGTGGTGTGATGTTTGTGTGTTAGGCTCTCCAACAGGACCGCCTGTTTTTCTGTACTACATCTGGGGCATGCAGAGGAAGCCATAAGAAACACACGCTTGATGCTTTCAGTGTGAGGTGTGCCTGATGCAAATAGTTAAATTGAGTGTAACAGAAGCATGGATTACGTGAAACCTCCTTTACATGTTGTAATGTCCAAGTTCAGAGACTTACTGTGAATTGCATCTAGAATGCCGCCAGCCAACCGTCTTTAGCCCTGTCTTCCGACTTGCAGTGGGAAGAGCACAACGTAACATAAAGGGCTGTAATATTTGTCCGTGTGCTTCTATGTGACAGGACTGCTTGCAGTGGTGGTGTAGTGTAGTGATCGCATGCTGTATGACGTGATACATCAGGAAATGGCCTGCCACAATGCTATCAGTGGGGAGTATGGAGGATGGAGCCCATTGCCTTGCTCGCATGCATGCCAGCAATGAGGTAATATCTCCATCTGATGTATCTCATGCGGTGGGCGAGCCCTGGGGTCTGCCAGCCACATATATATATATGTGTGTCCATCCAAATGGCCTGTGAATGGTTGCTCTCTCTGGTCAAGGGGCTGAGCCCAACCAGCACATTGGCCACTGCAGCTGGGCTGCTGCATAGTACAACTCATAATTGGGTCACCACAAACGCCCTCAAGAAGCAGGCACTGGAGTATGAGGAGCGCCACCCGCCTCCTGCCTGAGCCCTATATCAGCTTCAGCATTAGATCATGGAGGTAGTGAGGGAAATTGGTAACGTTGCAAACAAACAGGACCCATGGCAGGATAAGCATCTTAGAGATCAGCACCCGGCCCAGCAGAGACACTGGCATAGACAACAAGAAAGGGAGGGACTTACAGATCGAGTCCAGGGGCCTACCCATGTTAACGTTACCCTCCACAAGGTGCTTGTCCAAGTGGTAGATCTATACACCCAAGTATTTGAGTGTGTTAACGTGACAATCCAGTCAAAACTGTAGCAGGGTCCTCCTGTTATGCTGGAAACAGGGGGAACAGGCAAGACTTAGACCAATTTACTCTAAGGCCTTACATGATTCCAAATTCCTCCAGTGTCTCCTTCAGCATCGCCAGTAGGCCTGGGCCAAAATTCCGTTCCGTTCGCGGAAATTGCGATATTTTGGCATTTTCGCGTTCCGCGGAAAGCGCGAAAATGTCAAAATTTCCACATTCCGCAGCTTAGCGATAATTTGTTTCTTGCTCGCGCTGTAAAATAATAAATTCTCTCGCGCGCGCGATCGCCTTACCTGAATCCCTGCGTTCTCTGACAAGTCTTCTTGACCCGGTCGCATTCTCCATGAGATGTTGGATTTTGGTAGCCATTTTGCGCTGTCTCGCGAGAGTTCGCGGCCGCATTAACGTCATTTGTCACGCGATCACGTCATTTGTCACGCGATCACGTCTTTCTTCTCGCGATCATGCACCGCGCGAGTATGAGATGATTGAGATCTCGAACATGTCATTCTACATCGCGAGCCAGAGGATGAGGACGCGGGCACATGTAATCGAACGCGAACAGGAGAAAGAGACCGCGAACACGTCATATCTAACGCGACAGGGACAAAGAAGAGAACGCGATCATATCGTTTTCGACACGCCGGTGGAAGTAATGTGAAGCTCGAGAACTCAACAACGTAAAATTTACAATTTGGAGAGGAATATCGGCTCTAGCAGCATGAAACCATCTGCAAATGCTGATTTTGGATGAAAAGAACTCCTTACATTGACATTTGGCTTTCCTTTTTTGTGCAAGGAGTCATTTTTTTAAAAGGTGGAGAGAGGGAGGAAGTGACACAGAATCTCCAACTTCCTGATCCTGTCCAGCAGGCTCCACCCAGTGCTTTGTCCATCTCCTGCTCATTCTGCCTTTGGATTTGGAGCTGGAAAGATCACTCTTTTTGTCTGCTGCATCATTGATATTGGATTTCAGGATTTTTGGAATAGGATATTTTACAAGTAAGTGGTTGTTGTGTTTGATTGTGGGCATTGCAGTTGTTGTAACTACAATTTATTTTTGATAATTAATTAATTATCATCATTCCTTTTTTATTTTTTTTTATTTTGTGGGTTGTAGTAGTAGGCCCGAGCTAGCCATGGGTATGGCCTCATGGGTGTGTGTGAATGATGAAGCAACTGTTCCTTTTGTTTTTTGAATGTATTTCATTTTCAAGCACATTTAGGGCATGGATGGCATTGGATTGAGTTGGGGAAGTGTGTTTTTTGGGGTGGCCTTTGTGATGTTGTTGGGCCTGGCCATGTGGCTGGTGGCCATTTTGAGGCATAGGCCTGCAAGCTTGCCTGGCCTTGTCTGCCAACAGGCCTGCTTTCATCCACTAGGACCAGAGCAGGTAGCCACAGATTTATTGATCAAGTGTTTTCTATGTGATCTGATGAATTTAGACATCATTTCGGGCATGGATGGCATTGGATTGAGTTGAGGAAGTGTGTTTTTGGGGGTGGCCTTGCTGATGTTGTTGGGCCTGGCCATGTGGCTGGTGGCCATTTTGAGGCCTAGGCCTGCAAGCTTGCCTGGCCTTGTCTGCCAACAGGCCTGCTTTCATCCACTAGGACCAGAGCAGGTAGCCACAGCTTTATTGATCAAGTGTTTTCTATGTGATCTGTTGAATTTAGACATCATTTAGGGCATGGATGGCATTGGATTGAGTTGGGGAAGTGTGTTTTTGGGGGTGGCCTTGCTGATGTTGTTGGGCCTGGCCATGTGGCTGGTGGCCATTTTGAGGCCTAGGCCTGCAAGCTTGCCTGGCCTTGTCTGCCAACAGGCCTGCTTTCATCCACTAGGACCAGAGCAGGTAGCCACAGCTTTATTGATCAAGTGTTTTCTATGTGATCTGTTGAATTTAGACATCATTTAGGGCATGGATGGCATTGGATTGAGTTGGGGAAGTGTGTTTTTGGGGGTGGCCTTGCTGATGTTGTTGGGCCTGGCCATGTGGCTGGTGGCCATTTTGAGGCCTAGGCCTGCAAGCTTGCCTGGCCTTGTCTGCCAACAGGCCTGCTTTCATCCACTAGGACCAGAGCAGGTAGCCACAGCTTTATTAATCTACTGTTTTCTACGTGATCTGTTGAATTTAGACACCATTTAGGGCATGGATGGCATTGGATTGAGTTTAGGAAGTGTGTTTTTGGGGGTGGCCTTGCTGATGTTGTTGGGCCTGGCCATGTGGCTGGTGGCCATTTTGAGGCCTAGGCCTGCAAGCTTGCCTGGCCTTGTCTGCCAACAGGCCTGCTTTCATCCACTAGGACCAGAGCAGGTAGCCACAGCTTTATTAATCTACTGTTTTCTATGTGATCTGTTGAATTTAGACGTCATTTAGGGCATGGATGGCATTGGATTGAGTTGGGGAAGTGTGTTTTTGGGGGTGGCCTTGCTGATGTTGTTGGGCCTGGCCATGTGGCTGGTGGCCATTTTGAGGCCTAGGCCTGCAAGCTTGCCTGGCCTTGTCTGCCAACAGGCCTGCTTTTTCATCCACTAGGATCAGAGCAGGTAGCCACAGCTTTATTGATCAAGTGTTTTCTATGTGATCTGTTGAATTTAGACATCATTTAGGGCATGGATGGCATTGGATTGAGTTGGGGAAGTGTGTTTTTGGGGGTGGCCTTGCTGATGTTGTTGGGCCTGGCCATGTGGCTGGTGGCCATTTTGAGGCCTAGGCCTGCAAGCTTGCCTGGCCTTGTCTGCCAACAGGCCTGCTTTCATCCACTAGGACCAGAGCAGGTAGCCACAGATTTATTAATCTACTGTTTTCTATGTGATCTGTTGAATTTAGACATAATTTAGGGCATGGATGGCATTGGATTGAGTTGGGGAAGTGTGTTTTTGGGGGTGGCCTTGCTGATGTTGTTGGGCCTGGCCATGTGGCTGGTGGCCATTTTGAGGCCTAGGCCTGCAAGCTTGCCTGGCCTTGTCTGTCAACAGGCCTGCTTTTTCATCCACTAGGATCAGAGCAGGTAGCCACAGCTTTATTGATCAAGTGTTTTCTATGCGATCTGTTGAATTTAGACTTCATTTAGGGCATGGATGGCATTGGATTGAGTTGGGGAAGTGTGGTTTTTGGGGGGTGGCCTTGCTGATGTTGGTTGTCTTAAAGACAATCCATGCTTTTTTTATGTGTCTGGTCACTGGTGTGTTGGTGTGCAATGCATGCATCCTGCAGAGCTTTTTGGGGCCGGTGAATGTTCCTACATTTTGTTGCATTAAAAAGTCAGAGCAGTGTGCTTTAGCAGGCATCCTTTACCTGGCTTTTATAGGCCTTTTGTCAGCTCCTGGTGTTTCCCAGGCCCCCGGCTTCTTTGTGATTTGTGTGTGTCCATGTGGGTGGTGGCCTTTTTGGGTGTTTGGACTGTGAGTATTAGTGTCCTGCTTTTGCCATAGGCCTGAATGGTTTTCCTATTGGCTCTTTGGCTTACTGCTTCCATCCATCCACCCCCTTTGCCAGCAGCAGCTCCATGGATGCTGAGATGCTCAAATAATGCAATGGTCCACCCCACTTCCATTAGATTTTTATTTTGTTGTTTATTATTAACTTTTCTATCCTTCCTGAGAATGTACTGTGTGGCTGTACACAGTACTAGTAGTATAACATAGCTCTAGTTAAAAAAAATAGTCATAAATGGCTAGACTATCTTTTGTTTGCACTAGTACAGTACTAAGTAACTGAACCACAACAACAAATGCAACATTTCACTGATGTTCTTCTCCTGTCTTCTTTGCTTTTAGGTGCACAAAAGACAGAGTAGGAGGTGTCATCGGCATCACCTGGCTACCCGTTGTACTGCCAGCCAGACAGAAGTCCTGCTGCGCATCACGCCCACGTGTGATCAGAACTTGTTGTGCATCTGCCTCCTGCCTGACATCTGAAGAAGATGGCCCCAAAGAAAGGTACCAGGTCCAGTACCAAGAAAGTTGCCGGTGAGAAGAAGGAACAGAAAAAGGAAGTGCCATTAACCACGACTGGTGGTGTGCCGGCCAATGTTTTTTTAGGCACCAAAGCATTGTCCGGGAACCAAGCTGGGAGCAGCACAGCGGTCAAAACCCACCAACCTAGGCCCAAGGGCTTTAGTGTCGCAGAGGTAGCCAGTCTACTAACGAGCAGCGATGTTCAAGAAATGTCATTACCGCAAAGTAGTACACAATCAAGTTCAACGCACGCGCAAACTCAGCAGATCAGTGTCAAGCCGCCGCAACCAGAACAGCAGCAGCCGCCGCAACCAGAACAGCAGCAGCCGCCGCAACCAGAACAGCAGCAGCCGCCGCAACCAGAACAGCAGCAGCCGCTGCAACCAGAACAGCAGCAGCCGCTGCAACCAGAACAGCAGCAGCCGCCGCAACAGCCCACCATAGTAGTTGTTGCTCCTGACGTAGGGGCATTTCAGGAAATCGAGCTTCCTGCAGACAAAGTGGAGCGAAGTCAAACCACTGTTTCAGAAGATCAATTGTCTTCCAGACCACCAGCAAGGAAAAGGAGGCTTAGTCCATCATCTTCTTCTTCAAGCCCCGCTTCTGATGATCGTGATGACACTTGGGTCCCACCAGCTCGGTCTGAGAGTGATGTACGCCACAAGACATTGCTTCTGAAAAGGAAGGTCCCAGAAAAACTTAGAGTTATGGAGGTAGATGTAGAAGAGGGGGGTGATGATGTTGATGAAGACGAGCCAGTCATCACGCACATTACTCCCGCCCCAAAGGGATTGGAGACCGACATTCTCACCCTATCCAGAAAGGCTGCTACTGAGCGGGATGTAGCACGGATCTCACCAACACAGGTTACACCACCACTACCTCCAGCTGCCATATTTTCCAACGCCCGGCAGGGACCTACATCCAGCTCAACCATCTCAGTAGGTAGTGGTAGTAAAAGTCACAGTGTAGGTGGACAGGGTCACATATTTTCAAGAACCCCCTCAAGTTCATCTGGTGTTGAAAGTGGCACATCCAGCAGTGCCAGAAAGTTCTCCTCCCCAGTTTGGGACTTCTTTTCTGTTGCTATATGCTCAATTTGTCGCCAAGGTGTTCGGCGTGGTAAGCTTGGTACAAACTATGGTACCGGAGGACAAGCAAGTCATCTCAGAATACACCACAATATCGTGTGGGAGGCTCACCTACTTAAGTTAAAAGAAAGTAGAAAAACTCAACCCATTGAAGTTGGTCAAGGTGAATCAGGGAGCGATATTATTGTGGTGGAAGGTGAAGAAGAGGGAGGCATTTCTAGCCCTGTCCCCAGTACTGCAGTGGTAACGCCCACATCCTCCTCAGTAACATCAGAGTGGCACCGCAGTAAGAGCCATACTCAGAGTCAGGCTGAGACACCAAGGCGACCGGCGACTACCTCAATGAGACAATCCGTGTCGTTGAGCCTTAGTGGGTTAATGAAAACAGCACCACTAAGGAAAGTAAGCCAGTCTACTATTGAGAGCATGTTTAGGTTGGAGGGGCAGTTCCAACACAACCACCCAACGGCACGATTGTACAATGCTAAGCTGGCTAAAATGTTAGCGCTGGACCTTCTTCCTTTTTCATTTGTGGAAGGGGTGGGTTTCCTTGAATTTGTGTCTGCCATCTGCCCTAAATGGAAGGTTCCCAGCCGGTCCTATTTTGCACGAATTGCTGTTCCGGCACTATATCATGATGTGCTGGAATTGGTTGGTCAAGGTTTGCAGCAGAGTGCTGTGCACAATATCCACCTGACAACAGACATGTGGAGCAGTTGCCAAGCCACAGATTACATGTGCATCACTGCACACTGGATCTCTTTTGTGGGGGTTAGAGATCAACTATCTGCACGAGGTGTTGTTGACACAGCTGCGATTTTTGAAGGTACTCGGAAACATGCAACTGTAGCCATGTTCGCCATGGAGAAATCTCATACGGCTGAAAACATTTTAGAAGAGTTTCGCACCAAGGTTTTGGAATGGCTGCGGCCCAGAGGGCTTGGTATTGGTTTTGTTGCCACAGACAATGGCAGTAATGTACTTAAGGCCATGGAACTTGGTTCCTATTTCAGGGTTCCATGTTTGGCACACTGCATAAACATTATAGTGCAAGATTTTCTTAAAAAAGAACCCATAGTCAGCAATTTACTGGCCATCTGCCGAAGAATATGCACTCATTTCAGCCATTCTTTTAAAGCTCTGAAGCAGCTGTGGATCATCCAACGTGAATTTAGGATGCCAGTCAAGGCACTCATCCAGGAGGTGGCAACACGTTGGAACTCAACGTATTACATGCTTGATCGTCTGTACGAACAGCACAGGTCACTCCATGAATATGTCTGGTACAGAAGCAGTGATGCTAGTGTTAAAGGCATGACCCTTCAGAGGGAGCAATGGACCCTAATTCAATGCCTCACTGAGATGCTGTCTCCTTTTGAGGTCTTCACACGTGAAGTCAGCAAGGAGGACTGTACAATGGGCCAAGCTATCCCATTGTTGCAAATGCTAGAGCATGAGCTGAATAATGTGTCTGAATCCTACAAAGGTGTAGAGGACAGAAGGCAAGCCCATGACTTGGTGGAGAGCTTATCCAGGCGCTTATCAGAAAATGTAAGGATACAAAATAAAATTTTGTCACAAGAACATTACATTTGTGCCACAATTCTGGATCCACGTGCAAAATTAGGACTAGTGAAGACATTCCTTGCTTTTTCCGACAATGATGTTGCCCGCTACAAAAGTTGTATAGCTGAAGCAGCCATTAAGTTTGAAAAGGAAGGGCTGCTAATTAAAAGCTCGCCACATCAACCCACAACAAGTCAACAAGTACTGATACTGAAGCAGGCCATGCAGAATCAAGTGCTACTTCGTCGGCTGAGGGCAGTGCGGTTGGCTCACAATCAAAACACTTACCATCACCATCGACTACAGAAACAATAACTGGATCATTAGGCCGAGTACAATCATTATCAGATTGGTATGTAAAGATGGGCTATTGTAAGCACAGTGCTGATGCACAGAAAAAACAGCACAAAAGCTTACCAGCAGCAACCCTGAACATTGAGCGGATGGTCCAGGCCTATCTGGACGACCAAACAGAGGTGTACGTTGATCAAAACCCAGTGCAGTATTGGTATAGGAAAAGGTCTGAATGGCCACAGCTCAGCAGGCTGGCGATAAGCTATCTGGCTTGCCCTGTCGCAAGTGTCTCTTCCGAACGTGTTTTCAGTGCTGCTGGTTCCATTGTAACCTTGAGAAGGACCTAGTCTATCTCCAAAAAACGTGGAGAGGTTAACAATGATCAAAATGAATCAGCACTTCATACCACCGAATTACACAATGCATGAATCAACAGAGGAAGATGAGGACAGCGGCTCAGGTGATGGAAGTATTGTGTCAGATGATTACCTACTACTGGAAGAACCCCCAGAGTTTGAGGACGAGCTATACTTCCCTGACAATTAGGCTCGCACTTACTGTCTTCCTCCCTTTTTTCCCCCTTTGTTTATGTGTCTGTCGTTCCGGTTATAAACTTGTGAATCGCAACAAATCCATTCTCACCGTCTTCTACTCTTCTAATTTAAGATACAAGTTTCAGGTGTCTGCCATTTGACACTACAGTCCTCAGAATCCAGCTCCTCCGCTCAATCATACTGAATCTCCTGCTCAATTCCATTTCCCTCATGAATGATGATTGGATGATGGTAACAACAAATTCAAACTTTCCTCGTCCTTCCAAAACAAGTGGACCATGAATCAGATGACTACTATAGCTATCCTCCTTTCAGAGCCGAGAGAGACTGGCCATTAACTGAAAATAAGATGGAACAGGTAATGATTGATGCCATGCATTGGCCGCAGAATCGCAGACTGAATGATGTAGATTTTGTTGTGTGTGTTGAGCATGAATTGATGTAATTGTGCACTGCCATTAATCAACTTTCTACAGAGCATACTAATTTTCCCCTTCTTGTAAACAAGAAATGTGTACTTCTCCTGCATCTTGGTGATACATTGCTTTTAATTCAATACAGGAAGGGGACTCACTCAATCTGCGCAATGCAAATGACTGTGACTTAACAGCACCGTCCATCATGATGATGGCGAAAGAGACGGCCTGCAGCGTTAACAAGATGAGATGGAACAGGTAATGATTGATGCCATGCATTGGCCGCAGAATCGCAGACTGAATAATGTAGATTTTGTTGTGTGTGTTCAATGTTGCGCATGAATTGATGTAATTGTGCACTGCCACTAATCAACTTTCTACAGAACACACTAATTTTCCCCTTCTTGCAAACAAGAAATGTGTACTTCTCCTGCATCTTGGTGATACATTGCTTTTAATTCAATACAGGAAGGGGACTCACTCAATCTGCGCAATGCAAATGACTGTGACTTAACAGCACCGTCCATCATGATGATGGCGAAAGAGACGGCCTGCAGCGTTAACAAGATGAGATGGAACAGGTAATGATTGATGCCATGCATTGGCCGCAGAATCGCAGACTGAATGATGTAGATTTTGTTGTGTGTGTTGCGCATGAATTGATGTAATTGTGCACTGCCACTAATCAACTTTCTACAGAAAACACTAATTTTCCCCTTCTTGCAAACAAGAAATGTGTACTTCTCCTGCATCTTGGTGATACATTGCTTTTAATTCAATACAGGAAGGGGACTCACTCAATCTGCGCAATGCAAATGACTGTGACTTAACAGCACCGTCCATCATGATGATGGCGAAAGAGACGGTCCGTTAACTTAAGATGAGAAGGAACAGGTAATGAATGATGACAATTAATGGCATGCATTGGACACCTGACTCTGAGCTATTGGTCTTTGTGTTTGCGTTGTTTGTTTGTTGTGCACAAAGTGATGTCAAAGTGTACTAGTAGTAATCTATCTTTCTGTACACAATAAAGAATGACTCAAGTCAGTAATATTTATATTTCTACTCTTGTTGTGTCATAAAAATTATACTTATACTGCAGGTCGATCTTCAGTCAGTAAAAGTATCAGAGATGATGATGAAGTCAGGAGGAGGATGTTTCAGGAGTGGCATAAAACGGAAAAGCCTAAAGGTAAACACGTCAACAACAACCACAGCAGACCCAAATGTCTGTGTAGAAGTTGAATAGAGTGTAGCGGTGGGATGACTGCAGTGCATTGATTTTACTAACTTAAACTGTAAAATGCTATGTTTGGAATGGATAATGTGCTTTGCGTTTGTCCAACTCTTTGAGAGAAAAAAAAAGGACTCTAAAGTGTTAACGTAGGATGTGCTAATGGTAAGCACTGTGGGCCTGATCTCGCCTGTTACTGTTGAAGGTCAATGCTGGAAACAGACTAGAGTAGAGATGATGCATATGCATACATGCCACCTCGGAAAGTGTTCTTGTTGCACTACACCATCACTTGTGCATTTGTTTTCACTTGATTTCTCAATATCCCCTTTGGTTTTCAATCTAAAATTACAGTCCGGGCCTTGGCCAAAACTTTGTAAAACATTACAATGCATATTAATTACCTTACCAATCAATCACCTTTTTTTCCAGCCGGGCAGTGGCGAGGGGCGAGGCGACACACCCAAGATTGATGGACGAGAGGAGCAAGAGGAATGCCGAGATGCAAAAATCCAGTCCACATTTTTGACCAGGATAACACAGTAACAGTATCCACTTTTAACTTCTTTTAAATAATTTGATTAATATCTTGTATACAATCTTTACAACAGTGTGTTCTTGGAGTTGTTATTATCAATCATCATTAGGTTTGCTCTGTGTTTACGATTCTTCACTACTAATATTTAAAATTTCTATTTACTATCTGTTAAAGTATTAAGGCCGGAACAGAACAAGAAATAGAAGTGTATGTAATCCAGGTCTCTCATCATCATGCATGCATTGCCTTTTTCTCCCTTAACATATGGATATGGTAGTCTTCAATGATTGTCATTTGTTTGTCTATGTATGCATACTGTTTTTCTATGTCAAACCTTTCCCAAAATCCCCCTTCCCATCCATTCAACAAACCCTAACCCTCTTCCCCCGGGCTGTGTGACTTATTGTCGAGGTGTAACTAAATTAAATTTACACCAATACTTAATCACACACTTGCTGGGGCGGATGTGGTGAAAGCAACACTACTTCAATTTCAATGCAGAGCGGTGATCTTCTTCTGCTTGCCCACCCATGAGTAGGATATTTCAGAGGTTATTTTATTTAACAAAGGAACATATACCTCAGCATGAATTGCTGGCATTGATTGGATTTGTTTGTTGTCATTCCTCATATACAGCACTAACTGTTAGACTGTATGCATAGTCAAGTGACTCGAGTCGACACAACTATAGTTTGTAACTCTGTCTAGTAGGCTATCCTCATAACCACCATTCAGTTTTTTTGTCAATTATATTTGAGCATATAATTGTTGCTAGGTAAGTTCTGTAATGTACTTCATTCAACTACTCCTCTAACAGTCTCTCAAAGGCGATTGACTGTCTCCTTTTCTTTTTTTGGAAATGCTGCCACCCTGCCAGTGTCTACTACTACTACTATACTACCACCACCACCACCCCAATCATGGCATGTCTGAAAAAAGAAACCATCTTCACCATGCAGCCAGTGCTGTGCCACAGTTGAACATAAACATCAAGCACCGGTAAGAGAGAAGTTTGGGGGAGGCAGAATTAATAATGGACATGTTGTCAATGATTTCATTTTCACTCACCACTCCAAAGAATGCATAGACTAGAGGACAGACTGAAAGTACTAGAAGGACCAGTCAATGAGTGAGGTGTGTCGCATCTATCTGTTTATGTCTTATACAGTCAGCAAATTATTGAAATCAAACACAGGCTATGGGCGGCCATGCACCAGCAAGGAAACAGTGTGATGTAAAACAGTTACCCCACCTACAAAACATTAACAACATTGCATGTAACATAGAAAAATATATTTAATTTACCCTAACAAAAATAAACTAAACCCACAAAAGCTGACCCACCCCCCTCCCTAACCCCAACCACTGTCCACAGTAGAAAAAAGTCTTAACGGCCAAACGAGTAAAGAACAAGAACAGGAATTAAAAAAGGGGCAGTGACAGGGACTAACTGGTGGGGCGGGACTGGAGGAGGACACGCATCTGGCGCATCTCGTCCTCTAAATGGGCGACGCGGCGTCTAAGGCCGCGGCAGTTGCAGCCACAGTGGGGGGGGGGGCACCGGAGATGGCACGGTGGCGGCGGGCAGCCGCCAGACGGTGGCGCCGTACCGCTGGAGGGCGGTGGCTGAGGCCCGGGGCACTGGAGGAGGCTTGAATTGCTGCTGCAGTCTCCTCCTCCTCGGCTAGGACCACCAGCCGCCGGTATTCCTGCTGGATTGCCTCCAGCCGTGCCTTGGCGGCCAACTCCTTCCGGTTGAGTTTCGGAGTAGCTGTGTATCAAAAAGAAAAAAACAAGACAATTGTAAAATATAGTCTTAATAAAACAGTAGGACAAGGTAATTATTTATACACATAGTGGCATGGTAGAGTAGCACTATAAAATAAAGCACAGTAGTACATAACATTTTAAATGTCGCCCGTCCTTCTTCCTTCCACCTGTCTTACACTTTTTAGTTGAACAGTGCACCAGGTGCTCTTCTCCATAAAACTTTCAAAGCGGAGTTGAAATCAGATAGATGAGGCCATTGGTTACTCAATACTCCGGCTCCTAGTCCTATACCAATTAAAGGGAATTCTAGTCTTCTAGTTCACTCTTCAAACGTCCCCAACAACTCATACTTACTTACGACATCCGACTGCTAAAAAGGGTGGGGGTCCCGTGGGGACAATTAATTAGGATGATGCGCCCGGCACAGTGGCGGGCGCACCCTGTTTTTTTAAATTTAAATTCTGGTTGGCTTTGCTGAAAGCAATGCTAAAATGTTGTGCTGCTTTTCCAAGCACAACATGACGGGCCCCGCACGGAGCCTGTCACGTTTTGATTTGAAAGTCGGGGGGGTACCATAGCATAGGTAGGTACCCTCCATGGGGGCCCCCAAGCATACTCTGCAATGTGTGCATGCCTTTCCGTGGCAGACGGCAATGCCGCCACGCAAAGGCATTCCAAAATGCAGATTATATGGCTGGCGGTGTGGTGAGAGAGACACCACCGCCATATTGAACCCTTTTCCGCCTGGACATGTCTGAATATTTTCTACAGGGATGGCGGGAGGTTTGCCCCTGCGGTGACGGCAGTGAATTCCAGCCGGCCCGGCGGTGGCAATACGCCCACCATCCTAATGGGGCCCTAAGTCACAACTGTACAGTATACATATACACACAGTACACCCTTGCAGTGAGTGTGCTGTCAAGTTCAACAATAGTTAAGGATTATGAATCTAACTTACCACCGCCTGCCAATGGTGCTGCCACTCCCCCTACCGCTCCGTTGCTATCTGCAACTGCCGCATCCTGGCCCTCCGCGTCGCCTTCGCTGGCCCCGGCAATGGTGGTCGGTAGTGCGCCTAGAAAACATTACACATTTATTAGGCGTCATATACACCTCCCCCCTATTGATCAGTAGCAAGGTTGAAAAATGAGTTAATACTAACATACATCACTAGTACAAATCAGGTAGTAGTAGAGTAGACACTAATAGTTATATGATCATTGTAGCCTTTGCTTGATTAGCCCTAGCCATGCACATGTGACGTTACCTTTACCTTGCAGCTTCTTAAGACACCTTTGAGCCCACATGACCTGCCTCACACTGCTACTGTCTAGTCTACGCGCTGCGTACAAGCGGTCAACAAACATTAACAAGCCACTTTTTTAGGAAGAACTGGTGTACTACTGTTACTGTTAGTCCATATTGCTTATCCATAGATGCTACACTTTTTTGCACGGCTGAGAAATGCTTGCAAGTTGCAATATACTAACGCACACCATTTCTTTTTTCGCATTACAGACGCAAGATTCCCTTCTACGAACCAGAGCTTCTGAACGATGCACCAACTACCAGTACTAGGTTTTTCTGAGGTGAGGGGTCCCTTCACTCACATCTTCATTTATAAATTTATATAAACTAAATTGCTATGGGATGGTGGTGCTGCCTTCCACCACTGTTCAGTTATCATGATTTAATTCCCAACTGTATAAGTGTAACAATGTATATTGTTTTAATGTTATTGATTTGCCGGTTGGTACAGACCTTCTCAAATTGAAATAAACATTTTAAACTTACATAGACTTGGTGGTATTTGGTGTGGACTAACTTACACGCGTGAGCAAATTAAAGTAAGGGTGTGCATGTGAATTGCTTCCACGACAGAGGTTGGGTGTGTTATGTTCTGGGTTGTGTACTTGTTGGGTATCTTGGGGGGAGGGTTCCGAGACCTAATAGGTATGACAAGACAGTACTATAGTCAAGCAGTGGAATTGTGGTGGGTGCGGAATTTCTGATTGAGGTGTGCAAGGAAGGTCCAACCTACCATCACCAACATCCTATTTTCTGGTGCAAATGTATGTGCAAGATCCCTACAACAGTGGTATGTCCTATAGGGTATCATATCAAAATATTAAGAAATCTGGTAGGGCTGTTGTTGCTGTGAATTTTCAAAGCCTCAACATCAATAAGAGTAAAAGTAGTACAAGACAACGACCCAACGGATTGTACGAGCTACTGGTGAATATGAGTTTTATATTACAACCTTTCACAAAGAGTGGCACTGGCCACCTGGGCAAGACTAGCTACTACAGTACAGACAGACTGATAGTATGTAGTAGTAGTAGTAGTACTCAGAGTCATCATAGCGGAGGCAGGGATAAGATTTTTGAAACCGTACAGATCGAAGGATAATTGGTGGTAAAAAAATAGCATTTGGAAACACACTATAGTTCTGGAAAAATGGGGCAGTAAAAGTTATGGAATAAGAAATATTATTAAAAACAAGAAGACTTACTGGGGCCAGCAGAGGAGCCCTCAGCGGTGTCCTCCTGGTTGTGTTCCTGTCCCGCCGACTGCCCAGTCCCTGTCGGTCTGCCCCTGGGTGCTGATGAACAGGAAAGATATAAGAAAGAGACAAACATTGATGGATGGTGTCAAACAAATACAATATTTTTCAACAACGGTCAAAAAACACTTATGTAAACAACAATTGCAATAACTACATTGACCGATCTCACCTGGTCAGCATGTAATATCGGGGGATTCGCAGTTCGACTACTTAAGTTACTATTTATCAACAGTAATCCAGTCTTCCATTCTGATTCTAGAAAACTAAGTTACAACTAATCCTAAGTAGTAGTACAACGTACCACAACGTACCACCCAACCTAGCCCACCTATTCCAGGCATGCCAATTGTACATTAAGTATGCATTTCCACTGTATTCCTCAACAATGCGTATGGTCCAATCATGGAGGACACATGAACATGACTACATTTTTTGTATACACCAAATTTTGGTTTGATTGATGCTGATCTGCTTCTGCTAAGTAACTGCTAAGCCTACCTCCACTCATTGAACAAACTAGAAAAGGTTCTAAAGACTGCCGTACTAGCAGCACGTCACGTAACTGAGTGAGGGGGGGGCATCACGCATACCACTAACCAATTAGAAGCTCATACAAAGTACCTAAACCTAAGTATCAATCCGCCCCTATCTATTAGTGACAGGACAAAGTAAGGAGTGGACGTGAGTCACTGTAGCATTACGTAACTTAATTTCTCTAAAATAAACTCGTAAAGAATCACGCTAAGCAAACGCAAAGCTGCAAACAAGTAAGATTAGTAGTAGCGCAGAAGAGCACCTGTGTCATAATCACAGAAGACTTTTAAACGTTATTAACCTGGAATGTATTGTAAGCAGCAACATTCTAGCTGGTTGGAAGGAAAAAAAGATATTCGCAATATATAACATAGAGCAGAAGAACAGACACAAAGTTGTAATAATTAAATAGGTACTCACCAAGCCCCGGGACCTACACTCCTAGCAGGTCCAGCAGGTCCTGCTCATGGTCCAGGATGTCGGACCACCGGTGCGTCAGCTGTGCCTGGGTGCGCCGGACCCCAGAGATGCGCAACACTGCCCGGCGCACCTTCCCCCACCGCTGCCGACGCTCCCGGAGGCCGTACCCGGACCCAGGCCTGCCACCTGCTGCCAGGGTTGAGGGGAGGTGGCGCTGCACAAAGAAAATTAGTGCAGCCAACTCCACCTCCCCAAATAAGGCCCGTGCCTGCACCCCTTGTGGGCGCCGCCTTCCGTAAGGAAGGCGGTCGCGGCTCTGGCTGCGCCGGCGAACAGCCCTACCCTTGGACATGGTTCTGGGGACGGGGCGGGAAAGAAAAGGTAAAATAAATAAAGGAGTAAAGGAAATAAATAGCAGGCAATAGAAAGCGAAAAAGTAGCTAAAAAACAAAAAAAAAGTAGACAAAAACCAAAAATATAGAAGCAGGAAAATAGTTAGAGAAATAATAAGTAATAAAGATCCAAATGGCTATAAACAAAGGATTGAAAAGATTTAGGGAGGATTGAAAATCAGGCCCCAGAACCATGCAATAGAGTGAAAAACAAGATGGCCGCGCCCATTGCGACCACGTGCGCAAGTTTGCGCGATATTTTCTCCCCGAGCAAGCAAAAAGCAACGCGATCAAGTAAAAGCAGTCGCGAACAGGAAATATCGACCGCGAACAGGCGCGAACATGAATTGCGCGACCCGGAACAGGAAGTAAGCATCGTGAGAGGGCGGGACAAGTGAAAACAAGATGGCCGCGCCCGTGAGCAACCGCATGGGTAAGTTGGCGACCCGCGATCACGCAAAAAATACCGCGAACAGGCGGCAAAAAAACTTCCGCGTCTTCGTGATATTTCCGGCGTGTTTGCGGAGATTTTCTGAATTTTCGCGATAATTTGCTAAAGTTAATTTCGCAAATTCCGCCCACCCCTAATCGCCAGTAGGTAATCTCACCCGGGTGTGTCAAACGCCTTTTCTATGTCAAGCGACACCGGCAACTGTTCACTCATCTCATTCGAGGCAGCTCTCATCAGATGAATTAGCCGTGGTACGTTCAGAATGGTATCGCATTCTGGAATAAACCTACATTGATCAACATGCACTAGGGTGTTAGTAACAGGGAGCAGCCTATTGGCCAGGGCCTTCTCTACTATCTTATAGTCTACGTTTAAGAGAGAGTTTGGCCAATATGAGGGGACTTCGGGGGATCCTGGCCTGGTTTTCACACCTCTATCAGCGCATCTCGGAGCAAGTCTGGGAGCTGACCCTTCTACCTTTCTTAATTAAAAACTTCCAAGAGATTCTGGGAAAGGTGTGCACTGAAAGTGGATAATGTTCTATTGTGAGTCCACCCGTACACAGAGTTTTATTTCAGGCAACTTGGATGATAGCCACCCGTATCACATCAATTTGAAGGGGCTCGTCCAGTTCCGCACATTGGAGCGGAATCAATCAGGGTAACGGTAGCCCATGAAGAAACCCCTTGAACCTGTCAACAGGAGAGGAATGTCTATAGCCACATACAGGGAGCGATAGTACACTGCAAAAGCGGCATTAATGGCCACTTGTGTATTAACCACTGTGCCACCTCCCAACTTCACTTCTCCTATCGATGGGAGTTCCTGGTCCTCTTTAACTAGCCACTCCAAAAGCCTACCTGAGCTATCTACTTCTGCATTGAGAAGGGCAAGTCAGTGCCTATAGTCATGTTTCCCCACCCATGCCTCTAGATCCCTGTGACTCTTTCTCAGCTGCTTGTGTCTTTCTGTCCTGTCAGCCCACCATGACACCTCAGTCCATGTCAAGAAGGGCCCCTTCATATAGTGGCAATGCATTGCCCTCTGATGACCACCTTCTGGGCATTCCACTCCAGCGCTCTGGAGGGGGTGGTGCCCATGTTAAGTTAAAAATATTGGATAATATGTAGTGTTAGGGCCTCCCTGAAGAGTCCCTCCCTGTAAAGTCATCAGCAGTGGGCAGTGATCTGAGAGGGTACATGCCAAGGACTCCATCATAGTTTTCTGCATTTCCCATGGTTCATTGCAGAGAAAAAGATCAAGCATGGTTTGGAGGTTATGGACCATGCAATAAATGAAGAAGTCACTGGTGTCTGAATGGTGCAAGTGCCACATATCAAACACGTTCTTAACCATCCAGTGGCGAAAGTATTGTGACACCCTGACACACATAGCACCGTTCAGATGAGAGGTGGAGCAGTCCTGTAGAATATCCGGAACACAATTAAAGTCTCTCCCAGATATACTGTGATTGTGTAAGTCCCAGAAAGGAGCTGGGGTGAGGAGACTTTAAAAAAGTGATTACTGCTGGAGCATAAACAACCACCAGATGAGGCGGGCGCCGTCAATATGTCCTTGAACTCAGTGTCAACTCTGTGTATGTCTTTCACAAATGGGACCCCCAGGGCAATCCATATCATGACCTCCTTGCATATGCCAGTGTCGCAGTGCCATACACTTGTCCCCTCCAATTTGCATGTTCTTTTTGTAACTCTGCCTGTGGCAAATGCATCTATAGAAAAAAAGCTATGCATGTGCAGTGGCGCTTAAGATACGTATGAACCCAGAACCTCTTTGAGGTTGTGGCCATGCCCTTCATGTTCCACGTCAGTAAGTTATAGTGTGGGGTAGTGTGGCCTGTAGGTGTGCCCATTGGGTATGGTGGTAAGTAGTGCTGCATTGCGTTCCGTGATTCCCATTCCCCACAACTCCAGTGTGTGGGTCCCTCCCAATGCCCCATCGACAATCAAGAGTCCTGTGCAGTACAGGGCCATGCCACAGAATTATATGTAGGAAACTTCATCTGTGTGTCGAAAGAAAACACAAGATTTGTAACCCCATCTCCATGACCAGGAATCCTCTGAGTGACCAGGCTCAACCATCCAATGAATGAACAACAACCAAAGAGAAATGTGTAATAAAATACATGTCCTTTTTTGAGAGGTCAGGGCTCATGGACACACAGGCCCTCTCCAATGAGCTGGCCGTCCAACCCTGTCTCATAAGGCCCCAAGGTGTCTCCAATAGTTACCAATGAGCAGTCCACACCACTTCTCACACAGCAAAGAACAAACCCCTCATAGCAGATCATCCATCAGCCATGGCGTGAACTCAGGCTCCTGGGAGTCCTCCCCAGCAGAGGCCATGGAGCTATTAGTATTCGACTGTCAGCGGCACAGTCTCACCGCAACACCTCAAAAGAGTTCTGGCCATATTGCAGTACAACTTCCCCTGCCTGTGCTCGCTCCCTGGCTTCCTGTGCTGTGAAGGGGCAGCACTGGGTTCCCTGCTCCTCCTATGCCTCAGTTGCGACGTCAGCCATTTACCAGCGTTCCGGTCATCTGATGTAGGGTTTGCAATTCCCTTAGCATGTAACCTGGGTTTTGCATCTCCAGGAGTCAAGAAAGAATGGGTTCACTGATCATTCATCACTTTAAGTTTAGCAGGATAGAGAAGAGCATACTTTGGGCCTAGCTTCCGTAAGCGTTGCTCGACCACCATATGCGAGTTGCGAAGATGCTGCACCTCCACAGTAAAATCCGGGTAAGCAGTGATGCTGCTGCCCTCTTAGTGCCAGGGACCTTTCATCCAACACAACAGCAAAATCAAGTCACTGTCACTATAATTAAGTAGTTTAACAATTACAAGACTCGGACGGGTCCCTGGTGGCGGCGGCCTCCTAGGTAGACAATGTGCTTCTACACAGAGAAGAATGTGGGTACATTGCCTGTCAGCACTTTGGTCATCAACCACTGTTCAAGGATGAGTTCCATACTTAGGCCCTCCAGCACCTCAGAAATCTCAAGAAGTGGACATTATTATGCCTCGAGCAGCCCTCTGCATCCTCCGATGCAGAAAGGTCACCTCTGCCCTCATGTCCTTTAGTTGGGTTTGGAATTCCTGCTGTGTGGGTCGCATTGTTTTTAATGTGGATTCATCATCATCCACACTTTCCACCAGTTTGCTGTGATCCATACAGAGCAGGTTCACATCCAAGAAGACTGCATGGATCCTGGTTTTCAGCGCAGCTTATGTGTCCAGAATTGCATGCAATACCTATTCAAACTGGACAGAGTGACTATGGAGAGTGGCCCAGAGTGCCAACTCCATAATCAGGAGGGGCAGAAGGGCCTGCTGCATCCCCAATGCCTGTGGTGGGTTTCTTATCAGGATTGGGTTTCACAATCATTGCAGCATTGGTATCAACCCCAAGTGGATGCTCTAGCAGGTTCTAGACAATGAACCGTCGCCCCTGACTCTCTGCCAGGTTCGATCTGCGGGTGAGCGCAGTGCAATGCTAGAGATGCATGTGGTGTTCGCTGGGCCCCCTCAAAGGAACTGAATGTGAAAGCTTGTGGATTGTTATCAAAAATGCAAAATAATGCTATAACCTGCAATCAAATAAAAGGCAACTTTTGTTGATCAGTGGCTAAAGAGTAACTCATGAAAAGTAAGGGATAAGAGCTATTACAGCCTATGCAAAAGCCCTAATATTTGGTATCCCCATATTAAGAGATGTTAGAAAATTTAAAGAAGGCTGCTAGTTGGCAGAAAAATACTGTGCTCACCCAGCCAAAATAAGAACATGTCAAATTGAATCCTGATAAAATCTAACCAGAGAAACATAGAGGATACCAAATATTATAGGCGGTAGAGTCCATTATATATGGTATCCCCTAAAGTAAACAGATCTGAAGTTTTGGGGAATTACATAAAAAATGTGAAAAGATACTGTAGTCTGCTATCAAATACATGGCAACTTCAACTGGGGAATGGCTAATGGGTAACTCGAGAGATGTAAGGGATACGAGACATTACAGCAATGCGTGAGCCATAATATTTGGTATCCCCATAGTAAACAATGTCGGAAAGCAAAAGGGAGGGTGCTATTTGGCATAAAAATACTGTGCTCACCTATCCAACATAAGGCCATGTCAAATTGAATCCTGGCCAGTTCTAACTTGAGAAACATAGGGGATACCAAATATTACAGACGTTATAGGCCATTATGTTTGGTATCCATATGAGAACCGGATGTAAAATCTTATGGAATGGTATACAAAGTATGAAAAAATACTGTCGTCTGCTATCAAACAAAAGACAACTTCAAGTGGTCAATGGCTAAAGGGTAACCATGGAACGTAGGGGATACGAGATAATACAGCAATGCGTGAGCCATCATGTTTTGTATCCCCATAGTAAATGATGTTGGAAAGGAAAAGGAAGGGTGCTTTTTGGCATAGGAATACTGTGCTCAACCATCCAACATTAGACCATGTCAAACTGAATCCTGGTAAGTTCTTACCTGAGAAAGGGATATCAAATATTATAGGCGGTGGAGTCCATTATATATGGTATTCCTTAAAGGAAAGATGTGAAGTCTTGGGCAATTATATAAAAATGTGAAAAGATACTGTAGTCTGCTATCAAATACATGGCAACTTCAACTGGTGAATGGCTGAAGAGTAACTCGAGAAACGTAGGGGATACAAGATATTACAGCAATGCGTGAGCCTTAATATTTGGTATCCCCATAGTAAACAATGTTGGAAAGCAAAAGGAAGGGTGCTATTTTGCATAGATATAGTGTGCTCGCCCATCCAACATAAGGCAATGTCAAATTGAATCCTGGTAACTTCTAAACCGAGAAACGCTGGGGATACCAAATATTTTAGGCCGAATAGGCTATTATATTTAGTATCCCCTAAGGGTATCGGATGCAAAATCTTGTGGAATGATGAACAAAATGTGAAAAGATACTGTAGTCTGCTATCAAATAAAAGGAAATTTCAATTGGTCAATGGCTAAAGGGTAACCCATGAAAAATAGGGTATACGAGATATTATGGCAATGCGTGAGCCATAATATTTGGTACCCCCGCAATTAGTGATGTTGGAAAGCAAAAGGAAGGGTGCTATTTGGTATAGAAATATCTTGTTCCAGCAACCAACATAAGGCGAAGTCAAATTGAATACCGGTAACTTCTGACCCGAAAAACTCTGGAGATAACAAATATTATAGGCCGTATATGCTATTATAGTTGGTATCCCCTAAGGGTACCGGATGCAAAGTCTTGTGGAATGATGTACAAAATGGGAAAAGATAGTGTAGTTTGCTATCAAACAAAAGGCAATTTCAACAGGTCAATGGCTACAGGGTAACCCATGACACATAGGGGATACAAGATATTACTGCAACGCGTGAGCCAAAATACTTGGTGTCCCCATTGTAAATGATGTTGTAAAGCAAAAGGAAGGGTCCTTTCTGGTATAGAAATACTGCGCTCCTCCATCCAACATAAGGCGATGTCAAATTTAATCCTGGTAACTTCTAACCCGAGAAACGCTGGGGATACCAAATATTATAGGCCCTATCAGCTATTATATTTGGAATCCCCTAAGGCAGTGGTTCCCAAACTGTGCGCTGCGGTGCCCTGGTGAGCCGTTACAAGTAGGCAGGGGCGCCGCGCACCATGTGGGAAAGATACCATGTGGCCGTGTGCTGAGGGAGCTTGGAATCGTGCTGTTGTGAGAATGTGGGCTCGTAAAAAAGTGTGCATCTTTCGTCACCCTAGCTTTCAGCCTGAAGGCTGCAAGTGAAGCTTATTCCAGCCGCAGCAAAAAACAGGGGTGAGTTACAAATACCTCCTTCATAATGGTTTGGTCCAGGAGCGCACTGCCCCCTACGGGCGTATGTGCTTTCGCAGCCATGATTGACGTGCGTTATTGCTGTCCATGTTCTGCTAGCGCCTCTGGGGACCCTCTTCACTACAAGAGGGTAAGAGGGCTGACACTGCTCTGATGAACATATTGCATTCACATTCATTTATATTAAAATAGTTGAAAAAGTAGCATTTCTCTTATGACAGTCTTATACCGCAACACTTTCTTGGTGCAGGTATGGTGTACAAGTGGCCTCCCAAATTAAATGAGTATCAGTATCTTATCTGGAACTGGTACTACCCTATTGCTTGCACTAGCATCGCAGCGCTGATATAAGTTCAGCTCAGACTGCAGCAAACTGGGCATCGGAGAGGCTGTTAAATCACCCCAGACTGGGCCACATGTGTTTTATTTCTGAGAAGAGGAGTGCGGCAGAGGGATGAGAAATACAGGAAACTAAAAGTGACACCAAGACTTTCAGTCTGAGAAAACAAGGACAAACAGTAGGTGGAAGAAGGAATACACGGGGGTAAAACAAAGTGTGAAAGAATCAAACAACAAGAGGTGGAGAAACAAAAAGGAGGAGGGAATCAATAGAAGATGCTTTTAGCAGGATTTTTTATAATTGAAAGTTTCACAAAGCGGCATTAACTGACCATAAAACAGATACAGCAGGGGTTGCAACAATGCAAGCTTCCTATAATGCACAGAACAGGCACGCATATAGCTGCTCTTTGGCTCTTTTTTTTTTAGCTTTTATTAGTGCATTCTTGGCCTTGTAGTTTGTCGTTTTTACATTCCTTCATCTGCTTCATCCCAATTAATTTCAGGGAGTACTCCTGAGGTCGGGCTTATATCCCCCCGCCGGTAAGAAAATGGTGGGGAGCCGCGGAAATCTGCCAGTTAGGTCAAGGGAGCCACAGGTCAAAAAAGTATGGGAACCACAGATGTAACACAATATAAAATGCCCATGTTTTATCTTGTAGCTGGAGAGAAGAATTGTTAAACTGCGGGCCATTCGGAAGGAAAGCTGTACATTTCTTATACCCATGGACTTTGAACAAATATGATGGCTGCACTCACACAAAGCAAAACAGGAAAAGCCATTTTCTTTGCATTCCGTTTTTTTTTCATTCACCTGTGTTAATGCTCCAATAATCATTGCAATAGGTGCTCTCCATTTTTCTCCATTAGTGTATTGTATAATAAAGATTACTGGGACCATATTGTCATGTTTTTTGATTTCTCAGAATGAAGGTGGAGGGCACCACCTAATCAATCCCCTGCTGGGACTATGGCACTTCTATGCAGCTTTCAAACTGACCTACACCAGTGCTTAATTTGTGCCACTGTTTGCGGGTGCTCAGCACTGGCACGTATTTGGAAACAACAGCATGTGAAAATGAGAGTCCACCACATGGTTGTGCTGTGTGTCTATTGTTTTATAAGAGTTCATTAGCGGGGCAGAAAACCATTAAAAATGTCTTAAAATGACAAACCTGGGTCTTCAAGCTGCAGTGGGCTCGTGAAATGTCTTAGGCCTTGGCACTTATATTTTTGAAATATTAAGCACTGACTCACACAATGCAAAACCCCACGGGTAAGTCTGTGGGATCCATGTTACATTTCTCCACTCCGCAGGCTCGCAGGTCATCAAGGTTGGGGGCTAAACAAGATTTACATAAAGTTCCAAAATCTCTGGGTTACATCAATGGAACAATACTTGTTGGTTCAAGCACTAAAACAGGTGATGTTTTTACTTTATTTGCTATTAATTTAAAAATGCTTCTTTGTTTGGTGAATATTGTTTTTAATCCACAGCATTAAAGGAAATAACTTGAAGTTCAACTGCATTTAATTTGTCTGTGCATGGAAACATACGCACACACACTCATAGACAATTTAGGTCTGATCCAGATGTCCTGGGATGAGATACTGAAGGAGTCTGATTCCCGGTACAATTAAACACTTCTGCACCTCCTCATGATAGCCCAGATGATAGCCTACACATGTGAGACTACCGCAGTGTGCTGCCCTACATTTGCATGTTTCTCTGGCTTATCTGATAATGAGATAACAAAGGCATCTCACACAAAAGAAGAAGTCACAGCTTCTGGAAAGGAAAGGGGCCTGGGGAAAATCTACAACTGATAACTGCTTTGTCACACTGCACCTGGGTTAGGACAGCGCTAGCGCCTCGTGAGCGCTATATTTGGACTGCCTGTATTTCCAGGAGGTGAGGAGTGTGGGCACTATTCCCTCGGGTGGGACCCTGGGACTGTGAACTGTCTAGCGCCTCGTGAGCGCTGCCTCCAGCACCTTCCCATGAGAAGAAGGTGCGTGGGTCCTGCAGCGCTGTGCTGCCAGAGCGCTATATTCGCAGTGACTGTGCTCTGCCGGCTGTCTAGAGCCTCGTGAAGTGCTACAGCTGTTTTCCGGCCCCCAGGACTCTCAGTCCTGCATTCCTGGACTTAGCGCTGCAACATGGGCATCTGGTCGCTTTAGAGTCCCAGAGTGGGGCTCCTCCGGTGCAGTGACGCTAAAGGCTCATCTGCAATGTTGGTGGCGTTCGCAATGCGTACAGCTTTCCCCTAATGTTGCTACGGCTTGTTCTGAATGTAAGGAACTGTTCTGCCAGCAGAACCTAATCTTGCACAGTTGAGAACTGTTTTTGTGCGCCCCAATACTGCCCACCTGAGAGACAGCTACTTCCAGGGAGTGGTGGCAATCTTTGCAACGTGTGTGCATGTATGAGGTTCACCCTTCTGACTTGAGGCCTAATGCATTTCTACGCGCAGGGTAATCCTGCCATGATGTTCATGTTTTCATGCTAATGAGAAATGCCCTAATGATGCCTAATGTACCTGCAAAGATTCATGCCTAAGGGGTTTATACCCCAGGATTGGTGCTTAGGGTAGTTGAGGACGCCTAATGCTATGATGTATGCCTAACGTGTTGTTACCCTAAGGTTGTTGCTTTCATGCCCAGGTGTAGTTACATAGGTTACACCTAATATGTCTTAAACTTCATGCTCCGATGCCTATTGTTGCGCCTAATACATCTATGCTGATGATTTACTGCCTAATGTGTTGCTCAGGCTTTGAGGCTAAGGAGGGTGCCCTGGGCCCACATGTTTATGCCCCATGCTCAGGTGTTCATGCACACTGTGAAGTATGCGGATAGAAGACATACTGTGTTCTATATCCAAGAGTTAGGCCTAGTGCTTCCTTGCTTTGATGTTGATATGATGATGCAGGGATGTTTTCCTTCTAGGCCTCATGTGTAGGTCCCATGCTGAAGGTCTGCACGTTGTGTTTTCGCGCCCTAGGAGGTGCTGTGTTCCTGCCTAATATCTTTTTCCCAAAGGTTGGCGCTGCTGATCCCGGGCCTGAGTGGGGTTTGTGTTAGGTGCACCCATGCTAATGTTTTCCTGCTTACTGATGCCCTGCGTAAGGTTCTCGGCCCAAGGCCTACTTATTATATGCGTAAAGTGATGTATGCAAATATGTTATGCCTAATACTTTTATGCTGATTGAAATGTATGCGTAACATATTCATGCCATGATGTTTTCTTTCCAGGCTTGCGCATAATGTGTTTATATGCTGACCTGACATTTTCATTCTAGGCTCATGGCTAATGCCTCATACCACGATATGTTTTATGCCTACCGAGAGGCAGAGATGTTTTTGTTTCATGCCTAATGCCAATTTGACATAGGCCTAAAGCGATTTATGCTACATGCAGGGGTTTGCCAGCAGCGACTGGCGGTTACATGTTCATTGATGGACTCCACATTTACTATTCTGTATCCTTTGTGTTGGTTCTGGCAGCGGCCCGATTGTTGCTGCCCTGAATATAGTCCCCCTGTGAATTATTACCCGGTGCTGGCTGGCACAGTTTATCTGCACCTGTGATTCCCTTCTGATGTGTTTATTTTACAATACACATACTGTTTTTCACCTAAACTGGTGTGGTCTCTTTTTGTAGTGTGCCTCGTGTGTCGCCTGAGTGTGCTGCGTGGATGCTTTACACATTTCCTCCGGAGTTTGGCCCACCCGCTCTGCACCACGCTACCCCGTGTCTAACAAGCATGAAAAGTGTTCTGCTGGCTGGTAGCAGGGGGGCTGCACAAAGTGCCCCACCAGCAGGAGAGGAGCACCAGGAACCACATGGGAGAAAAGGCTGGTGAAGGGAGCAAGAACAATCCAGCTCCAATGCAATGTGCCTTTTTAGAGGCTAGTAGGCCTACTAGGAATGCTCCCGGTGGCTAGGCTTGCACGCCCAAGATGAAGTCAATTGGCTCAATGTGGCCAGAGGTATGCCCATGTAAAGATTTGCCTGTAGGAAAATCGATAACAAAGGAAAAGGGGTGCTTGGCTCTCCATAGCTATTTCCAGAAGTATCACTGGGTGGACCAGGGACTGGGGGTTGGTGCAACATAATTTTATTGCTTTATGGGGAGGTGGGCGTGTGTGTGGCCTCTCTCCCTGAGCCTCTTTTGGCCCCAGGGTCTTCAGACCCCAGGGCCTCCTGCAAGTATTTTGGTCCCAGGGACCTCATACACTGGGATAGAGAAGGCCATAGTCCTTGGAAGCGATGCGGACTGCCTCCTGTGCCTCCATGCCCATGTCTGGTTGGCAAAGGGCCTGCATCTGCAGCACCTGCCCAGGCGGCATGCTGGTGCAGAGGAGAGTGCACTGCCTTTCCCCAACTTCTGGAGCATGAGTGCGGGCAGGAAGAACCAGGAACCAGTGCGGCAGCACAGGAGTAAGCTTGCCGCACTGACAGAACAAAAAGCAAAAGGCATGTGGGGCCTTGGCAAAATACACATATGGCATCAGGGGGCCTTACTTGTTCGCAGAGGGCAAAATAACTCTAATTTCCCATTCAGTGATACAGACATGGAGTGCCCCAAAATGCCCTACATGGCTTATTTACCTACTTTCTTGGTGCTTGCAATGGCCCCGAACTGGGCAGAAGCAGTACCAACACATTTAAAAAGTTTTGTGTGGGCTGTTGGAGGTGCAGCAGTCCCTCCCCAAGAATTTTCATAAAACTTGCTCTAAGTCTCTAGGGGCATTGAAAATATCTCCTCCCGGCCAGGTTTATCATTTACTAAACTACTCCAAAAGGTAGAGCTTTTGCTCTTGGTCTCTGGAATGTGTATTTCTCATGGTCGCTCCTATGGCTCCATTGTATGGTCTGAAACACATAAAGAAAGACTCTAAAACATGTGTTTGAGATTGATTTGAATATTAATGCTTTATGGGTAGATTTATTGAAAAAACAGTACAATGCATATACTTCTGATGGATGCATTTGAAAATGATTATTGATCCCATTGATTTTAATGGTGGTATATTGCTAAAGTATAACATGGTTATTGTTATTATGGTAATAAGACCCTGACAGTAGATGTCCATGAATTTAGCCTTTCTGCTAAAAGACATTTGTAACTGTTTAAATGCCTCCGCTGAAGTGGAAGATCTCCTGTGCTGTGATCCTGAGAGAGGGGCAGACACATAAACAAGAAATAAGCCTTCTTTCCAGAGTGCCGGCTGCCTGAAAAGAAATGTAGATCTGTGTAGTTGGTTAATCTGTAATTGTAAAGGCTGCTTGAGAGCTTTGGAAGTGGTGTTAATTGATGGAGACACTTTAAGCTTCATGAAGACATAGATTTATTCTTTTGTAGAGCTATTGGTAGGAGTCTTCCAAGCTGAGTTGTTGAGTGCGTAGTTTTAATAGACAGTTGTCAAACTATTTACACTAAGTGTAATCTCTATATTACTAAAATGTACTCCTTGAAAACACTTTTTTGATTTTTTTTAAAGTTTAATAATGCTTTATTCAGACGTAAATATGAACAATGTGCAATTACATCGAACAAAGTACTGATCTGTAGAACAATCCAAGTAAATGTAAGAGCAAGTACTAAGGTACAATATAACAATCTGATAATAAAGAGAGGAAAATAAGCCTTTAAAAGATTGGCAAGTTAAACAGATCTTATATTATAAAAATTTGGACTTGAAAAACTTGAATTGTAATACACAACTATGATGCTACAACAAATGCATTTTAATCTTTTATAAAGGTAAAAGTAAAGGTAAGAGAGGAAAAGAAGAGAAGAGAAAAGAAGGAAGAGACAAAGAAAAGACATAAGAATAAGAAGGGAGAGGAGAGGGGGAAATATAATGTACTGTAAGGTTGAACCAGCGAGTGTCTATCATCTATGGAGTTTTATAAACGGATGGTAATTAAACAATTATATTTTAAGGAGGTTCGTAGTTGCAAACTTTAATGACGGGTGGATTCATACATCTGGATAAAAATGAAGTAAGAGGTGACTATAATAAATCTTTTCTAGTTTTTAAAGGTATAGATGTGGCATGAGCTCGATCTAACGGGTGATGATGACATAACGTGTTCCACCATGCCATTTAAGAAATTTTTGTTGTATTCTTCCAAATAGAGGTAATTATTTGAAGAGCTAAGGCAAACAATAAGTCAACTAATTTTCAAACCGAATGCTGAGAAGTCCAAAGGGGGATGCACTGCCCAAAAATACATGTGTAACATCAAAAGGGAGAGACACTGATAAAATATCATTCATTTTGTGACAAATCTGTAACCAGAACTTTTTAACAAGAGGACATTCAAAAAACATATGAAAAAGATCATGAGTACATGACCAACAATTAGTATTACTTTAAATGTATATAAGCTTGTGGGTGTGATAAATAATCTGTTATAGAAATAATATAGTTTTGTGTTGTGCTCGCTGATAAGGACAAGGTGTGAATCTTAGCCCATAATGATTTCCAAGTAAGAGCTGAAAATTATTGATGTTACTCTGATTCCCATACAAGTTATATTTTATGCTTTGAAAAAGATTTAGAGGAACCAAGCAATAACTTTTATATGTTGGAGGCCTTCAGTTGTGTAGAAAAATCTATTGAGGAAAAAGAGGGCTGTTTGTCTGTAGCTGGAAGAGTTTGCTGGGAAGTATATATAAGAAAGAGAGGTCTAAGAAGTTGAAATTGAGAAGCGTATTTGTTAGATATATGAAATTTTCCTTGTATCCTAAAAAAATCTAATAAAGTGCCATTAGAGAAAAGTTGTCAGATGACAATAATGCCTTTGTTAATCCATTCTTTCCACCCAAGAATCCTATTGTTTGATGTAATATTTGTGTTATACCAGATTGGGGTTTGTAAAATATTTTCAGAAATGGAGTTAAAGGAAGTGATCAAAGGTTTGCTAATAGCTATTGAATGGGTAAGTATGGGGGAAATTAGACCTCTTGGGGGTTGAGTGATACGAATCACGTCTTTGAAAGTAAAAGGGGAGAATTGTGCATGTTCTAATTGACCCCAAACTGTGCATGAGTCTATGTGATTTTCAGAAAGGGAAACCCAACTATGTTTCAATGTGAAAGCGGAGTGATATGTTCTAATATTAGGAAAATTAACCCCACCGAGGTCTTTTGGGTGTTGAAGTCGTGCTAAAGCAATGCGGGGTTTGCGTTGGTTCTATAAAAATTGAATTAAGGAACGATTAATGATTTTAAAGAAATTAAGTGGGAGGGAAATAGGGAACATTGACAAATAGAAATTAATAATAGGTAATAACATCATTTTAATTGTGGCTAACCTACCCCACCAGGAAAGACAATGGGGAGACCAACCATCTATTAGTGCATTAACTTTAGACATAATTTCATTCCTGTTGATTTTAATAGTGTCCTTAATATTATTACTATAAAGAATGCCTAAGCATTTAATACCTTTTGAACTCCATTTGAATCCAGAGTCCTTAAACATATGAGGGAGACAGTATTTATTCAGCTGTAATACTTCTGATTTATCAATATTCAATTTATAAACTGAGTAAGTATACAACAATGAAAAGAATTCCGGCAAAGACATAGTGGGGTTAGATACATATAATAAAATATCATCTGCGTACGCAGTGCATCTTGTATTCACATTTTTTAACTGAAAACCAGGAAAAATAGAAGAACTTTGAATTGTTTCCAAAAAGGGTTCTAGTGCTAAGATAAATATTAGGGGAGACAATGGGCAGCCCTGCCTAGTACCTTTATGGATGGGGAAGTATTTTGATTGTTTACCGTTGACCCAAATAGATGTAGAAGGATTAGAGTATAATAACTTAATGTATTGGATGAAGTGGGGTCTAAAAACCATGCCATTTCAAAGCACCAAACATAAAATCCCAGTTCACTCGATCAAAAGCCTTCTCTGCATCTAGTGTTATGGCAGCTAATGGAGAACTAAGTTTAGTGCTAAATGAATAATATTAAGAAAAGTTCTTGAGTTATCTGAAATGGATCTTCCCTTAACAATACCAGACTGGTGCATATCTACTAAATCAGGAATAACAGAGTTAATCCAAAGGTCCAATAATTTAGCGAAAATCTTGCAGTCCGTATTAGTAAATGAGATAGGTCTATAAGTGCTACACTGAGAAAGGTCTTTATCTTTTTTAGGGATTAAACATAACATGGCCTGAGTGAAAGAGCCCTGTGTACAACTAGCATTCAAAAAATTATTAACAAGAGATAATAGCTTAGGAATTAAAAGGTATCTAAAGTGTAAATAAAAGCGTACAGTAAAGCCATCAGGCCCAGGTGTTTTATACTTGGGAAGCTGATTTATGGGGATTAATAATTCTTGTTCAGATAAAGGTGTATCTAGGGAAGATAAGTCTACACTTTTATTTGGGTCTTTGGGGATTGACTGATAAAAAGTATCTAGTTGTTCAGTGGAGGGAGATGATTCCGGGGTATATAGGTTTTTATAATAATCAGTAAAGCATTCTAAACTTTTTGAGTCACTAATATGCCGGACCCCAGAGGGATCAGTGATGGCAACAATCTTAGATTTCTGTTTTAACATTTTCAGGTAATTTGCCAAAGATTTGCCTGCTTTATTACTGCCTCCATACATTTTTGCATTAAATCGAAGTAGGGTACCACAATCATCATCCAAAGATTGTTTTTTGTATTGCAACTTGGACTTAATGAGTTTAGCTAGCGTTTCACAGTTATTGGAGGAAAACTACTCGTGTTCCAAGGTCTTAATCTGATTTAAGAGTTTCTTGGAATCTTTAAGAAGTCTTTCCTTTTTCCTAGCTCCATAATCGATTATCAAACCTTCTGCAATTGCTTTAAAAGCGTCCCAAACAAAATTCGTCTGTGTATCTGAGGGAAGGTTGTTTGTGAAATATTCCTGTGTAAAGTTGCGAATTGTTCTGTAAACTGTTGATCCAATAAAAGGGAATTATTAAATCTCCATCTGCGAGTGGAGGAGATGGGACTGTTATAGTCAAAATCAGCAATAACTGGTGCATGATCAGAAATAAGACTCAATCCTATTTCTGCATGTATTAAAAACTGAAGTGTATGTTGGGTAAAAAATACATAGTCTATTCTAGAATGGGACCTATGAACGGGAGAAAAAGTAAATTCCAAAACATCAGGGTGGACTGCTCTCGAGACATCAATTTTGTGGAAGGTTTTATGCATTTGAGAGGGGACAAATTTAGTTTGTGAATTACGGTCTAAAGGTGGGTCCATAAACTGATTGCAATCACCACCAACTATTACATTTTCTGAGGCATGAGAGGATAGCATAGAAGAAAAGTTATTCCAGAATGTTAGATCTACTCCATTTGGCCCATATATATTGCAAATTGTGAATTTTGTATTATTTATGTTCACTTCGAGGAGAAGCCATCTTCCAGCATCAACTCTGAATTCATTTGTCAACTGAATATTTAGCGATTTATTAAATAATATGAGAACACCATTTTTGTTTTGCACAACAGGGGAAATAAAAACATTCCCAAACCATTGTCTCTTAATAGAATTATATGTCTTGTTCCTTATGATGTGTTTCTTGGAACAAAGCAATTCAATCTTGACAAGTGGGTCAAAACTCTTTGTATTTTAACCGGGTTACGAATACCTTTAACATTCCATAACACCACACTTAAGTTATTCATTAGGATAAAGGTAAGAAAAATGTCAAGATTAAAATTGTAAAACTTTTAACATGACATAAATGAGTACTAGAATATATGCATCAGTTAGCCGACTAAATACTAATAATACAGACAATACAGGTCTGGATATACATAAAAACTGACACACATAAAGCTGATATTTAAGTAAGAGAGTTGAGAAAATGTGAGGAAAGGAATAAAAGAATGAATAAAATATACAACAGACTTACCAAGATTGATCCGGTCAAATAGGGAATAGTAAAAGACATCAAGAACTACATTAGAAAAGAAAAAGCTTGCCATAGCAGATTGTAAAAAGGGGGGGAAGGAAAGAAGAAAAAGAGCAGAGGTAAGAGTTTGGAGAAAAAATATGAGAAAAAAGGAGAACATAGTCTCCTCTGAGAAATGTAGTCAAAATAGATGACAAAAAGCCTAAGGACTTTAGCCATAGTGATCAGAGATAGCAAGGACAATACAAATGAAAGGGGGGGACAAAAAGGACAGACACCACTCCAATGAGAAACACTAAGAATAGACAACTAAGATGTCAGCAAATAGTGGGAGGACAATATTAATGAGAAAGGAGCTGAAAAAACACAGCACGAGGGGACTTACCATACATATGGAAGACAATGCAACCAGATGAAACATGGTCGATGGAACTTATGTACGATGAGAACAGAGACAACATCAGACATCATATGAATGAAAAACCTGTGATAAAAACAAGAGAGAAAAGTAATTAGGTTTTACTTAGTTCCATTTCTTCTGCTTTATGCATATGTATACATTTTTTAAGTTCTGCATGATCTTCAAAGGTCATTGTTCTGTCTTTGTATGTAACTTTGAAAAAACATGGATGAATGAGGCCATAACGAGCAGTCATAGAACGGAGCATAGGTCTGAGGTCCAGATATTCTTTCCGGCGATTGGCTGTGGGTTTTGAAACATCTTGACTGGAAAAGATTTTATGACCCGACCAAAGCATCTGCTTACGTTGTTTGGCTGCAGCAAGAGTCGCCATTAATTCCGAATATAAAAGAAAATAGGTAATGATTCCTCTTGGTTTATTTGAAGCTTCTGCAATGTGAGGACCGATCCTGTATGCACTCTGGATATTAAGGTCTATAGATTTTGATAAACCAACAATTTGTGGGATATGGATCTTCAAGAAAGAAATCATGTTGTTGCCTTCGAATCCTTCCGGAATACCATAGACTCTTAGGTTGTTACGTCTATTTCGATTTTTCAAAACCTCCGTTGTTTTCTTCAAATGAGCAACCTCTTTATATATGACACTCACTTTGGCGACAACATCTTGCGCATCACTAATTCTTTATTCAACGTCGGTGAGCCTTAAATCAAAACCAGACCATTTCTCTTCAATTCTTTGAAGTGTCGCAGTGGTATTTACCATAAATGGATGGACTTTTCAATTCTTCCATAATATCCTCTAAGGTCAAGGGTAGAGGCGATTTATTCGGGGGAAGAAGAGTCTTTTTTAGCCCTTTTATTGGTGTTACTAGCAGTCTCTTTACGGCCGGTAACGCTGGAACCAGAAGATACTTGTGATTTGCTTGAACTCGCAAAATCCATTTTCATGGCAGACAAGAGAAAATTCAGCCACTTAATAAGGATATTTTTAAAAAGAAAAAGAGGAAACCTATCTCTGAGCACAGAAGAATAAGCTCTAAAAGTAGAGAAAGGTCATGGCAGAATTATAATTCTATCAAATTTGAGGTAAAAAGTCTTCCCATCGAGGCAACTCTTGAAGTAAAAACAAAATGGCGGCCAAAAATAGAACTTTCCAGAAGTGAGAGGTAGGGTTCCAGCAACTGTCACTTTGATCATAGAATAAGTGAGTAAAAGCCTTTTCACTCCTGGGGCTTTCAAATCTGCTTACAGATGCCTTAATAAATAAGAGCACACTTCAAGTCGAAACAGCTCTCCTCAAAAAGCAACATCGGTTAGTCAAGCATGCCACAATCCCTCAGTGCTGAGTAATTCCAGGGAGATTCCCATAATGATAAAAAACAATGCTGTCTGGCTGCAATATGGGTATTTGAAGTGCTACATCTGGTGAGGAGAATGAGAGTCTAAGCTCTCAAAATGCTGCATCTTGTGAGTAAACGAGAGCACAGACTCTCAAAATGCTGCAACTGGTGAGGAAAATGAGAGTTCAGGCTCTCAAAATGGCAGCCGGGACACGGAGCGCACTGGGAGCAAAGGGAAAAAAAAAAAAGAGAATTAGACTGATTTAAGGTCTAAAAACTTGCCTCTCCGCTTCCGGGTGCTTCCGATGTCCATTCCCGTGTCCGACCTGCCGCATGAGCTCAGTTGAGCGCCCCTCCGTAAACGGCGCTGTTCTGAGTGTCGCAAAGGTATTTACGGAGTGGCCATCTTGTTTTGCCACCGC
Organism: Triturus cristatus; assembly: GCF_964204655.1. Classification (NCBI taxonomy): domain Eukaryota; kingdom Metazoa; phylum Chordata; class Amphibia; order Caudata; family Salamandridae; genus Triturus; species Triturus cristatus. The sequence goes on along the minus strand of NC_140592.1, from coordinate 576,217,027 downwards.
CACCGATGACTTTTTTGATTTTAACCTAAATTTATGTCCACATTTTGTGGCAGCCTACCTTATAATGTGTGCAATGCAAATTTAATATAATGCCTTACACATTCACAGTGCCTTCTGTGATGGGCAGGGGCCTATTAGCACAAAATTACACTAGTCACTGTCTCCTGATGAGCCAAACAGAATTCAGTTCTATGGACTTCTAGTTGCACACACACACACACACACACACACACACACACAAACATATCTGCAGCAATCACATTTACCAACAGGTTTCATAAAATAAAATAGTGTATGTCCCACAGATTTTTTTAAACTTGCATTTACTTTTCATTTAAGGTGTGCATTATTTTATATGCAGTTACATGATGGTGAAAAATCAAAAAATAGTCACAGAAAATGTTGTTCTTTAGGTCGAGCCTAGCATTGCAGCGCATGCGCTCCTCGCTTTGCGAGGCATGCAGTATTCAGTTTAGCGTGGAAGCTCCACCCACTCTCTGCCCATCTTTTTCATTGGCTTAGATCCTAAATGCTGCCTTCCGATTGGTTTTAGGCTTGTTAGTCCCTCCCCATGACGGCCATGTCGTCATTTGTATCCTTCCATGGTTACTGGCCCCTTTACTCCGAACACTATTTTCTTCCAGTCCCTCCCCCCTACCGCAGTCCGTCACTTTTTGGCCCACCTCCTCCCCCCTCCCGCTTGTGCCTTCTCGTGCCCACACTCTCCCGCCCGCACTCCTGTTTCCAATGCAATAGGTCTTGCGTAAATGCAAGTCCTATTGCATTGCAAATGCTTGTTTTGGGCCATCGCTGCATCGCCTATCAGCACTCTTTGCAGACGCAGCCAGTATCTTGTATTTCGTCTGAGACGGATGTTTATCGGACCTCCAGATGGACCCCCGGATCTTGGGCTTTGCAAGCGACATAGAAAGAAGACAGGCCTATCGATGCATGTGTGGATAGTGTAAATCCATGATGTACAGTATATTGGTCGATTTCACAGTTTGCTGCCGGCGGAAAAATCAAAAGGCCGGTTTTCCTTAAGATAACTTTGAAATATAAAATCTTTAAAATATATTTACATTTATATGTCAGTTTTTTTATGTGCTTACTAAATACAGTTTCTAAACATATAATTGCAGCAGTAGTATCGTCCGCGAACATAACTTCACATGACGACTGCAATTTTGCCCAATCAGTTCATAGCAAGAATATTTTTGTATTACATTTCTAAGGTGCTGGCAGATCGCTGGTTTGTTTCTCCTTTTGTTTCCCCTTTCAAGATGGCCGCCACTTAAGCTGAGGAGAAACCTCCCAAGTGATGGTGGCCAAAACGGGCCACGTGTTCCAGCTCCTAGGAGTAAACTCGCCGTGTCCTGTCACACAAGACTTTACTTCTCCTGACTTTTGTGTCGCTGCCACCTGTCAGTGCTGCCACATGCTGCCAGCCATGAAGCAGAAAAAGATAGGTGAGTTCTGCCCAGCTTACACTCCTCTCGTGTTTCACCAAGGGTACCCATCACCACCATCTGCTACCACCGAGATACATGCACATTGCACACACTGCGCTAACTTGCCTTATTTCCTTGTTATGTCTACGCACACACGCACACTGACAGCACCTCTCTTGCGTCCCTGGCGACCTACATCTCCCACCAAATGACTGCCTACTAGTCGGCTACAGCAAATATCCTGTTTTGCACTTGATTTGAGGATGACTTACATCCATTCTAATGCATGCCACTGACACTCAAACCAGTACCCGTACTTAGGTTTTCCCCGGCGTGTCCCTGCAGTGGAAAATACACCCACCACGTTTCTTGCCTATAAGAACTAATGAATCCTCAGGGTTGGAGATTTAATTAATTTACTTAGTGAACTGACTTGAAAACAATACATTATAAAAGGAAAATCCAGGGCTGAAACCACAATGTCGATAATTACAAGGAATCATCTGGTAACCTTACATGCACGCACTATTTGCACTGACTTGGGCTTTGCACCTACATCCATTGACACACAGACATTAGGGCAGGCAGACACGGACGCAGGGGCATTTGAGCATGTTGTATACTGGGGTCGTGTGCTGTGACAAATCAGTAACCAGGACACTGATGAGAGAGGCAGTCCTTTATTCGTTTTTCTACAATTTATAAAAGTCTCCTACAGTGGGGAGAGATGGCCACTGTCCCTGTCAGCAGCTTGCCCTACACATGTGTGCCCCCTCACTTCCTCTCCTCAGACATACCAGGAAGCGATGTCCATTCGTTTCCCAGGTCATGATCTTCTTTCGCCCACAGGGTCCTAACACACTCTGTCTCCTTCAGGACATACCACATAGACATCAGATTAGGAAGACACAGTAACCAGCTCTACTCTGGGGCATGGAGGTACAGATGCTGGTGGTGCTTTAGAATCACGTGTACTAGGAGTTAACGGACAGGTCTATCAATGCAGTGAAATACACATTCTTGTGTTTGCAATGCAAATCAGGCAAGTGTAGGCTAAGTAAAAGCATGTGTTGCTAAAAGTGTACAGAAAATGATATCTTCCAACATTTTATTTCAAACTGCTTCATTGGTGATGGAATTCCATTGCTTTTTGTGCACATGAAAACTAAACACACAAACAGAAGTTCAGAACTAGGTACCATTGAACGTTTTCAGGCCTATGGAATTTTTACAATTTGAGAGGGAGACAGTGTCACTGGCAAATTAATCAATTTGCCACTTGGGTTAACTAAAAGAGGTCAAACCACTTGACCTTTCAATAAACTTTACATGAATCCTGTCCCTCATGCCAGCGGATGTTAACATTCTCTAGGTCTGTGAAGCACATTAGGAATCCAAATGGGGAAGGATGTATGTTTTTAATGTAGTTTAGCAGTAAGAAGCGATAAACAAGAGAAAGAAGGCAAAAGAATAGCAGGTCATCACCCACCTCAAATAACTGTGTTTGGTGGTGTGTTCCTATCAGTACTGTATCCCACTCGACTTTCTTGTACAGCGATGTGTTATTTTAGAGCTTGGTCTGCTATCTCCCAGCACAGAAGCATGCACACACTAAACTTCTGTTTCTGTGTACTGTGCAGATTATAAATGGACATTATAGCTTTGTGCTCCAGTTAGAGCTCGGTTGCTGCAAAATTCACCCACTGTTGCTTGAGTCTGATTTAACTAAAGTTACGCAAATTTCCAGTTGGGATTGTTTACATGACCGTTTTCTTTAGAAAAAGCCTAATTTTCTCATTGACATGCTTTTTTGCAGATTGCTGTTGTTGCAGTCATGTGCAAACCTCACAGATGTCCCCACATTACGTTTACGGGAAATATATGTGTGTGAGTATTCCTCAGGTGCCACAGGTAGCCTTTGCAAAGAAAAAAGTCTGCATTTAAGTGTGAGATTCATGGTTTTATTTGAAAAACTGTATGTATAAATGTGTTTCCCTGAGTATATTGGCTCAGAAATAAACGTGTGTACCTGTTTTAAAAAAAAAATTAAACTTTTAGTCTGAAACTAGGAATGTATCAGTCCGCACTGCCTGTAATTTTAAATTTGATGTTTTTATCCACCATATATATTTTTTTAGGTCCAGCGGAAGTCAATACCTTTTTGTTTTTAATGAACATAAATATACTATACATATTCACATACAAGGGCTTCAGTCTCCCCAGTTGCATTGATGTAACTGGGTGACATAATATCACTGATTTCACGGACTCAGGTCTAACAGTGTAAAACAGGGATAAAAACGTCCCTGGCGACTACCCCAGATGTTTCCTCCAAGATAAGGGCGCAGTTGTGTATGATAAGCATTTGCAATGCAATAGATCTCGCATTTACGCGAGTTTGAGCTATTGACATTGCAAATAACGATGCCTTTTATTTTTGTTTTCGTTTTTAAAACATAAATAAAAGGCATTGTCATTTAAAATGCCAATAGCTTGAACTCGCGTAAATGCGAGACCTATTGCATTGCAAATGCTTGTTTTAGCTATGCCTTTGATTCCCCCTCCATGCTCACTGACCACATCTCCATTGCACTCAGGATCACAGTATTGATACTTTTATTAATGCCCTTTGACCACTGAAAAAGCCAGTAATGTTAGCATATGTGGTCCCACAATGCCTCACTTTCACTATATACCTTGTTTTTTTAGACCTTGTGTCAAGTTAACCTGTGATCTGTATTTACTTAACACAGTGTACTATTCATCTGAGAGAATTGTACAAAAACACTGTCCTCTAGTGCTAAATGGGACTGAGATAAAGAAAGTAATCTAGTCAGCTGCTGTGTGAAACCTGGTTTCAAATCCTAGCTCATCCTCATGACTAAATTGTATGATTTAAGTTAAATCAAATTACTTCATGTGTCTAGTTTACTTGATAGTGACATTTGAGAGCACATTCAAGTAATTCAGTTCAAGATGGATCCTGTGTAAAAACCTCACTTTTATATGCTTCACTAGCCTGTAATGTTCCTCCATTCACAAAAATAATATTGGTCATGACATAGGAGACACCTGACAATGTGTATGCTTAGTTCACTCATGGCTTTGTCAGGAGGGAGGGTTAATAATTGTTGTAAAGCTCTTGTTTAGAAACTTCCAATTCAAATGAATGTGAGACCAATGTTATGATCAAATATACTAAATTGAAACACTTCCATTGTGTTAAGGAAACATTTTTTTATTTGAAAGTCTTCTTTATGTTCTTATCATTTGCTTGTTGTGTAATTTGTATCTAGCAACGGCTGACACAAACAAAAAGTGGTGGGGTGGGTGGAGAGCAAGTGGGGGAGCGTGGGAGGGGGAGCGAGGTGGGGTTTAATATTTTAAAAAAATAAGACTTACCTAAAGCTACCTGTCACCTCGAGGTACCTCTGCTTCCTGATTCCAGCAGACACTGGGACAGCATCATAGACTCCCTGTACAATCCCACGCTGCTCTCATGCTACTGCCAAGAAACCAGACTGTGCAATACAGCTGGGTTGGAGAAACCTAACTGCACATGTCTGTTTGGCCGGCCTAAGATGGCTGGCCAGACAGACATGCACACTTAGAAGTGCACATACCACTCCATTCCTCCTCCATCCAATGGCCTGGTTCTGCCACTCCCTACACACCCTGACTCAGCCAGCAGCTGACAAATAAAATAATGATAACATATAATTTTTTTTTTTAGTTGCTGGCTCTGAGTCAGTGGGGTGATGCTCCTCTGCCATTTCAGAGGAGCCGCTTCTATTTGAATCCAAAATATTTTGAAGTTTCTGCATGCACTTTGGCACTTAGGGATGAGCCTGACATCTGGTTCAGACTTGGCTTGACTGCAGAGCCATTTTAAGACATAGACAGAGTGGGCAATTGCCCAGGCCCAACACTCCAATGATCCATACCTTACCCGCCCTCCACAAGCACTAACAATCGACCATCGCACTGGTAGAGTTTGCCAGGGTGTGCAGGTTCTGCTTATTCGACCACTTGACATAGCCTTTTCTGTTTCTGGCCTTTTTGCTGAGAATATCTGATTTTACGAATTGTTCCGCCTTGTTCTTCTCTTTCTTATTCATCCGGTTCTTAGCAATGACCCTTTGAATCAGTTGCTGTAGATCTCCCATCTGATCTTGACTTCATCCTGGTCTTTAATTCTCTGTCTGATGGTCCGGCTCCAAGTTCTAAGATATATAGAATCTCTGATGCACACTCTGATGCAGCAGTCAGGCCTTCTTGGTGCTGTGAGACAACAGACAAGTTGTGGGTACCTCACATTCCGACATTTGGTGTGAGACTGTCACCCACACAATCTGCCTCATTATTTTTTTTTGGTTTGACATCTAGTGGAGTGTCAGGTGAGAAAGATGTGTTTGTTTAAATTGCCTAAGTTTGCAGAAGGTAAAAAGGTCACTTACCTTAATGTTTACCAAACTGTTTGCCATGGGTATTGAAATGTTTAGAAACATAATAAAAATGTTGCTGTTGCTTTCTCTAAAAGAAAGATTGGGAATATATATGGGTAGGAGTGATGCCCTTGACACTATGCTCAAGGACATCAATTTACTATTGAACAAGAATAATAATAATAAAATAATTTTATTAAGCGCACAGCTACCCTCAACGGGGTGTCCCGGCGCTGTAGCAGACAGAGAACAGGAGAAGTGAAAGCACGACTAGTCGATTTGGCTAAATAGCCAGGTTTTAAGAGATTTGCGGAACTCAAGGTCTGACTGAATCAGGCGTAGGTGAAGAGGTAAATTATTCCAGCATTGAGTGGCGCCCACCTCAAAGGATTTGCCTCCCATTCTAACTTTTAAGAACCGAGGGGTGACAAGAAGGTGTTTGTTATTCAACCTTAAGAATCTGGCTTGATGATAAGGGCGAAGTCTCCTCCTTAAGTAGAGCGGCCTTTTGCCTTTACCTGCCCGAAAAGCTAAGGTCAAAGCCTTAAATTCTATTCGCTTAGCAATGGGCAACCAGTGAAGTTGTCATAAATATGGAGAAATGTGGTGACGAAGCGGGACCCCGCAGATCAGGCGTGCCGCAGCATTTTGTACAGTCTGAAGTCTGCGGAGCAAGCCAAGCGAAAGACCCAGATATCATCCAGTTTTGCATAATCCAGATGGGAGGTTATCAGCGCATGGACCACGGTTTTGCGGGTTGCATTGGGCAGATAATTAATGAATTTTCTGATGATTTAAATTTTGCCGAAACCGTTTGGACCTGCGACAAATGTTTGTCCCATCTAACACCTAGATTCTTAATCGAGTCCTTAGGTAGGCGTGCAGTGCCTAATTCATCAGGCCACCACAGTTTCGAAGAAAGGGGAGACTGTTGGTTAAAAAATAAGATCTCAGTCTTATTCGCGTTGAGTTTTAAGAAGTTACGGTCCATCCAGGCCGCAGTATTCTTAAGACACTCTTTTAGCAGCTCAAAAGTGGAGGCGGACACATCCCGAAAGGTGAACGATAACTGGGTATCATCCGCATAAGATATAATTTTGATCCCAGTTTTAGAGATCAATTCTGCCAGAGGGGTCAAGTAAATATTAAAAAGAAGTGGGCTTAGGGCCGAGCCCTGAGGCACACCCCATTTAAGGGGTTTGACAGGGGAAATGAAAGGGTGGGTCCGGACCTGTTGTTTGCGTTCTGATAAAAAAGATGTTAGCCAGTTCAGCACTGTTCCCTGGATGCCAATATCCCTCAGTCGATTTAAGAAGATAGAATGGGAGACGGTGTTGAATGCTGCTGACAGGTCCAGCAGCACCAGCACCGCCTTAGATCCTCCATCGACCGCCCAGCGTATTGAATCAGCCATTTCAATCAAAGCAGATTCCATGCTATAGCCGGGACGAAAGCCAGATTCAGAGTCATGAAGAAGATCATTGGTCTCAATATAGCCGGCCAATTGCTGATACACTAGTTTTTCTAAAACCTTAGCAGGGGCAGGTAATAGTGAAATAGGTCTATAGTTGCTAGTAATATCTGGATCCGCATTCACTTTTTTTAAGATGGGTAAGAGAAAGGCATGTTTCCAAACTGCAGGGTAAATACCCTGTCTTAGTGAGGAGTTCCAAATGGAGTTCAAATGGGGATTGAGAAGTTCTGCAAGAGCGCTGTATTGTTTAGCTGGCCAAGGGTCGCTTGGGGAACCTGATTTACACTTCTGCAACTCAAGGAGGGAGACTTCAGCAGATACATCAGCAAAGTCTGAGAACACAATACTGAGGATCAGCTTCGGATGATCATCCGTAGGGGTCTGGGATACATCCCGTGGCTCCGGAAAGGAGGCATAAATCCACGCAATTTTTTCATCGAAGAACTCAGAGAGTTTATTGCATAGCTTCTGTGAGGGGGGATGGGTATGGGCAAGCGCTGAAGGATCAGTGAATGATTTTACAATTTTAAAAATTTCCCTAGAGGAGTTTTTGGCATTATTGATACGGTCAGAAAGGAAGTCTCTTTTGTTTCCTAAGAGAAGTTTGCTGCATTCTTTAAGCGCCGCACGATAACTTACCTTACTAACCGCAGAGTAGGTAAGTCTCCAGCTACGCTCTAGTTTTTTGCATTCAGATTTCTTTGATCTGAGCTCCTCCGAATACCAAGGAGCAGAGGGGAGAGATCTATGTGATTTTATTGCTTTCAAAGGGGCAAGGGAATCAAGCGCATCAACAACCCACTTATTCAGATTTGAAATACTGTCATCGAGATCGCTAGAAAGAGTGGGCATAGAGTCCCCCAGAAGTTGTGTTAGGTACTCTGGAGTAACTCTCCTCCAATTACTACTGTACTCGTTAGGAATAGAGGTGACTCTACCAGTGCTGGTTAGCTGAAATAAAAAAGAGATCAAAAAATGATCTGACCAAGCTACTGGCAGCGGAGAGTGAACAACGATCTCAGGTAGATAAGTACAAATCAGGTCCAGTATATGACCTGCTTTGTGGGTTGGAGGGGATACCTGTTGTATAAGATTTCACCCAGCTAATGTGGAGATAAAATTGGAGCTATGAGGACAGGAGAGATCATCCACATGCAGATTCAAATGCCCCAGCATAATAAAATTAGAATAGCGTACACTAGCCTGGGAGAATATGAACAAAAACAACGCCATCTGAATGTACAATACCTAGAGGCAATCTCATACACAGCAAAGTGAATAAGTAGTGCAATACAAAAAATAGTAATTAAATGCATTTCTTTATTTTACAGAGTTTTATATAGCGTGAACTTGACCTGAAACAGGTATCAGAGCGCTTTACATAGCACCAGTTTCATTACATAAGGACACATTAATTTTTGTTAGGAACGGGGAGATTAAGTGATTTGCCCAGAATCACAGGATGTTCAGCATCATTGCCGAGACTCGAACCCAGTTCCCCAGGCTCGAAGTCAACTGCCCTAGCCGTTAGGCCAACTCTTCCACATTGATTAACTAGTAGGATATGGCTGCTACCAATTTTGCCCTAAATTATGAACTTTTGCCCTTAATTTTTACAGTCCGTCCTGAATTTGCATCCATGTCAGGTAGTAACCCAAGGGAAACAGTCTTTACAAAGCTGACTTTACACCCAATACCCAGTGCTTAATTTGAGCCGGTGATTTCCGGTGCTCAGCACCGGCACTTAATCATCAAAACTGGGGCTTGAGTACCAGTTAAGGACAAATTTATTTTTGGTAGGCACAGGGAGATTAAGGGATTCGCCCAGAATCACTGAATGTTGAGCGGACACCGAGACTCGGACCTGGTTCCTCAGCTCCTAAGTAGGCAGCTCTGGCCATTACAATGAATCCTCTCCTACTTGTAGGGTTTGTTGGTTCTTTGTCAGGCAGCCTAACAGCAGGAAGAGTGTTACCTATAAGGGTAGACCCAATAGGCACTGGGACCTGGGTAACGAACAGTTCGATGTAAAATAGTCCCAGTATGCAATAGTTTAACAGATAGAGACAATATACATAAATACACCAACAAATTAGGGATGACCACGTTATATGAATGAAATGCCAGTGTTATTTAATCACACTGTACATACATCATTTATAGATGAACGATACCGTGGAACACTTAAAAAACAGCAAGTGCCCAGAGGAAAGGAGAAAAAGGGGTCAGGAAAAAGTGGGTGATTTGAGTGAAGATAAAGGGGTACACAAAGGAAAGAGTATTGTGCAAATCACATATTCATGTTTACATCAATCAATGGCTCTGCCTTAAGACAAAAATTTCTAACAATCTACATGGATTATTGCGTGGCCATGACATAGAAGAAAAACACAGTAGATCAATCACTGTTGTTTATGCTGGCAAAGAGAAGAATGTCGACGTTTCGACCCCAAAGTGAGGTAGGCTCTTGAAAACCTTATGAAGGGGTCTTCATCAGGACTGTGAGAGGGGGAGGGCACCATATAAAGCCCTACAGAGAGGGCGGGTTTAACGGGAAATGGGCGCATGGGCTCCAAGAAGATGAGACCGGGATACCTGCATTCAAAACGGATAGATATCCGACATGTCCCTTTAAAATCAACGTCTGCTCAGGCCCAAATTAATTGGCTAAGATCCCTCAGTTGGGCAATCTGATAGTGACTCCGATTACAGATAGGCCAAGAGGCTTACAATCGCACAATGGCCGGGATGGGATTAGAAATTGAGAAGGAATCAGGCGCTCCAGCGGTGCAGAGTCGCTACACGCGGAGAAGCTTCAATCTACGTGGTGAGAGCAGGAATAGGCTGGTCAAAGCTGTCTCCTGACAAGAGCTCTGGCAATTTTTCTTTTCACAAATTTAGCACTGCCAATACCCTAAACCCACCGTTAAGCTTTCAAAGGAGGCACCATGACAGCAGCTCGTCTGAAGGCACAGAGATCGCCGCAGGGCCGACTTAGATCTGTAGATTAGGTGGGAAGTAGGATGGCAGGCCATCCTCTATCATCTAAATAAGGCCCAAGACAGGGATAAATACGATCTCAGATGAAATATATTCAGTTGGTCTGTCACATGCTACAAACACCTTATTACAAGTTCCTTCGTAATCCGGATTAGTATTTAAAATATGTGGCATTACCATGCCCTAGTGGTTTTCCAGGGACACATTTCACGAGTGAACACATGGCTGATATGTCCCAGGAAAAGTGCAGGATATTTTGGAAAAGCTTCCGGAAATCTATGCAGAATCGTACATTTTCATGGTGACTCCCCATGTCTGTGGGTAAAAATTATAATGATGTCGTAATTCTGCATCTCGTATTACGTCAGAGACGTTTTAAGGCATGGGCAAAGTGGACTCTGGCCCAGGGCCCCAGTCATTCAGGGGCCCCCTGATAGAGCGAGCTCTGTTCTGCAGAGAGTCCTGCCCTGATGACCTTGAATAAGTCTTAAACAGATTGTTTTAAGTACTGTTTTCCTTACATTTACTTTTAACATGGGTGATGTGTGAGTCTATTACAGACATTTTACAGAAAAATTGTGTGTTTGTTTCATGCAGCATTCATATAAAAGTGTCTTTTAGATCAAAACAGGACCTCGCATATAAAAAAAATGGCAGGATGTCACAGGGATTATTTCCAGTAATATTAGTGAGCTGCTGCTGTGTTACAATATTGAAAACACACATCACTATCCCTGAATATTAGGTGTAAACACATTTAGAATTTGGACCAATGTGCCTGTGCACTTTCGGTGACCTGGCCAAAGAGCGCATGAAAGAGCTGAAATTGGATCATAAATTTAAAATTGTCCCAAACAGGGGCCCCCAAAACACGTTTGGCCCAGGGCCCTCAAAATCCTTAAGATGTCCCTGTATTACGTAACCCTTAACATTAATGACGGCCACGTAATGAGAGCCAAAGTGTATTCTCATGTGTAACTTGTTTTGTATTTATTTTGATTTTGTACCACTTAACCTTCTAGCACGATGTATAAAAACCAGTGCCTGTCAATAACTGTTGAGCATCTTTCGTAAAATGGCTCTCTTTCATAGCCAATGTCGTATTTGATGATAAACTATGATATTTGAATACATTATTCTGTTTTTTCTTGAAAAAAGTTGAGATTTAACCTGGTTTCTCACAAATCCGATTCGAGCGTTATATCCCTCGATAAAAGGATGCAAGAAATTTTGTTGTATGTAGATTATTTTTACAATTGAACATTTTACGCACTTGCATCCTTTAATATTGGCCACAGCGGTTGAAGAGGGAGAGAAACATACATTGCTGCTGTGTCCGGTATGTGCTAAATATTTTCCTGGTTGGGCCTGTTATTGCCTTTCGGAGAACCAGGGTCTTCGGTAAAATATGAACACCGGACCCTTTGGAGACAAGAGGCCTTTTCAGAGCTCTGTCAACAGACCAGGGCACAGACTCCAAAATCCGCAGACCCTGTGGAGGAAACAGGAGGCTGTGACTCAGCACAGCTGGAACAACTGCTGCTTTTGATGACTGGGGGTTCGGAACTGTACAGCATCCGAAATGTAGGAAGCCCTGGCTGTGTCCACACATGACTTTCTATGATGACATCATAGACCCTGACGGCTTGGTTATGTTTGCTAAAGATTTCAGATGTCAAGAAACCTCCCGAGTAGATCAAAGATAACATTTCCTATCGGAAAAGGCATAAATTGGGGCAGACTGAGTTGAAAGCACTGACCAAGCCAATAAGATTTGATTTTTGCATAATGCATGCCTTTAGGGGCACAACCTCACGTCTATGCAAGCATTGGCAGAAATGGCAAACAAGTAGATTACAACATGCCTACAAACATCCAGACCTTAAGACGTGCTCTGAAGGTCAGTTTACAAGACTTACAAACCAAGTCCCAGATTTACAAAGGTTTTGCCACAAGTTTGTGTGACTTTTTTTTAACACAGACCTGATACAAAATCCTTTTTGGTATTGACAAAGTAATGCATATGGTTAATTGTGGTTTGTTTACGTGAGGAAGGCTTTCCATGGGTGGTTTGTGGGGTTCACGTGCATCAACCCATGGATCTGCAAAGACTTGTAAAAATGGATTTGTGCCAAAAAGCTGCATCTCCCTGAGGTAATGAGAAGAAATATCTTTATTTCTCCATGTTATTTCTTCTTTGCATGTGTGATGCATTCTGTAGCACACACACAAAGAGGAAATAGTCTAAACAGATAGTTTTGGGGCAGGAAGGTAGGCCTTCCTGGACAAAATCTATCCTGACCACAAACCCAGACACCCATGGGCTATGGCGTAAGCATGCCTCTGTTGGTGCAGTACAGTGAAAAAGTACCTAACATTTTGATGATCTTAAAAGTAACACACATTATTTGTTGTGTAAATAATGATATAAAAAATACAATGAAGAATGTTATAAAGTGGGAGAAAAGAGAGGAGGAAAGGGAAAATTGATAAGAGAATATTATCACACAAATTTATGCAAAGGCTACTAAAAAGCCATAGACATATTATAAAACTGAGAATACATTATGTAATACAATATTAAAAACTAGAAATAAAGACAGAGAGGAAATATGCATACTAATTTAAGGTGGTTTCTGTACCTCAGCAGGACCTAGGATATTCTTACTAGCAAGTAAACTAAATTTGGGCAAAAAAATAGTAATTGGAAACCATACTAATTCTTTCTTTATAGCTAAGGAGATGGGAGAGACATAATTAGTATTTAGTCTGTGGTTAAAACATATAGCATACCATCAAGATCGGAAAGTAACATTATGTCCATGTTTCCAATGTTTGTTATTGGATGAAAGGTAACAGCTAATAGTAAATCTACCAATTTATGACATTGAAGAAATACAGACCAGTCTGGTAAAATGCCGCCTAAGAAATTATTTGAAAATGAAAAGGGGATATTAACTTGAAAATTGTGTTAATTTAGCACCATACTTGTTTCCAAAATAAGTAAATAGCAGGGCATTCAAATAACATATGCGTAAAATCCACTTTTAAACAATCACAGGACCTTCAGAACAGATCTAGATCATTAGCAAAACGCTTCAATTTCATGGGCGTAAATAAAAAAAATGGTTATATATAAAATAAACTTTTTGTAACGTGTTGGCAGCCCCAGTGGATTTATGGATTCAAAATCACATTTTGGTCCATAGACTGATAGGCCAATATTTCAATAAATCTGTTTCCCTTGCTAATTCAGTCTTATATTTAAGTCTATCATTAAAGGAATATAATATTTGATACAAAGAAGAGACTTTGTGATTAGTAGACAATAGTCAAAATAACACTGCAGATTCGGGGGTAGAAGTAGCTGTCTGGGGTATCTTTGAAAGTAAATTGGTTCGATTGTTTGGAGAAGTTCATATTGTTTCCAAGAAGAAGAGGGTAAGGAAAACCTGTTTTAAAGGTCAGAAAAGGATAAGATCTGGCCGCTATTAAAAAAAAGTTGAGATATCCAACGTTTTTCTCAGTCTCTCCATGTTTTCCAATACTTAGAGTATTATTTATTTGGATGATACAGTTATTCCAGATACATTGTTGTTTACATTCAGTAATATACATATGTGTAGAGGGAAGTAAAGGTGACAATATGTGATGTGACTATGCCAGTGGGATGATTGTTATAGGGAGAAAGCATAGTGGTATTTCCTAAAGTTTGGGAAGTTAAGGCCACCTTCAGGTTTACCTCTTTTTTAAGGATGACAAAGCTATTCAGGATGCTTTCCCTTCCATAGAAATTTAGAGAGTAGGGAATCTATTATTTTAAAATAGAATCCTGGTATATGAATTGGGATCATAGAAACAATGTATGTTATTATTGATATCAACATCATATTAATAGAGTCCAATCTACCACACCAAGAAAGATCCATCTTAAAATGGTATCATTTAAGGACATAATAATGTGATCAAAATTTAGTTTGATTGTGTCTCTAACAGTCTTTCTGAACCATAGTCCAAGATATTTTATTTTAACAGGTTGGAAAGTAAAGTCTGCAGAGTCAAAACGTTGTTTAGTACAATGAATATCTAAAAGTAGTATTTCAGATTTGTCAGTGTTTAACCAATAACCTGACAATTGAGAGAAAACAGAAATATGTTCTAGGAAAGCAGGGAGAGATTTGGTAGGATGAGAACAGTATAGTAGGATGTCATCAGCATAGGCTGACATTTTTATGAGCTGCTCTCCAATTTGAAGTAATGAGATGTTTGGGATTTTATTCAAAAAGGGTTCCAGTGCAATGAAAAATAAAAGGGGGATACAGGACAACATTGGCACACCACTCTATACAAAGGAAATGTATAGAATTCCATTAGCAAATATGGCAGCTTTAGGACTAGCATTTAATAAAGAAATTAAACTACATAGTCTAGGGAGGACACCGATCAATTTTAGTGCTGCAAAAATGAAATCCCATCCAATCCTGTCAAAAGAATTTTTGGTGTCTAAAGCAATAGCGGTCAAAGGGTAGTCTAAATTAGAGGCATTACCTAAGATGTTGAAGAGGAGACAAACATTATCCAAGATCAGTTGACCCTTGACAAAGCCAGATTGCTCTGAACCAATGAGATCTGGTAAGAGAGGATAAATACATAACATGTTATAATCAGCATTAACTAAGGATATGTTGTGATAATTCTTACAATATTTATGATCTATGTTCTCTTATGGGATTTTAAAAAATCACCACTTCCTGAAAAGTGATTTCCACCAAAAGGCGATCCCTGGCCAGGAGCTCCCAACTGGAGCACTTACCCGTTGGCCATCTTGCAACCAGGGCGGAGGACTTTGAAATCATCTCAGGGACAGAGTCTGATTTCTGAGTGATAGTGTCCTCACAAATTTTGTACAGCATAGTCAGACAGCAAATTGGTGTTCGATGATCCAGTAATTTTAAGTTTTGTATTTTTCCCATATACCATGCAATATTGTTTGTTAAAATAGTTCAAAAATAAGACCTCAATAGGGACACAGCATAGATAATATTAAGAGACTTGTTTTATATCTGGAAGCTTGAGATGAAAAGAAGTGTTCCCATGAGAAAGATCATAATATGTAGTAACATTTTGGCATAAGGGACAACATTTAAAAGTAACTGCATATGAGGTTGTGCATATTGAGAGAGGGAAATTCCTGCGGTATACAGTTGAGAACCCCAACGACCCCAAATCCACCACCCTCCTGGACAACATCGACAACATCGGACTGAAATAGTTTATCACCACGCCTACCCACAAGGCAGGACCAATCCTCAACCCCATCTTCGCAGGAGGCAACAACACCCACTTCAACCAAACCACGCAACCTCCATGGACAGACCACCACTGCGTACACTTCCACGTCAACAAACTCACGCCGCCCAAACCCGCACCACACCCTCCACATAGGAACTAGAGCAAGGTCACTGAGGAGCAGCTCAACTCCAACCTCAACCACAATGCCCCCACCATGACTGACGCCAACCTAGCAGCCAAAAAACTCCACAGATGGATCTCCAACTGCGCAGACAAGCTCGCACCCCTACGCTGCCCCGACAGACAGCGTGCCAGAAAGGCCAACCTCCAAGAATCGAGACGCACCTGCAGACGCCTCAAGAAGATCTGGAGAAACAGCAAAACGCCTGAAGACCGCACCGCCTACAAGAACGCCATTACGGTACACCACCAACTCATCAAATCGACCAAAAGGGCCTCCATGCAAAACAAAATCCTCACCAACTCCAGAAACTCCAAGGAACTCTTCAACGTCATCCAGGAATTCACCAAGCCCGCCAGTGAAACCAAGGATATCAGCTCTTTCCAGGACCTCTGCAACAAGCTCGGATCCTACTTCCACCTGAAAATCAAGAGCCTCTACGACAACTTCAACGATCAGACACCCGGCTCCGAAACCACTTCCTTCTCCAGCAACGCCAGCCAGCCCACCATCTCCTCCTAGACCCCGGTCACCGTCGAAGACACCAGTTCGACCATGAAGGGCATTCACTCAGGGGCCCTCACAGACCCCTGCCCACCGCACATCTTCCACAGAGCAGCCACCACCATCGGCCTAGAACTACAATGCCACCTTCAAGACCGGCATCTTTCCTGACGACTGAAAACGCGCAGAAGTCAGACCTCTGCTCAAGAAGCCCTCAGCTGATCCCACAGACCTCAAGAACTACAGGCCCATCTCCCTTCTCCCAATCGCGGCCAAAGTCAACGAGAAGAACATCAGTGCACAACTAACAAACTTAATCAAAGAAAACTCCACCCTCAACTCCTCCCAATCAGGATTCCGAAGCAAATATTGCACTGAGACTGCCCTACTCACTGCCACTGATGACATCCGCACCCTCCTCAACCAAGGATACACCGCAGCCCTGAACCTACTCAACCTCTCGGCAGCTTTCAACACCGTCTCCCACCGCACACTCACCGCCAGACTCCACATCACTGGCATACAAGGAACCGCCCTCAAATATTCCAATCATTCCTCACCGGCAGAACCCAAAGAATCAGACTACATCCCTTCCTCTCTGAACCCATGGAAATCATCTGCGGAGTACCCCAAGAATCATCATTCAGCCCCACGCTCTTCAATATCTACATGGCAACCACCGCCACCATCATCAGACAGCACGGACTCAGCATAGTATCCAACGCCGACGACACCCAGCTTATCCTCTCCCTCACCAAGGACACTACCACTACCAGACTCAACTTCCAGGAAGGAATGAAGGACGTCGCATCCTGTATGAGCAACAGCTGCCTGAAACTCAACTCGGAGAAGACAGAGGTCCTCGGCCCTTCCCCCACTGCATGGGACAACACCTGGTGGCCCACCACCCTCGGCAGCCGTCCCACCCCCACCCACCATGCCTGAAACCTCGGCATTGTACTCGACTCCTCCCTCTCGATGACAGGTCAACGCCGTCACCTCCATCTGCTTCAACACCCTCCGCATCCTCCGAAAGACCTTCAAATGGATCCCTCCAAATCAAGGAAGACCATCACCCATGCACTCATTACCAGCAGACTTGACTACGGAAACGCACTGTGTGCAGGAATCAACAAGTCCCTCCTCCGCAAGCTCCAGACCATACAAAACACCGCAGCCAGACTTATACTAGGCATCCCTTAACACAAACACAACTCCTGCGGAACCTCCACTGGCTCCCTGTCGAGAAGAGAGTCACTTACAAGATACTCACCCACACCTACAAATGCCTTCACAACACCGGACCCCAATTTCACAACGAACAAATCTCCTTTCACATACCCAAAAGAAACCTTCGCCCTGCCGGCCTCACCCTCGCTGAAACCCCTCTTATCCACAGAGTCAAAACAGATGGAAAAGCCTTCTCCTACATCGCGGCCAAGATCTGGAACGAGCTTCCGATCAATATCAGACGCGCCCCCTCCCTGAACATCTTCAAGAAGACACTCAAGACCTGGCTCCTCGACTGAACAGAGCTGCCACTTCCCCCCCCCCCAGCGCCTTAAGACCCTCATGGGTGAGTAGTGCGCTTACAATTCCCTGATTGATTGATTAATTGATTGAGGAAGAAATGTATGGTAGGTTATGAAACAGCTTAATTAGTCTTGTGTGATGAGAAAAAACATCTTAACCAGCAGTGAAAAGTGTAGAGAAGGGATGTTGCAAGCTCAATGACTTAGTTGTAGCCAGATGAAGAGTCCAAGCAAATGTTCAGAAAAAACAATTGGAAATCATTGTTTGGAGTCGTGAAAAAATCGTGTTGAAAAATAGTGCACACAAAACACCTGGCAGAAAGGCAAGAGCGATCCCCCTTTCTGAAGAAATTAGTCCCTGTGGTCGTTTGAAGAGATTAAGAACATTTGGGAAATAAAATAGTTGAAATATAATGGCTTCAGCCATGAAAAACTGTGTTGACGATAGGCTTGAGCAGAAACGCCTCACAAAATGGCAGACGCTGCATTCTGTACTGAAGAGAGAGACTCCTGGGTCGGCTGCATATGAAATTGCAAAGAGGAGGCATGGAAGAGGCAGATAAAATGACTCACTGGCCTCTCAGGAGCAGGTATGTATGCATTTCCGGTGTCACTGTCTGTGTGACAGGACCCAAATGATAAAAAAACTCCACGCTTGCTCCGGAGCTCAGCGTGGTACCACCATCTTGTATGGCGCAGAGACCACCAACTAAACCTGATCCCTCTTAGGGGCCGATTCCGATCTCGTTAGGAAAGCCCTCCGTACAACTCGGATCCAGAGGTCTTTCGTAGCTAATCACACTGTGAGAGTCTGACCGAACGAGTATGATGCATCAGTATTCTGACGGACTTGGTTCGCTCTAACTCCTATTGAACTCAATGGGAGCCTGTATACCGATCGCGTACACAGGCTCCCATAGCAAAAAAGGGTTGGTGGGGAAAAGCATGCACCTTTTGGCAGGCATCCCATGGTGCCAGCCACACAGTGCATGCTTAGATCAGGGGACCCATGGGAACCCCCGAGACCGATTCAGAGGGCCCAGGGTGAAGGGGGCCTGCTACAGCCCCCCGAAGTCCGATTCCCACAGCTGTTTTGTCTCACTGAGACTGGGTCCAGTGCATGGCACGATTCACCTGCGAACAAGTTGGACTGGCAGGTGCAGGTTCCGAAACAATTCGGTCGACGCAGACGAGATCTTTGCATCGTACTTGGTCGTTCAGAACGGGATACGATTTGGTTGGGCTCCAAATCAGATTTGCCAATTTTGAATCCGTTTCGAGGCCCTTCCTAACGAGATCGGAATTGGCCCCTTAATGTGTTATTTTCAGCAGCATATCTAACTCATTTCTTGGCTTTGGCTGTGTGCTAGGGACTCCCAGGTGTCTTATGTTTTCCCACCATTTGACTTTTCACCTCCAATGCATAAGGCAGCTATAATTGGGTGGTACAAGAGGGGCCCCACAAGTTGATAAGTATTCATTAGCAATGGGTAAGGGTATAGCTATTGGTGGTCCACTCTTATTTGTGGCTAAACAGCATTCCAAAAGACCAATGACTGTATTAAACTTTCAATATCGATGAATCTTACACATGTTAATGCTGATTTAAATACCCTCTGGCCCTCATCTCTAGAACTTAAAATTGCAAAAATTAGTAACTTATATTTAAAAGGTAACTCAGTTCCTGCATGAACAATAGTTGATTTCAGTATAGACAAATCCTAGACTTCAGGATATATAATAATTGATGAGAATGGATCTCGTAAATATGATAAATTAGCCAAGTTATTGTTGACAGTAAAATTCAAAGTACCTCTATTCAGTGTCAACATTCAAAAAGGGCTGGATTCTAGTGGGCCACAGCTATGAGTCCTCTATTTGACTAAAGAAAAGTGACAGTACTTGCTGGCAGTGCTAAGGGGGTTAACACTATCCTGCCTCTCCCTGGGGCTAATGGGCAGGGTGGGGTGGGACGGGACTAGACTGGCCCGCTGTTAGCCTGGGCTTTGCTCTGGCACAGGATGCATATGTCTTGTGCAGCGGGAGAGTTGGAGCTAAAAAAGTGCTTTATCGAGGGGAGGGACTCATCTCTCCTGAGTGGTTACTGTAGTGTGTAGTCCTTCTTCGCTCCCTGGCCTCACTACAGCAGTCTTCAGCATTCTTAGTTTGTCCAGCACAGTGGGAAAGTTGTCTCCTAAAATAGCACTTCATAGAGGGGAGAGGCTGGCCTCTCTAGCGGTGATTTCTTTGACATGTAATCCTCCTCCTGGGCTCCCTGGCCTCACTACAGCAGTCTTCAGAACTTTTAGTTCTTCTTGTGCAGTGGGGGAGCTGGCTTTCAAAATAGTGCTTTGCAGAGGAGAGTGGCTTGCCTCTCCTGAGGTGGTTTCCCGGACCTTTAGGGGCCTTTAGTCCTCCTCTTTGGCTCCCCCTTACACACCTGTCTCCAGAACGTTTGTGTGAGGTAAACACATCATGCCTCCCTGCTCAGCTCATTATCAAGGCCAAAGGCAATAAACATAAAGGCACATATACAGCTCCACACAAGACAGATACAGCCTAACAGCACCTAAGAAAGAATATGTAAAGAGACAGAGGGCGAAGAAACAGGAAAAGGGAATGACTCAGTATATGTGTGGAGGTTTCATGTCCACTTGATCTTTAGACCCATTGCGGGTGAAGACAAGTTTGAAGGAGAGGAAAGATTAGTATCAAGAACTAATCAATCCCTGTCCTTTTCGCGGAACAATCACTTCTACTGGGTGATAGGAGACTTAAGTCTCCACCACGCCCGTAGAGCAGAGGTCTTCAAACCTTTTTGCTAAGGAACATTTTTTAAGGTCAGCCCCCCTCCAAAACTTTATGGCAAGACATGTGGGAGCCTTACCTGGATGGTAAAGCTGAGCACAGGGAGCTGGGAGTACGAGATCATTTCAGGGGTACTTTTCTGTAGCAAAAATTCTGCACTAAATATGAACAGTATAATAGAGCATTTACGTCACACAAAAACAAAAATTGACCACAGAACTCTACCCCACACAATTATGCTGTTGTGAACCCCTCACACTCCTTGGTCCCAATGCCACTGTACCTGCTGCACTAATGATATCTGCAGCCCTGAGCACCACGCTGCCTCTCTGCCTTTCCATCCATGCCTGGGGGGAAGAGAAAGAATATTGTCAGTCAAACCACTTTATTAGAATATTTAAAATCATAAAAGTACAATAGAAAAGAATATTGAGTTGGGAATATTGAGTGACATGGATACTGAGTCTAGAATATTGTGGCAGCATTATATTGAGGTAAATAATACTGATGTACAAATATCGAAAATTGGTTTAGTATTAAATAACAATGTTTAAAATATTGATGTTAAAAATATAGGGACCGATTACTATGTCGGGTGGAAAGGCTCCAACCGACAGCCGGATTCTCCTAGACTGTGTTGGAACCCATCCCCCCATTCTGAAAGGCAATCGGAGAATCCGAGTTGATCGAAGCCAATTCATACAGCTCTACAGACAGCGTTTCAGTCCGACAGATTACAATATCGGATTCTTCCAGCTTTTCTAACTCGGTCTGTCTGACATGAAAAGGCTGTTGGAAACTGGCTTTGGGGGACCCTAGCAGGCCCTCCTTCATCCTGAGGCCTCTGGTTGGGGGCCATGGGGGGACCCAAGGGACCTATCTGTAAAATCATGCACTGTGTCGCAGGCACCATGGGTTGCACGCCACAGGGTGCAAGGTTTTCCGAAGACATCCCTTTTCCCAATAGGAGCCTGTGTTGTCGGTGGGAGCACAGGCTCCCATGGAAGTCAATGAGAACCCTTTCAAACAGTGTTCGGAAGCATCGTAACCGGTTGTGTGGAACGGCTGATCGAAAGGTGGTCAGAACCGAATCCGGCAAGGAGTCGGGCGGAAACTTTCTGCACAACATCGTAATCAGCCCCATAGTTGTATATATTATTTAAAAAAAAATGTGTTATTATTTTTATTTATTTATGTTATTATTAATGTTTTTGTTTCTTTTTTCATTTTTTCATTTAATTTAAAATTTAAAAAAAAATATTGTAATATAATCATTTAGTAGCAGATGTTGAGTTTATATGGCAAAAGAGTGAAGAGTAATTTAAAATGTATATGTCATAATTTTATAAAATGTTTAATAATGTTAATTTTTTTATGTGATATGTTTAGAAAGTTGCATATTTTACTAGCAGGATATTGGGTTTAATGGGGATAAGGGTGGGGTGTAATTTCTATAATACATTATCTTGAATATTTGTTTTTTATTAATAATTATATTTTAAATATGATTTTTAGTTGCTCGTTATTGTGTTTTTTAAGGGTTAAGAGCAATATGTAGAATTCAAAATGAATTGCAAAAATATTATTTTCAAATATTTTTGGGGGCTGAGATTTATTGCAATATGCAGATGTGCAATACATGGCTAATTTAAAAGAATTGTTAGTTGTAAAGTTTATAAAAGTAGTTGTATGTTGTGTTTTTGACATTAAGTTTTGATTTTGGTGTTTAATTTTAATTAAGTTTACATTTATCATTTCAAAAACAAATTTAAATTTTAAAATGCATTTTAAATTATTATAAAATTTGAAAACTTATATTTTTAAATGTTTGTATTATATATATTTTTTTATTGTCATATCTGATAGGAATTTTAGAACTTTTATTTAGAATATATTATGAAATACTTGATATGTTTGAGGATGTATTATTTATTCTATTTTTTTAATTCTATTTTGTTTTTGATTGATATTTTTGATTTTGAAGAAAAAAGGGTATCAGCACTTGGAGCAGGATAAAAACATTATGGAAAAAAAACTTTTTGCAGTACTTATGAGCCACAACAAGATTTTTCCTGTAAGACATGCTCTTTTCACCAGCAACTACTGTTTCAAATCACCTCACGCATTAGGTGTTTACGTTTGTATATTCAGGCACCATGTCTCCTTTTTGTTGGAGGACTTGAGATGGTGGTGTGTCCCTGGTCCCAGGGATAGCCTAGCAGTGGAGGTTGACACCTACTCTCCTTCAAGTTTTCCTGGTGTCTTTGTTCTGTACATGACAAGTGCCTGGAATTCAGAAATACAAATGAAAAAGGATTTGGACGCAGTGTCTTTACTCAGCTGTGTTCTGGTTTTGGAATTTATCATTCCGTGCCGATTGTGCAGTATGAACTATATTCATAGATTGGGCTCTGTATTAGCATTCATGTATCTCTACGCCTTGATTTTGAGGTGTGTCTATATTCTGTTGTTTCTGGCTTTGTAATAAATAAATGAAAATTCGATTCTTAGTCCATGTTTCTTTAGTTGGACGGGATGGGAAATGTATAATTGGTAATTTGTTTTCTTCCCTCCACATTTCTTAGCAGGCAAAAAAGACCATGGGCCAGGTATTCCTAAGTAAATGTAGGATATGGAGTCCGGCTCCATCACTACCTGTGATCTACCTGCTTTGCCCCTTGGGGTTTGTGGGCCTGTGAAGGGCCGGATTCACAAGTTTTTTATTTAGCAAAGAAGTAGAGGTGATAGTGGGTGGTATTGAAGCCGTGTCGATAGAGCCACTGCATTGGGTTGAGCCTTGTGGTTGCAGAAGTGGACAAACTAGAATTGGGTGCGGCTTGCAGTCAGGGAAGTGCTCTTGCCCCTACCCCTGCCTTAAATCCCAGTGGCGTAGCAAAAGCCACTGCAACCGCCTCATTATGGGAGGCCCTGAGCTTCAGAGGGCCCTCTCAGGCACTGTGCAGGGTGTCCATGGCCTGAGAGCCCCTGACTATGTCGGAGCGTGGGAGGCCTCCTTTGTGTACTTTGAAGGGGGGCATCCCTCAAGTTTTGTTACCTCACTGATGAATCTGCTAACTTAATCTATACTATACTATGCTATAGACACCCAGCTACCTCCATTCGACTTTGTTGCTGCTGCCTTGCTGCCTTTGTCCCCCAGCACCACTGTCCATGCGGGACCTGTGTTATGAACCAGAGACTACACTCTCTCCCTCTGTGAAGGTGGTTGTTGCCTGGAGGGTCATGGGTGAATAGAAGAGCCGACAAAGCTAATGATCAAGTAAAAAGGAGGATATTTCCCACAGCTCCAATACCGCTGTGCTGTTGTTATTGCCATGCCACTTACTCATAGATGCACCAAACAGATGGCCTGAGATGCTCACTGAGAGTTTATAAGAAATTATTGGCAAACTACCCAAAAGGGAAGGGCAGCATGCAGAAGGAAAATATAAGCATACCTGAACCTGTGACTGAAAATGTGCATGCATAAGTCGCATTGGTGCACCTCCCTACTCCCCTGAACTCTAATACTGGGGACAGATTTACCTCCAAAATTATTAACAAGCTTTCATCGAAAGGTCAAAAAAGAGGTTAAACTAGTACCAGCTAATGGACATGTGCTGGGTCCTGCAATTCCGGCAGGTGGCCGGACTGGAAAACTGACTGAATTAGGAGTGACACCCTTCAAAAGTGGGTTGACACATTGTAGAGAAGATAGAGTTAGCAGTGGACTTCCATTAGACGGTGACTGTGTGGTTGCCAGTGAATCCAGGAATGCCAGTGGTGCCCAAGGGTTTCAGGTTCAGGAACAAATTCAACTAAGATGTCTTGGCACAGCAGATGATTTGCAGCAGCCAGGGGGGTTGCTATTGGTCAAACGCATAGAATCTACAAAGAAATCTACAACAAAGTCTTGTAAAAGCAGTGATATTCCCTCCCCCAAGCCGGCAAATGATCTCCCAGGGAGCCCTGTAGTGATCCCTGATCATCGGGAAGATAAATGCCAAGCAGCGATAAATTGAGTGCCGCTTCTCCAATGTTCCTGGATTATACTCTGCCTGACATACCGGTGGGTGCCCCATCATGTGCGTGGGCAAGCAAAGAGGGGACTGGGAATATTTGATGACACAGGAGAGGCCCAGGTTGTCTTGGATAACCCTCTAGCGGAAAGCAGTAGAGCCTCCACGGGACGACCTCTTTTGACGATTCAATTTTTCAGAATAATCCAGGCAATCATTCATCTGAGAGTATTTTACTCATGCTTGAGGTCTCGTAAGATTTTGTACTTTCAGAAGCCATAAATGATCTTAACAGAGTCCTGCCCTCAATACTCTAGCTTTTAGAGAAGATGTTAGGTGGGTCTCATCATATAGCAGCACTACTGATTTTGATACTTCGTGCCTTAGCACCTACAGGCAGAAAATGGGATGCAGCCTCCCAGACATATCCCCAAATTGAGACAAGAAAATTGATACCCCTAAACACCCCCCCATTACTAAATCCACCAGAGTGGCCAATACTAGCTTAGCTTGTAAAGACATACCTGGGCTGTCTGTTCATTTGATAAAAGTAGCAAAGCCCGGCAAAGCCACCAATTCCTCAAAGAACAAGGATACTAGGTGTCCAAGGCCGCAAAATTCCTTTAGCGTAGAAGATCGCAAGCCCGTGACAAGAGCTGGCACCCGTGGGTGCCCTGACACTACTGTGCAACCAGGGAATCTTGCAATTGGCAACTACCAATGACAAAAGTACAGGTCCTACCATAAGACCTTTGGACGCCGGGAAGAAGGGCTAACTCAAGAAAAAGAAAAACATGGACCATACCTTTCCTGTATATTCTCTAAAGTGGCTATTTTCCAATCCTAAGCGAAGCAACATGAATGGCTTGGGTCAAGGAGATAGCCTGGCCAATACAGACACTACAAAAAACGCGACTGCCTGTGAACTAACCTCTAACTCTAATAAAGTTATGAATGAAAATTGCACTACAAACTATAAAGTCAATCCCTCACTGGGTAATGATGATCAAGGTTCCAATAACACGAAACATTAAAAAAAAAACCTTATGCAACTTAAAAAGAGATTGCAATTTAAGATGGAAAATCATCTTATAGATGGAGTTGCTGTGGTTGTCCAGCCAGATAGGGCAGATGAGCCTGGACTATCGATGATGTCTGAACTAAGTCCAGGTGCTGGTCAGCCCGGGAGTATGGGTGCCGGTCTTACAGGGGCACCAGGCCCAGCAACCAATCTCATCCATCTGGCACCGAATTTTGCTAAGACAGGAAACATTGTGAGGAGTCAACCGGTAAAAAAAGACTCTCTGACGGATAGTAATGTTATCATTGCTGACCGGAAAACTTCAGAATATTGTTCGGAACGTATTGACCTCTTCTCGGATATCAGCTTTCCAAAGCCTTTAAATAGATCTTGCCTTTTAACTCTTTTTTATGCAGTTCCAATGCTGAGAGTGGTCTTATTGGGTGACCTGAAGGTAGTAAAGATGATCAATCAGCAATCCAGGCTGGGCTCATAAAGGAACACTGTAATACCTCAAAGGTCCACTTCACACTACCCGATATTGCCAGATTGGTGCTCAGTCGTGTAGATGACTTCCATATTATTGGGGTCGATGTTCTGCCTTGCCCAAGTCTCGACCGTAAGGGTGCAGTTACATCAGGTCTTCATCGGGCACAAACAGCACCACTTGACTACAAGCTCTTCTTAAACCACAAGTTGCCAGCTGGGGTGATTAAGAGCGACTTACAGACCACAGAGGCAGCACCTCATGAGCACCTGTGCATTACATCCTGCAATAATTCCAGGACGATCAAGTTTCTAAACCCTGAGCTCAGAGAGATCAAGACCGAGTGTAGGGATTGGTCATGGGAAGCAGCAGCACTGGCTCACAGCCCTTGAGTGCTTGTCAGACAGCACACTGATTGAGTATGTATGACCCCGCTCTCTATGTCTGCTGCCCGGACCCAAGCGGGGTCCCCCAAAGCAAGTGTAACGGGCGTGGTCGGGAATAACTATTTGTATGTCCTATCTTGGAACATTGCGTCCCTGGCCAGCAAAACCGAGGACTTGTTTATTGAGCAATAGTCCATTTGTTGTTTCCAGAAAACATGGGCCCTTAACAGAGTCAATGTGCTAAAAACAAGAAGGGGCGGCACTCAGGAAGGGGGGCTTGCCATGTGGGTGTCCCGCAAATTGAAAGGTAGAATAGAGCATCTGGGGGTAGCTATACTGATACCCAATGCCCAGCATTTGAGGTTTTGATTTACGGGCCCAGAAGGTGGTGTGGTTGACATACTGAATGTCTATATAAAACAGACTTGTTCTGTATGATGGCAAAGGATAATTTGAGCCTCATTGACTCTTGTCTGTCAGCACAGGACCCTAATCCTGAGGTAATGAGCGCTTTTATTAAACTCTGTGAGGTCATTAAATCCATACTATCAAAACCCACTACTGTTATGCAATTAAGATGGTTTAACCGCGAGTGTTTGGAGACTAACAGACAGCTACGCAAGGCCCTGTTGACTAATTTGAGGTGTCACTCACCTGTTAAATCGCTAAGGCAGAAGTATAAGTTAGCTCTGAAAGAAAGGAAGAATTACTAAAAGATCGCTGGAATGCTCTTGCCAATGCTGCCAGCTTAAAGAACGGGAATACATTCCAGTTCCGTCAAGGATTTGAGGTCAATGGGCCAGTCACTGACTCCAATAAGCAGTAACATAACCAGTGAAGCATGGGAAGCTAATTTATCCATGACCTACACATCCCCAGTACAAGATGTAGATCTTTTTAAGCATAGGATCCCAACTGGGATTTTAAAATTGCTGTCTGGAGTCGGGGAAGCCATCCACCAGAGCCTGTGTAACAAAGCCCCAGGTCCTGATGGGTTACCCATTGATCGTTTTAAACACAAGCCTGATTTTTGGGTGCCGCTTTTGTTAACTGTTTTTAATAATCTAACCAATGCTCCGCTACCAAGCTCATGGTCAACAAGTATTATTGTCCAGATTTTTAAAAAGGGTGATTGTTCCCAACCCAGCTGCTATAGACCGATTTCCTTGATAGACACCCTGAAATATTAGGCAGAATTTTATATAATAAGATCAAAATATGGACTGAGGAATACCGCATTTTAGAATCATGTCAAATGGGGTTTAGGAGCAAAGTAGGCACAAATGAACAATGCCTAAATCTTAATTTAATCATTGGGAAATATACCATAGCACAGCGATCCCCAGTATACCTGGTCTTTATGGACCTGACCTCTGCTTTTGATTTTGTTAACCAGTCACGCTTATGGTCCATTCTTTTAGAATATTGTTTATCCGAGGCTTTATTGCATTTTTTGGCCTATTTAAATAAAGATCTGAAGGCCAGGGTCAGGATCAACAGTGGAGACGAGGTTTCCAATGACATTAAAGTTTGTAGAGAGGTCAGGCAGGGATGAGTCCTTGCTCCTCTCCTTTTTATCATTTATGGGACCACTGCTGTCGCCAGGAATCAGCGATCCCTGGCAGTCTTGCAGTGGTCTGAGGCCCCTAATGTGGTGGCAGTGCCGCTGCAGCACCACCAAGTATATTAGGAGTTTCCTCACCACCATAGTTTTCATGGCGGTGAGTCCACCATGAAAAGAGTGGCCATGAGGAAACAAAGGGGGCCCTACAGGACTCCCTTTTGCCTCTGTGCCAGGGGATGCAATCAGGGGTGCACATGTTGTGCCCCCTGTATGCATGCACCCCCAGTTTCAGCAGGGCATGGACTTGACAGTCCATCACCTATAGGAACGTGCAATGGTGTTCCCATTACAGTGCCTTGCAAAGGCTCACATATGAGCTTTAGCACTGCACCCCTGCCGGTCAGCCACCGCAGGTCCACCCGACCAGGATTCCAGTTGGAATCTGGCAGGCAATCTCAATATGGCTTTGGCGGTGTGGCAGAGGGGAGCTGGTGTGGCGGTAGGCTGCGACACCGCCAAAGTCATAATAAGGCCCCTAGACTTCTGGTCTAACTTTCCCTTTGTGAATTGGGCCCTTAATATTGTCAGATCTCCCAACAAGAACAAGCATTTGCAATGCAATAGGCCTCGCATTTATGCGAGTTTAAGCTATTGGCATTGTAAATGACTATGTGTTTTATTTATGTTTTAAAAAGCAAAACATAAATAAAAGGCATTGTCATTTACAATGCCAATAGCTCAAACTCGCGTAAATGCAAGACCTATTGCATTGCAAATGGTAGACATCACCGACAACAGGAGGGAGGGCGGTGGGGTGAAGGTACAGACAACTCAGGGAGGGGGGGTAAAGAAGGCACAACAAGGGGAGGGAGGGCTGTTGGGTAAAGAAGGCCCAGACAACAGAGGGAGGGCGGTGTTGTAAAGAAGGCACCAAAGCACGTGGTGCCTGCAAACTGGATAAAATAATAGTGCTTAAAGACTAAATAACAGGTACCGTGTAACAACCGAAGTAAAAGGGCCCGTCACCATGGGAGGGGACAAATGAAGAGGAGGCGGTACTAAGGAGGGACTAACAAGCTTATTTATGAAACGGAAGCCAGCATTTAGGACAGACAATGACACAAGCCAATGGCAAATATGGGGGAAGAGTGGGCGGGACTTCTATTACCTACTCCACAAGAACAAGTCTTGCCGAGCAGCGCATGTGCTCTACCTCTAGGCTCGACCTAAAAAATGGCTAAACATGATTGGGCAAATGATTGTTGAACTGTAATCAAGCTGGTGAACATAGGAGGTGCAGTTGGGGTAGAAAATGTGCTGGATTATGAGAATGAGATTATAAATCAACTGAGAAATACGGAGCATTACTGGATGTTTGTATTAAGAAATGTCAATGAATCGTTCAGGAATTGACAGCAAGGGACTTTATTGGTGGGCACCAGAGTGATAAAAAAATAAGTCTCTAAAAGTACACATCCAGTCATAGCAATATTATATCCCTTATTCAAGGTCTAGAAAATACGGAAATACCCCAGACGGGGAAAACTAGCATGGGGGAGGGGCAGCAGTGTTGGGTGGAAAAACCGGGCATGGAGGACACAACAGGATAGCAGGAAAGAATAGAAAATGAAAAACAGGTAAAGAGGCACAATCTAAAAGCACAATAACAACACACCAGATCACAGTAATGACAAGACACAGACAAGGATAGCACAAAATAGGCACAAGCAGAGAGGCAGGTAGAGGCCTCAAACACCCCATGGCAGAGGTGATGCGGGGTCAGCGGCGGAAGTTCAACAGCGGAGCTGCTGGGGGAGAGAGCAGGTCCCTAGCCCGGAGGTCAGGTGTCATGCTCGCGCTCCCTCGAAGCAGCCGCCATTAAATAGGGAAAGGGGGAGGGAGGGAAGAACAGCTGGGAGGCGGGAGTGGGAAAACCGGCAGGGGGAAGGGGCCGCGGGGGCAGCAGCGGCGGGTGGGACAACCATGCACAGAGGACACAACAGGAAGGCGAGAAAGAACAGAAAAAGAAAAACAGGCAAAGAGGCACAATCAAAAAGCACAATAACAACACACCAGGGCACAGTAATGACAAGACACCAACGAGGATAGCATGAAATGGGTACAAGCAGAGAGGTGGGCAGAAGCCTCGAACACGCACTGGCAGAGGTGACATGGTGACAGCGGTGGCGGCTCAACAGCGGAGCTGCTGGGGGAGAGAGCAAGTCCCTGGCCAGGGGGTCAGGTATCAGCTCAGTACAACATCCTTCCCCAGCAGAGGTCAGTTACCAATTGCATAAGGTGTTTTTAATTATTTTCAAGACTTCTATGACCTGGTCTTTAATGAATTTATAGTCAAGTCACAAATAATGCTACCAAAAGTGTTTGGTTTAGATGACAGACAGGAGCTATAAGTGCACCATGAGGCAAGTATGTAACCCGTGATTGATTGGTATGGATTTTACTGCTAGGAGTGACCCTGAAGAATTATACAATAACCATCGGGCTCTTCCTTTGGGAAGAATGCAAGAAGACCTTTAGGGCAAACATGCTGAATTCACTAAATCTGCAGTTCTTGCTTCGTTGTGCCAACCTCAGTAGAAAACTACATTTGCTAGAATAGTTAGGCTAAATGTGTATTGTACAACAACGCATAAGAAAATTTGGTGCGCTTAAAATGCTTGTAACTGTGCAGTAATGCGAAGGCTTTTGTGTGCTTGGAGCAAATATATAGCCAAATCACATTTTTTATTATTAACATCTAAGTATATGAAAGGTAAATTCCCAGACCTTCATCTTTTAACATGATGTGAAAACTCACTACAATTCAGTAGCACCCAGTCTCATTACTTCAGTTTTGTTTTCTTCACAGTCACAGTGAACATCATCTGCAGCAGCAATATCGAGCGGATAGCCATGGACAAAACCATTGTTTTTATATGCACATTAAAGGATCAACACAACAAAAATCATATGTATCAATGTTTCAAAAACCTGCGTTACCCATTTCCCAAATGTAAGACTTGGCATCCATGGGGTATTTTCCCTCTAACTTTTTGCCTTTAGACCTCCTGTTTTTGCTGACATCGTTTATGCTGGCCTTGGGACTCTGCACACTTTACCACTGCTAACCAGTTTTAAGGTGCTTGTGCTCACTCCTTAAACATGTTTTATTGGCTTATTCTCAATTGGTATATTTAAGTCCCTTTTAAAGTGGTACTACTTGTGCCGAGGGCCTGTAAATTAAACACAACTAGTGGGCCTGCAGCACTGATTGTGCCCCTCACCTAAATAGCACTTTACACATGTTCCAGGCCTGTCATTACAGCCTGTGTGTGCAGTTTTAAACTGCTATTTCAACCTGGCAAAATAAACCTTCTGCCTGGCCCAAACCGCACTTTTTAATACATATAGGTCATCCCTAAGGTGGCCCTTGGACAGCTGAATGGCCAGGGTACAGTGTATTTAAAAGATTTTAAGCTTTACATGTCCTGGTTTCGTAAAACTCCTACATTCGTTTTTCTCAACTGGAAGGCCTACCTCTCCCATAGGACAACATTGGAATTACCTTATTACATTTTGATAAGTGTAATTTTCAAATAGGAACAGACATTATATTCGTGTTTGGTGTCTCTGGAATTGGAATTTAAAATCCTACTTATGGTGAAGTCAGATTTTAAATTACAATGTAGAAAAAGCTACTTTTAAATAGTTTCAACAGCAAAGATAAACTAACCGTCACTTTTCAATTGCTGTTAATATTTTCTAACAGACTACGACCATTCAACAAATCATATGGTCTGAAGTATTTATTTACTTGTTCATATTGTTTTGTTCAAGTATATAACTTATTCAAATTCAAAGCTTTATTTGGTTTAAAACTAAAAACCATAAAAGCATACTAAGATCATGAGCACATCACAAACCATAAAATTCATTTAAAATGACAATGCTGATTAAAAAACCCACAAGTACTATCAACAAACCATGCCCCTTACATAATATGTAAATTTTTCTAGTTTTAGTACAGGACTATACAGAAGACTATATTTAAACTGACCAAGCAATTTTTAACAGTCCCAGAGATCAATAGGCACAAAAGATGTAAAGTGCCATTGTGCAATAACCACCCTTCAGGCAGGGATTTAACTCTATTCATAATTATATTATCTTAAAAACACAATTATGAATAATATACCCGGATAAAATTTCCCATCGATATTTTTAAAAATACAGTGCAGAAATAAAAGTGCAGAGACACTGAAACACAGGATATGTTCTTGGGACAACATCATTTTTTGTCCATATTGCTAATATCTTCTAACACAATGTCAGTCTAAAAACATTTGATCAGATTATCGGCAATATTTTCATAGGTCATTATACATCATTTTGCGACCCAATTTCCTCATATAAGAGGGCCTCCAAGTGGGAATTGTTATATCTTATTTTAATTGCCTTCTGGATAAAAACCACCACTGCATTACAAACTTTTAGATTTGCTAGGCCACAAGTATATTCGAAGGCAGGTTTATATAAGAATAGCCTCTGACATCTGTACAGAGGGCGTAGATATTCTTTCCTAATCCTTCTATAAAAATCACAGAATAGGATAAAATGCAACGTTGTCTGATTTGATGTACCATCACATGGACACTTTGGCAAATTTCGATTCCACTTACCCATTTTTGGAAAAGCTATTAAAAAATGGGCCAATTCCATGCATAGTCTTGTAAGGTAGAATCTATGTTATATTTGTGAACTGTAATAAATAATTTTGTACCCCTGTCCCAAAGGTTCTATCATAATACTCCTTTGTCAGGGGTTTCATATTAGCATTAACTTCCCTCAACTATGTACGTGAGTCAATCAAATTGGTCTTCAACATTTTTTTATCATACTCTTGTATTTGGGAGGGGTTTTCCAGATCAATGTTTATGGTACATTCATTTAAAAGATTTTTAATATATATCAGCCATGGGATTTTCTTCCTATAATCTAGAGCAATGGAGTCTTTAATAACATCCTGAGTGAACTTTGTGCCTTCTTTACTCCATATCCCGTGTCAAGTGTTTAAGCTTATAGTACTTATAAAATCACAATTTTACGGGCCCCTAATTCTCTGTGGATGCTATAAGTAGGGGCTGAATTAGGTACCGCTAACAACCTTCGCCAAAAAACATTTTCTTGTGTTTGAAGGCTTGTGCAATTTACTGCCCCCCATAGTGCTGCACCATAAGAGATACCGCTAATACACTTGCTCTTGTATAGTGTCATAATTTCTCTGTTTGGTTTGTTGCCCATCTTTTTGGAAAATCTAAAAAAGCTTCGGTCGTTCTAGCAAATTTTTGTTTACATTGTTCAATGTGGGCTCTCCAACATCGACTCGCTTTAAAAACTAGACCTAGGTATACAAATGAGTTTGTTGATTCAATAGGGACATTATTTACATGATGAACCTTTGTTTTTGCTCTTCCTTGCCCACACCCCATTGTGAATGTTTTTTTCAAATTTAGCACCAAATCGTTTTCAGACATGAAAGTAAAATTGGAACACAACGTTTACCAACTTTTGGTGCGTGGGCATTTAATTTTTGTAACACCTCGTCAACCCCATTTATATTCAATGAAAAAAGAAGAGGGACAATCACGCATCCCGGTCTGATTCCCCGGGTTACCCTAAAACTTGTTGTACACTCTCCATCTAACCCATAGCGAACTCTGGCGCTCAAGCAACTATAAATTTGTGAGTGATATACAACAATGTCATTTGGTGCGCCCATATGAATCAGTGTTTGCCACAACTTAGAATGATTTACCAAATCAAAAGAGTTTGTGAGGTCAAGAAAGCAAAGCTATAAGTGGCCCTTTTTTGCAATCCTGTATTTACCAATCAATACATGAAGATTGATGCATTGTTCTATTGCCCCTATTTCCCTGCGGAAGCCATATTGTGTTTCAGTAAGAATATTTTGTTCCCCTACCCACAATTCCAGCCTTTCCAGCAGTGTCCTGCCCATTAATTTAGAAGTTGTATCGAGGAGAGAAATCGGGCGATAACATTTTGCATCACTTCTGTTACCCTTCTTAAATATTGGGACGATGATACTTTCAGTCCATGTTCTTGGTATCAGGCCCTCAGTGATAGTATTAAATATTTTTTGTAGTATAGGGGCCCAGAAACTTATCTTGAATTTGAAAATATCTATGGGTACCCCATCAACTCCGGGTGCTTTTCCGTTTGCACTTTGTTCCAAGGCCAACGTAACTTCCTCAAGAGTAATAGGATCCATATTTGGGTTATCAATAGTTATAAAATTCTCATTTTTATCTGTTAATTCGGAAGTACCATTGGGATCACTATTTAATGATAAAAAGTAAGATTCCTTATCTGAATTAAAAACCTTTGTGAAATGACTTATCCAGTCTTGAGGCTGTACTAAACTTTCAATTTTTACAGCACCGCTATCTTTAAAGTAGGGGTGATTTATTGTTTTCCAAAAAAGGTATGAGTCCCTTTTATCTGTAGCCTGCGTCCGTTTTTCCCATGCCTCATTTTAGATCACCCTCTTTCTCTTATCCATGGTCTGTTTATAAATCATCCTACGGTTTTCGACCTGTTCTCTATCTCTAGGTTTGATTTCCAGAGCATTTCTTAATTGCTGGTTTGCTTCCGTACATTCCGAGTCAAACCAGCTAACTGTTTTCTTCCTTTTCTTATTGCTCTTTTTTTAATCCCTGGGAAATTACAGAAGGAATGTTACAGAAATCCCTAATGATCTGGTTATTTGTTCAATCCCCCCTATTACATATTTCTATATCATTTTTATAACGATCAGAAATCCCTCCACAAATGCATTTGGGTTTATGCCAGACCATTTAATCAAAATGCCGTTTTCTCCCTGCGTTGTTATGCTCGGTGCTAGGCTTGGCCCTGCCTGGGGTATTTCATGTAGTTCGAAATAATGGATGGTGGTCGCTTAGACAGCTCTTTTTAAGATCCATTTTCACTATTTGATTTTGGCCATGTGCTGACATTAATATGTGATCAATAATTGAGCATTGACCATGCCCTACGAAGGTTGGTAGCTCTAAAATGCCCTCCGATAGCGACTGGTCCACCACTTCAAGGTTGTATTTATGCATTGCCCTATTAATTGTTTTACTGTAAGCATTATGTGAGAAATGTGTATAACTTCCACCATCCCTATTCCCGTATCCACATAATTTCCCATCTACGTCACCACATCTCCTAATATTAATCGCTCTCAACTTGGTTCAAGAAAATATCAAGCTCCTTCTCTAGTGATATAATTACTTGGTCTCTTGTGTTGTCGAAAAAGTTATTATAAAACTTAATTACCACAAAACACTGAGAATCATTAGAGTATAACAACAACAATTGGAAATAGGGTGAGTTGATTCAAGCTTTCTTTAGGGTTAACGGGCATGTAACCGAAAGTAAAACTGCTAAGCCACCCTTTGCCCTTCCATTTTGTGAGGATGTTGCTAGTGTGTTGATTATTGAGAAACTATCAATATAGAAGGGTTCAGTGTGCCAGGTTTCCTGTATACAAATAATTTGTGAGTTTTTTTAAAATTCCGGCCATATGTTAATATTGAATTTTGTATTAATGCCCGCAATGTTCCAAGATACTAAGGTCAAGTTATGTGATGTCACTTGATTCGATGGGGCAGGCCCAGGGCTAAGTCAGTCACAAGCATCTAAGGTTGTCAGGGGTGCAAAGCAATTAGCTAACTCAAGAGTAGAAGGAAGGGATAAGAGTGGGTCCCGCGGATCATATCCAGGATTGTTCCAGTGCTTTATGTCTGGTGCCCGGGTAATAACCAGGTTCCTTGAAGATTGATCTAATGGCATAGTGATGTTAGCTGGGCCATTGGGAGTGTTTGCCAGAAGGTTTCGCCCCATAGGATAGGGTTTGTAGAGGAGGTCTAGGGGTAGGACCATAATTGATGACTTATTGACATAAAGTGGATTATTAGTAGTAGAAAACAAAATCCTTTCTGCAAGGTGGGGTTGGTTAAAATTAATGATGACACAGTTACCATGATAAGGCTTGCGAGAGCTACCCACCCAGTTAACCCTTCGCACCATATTTCTGTATCTCTCTGCCCTTGTTCCAAGTGCCGTATTACATGTTAACCAATGTAGTACCTTGTTTTTCAATTGGGTGTAATCCTCCCTCCTACCCTGGGGGAGAGTCGGCACATTCCCCAATACCACCACGTATGGGGTTGACTCTGGTGGTAAATGAATATCAGCCAAGCTATACGTAAAATTCTTCAAGGCATCCTAATGTACTTTCAAATTATGCTTCCCATGTATGTTACTTTCTTGTTGACTTCGAGCACCTGAACTTTCTTTTGAACCTAAAGTTGTACCTGGGTCAATAGCAGTATACGATGTAGATGGGGGTGAGGCCAGTCAGGAGTGTTCTTTATTACACGGAGGCCTTGATATGGGTGGTGGATTATCCTTAATGATTGTATGTAAGGTTCCTTGATTTGAACTATCCTATATTAAAGGAGCCGTCAAGGGATTTATCTCCACCACCCCTTAGGGTGCTATTAGAATTTTATTACATTTGCATAGTTACTTAAAACCATTGCAATGCAAGTTTCAGATAATGCAATAAAATCATGATAAGATAATAATTACATATTTGCAAAATTCAAGGCTCCTTAAAAAGGCAAAACCAGTTAAATTGCTATCAGATAAAAATTGCTTTGTTCTTCATACACATAGTTCTCAATGTAAATTATGCGTTCTGCCCGGATTCATTACTCTGTCTGGGCGGTGCTATTATCCAGAACCCGGTCCAAATGCTTATATGGAGGTTTCCCAGGTCGACCTTAATGGTTGCAGTCTCGTGTCATAGTTAATACTACGCACATTAGTCTCGGCTTCCCCTTAGCCTAGGTGGCGTTTAAGCGTTCGATGGCATTTTTTCTCAGCTGCATCTAGGCATCTCAGTAGTCTACAGTTTAATTGAGGTGTTGCTGGGTCAAAACTGCGTGTCTCCTTGAGCGAATATTCCTTTGGGTGCTATTAGTAAATTTAAAGATACTATTTTCGATCGAGGTTAACCGCTGAATAATTGGGCCTAACTTGATGTCCATAATATCTTTACGCGTGTTCTGCATGGATTCAAGAAATAACTTCATATCTTCATTAGTCAATCCCTGGGTTACCGGTATATTCTTAGGAAGTGGATCCGCCCTTGACCTTTTTGCTTCCCTCCAGGTGGCTGACCTTTTCTTTTCACACCCAGCCCTTGATTAACACATTCTACCCCTCCTGGCCTCCCGCGAATAACTGGTCTATTAATAGATGTATTGGAAAGGAGGCCAGTATTTTCACCCCCACAACATTATTAGACGAGATTGCATTTGCCGCCCACAGTAATAGTTATGATGGTGGGACTAAGGGGTATCTGTTGTTCGGGTAAATGACCAGACACACTGTCTGGTAATTCTAGGTCTAGTAG
This sequence comes from Triturus cristatus, assembly GCF_964204655.1. Lineage (NCBI taxonomy): Eukaryota > Metazoa > Chordata > Amphibia > Caudata > Salamandridae > Triturus > Triturus cristatus. The sequence continues at coordinate 576,179,358 of NC_140592.1, read as the reverse complement.
TCCCGAATTATCAAGTAAGTCAACGCTATTATCCACAGGAGAAGTTGTACCTGGAGGGTGGGAAAGACAGGAGGTTATAGGAGATCTTGATAAACGCCTTTTTACCAGTTCTATCTCTTTATACCGTACCGATGCAGCCAGCTTTAAAAATGAGTCCATAGTTACTGCAGAGCCAACAGGGCCAACTGTCCTTCACTTCCCCATTTGTCACCGTGATTCTCTACTCTACTCTACTCTAACACACTCTAACCCTACTCTAACCCACAGGCACAACCAATACATTAGACCCAGAACTCCAATTACACTCAGAAATACAAAATACTTTGCACATTGCGGACTTTCCTGGGCAATTTCTTGGCCCCCAACATGAGATAAAAAGGTGCTACATGCAACGTTTCTCAACAAAAGGGGGGATGATTTGTGCAATGGCTTTTTTGCATACGCATAAGCATACACATAGACAAATGCTAACGGCTTGACTGGTTATTGTCCGAGAAAATGTTATGACAGTTCATCGGATCCTCCACTCATCTGTATAAGTGTATAGTCTGGTGTTTATAAGCTGTAGATTAATTGTCACAAACCAGTCTGATGTTGGGTATGTTGAGTATGGAAGTCCGAAGTCCCCCCTAATCTTACCTTACGGTCACAAATGGGGAATTTACCCGGCACAAAATATCCACTGGCCAAGAGGGTGAGCCCAGCCCGGACTCGTTCGGTCGCGGACGGGCGCAGACTGGCCCGCCCTTGGCCTGGGCTTCACCCGGGTACGCCCGCACGCATCTCGTGCTGCGGGTGCCGGAACGCGCTTTTGAAGTGCCGCAAGCCCCAGTGACGTAGGCGGCTCCTACCGCTAAACGATATGGACCCTACAGTCCCTGAGGTCCATACGTGGAAACAGGAATGGAAACAAAGTAGCGGAGTCTCCCGAGCTAAATGGCAACAAGGTAACAGAATCTCTCTTATTAATTTTTTAAGTCGTAACAAGGGAGAACCTCATGTTTCCTGACATTAAACTTACAAGACAATTTACCTATCAAACATGAAAACATGACAGTTGTACAAAAAACATGAATTACAGACATTTAGCCAGTCTTATTTTTCTAAAACAAGCAGCAAGCCCGGAGTTGATTTTCCAAACAAATTCCTCAACAAAATCACTGTGCTGCTAAACCACAGGGGAATATTGCTCAGCCTAGTAGGTAGCAAACATTTTAGATGGTTTCCTACAATAAAAAAAATTAATTCAGTACATGTTTCCAGTGGTCAATAATGCTGACGCGTTTCGAATCTCATTATTATTGTTGGGATTCTCTTCAGGGCTTAAGACTGGATACAATCTAAAAGGAAAATTGAAAAAATGTTAGAACTCAGGTACCTGTTTGTGTATTTTCTTTCTTTCATTTAATAACAATCTCTTAATTCAAGATAGTTCCAAAGTTACTCCGTCCTTAATACAAATCATACAATAATAAGGGTGCGCTCTATTTGAAGAGCATCAGCTAGCGCTTGTATTGTGTGAACCAAACAACTTACTTTGTGAGTGTTTTGGTTACTACATTGGTTAATGGTGAAGTCTCGTGACAAGTATTTGGAACAATTTTGTTGTCTCTTTGCCGGTTATCAATCCCTTCTCATTGAATTCTGGAAACAATTAAACAAATCGTTATCAATCTAGTGAAGTGATAAAACACTCTTCAACCGCGTATGGTTCCACTCGCTTACTGACTTACTTCAAGAAGCACTCATCTTCACTTGTGTCGGATCTTGGCCTCGAATTGTTCTTGCAATTACTTCCAGTTATCAGGAGATTTTGTACTTGAGACCGGTAATATTGCATTCTGGGGTTTTGTGTGCATCACCTGTGGATAAGCCTATCAACTACGTTCTGCCTAATTCTGCCATCTCATTCAGACCGTTAACAGTACTATTGAATCTTGCTATTAGGTAAGCTGCTTTTCGCAACAACATTGCTTTTGTGTCCCCCCCCCCAGGGTTCGGTTTGGTGACGCTTAGAACAGTCCATTTGAAATCCTACTCACTATGATCTTTTTCAGTAAAGTGGTTTACCATTGGGGCAGTCATTACTTTATTTTTAATTCTGGAGCGGTGTTGTACAATGCGTTGTTAAATCTCTTGATTTGTCTTGCCAATATAGATTTTGTCTCAAGGGTGGATTATGGCATACATACACCGCGTTTTTGGTTTTACAATTAGAGAAATGTTTCCTGGACCATTTTAAATTGGTATGTGAACATTCCATTCCTTCTACTGTTGTGCCACACACCAAACAGTTTCCACATTTGTGATGACCTGCTATAGGCTTTAGGTTCCATTGTGACCGTATGTCCTGTTGTTTTTTCGTGGAAGAAACAGTCTCAGCCTGTACAATTTGCTGACCAATGCTGGTATTCTTCTTCATGGCAAACAGTGGTGGTTGTAGTTGATATTCCAGATTCCGCATGAGGTGCCAGTTCTTCAGGATGATTTGTCAAAATGTATTCGTATGGGGTCCAGAAGTGGATACACACACCAATGTTTCTGACTATTGTCTTATTCTTTTAGTCAGTAAATAGTCCCTTGGAGTCCACCAAGCTTGCTTCATTGAGTGCTTCAATAGTTTTTTAGGGTAACCTCGGTCTCTTAAAATTTTGCATTTTCTTTCCTTATCCATTTGGTGCCTGCAGCCTTTCTCTGGGTCACATGACTGGGTTTGGGTGACAGTTGGGCTCTGCGTATACCTCGTAGAGAGCCACACACAATGGGGAGCTTAGGTGTGACTGGATGGACAATCACTGGCAGGATGAGAGGGCATTTAGACTTAAATATACTGTGTCCTGGCTCCACAAAAATGGCTGCATACCCCGTTTAGTTAGTCTGGAGCGCCTGTGCACTTCAAAGGCATGTTTTTAGATGCTTCTCCCCACTTCAAAGGCAGAACTGGGTATAAATACTGGACATCAGACACCAACTCTTTACCACACTTCTGGACCTGTGGATATTCTGCCAGGAAGAAGGACTGTTGTGCTGCTGAAAGGACTGCCACTCTGCTAGACTGCTCCTCTGGAACACTGCCGCCCTGCTGTGCTGACATTCAGCTCACTGCCCTCTTTTCTGGGTGAGAAGGACTGGGCCTGCATCTCTCGAACCCAGAGAGACTCTGAGGGCTAGTTGGCTGGCTTCCTGATCTGAAGCTCCATGTACACAACAGGCTTCCAGCTATCTTGGCCTGCACATGGACAACTGTGAGTCTCCCTGCCAAGTGGTACCAATCCACTCCTGGATACTTTGAAGTGGGCTTAAGGTGCTCTGCCTGCCGCTGTGGATCGAGGGGAACCAATGCATCACCTATGCTCTGCAGAGCAACCCAAAGCATCTCGTCTACTGCGTGGATTGGACCTGTTGCAATGATCCGCATCGCTGCCGCAGTCTGCATTGCCCTTGGAACAGCCACTACGCGACGCATGCTCGGCACAGACCCTTGCATCCCTCATCGACTGCAGCACTGCACGCGATGCTCAACTTCTCATCACAAGCTCCGTCGACTGGATCCTCAACAACGATGCAGCCCGATGCATCGCAGCCTCTCCACTTAGATTGAGCCAAGTTTAATTTTTGCTGAGGGGTACTCCAATCAAAGTATCGCTTTCAAAGACATCATTGTCCATATGAGTGCAGACCCAGCATGAAAAAGATTAAGCATTTGTAGATTTTTTGCAAAGTAAGTAGAAGTTGTTCTCCTACACATAATGGTGGTTCTGTTTAACGACAGGCGCAGGACAATTTGACTTTGTAGTAATTCCCAATTCTGCAGCCATGCAATATCCCACCAGGTGGTTGAGGGCAGGTGCAAAGAGAGCAGGCAGACCCACATCGGATCCAGTATCCAGGAGACGGTCGATCATCTCAGACAGTGGTTGTAACAATGAGCGGCGATCGGAGCATCCTTGTGCGGCTGCAGAGGCACAGATTGGGGTTGTTGGCCTGGAAGATCCAGCCTGCTTGCAGGAGCGGAAGCAAGTCTGCCAGAGAGTATGGGTCCCCAGCTTGGTCAGGTCCAGGGAAGCGCACTGGTAGGCAGGCATCTATAGGCGTTGCAGCAGGTTTGTCCGGGGGAAGAATGGATTGGCTTTGACAGTCCATGACACTGCATAACTGTATTGTGAAGAGAAGCACAATGTAAGGGCCTCTCTAGCTGGGCTGCAAGCGTACTTCCTGTGGTACATATTGATGAAAAATCCAATTAACAGACTCACTATTTTGGTTTAATTGGCTCTGATGGGCCATGGAGCTAAAGACAAGGGATCGGGTCTCACCAGTTGGGTTTCTGAACAGATTATGTTCCTAAATACACCATCATTTCTTTCTACTCTTCCTGCTGATGGATTGATAGGCACAATTAAACTGTTGGTTGATCCCTAATGTTTTGCAAGTCTTCTTTACTACTGCTGAAATGCTTTAATCAGTCACTCGAAAGGGAACAAGAGGTTCTGAAAATGAGCATGAAGTTTCCAGAAAAGCACACAGCTACAGTTATGAAATCTACTCTTGCCCATGAATAAGCTGAATAGGCTTCTACCCACCCACAGAACATATAAGCAAATACTAGCACATAGGAATAAGTGGCACATTTCAGCATATGAATGAAGTCCATCTGGAGATGGACAATTGGACCCCAAAGTATGAGGGTGAACAGCGGAGATAGTCTTGGCGATGATGCAAGAATGGCAATAGTTCTGGCAATAAGAGTTAAAGAAGGGTGTATACCAGTGGATTGCAAAGGAACAGACCATCCTATCCACACTAATTTGGGCAAGATAATGTTTGGAAACAAAAAGTTCAGTGAGACCACACAGCCTCAGCTCTCCCGTCACACTCATGCAATTCTGTTTGGTCAATACTTTTTGGGGCTTTTGGAGACTTGCTCCTACAACAGAGTCAAATCCTTTAGGGAGCATAAGGGAAACAAATTGGTTTGTACATCCTACAAAGCAGCATCATTGGTTGAGATAATTCAGCGTGTGTGTCCACGGAATCAGCAAGGGCATTCCCTTGAAACAATCTCCTGTAATCTCTGGTGTGCAACACATTTTACAACAGCAATTTGCTGGGGTACGAGTAAAGCATTGAATATATTCTGCACATACATGCCCTTTTTGGGGGTACTAGTCAAAATGTAGAAACCTCTCTATATCCAGAAAAGCTCAAAGTTATGTGACTTCAAACGCGAACCTTGAGTCTGTGAACATAGATCTTCTTCTTAGCAAAGATATAGGCTTGGGTTAGAGTGATGAGGACACCAAATTGAGCAACACTTACATCAGTGAAGCAGAAGCTTTTGATTATTTGATGGACAGTACATACAGCATATACTGTAAATAGCTCACCCTCATCATTTCTGAGACATGATTCCTCCATAAAGCACACAAATTCACAATTTGGTATTAGTGTGTTTGTAAGAACAATGCAGGGTTTTGTTATATGCTAGGTTACGACAAGACAGCCATGGGGTTCCCCTTCTCACTGGTGGGTATCACAGATGCAGGGTTTAAGGTGGGAAAACAGCTTAGTGTAATATGGAAGGCAGACAAAAGCAGAATATTGAGTTGAGGCTATCTATCAGTGGAAAGATGTTGAGACTTCATAGTAGGGAGAAGAGCAGCAATAACACCGTATGGAACAGCAAACAGTCAGGGTAGGAAATACAATACTTACAGATGCTTTAGCAAAGTTGGCACTTGGCAGCAGCAGCTGCAGAGTGTAAGCATGTAGAAAGCCCTGTATCAATAATGCCTAAAGCATACGAATTGAATGATATGAGTTTGTTCTGATCTGATCTTGTACCAGAACACCAATGGCAAATTCAACGCATTAATGACACTTATACATAAACTGCTTTGCTCAATCATGGAGTCCTATATTATGTGCAGAGAAAGGAGCTTGCTTTAGTTGTGGAAAAGCATTTTTGACTTCTTTAGACCATGGTAAAAATTCAGGTAGCTCCTTTTTCATATATTTTTGCAAGGGCTTTGCCATAGGGGTGAATGCAATGATCCTTTGCTTACAGGACTCAGTCTTACCTAAGAAAAACCATACCATGAAGATGTTCACTGGACGGGGTAACAAACAGAGGTTTCAATCCATTCTGATGATAAGTGACACTTTGCAGCAGAGACCTCATGAGCAAGATAAGGTACACAGGGAGAGCAAAATGACAGTTTCTCCTTTGAAACCATATGCCCCTTCTTTGCAAATTCAGTATGGAGATAGGCAAAGTCAGCCTCAGGACACAAGTCGGGGTACACGTGGGTATACGGCATGAACGCACTATTTTCTCATGGTCGATGCCGTCCACCCTGCCAAAAAGTTTGGCGCCACAGAAATATGCTGTACTTGTCCCGGTGTAATTTTCAGACACAGGGACACTTTCAGCAGTGCCTTCACATTGTTTGCTTTCCATTCCAAGCAGAAAGTGCAGGCAGTGAGGGGGGCTTTTTTATTTTCGCTTCCAGCTGGGCCAAAGATAAAGGCGAAGTTAAGGGGCCATCATGCCTCCCTTTGATTGAGGATCCTGGCTGGACACGGTCTGCATCCTTACACTTAAATGCAAATGCAACAGAAGGGAAACAAAAGCACACAGCTTGTTATCACTTCACAGGCACTTAAGAGAGGCATGCTTTTAACTTTGTTCATTCCTTGTATATCAGTGCAGGCACTGTAAGAATGTCAGATGTGTTGGTGTGTTCTAGTATTTACACAAATCATTTAAATAGTACTATTTTATTTCTTCTATAGCGCTACTGATCCCAATGCAGGGTGTCAGAGTGCTTTACATAGCATACAAATGCATTGACAATAAATCATGAAAGTGAGTAAATTAATGTAAAAGATGTTTTATATAAGACAGTGAGGGTTACAAGGTGTAGGAGTCACATGCCCTACATAGCTCACGCTGTGCTATATTAGAAGGATTACAATTTATGAACTGCAAGTAACAAAAGGATCTCTGTGTTAAAGCAGTAACCCACTTACATAAAATAAAAAAGTGTCATCTGCCTGGTAAATAATGTGCTTTGCAGAAGAAACATTAGCTTCTTTACTAATTTGATTCAAATCTGGGACCATACAAAACACAGATCTCTCCAGCAAAAGTATTAGCCTCCAGAATCATCTTACCATTATTACTATTCTCTAAGAATTACTGGGCACAAAATGATCTCAACAACAGGTGCTCTTAACCCTATAAGATATTTTAAAATCAGAATCCGCAACCAATTAAGCAGAACAGTTCTAATGCCATGCTTATCCTTGTTGCCAATGTCTTTGTAGCAGGGTTTAAAAAAAGTTTTGTTAGTTGAGGCCCGGATTTTGCATTGGGGTGCAACACTTTTTTGGCACAACCCGATGCAAAATCTCATTTGCAAAATTTTGTAATGCCCTTAAAAGTCTTGCAATATACCTGATAAACATATGTAAGGTCTTAATATCTGAGGTCTCTTCTTGTAATGCCAATTACAGTGAGGTCAACTTGGTTAGTCCCCCCATCTGAAGGATTTTTGAGGCCCTGGACCAAGCATATTTTGACCCCCCTGACGTGAGGAACAGTTTTGAATTTATGATCCTATTTCAGCTCCGTCATGCCCTCTTTGGCCAAGCCATTGACAAGGCACAGACACACTCGTCCAAATTCAAAATGTGTTTACATGTAATATTCAGGGATAGTCACCACACATCTCCTGCCCGTTGCTGACTTTTTCCTCGAAAAAGCAAAAAAGATCAATCAGACCTCAAATCGGCTCTAATCAATCTCTTACCCTCGCCTGAATCCTCATTACCTGCCCCCTCCTACGCTGTGCTGCCCCTCCCCAAAAAACAATGCCTTGTTGAGCCACTTCACCCCTGTCAATCACGCTGACATCCTCAGCATACTCTCAACCCTGAAACCCTCCAATCACTACAATGACCCCATCCCACCCAACTTCTTCAAGGAAATTGCAGAAACCCTAAACCCGCTCTGGTCCAAGATCATTAACGCTTCGCTTCTCCAAGGTGAGATCCCTGACTCCCTGAAGGCAGAACTAGTTCTCCCAATTCTCAAAAAACCCACGGCTGACCCTGAAGACCTGAATAACTATTGTCCATATGGTTTATGCTGGTATCCCGCAATTCTTTCTAACTATCCTGCCATACCTCGTCTTCAGCTCCTGAGCAGTACCGGGGCACACGCATCTCCCTCCTGCCGCCGCCGCAGCAGCCACTCCCTATCGCGGCCGCAGTGTGTAGGGGGGACTACAGCCCCCAAGCTCCTCAGCGGCGGAAGCCCGCCACCGTCATCACCGCGCCTGGAGGCGCATAAATCTACGGACATCCCCGGCAGAGCGGGTGTTTATGCTGGTATCCCGCAATTCTTTCTAACTATCCTGCCTTACCTCGTCTTCAGCTCCTGAGCAGTACCGGGGCACATGCATCTCCCTCCTGCCGCCGCCGCAGCAGCCACTCCCTATCGCGGCCGCAGTGTGTAGGGGGGACTACAGCCCCCAAGCTCCTCAGCGGCGGAAGCCCGCCACCGTCATCACCGCGCCTGGAGGCGCATAAATCTACGGACATCCCCCGCGACGCGGGACGCGCGCGGGTGGTGCCAGTCTAAGCCCGGGCAAAGGGCGGGCCGTCAGTGGCCGTCCGTGGCTGGGCTGGGGCCCCCCTCTAAGCAGTGAGTGACGGTAAGTGGCCATATATATAAGCTATGGGTAAACGTGTGATTCCCACACCCACTACCGCCCCTATCGCTCCGGCACCTGGAGGTCTTAACACGATCACATCTTCATTTGAGAACATGTTGGAGGACGCTGTAAATAGGGTAAATAAAGAGATTGAGAACACCGAGAGGAGACTCTCCATGGGCTACATACCCCCACACCAACCATCGTTAGAGGGCTCATGGGAAAATGGGCTTGTGGCCCCTCCTTCACTATTACCAACTGTAATAATTAACAAGCCATCATATCCTGAAACCATACCCGAGGCTCCTGCGACCACCGACGCTGTAATTGCCATCCTTGACTCCCAGCAAAGCCCTAATGCTGCAATTAACACCAATTCAGCGGCTACATCGGAAAAGACTGTGGGGGAGAAAAGGAAGAGGGGTCCCGGAAAATCTTTTAGATGTAAGAGGAAACAGCTCCCCTGCAATAAATTTCAACCGACGCCAATGAGCATGTGGTCACGAGGTGCAGATGAACCTAGTAGGGTACCTGTTAACTGCACCGTGCAACTAGCAACCAGCACTTTAGATCTCACCATAGCGGAAGCTGCTTGTACCTCTGCCTTCACTCAAACTGAGTCTGTACCGAGGGATGGTATACAAGGAAGGCCGAATGGAAATTTAATTGATATCATAGTGGACTCTACCTTTAATCGATTGAAGGATTTAATGGAAAAACAGTTTAATGCAATTTTTAAAAGACTTGATAGACTGGAGAGCCTGGTGAAAAAAGAGGAAATAAAGAGAAAAGGGACTATAACTATAGAACAAACCAGGGGCGACAGGCTATTAAAAGATCTGGAAGCTATCAATAAAGGGATTGCAGAGGGTATTAGTAATAGTGCACCGTCTGGACTAACTAGTGCGTGTAAAGAATGCACAGGGGGGGCAAATTTAAAGTTATTACCAACTAATCCCCCGCATAGTACTGTGGCTAGTATGCCATTACTACAAAAGGTGCACACTGTGAACAACCCCCTTGGCAATTTGGTACCTCCCTCTATTGTACCAATTACAGCACCCATGTTAGGTCCTGCGAAAACAGCCTCTGAGTCAATTAGCAGACCCTTTACTATCTCACAGGCTAACAAATGTGCGGAAGCTATTCTTCAGTTGCCCCCAGAAGCTTGCCCTGACGTAATAATATTAGCCGGCGTACCCTCCCTTAGACATGATCAAATTGAGTCCTGGGATCAGCTCAAAAATAAATGTATGTACTGGCTGTGTAAATATAAGGGTGTTGGGCGGGAGATTGCTAATGATATCCTAATGGTTCGTAGGGTGGCCTGGGTGGGACCCTCTATCAAAAACATCATGGGAGATTGCATAGTTGTGTCCTTAAGGTTTCCCTCACTGGCGAAATGGCTGCTGAACGCTCCACTTGATCCGTTCATTAGTCCTACAAACATCATCCTATTACAATTGGGTTTCTTTTATAGACTTCGACCAAGGACATATAATACTGCCATCCAGATACCTCAGATATCTAATAGGTTTAGCACTTTATCTGATTTGGAGAACCAGGATTGACCAACGTATAGACCCGTTAGTGTTGAAACAGAACAATCGAGCCTTCCGCATGATTATTTAGATATAGTTGAATGTAGCTCTATCGAAAATTCCCAAGAATTACGGCAGGTAGAACCAGCATTGGTCACTCCTCCTGTGACCATCGTACCAAGATTCAATGAACAAAACCTGAATATACTTAGCTGGAACATTGCAGGCCTAAAAGCCAAAATGACCATAAAAGAATGGGTTAATATGGTTAGTCGATTCGATATCTTGATGTTTCAAGAAACCTGGTGTACCAGTGGTTTATTACTTGAGGGATTCGCCTGCCATAATAAAACTGTACCCACTCCTGATTTTGGCAGACCAAGTGGGGGCCTATCTATATGGATAAAGATCATTGAAGGCAATAGCATAAAACCTATAGAGACTAATAATGACAATGTCCAGGCTTTGATTTATACGCATGGAATCACGGTATGCCTAATACATTTCTATAACAATGATTTTACTTCACTGCCTAACAAAAATTTTATTAAGCTATTTGAATTCATTGATAACTTGGTGGATGAAGACAAATATGGTAAACTAGACGGTATTTGTTTGGGGGGGGATTTTAATGCCCACCTGTATAATAATACAGATATATCTGCTATAAGATGTGTCGGGAAAACTCCCTGTAGAAGAGGTGAAGAACTGTATAATTACCTATCCATTCACGATCTAGTTAATGTAATGGTAAAAGCTGGACATGATACAGACAACCGTCTACTGCCTACCTATAGAGGTCGTGGTTGTTCATCCACCATTGACTACATCTTTATTTCATCTTCCCTTGAGAATTTTTTAGTAAAGGCCGAAGTTTTAGGCACTAGTTACAGCGACCATAACCCAATTTTTACTACTATTAGATTTTTTAATAAATTTAGGAAACGAAAAGAAATAGGGGCAAAAGATCTGACACTATCCACTGACAAGTTGAAAGTGATTTGGAGAGGTATAGATAACAAAGTTTTACTGGTTCGTAACATAAAATCCCACCGATCACTTATAGAGACGTGCCTGTCTAGCACATGCCCTGGTATTGATATCATCCAGGCTTTTACCAGGTTATGTGCCGGAATTAAACGAGAAATTTCCAAACCTGTTATGATTCAGGGCAAGAACCCCAGATGGTTTGACGGCACTTGCTCCAGGGCTAATAGGGCCCTACGTGATGCACTAAAAGCCGAACCAAGGGACACGGCACTAGTAAAACTTTTGAGAGAGAGCTACAAGAAAGCAACTAAAACACGCGCAGAGGTGGTGTTAAAGGAACGGTGGGACTCCCTTGCCTGCGCCGCTGCCCTTAAAGATGTAACGGGGTTTTGGAGAGAGGTGAAAGCGTTCAGATCTACAGGATCAAATATCACTCCCATAAATTGTAATATACTGAGCAACACATGGGAAGAGCACTTCTCAAAAATATACTCAGCTAAAACAGCAAGCATCGATAGTTTCCCCCCACCTTCCAATTTGATTATACTATTATCTGAAGTTGAAGACGCTATACATGAAAGCGCAGGGAATAAAGCCCCAGGCCCAGACGGCTTGTCAATTGATCTTATTAAATCCGAACCTGACTTTTGGTCCCCTCTTTTATGTAATGTTTTTAATAATTTGACCAACACCTTAATTCCAGAAACTTGGACCACGAGCATAATAGTACCCATTTTTAAGAAAGGGGACAGATCCAACCCTAGCTGCTACCGCCCAATATCTCTGATCGATAATACTTTGAAGATTTTGGGTCGGGTTGTTTTTAACAAAATTAGGAATTGGGCAGAAGAGAAATACATTTTAAACTGCTGTCTATTGGGTTTCAGGAGCCACGTTGGAACTGTTGAACAGTGCCTAAATTTAAACCTTATATTGGGGAAATATACAGTAGCAAAAAAAGTACCTTTATATCTGGGTTTTATGGACTTAACTTCAGCCTTCGATTTCGTTAATCGTTCACTTTTATGGGAGATTCTTTTAAATTATGGGTTGGATGATGCACTTGTGCACTTTTTGGCATATTTGCACAGAGACCTGAAAGCGCGGGTGAGGATCAATAATGAAGGAGAGGTCTCCAGGGACATTTTAATTGGCAGGGGGGTCAGACAAGGGTGTGTCCTGGCCCCCCTGCTTTTTATTCTTTACATTAATGAATTGAATAATTCCCTGATTGAACTGACCAGTGATGTACCAAAAATAAATGGTCAACTCTATCCCGCACTTTTATATGCTGACGACGCGGTCCTTATGGGCCGCACACCTAAAACATTACGTATTTTAATTTTAGGTTTTGTCTCTTTTATGGAAGAGCTGGGACTTTGTACCAATTTTAATAAATCTTTTATAATGTCATGTGGTCCCAAAAAGTACTGCATAAAGAACATAAGGATCGGAAGCGATCTCTTAAAAAGCACCAGCACTTTCCCCTATCTGGGTCTAGTCTTCTCTGACACGGGCTCATGGCGATCGCATGTAGCTAGAGGCAGAAATAAACTCGGTACGGCAATTAATTCTATAATTAGCCTGCGACAGCCCAGAAAGGCAGAAGTGGTGACCCCATTACTGCAGATCTATAGAACCCAGTGTCTGCCTACTGCGACCTATGGATCTGAAGTGTGGGGGCACGTAGACTGCAGCGGCATACAAATGGAAGAAAATAGATTTTGCAGAAGGTTACTTGGGGCACAAATTTCATCACCCACTTTCATATGCCACAAAGAACTGAACCTACATCATGTGGAGGACTTTATTAAATATCGTCCTGCCTTATTTTGGTTAAAGATATGGCGAAATCCTGCTGCAACTCTAACCCAACGAATCATCACAGATTGCCTCAGATGTGATAGGGGTAAATATATACCCTGGCTTAATGCTGTACATAAAAGCCTAGCCAGCATTCATTTAGAACATACTTTTCTTCTTCCCTCTGCTGCCGAAAATATAACTTTAAAAGCAGCGAGGGGCGCATTATATGATCTATATCATAAAGACAGAGTAAATACAGAGCTTCGTAAGTCATCCATTATCAGATACATGCCTATCCTGAGGACAGTAGGTATCAACTATTCTAAGCCACAGGAGTATCTAAGGAAAAACATCGGGAGATGGAATAGGAGCCTGCTCTTCCGCCTTAGGGACAACAGTGTAAAATACCTACTCTGCTTTCCGATTGGTTTTAATAAAAATCTGGAGGAGACATTTTGCCCATGTGGTGATGGTTGTAAACAAACATTGCCACACTTTTTGTTCTCTTGCAAATTTTATGTAAGGTACACAAAACAATATCTAATCCCTTATTTTAAGGTAAATGAGACGACTAACCATAACTTTGCATATCAAGAAATATTGCAACTGGGTAGCGAGGACTTGATCTACCGTGTAAGCTCTTTTTTACGAGCAGCTGTTAAATCTCGAGCCTCTATGATCGCCCCTTGAAATATGTTATTAATTCGCAACATTTTCATTTGATAATGTTTATTCATGATATGTCTATTTTGCACAAAGTCGGTTGTCATAAATTGCTTATTTGCACTACGATCATGTTTATATCTTTGCGATTTTTGCACAGTAATGCTGGCGACACTTGTATGGTCTACACAAGGCAAAATTATCGCTCATTTGCACTTTATTAACATTGGTACATATAGGGCTTTTTGGTACCCAACAAACTGTAACATATGTGATAAACCTGTTTTCTATATAGTCGGATGTTTACAAATTGCCCATTTTGCACAGTGCTTAAAAGTTTACATTCTGCGTTTTTGCACAGTAATGTTGTTGGTCCTTGTATGAATTATCGGTTAATTTATTTATTTTTAAATTGCATTCACAAGTTGTATGTACAGGCTTTATGATATTCAATTTTACAAATTCTTCATCTGATCTTATTTTTAACCATTTTAATGCTTGAGAGAAGATTGTATGTCACATGTACATTAGCAGTGATGTTGTACTTTCATGGATATATATTATATCCGAATAAAGATAATTGAATTGAATTGAATATTGTCCAATCAGAAACATTCCTACCCTGGCAAAACTCCTCGAGAAATGTGTTCATGAACAACTGCACAAACACATTGAACAATTCCAACTCCTCGACGTCTTCCAATCGGGCTTCTGCGCTGGACACAGCACCGAGACGGCCATCACGCATATAGTGGACAATGCTCTCTCCTTGCTTGATCAAAATGAAGCCTGCCTATTAATACTACTTGATCTTTCTTCTGCTTTCGATACGGTCAAACATAACAACCTACTTAACACCTCCTTAAAGGGAGGATGGGGCTCTCAGGCACTGTCCTAAAACGGTTTGCCTCCTTTCACAACAACAGAACGCAAAGAATTAAAACCAATCAAACCCTATCCGACTCAAGTCGCTGCACTCTGGGTGTCCCTCAAGGGTCCTCTCTCTCCCCCACGCTTTACAACCTTTTCATTGAACCGTTGACTGTAATCCTCAAGGACTCCAACATCCAATACCACATGTATGCGGAGGATACCCAACTGTACATGAAAATATCTTGACCCGAAGATATCAAGTCACTCAACGGAACCCTGCACAAAACCTTAAATTGGCTAACCACCAACCATCTCAAACTAAATGCCCGTAAAACGAAATTCCTCCTCATTTCTCCGACTAGACAATCCTCCACGGTGGGGCGATTCCTACCAAACCTCACCGCTCTCAATTGCACACCACACATAATTGACTGCACTAAATCACTGGGAGTGGTACTGGTCAAGAACCTAAACATGCAAGATCACATCAGAGCATCTACCAGAGAAGCAAACTTCCAATTAAGCATCCTTAGAAAACTTAAACCTTACCTACCACAAGAAGACTTCAAATCAGCGGTGCAAGCACTAGTCATCTTAAGACTTGAATACGGCAGTGCTACTCTAAGCGGTCTCCCGAAACTCAGTCTAGCCCCACTCAGAGCATCTCTCAACGCTGCGACTAGACTTATCACGGGGTCCAAGAAATCCAATCACATCTCTCCTGACCTTAAAGCGCTCAACTGGCTTCCTTTTGAGGCAAGGATCCAGTTAAAAATTGTGTTTATGACCCATAGAGCACTACACTTCAATACCCCTGTCTTCCTGACAAATAAGCTCGAGCTATCGGGTAGTGCCAGGCCCTCAAGGAGCTCCAGCACTCTGCTCCTCAAGCCAAAGAAATTCAAAAAACTGAAAACCTACAAACGTACTTTCTCTGGGACTGCCCAGAGATTATGGAACTCCCTACCTGTGGAAATAAGACTAATTCCATCAACTCTTGCCTTCAAAAGAAAGGGAAATGAAAGCTCTATGGATGAACAATAACCTGAACTAGAAGCTTGGCTCCCTTGTCGCCCTACCTGTTTTTGCCTGACTTTGTTACCACCTGGCTTCTGCTACGGCCTACTGTCACCTGCCACCATTCCACTGTAATTCCCGATCTCTCTTGCTTTAATTGCTAACTGGCCAATGTCACGGTCCAGTCCATTATGTCACTGCTATAACTGATGTATACTGACCTAGTGTGCTCCCACAGCGCTCGATCTATGTCTACCTTAACCCTTCTGTAAAGCGCTCTGATACCCGCCTGCGTCATGTTCGCACTATACAAAACTTTAAATAAATAAATAGTGATGTGTGTTTTCATTATTGTAACACAGCAGCTGCTCACGAATATTTTTAAAATATTCTCTGTGAGACACTCCCATTTCTCATATGTGAGGTCCTGACTTGATCTAAAAGAAACTATTTTATGGATGTTGCATGAAACATAAACGCAATATTTCTCTACAAATGTCTGTAATAGACACACACATCAGCCACATTGAAAATAAAGCAGAGGAAAGTGGTATTTAAAACAATTGTTCAAGAATCATTCAGTGTCATCAGGGCAAGACTCTACAGAACAGAGCTGGTTCTATCAGAGGCCCCCCTGAAAAGCCAGGGCCCTGGGCCAGAGCCCAATTTTCCCATGCCTTAAAATGTCTCTGAGTCCCCCCACTTCTTTTTTTAGGACTGGTGCCCTGATTGGCCTAGAGTAACAGACACAAGCAAAAGGTCATGAATGTACTGCACTAGAGTATAGACCCTGGTAAACACTAAGGTATTAAAATCCTTCATTAAGTCTTGGAAAAGGTAGACAGAGACTCCATAAAGCCTTGTGTGAGGATTGAGCCTAGCCACGCACGCCAAGATTCGTTGAATGAGAAGGCAAAGAGAGGCTGACTTCATGGATGGGCATGGAAAAGAGGGAGGAATACAGACCCACCACTGTAAACCATTGGGCATTTGAAGGGATAGAGGAAAGGATGGTGGCGGTGTTGACTACAGGAAAATTAGGGATAACCACATTATTAATGCCTTGCAGGTCTTGCACAAATTTATACACATTGATCTTTCCAGCTGTTTTGATAGGGAGTATGCTTCTATTATACCAAGGTATCTTATTTAATGAGATCTTCAATGATGAGACAAATCCCTGCCTCTGCTTTTTGATTCAGACTTCAGAGGATACTGTGTAATACGAGGTGAGTTCCAAGTCATTTGCCCCTGTGGACAATAACACTGAGGGAACTTGAGAAAGCAATTCAGGTAATTCTCACACAGCATGGCAAGGACCTTGGCATCCCTGTTCTGTGGTACATTGAGGTAGACTTAATCGGGTGTACAGAAAAAGGTGCAGCTTAGCATACACCGTATATCCCAGCTGGTAAGGTAGGACTTTAAAAAAAAGCATGTTTGTCCTTTATGGGGCCTAGGGTGATAAAATCATGGTCAGAAATGCGGTGTGCAACATTCTGATTTGATATATCAACCGCATTTCTAGACAAGCCCATGAGAGGTAATGAAGGACATTCAAAAGTTTCTAGGGTAGAGAGAATGGCGCCTTTATCAATAAGCCAACTGATGGGCTTACAGTTTATCATTCAATAAACCTAGGGACCCTTCTGATCTATGAGATACTTGCTATCCAGAGTACAGTTGGAACCTCTCAGGCTGTTCTAGTGTTCAGGATAAGAGCTCTATGTGACTGGGTTAAATTAGCCTTGGTCAATAGGGCAAGGCACTTTTGGAATAGCATTAGGACAATCCCTTTTTTAATAACCCAACTGCCCTTTGGTAAAAACCTGTCCCTCCTGCACCTAGGGCTTCTTCTCTGTCCCTCCTGTTTTTGCTCCTGATGTTCCCTTGATCCTGTGTCCCATTTTGTTACCCCTGGTGAGGAATCCCATCCTTTTCCCTACACATTTCTGTTGCTTATTTTGTAATTTCAAAGACATCAGTTTAGATTCAGAACTCTTTCTCTTTCATTCTAAGGAAGCAATATAGTGGTTTGCTTCTGTTGCTAATTTAGCCAACTTTTAAATTTCAGGCCAATAAAATCTGCAATAACTGCTTTTGCACATTCATTATTAGTATCCGCACAAAAGTGGCCCCTACAGCTTCCCAAGACATGTCTGGACTCAGATGGGTGGTGCCTGAATATCTTTCAAACACACCCTTAACCATGCCAAGGTAATCTATTGACTATTCTCCTTTAGACTATCCTGTTTTCATATTTGTTTCTAATATAGGACTGTGGTGCAGAGATTGTCGCAGTGTTAGAAACTAAAAAGTTTTATCTGGAGGACCACTCCCCATTTTAATTTTGGTGGACATAAATATAGACGGGATTGTTCCATACTGTTCTGAAGAAACGACTATAATGATGTTTAAATAAACATGCATTGTAGATTACTTCTGAAAAAAGTCTGGATAGAGTAGCAAAACATTAGGGAAATTACAAATAACTACTCACACTTAGTAGTCCATAGGTTATTAGACATTCATCTCAGTTTGGGTCAAATTCAAAAAAGAAAACAGTAAAAATCCACCTAGTGGTAGACGTATGGGTTCCAGAAACTATTGAAAAATGACAAAGAGAGGTTGCAGGACATACACTAGGGGTGAGCGATGAATTCTCCTCAGCCGGCGGAGTTTGCAGAGTTTTGCCTACTCCGCGCTCCATACGGAGTGCAGGGTTCAGAAAAACTCTGCAAAGTGACGGGAAGCAGAGTTTTTTCGTTTAGCGGCTAGCCAACGGTAAGTTGGTGAGCGCTTGTGAGAAAATATTACGCACTAGACCCCCTCCTGACGAGATTTTGCATTGTGGGTGGTTGTGGCAGGTCGTGACCGCTCGCTTTGAGGAATCTGCCATACGCATTGAGAAAGCTGTCGCTCAAGTAGAATGTCTACTCAAGCAGCAGAAGCAGCAGCATCCTCTGGAGCGATGGGTAGTGCTGTTCACGCTGATTTTGCAGCATGGGACAAACTCCTGGCGCTAAAAATCAGTGCGAGCAGCATGAATTAGCAGACTTCGCTACTGGCAGAACTCCGCAGAGTGCAGCAGAGTTTTTTTGGCACTTCGCAGAGTTCCGCAGAGTAAAACCCTGTGAACTCCACCCAGGCTTAACATACACCTCAAAGTATGACTATAATGTTATATAGCAAACACAAGGAGATGATGGACAGAGTGCTGAAACTTTTCAAACACTCACCCCCAGTCAAAGATCTGGGCTGAATCCATCATCATTCTTTAGCTCACTTTGCCACCCCAGTTCAGACACAGCTATATGCAAATCAGTCTTGACCCTGTTCCTTTATGGGAACAGTCCAGCCCGAACTGCCAAGCCATGTCTTCCCTGGACCGGAAACAAGCATCCTGGGACCGGTTTTGGGCTAACAGCCCTCTTCAGCCAGGCTAGCTTGAATCCAGTGGCAAAGCAAGCAAGCTACCCACGTCTGGGCATACCCTTCCAAATTAAGGCGAACAAAGCAAACACGGAGATATGGATGGAGTGCTGAAACTTTTCAAAGACTCACCCCCAGTCACAGATCTAGGTTGAATCCATCATTCATCTTTACCTCACTTTGCCATCCCAGTTTAGACACAGCTATATGCAAATCAGTCTTGACCCTGCGCCTACTGAGAACAGTCCAGCCCGAACTGCCAAGCCATGTCTTCCCTGGAGTGGAAATGTGCATCCTGGTACCGGTTTCGGGCTAACAGCCCTCTTCAGCCAGGCTAGCTTGAATCCAGTGGCAAAGTGAGCAAGGGACCCACGTCTGGGCATACCCTGCCAACTTGGGGCGAACAAAGCAAACACCAGGAGATGATGGACGGAGTGCTGAAAGTTTTCAAACACTCACCCCCAGTCACAGATTTGGGTTGAATCATCATAATTCTTTAGCTCACTTTGCCACCCAGTTCAGACACAGCTATATGCAAATCAGTCTTGACTCTGTGCCTCATGGGAACAGTCCAGCCCGAACTGCCAAGCCATGTCTTCCCTGGACCGGAATCAAGCATCTTGGGACCGGTTTCGGACGAACAGCCCTCTTCAGGCAGGCTAGCTTGAATCCTGTGGCAAAGTGAGCAAGGGACCCACGTCTGGGCATAGCAAGAGAAAAAAACACGAGGACAAATAAAGATATTTTTCCTGGTTACGCATCCCCTGGAGAGTCGTAGCATTTTGACACATTCCCAGGACTACCACTAATGGTAAATCTGGGAATGCGTCAAAATCCATGGGTGGATGTGTGGTAACATCCGAGCTTCACCCATGGAACGCCTCCCTGGGACAGAGTAACATAAGGTAGCAATTTCCGCTGCCTTGTGTTACTCCAGATTTATCAAGGCATTCAGGCATGGCTTGATAAATCTGACTGTGTTGTTGCATCACCCTTGCACCCCCTTGTGTGGAGCAAGGGTAATGCAACACAATGATTAATATGCCCCTTAGTTGTGCACACTGAGTCTTCATGGCCATCCAAATATCGCTACAACACACAGAAGCAAAGTAGAAGCATGTATCTGAAACCAAGTGATAGTTGTGTCACCATTTACAATATCTTTGAGCTTACTATACCATATACAGCGATGGCAGTTTCAACATACATTACATAAACCCCTTCGCTGGACTAAGAAATGTCTCTAACAAATTCTCAGTTTTTAACGGTTACATTTATACCACAATTATGTTTAGGGTATGCTGGAAATGCCTAGGAACAACTCCAAACATGCTTTAATGATATGTATTATGACATGAATGAATGAAGAGTAAGGGCACAACCCAACTAACCTATCTTTTATGTGGTGGCAACAGAGACCACAGACGCACCTGGGGTTCAAATGATAGCCGTGGTACTTGTGGCTCTCAATAATGGACTAGCGGCAACAACGGGTAACGGTCCCTCTAATCAATAGGTGAACTTGTGATAGAGATCAGGGTGTGTATAATATTCTCACTACCACAGATAGAGTAATCTCACAGTTACACGCACATACATTCATCATACGCTAGGGCCCATTTCACTAACATACGCTCAAATACTCTACCGGCAATAAACCTGTGGAAAGAAAACTCCTAGTCACCCTGCATCTATATCGAGGTCGATAAGACCTAGTTATTATGACTGTCTATAAACATAATCTATACAACCTATACGACAATAATCAAAATATAATACACAATAATTGACAAGAAATAATATCCAACACCATGTTCAAATTATATTGCTTTATCTAAAATTAGTCAAAATGGAAATCAATCAGAATAAATCATTTTTCTCATAGTTACCTATTCTAGCTAAATGTCAGAACGGGTCAGGACCAGTCTCTCGGTAAAGTCTCTCAAGACGAAGTCCTTTCAGCATCAATCCTCAGCAACGCAGATTCGGTACGCGGCAAAGGCAAATGGCAAGTGGCAAAAACCCTCTCTAGGCTAACAATTCTTATAATGAATCGAACAAAGGAAAGATACATAGAAAAGTTGTAATGTCCGCTGGACCGCTGAGCAGAGCGAGAAGGAAAGGATGTAACATTGCTACATTTGAAAATCTCCACTCAGGAAAAATCACAAAATAAAGACTACGGAACAGGAACCAAGAAACATAAATGTATCTTGTTAGTTCTACTTCTCCTCGGCAATGAGACCATAGTTCAGAGTCTTTCTCTAAGGCTCCTTTGTTTCCCAAGGCTGCCAAGGACGTTCCATTTCACTTGGAGATTACCCAGGCTGCTGCTGTCCTCACGGAAATTTTAACAAGGCAAGCAAGGACTGTGGTCAGCTGACTTCAGGACCATATTCAGCAGGGCTCTCTCCCATCACGGTTTTCTACTTTCAAATCGAGGCCAGGCTTACAAAATCGGCCATCTTTGTCTAGGCCACCATAGGCCACAATAGACCATCTTAATTAAAAGAAACAAAAACAACGTTACCACAGCATAGTGATTAAACAGTGCTAATCCCACTAATACCCTTATGTGTATGTATCTATCTAGCACTTGCAACATAGAAAAGCATTAATTCGAAAAGCGTTTTGTGCTCAAAAATAAACAGCACATAGCAACGTTTAAACATGAAAACACGCACGTTATTATTAAACAGCACATTTATGCGTACCCACGTGTAACTCTCTCTTATTAGGACAAACGGATTGATTAATATAAACACACTTGCACAAGACAAATAATTAATTATTAGTAATTAATAAATTAATATGACAAATAGACATACCAGAGCTTCAAAAACCAACGAATTTTCAAACAGAAAACTCTGCTCCAGCAATCCCCCCTTTGGTGATTTTATCACCAAATAAACCCCAAAAAAAAAAAAATTCGTGAAAATTTAGTCCCATTTTAGGAGAAATCAGAAATGTCTTTTCTCCTTACACAACATTACACACCAGTCACTCTTTCATCATCCCTCTTTGTCTCTAAGTAAACACTCTCCCTTAATTCTTCCAATTCAATTTCTTGCGGTTCTCTTTTCAACCTCTTATTTTTCTTCTCTTTATTCAATTTCTTCTTCCCTCCCCTATTTTTACAACACACACACACACACTAATCTCAGTATCAATAAAGCAACAATTATACAAGTTAAAGGAAACAATATTCTACCTATAATAGTACTACCTATTTTTGCAATAAAATCCTTAACAGCTATCATTTTATTAGCTATTTTAGTCCATAAATTCTCAGCTTCAAGTGGTACTAATTCTTCATGCAAATCAGTAATATTTTTGATATAGACCTTCAGGTCTTTGCTTTCGTCTGGAATGTAAGTGCAACAATGTTGAACTTTCAGCATTCCACAGACTCCACCCTCCTTGGCCAATAGAATATCAAGGGCAAGTCGATTTTGCATAGACATGGCCTGTCATCCGTCACTTTTCTCAGACCCTTTTCAATATTGTGTCCAAGATAATGCACCTCTTTCTTGCAAAATTGCAATTTGGCTGGAGATACCTTTAACCCTCCATCTGCCAGATGATTCAGTTAAGCTATGGTATCTACTTCACAAGCTTCACGTGTCATCAATATACTGCACTAGTACTGAGCTCTCAGGCATGATCAAACTCTCCAACGATTTCTTCAATAACTGATTGAATATCGAAGGACTCTCTGTATACCCCTGTGGGATACGACACCATGCTAAAATACGCTGGCCAAACCTAAATGCAAAAATCGGCTGGCTATCATGATGCAATGGAATTGAAAAGAACGCATGACACAAATCAATTACTGTATACCACTCAGCATCATGTGGAATTTGATACAGGATCACTGATGGATTTGGCACGATAGGACAACATGCCACCACAATTTGATTAACTTTTCTCAAATCCTGTACGATCCTAAATTTCCCATTAGGCTTTTTTAGTCCCATTATCGGTGAATTACACGGACTACTCAGTAGTTCTCTCAGGACTCCCTGCTGAATCATTTTTTCAATTATAGGAGTTATCCCTTCAATTATTTCTGGTGTCATTTTGTATTGAGGAATGTTAGGATATGTAATTCCCTCTTTTACTGCAATTTTCACTGGATCTACATTATTCATCAATCCCACATCCTCTCCAGTAAAATCCCAAACTGTCCTTTTCACTGTGTCTCTCAGCTCTCGAGGCAAATCCTCCGGATTAAACACAGCAAATGCACCAATTAACTCACTTTCTCTATTCTCTAGAGTCACTCGGTACAAAACATCCTCATCTGGTGTCTCAAAGGCTATTCCATCCGGTGTACAAAAAATTGTGCAGTTCATCTTGCACAACAAGTCCCTACCTAACAGGTTCACTGGACTCGTGTCACAGACAATGAATCTGTGCATGTCTGAAAATGTCCCTATCTGTACTCTTACTGGTTCAGTAAGACGTGTTCTGATTTGCGTATTGGCTACACCAACTACTTGGATTGCTTCATCCGAGAGAGGAAGATTTCTAACATCTGTTGACCTGACAGTTGATCTTGTCGCACCTGTGTCTACCAAAAAAGTAACACTCTCCTCATTTATTTTCCCATCCACAAATGGTCCTGCCTGGTCTATTTCTAGAGTTGCACCAAGTATGCACTCTTCTTCCTCTCCTCAGCACCGTCAATAATCACCCTCAGATTCACTCCCTTCACTCTTTAACAAGTACTGTTGTACCTTGTTTGAACGTCTTGGTTTATTTACCTGTTCATCATTGTAGAATCCTGAATCCTGATTATACTTTTGTAACCCTCTATTCTGCGGCAAGGGCGGTTTTGGCTCTTCACTCTGCTGTCTCACAACTTTCTGTTGTTGCTGCTGTTGATTATTTCCATCATTCTGCACCTGTTTATTTAAGGATTTATTCTCATTACTCACTAATGGTGGATTAGGACATTCTGATCTCCAATGCCCCAATTGGCCACAGTTGTGACAAGGAAACTTTTTTTTCGCCTCCTCAAGACTTCCTTTTCCTTTCCCTGCATATCTAGGTCTATTCCCTGCATTTTTTCCTGGATTATTCGCCTGTTCCACTAACTGTGCTTCCTGTCTTTCCGCAACTTTCACTTGTGCCCACATTGCTTTCTCTTTCAGCTTTCTTTGTTTTGCTTCAATTTCATCACTGAAGTATTTCGCATGTCTCAGAATCTCATCTACTTTCTTACTCTGCCAATCCACTGTATGCTCACGAATTCTTTCACCAATTTCAGGTCTAAGGCCATATACAAATCTGTATACAAAATGACTCAAATCTTTGTCACCCATGTGTTCATCTCCACTGAATTGTTTAAATGCTAGTATCAGCCTCTCGTAAAAAGCATGAACTGATTCTTTCGCTTCCTGTTGTGTTCGATCTGTCTTTACCCAGTCTGTCTCTTTTGCAGGAACTTTACTCTTCAGGTATACCATCACCTGATCATACTTTCTCATTACCTCTGGATCTGGTGCCCCTGTTCTTGGGTCTCTTGGATATTCCTCAGTAGGCCAACTCACAACTATTTTACACTCAGTCCACAAGTCTGCTGGAACAATTATATCAAACAGACTATTCAGGTCAACCCACAGCACTTTTGACAATTTCACAAACCTATCTACCTGCCTATACCACTCGACGGGCTTTTCTCTCAATCGAGGGAAATCATTCGTAAATGATAAAGTATCCTGTCTGGTCCATGGAACATGTACATATCCTCCTCCAGGTATTTCTCTCATAGGATAATTATCCACCGGTTTCTCTTTTTCTCTCACTGGAAATTCTGAATAAGTTGTTCTATCTTCAGCTTCCTCTCTTTTCTTATACCACCTATCCTTCCACTTTTCTACATAACCCCATCTTCGCAATAATGCTACCATTTCCTTAATCTGTCCTGTTCTACCAGTAGCATTCAAATTTTCAATATCCTTCTCTGTAAAATCCATCCTGTAGGTTTTTTGTAAAGCTTTCACTTTATCAATGTCAACTCCCTGCTCATTCGCTATTGCTCTTAGCCTGTCATGTGTATTTCTTGCTCTCCAGGTAATGTTCTTGCACATAAACATTAACTCACCATCATGATGACTCTTCAGAATTTCTGTTGGAACCGTTCCTGTAACAAGCTCTTCTAGTTCTACACGTAACCTAGCCACGTCAATTACTTGTGAATCTTTATCCTTTTTCTATAGAACTTTCATCCAATCATTCAAATCTTCAACTGTTATTTCAGCAGTTTTTTTCACTGGAACCACTCTCTTCTGCGGTTCTAAAATTGGCATCCCTGAACAACTAGCTTCACTAGCATCCAGTATTTCACTACATATGTCATGTCTTGATTGTCTCAGGTCACTTCTTTCTGCTCTTTTGCCTGAATCTCCTGAAGGACCAACTGAATTTGTCAAATTATTTCCAACATATGGAATCACCAATCCATTTTCACCTGTCCTCTGTTTGTCAAACACAGGCATAACCGGACCTATAGTTACAGGCACCGTAACAGCTTCCAGATTCTTCGTTAACTCCCTAATCTTCTCAGTCAGCTCTGTTGTAGTTCTGGCTAATTGTCTGGCATTCTCATCAAGGTAGTGATCACTTCTTAACTCAGGTGTCTCATTTTCTGTCTCATTGACACAAACTGTATCCCTTATCGGAGAAACAACTGGTGTACTCTCATCCGGTTCTGGTCTATATGGAGGTGGTCTCTTGTAAATCATGTCATTCAAGACCTCATCCTCATACTCATTAACTCCATATTTTCTCATTTCTGACTCAGGAACCCTTTCTGCTCCTCCTTCAACTGTTCTCATCGGATATAATCCCTCTGACATACTAACATCTCGCCACCTTTTCATTCGATCATTATGCGTCTCACGATCATGTCTCCTCCCAAACATATACCTGTAGTACCCTCCAGATCTCTGTTTTTCTCGCTCATGTACTTCCTCTTCCCATTCCACTAAAGCCTCGAACTGTGTAGGTCTTGGTTTCGGGTCTAGACATAACATCTTTTCCCGTAAATTTCTCAACACGGCCAGATTAAATGAACCATGTTCTGGAAATGCAAGAACACCATCTTCTTTAGTATACCTAACCCAATTCTCCAACCATATACAGGTATGAAACCCATATTTCACAGCCATGAAGGATGCAGGTGTTTTCGTTGGAGGTAACAACTCACCCTCTCTCATTTTAACATCTTTATCCTTGTTAAACCACTTTTTAATTTTTCCCCAAAATGTTTTTTTCTTTTTCTCTTCTTGGTAATACATTTTAGCGTTTACCAAAAACTCTCTACTCTTTCCGTATTATAAATATACAATACGAATTTTCAACCAATAACAGCGCGACTCACACCAACACACCAATCCTGGAGCGTCTACGTCACTAAATAGCTCTTCCAATCCTTGCGCGGCTCACACCAACGCACCAATCCTAGCGCAAACACTATTCTGATCCACTATCCAATCAGAGCGCGGTCTTTCTGACGTCAACAGTCGCTGCAGTCGCTTGTCTCCTGTCTTCTGTCACTCGTCTACCCCTCCTTTACAAAATCTTTTCAGTAGACTTCGTGTCAAAATTTCTACAAAATCTATTAGTTACTACATAAAAACATCTCCATTGTCTGCTTCGCTAACCACAGAATAGTAAAAGAGAGTCTATTCCTCAAGAGTCAACAAACTTTCATACATCTCTTAACTGTTTCCTCTAGGACTTGTCCAAAGAGTCTTACAATCAATTAAATTAAATGTATATACATTTACGCACATTCATACAAGAAAAATATAGTACATACACACAGAATCCTGCTTCCCGAGAACAGCGAACAATCTGTCCCACTACAGAATTATAACATACATCAACTAAACAGCTTTCCTCTGCCCAGTTTCTCAAAGAAGCTCAGAGAATACCTATTAGTTCTCCCGCGATAAGCTTTAACGGTAATCTTTACGGATCCCTGGGACTTAAGACCAGAGTTTCATAGATAACCTTCACTATCATACACACTCCTTATATACCAGAAATATCTAATAGTAACATACGACAATGTCACTGATTCCGAACCCAGACAATGTGACGCGCAACTTCAATTGTCACACGTTATTCCTTACAATTCCGTCTTTCCCGAGAGCAGCATATACTTCCCTCTGCCCTACTACGGAACTGCTACCAGCTCCCAAGTTCCAGAAGCACTACATATAACTCAACATTACGACTCCAACATATAGTATTAGTACATATACCAACATCAACCAATAATCAATAATCAATAAGCTAATGTACAAGCAATCTTATCAGATCAAGACAATCATCAATAACCATCCTCTGCTACCAGGAAATTGATAGAGATCAGGGTGTGTATAATATTCTCACTACCACAGATAGAGTAATCTCACAGTTACACGCACATACATTCATAATACGCTAGGGCCCATTTCACTAACATACGCTCAAATACTCTACCGGCAATAAACCTGTGGAAAGAAAACTCCTAGTCACCCTGCATCTATATCGAGGTCGATAAGACCTAGTTATTATGACTGTCTATAAACATAATCTATACAACCTATACGACAATAATCAAAATATAATACACAATAATTGACAAGAAATAATATCCAACACCATGTTCAAATTATATTGCTTTATCTAAAATTAGTCAAAATGGAAATCAATCAGAATAAATCATTTTTCTCATAGTTACCTATTCTAGCTAAATGTCAGAACGGGTCAGGACCAGTCTCTCGGTAAAGTCTCTCAAGACGAAGTCCTTTCAGCATCAATCCTCAGCAACGCAGATTCGGTACGCGGCAAAGGCAAATGGCAAGTGGCAAAAACCCTCTCTAGGCTAACAATTCTTATAATGAATCGAACAAAGGAAAGATACATAGAAAAGTTGTAATGTCCGCTGGACCGCTGAGCAGAGCGAGAAGGAAAGGATGTAACATTGCTACATTTGAAAATCTCCGCTCAGGAAAAATCACAAAATAAAGACTACGGAACAGGAACCAAGAAACATAAATGTATCTTGTTAGTTCTACTTCTCCTCGGCAATGAGACCATAGTTCAGAGTCTTTCTCTAAGGCTCCTTTGTTTCCCAAGGCTGCCAAGGACGTTCCATTTCACTTGGAGATTACCCAGGCTGCTGCTGTCCTCACGGAAATTTTAACAAGGCAAGCAAGGACTGTGGTCAGCTGACTTCAGGACCATATTCAGCAGGGCTCTCTCCCATCACGGTTTTCTACTTTCAAATCGAGGCCAGGCTTACAAAATCGGCCATCTTTGTCTAGGCCACCATAGGCCACAATAGACCATCTTAATTAAAAGAAACAAAAACAACGTTACCACAGCATAGTGATTAAACAGTGCTAATCCCACTAATACCCTTATGTGTATGTATCTATCTAGCACTTGCAACATAGAAAAGCATTAATTCGAAAAGCGTTTTGTGCTCAAAAATAAACAGCACATAGCAACGTTTAAACATGAAAACACGCACGTTATTATTAAACAGCACATTTATGCATACCCACGTGTAACTCTCTCTTATTAGGACAAACGGATTGATTAATATAAACACACTTGCACAAGACAAATAATTAATTATTAGTAATTAATAAATTAATATGACAAATAGACATACCAGAGCTTCAAAAACCAACGAATTTTCAAACAGAAAACTCTGCTCCAGCACTTGCACCTCCGCGTATGTCTCACACAGCTCCAATAGGGGCTGCTGGTTTCCTGCAGCCCGAAGAACGATATTGTATGGAACTGGTCCGGAAGTTAGCAAATCATGCTAAAACTCATCATCTGTGTCACTCTCACTCTCATACCTTTCTCTTCGTCCCCACCACCCTCTTGTGAGTTCCTTCTCTATGTTTTTCCCTTCACTAACACAGAGTACATCCCTAGGCCCTCAATCGCTTTTTCTATCCATCCCTGCTGCTCTGCATCTCACTTTGCCTTCATTGAACTAAGGACTTTATATAGTTACCATGCATTAAAATAATCATATTGAGCAGGTCTAGGCGTAGGCTTCAATTCATAAATGCTCACCTTAGGTTCTCAATTATTCTCAAATTAAGGCTCTGATTTAGATTTTGGCCTGTTGTATTATAATAAGGCGGACGTTTGTGACAGAGTCACCCACCCGCCAAACTCTAAATCAGGCCCTAAATGGACCATGTCGGGGAAATTGCAATCACTGTTCATTCTCTGTGGTCCTATTCCATTGTTTGATCCAAATACACATGTATAACCTGACATTTGCATGTTGACATCTGTGGGGACCTTCACCCCCTCACTGACAGGTATTCTCACATCATTTCTCAACATAACGCTTATTTCTTAATTCCATCTTCAATACTTACACAATGCAATATAGAAATTGTAAGCTCCCAATTGAAATAACCTTAAGTTCCCAACAAATCACAAAGCAATAATAAATCAAGGAAACTTCCAATCCTAGTGCGACACCACTGAACTAACCACTCGCAGCAGAACCCCCTAGGACATCATGACAAATCCCAGTGCAGCACACACATAACCAAAAAATCCTAGTGCAACACTGTAGTAAGTAGATTATATTGTATTAGTAAATGTGTTGTGTTTCTTTATGGAATGTATCTAGGTGAGCAGTAGGTAGAATGTTACTGGGGATCTAGAATCTCTGTGGAAAGGCAGATGAAGACTGGATCTTGTTGGGATATGTCGTGGGTTCTTTCCTCTGAAAATGAATTCTACATTTATTGAATATACAGTTCCTGTGACTTCATTTCATGCTCTGAAGGTGAAGAGAGCATACTACATATTTTGGCGACGCACTGGATGGGATCTGTGAAACTTTGTAAGATTTTGAGCTGTTTTGAACTTTGGAAAAGTGGCAGTTTGTCACAGCTGGAAAGGAAAAACCCACCGACGCTGATATCCTGATTGAAATTCGTATGCGAGGCTGTGAGTACATCGACAATATCAGTTTTGATTTGTTTTGCTGGATGTCTTACCCGTTACGCCTCAGCATCATTCAAACAGCGCGTTGATTCTCTGTGAGGTTCGCGCTCGCATTTCAACTGCTGACAGCTTGCTCAATCGGAAGCGGCAACAAAGAAGTGACGTCTATGCGCGATTGCATCATCACGTTTCGGCGGCCATTTTGTAAGGTTGGGATCGCTTGCCTTGCAAATCATTGCAGCCACGTTATTCGGTTCGTGTATTTCATCAAAACATCGTTTTTTCTCGTTTTTTTAAAATTACTTGTTTTCTCGTCATCACTATCAGCATTGGCTACAAAACGGATTAACTCTCAGGTGTGTTTTTGTCTTCAAGTTTTGTTTTCTTCTTTCTGTGTTTTGAATTTTGCATTATGGCAAAATCTAATGAAAGTATTGTGGCTCCTCCGTGTTTTTTAAAGATTGCGGGTAAGCCACCCACTCCTTGGCCAAAGTGGTTAAGGGTTTTTACAAACTATTTGGAAGCCATTGATGCACTTGAATATTCTCCATCTAGGAAAAGAGCCATTTTATTTAATCATCTTGGAGATGCTGGTCAACAAGTTTTCGATAGTCTTCCTACTGTCACGAATCCTTCAGCTGACGATTCTTGGAATGTTTACTCAGAAGCTTTAGCTCGTTTGGGTAAACAATATAAAGATGAACCCTCAATAATGATTGAAAGACATGTTTTTAAACAAAAACAGTCTGCGGAAGAATCCATTGAAGATTATTTAGCTACTTTGAGGGTGTTGGCTACAAAGTGTGAATTTGGGTCCTATTTAGAGACAGCGCTTCGAGACCAACTTGTTTTTAATTGTTACAACAAAAAAATACAGGAACGCATATTAACTTGTAAAAATCCTACTTTAGATGAAGTTGTTACTATTGCTAAGAGTATTGAATGTTCTGTCACATCATCCAAGATTTTAGCAGAGACTTCTAACGCATCTTGTAACCCTAAGGTCATGAATGTTGATATGGATCAGGGTAACCAAATAGAAGTCAATGTGGTTGCAAATCGTTTAAAGAACACAAAAGTATTTGAACGTAAAAATAACATTTTTTGTTACAGGTGTGGGTCCAAGTTTCATGTTGGTAACAATCCAAAATGTCCGGCTCAAGGAAAAAGGTGCAATAATTGTAAAAGAATTGGTCATTTCTTTACTATGTGTAGGTTGTCAAAAGACAAAAGTAAGGTGAACTATATTTACAATGAGGACGAAATATGTGATGCGTTAAATGTGTCTTCTTTATCAATTCATATTAATTCTCTTGAAGGGAATAAGATTAAAGGGCCTAATTGTGCAGTGTTAATTGGTCAAGTTGAAATGGAAGTAATGGCTGATTCAGGTTCTCCCATTACGATTTTAGATGAAAAAACATTTGACAGGCTATGGACAAACATAAAACTGTTAGCTACTGATGTTAACCCAAAAGCCTTCGGGGAGTATGACATCGTAATGAGAGGGTATTTCAATGACACTATTAATTTTAAAGGTAGGGTGATCAATACTAAAATTTACGTGGCTTTGGATGGCAGAGACATTTTGGGTTGGCGTGATCAGGCCAGTTTGGGTATTTTCTTGAAACCGGGTCATCCGGAACCTGTGGTTCTGGGTGACTTTCCAGTTCTATTAGTTAATGGTGATAATTTACATGACCCTGTTCTGGACAAATTGTTTATCAAATATAAATTGGTGTTCAGCAATGAAATTGGGTTGGTTAAGGATTTTGAACATACCATCAAACTTAAAGAGAAAGTGTTCCCTGTTGTTCAGAAAGTTCGTCCCGTTCCACTCTCTGTTAGGGATGATCTAAAAAAACACTTAGATCAATTGTGTGCACAAAATATCATTTGTCCTGTCGAATCATCAGAGTGGGTTTCTGCTGCAGTGGTAGCTCGTAAACACTCTGGCGATATTCGTCTATGTGCGGATTTGCGGATGCTGAATCGCAATATTGTTGTAGATGCCCACCCGTTACCCAAGATTCATGATATGCTTGCCAAATTAGGTCGCAGCAAATTCTTTTCCACCATCGACTTACGCTCGGCGTATCATCAAATTCCACTTTCTGTTAAGTCTCAACCTTTGACTACGTTTGTTACACCATTTGGTGTTTTTATGTACAAGAGACTTCCTTTTGGTTTAGCGTCTGCAGCCAGTATATTCCAGAGGTTAATGGATAAGATGTTTGATAATTGTGATGGCATTCAAGCCTTTCAGGATGATATCTTGGTACATTCTGAAACGTTGGAACAGCATTACACTCGTCTTGAAGAAGTTTTATGTAAATTACAAAATAATGGTATGACAGTGAATATCGACAAATGTAAATTCCTGACACAAGATGTAGACTATTTGGGTCACAATTTATCTAAGGAAGGTATTAAGCCAAAGAATTCTTTACTGGATGCTATCAAAAATGCACCAGCCCCATTAGATAAGGACTCACTAAGAGCATTCCTTGGGTTGAGTGAGTATTATGCTCGCTTTGTTCAGGGGTATGCTCTGGTGGTACAACCTCTTCGCAACTTGTTAAAAAAACATGCTAAGTTTGAGTGGTCTGTGGAGGTTGAGGAGGCATTTAAATCAGTTAAGCAATTAATAGTCAGTGCTCCCGCAATTAAGCCATTTACTTATGGTGTTCAAAGCATAATTACGGTCGATGCCAGTGCGAAAGGTTTAGGGGCTGTTTTGAGTCAGATAATCAATGGTCAAGAGTGTACAATAGCCTTTGCTTCTCGTACTCTAACTAGTGCTGAGATCAATTATAGTACCATAGAGCGAGAAGCCTTAGCGTGTTCTTGGTCTGTAGAAAAATTTCGCACATATATTTGGGGGACTCGATTTCAGCTTTACACTGATCATAAACCATTGATGTATATGCTTGCGGATAGTTCTTCCAATAAGGCATCTTCTCGTCTAGTCAGGTTGTTAGCTAGACTCCAAGAGTTTAACTTTGATATTAAATATCTTCCTGGTGGCAAAAACGTTCGTGCGGATTGCCTTTCGCGTATTCCGCTTCCTCATACTCAAGAAACTTTTCATGCGGATGATGAGTTTGAGTGTGTGTTCTCGGTAGAGGATGTCATACAAACTCACAAGATCACGCAAGATGACTGGGTGCAATGCTTTCAACAAGATGATTGTTTGCAAAATGTCAAAAAGTTTCTTGTTAAGGGTTGGCCACTGGATCGGAGTTTATCATTAGAGGAGAAGAATTTTGCACAGGTTGCTTCAGAATTATCTTGTTGTAATGATATTTTAATGCGACAAGATAAATTTGTTCCTCCTAGAGGTATCAGGGATAAAATTATTTTGCTTGCTCATGAGGGACATCCTGGTACTACGGCTACAGTTAACAAAATTAAAATGTCATATTGGTGGCCTGGCATTGACAATCAAGTAAAAACTCATGTGAATCAGTGTGCTCAGTGTTTGTGCTCTGACAAACATTGGAAGTCATCTAATTCTCCGTTATGTCCTGTTGAATGGCCCTCTGCAGCATGGAAGAAAATTGGCTTGGATTATTCTGGTCCATTTTCGGTTTTCAATTCAGAAAAGAAATATCTTATTGTAGCGGTTGATTATTTTTCTAAGTGGATTTATTTTTCTATTGTCAAAAATGCAGATTCTGACACTGCTATTTTATTTTTGCAACATTTGTTTTACACGGAAGGTACACCTGATGATATTGTAACTGACAATGGATCTCATTTTATTAGTCATGATTTTGAATTGTTTCTAAAAAAGTTAGATGTCAAGCACACTCTTGCTCCTTTATATAGTCCCTCTACAAATGGGTTGGTTGAGCGTGCCAACAGAGTGTTGAAAGATGCAGTACAAACTGCAGTCAGCAATGGGTTAAATATTCCTTCTTTCTTATTTCAGAGAATTTGGAATTACAATACTACTCCACACACTACCACTGGTGTTTTACCTTTCACATTATTAAGGGGCCGAATACCAACTTCCAAACTCAATCCTTCATGGTTGCTTGAAAAACAATCTCAAGTTCCTCTTGATTTGAGTAAAATTCGAGATTGTGTTATGAAAAAACAAAGTAGTTACAAACGAAACTATGACAAAAGATTTCATGTTGTTGAGAAACCTTTGTCTGTTGGTGATTGGGTTTTGATTCGGAAACCCATTAAAGTTTCTAAAGGTCACTCAAAGTTTTCATCTCCTGTTCAAGTGGTTGGTGTATCTCGGGGGTCTGCTATGCTGCAAGATAGAGGTTGGTGGAATAAGAATGCACTTATAAAAATTACTGATAAACAAGCAGCTATCATTTTGGAAAGTAAGAATACTCCTGTTGTCACAGATATTTCAGATCAGGATTGGTTTGGTGTTTGTGACAATATTGGTACACGTTCAGGCCTCTCCCTTCATTCTCGTTCTGATTTGTGTCAGGGTGATTCTAGGGAGATTGTTCCACGTCCAGTTTCTCCTCGTGTAACATCTGAAAGGGGAGAAGGTGAGGGTAGTGGTAGAAATATTGGTGGTTCAAGATTACGTTCTGCACCTTTTCGCTTTCGTGATTATGTCATGACTTGAGTTATTTTATTTTTGTTGTTTTTATTTCTTTTATGATCATCTGTAATGTTTGTGAATTGTTTAAATTTCTGTTTGTGTATAAAGGGGAGGGTGTGTAGTAAGTAGATTATTTTGTATTAGTAAATGTGTTGTGTTTCTTTATGGAATGTATCTAGGTGAGCAGTAGGTAGAATGTTACTGGGGATCTAGAATCTCTGTGGAAAGGCAGATGAAGACTGGATCTTGTTGGGATATGTCGTGGGTTCTTTCCTCTGAAAATAAATTCTACATTTATTGAATATACAGTTCCTGTGACTTCATTTCATGCTCTGAAGGTGAAGAGAGCATACTACAAACACCTAACAACGCAACTGCCAACACCTTACCACAGCTCTCACTCCAAGGCAATCAGCTTTACATAAGCAAAATATCAAAAAATCTAAAATCAACAATAACTTTTGTCTGTCCTACTAAAGGAAATACCCAAAACCGGCAATCGCTCTAGGAATAGGAGAAAAAGCAGCCCCCAGGCACTATCAAGCAAGCACTACCAACCAGCAGAAACCTCCTCTGACTTGCATGGTCTACTCCTTTGCACAAAGGATCAACCAAACACCAACCTCAGCTTGTATAATCTGACAATAGTAATTTAATTAGTTTATATTTTGGTGTGGCCGATACCCCTTCACAATTGCGGCTGGCATCCATAGGTGCGCACATCCAAATAAAATATAAAAAATAAACGGACACGCACGTGAATATGAACTTAAAATATGTTTAAAATAAACTTACCTTACGACAGGATTTTTGCAAAGAATAAGTTATCCCATAAAGAGAGCACCCTACTTGGTTAAGTCGATGAAAAGGCTCTGCTAGTAAGTCAGGAAAAGGGAGTTCTGAAAGGTATCAGAAAGGCATCTGAAAAGCATCTGCAAGGCATCTAAAAGGCATCTGAGCTCTTGCCTACTCAATGACCAAGCTGTGCTCTGCAGTGGCATTGCATTGCTAAAGCTCGTTAGCACATTCTACAAGTATCACATAAAAGACAACTTTTCATATGAGAACGGCAAACCAAGGGCACATCAAAATGGAACGTGTGAATTCAACTTCTCCTAGAATAAAGAAAGACACATGATATGAAACATGGTGGCAACCAGGCATTAGCCATCGAAAAAGGCAGGTCTTTTAGCTATTGTCAGTCTAAAAGTATATATGTGGTACATGTTAATGTTGTTATGAATGCAAAACATAGATGTCAGATACATGCTGCTGGGGCTCTGATAACAGGGCCCTCAATCTGGCAGTATCAAGGGCCCCTTAGGATGGGGAGATCATCAACAGGTGCAAGGTGGTTCCCCCCTGAGGATCTGGATGAGGGAGGGCTGCCCGTAGTCCCATCGGCGCAGTGCCAGAGACTGCGGCGGTGATGCAGAGGCCGCGCGGTCATTGAGGCAGTTGGGTCGGATGGAAGCCTCATCTGGGAGAAGCCAATAGATGCACAGCATATACAATGCTCTATCCCCCTCCTACCGGGGGTAGCTTGGTGAGCCCCCAAGGCACTGGAGAAGACTTGCGGAGGAAGAAAGTGGACCTGGGACCCATCAGGTGGAGGGCAGCAGTCGGATATGAGAGTTCCGGGGGTGCTTGCAGTGGAAGGGGCCTGAGGACTGCTTCATGGGGGTTGTTCCCCGTTCCTCTTGTTTCTCTTGCCTGGGCTCCTCCCCCCATGTAGACATAGACTAAACCTTGCTGGGGGCACCTACCCGACAGTGCTCTCTTCTACACATTCGCTCAGCCCACGGGACATTCAGGCTAAGTTATCGGCTGCCTGGTCCAGGAGGTGGGCCACCGCCAGGGAGACGGTCACAGAAGTAAGGCGGTTGGTTTTACATGCCTCCCTGACACCGCTGGGCCTGGACTGTGGTGCTGGGGGGCGGCGGGCCTGTACTGTGTTTCACTCTACTGCTGGCCAGCTAACACCCTTTGCCCCCTGTTGAGGAAAGCCCCCGTGAAACCACCATAAGCAGGCAAAAGTGGTTCAGCTGAAAGCAGGAAAGGCACTCCATGGTGAGCCTAGTGCTGGAGAACCCATCATGGAAACCGAGCCGCTACCTGCCCCTACAGGGGAATAGTCACAACTGGATGCGGACCCGATGGCTGCAAAGTTGGACACCTTCCTCAATGCCATCACAGTGACCCGACTGGACCTTAGAAGTAGGGTTGATACAGTGAAACTAGAGCTGGGACTACTGTGAGAGGACCGGAGGAAGCTTTCAGACAGGATGAAATGTGCAGAGTCCGCCATTTCTGATCTATAGCTACAAACACAATCTCTCAGCAAATAGATTGATGACCTTACCAGTAGGATCAAGCAGTTGGAGGGTAAATGGGATGGCCTGGTATACCATTCCAGGTGCAACAATGTCCGAACTATTTGTTTCCTGGAGGGGTAGAGGGCGGTGACCCCAGTGCCTTCTTTGAAAATGAAATTGTACCGGCGGGACTATCCCCCCAATTTATAGTTGAGCATGCACACCGGATGCCTGCTGTGCGGTCCTTGCCTGGTGCCCCCGAGGCCTGTGGTGGTCGGGTTACAGGACACAGTTCTACAAACAGCCTGGAGGCTGGGCCACGTCACGTTCAATAATGTACAGTTCTACCTTTTTCAGGATTACACTATGACAGTCCAGCAGCAGAGAACATACTTTATGGGTGTGAAACGCAAGCTGACAGAAAAAGGATTTAAGAACTCCCTCTTGTTTTCCACAAAATTTACAGTGATATCCAAAGAAAAGACATACTACTTCATGGGTTCGGGAGACACCTAGGACTGGGTTGAACAGCAGAGGCACTCCCCACCTGAAGGTAGTGATACCACACCACAGAGACCCACCTCGAGATGAAAACTGCAATATTGGGTAAGATCACTCAGACCTGTTACTGGAGTCTCTGGGGCTCTCTCCCTGCACATTCGCACCCTGAAAGGATGTCAGCCTTCGCATTGGTGGCTCATTCCCGGAGCCCTAACACAGCCTGTGTCAGGGAGGAATCAGAGGATGTCTCTCCCGGTTGAGAGCATCATCAACGCTGCTCCCCACCGTCATGTTGTAGATGACTGATGACTTGCTCTAACTTTAGGCCACACTGGTGTTTGCCTGGTTTGGCTGCTGCGGTGTGCATCCTGGGGTCTTCCCCCATTCCCCGGGTTGCAGAGGCCCTGAGCCTTGAAGCTTCGGATGGGCCATCTCTGCCAGTTCTCAGATACAATATGACAACTACGGCTCAATGCTCATGCCTCCTTTTGGGTACTCTGCACCTATTGTATTACTGTGTTGTAGGGCCCACAAACTTACAGAATTACGTTAACTGTTTGGTCAGCCATATGTTGCTCTGCTGCCCTAAGTCTGGGAGTTGGGGACTTCATTTTGTTGTTCTACTTCACCCTGACATCATACCATCATCGCAGCATGCCTGGGGACTTCTTGCCCGGGAGGGGCATTCCCTCTCCCCCTCTCTTCTTGTGTGTTGAATGGCCAAAATAAAGTTTCTTACCTGGAATGTCCAAGGTCTGGGAACAGTTGCAAGACACCACTCAGTCTATCAATACCTCAAAAGACATGGGACACAAGTGGTATTTTTACAAGAAACTCACCTAGCGAGGGGAGGAGGACCTTCAACTCCAAAAACACTGGAGGGGGAAATGCCATGGGAGCGTTAATATAGATAAGACCATCTGTGCCTTTTCAAAGCACAGTGGTCGAGAAAGACCAGTAGGGGAGCTATGTGTTAGTGGAGGATTGGCTGGATGGAGGGGAGGTGTTTTTGGGAAGTCTGAATTTGCTGAATGCTGCACAGGCAAGTTTTCTGATGCTCATATCCTCACTGCTGAACCCCTGGTCCCATTTGACTTGGATTCTTGGGAGTGATTTTGACTACATTCTGGACCATGCACTGCATAGTTCCTACCCTACTCTTCATCAGTCCTCTATCACATGTGCTACATCCTACTTGTAGCCATGGCTCACACACTGATCCTTGGTAGACAGCTGGCGAGCCCTGAACCCAGCTGCTCAGGGATGTGGAATTCCTATAGCCCGACGAACAGGACATGTTGTTTGGGGTCGAGGGCAACAAGTTCTCATGTGTATTTTGTCCTTGGAACAAGTAGGCCCAACCCTGCAGTACAAACCCTTTGGCTGCTAGTGTGCAGTACTACATTATGGATCAGGGAAGGGCACTTTCTGCAGTTAAGGTTATATTTTTTAAGTCTGGGCGGTGAACTCCGCTCCGCTCTTTGAGTTTTCCCCACTCCACGTTACGCGGAGCTCGCGGAGTTCCGAAAAACTCCGCTCAGCATAGCGCAGCATAGTTTTTCTCCTCACTCACTCTCGTCAACATCAAGTTGGCGAGCGAGGAAAATCCACCTCCCAGCGAGATTATTCCTCATTCGCGCCCATCAACGTCAAGTTGGCAAGCGTGAGTGAGGGAAAGCAACCTCCCGGCAAGATTTCCCAACGCGGGTAGTCGGCTTTCTCAAGACGAGTGGCCGTGTATGCTCTCCGTTCGCGTTGAGAAATCTGCCGCTCAAGTAGAAAATCTACTCGAGCGGCAGAAAGGAAGCAGTGCCTACGGGCACTGTGCATGGTGCCGTTCTGGTATATTCCATATAGGTACCTTATATAGGAGCAGGTAACATCACAACCTTTCACCTATATTCTTCACTACATTACATACATAACGGTTCTTAGGCACTGACCTTTTACCTAGATATGACACTGCATTCAGACGGGGGTTTTTCCCTAGTTCGAATCTCATACATTATGCATGAGGCTTCTTGGAAGCACAGCAGGACTAACAGCAGGATTACCATCTCTTGTATAATATCTCAGTATAAAGTTGAGGCCCAACGTCATCCTTTAGGCCGACACAGTAACACAGCAAGGTAGGACCCCTGGGGAGACCTTCGGGTATAAACATCATGTCTTGCTTTAGAAAGACAGACGAGACCGTGACTTCCTGGCTGACACACTGACCAGAGACGCTGAAGTTCCTGCATGCAGACGCTCCAGCTAGCAGTGGTCTATTATCCCTCGCGGGGTGTCCAACTTGAGACCAGGACGGGGTCACACATTCTCTAATTCTCAGGTAATGGGGTTGACTAGATCCTAGAGGGATTCTTGGCATAACACCTACACCTGTGCTAGGTACATTTAGGTGCATCTAGTTAGCGAGACATCGTAGGACCACGCACTTATTATCATGTATTTTATGTACTTGTATATATTCATGATTACTGCAAAATGGTAGAATTGTACCATCCCTTTCATTTTGTAGTACTGCTAATCATATATCTCGGCTACTGTCTAATGGTTGATGCAGCTCATCTATTCTACACTAGAATAACAACTGTTCAATAAATACTTATTGGAAGGCCCAGCCTGTTTATTCTGTGTACCTCTGAGACAAACTAAGTGAGCTAGAGTGACTGAGCGAAAAGTACTATATTGTTTTCACGATCCTGGGGGATCAGGGTTGTCATGTTCTGAGGTTGCCAGAAACTATTCTCTCCCCGATAAGAGGAGATTCTAGTGGCACTGTGAGCTTGCTGATACAGACAAGCTAACGTATCCGGTGGAGGTGAACGGAATCAGTCCGCCACTAATCCTACAGTTTATGTTATCCAAAACGCTCAGATCCTGTATAGGTAATATAGGAACTACACAACAGTTCATGATAATTTCACAGCGCAGACAAACACCTGACACTGAAAGGTACAGCGAACTCCATTTCTTTTGCACTTTGTGGAGTTCCGCGAAATCCACCCAGGCTTATTTTTGACCATATGTTGATGCTGTTCAAGCTCTGAGTGCACTACTGACTGGTTCCAATATAAAAAGAATTACAGACGTCTTAAAAGTTTAGCAATATGAGTCTATCTATAATGCTCCCAGAATGCTCTGATTTGATGCAAATATTTGCAGAAGCTCGAAAGCAAGATTGATGATTCTTTGCTTTCAAAATAAAATGTTCATAAAAAAATGAAAGCAGGAAAAAAAACATTTAGCTAAACTACTGTAACATTTCAAGTGCCATTTAAGCAGCATCATCATTTAGTAACATGTATTGATGCATGCTAGTATTTTCCAAAGATATTCATGATGGAAAATCAGTGTAACCAGTTTCAATAAGATTATGGGAAACAAACAAAAAAAGCAAGCATTGGTAAAGCCAGTAGGTCTGAAATTGGTGGTCAGCTTTTTAGTTTAGTCAATGTGTGAATTGTTTTAGCATGGTTTTTGTAAAACTTTATTGGTGTGGGAGCTGCCAGGCCCTCACCATTTGTCTGGGTACCTCAGTTCGACTTCCTCAGGAGCAGAAGAAGGTTCTCCAATCTCCCTCGTTACCACCCGTGGCCGAAGCACACATAAATATATACCTCGGTCCCAAGCACCAACCCAGGGGGAAAGGGGAATGGGATAAAAAGAGAGACTCCTCCCATTCTGGTGATTCTTGGTATTTTCTCCTACTCTTATTTCAGATATGGTTGAAGGGCACCTGAAACAAATTAGCACAAGAATTATTAGGGACACACCTTCTACCCGTCTTTTCTCAGAATGCTTCTACTTTATAAACTGACAATGCATTTTACCTGTTTAACCTTGGAGGATTAATTCTCTGTGGAAAATTGTAAGAATGTTAGATAGGTATTAGGTGTAGTAGAATATCTCCTGCAGTTGATTATATTTCTTGAGTTCTTTTATATTTCGCAATGAATTCTCTGTTGCTTGTGTTTCTTTTTAAAGATTCAATTACTATGTCACTAGATACATATATAAGTATAAATATAATATATAAGTGTCTCACTCAGATTTATTCACGGCTGACAGGTGCGCTGAAGAGACGCTGCTGCCTCCTTAGAGTTAACAGTTGAAGTGCGATGAGTGCTAGTCACTCGAGCGCACTTGCCTTTCCTGGTGCTTGACACACTAGACCGCTCACCTTCCTTCTTTAGAACGTCGCAGCCATCTTGGAATTCCCGCTAAGAGGGTTTGAAGAGCCTTCAGTAGCACCTTGTCCAGCAACCTTTGGTGTGGGTACAACCTCCTCCACCTTGGATAGTGTCTTATCCTATGGTATTTGACTCCTCTTTTTCTATTCTCTGGGATTGTCGCCGAACAGGATAGTTGGTTCCTGACACCATTATAGCAAACATTGGCAAAAGCAAAAATTTTTTTGGTCTCAAAAAGCTCACCCTGCCACAGTAGTTACCAGCACTGAAAAAACTACGTTGTATGCCGATATGCTCCTTGTGAAAGAGTGGAATGCTGTCACTCACAGTGAAGCCATCCGATACAGAGAGAGAGACAGCATTTTAATAAACACAAAAGGTCATGGTCAATGCCAACTTTTAAAGAGAGTCTCAAAAGTGCAGCCATGTCCTTACATTAAGTGCAGCTATACGGCTTTCGTGAATTCCCAAGAATTTACAAAAGTAAGACAAGAAAAAGTACTCATAGAAAATATTTGTGAACTGCATTTTAGCATGAGCAAATGTGCATGTGTAGATTTGCTCATGCGAAAATCTGAGTGTTTTTTCCTAACGTCTGCCATTGTCAGGAGTAAATTTCCAACATTTCTCAGTATGGGAAAAGATTAGAGAAGAGTTGTTGAAAACCCTTTACACGTGCAAGTTAGTGGGTTTGCACAGACTCAAAAGGGCATTCTAACCCTGGAACTATTGCTTACCACTACCCTCAGCCCCAGTATGCAGATCTGCGGAAATGTGGCAACATAAGTGGATTGCAAGTATTCAACCACTACTAAGGTATGAGCCCTGGCATAATCAGAGAGGCTATGTCAGAGCTCGCATTAACGGAAACCAGGAATCACCATGCCCAACTACTTGAGTCATTGAGGTGCCTCGATTACAAGGCTCTATCAAGCCAGAGCCCACATGGAAAGGGATAAGCTGGGACATCTAGTGGCATGGTTGTTAAAGAGTGCATCGAACACCATGCCGGTGACCGCTGTTGGAGATTCCCTCGACACAACCGCCACCACTCAGAGTAAGCTATACATAATACATTCCCCATGCACTACCAGACCCTTTACAACCTTGTTGTCCCATGTCCAATGGCTCAGGACCCCCAGACTACCACTCAACTGTACCATTGCCAGTGATACCTGTGGGATAGAGATGTCCTGACCGGCCCTGTAACAGAGCAAAAAATTTGGGATGTCATACGGAACTCCCCTACCTGTAAAACCCCAAGTCTGGATGACTTGCCACTCAAATGTTACAAGACATATGAAGCAGTGTTGCCCCCCGAATTGGATGAATTGAACTCTACCATCCTTACAACAGGTCATTTGCCCCCATCCAAGAGGGAGGCTTTTCTGGTGTCCCTCCCAAAGCTGGGGTGGGACCCCTTAGAGGTTTCCTCCTATAAGCCGGTGTCTTTGATGGGTAGTGCCTTGAGAAAGCATTCGACACCGTGGACTGGGACTATATGTTGGCAGTCTTACCGAAAATGGGCAATTGGG
Organism: Triturus cristatus; assembly: GCF_964204655.1. Lineage (NCBI taxonomy): Eukaryota > Metazoa > Chordata > Amphibia > Caudata > Salamandridae > Triturus > Triturus cristatus. The sequence continues at coordinate 576,136,204 of NC_140592.1, read as the reverse complement.
GCAGGGTTTACGGTTGGTCAAACTCCTCTACATTGAGCCATTGACTCTCCTTTGCTTTTTGCACTGGCAATGGAGCCCCTGGCACAGTGTCTTCATAAGTCTGGGACTGGCTAGGGCATCCATACGGTCATCTCAATGTACACTGACAATGTTCTAGTGTACACATTAAAGATGTTCAGGAAGGAATAGCAGAGGTCGCCCACATCCTGGATGATTTCAAAGCCAATTCAGGCTTGTGGATCATCTGGGCTAAGACTTGTCTGTTTCAGTTGCACCTAGCCCCTGTGTAGCATTGTGGCTAGCACTCATGAAATAAGGTGGGAGCCGTGCACCTTTCAATACTTGGGCATTAATATTTATCACACGACCCACTATTTAATTGATGGCAAACTTAGGAAGGTGATCTATTCCCTGTGGCCTCAAATTGCCTTCTGGTGTTTTCTTCCTCTCACAGTGCAGGGCAGGTGGCTCTTTTCAAAACGGTGAAGTTGCTGCGTGTCCTATAATTCTTCACAATTTTGCCGCTCCTTATCCCCTGTAGCATGTTTCAGACATTGAATACAATGTTAGGCAGCCTCATATGGAATAAAGAGAGGCATAGAGCAGTGTTGGCTAAATTGCAGTTCCCAACAGAAAGTGGGGGGCTGGGCGCCCCACCGTTCGAGCATTATTATCTACTGGCTCAGCTCCAATGGCCCACCCGTTGGCTAGCTGGATGTAACTTGGAGGAAGTGTGCTCAGAGTTGAGGACTGGAATGATCAGTTTAGTACGGGAATTATTTCTTCTGGCTTAAAGTCACAGGCAGCCCTTCGAAGCCTCCTGGGAGTGGCATATGAATGCCATCGTCACATGCTGTGAACAGTGCAGAGTGTATCATTATATGCTCCCGAGATCCCCCTGCACTCTATGTGTGCTTTTGGGGAGGCTACTGGATGGGAGGGAATGACATTATGAAACTTAGCAGGAGTGACCACTCTGGGTGGCATTTCAGGATGGAGCGCTCATCCTGTGTGACTTGCTGGCGAAAAAGACAGGACTTCTGGCAGGCCAGTTCCTGACACATAGAATCCTTGTGGCTGAAGTAGAGCACTTATGGGGTATTATTGGCACTGAGTCTGCTCCACATCCTCTGCATCTGGTACTCCATACAATGGGAGATGGGCGCCACTTAATCTCTTGGCTCTCGAATGCCATCTCACATATGACACAAGAACCACTGGCGCCTCCCAGATTTCTGGGAGCGAGATATAGGGCACGGGCTGACACAAAAGGAAAGGAGCAGAGTGCTGGCGTCAGTGATGTAAATAGAGCCACATTTCAGGGGGGGCTAATAAAAATTTAGGGGTGGCCAATTCTTCCAGCAAAGGGCAGAGTGCCGACGCAGGGGCTCTAAGAAGGGGTGAAAAACAACAAAGCTTCATTAACAAGTAAATGGTCTTTTAAAGACCTGTGAAGTACTCGGGTGCGGCTGCAATTAGACGGACGCCAGACCAGCCAGCCTACAGCAGCTCAAAAACTGTCTGTGTGTGCCTGGGAAGCTGTCTCACCCGGGCTGACACATGCGACTAGGGGGCTGAAGCCCTTTGAGCCCTATGGGCGTTGCGCTTCTGGCTGGCGTACCCGTGCAAAGTCTCCCACAGTGCCCGCTTTCAGTACATCCAATACAGCATATTACATAGGGCCTACCTCGTGCTGGCCAAATTGCACTCACTGTTGCGCCCCCACGGCGGGCATGCTGCACATGTTCTGGACATAACCAAGCGCTTGCACACTATGGGCAGAAGTCTGCACGGTCATAACTCGTGTTACTGGCCACCTGGATCTGGAAGTAGGGCTAGCTGTCTACTTGGTCTTATTAAGTGACGAAAGGCGGGTGGTTCTACTAATCGATTTATTTAGGCGGTGCGTCTATTAAGGGCGCTGGGGCGTTGCCCCACAAGCCGCCTGCAGCTCCCTCGGCATCTCTGAACTTAAGTAAACTCTCAGTTTACTTAAATTCAGAGACGCAGAGGGAGAACTGAACTGACAATCGTGTCAGTCAGCATGACGTGGGACCGCCCACCCCCTTCAGAGTCTGAAGGGGGTTGGCGGTCCGGCGTCATGTTGACTGACAGGCATTGTCAGAACAGGGGCAGGCAGCAGCACCAGTGCGCATGACTGGGGAAGGTGGGCACATTTTTCCATGGTGCCCAGTCATTCGCACTAGTGTCTGCTGTGGCTGGCGCATGCCCAATAGGAGAGCGAGGGTTGAGCAAAGGCTCATACCTCGGTCTCCTAATGGGCAGACGGGCAGCGAGTAACTGTGCCCTAAGCCAATCCTGGCGCTGCTAGCACCGCCAGGATTGGCTGAGAGGAGATGCCGCTTGCCAGCAGTGATGCAGTCGGCAGCTGTTCCTGTAGGTGCCAACGGGACCGTGACCCCGGATCAGAAGCGGTGCGGACCCGGTAAGTTTTTTAAAATTTTATTTTAAACCCCCACCCCCGCGCGACATGCGCCCCCCTCCCCCTCGCGACTGTGAGTATTGCAAGAGCCGGGACTGTCTCTCTCTCTTTATCTTGTGGAAACTATCATCACATTCATAAAGGGTGAGCTCTGATGTCACTAAGTTTAGACTAGAAACAAGGTTCCGGTACAATAACATGTACTAAATAGAAAGGTATGTAAGAGAAGCTGTTTTACGATTTGGGAAGTGATTTATGTGTATGGAATTTTTAATGTTGTCCCTGCCAAGTTTAGCTATTTTATTAGTAACTTTCCAGCCATCGCTGTGTTGTTTCCTGGCCTGGTTTCAGCATGGTAAAAGGTCACATGATTTCAACTCTTAGTGACATAATCGTGTTAAAGGTCATATGCTTTTGATTGGGAGTGTGCAAGTAATTATAAATGTGCCACGATTTGTCAAAATGCTTCAACCTTCAAGATACTGACACGCTCCGTTATGAAAGGTGTCTCTGTAAAATGTATTAACCTGGAAATCACAGGCCACGGGGAGAGGGGTGCAGGTGGTCATCCTGGTTAGGACGAGAAACTGGTGTCAGAACAGGCCACTTGGACATTAGAATCCGAGGGCACATATTCAACTACCGAACAGGCCTCTCTTACATCAGGCTTGAGGCTACATCTCCCTTCCCTCCTCCCACTGATGGAGCCTGGAACAGCAGTGGCCGAGGTTGTACTTTCTCCAAGATAAACCTTTAGTGTCATTATCGGCAACTTACCCCTACCCACAGTCTGAGCATGCATGAATAAATAAATACACAAGACAACTTTTGTTCTTGGAAAATACTGCTGCAGGATTATTCCATACAAAGTATGCAATATGGTGGGTTATCTTATGGGTGATCGAAGGGCAGGCAGCTGTACCAACTTAAGCTGCCCCTGCCCGCCTGATGAGCCAGCACTGTGGGACACCCAGACAGTGCTACACCTTTGGTGATCCTCTTCCAGATCACGTGGCACGTTGGTCTCTTATTACTCACGCCCTTTTCAGGGCGGAGCGTAGCAGGCAAACCCCCGGGTGGTCAGGCCCCCAACCGCCTGAAGGACAAATGGGGCGCCATTGCGGTTTTCCAGTAACCTGCCCTGAGGCTCCTGGTCTTTGGCTCAGGCACCCTTCCTGTGCCACGCAGAGGTACCTTTACTGTACCCATCTGCCGCAGAGGTACCCTTACTGTACCCATCTGCTTCCAGATCGCCCTGTAACTCTGCCTGCAACGAAAAAGAAAACATTACAATGTTCTACGTACATTGCCTGCCAACCCCATGCCGGGTAAGCGGGAGGGTGGGAGATGGCGTGTCTGGTGCAAAGAGAACGTCAGAGAGGTGGGGGGAGGCATAAGTACCCTCACTCGACCTCTGTCTGCCAGAAGTGACGCACCTAGCGCGCCAAGGCGAAGGACTCCTTCCTGAGTCCAACCCTTGGCCAGTGGGTGGCATTTGTGCCCAAATGGCACTAAAGGGCTGCCCTTTGGAATGGCCCCCTGCAGGTGCCGCAGACAGCCGCATTCAATTTGGCATAATTCCTGTGCCAAAAAAAGTGTGTCTCATTGGAAGCATTAAAAGAAGACCACAACAAGTTGGAGAAGTGGCAAACAGCCATCATCAAGGACCATAAACTCTTGTACTGTTATTTTTTTTCAGAGTTTTATATTGCGTGAACTTGACCCGAAGGTATCAGGTATCACAGCGCTTTACATGAGCACCAGTTGCGTTTTACTGTTGCTACTGTTTTAATACTGACGGGGGAGTGAACCCCATCTTTCAGAAACCACTGACAGGGGCAGGAGGAGACGGTGACCTTCAAAATCACAGTGATATACGGAGCATTTAGCCAGGCCACTGCACAGGACTCTTGTGCTCTTGCTGCTGTTTTAATTGGGGCAGGGGCAGAAAACTGAATAGCAAAAGGAGCACATCCTGCTGCTCCTGAAGTTGCTGACGCTACTGTTTGGCCACCCAGCCCTGTGTATGGCTTAACTAGCGCTCTGCCAACATAGCTCGACAGAAAACAAACACATGGCGCCCCCCCCCCTTTCCCACCTGAGCTCTGCCTGCAACTGAGGAGTTGGCAACAAAACATGCAGCTGGAACTGACAAGCGCGGTCCTTTGTTTTCTGTCTGGATGTCTAAAGCGGAAGCACCTATGGCAAAGTTAAAGGCCTATTAGTGACATCACAAAAACCCGCCGGCGCACGTCCAGCGACGCAAGGTATATGTCCCGACAAGCGCCCATGTTAGAATCAGGCCAATAGTTCGCAAGTCATGATCTTATCTACTATGCCGATATTAATTTCATGTTCTTATTTAAAAAAAAGGGCGCACACAGGTGAAGGCGCGGCTAGGACTAAAAGGAAGCACTGCACTCGATTCCTTGGCGAATGCTGCAATTAACATGCAAACAGCTATTGGCAAAAAATCATTGAATGTAAACCCACGCTGCCTTTCAGACTCCAGTAAAACAGTTCCGAAACCTTCAGTCCGACATAAAAAAATACATTTCCTGAAAGGCTACCTCAAACAAAAGAACAAGACTGCAATAAGCCGAATCCCCCTTAAGAGGAATCACAAAACCAAATGAATAGCAAACCAAAAAAAGCCCAATTGACGGTCGACATCGAAAATTCAAAAAAGGCTAAGCAAATACAACCAACGGAGCAGGAGGCACTGCGCAGGAGGCAGCACTAACACCACTTTGACATTAAAAAGAGGTGGGATGGAGGAATACTATATTTAAATGTAAGCAGCTATGGTGCCAAAGCTGAGCACAAGCAAACAGTAACAGAGGAAACCAAGAAAAAAAATAGTGCCCAAAAGAACAGATAAAACCATAGCGCAATGAGACAGTACTTAGTCCCAGCTGCGTGGGAGGAACAGAAGAGGAAAATGAGGGACAAAGAGGCAGGACTGACCACTACCAAGCAAGGAATTTTAAAGGACACTGACCTAGACAAATAAAAAGCAAAGGCAAGCATTGTGTGGAGTTGGAACCTCACAAAGCATATACAATAGGCCGCTGAGCGACAGCACAAGCGCTGTCTAGGCTCGACCTGCAAACAGGTTTTAGTCATTCTGGGTGTCGGGTTGGGTCCAGCGCTGCCTCTGTTGTATTTATTTTGACTGCAGCTAGAGGTGGGGTGGGGGGTGAGAGGTGGCCTGTTTCTGTTTGGCTACTCTTGGTGATAACAGAACAGAGTTGGAAGTGGGAGAATCCATCTGAAATGCTTTGAGATATTTATGTTTTCAAAGCAGCAGCACAACATGGAATGCAGAATTGCTTCTGTATCACCAACTAATTTTTCATGTGCACCACAGCAGCCTAGTATGCGCGTGTCTTGGAAAGAACATTGTTTTTTAGGACGTGACGTTTGCTTCCATCAGGTACGAATTAAGAATAGAGAGCTGGGGAGCAGCATTCTATTTTTGCTACATGTTCCGAACCATTCACATTCCAATCCAACACACACTGACTAACTTTCTTTGTTTACGTTTTATGTTTGAAAGCTGTATATGTGAGGCACATCTGAAGGACCTTTAGTTATATCTAATGTGCTGTCTCTAGAAGTTACCTAAACAAACATTTTTAGGTCTGGATTAGTAATATAAAAGTCTGTTAAACACCGCTTTTTTTTCAGTCCTCACAAAAGTTTATTTCAAAAAGTTGGACATTACCCTCTTAATTATTGTATTTAAGAGACATTGTTCCCCTTATTTCTGTGTTTTAATACAGTAAGTAGTTCACGGTAAATATTGTTTGCTTTATTAAACCTAGTTTATTTGGCAGCTAGGAACATACAAATTGTAAAAGTGCTTTAATTAAATATGGCTGAGAGTGTGCATGATGGCTTTCTACTCCAAGAGTGCTGTGTTCAACTACTGATGGACTTTAATACAGTAATGCTCTGGGGGTGGGGAGGGGGTCGAAAGTTGGGGGTTGTCTTTGTGTACTTTTATGGATCAAACTGAACTGGATGCCTCTCTCTCACACTTATTCATACATCACACTGCTAGGTGCTGCATCCCAAAACAAGATAATCCCAACTCAATGGATTCAAGCATGACACACAAATACTTCCCACAAAGGATCAGAACAAGCATAACACACTTTCAAACACATGTCGTACACAGTTTAGCGTGCTACCTATATAGCAAAGTGCTTTAATGCCCCATGTAGGAGTAGTAAGCATAATATAAATGTTGCAATAGAACACTATCCTTCTGCATGTGACATGTGGCATTAGTGACGACGGGTCAAATTCTGTAAGCAGATGCAGCGTGCATGATTCATTTTCACAGAACCATGCACACTGTATTGGTGGCATCTACGTTTTTTTTTAAAAGTTTTAAAAGATAATTTAATGGAAATCAAAGTATAACATATAAGCAATAGTATACATTATATAAAATATAACAAAATGCAAAGAATTTCATATAGGAGAAAGAAACAGAAAAGAGGAAAAGGGTAGGAGGGGAGAAAGAAGGATACATCAAATAACATAACAGAACACTGTATATAGGATGTAACAATGGAGTTAAAATAATTCCTCTATTAAAAAACTTATAAAATATCAAGATATAAAACACAATGTATAACCAGCAATCACTGTTAATTTCAACTTCAAGGAGGTTTGGACACTTCCTCAATGCAAGGGGTATGTAGAGGAAAGGATTGAGCAGATACATTCAGGAAATTAGTAATGGGTAACCATAATAAGTCTCGTTTAATAACAAGCGTAATCGGGTGAACATAGGCCCTGTCCAATCTGTGGTTATAACAAACTCCGTACCACCAGGCTTCAAAAGAAACATTTGAGGCATTTTTCCACGACTTGGTGATTTGTTGGAATGCTACAGCTATATGTAGATCAACAATGGATGCATTAATATTTGAGGAGGACCATATCTCTGAAATGCTACCAAGAAAAATATGGGAGAGAGAAAAAGGGAAAATGTGAAGATTTTTTTTAATTAATTTGTTGCCACACTGATCCAGAAGTCATGAATAGATGGACAGGTAAATAACATATGTTTAAGATCTACTACCAAGGTCGAACAGGACCAGCAGGTAGAGGGGATAGAAGGATCAAATGTATGTAATTTGGCTGGGCTAATCAAAAGTCTATTATATATAATAAACAAAGTTTGAGTCATATTTACTGCCCTAGAGGACTTCCTTATTTTGGTCCACAATTTATTCCAAGTTGAAATAGAAAAAGATTAATCTAAGTCCGATTCCCAGTCACATTCCACATAAGATTTCTCTCGAGTGATAGAGGTATCCCGTAATTTTGTATATATTTGGGATGCAGAGGGTGAAGAATGCAAAAATGGGAGAGTAATAGAAGAAGATTTAGTGTGTGAGGGAGAGAGTGTAAGGGCATCGTAACTATTTTGAGCAGCTGTACTCAATAACATATATTTGGGATGAAAGGACAAGGGTAGAGAAAAACGAGACTGAAGTACAGAAAAAGGCATACAGGAGCCATCTTGAAAAAGTTGATGAGTCCATTTAAGACCGAGATCCAACCAATCTTGCCAAAAAAGAGTCCTATTTTTAATTTTGATATGTTGATTATACCAAATAGGGGATTGTAAAAATCGAGTGCGATCATCCAGACCATCCAAAATAATAGGGAGAAAGACTTTGCGGGTATTCTTAAGGATGGGGAGAGAAAATTTCTTTGGGGTATGTGTTAACGATATAAATTCTGCAAACGTGAAAGGATGAAAGAAGGATGATTCGACCTCTACCCATATGGGCTGAGAAGTGGAATCAGTTACATGCTCAGATAGAAAAGAAGCAGAATGTGTAAGAAAAAATTAAGTATGATAAAAGGAGAAATCTGGGAAATTAACTCCACCTAAATGTTTAGGAGATTTAAGCTTGGAAAAGAACAGCCTAGCTTTTTTGTTTTGCCATAAACATTTTGATAAAATAGAATAGATATTCTTGTAACAAGATTTAGGGATATTAACAGGGAGGTTAGACAAGAAAAATAAAATTATGGGGACTAACATCATTTTGATAGAATCCAACCTACCCCACCAAGATAAGAACAAAGGATGCCAACGAGTTGTAGAGTTAGTTAGGGTTACCAGTAAGTTTTTTAAATTTAACGATACAGTATCCTTAATGGAAGGTGTGAACCATAGACCTAAGTATTTGATCTTAGTCAGACTCCAGTGAAAAGAGGACGACAAGAAGTCAGCATGAAAACAGAATTTATTTAGTGGGAGAATCTCACACTTATCAACATTAAGTTTATAACCTGAAACCAGTGCAAAATCTGAAACCTCTGATAGAAAGGTCGGTAGAGACGTTTGAGGATTGGAAATAAATAAAAGAATGTCATCAGCATAAGCAGAAATTTTTAGATGTTTATCACCATAAGGGAAACCCGGAATTTCTTTATTCATGCAAATTTTGTTAAAAAGGGTTCTAGTGCTAAAATAAATAAAAGTGGATAGAGTGGACATCCCTGTTGGACACCTCTGAAGAGAGGAAATGGAGATGAGACAAGACCATTAGCTAAGATAAAGGATCTAGGAAAAGAATAAAGTAATGAGATATATGAAAGAAATTTAAGACCAAAACCAAACCAAGTGAGAGTTGAGAAAATAAATTGCCAATTAACCCTATCAAATGCTTTTTCAGCATCTAACGCAACAGCAGCTAATGACTGATTATGGGAATGAGATTTACTGAGAACATTAAAAAAGAGGCGGGTATTATCAGAGAGGTGACGGCCTTTGAAGAAACCGCATTGCTCTTTGCCAATTCATTTTGGTAAGATTTTCTCCAAACGAAGCGCAAGATTTTATAATCCAGGTTAATTAATGAAATAGGTCTATACTTCTTACATAGAGTGTGATCTCTATTTTCTTTGGGAAGAAGACAAATTAGAGCTTCTTGAAAAGTTCCTTCAGATTTCTGGGATGCTATAAAAAATGAAAATAAATGGTGAAGTTTAGGAATAAGTAGGGAGGTAAAATGTGAGTAAAATTCTATGGTAAAGCCATCTGGTCCAGGAGCTTTACCTCTTTTAAGTACCTGAATGGATTCAAGAATATCTTTAGATTGTATATCAGCTTCCAAGGGGGAGAAATCCACATCTGGAGAGGAAGGTGAGGGAATAGAGGTCAGATAATAAATAAGATAATAATAATAATAATAATAATAATAATAATAAGATAATAATAGATAATAAATAAGCAATGTCAGATAATAAAGGGGGGCATTCAGGTGTATAAAGTTTTTGATAAAAATCCGAGGAATTCTGCTAGAATATCCTCATCTTTATGGGACGTAATATTAGAGGATGTTACAAAGGATTCAATTTTAGTGCGTTCTTTTTTAACTTTGAGATAATTGGCAAGAAGGTTGCCAGCCTTATTTTGCGTGCTGTAATATTTAGCACTAGATTTAAGTCAAAATAAATTTGCAGATTCAGTGGAGAGTTCATTGTAGGAGAGTTTGGCTTTAATGAGCTTATTCAATTCAGATTGATTCTTAGTGAAGTAAAAGGAATGTTCTAATTGCTCAATTTTAGTATTAAGTAAATGTATGGATTGAGAGGCTGTACATCTTTTTTGAGCCACGAATGAAATAATGAAGTCCCTAGAGGCAGCCTTAAAAGTATCCCATATAAGTTGAGGGGATAGCTGAGGTGACTCATTGTCTGCAAAAAATAAGGAAGCGAAATCAAGAAAGGCTGATGTAAACTTGGGATCTAATAGGAGAGAGTTATTAAACCGCCATCTCCTAGTGCCCTTTATGGGGGGAGTAAATCTAGACTTAAGAAAACTGGGGCGTGATCAGAGATTAAAACAGAGCCTATGTCAGAGTGGGTAATGTGTTGGATCAAGGCTTTGGAAATAAAGATATAATCCAACCGGGATTGGGAGGAATGAGGAAGTGAGTAAAACGTGTATTCTTGCAAGGTAGGGTGACAAAGTCTCCAGGAGTCTACAAGAGCTCTTTGAGAAATAGTGGAAGTAAATTGAGTATGCATGGGAGACGATGAGAATCGAGAATTAGACCTTCTATCGAAAAAAGGATCCATAATCATGTTACAATCCCCACCCAAAATGAGATAGTCATCAGTATATTGCATCAGAGAGGAGAGAATGTGGGGCCAGAATAATTTATCCTGGACAGTGGGAGCATATAAATGAAAGATAGTTAAAGGAAATTTGTTAATCAAAAAGGACCCTGCAACCCAACTGCCTTCCGAATCATTATCTGGATTTACGAGTTGGACATTTAACCGTTTATGGCATAGGATAGCAACACCATTACGCTTCCCTGACCCAGGAGACGCAAAGACATGTCCTACCCAATGTCGACTTAACTCGTTGACGTTTGATGGGAGAGCCCAAACCTTTAAAATTCCAAGATATGATATTCAGAGACATCTCAATATGTGTAATATATCAAAAAACTGGAGAAGAACAGTTATATACATGGTAAAGAATAAACAATGACTAGCAACTTATAAATTGAGAAATAAGAACAATGCGAGAAAAATACTTATCTATATGTAAAGAAAGGCATGTTACAAATCAGATTATAAAATTGAAGAACTGTCATAGAGAGACTGTAGTTAGAAATAGAGGAAATTAGAGAGTAGAAAAATAAAAGAATATGAAATGAGAAATGTGAATTGAAAAGAGAAGATGAAAAAGAAAACCAGGAAATAAGATGAAACAAGACTTCAAGAAGAGAAAAATAAAAGTAAGGAAAAGAACAAAGAACAAAGAATAGAAACAAAGAGGAAAATAGATAAACAAAGATGAAGAAAGGAAACAAAGAATTAAGAAGAGAAAAAGGAAAGGAGGGAGAGAATTATCATAGAAAATGGGAGTGAAAATGGAAGAGGAATAAGAAAAAGAAAAGCAGAATCAATCAATCAATCAGGGGATTTGTAAAGCGTGCTACATACCCGTGAGGGTCTCAAGGCGCTGAGGGGGGAGGGGGGGGGGGGGGTGCCGCTACTGCTCGAAGAGCCAGGTCATGAGGTGTTTTCTGAAGGCGAGTAGGTCTTCAGTCTGACGTAGGTGGGAAGGTAGGGGGTTCCAGGTCTTGGCGGCGAGGTAGGAGAAGGATCTGCCGCCAGAGGTGGTTCGTTGGATGCGGGGGACGGTGGCGAGTGCGAGGCTGGCAGAGCGGAGCTGGCGGGTGGGGGTGTGGAAGCTGAGTCTGTTGTTCAGGTAGGCTGGTCCGGCGTTGTGGAGTGATTTGTGTGCGTGGGTGAGGAGTTTGAAGTTGATCCTCTTTTCGACGGGGAGCCAGTGTAGGTCTTGCAGGTGGGGGGTGATGTGGTAGTGGCGGGGTACGTTGACGATCAGTCGGGCGGAGGCATTTTGGATGCACTGGAGTCGTCGTAGGTGTTTGGCTGGGATTCCGGCGTAGAGTGCGTTGCCGTAGTCTAATCTGCTGCTGACGAGGGCTTGTGTTACCGTTCTTCTTGTTTCGGCTGGGATCCATTTGTAGATTCTGCGAAGTGTGCGGAGGGTGTTGTAGCAGGAGGTGGGGACGGCGTTTACCTGTTTGGACATGGAGAGGGTGGAGTCGAGGATGAATCCTAGGTTGCGTATGTGGTCGGTCGGTGTCGGTGCTGTCCCCAGAGTGGTCGGCCACCAGGAGGCATCCCAGGCTGAGGGGGTGGGTCCGAGGATGAGGACCTCCGTCTTGTTCGAGTTCAGTTTCAGGCGGCTGCTCCTCATCCAGTCGGCGATGGCCTTCCTTCCGTCGTGGATGTTGGATTTGGCGGTGCGTGGGGCCTTGGTGAGGGAGAGGATGAGTTGAGTGTCGTCGGCGTAGGAGATGATGTTGAGGTTGTGGTGGCGGGCCACTTGTGCGAGGGGGGCCATGTAGATGTTGAATAGCGTCGGGCTGAGGGAGGAGCCCAGGGGGATGCCACAGATGTCGGTGGCTTCGGATCGGTACGGCAGGAGGCGGACGCTCTGGGATCTGCCGGAGAGGAAGGATGTGGTCCAGTCGAGGGCCTTCTCTTGGATACCGGCTTCATGGAGGCGAGTCTTTAGTGTGCGGTGGCAGACCGTGTCGAAGCCGGCCGATAGGTCCAGGAGGATGAGGGCTGATGTTTCGCCGTTGTCTAATTGGCGCCTGATGTCGTCTGTGGCAGCGATGAGGGCTGTCTTGGTGCTGTGGTTTCGTCTGAATCCGGATTGGGACGGGTCCAGGAGGTGATTGTCTTCCAGGTGGCGGGTCAGTTGCATGTTGACGATTTTCTCGATGACCTTCGCCGGGAACGGGAGCAGGGAGATGGGCCGGAAGTTCTTGAGGTCCTTGGGGTCCGCCTTTGGCTTCTTGAGGAGGGCGTTGATTTCGGCGTGCTTCCAGCTGTCCGGAAAGGTCGCAGTTTCGAAGGAGATGTTGATGACCTTCCGTAGTTGGGGTGCGATGGCTGCGCCTGCCTTGTTGAATATGTGGTGTGGGCACGGGTCTGTCGGCGATCCTGAGTGGATGGAGTTCATGACCTTGCGCGTCTCGTCGTCGCAGACGTTGGACCAGGAGGTCAGGTGGTTGGTGCTGATTGTGTTCGCAGGAGGGGTGGGGTCTGGTGCGGTCAGGTCGGTCGTAGTGTCGAAGCTGTCGTGGATGTCGGCGATCTTGCGGTGGAAGAAGTTGGCGAGGGAGTCGCACAGTTCCTGTGAGGGAGGGATGTCGTTGGCGTTGGCGGTGGGGTTGGAGAGTTCTTTTACGATGCGGAAGAGTTCTTTGCTGTCGTGTGCATTGTTGTCCAGGCGGTCTTTGAAGGAGGATCTCTTGGCTAATCTGATGAGGTGGTGGTGTCTGCGGGTGGCGTCCTTGTGGGCTGCGTGGTTTTCCGGTGTGTGGGCGTGGAGCCATATATAACAAGAAAAAAGGATAAAGGAAGAAGGAGAGAACAAAACGAGGTACATGAAACCGATACAAATCAAACAGTTGATGGTAAAGAAAAAACCCAAAAAGACATACCACAAAAAGACAATGAAAATGGGGACGGTGGAGCCACATAAGGGAGATAACGCATCAGACAGGAAACTCCAGTAGGAATCGAAGCGGGGAGCAACTTCCAGGAAAAAAATGAAGAGCACATAAAACAAGGGATCACAGAACCGCACCTGAGGGAAGGGAAACGAAAACTATTAGCTGAGGAACTCACAACATAACAAAACACATTGGGAAGGATGATGTATACAAATAACAGCAGATAACATTACATTAAACAGAAGAATTATGGTCGAGAAACGTCCATGGAACCATCTCTGCAGGTATTCAAGAAGCGTTGAAGAAGTGCAGGGTCCTCATAAGTTGTTGTTTTATTGTTAGAAGTCACCGTAAAGAGGCAGGGATGGAATAAGCCATATCGAGCGTTCAGGGTACGCAGAGCAGGTCTCATATTTAGAAATTGTTTCCAACGATCTGCAGTAACTTTGGCGTCGTTTTGGGCAAAGAAAAGGTTGGAGCCATTCCAAATGATTTTCCCTTTCTGCTTGGCAGCCTGAATGACTTTAAGAAGATCACTGTATTCTAGAAAGTGCAGGATAACACCTCTAGGTTTCGTTGAGGAGGACGAAGAAGATGAAGAGTGCGAAATCTGACCCAATCGATGAGCTCGTTGAATATTCAATGCAGGAGAATCCGGAAGACCAAGGAGCTTAGGCAAAAAGGTTTGAAAGAAGGATATAGGATTAGACCCTTCAAGACCTTCCACAAGGCCATAAATGCGTAGGTTATTACGCCTATTGTGGTTCTCCAAATTTTCAACCTGCTGTTTAAGATGTTGTATTTCTTTGTGTAGTCCCGGAACTTGGTCAGTCACTATTTGAACTGAGGCAACTTGTCGTTCGAGATTTCCAACTTTCTGTTCAGTGTGGGATCAATCATCTTCAAGATTCTGAAGCCAAATATTTGTTTCTGCCATATAAGGCTTAAGTGAGCGAATTTCTTCAAGCAAAAGCTCCATAGAAATTGAGGAGGAAGAGCTGGGAGGAGAAGGAGGATGCGTATTTACTCGTTTGCCTGATGTAGAGAAAGATGCGGAGGGTATTTTGGAAGTAACCTTAGAACCTGAACGTAAAGAATTGGAAGAAGGACCTTTTATTCCAACAGGGTCATTAACAACTTCTTCCAAGTTATCTTGTAGCACACTGAAGGGATTATTTTCCTCCAATGACGCACAATTAGCGTTAATGTGCTGAGCGCTATTGCGGTTAGAGCGTGATATAGCCATTGGAGGTAAGTGAGGAAGAAAGTGCAGAGAAAGTGCAGACAAGAAAAACAGAAAATGGTGGCCAAAAATATGAATGAGACTTGTGAAATAGGCTGAAAAATCAAACAAAGTCCAGCAACACAGGCAAACTCCAGGTACAAGCTTAGTGGCAGGTAACAAGTGAGAAAGTGCTGATTTATCTGCCAATTAGAATGTTAGCAGGACAGCACACTGTGTCAAACTGTCGAGCGTGAGATACGGAAGTCAGCAGGATAACAAAATGGTGGCCGCGATTCAGCCGCGGGCCGCAGACGACAATAAAAGCAAAATAAACATATTGCTCGCTCACCCCGAGTAACTGCGAGCACTGTAAAAGCGGCAGTACATGTTCCGATTTAAGCCGCTATGAATGCGGTGGTCGCGGAACCAAAAATGAAGGCTGGAAGGCTCCCAGCATCTCACCCTCACACGGAGCTCCCGGTAACCGTGGCCATCTCGCTTGGCTCTGAAGCCACGCCCCGGTGGCACCTACGTTTAATTCCATACTCCCTTACTGGCGTTTAGCCTGATGGGATAGCCTAGAATGGCAGGCGGTGGGCAGAGGCTACAAGCAAAGTGTCTCATCTCAGAGCATTGGGATTTTTCTCAATCCCAAATTAAGCCAATGAATTGGCAGTGCACTGTCTGCTGACCTTGACCTCCAGCTGGCATGCCCTTGAGGATGAATTAATGCCATATTTTAAGCTCAGATAAGGCAGAGGTATGAGTGTTATAATATAAGGCAAAAAATTACCATTAGCTCAGGGAGAACAGTGCAAGAAACAGTTTATTTCCAGTCTATTGTCAATCATATCAGGCATAACCATTTTGGCGTACAATTTAAATAGAACCATTTTAACTTTAAAATCAATTGCACACTGTACCTATGTGCAGCTTGCACATGAAGTGCCTGAATTAATCCATGTTACAGATGACATTGAACGTCTGTTCTTTACAACATTGCTAAAGCCAATTTAGGCTGATCCCATTATCCCAGTTTGGCACATGTGTGTGTTTTTTTCATTGTGTAGCCATTGCAAGATAATGCTTTCAGCTGCAGTGCTTCCCGGAAGTCCAGGTCTGAGAGCGCATTATTGAGAAGGAGCATCATGGTGAGAGACACGTGAGGATATAGGTAAGGGTCGGGAGAAGTGGAAAGAGAGACTGATGGAGGCATACGACAGATGCCTTGACAGAGAAACAAGTGAACATCAAAAGATGGGACAGGAGAGAAAAAAGAAGAAACAAGGGTGAGAATGGGGCTAGAAAAATAACTGTAAGGAAGTTTGGGACATCTGTGGAACACATAGGCAAAGTTGTACCTAGTCACTGGTTCAATACATTTTTCGGCTTTTCTTTGAATTTTGTTACTTATGCTTTGCATTTAAATTTCAAATACTAGATTTCAAAGAAAACAGGACCGGATAAGCTACTTATAGAGCAATTTTAAAATCTCCAGCGAGAGACAGTGGAAAGGAGAGTGAGAAGGTTCGAGAGAAAGGGAATGACTTTGAAGCAAGAAGCAGCAAGAAGAATAGATGGAGAGTGATGGAGATAAAGCAGGACAAGGAGAGTAAAGGAGGAATAAAGTGAGATGCAGAAAAAGAAGGAGCAATGAATACATAGAGGGAAGGGAGATAGAAAAACAAAATGGGACTAGATAGAGGAAATGTACAGAAGAATACAAGAGTTACTAGTTACTACTGACACAGAGTAACGGGAATTCTCTTAGGAAAGATGTAGGGAGGAACAAGCAAGGAAATGTAAAAGGCAAACATGAG
The DNA here is from genome assembly GCF_964204655.1 of Triturus cristatus. Lineage (NCBI taxonomy): Eukaryota > Metazoa > Chordata > Amphibia > Caudata > Salamandridae > Triturus > Triturus cristatus. Next base: position 576,119,665 of record NC_140592.1, on the reverse strand, counting down.
GACTGGATGGGAAATGATGCAGATTGGGCAAATAAAGTTAAGCTAGTTTTTCATACAGCGTTCTGATACCTATGGGTCTGCTTTATGAAACTCTCTAAATAAATAAAGTAAGGGAAGAGAAGTGAAGTGAAGGCTATAGGGAGGATAAAGGATATGGAGGACGAGGCGATGGAATTAGTTAACTAAGTGTGGAGGGTTATAGAAAGAGGAGGAGAGTCACGGAGGGAAGAAAATAAATAACAGGGCATAGAGAGCACAAAAGAAGGGATTTTATTTCCGAATACCATTCACAAAAATATTGTGCTACAGAAATATCGTAGCCAGGATATTAACTGCCAAAATATATTCAGGTAAGTATATATAGGTAAGTAAATGTGCTATCCTTAATTCTAAATCTACATCTACAATTTTGCACTTCTGCTATCTAACTTTAGGGACGAGCGTTCAGCGGAGAACTCCGGCTCTGCTATTTAACGTGTGCAGGATAGATTTAAATGTATCAGGGAAAGGAAAAGATAGGGGTCAACAGGATTGGGGTAGCAGAGGGATCCCTAGTGAAATAACCCACAAGAAAGAAGTGTTTGGGAGAAATTGATTTCTAAGACATGTAGGTGTACACGTACACACGTCCAATGAAATTCTTCACATGTAACATATGCAGTGTAATGTTGTGTTGAAGGATAACCATAGCATTTAATTGTTTTTAGATATAAGGCTCCTTGTTGGTGTCATGGTTCATTCCTGTACGTAGTTTGTGCTGTGTGCCAGAGAAAGAGAGCGAGTGAAAGATTTTGGGCTTTTTTAATTCTAATTCAATATCTTTATTCGGATACTAGAATATATTGATAAAAGTACAGACAGACAACAACATATACAATAAAAATGATCCAATAGCAGAGGGGACACAAAAAAGTTCCAATAAAAATGGGTCCACCTGTAATACAGTATACATAAAAAGATACTAATACAACAATAGGATTCATCAGGGAGTTTGTTTACCAGGGTTAAAATTTTTATTAATACCAAAGTAAAATGAGCATACTCCAGGGAGTGCACATTGAGTTGCGGGTGCGCACTGCCACTTTCAAAAAGGATCCAACCCAGAAGATTAGCTCTTCATCTTACAAAGCGATAACCTTCCCATATGCTGCCTTGTAATCAATCACAGGTATAGCCTTAAGATATGGTATCAAAAACCTTTTGGTATGTATTAAATAGTAGCTACAAAAGAATAAAAAATGCAGCATAGATTGTTTATATTGACTGTTACAGGGACATGAAAAATAATGAAGGTTAGTGTTGTACCCCAAAGGAAAGCAGAGCATGAATTTCATTGTATCAATCCTCAGCTGAAAAAGTAAGCCCCTTTCCCAACGGCCAATAGGTTTTAGGAGGTATCTAGATGAAGTGTGGGAGATGTTTTCAATGTGCATATATCTTGCGACCGAGGTTTTCTGAATCTCTTTATCATGTCTAACATTTCTATATAATGCATATAAAGCAGTTTGAAGTTTTTTTTACTCATAATACCAAGATCTGAAGGATTTAGAAATAAATACTCATGGTTCACGCTAGTTAAGCTTTTGTGAACGGCAGCTAACCAGGGTATTACCATGCCCCTATCACATTTTAAACAGTCTAATATAATCTCCCTGGTAAAATGTGCCGCGGGATTTTTCCAGACTGTGAGCCAAAATAATGCGGGGTGAGCCTTTATATAATCTTCGATATATGGCAAATTAAGTTCACTGTGGCAAGCATACTGTGAGGAGGAAATGGGGACACCCAGGATTTTGAGGCAAAATCTATTCTCTTCACCCTGGATGCTACCACAGTTAGTGAAGCTCCAGACTTCTGCGCCATAGGTGGCAGTTGGGATGCATTGAAGTTTAAAAATCTTGAAGGTGGCAGATACAACCTCCGTGTTGCTGGGTTTAGGCAGCCCGAGTATTATATTGGTAGAGTTAGAAAACTTTCTCCTGCAGTAAGACACATGGTCAGCCCACAGTCCGTTGGAGGCAAATACCAACCCTAGATAGGGGAAAGTGCGAGTGCTTTGTCAACAGTCTGAATCTAAAACCATTGACATATTAAATTACTTCTTCAACCCACACGCCATTAAAAAGGATTTTTTTAAATTGGTGCATAAATCCAAACTAGCCATAAAATCAACAATGCCCCGCACCAAGATGCGAAGGCGCTTTTGGGGTGCGGCCCATTAGCACCGCATCATCGGCGTATAATAGGGCGGGAAGTTTGTTGCCATTGATGCAGGGAACATCATGGGTGAGTGTTACCAATGTCTTGTTCAAGTCGTTAATATAAAGAATAAATAGGAGGGGGCCAGGACGCAACCATGCCTGACCCCTCTACCGACTACAATATCTTTCGATACCTCACCATCCCTGCTAATACGCACCCGGGCATTTATGTCTTTATGTAAATAGGCTAAAAAATGTACAAGGGACTCGTCCAAGCTGTAATTTAGAAGGATAGTCCAAAGCCGTGACCAGTTGACAAAGTCGAAGGCCGAGGTAAGGTCCATGAAGGCTAGATATATTGGTGTTTTCTTAGCTATATTGTAGTTGCCGATAATCAAGTTGAGGTTGAGGCACTGCTTCACAGTGCCGATATTACTTCTGAACCCCAACTGGCAAGGATGTAAAATCTGGTCCTCCTCTGCCCACGACCCAATCTTATTATACAGGACCCTACCCAGGATTTTCAACGTATTATCGATCAGGGAGATCGGCCTGTAACAGCTTGGATGGAACAGTCATGCTTTTAAAAAATCGGCACAATAATACTGGTGGACCATGTGTTAGGTAAAGTGGAAACTGGTAAATTATTAAAAACATTCAACAATAAAGGCGCCCAAAAATCTGGTTGATTTTATAAAAAACCAATGGGCAAACCATCGGGGCCTGGGGCTTTACAACCCAGGCTCAGATCAATGGCCTCCTCTACTTCTGATAAATTAATCAGGACCCCAGTGGTAATGGCATACTCATCGATGGCTGTGGTTGGGACTGGAGCTGAATAAATCTTCGTAAAATGCGCTTCCCATGCCTCACTAGAGATATTACAACTAATTATGGACATGGGATGTCCCAAGGACTTCATATCTTTAACAGCTAGCCAAAAGTCCTTCCCATTTTTTAACGTGACTTCCCGGGCAAGATTGTCCCAACGCTCCCTGACTATTTCCTCCTTTCTAGTCGAGATGGCTGCTTTATAGCGTTGTCTGAGTGATTAGATGAGGGTACTATCTCTAGGTTTTTTAACAAGTGCCCTTCGAAGAGCTCTATGAGCTGCGGAACAATCAGCATTAAACCTGCTCCGGCCGGGATGTGTTTCCTTGTTGGGCCTGGACAACAAGGTTTTGACGCCCGCACATAGCTGCGTGAAAGCAGAAACAGCCGCGATATTATGATCCTTAAAAGACAAACAGGTATCGATTAATTCCGGATATGTTCTTACCATCCAAATAAGGCTTTATTATCTATACCACGCCAGACCAATCTAAGATTGTCGGTGGAGGGGGACAAATCCCTTGTGCCACACTCTTTATCATAGATCGGCCTGAGGGCAAGACTCAGAATTAGGTTGATGGAGTTATGATCCCCATGGACAGTAGGTACAACCTCAGCTTTTAACACACATTTCTCTAATGGGGGGGTGATGAAAATAAAATCAATGGTGGAGGCCGCGCCACTGTCTCTGTACATGGGTTCTATATGGTTGGCTCTTGTAGGTACTGCAGCAAGCTCCATCACATGCAATAAATTATTAGTGCTTATAAGGTTTAATAGTTGAGCCCCCCTATTACATAATGGTGCCTTATTGGTGGGTTGAATAGCGGAGTAAATTCTCCTTGGTAACTTAACGTTAAAGTCACCCCCTAAACAAATTCCTCTGAGCTAGCAGCACATTTGGACTTCTGTAAGTCAGAAATGAATTTAAACAAGTTAGTAAAATTCATATTTGGGACACTCAGAAATTCGTTATTATAAAAATTAATTAAGCAGACCGAAACCCCTGTTTTTAAATTATTGCCTGAAATGTATCGTTGTTGGTAACAAGAGCCCTTGCACTACCACCTGCCGTGACCTTAATCCAAATTGAGAGACCTCCTGCCGGTCGGCCAGAATTTGGGGTTGGGCTTACAATGTTGAAACATTCAAAACCCTCCAGAAATAGCTCCCGTGTGGCCCAGGTCTCCTGAAACATTAAAATATCCTGTTTTTGGACTAGCTCCAACCAATCAGGTAAATTCATTTTGGATGCCAGAACCGCGACATTCCAGCTTAATATTTTCAGTGTGGAGTCAGCATCGAATACAATTGGGGTATAAAGTTCACAAGATGGGAACACAATTGTTGAGGGGACTGGTTCAGATAATGCAGGTAATGTCAATGGGGGAGACAGTCAATCCTGGCTGTCCAAACCCGATAATGGGAGAAATCTGTTGTGTAGAGAGAGGAGGGGGGCAGTAGGAGGGGCGTCAGGGAATGTGGCCCCCAAGGGGCGTTTATAAAAGTAGCCCAGGGGTAGAGCCCATATACTAATAGTAATATTAGAATGGGCTTCCTGTGCCATTATTATTGATTTGGCCACTGATGGATTACGAAAGTTGATGACAATGCAGTCCCCCTTGATGCTCTTCAGACACTACCCCACCCATCCAACTCTGCGTACCATGATGATTTTATTGGTAAAAGACGCCCTGAACCCTTTGTGTTTAGATAGCCAGGCTACACTCTTATGACGTAGTTGATCCCACGATTCAACTTGATTTGCCCTAAGGGGGGCACACCTGCCACAACCACAACGTAAGGGCAGGCTGCCGGTGGCAAATTTAACACCTCCTTGCTACCATTAGAGTTTGACAAGCGTGTGATGTCAATGCCGCCCTCACGTAATGTGCTACCTACTGAGGAAGTATTGGTCTGCACCACAGTAGGTATGTTGGCAGGGGTAATGAGCCGGGGCATATTATTAACGAATAGACTTTCAGCGCTACCATTGTTGGGGGTGCTATTTTCCTCGTTGTTGCCCTCAAGCGCAAAACACTCCTTGACTTTATTACAAACACCACATGAGTTGACAAATGGAATAGGTTTGGGTACACAAGGCAAAACATTAGGATTAGGGTTAAGTGCATTGTTAGGTGGTGCAATTGGGTCTGTCCTCCCAGGTATAATAGGCACTGTGGAGCTACCCTGGGTGCTTGAGTTCGTGCCAAGTAGCTCGGGCTGAAGCAGGGGCAGGGGCAGTCGTTCACTCAAAGTGGAAAAGTGACTATCAAGTACATTTTTTACACGCTCAAAGACAGTATCCACAATACAGTTAATGATGACTTCACCATGACTGTAGCTCTCAAACGGAAATGGGCCAGTTTCAGTCTGGGTAATGATGGAGCGACAAGGTTCAATAGTTGGAGCGAGCACATGAGCGACAACAGTCTTGGGGGTTGGAGAAACATGTATCCATGAACTCAGGGCAGTACGAGATGAATTTGGGGGGATACGTTGCTTCCTCTTGGCGCTAGTGATTTTAGCGGGCTTTCATTTAGGTTTCGCCCCAATGGTTGCCTCAGGGTCTGCCAGAGTTTCCAGGGGGGTCGAATTTGGTAGAGTAGCGTCAGTTATAATATCATCTGGGGAAGCCGCACAATTGGTGTTAAAACCATTGGGTACGCTAGCATTCAAATTGGTGCCCAGCGAGCTGCAGGGAGGAGGCGGTGCCCCCAAACCCGAGGGAGAGGCGCCTTTCGGTCAGTTCAATCTCATTAGAAACGACGCTGACAGCCCTTTCCAGCATACTGTCAATGCTTGTGGTGACAGGCCTTGAGGGAAGCTGCGCCCTTCGCTTTCCCATAATTTCGTTGGGCTATTGAACTAATACAGGCGGTCTCACTTCAATATTATTAGCAGGACTCTGATGAAAGAGGGGTGGCCCAGCTCAGTCTCCTCCGGTCTTTGATGGGCGCGGATGGGCCCACCCTTGGTGCTGCAGGAGCCCTCGCCGGTTCTTAAGCGCCTCCTGGCGCGTAGGATGTCGTCAGTGGCAGGGGCGCCGCTCAGAAACCTGGGAAATGGAGTTTCCCCCATGGTGTCGCGGTGTCCAGCGGCAAGCGGCTGCAGCATGTCCCAGGTTTCAGCATGTCCCAGGCAATACCTTCACGCCGGTAATAAGAGCTCCTGCGCTGCGGTAGCCCTCGCCAGTTCTTAAGCGCCTCCTGGCGCGTAGGATGTCATCAGTGGCAGGGGCGCCGCTCAGGCACCTGGGAAATGGAGTTTCCCCCATGGCGTCGCGGTGTCCAGCGGCAAGCAGCAGCAGCGTGTCCCAGGTATCAGGTTTCAGCGTGTCCCACGTGTTTAGGCTTTTTAAATGTACGTATGTTTCTGTATATATAAATACTTCCCCATCTTCAACAACATATTTTTTCATCATGGCCGATCACAGATCCTGTGTGTGTGCCATACAGTTTTTGCAATAGTGATCAGTAGAATAAACCAACCTCTTTTTTGTATCACTGCAGTGAGGCCTATTGACACACTCATTGAAAGCTCAGCTGCTGTCTACTTAACTCGCCCATGTCGTATGCCTACATCATGTTAGTATGTCCCACTGTACAGTGCAAGTGTGATTTATGTGCATGATTTAATAATGCATGTGTGTCTGTGTGTGGTACAGTACATTGAGGCCTCTGGGTTCTGGATTCGAGTCACTCCTGCTGTGACAGCTTGATAAAGGCATGGACAGAGGAGTGGATACTTCAAAGCTGGCATTCCACACAGTACGAACTTCAAAGACTAGGACACAAAATCACGTTTGTCTGGAAATAGATTTTAAAAAGGGGAGCTTGAGCCTCCTAAAATTGTCAGTCTTAACTGTACATCAGTGTTGAGAAGCTCAGCACGTCTGCCCATTGTGACCAGGTCTGGGGACCAAGGTCTGCTAGTCTCCCTGCTGGGTGACAAGATATCACCCAGGAGAATCAAGACCACTTTCCCTGGAGCACCAGCATCTGCCAGCCTGCTGAGACCAGAGAACCCTGGGAGGAGGAGGAGAGTGCCAGGAGGGAGCAAGGTCCAGTTGGTATCCTATCGAGTAGATCTCCAAAGAGGACTGTGATATTCTGGTCCATATCTGAACTGACGCATCAATCGAACCATCTGCCAATGTTATGTTATAGTATTTGTATAGCACATGGCTGCCTCAGCATCGGGGTGTCTCAGCGCTGAAGTTGAACACTTAGGGGCCGATTCCAATCCTGAAAAAGGCTGTACGAATCCTTGTACGGAGCGTTTTCTCCGTACGACTCGTACCCGGTAAACTTTCCTTACAACCTAGGAAGTACGATTCGTACAGAAAGCCTCTTTCCATACAAATCGTACAAAAGACCGTACGGGTAAAACAAAAAACTATTCGGATCCGGAACAGCCTGTATGCGACGTCTGGACGTATTTAAGCAGCGGTTTCCGGACCAGCAAGTACGATTCGTCCCTAGAGCACTCCGTACGGCTCTTTTCTTACGGGAGCCAAAAACAGCCGTAAAAGGTCATACGCGACGTTCTCCGTGGTACGAGTCGTACTCCGACACGTTCCCAGGGATATGAGTCGTACAGGGGTACGAGCTGTACATAGGAGTCGTACAGGGGTACGAGTCGTACATAGGAGTCGTACAGGGGTACGAGTCGTACAGGGGTATGAGCCGTACAGGGATACGAGTCGTACAGGGGTACGAGCCGTACAGGGGTACGAGTGGTACAGGGGTACGAGTCGTACATACGAGTTGTACAGGGGTACGAGTCATACATATGAGTCGTACAGGGGTACGTGTGGTACAGGGGTACGAGTCGTACATACGGGTCGTACATGGGTACGAGTGGTACAGGGGTACGAGTGGTACAGGGGTACGAGTCGTACATACGAGCCGTACAGGGGTACGAGCCGTACTGGGGTACGAGCCGTACAGGGGTACGAGTCATACAGGGGTACGAGCCATACAGGGGTATGAGTGGTACAAGCTTGTGTATGTACGGTGCGTACCCCAACATTGCATATGTACGGGTCGTACATACATGTTGTTGTAAGGTGCGTACATATACATGGGGGGCCTGTAGACTAGTATGTACGACTCGTACCCCTGTATGACTCGTACCCCTGTACGACTCATATGTAGACTAGTATGTATGACTCGTACCCCTGTACGACTCGTATGTACGACTCTTACCCCTGTACGACTCGTATGTACGACTCTGTACGACTCGTATGTATGACTCTTACCCCTGTACCACTAGTATGTACGACCCGTACCCCTGTACGACTCGTATGTACGACTCTTACCCCTGTACGACTCGTATGTATGACTCGTACCCCTGTACACTGTACCCCGGTACGACTCGTATGTATGACTCACCCCTGTACGACTCGTACCCCTGTACGACTCGTATGTATGACTCTTACCCCTGTACGACTCGTATGTACGACTCTGTACGACTCGTATGTATGACTCTTACCCCTGTACCACTATTATGTACGACCCGTACCCCTGTACGACTCGTATGTATGACTCGTACCCCTGTACACTGTACCCCGGTACGACTCGTATGTACGACTCACCCCTGTACGACTCATACCCCTGTACGACTCGTATGTATGACTCGTACCCCTGTACGACTCGTACCCCGGGAACAACTTTTACGAGTCATACAAAGTTCGCTTCGTAGCAGGTAAAGTCATTCACCGTGTACGGGACGTTTTCCATACGATTCGTAAATCGGAAACCCGGTCCGGATCGTACTTGTACGGTCGGACTGTATTTTTACGATACGTACGGAAAAGTGTCCGGGTCTGTCTCATACAACTTCCGATCGTATGGATCGGGCCGATCCGTATGTATTTTTCCCGTACGAATCGTACTTCACGGGTCGGACGGGACTTGTACTATTCGTGCGGAAAAAATTACGGATACGAGCCGTACGGAAAAAAAAAATACAGGATCGGAATTGACCCCTTAGTGGGGAGGCAAAACGAGAATTAGCAGTGGGAAAAAAACAGGTCTTCACCAGTCTCTTGAGGGTCAGGTGATCAGGGTTGCTACGAATGTGGAGAGGGGGGGAGTTCCATAAAGTGGGAGCCAACAGCTTAAAAGATCGACCACCTGATCCTGTAAGTATGGGGAATGCCACTATGCCACTGGAGCATCAAAAAAAGTGATTGTGGGACTTCAAAGACTTGTACTCACAAGCGGAGCATAGCCTGAATGCTGCCTCACATTAATGGAGAATAACCACAGCCTCAGACGGGGAAAAGGGATTCAGGATTTTACTTGGGCAACGCTAGGGTGCAAGCCTTATGAAGACTGCATATATTATTTGCGGTATGCCGTATTTCATGCTGTGGTCATATATACATACTACTTTTCTCATAAAAGCAAGAATTTGGCTGCACATTAATTTATTGCAGTTGCTGAGTGTTACTTAAGTGTTGTGCTTATGTAAACCTTGCACCCACCCCTGCAACCCTCCCACAAGAAGACTTGGACTGTTCACCCAAACTACCACTGAGAGTCAAGTGCCAACGGGGTACTACTTGGCCCAGTTGCTCAGTGCCCATAGTAGTTTGGGACCCAGGGCTTCGGGAGTAAAAGGCCTCAACACCCACGGTTGGGTTCAGTAGTGCCTGCATGCCCATGACCCTCTGAAAGCTGTTCTGACATCTATATGTTCTCTTTCTGTCTTATAGTGCTGTGTGTGGGTGTGCGCACTGTTTATTTAATTTTGATTTCCAATTTTCATTTTCTTCAGCTGGTGGTATTTCTGCCACCATTTGTTTCTATATGGTTCCATTAAAGTCCCTGTGCCTGGTGTGGTTGTTTAATTTGCTTCAAGGTTGTGCTGGAATAGTTTCAAGCCTCGTTGGCCAATAGTACTATTTGAGTAGATGTGGTGTCAAATATATGAATTGCACCTCACCTACACTTTTGTAGTCAGCCGAATAAAAGTTTATTTGGACTGGTTAGTCCTTAAACATTTAAAATCTCCATAAATACAAATACACAAAATCTCATATCTTGAATAAAATCTATCATAAAAAAAGCCATATACATTTAAAATTAATTAGTCTTTCCATTAATCCGTTTAAAATACTATATATCTGTTAATATTTAAAACAAGTATTTCAGTTCTATTCACATTTAAGAATGTTTTTAACTCTTTGAATGAACTTCCCCATAGTGCCAGCTATATCTAAGTTACTCATTTCAGTTAAAAGATCTACTGCTTGTACCCTATTTTTAATACCATGCTTTTTAAAAATTGGTCATAAAAAAACTTTCCGTATATCCAACATTTTCTGACAGTCCAATAAAATATGTGTGCAAACACATTTCCCTTTACTATCAATCATAGCTTTCTTTACCCCGTTGTTTGCATAGCAAAGATTAACACCAATTTTTAAACTTAACAATTCTCTTCTTATCTGCTGACACAGTAATCTATCAATATAAGGAAAATGTTGCTCATTTTGCCACGAGTTTGCCATAAAAAGTACCGATATTTTCCCCTTAAGAAAGTCTTGATCGTGAGCTCGCGAGATTTCCCTTACCCGGGCTCTAAGTTCCCTTTTATCAGCCTCGATTTGTAAGGTCTGAGGGCACAGCTTGGTCCTCATAATTCTACAAGCTTTACTTAATGTTTCTATTATCCCTTTTCCCCATCTTAACTCGCTCTTCAATATCTAATTTCTACACCACTAAGAGATTTTAAGTTCTTCTCCATGGCCCAGGCGCTGCCAAAATCTTAATAGTGCTGTACATGCCAAGGTACCCCATGACGTCATTCCTGGTTCTAGTCTTATTGCTTGGACCATTGAGGACATGGGCAGCGATATTACGTTTTCAAGCATTTTCCCTCTTCGACATCCCAACTATTTTTGCTACTCAAATATAGCAATTCTACTCCGTATAAGAATTGTGGTGGTACCATGGCTACATAAGCTTTTAAAACCGATCTGTCAGACTTTTCACCATACACTCCATTACATTTTTTTAGATCACTGACCGAGGCTGATGCCCTCAGTTTTGAAGCATCCAGATGGGTACGCCAATTCAAATTTTTTTAACATCCCTAGGTACCTATATTTGTTTACCTTTTCCAACTTTGTGGAGCCCAAATACCAGTTAAACTTTATTTTCCTTCTTCCAAAGCTAAATACCTTTGTCTTGTCCATATTTACTACTAGTTTTTCAAGATTGCAAAATTCATTGAACATATTCATCTTTCTTTGCAGACCGATCTCTGTTTGGTCTATTATTACGAAATCGTTTGCATATAATAGACAAGCAATGTGTTTTCCATTTAACTTTGGGCTAGCACCTCTTGCATTGCATAAGACTGAAGGTAAGTCTGCTATGAATAGAGAGAAAAGTAGAGGGGCCATACACACACCTGTCATAACCCATTTCCACTTGGGATTTTCTGCGATAGGCTTCCCTCTACATCCAAAATTATCTGCGCCCAATGATAAGTATGTAGAGCTTGTATTAACCTTAGCAGATCCCTTGGGATGTTATTGCCCTGTAACGTCTCCCACAATGTTTTACGGTCCTCCAGGTCAAACGCTGCGTGGAAATTTAAGAAGCAGCAGAACAAACTGCCCCTCTGCTCAATATAGTTCCGCGCGATGGACCATAGCTCAAAGCAGTGGTCGGCTGTAGAGTACCCCTCCTTAAACCCCCCCTGTTCGGGGGACACCACTTGACTTGCTTCAGCCCAGTCCTTGAGTCTTTCCAGGATTATTTTTGAAAATACTGTTTCTCCTACATCCAGTAGGTTAATTAATCTATAGTTCTTTGGGGCTTTGATATCACCTCTTTTGCGGATGGGCCTTATAATTGCTCCTTTCCAATTTTCTGGTGTAAGACCAGTATTAATGATCTCCAGTAACTTTTTTGAAAAAGATTCTGCCCAGCACTCTGGCCTGTTTTTTATGATCACTGCGGGGAGGATGTCTGGTCCGGCAGCTCTCGTCAAGGTAAGGTTTGATATGATTTTTTTGATATTACTCAGTGTGAAATATTCCTTACTCTCCTCTCTCACACCTGGCCACAGTATAGTTCTCAATCTCTCTTTTGGTGGCCATTTCCCATACAGTTTCCCCAAATACCTTACCCAATCATCTTCTGGTACCACATAGTTCAAGGACCCTAATGTTTTGCCTGAACTCTCTTAGACCAGCTTCCAAAATCCTTTTATGTCTTTGGATTCTATTACAGACAGTAGTTTTTCCCAGCAGCTCTCTTGATATATTCTTTTTTTATTTCTGATAATCATTTTATATTTCATCCTTAATTTCTGGAGGTTATGGAATGATTCTACATTATACTTTCCCCTGAGTATCTTCTCTTTGTCTGATGTTTGCGTTTAATTTACGACATTCTTCATCGAACCAGGTCTTTTCTTTGAATTGGGTTCTATTTTTCCTACCCTCACCGGATCTTCTTGATCTTATTTTAACCAATAGGCATTCAACCACTTGGATAATTATATTTTCATACCAGTTATTATTCTTGTTATTCCAAATATTCCTAATGTTTGATTCTGCTGTACCGCCGCAAATTTTACAATATGCCCCTCATATATACGTGCTGTTAGATGCCTTGGGTAGTCAATATTGACCTGGAGAGCTTTATCTCTTTGTTTTTTCCTTGCTCCGTATATTTCGAGCGTTAGCGGGTAATGGCCGCTTCCCTCCACTCTTGCACGTCAAAGTTCTTTATTAATTCAAAGTTCCAAGCATGTAGAAAGACATAGTCAATTGGACAGGGTTGCTGGCCTATCTTAAATGTACGATTTGCTGGTAGATCTGTCTCCAATCTGCCATTTATGCAAGCTAAATCCAATGAGCCCATGATTTGCCCTAGAGCCATATCTTGTGCTGACATATCCACCATCGGGAAGATGGCATCATTTATTTTGTATGAAGTCAGCAGCTCCTTACACCATGGGTCGATCCTCCGAAGATCTAATTTATGATTGTAATCACCCAGCACAATAAGTACATCCTTATTGTAATTGTCAGTTAAGGACTGCACATCTTCTTTAAATTCTCCCAGTTCTGACTTGTAATACCCTTCTGTATATACACATTTATAATGACAATACCTTCGTATCGTGGGTCTGGGTTCAACAGCAACATTCTACAACCCATTGCCCATTTACATTTTACTACCAAGGGGATTACCTTCCTGACAAATTTGTGTTGAAACCAACGTCATCTGCCCATCCAAGGGTCGTCCATATTGTTTGTTCCTTGCTACTTTAGTCTGTTGAACAAACCCTTCAATCAATGGGGATTTGTCACACAACCAGGTCCCCTGCAAACACACAATTTTGTTACTGTCAATGACTTCTTTAAAACTTTCCAAGTTCGATAATCTATATCGATATGATAATATAGCCAGGCTGTGCGACGACCCTAACTCCTATTCAATGTTGCTTGACCCTCCATCTTCCTCATATGCCGGGGATGCGACAGCCCTATATCTATTTTCCAGCCAGTATTCCCTCCTTAGCTCTCTCTGTTTCCTTACATCTTATTGTGATTTCAAAAGCTTCCTAAATATCCCAACCTGGGTCACTCAGCCTAACCTGTCTTAGTCCCAACCCTGCATGATTCATCAGGAATGGCCTCTCATACTTGTTATACTCTGACATTTCTGTCCGCTGTACTAATCTGATACCTTCCTTATGTAACTCCTGCTCTGCCTTTACTAATGCTGACTTAACTAACCAAGAGAACCTTGGTTACTTCCTTCCCTCTAATATGTACAGTAAATCCTACTTCTCTGAGGTCCTCAGTGCCAATATTCCGTAGACTTACACATTTGGATAAGGAGAATAGCAGTTGTGATCGATTTAGTGGGTTTAATTTTTCCTCCTATACCCTGTCCAACAGGTTCAAAGTATTGCCACAGATCCTGTCTAACTTTATTTTCTAAATGTTGTGGTCCCCTGTTTGAGTCCTCCTCCCATTGTTCTCGGTGTTCTGTTTCCTTCCCTTTCTCCATATAACCTCTATACCTTTCTGTTTCTTCTCACACTCTCTTCTCCATCCCTGTTTCATCACCACCCTCCTCTATTTTCGCAGTTTTTTCTCTCACTCATTTCTCTAGATTTAGGTTCTCCTTTACCTTTTTGCCTCCTCTCCTCTTTCTTGGGTTGCTTACAGCTGTTCCTTTTTCAGGGATATTCTTTCCCGGAGCTGCCATTGCATTCCTTACTAAACTATTACACCCTTTTTCCTTAACTAGATCCTTTTTCCCCTGTTGGAATATGGGTTGACCCTTTCTTGGGGTTTTCCTCCGTCTCCTCCGTCGTGGTATACACTACTTATAGCTCCTCCTCTCCAGTTTCTTTATAATCATTGGGTATCATGAGATAATTACGCTATGCTCCTCCTTTTGTGCTGGGGTATCCTTCAGCGCACCTCCCATTCGGTTCTCTATCCCCCCTAGATGGTACCCACCCACTGGTCTAACTATGGAGGGCATAAGATCTTTGAATTGTTTCAGTTCTCCCACCATAGTTTTGAACTGTTCTCTCTGGGTTTTTAATGTGTCATTATTTATTAAAGCCACCTCTAGCAGGCCTTGCAATGTTTTTTGCAGGACTAGCATTACGTCCAGAATTGAGGCACTTGAAGTCCCTGTGACCTCGAGGTTCACCATTGATGGCCCCAAAGTGTCATTTACTCTATCCTGAGATATTTCCACTCCTTCCTTGCCTTCAAGATGTTCCTTTATCTGGAAATTATGGCCATTGCTATTGGATTCGCCTTCTGTGTCTGACACCTCCCCCTCTCCCTCGGATTCTTGAGCATCAGTGGGGGGAAATAGTCTGGGTGATGAGGACAGTCTAGGGTCCAGGAATAGTTCTGAAATATTGAGACAGGTTTGATTATGTGAGTCTAGCTCCAGGCACGCTGAGTTGACTGAAGTTGGTTGTTTATGAACATCAAGCTGCTCTTCCTCTATCACTTTATCCCTTTTGAAGTGTTTCCCCACAAAATCTTTAATCGATTTTGTAACTGAAGATCCTCCTGTTACCCCACTTAGATCACTTTGCAGAGAGGTTTTATTCAAGGTTTGTTTCTTCTTTTGAAAGGTTTTCTTGCGTACAGCTACTTCTCCTTGTGGGCTGTTGGCTTTTCCCTACTCTTTCTGGTTTATACCCAAACCCTCTGGCCCTATTTCTTTATTTTCAGTCTTTTTAAGGTTTTTAGGCCTTTACGTGGCTTTACTATCCCAGGTGCCATATCTTTTTGTATACTTTTTCTCTTTCCTCTTTATTAGATAGCCACCCTACGGTTTCCTTGTAATTTGCTTTTACTTTTCACGCAGGACTCTTCTGTGGCACTTTTCTGCCATGTATTGCTTGTCCCAACCTGCACTTTTTCTTTTATTTATCAATCAATCCCGCACTCCATCTGCCGCCAGCCATCTTCCTTGTACTTACCTCTGTTTCCCGGCTACGTGGTACACTATCTTTCCAGGTTCCAGGTTCCAACCTTTGTTGCATACATTAACTATGACCAGTTATAGCCAGCTCAGGTAATCTCTATGTTTAATGCTCCCGGTTATTTGGTTATGCTGATATTAGAACCTTATGCCAGCTCCTTTGGTGCCAAGGGGTACCAGGTGATGCCCCACTTCGTGTTTACCCACCCTAACCCCTCAGGGCTTCTGGGCCTAACACAGGGGGTTAACCTAGATAGACTCTTTTACCCCCACATTCACACTTCCAACCAGTTTTAAATTTAGACCCTGGTCCTGGCTGCAAACTTCTCCAGGCCTCTACGCCTTTTCTTCGCTGTGTGTGTATTTAACAGTCTTCTCGTTGGTGCAGCCTTTCCTGCAGCTCTTTCTCTTTCCTTACGCCCCATGCCTGTGCCTTTTTTCACCTCCTACTTCATCCCTAGGAGTCCGGAGGCAGGATGGGGCACACCGCTCGAGGTCGTCGAGTCCCAGGGGCTCGGGTACAGGCTGGGGGCCCTCTGTTTGTAGTTGCGGTCTTTCGCAGACTCAGGTTTCAGAAAGCATGTCGAATCTACCCTTCTTGATTTTCCCACTTTGGAGCAGGTGATCCCCTTTTTTACAGTCACTCGCCCTTGCCACTCACCAATGTACTCCTCAATAGTAGGTTTACTTGTTTGGAAAAATCCACACAAGGGGCTTGATATTCTCAATTCAATTCAAATACTTTATTGTGGTCATTAGACCATAAAAGTACAAGTGCAATAAACTGACAATTCATAAAAGCATCCTTCATATATAGTCTCAAAGCCCCAAAGTCCTATATTAAGATTGCAGACTATTATCCTGCATCCCAATAAATAAGCAAAATACATACAAACACATACAAGGTGCCATATTGATAAAATATACAGTTATTGGGCAGAAGCTTATTATTACACAAATACGAGACTGGAGACACAGTGAGTAGATTTATGCATGCCCATTTCTGAGTGCTACTACTATTAAACACTGTGTTACTTACTATATCAACCCGCTGGTCTTACAACAGAGCAGAATTTTACACAATCGAAGCAGCTGCGAATTAATGTTTCATCCACTTCCAAGAACAAATTAAATTAATGAGTTCCACTCTCTGTTCCAGCCCTCTAAACTATACTGCAGAAACGCCAACGCACAAATATTTTTTGTAATGTCACGTCCATATTTGACAACTTTAGCTGTCTCACTGTGTCTAGTAAACTGTGAACCATTCTGGAGTTATGGAGAATGAATAGGGTCATACTGTTTATGACAACATTAAGAGACAAACCCTTTGAATTTATAAAACCAAATTTTTTAATAAGTTAGCCACTAGTTGGCATCACCATGTTATTGCCTTGCACAGCTACTCTGAGGCATATTTTCTCAGTACATTCCGAAGGGGGAAAATGCCTTTTAAATGCATGAGTTCCTGCAGTTCTGTCACACCCATTATTATAGGCATAGATAAGAGAGCTTTGCCATTTAACTTCACTTGTGCAGGCTTGATCTAATGCCAGGGCTTTAGAATAGTGAAGAAAGCAAAGAACAGCCATAGACGAAAGTGCACAGTGAGGTCGGTTAGTTGTCATTCCACTGACTGAATATATTTTTCAAACTCTTTTATCATTATGGAAAGCATGATATGCCTTAAAAGGCCTCATTAACAAAGTGTTTTGTAATTCCCAATAGGGCTTTTAAGGGGAATTAATGGTCTCACTGGGATTTGTCAGATCTGCGGGAAATCTGTGAATCTGATGCCAGAAATTTCACTTTTTAGAAGAGTACAGATCTAGACAGCATGCCTTATGGCTGGAGGACTTAGCACCGTGTTGATCTGCACACTTTTAGAAAACATAAGGGGGCATATTCACAAGGACTTAACTCCGATTTATCTCCACCTTAACGCAACAAAAGTGGAGATAGATTTAACACCCCATTCACAAACAGGTGCAAACTGCACTCATCGCCAGTATTCCCGCGATAACTGCCCTAAAATCTAACACCACGGCATACACCACCAACTAACTCTAAAGAGATGCAGAGTGGGCGTTCCCGTGCAAAAATACACGAAAAAACAACAACACCACTTTCACAACAAAATGACAGAACTGCGAAGCGAACTAAAAACAGGCGATAAGCCGCGGTGACCGCAGATATTTAACACCTGCCTCAAGCAGGTGTAAAGACGGACGCCTACCTGCAGTAGGCAACGGAGCCCCGCACACAGCCATACCCGAAGAACAAACAATGTCATGGAGCTACTCATCATGCAGCTCGGAGCCCCAACAGGGCCACAACACCCACCGCCACCACCCCCAGGACCCGCATCCCCCCCGGACCACCACAGAGGCAGCATAGAGTAAGACAGTGGACCTACTGAAAATGGACCACCCTCACAGACCTAACGCCCGGAGACGTCATTGCCCACTACAGGCTCAAAAGGACAACCATTCTCCGCATCATGACCCACTTCGCCCACAAGCTGACGGTCCCAACACAGTGGAGAACCAACATCCCACCTCAGACAAAGCTGTTGGCTGTTCTACACCTGTTGACCTCTGGGACATTACAACCAACAACTGCCAGAGTCTGAGGAGTCTCACAGCCAGCCCTATCAAAGTTCATCACACCTGTCCTGGATGCCATCCTCAGCTTCATACCTCAGTACCTTCACTTCCCCAACACTGCGCAGGAACAGCTGGAGATAAAGCAAAGCTTCTACGCCATAGCTGGATTCCCGGCCGTGTTGGGGGCAATTGACTGCACACATGTCCCACTTGTGCTCCCTGTGGATACAGCACACCACTACCGCAACAGAAAGCATACGCATTCCATCAATGTGCAGGCAATAGTGGACCACCGGGGACTCTTCACCAACGTCGCAAACTACCCAGACAGTGTGCACGATTCCTTCATCTTCCGACAGTCCATCATCAACCAGCGCTTCCAGGATGGCTCATATGGAATGGGACTGCTCGTTGGTAAGTACCAAATCAACACACCACACATCCCACAGCCACCAACGCACAAGGCACATCTGTGGGGATGCACACGTGACCAAGCCACATTTGACATGTCAGACTACACGACCACCTACCAGACATGACTGCACCACTACATGGTCATCCTGGGCTACCCCTGCACCCAATACACATTTCATGGCACCACAGCCACACAACGGCTTGATGTGTGAAGATGTGGAATGCAGCCATGACACATGTGAGACACTGCTCTGCCCTCATGACCCTGCCCCATTCACCCGCAGGTCAGCGTCCCGTGGCGGTGGGCCCGTGTCAGCCACTGTGCATCCGGGGCCACTGGCCCTGTGCGAGTCGAGTGACTCCCCCTTGTGGTTCTGACATTGCATATCTGATTGCCTGATGACTGTTGGAGTTGTTGCCAGCACCAGCTACTCCTTGAGGGTTGGCTTACACTCACCCCACACACAGCCAGCACAGGCGTCACTGAATTGGTGGGTCTGCCATCACATCCTGCCGAACCAAGTATTGACTTTTTTCTCCCTGCACTGTCACAGGTGATCAAGGATATGCACTTTGCCCTTGGATGATGACACCCCTCCGGGACCTGAACACACCCGCCCAGAGACAGTACAATGCGGCCCACCTACACACCAGAGGCATCGTTGAACCCACAGTTGGCGTGTTGAAGTCATGCTTCAGGTGCCTGGACGGCACAGGTTGGAAGCTCCTGTACAGCCCGGACGTCATGTGCAAGATGATCGTTGCATGTTGTGTGTTGCACAACATCTGTGTTCGCACCAGGGCCCCATGGATCCCAGTTCCAGAGGTACCGGACGATGATGATGGTGCAGGTGGCCCACATCCCAATGCAGCTGCGGCAGGAATGGCCCATAAGAAGCACATCATTGACACCTACTTCTCATGAGCACGTCACATTTTGTCCGTCCGTGGCAATCATGGGACAGTAGCAGATGTCCAATTCCACTGCATGTGTGAATAAAACATATTTACAGGTTACAGGTTGGAATTGTGTATTGTCATGTTACATATCCCTGGCGTTACAGATGTGATTTGCCTGGTTGGGCACATTTGCCGATCCAGTTGTGTCCTGTGTTCAGTTGTGGAGGGGTTGCTGTTTGTACCGGGATATTGCCAATGTCGAGGTGCAGTTCTGCTTATGTGCGTATGCTGCACGGTAGGTGTGTCACTCCTGGGCCTCTGATTTGTCTGCCACTGGTATCTTTCATGCGGTTTGACTGTTGGTTCTGTCCTTCCATGGTGCTTGGATGTTATGGTGGGCATGTTGTCCTCTGCAGTTGGCCAGGGTGCATCTGTGGTACTCCGCTGTAGCTGTATTTTGTTCAGTGGCATTTCCCGTATACTGTTCTTGTGCTTGTTCCCGCATTGCACGTGAGTTTGCTGCCCTCGCGCTGCTTATCCCTGTTTTCCTCATCGCGGAAGGGCTCATCGCAGGTTTTCTGGTGTTGTGGTTTGTGTTTTTATCTCCGTCGGGGTGGTTGTATTGCGGACATTGTCAGCGTTTTCGGCAGCCTATCGCCTGGTACCGCCGTGTTGTGAATTCCACGCTGACATGGGGTTATTTTCCAGCGATGGGCTGCGATACTGAACGTTGCATTATGCTACTCTTGTGGTAGTTATCACACGTTCTTGTGAATATACCCCAAGAATTTTTAGCTAAAGTATGTGTTTCTTTTACAGCAGACCATCAGCTACTGACGCATTTTTACCACACATGTACCTTTACCACCCATGACTTTATTATGCAAGGAAAGTCTATTTAAGGTAAGTATAAATATTTGTGTGTGTGTGTAGATATATATATATATATCTATATATATCTTTGACTCGTAGCACATCCAATTTGAAAAAACGAGTGCAGACCTTCTGTTGTGCAGATTTATTTATAATTTAGTCCTCTGCCATTACGCGTTTCGGCCGTACAAGCGGCCTTGATCGCATGACAGCGCTCAAAACAGTGTCCCGCTTTTTAAAGTGCCGGTGCTGAAATGAATTCATGAACATAAACAAAATACTTGGTAATCCTCAGCTTATACTCAATATAATACACGCATAAATGCTTGTAGTTATTATTAAAAATGCTCCCATTGATCATATATACACTTCGTATTGAAAAATATAAACCAATATTTAAATATAAATATCAATGTCATTTTCTATATGATCCAAATTCATCATCAAAATACCGGCATAAATGCCGTCTGGAGCAATGCTGTAAGACCATTTCATGAATCATTGTACGTGAAAAGTGAAATAAAATAAGTATGAATAATATATGTGCTCACCCGAATGAAACAATAACATATGACAAAATTGTAAAAAATGAAAAAATATATAACAAAATATGAAAAAATATGCCTGTGCATGTCTTAACATATGTATGTAGAGAATGAAAAATCTGCTGATGGCTTTCTATTAACCAGTCAATCGTGTCACTTCCTATTGGCATACTAACTATTCAGGCCAGTGTATATAGACACAATTGATACCAATACTTAGTTTGGATCAATCCACTGTCATGCATTTTCATTATTCGCATGGTGCATATTATGCATTAAGGTGGACCCATATTTTTTCCAAACAACTTAATATTGATCAGTAAAGTGCTTTAGTGCTACAGTACCTCAGATCAAGGTGCAAAGAAGCATAAAAGCAAAAAAAGGGGTGTGCAAAAATGAGGAAAAACATGAATTCCAAATGACCAGATTGTGCAAATGTCGCGTTCTTGATACTAAAATCATTATTCATTTTTCAATTTGATATAACCAATCAAGATTTTTCTTATATATATTTATGAAAGACCTTCTGCAATCCCAATAGGAAACGAAAGGAGCGGCACACCAGGAGACTACACAATTGATGTTATTGCGCACCAAAGGTAAGACGACGCGTTTCGGCGTGAAGTCTCCTGGTGTGCCGCGACTTTTGTTTCCTATTGGGATTGCAGACCGTGTCGAAGGTGGCTGACAGGTCCAGGAGAATGAGGGCCGCTGTATCTCCGTTGTCTAGCAGGGTCCTGATGTCATCAGTGGCATTATTGTTTTTCTTACACCTCCCTCTAAGCAGATCGAGTGACAGTTTTACCGTCCAATAGGAATTCTTGGTTTCTTCTGTGATCCGACCTGTTTAGATGCCCAATCCCTGTGTCTTTGAAGTATTTTAGAAGTGAAACCAATTTTCATAGTTTTCTAGAAAATATTCTGATTGTATAATTGAAATGTATAAGTCATCTTCACTTTCAGGAGGTACAAAACACACTGCCGTTATTTTTATTGATTGTTTTCGATTTTATAAATGATAAAAATGCTGTGTATGTTGAGAATTGATTGTCAGGAAGTAAACCGTAAACTAATGGGATGGTAGTGTTGTTAATGTTAGCATGAATAGTATACATTTGGGAGAATGGATGGGGAGTTGACTTACAAATGCCATCCATCATCCAAATGTCACCATTCTCCATTGTTACTGTGTTATGTATTGTACCAAAGATTAGTATCCATTTTAAAGGGTTTTCATTATCATAGAGTAGAAAAAGTTCATTATTAAAAGAAACAGTTATTTCAGGGTGGATGTTTATGTCAGAGTAGGATTGAAGAGTTTCTTTTTTAGGATTACTCACCTGTTTTTTTTTGTTGAACCATTCTTCTTAACTTTGGGATTGTGGGCATACTACTGGCAACACACATGGGGATGTTCTGGGCTACCCCCCTAAAAATGGAGCCACAGAGTTTACTGGAGGTGGCTGCAAATGTCGTTATTTGTTGAATACTTTCTCTTACTTCACTCTCCATTGCAGAGACATAGTGGGTATGTTCTGTGTTTTTTCCACTGTGTCACCAAGAGTAACTTCTCTGCCTTTACAATGGGACGAGAAATAATCAACACACCTCCAATGACTCCTGGGCACATTTAATTTCTCCTTACAATAAATATATTAAATATATTGTTTTAAAAGTCTGTGGAATTTGCTTGTCTGGCAATTTGCATTTTTAAACGTTCTGCAAAAGAAACAGAAACAAAATGATGACTGTGATGCTATAATGTTTAGTATAATTTTCTTCTTTTTGACTAGTCATCCAGGGCAATAAAAAAGTTGAAAGTGTAATAATGGGGTCCGTGGAGAAAAAGTTGTTAATTTGCACTGTTGAAACAGAGGGAAATAAGTCTATGTTAGTTTCATGTTCTCAAAAAAGAATGTGGTTAATGTTGTTCTGTTATATTCTTGTTAAAACGTTTACCATTTGATTTGCTCCTTGAACGTTTGTCGTTAGAGTTGTATCTTGCTTTGGTAGAGGTCTTGCAATCTGTTGTAGTCTTTGTTTCTTTGTAGCGTATCCAAGATTGGAATGAATTTTAAGGAACATTTACTGACTTTTAGGTATTTCTGAATTATCTCTGATTATTTTGAAACTTTAAATTCTTTACTTTTCTTTTGGGGCTTTTCTTTTGGTATAGTTTGCAGTGGCGGATGGTGGCAAATCACATCGGATGAGCGCAAAACACATAAAAAATACACATAATAATATACACAATAATATAAATATACACATAAAAAATCACTTACCTTACACTGCCGCTTGATGTTCTGCAACACACTTCCTCGTTGTTCTGCAGCATGTCCTCTGAGTGTGAAGCTCACTGCCAACTCTCTCATCCAATCAAGGTGCTGTTCTCATGCTGTTAAGCAGCATGAGTGAAGTGTCTTGATTGGCTGGAGCGGTCAGGCTATAGGCACCCAAAGAGACTGTAGGTCTGTGCCTGCTCTTCAACCAAGCTATCCAAAACAGCCGGGTTGGAGAGGTTTGTATTGCGCATGTTGGTTTGGCCATAGCAAGGTAGCCGGCTAAACTAACATGCGCAATGTAAACTTAAGTGGACACTCCTCACTGCTGCAATCATTGGCAGCAGTGACACACTGCCCTCACCCTGCCCTTGCACTACATTTGCTGGGAGAGAGCAAAAAAGAAAATGGTAATAAAACCATTTTGGCATTTAATTTTAAACGCTTTCTGCTCAGCAGTGTGTGTGGGGGGGGGTGACGCTCCTCCGGTCCCATGGAGGAAACGCTGCTGATAGTTTGATGACTTGAGAACACCTTTTACCGTGTACAAAGTTTCTTGTTTTTGAAGTTTTGTTGTTTGATTTTCTGATCTACAAAAATAATCATAGCTATGTTTATTTTACACTATTCAGGACCATTCATGAGGTGGCACTAGGCAGAGTTAGAATAGTAAATCTGTCCCCCAGCCACTGTCCAACACCTTCCCTGAGGTAACACTTGGGGAAGATGGAATAGTAAATCCGCCCCCAGCCACTGTCCAGCACCTTCCCTGAGGTAACACTTTGTGGAGTTGGAATAGTATATCTACCCCCATCCACTGATTAGTACCTTCTCTAACTCTACTGCATTCTTTTATTTTTAAATTGAAGATGGTCTCTGTTGAGGAAATATTATCATAACATTTTGTATGCAAAAAGCAAAATATGCTTTATTTAAACTTATAATATTGTCTACTTTGAAATGGTTCACAAACTGTGTGTGGTTTTGAGAATTCACTTAATTAATGTCTGTAAATGTACAAAAAATAATTAATTCCATTCATATAATATTTGTTAGGATGTATTTATAAAACAATTGTGTAAGTTATACTTACTTTCATAGATAGATGGCAGTGTTTCACAGCATCTGTCACTGCTTCACACTCATGTGGTCATGCCAGAAGGCAGCATACCACTGACTACATAATGGTGGGTGATTGCTTTTATATGATTTTTTAAGGTTAAAACATTATTTACATTAAAACATGGTTTGAAAACTAAGGGCCTTATTGTGACTTTGGTGGTGTGGCAGCGGCTGCCATGCCAGCGCCCCGCTGCCACACCGCCAAAGCCATATTGAGACCTCCTCTAGATTCTGACTGGAACCCAGGTTGGCAGTCATGCGGCCGCGGCCCGCGGTGGTGCAGTGCTAAGGCTCATACATGAGACTTAGCAAGGCACAGCATGGTGTGCCCCCCTGTATGCAGGCATCCCCAGTTCTTGCAGGGCCTGGACTTGACAGTGCATGCCCTGAAGGAACGTGCAATGGTGTTTCCATTGCGGTGCCTTGCTAAGGCTCATGTATGAACCATAGCACTGTACCCCCGCGGGCCAGCCGCCGCAAGACTGCCCAACCTGGATTCCAGTTGGAATCCGGCTGGCAGTCTCAATGTGGCTTTGGCGGTGTGGCAGCGGGGCACTGGTGTGGCGGCCCTCTTCCACATCGCCAAATTCATAATAAGGCCCATAGTGTTTTATTATTGTAGAACATGTTTGCACCATGTTATCATGGGTTAATATGTTATCTATTTATTTTTGGAAACAAATCAGGGGTGGGCGGAGTTGGCGGGGTGCCACTATGTGGAATTCCACAAAGTTGCCTAAAACTCAGTGGAATTCCGCCTGCTCCGCCCTACATGCAGGCGGCAGACCTGGAGGGTTCCTGACCCCTAGACTGCCAACTGCTTTGCAGCACTTATCTGGGTCTGGCATTCTCCCCATGCCCGGGCTGTCCTCCTCTGTTGGTCTCCTCGGTGGTTAAATAATCCCCCTACACTGAACGTCTTGGGAGGATGGCGCATGCGTGCACATGCGCAGTCCTCTAAAGACGTACAGTGTAGGGGGTTTGCTTTTCCACCGAGGAGACCAGGACAGAGGAGGACAGCCCGGGCATGGTGGAGAAAGCCAGACCCAGGTAAGTGCTGATCGTTCTCTTCCCTTAACTCTATCCACGGGGTGGGTGGCAGGGGCAAGCTCCGCCACGCCACGGAGTCAGAGTTTTTGCTGAACTCTGCGTTCCCAACAGAGCGCAGAGTTGGCAAAACTCCAAAAACTCCATTGGTAGGGAGGAGTTGGCCACCCACCTCTTAAACATATGTGAAGGGATGCAATTTTTTCTGTTCTGTTGAGTTGATATACAACAATGTTTACGTTTTTTATAGTGTTGCGCTGTTTTACGTTGTCTTGCGTAATGGTATCATCTTGAAAAAATGTGTGTAGGATTGCAATGCAATGCCTTGCGATGTGTTACCTTGTGTTCTGTTCTGTTGCGGGGAGATGCGCTTCACAAAAGTTATTTTTTCATAAAAATATAAAAAAATATATGTTACAATATAATTACATTGTCTATTTAGATATCGTTTTTTTATCCATATTTATCATCATTTTTATATATTAAAAAAAGTTGAGTGGTGAAGGTTTGTGGGGTAAAAGTCTGCATGGTAACGGTATGCATGGTAATGGTTACTATAATGTAATTCTGTGTATGTTTGTGATAAAGATGTGTAATCAAAGAGAAATGAATCACTTGTCCTGTATGTTACCTGGGTCGGAGGCTCTTGTCGCCTTAAAAAACCCTCATTCACGAAATAACCGTGGGTGCAGTATATATTGTTTCATTGATTACGTGAAAAGCATCATCATTGGGTCTTGGTTATGCTTTCCTCCACTTGGTGGAGGACTGACTGGTATTTACAGTAGTGATTAGAGAACGAGAGGGTGAGAGTGCAGTATCATTAAAATTACCTCCATCTCTCGATCTTGGTTTTATTGTGTCGAGGATGGGTTAAAGATAAAAACAAGTTGGTGGTGCAGTGATAGAAGGGCTACTATTCTATCACACCTATTCGAAAACATGGCTGGTCAACATGTTTCAGCCCAGGTGTGCCCGGTAGGGTCTGGGGGCTTCCTTCAGGACCAATGGAAAGCACGTTGTCTAGTAGTAACGTGCATAGGTAAGCAGTGCACTTACCCTTCTTCTTAAGTGTGCCTGTTCGCACACTTGCGAGTTATAGATGTAATTGTGTCTATAATTGAAATAGAAAAAGACCATAAAAACAAAAGATAACAATACAAAACAGCATTATTAGGGCTATTGTGATCGAATTTTTGTCAAAGGTAATGCTAGAAATTCAAACTTTGAATTATCTGAGTATTACTGGGACAAATCTATTTAAACTCTGGTGGTAAGATTAGGCTGAAAACAAGGAAATTAAAAAACAACATCAACATAACAGATGGTCATCATGCTCTGCCATACAGTGCGTGTGGCAGGTATAGCGGGCAGTGTTAGGCGTGCCAGGGGCCAAAGCTTTCCGGTCATCGTAGTGGTACATAAGTGAGACCGCAGGTATGGTCTTTTACATGAGCGCACTAGCAAATACTGTCTAAGTTGCAGTTATGGAGATCTCCATATAATTTACTATTTGAGTAAATGCGGTTGTTGCAAGTGTGAGATGATGGCAACAGTAACTGCTAAACAACATGACGGGAGATTACTGTATTCCTTCTTACACAGCGAGTGGCAAGTATAGTAGGAAGTGCAGCGTGTGTCCAAGAGCCAAGTCTATTTAATAATTCAAACGCGCTTTACGCGTATGACAATTTTGCTTTAATGGGGAGAACTCCATTTTCTACTCCGCTGAGGGAGATGTGATTAAAGGTAAAACGGAGCGGTGTGGAGAGCCTTACACTTGTGAGCTGTCGAATAGTAATAAAAAGATGGTCTATTACCTTTACAGGAGGTAGTTGGGCTCCGTCGTGGGACGGGCAGTCGGACTCTTTCTAAAGTGGAGAGTATATAAAGGTTATGTTCATGCCCGCATAGTGGTTGGGAGATTCAAAACCCGTGTGACATACCTTTTGGGTCCTGTAAGCAACTTGTGCTGGCGCTGTCTTTCGTGCCCCGGTGACAGGGGCTGGAGAGAGACACTCTTTATGATGAACACGGTTTCGTTTGCAAAGTTGAAAGACTATCCGTTCGAACAAATCACAATTGATTTGCATAATTATTTCGTGTTGTGGTGTATTTATTAATCTATTGAATGGTGCATGCCCCATCAGTATACTTTTCAGTATAAATATGTGGGACAAATCACAATTGGTTTTCATAATTATTTTGATATAAATATGTGGGACATTGGGGAGATATATTCTGTACTTCATTATTGGTTTACAGTGGTGGAATCTGTATATGCATAAGCCACGAGTAGTGATTGAGCATTTTATTCCATACTGGTATTTTTTGCGGCCCCTCTTTACACGAGCGTATTGGCATGGTGACATCCGCATGGTGTGCATAATTAGCGGACTATCGGTTAGGGCAATTCTGTTTGTGATGCCAGTTGATAATATATGCCTCAGCAGTCTTGATATGTGGGACCCTGGGGGACTGTTTCCCCTACTGTCTGATCGGTGGGCATCGATGGAGTCTGTATGTGCCCCTGAATGTATGTGTACCACGGGTAGTCAATAGGCCTTTTTTCTCCTGTTTGGATTGTTTATGCAGCTATGCCTCTCTGTGCATACTAATGGAGGCCGTGGATTGCTGGTAGCGGTGTCTGGCTTTCTTAATGTGGGTTTTAAAATCTTGATGAATATTTGAGGTCAGCGTAGCATTGAATGCCATGGTATATTGTCATTTCAAAAATTGCTACTCTGGTATTTGAAGCAGAAAACAACGGACGGATCAACAAGAAAGAGGCCCATTTCCTCATCACAAAAGACCCTAAGATACCCTATTTCTACATGCTCCCTAAAATTCACAAGAGTACAACACCAGTCCCAGGACGACCCATTGTCTCGGGTATAGGTTCTCTCCTTGAGTCTCTATCTAAATGTTGTGATCCCTTTTTACAACCGTTAGTGAGAAAAATTACATCCTTTGTACGTGACACAACCGACATCCTGCGCATTATAGAGGAAACACAGGTCCCAGATGAGATTAATCTTCTGGTCACATTAGACGTGGAACCGTTGTATACTAATATCCCTCAGCGTGGCACCTTAACTGCTAGTAAATCATCCTCAACAAGAGAAGAATGGTCCTCACCAACCCCTGTATCTTTTATCATGGATTGTGCCACACTTGCACTGACCGAGAACTATTTTGAATATAAAAAACAACTTTTCCACCAATCCCAGGGTACTTCCATGGAGAGCACCTTCGCCCCGTGCGTAGCTTGTCTTTACATTGCTGCGTTCGAGGAGGATGTTGTCATAAACCTAAGGAACCCATTCATCAATAATTTGAAACTGTGGAAAAGGTTAATTGACAACATTTTTATCCTCTGAAAGGGTGACCTCACTACGTGTGAGGAATTTTGCCAATGGATCAATGTACAAAATGAATATCTGAAATTCACACATACGATATCAAGTACTAACATACCTTTCTTGGATTTGAATGTAAGACTGAACAACACAGAACTGAGCACAACCCTTTACAAAAAACCACAGACATTAATAGTCTGTTACTGTATAGTAGTCACCACCCTAGAGCTCTTAAAGACAACCTGCCGTTTTGGCAGTTTCTTCGGATTAGGAAAAACTGTAGTTCCCTCACTGACTACAAGATTGAGGCCCAAGCTTTGGCTTCAAATCTAAGACAAAGGGAATACCCACAACGCCACATCATGAACTCTTTAAAAAGATCTAGAACCAACCCTGCGAGACACTGCTGTAAAAACAGAGTACCATTGTATTCGAAAAAGTTCTGTGTGAGTGCTAGTCGGCAGGATTCTAATAAGAAATGCCTAGGGGTATTGTACTCCCACTGTTGTGCGAATAGGATGTCTTCGATTGTCTGTTGTGTGATAAAGATGTGTCATAAAGACGTAAATGGTAATGGGATTAGTGTGGTAAAGACTGCGTGGTAAATGCATGCATGATAAAGACATGCGCTGTAACATCATACCCCTGATTAAGACAGATCTTACATCCCCTGATTATAACCAGGTTGTGTATATGTGGCTCTACTGTAATGAATGATTGTACCATGCCTCTTTAAAATTCTGTCTGGAATCAAGCATGGGCTAGATTAGATAGCCACGTTATTGGGTGGGGAAATCTATAATGCAAGGGAGAGATAGAGCATAAATAACAGTATTAGTGTATGACTTAACAAAGTCTTATAACAGAAAATAATGCAATGACCTTGGGTAATCTTGATGGCAGAGCTCCTTCTAGTATCAAGAGTTTCAGAAAATATTCACCAATTAATATGATGTAGCTAAACTCAGCATGAGTTTGGTGAACTATACTTTATTTCTTCATCTCTCTGATTTCTTTCAGAATGTTGTTCCAGAACACCTAGCACTCTGTTAAAGGGTAGAGTAGTCATTGGTATATGGAATATGGAAATCTAGGTAATCTGTTGCTTTTTTTATCATCACCAGCTCTGATGTTGCCACCTCAAAAATAATACAGACCCTGTTACTTAGAATCTGGGGAAGAGCATACTAACAGCCCCAGAAATCAGTTAGAATTTTGTGAGGGTAAGCAACATAGCTTTAATCACAACTGTATGCAGAAAAATATAAACATAAACATTGATTTCGCCCTACTTTTCCAGTTGACTTGTTTCTGCAATGATTGTAGCTGATGCAAGTCTCACACATTCATCTGGGTCAAAGAAACTGGTATGATGTACTGTGCCTGCTTCGGTCAAGTATGTAAGAAAATATTTTTTTTTCTCCTGGTCCACTTTAAGGAGAGTCAAATTGTGGGATGATAAAAGGAGAGATTTTTATTTTTATTTTTGGAATCTCTCCCTGCAACAACGTGACCTAACTTATTAAGTTGCAATATAAAAACTTGAGTGTTATCCATCTGTAAATGGCTAGTTGGAAATAATTTCTCCTGGTTTTTGGACTACAGTCAATCGTACCTCATTGTTTTAGTTAGTGTGGGCCTGATTACAAGTTTGGTGGTACATAGGACTGCCAAACCTGTGGTGGCAGTCTGACAACCGCCCCACTGTGGGACCACCCACAGTATTGCGTCTGCAGTGGTCGTACTGCTGTGACCGTTAGGGATCCAGGATCCTGCCGCATTCACGCAGTGGTCAGAGGATAGAATATACTGGCGGTGCTGCAGCCGCACTGCGGAGAAGATTCATAGTTGCCTCACCACCACCCTTTTCATGGTGGTGAGCCAGCCATGAAAAGGGTGGCAGTGAGGCAACGAAGGGGGCCCTAAGGCCCCCCTGCCACCTCAGGGCCCATGGAGTGCATGTGGTGCAGATCGGAGCTTCCGAATCCCCTCTACTTCCACGGACGGAGTGATTTCGCAGTCACACGCACATACACACATCACACGCTGGTGGGGCCCATAACACCAACATTCATCCTACCACTCTATCTGTGCCATGTATAAGGGGAAACACTTTCTGTACCTAACCAACCTGCATATACCTTGAGGTCAATGGCATCAACTAGTTGCTATAGATCTGGTGAAAAACATCATAATATTCTTTATATTCAATAAACATGACAATAAAATACCCACCCGACACAGTAATTCAAACAGAATTTTGTTTATCTAGAATTGTAAGAAAAGCCAATTAAATGCAAGTTCATTTCTCTCATATTTACCTATTCTGGCTAAAAGTCAGATCCTAAGTCAGAACCGGTCCTCAGCAAAATAGTTAGAGTTTCTAGCCGTCATGTAGAGTCACCGTCCTCTTCGTCAGCATCGAGACCTCTGATCATCAGTTCGGGAAGAAGTGGCACTAGACCTCTCTAGTCTACTAATATTTATACTAAAACATACATTCCAAATGTTGCAATCATGTCTTACAAAACAGTCAAATGGCGGAAATTATGTCGTCTTGGTACATTGAGATACAGTACTAGTTTTTCACACGCATTGATAGTCTCAAATAATGAATAGAAATTAGGAGTCCATAACTAATTTGTTACTTCTACGGATGTCTCTTTAGGATAAAAAGTATCCCATTCGTGGGACCACTACAAGTTCACCATGTCAGCATTTGGATTTGTAACAAATCTTCATATTCAGGGGCATTTGGCATCTCTCCCGGATTTGTCGTCATGATGATTGGCTTTTCAGTTCAGCAAGAGGGCAAGGTCGCAGTCAGCGCGAAGCCTCCTTTCAATTATTCATCTACTCAAATGCAGGCTGTGGGTGGTAGCCATTTTCTAACAGGCCACAATGGTCAACTTAAATAAAAAGAAACACAAAACACAATTACTGCATGGAAATGATTATACAGTGTTATTCCCCTGCTAATACCCTTATGTGTATGTATTTATCTAGCCATTTGCGACATCAAAGCCATTAATGCGTATTAATTATAAGCGCAAAACAACATAACATCACATAAGCAACATCTATTCGGTCAGATTGCTCACCAACTTAGTTCACTTAATATTTTAGCCATGCCATAGCATTCCCACGTGTAATTCTTCTGTTAATAAGGGTGATTAGACAAGACTCGACAAACTTTTAATAATTAATAATTAATCAGTAGTACTTTTAATTATAACATACGAAAATGAAACAGGTATAGGGTTTTAAAGGAAAACCCTGCTCCATCACATGTGGGGAAGCACAAGTAGTGCCCCCTGGGTTTCCACCCCCAGTTTCTGCACAGTGTGGCATGTATGCCACACCATTCAGGAAGGTGCATTTGGTGCTCTGAGAGTGGCTGTCTACATGCTCTTCTATGAGCCTAACAGACTGCCACTATGAGACCACCGCACGACCGACCGCCAGACCAGGATTAAAGTCCTAATCTTGCAGGCGGTCGCACCACGGGTTTGGAGGTCTTACAGAGGACGGAGCGTTGTACTGTCCACTGTAGGACTACCAAACACGTAATTGACCCCCGTGTCTTATTGTGACACCTTCAGTTATACTTTGTGACCAAACCAGTCTTTATAAAATCATTGAACAATTAAATGGTTGGTAGAATTTGTTTCTTGAACAATGCCATTTTATATAAAGTCAATAATCAGGGCTCGTTCAAAGTTATGGTTGGTTCCTTGTGTAAATACAATTGAAGTTGTACTTTGATCATTTGGCATAAGTTCCCAATATAATTTAAATTTGACTGTGGTTCCTGAGAAACTATTGAAGCCCTAATTCTCACAAAGGACTGCAATGGATGGTCACGGTGGGCAACTATTAACCCCCTTGTGCTGATAGTTACATTATGTGGGGGCGTGGCCAAGCCGCGGGCTGAGATGGCCGCGTGGTGTTGAAGCTCCGCCGTCGGCCCAGCACAATCACGTATGTCCCCAGCCTCCTGACGAGAGAAATGGACGGCGGGC
Organism: Triturus cristatus; assembly: GCF_964204655.1. Classification (NCBI taxonomy): domain Eukaryota; kingdom Metazoa; phylum Chordata; class Amphibia; order Caudata; family Salamandridae; genus Triturus; species Triturus cristatus. The sequence continues at coordinate 576,086,966 of NC_140592.1, read as the reverse complement.
GCTGCCGCTACACCCCCTGACCCCCGGAGCACGACCGATTTCGGTTGGGCCACGATTTCGTCGGCAGCGGCCGGGAGGACGATCGGACCCGGTGGCCTGTGGATACAAGATGGCGGCCTAGATCGGCGATCCGGAGCGGCGGCGGCCGGCACGGAGACAGGTACCTTGAGGGGGTTACGGGGGGGGGGGAGGTTTGGACACCTGGGCGCGGTCTGGCCGGGGTCTGCCTTGCTTCCCCCACTACTGCTGGTATGGGGCCGGCCGGGTGCTCGGCAGTAGACCGGCGCCGCTGGGGCGGCTTCGCTCGCTTTCCTCCCTCGGATCCCTCGCTGTTTTGGACGAGCGGGGTCGGGGGGGGGAGCGGGACGGCCTGCTTGTGGTGGAGGGGGGCGGGCTGGCTCCCGGTTTGGACCGAGCGCTTGGGTCGCTCCTGCCCCGTGTTCCGGGCCTTTCTCTGAGGGCGCCTTGTGTTCCGAGTGCCGGGCGGTCTGGCCTCATTGACCCTGCGCTTTGGCCTCCTGTCACACGGCGGAATCCGATGGGCCTACACAGCTGAGAGCGGCGTGATCTCCTGCTCCCTTGCCCATTGGGGGTATTGAGGTGCCGCGCAGGGGATCCATAGTCCGGCCCAGAGGGGTGTCTCCGGGCGGCCTGACCTGCACACTGCAGCGACCCTCATCCGAGGCTCAGTGGGGTCGGGGCAAGATTGGTACTGCAGGGGCGGCCGCGGCATCTGGAGACCCGCGCCGAGTGGTTGTGGCCTGGGCTTCCTGGCTGATCTGGCGCCATTTTGACAAGTAGCCAACACTGATCCATAGAGGGCTGGCTGGAGTCCAGTCGTATGTGCTGGGGCATGGGTCGCAGGGACCCGAAGCAGAAAACGCTGTCGTTCGAAAAGCTGGCTGAGCAATCATCGGAGAGGCCCCCCGACATGGCGGCACAGGGCGGGGGCCCGCCCGGTGGGTCGGCGGCTCGTGTCCCGTTTCCAGACTGGTTGCAAGAGATGAGAGCTGGGTTTAGATCCATAGACAGTCGCTTCGACTCCTTGGACAAAACGCGGGAAGCAATGGGTGCCAAGATTCAGGCCCATGATCGGCGACTGGATGAAGCGGAGGCCAGGATTTCAGCCATTGAGGATGGCGCTGCGCAGGAAACCAAGCGAATAGATAGAATGGAACGCATATTGAAAGAAGTGCCCATTAAGAACGAGGACCTAGAATCACGCAGTCGTCGCAACAATGTACGTATTACTGGGGTCCCGGAGTCCACAGCGACGGGCCGGCTGGACGTGTTTGTGGAAAAACTGTTGACTGACATCTTTGGGAGAGACTCCTTCACGTCGGGCTTTGTGGTTGAGAGGGCATATCGCTCCCTGGGGCCACGGCCTAATCTGGGGCTCCCGCCTCGCCCGCTGATAGCCCGCATCATGAACTTCCGGGACCGGGACACTGCTTTACGTCTAGCCAGGGAGAAGGGAGAAATATCTTGGCAAGGTTCAAAGCTCTCATTCTACCCTGACTTCACCGCTATGGTTCAAGAGGCCCGTCGGAAATACGCGGGAGCGAAGGCTGCACTCCGCAATCTCGGCCTGAAATACAGCATGCTCTACCCGGCGCGGCTGCGGGTTTAGATTGATGGCCGGGTTAGGTTCTTTGACAATCCTACTGAGGTGCAGGACTTCTGTCGCGCATACAGGCCGAATAAAAGCCCTCTACGGGGTGGCGGGGGTGGTCAGTCTCCCCCACACAGTGGATCGGCGGCCAGCCAGGATTTGTTCACAGGCTCTGGGGTTGGGTGAGGCGGCGCAATGTCTGAGCTTTGTTTATCTCATTTATTGCAGTATGGGGACTATGGACGATTTTTGTTAAACTGTTCTGCATTGCTGGGTTGATGTCGGGTCGTTGCCACCCCCCCTTGGTGGAAACCGCTGGGAATCATTTTGGCCATGATGCTCCGTTTGTTACTGTTTGACTGCAATTGTCGATTCTGTTTGGAGCTCCTTTTTTTGTTTGCAGGTTTGGGATCGCCTCACGTTTTCGTGGTATGGCTGGGCGGGGGGAGGTGGGTTGGGGCAGGTTGTTTAGATCTCAGAAACATTTATTGGTGTGAACTGAACTTGACGCCATATGTTGCTGCTGATGTCCCCTGGGTCCAACTGCTTTGTCTGATGTTTAGATGGCTCGCATAGGCTTGACTGAGAACCCCATAAACTTATCATTAATGTCTTGGAACGTCAGGGGCCTTAATAATCAACGCAAATGCAGACAAGTGATACATTATCTGAATCGACATCAAGTGGATGTTGCCTTTATCCAAGAGATGCACTTACACTCCACAAACATCGCCCGATTTGCGGCGTCCTGGGGCACACACAGGTACTTTGCCAATTTTAGTAACTATGCTAGAGGTGCGGCAGTGCTGATTCACAAGAGAGTCCCGTTTCATTGCCAGCAGTTTATTGGGGACAGGGAAGGGCGCTACTGCATAGTGAGAGGGGTGATGATGGGACACGGGATCATCCTGGTGTGTGTGTATGCTCCCAACACTGACTCCCCGGACTTCTTCCATGCGCTTGCCGCCCAGCTCGCAACCCCGGAGCCGGCTATGCTCCTGATGGGCGGTGACTTCAACCTATTGCTGGATGTGGGTTTGGACAGTACCTCAGAGGCCGCTGACTCTAAGCCCAGGGCGCGGCGCGCCCTCAGAGAACTCTGTCGCCAATTTGCCCTGATTGACATATGGCACAAACGCAACCCAGACACCACCAACTACACACATTTTTCTGGCCAACACAAGACCTGGACTAGGATTGACTACTGGCTTCTTTCCCCGGGTCTATCCCCCTGGTTACGGACTTTGAAGACTTTCCCCAGAACATATTCAGACCACTCTCTGGTTTTACTGTGCTTGGATGTTCCTCGCCCTGAAGGTTTTGAGCGACAATGGCGATTCCCTGGGAGGGCGCTATTGGACGACCTATTCTGTCACGAGGTCACTGAGGCAATTGAGGACTATTTTGCGCTCAACACCGGTTCGGTGGATTCTTGGGCCATGCTCTGGGAAGGGTTTAAGGCATACATTAGGGGGGTTTGCATAGCGAAGCATGCTGGGGTCTTAAAGGCGTTGCGCACGACACTCACTCAGCTGGAGGTGCAGTTAGACTCGATAGATGCGGAGGCGAGACATGCAGCGTCAGAAGACGTGTTTGCTAGGCGGCTGCACCTCCTATCCGACTACAGGGAGGCCGCGGATAGAGAGATCCTATATCTAGGCAAATACCACACTGCACGTCGTTACAGTGAGGGAGACCAGCCGGGGCGCACGTTGGCGCAGGCTTTGCGACCGCCGTACAGTAAGTCCTTCATAACTGAGGTTCGGGGCAAAGACGGAGTGCTCCGCACGACACCCACTGAGATTAGGGATGAGTTTCTGGCCTACTTCTCGGCACTATATACGACCAGACAGAGTGATAACTCTTCATCGCGGGACGACTACTTATCTGAAATCGCGCTAGTGTTTCTGGAAAAGGGCATGCAGGAATTCATGGCGGAACCCATAACGGTGACTGAGGTTTGAGGGGCGATTAAAGTATTGCGGAGCTCCACGGCCCCGGGCCTCGACGGCTTGTCAGGTGATTTTTATAAGGCATTTTCGGATCTGCTGGCACCCAACCTTATCGAGGTGTACGCTGAGGCCTTGGAGCGAGAGACACTCCCGCCCACTCTTAGCGAGGCAGTCATTGTTCTACTTCCAAAACCGAACAAAGACCCGGCGTTATGTGGGTCATACAGGCCCCTTTCACTATTGAATATTGATTATAAGATTCTCGCCAAAATAGTGGCCAACAGACTGTCACAATTGATGGAGTTTATTATTGCGCCTGCTCAATCTGGCTTCGTACACCATCGCTCGACTTCATTGAACTTGCGGACTTTATTTACAGTATTGCATAGAATAAACCCTGACACACCCACGGCGGCTATTCTCCTCGACACCGAAAAAGCCTTTGACTCATTAGAATGGCCTTTTTTCCTATCCATAGTGCAGCGAATGGGCATGCCGGCTGGCTTTATTGCCACCACGCGGCTCTTATATAGTCGTCCCACGGCGCGACTACGGATTAATGGCACCTTTTCGCGCCTGTTTGCTCTTACAAGCGGCACACGTCAGGGCTGTCCGCTATCTCCGCTACTGTTCATTCTCGCCATGGACCCATTAATCCGGCACTTTCAGGAGCGACATCTTCACAGAGGTCTCCAGTTCCGGACTGGTCCCCTATTGGTCTCCCTCTATGCTGACGACACCATACTGTATGTCAGAGAGCCTCAGTTGAACCTGGCTCCCCTGCTTCGTGAAATACTTCGCTTTGGGCGCCACTCAGGGCTGGGTATCAACTGGCATAAGTCTATAATTTTCCCATTGACTAGCGGCACCTCCCCTTGGCAATGTGAGTTTCCGCTGGAGTGGTGCTCTGACTCGGTAAGATATTTGGGCATACACATACACCTGAGCATGGACGAAATTATCCGTCTTAATTATGGATGCGCGATTGCAAAGCTTGAATCGCAGGTGGACAGATGGCTGCGGCTTCCGCTTTCCATGGCGGCTAGAATCGCCATTATAAAAATGATAGTGCTCCCCAAATTTTTGTATCTTTTTAATAATATCCCCATTCCCCTCACCCAAAACTTTTTCGCCTCCTTGCGGTCACATTTGATTAGATTGGTCTGGGGAGGAAAACACCCCCGGATCCGCTGGAAGATTCTCATGCTTCCGCACGACAGAGGCGGCTTTGGAGTACCGGATCTGTATTTATATTATCTGATTGCTCAGTGTGCCCATGCCTATGCCTGGTATCACCCTGACGCGCGGATTCCATTTCTTCGTCCGGAGGCGGATTTTGTGCTCCTGGGTCGCTTGTCCGCGGTATTGCCCAGGGGCGTGCCTAGAAGTCCAGTGGATATTCAAACGGTGTCCACCACCAGCTGGGCCTGGAGTAGGCTATTGCGCTACTTGGAACAGCCCATTGTATACTCCTCGTCCCTCCCGTTGCCGAATGAGGGATGGCTACCGGTCACTGGCGAGAAACTTGTGCAACGCACTTTAAAAAAGTTTAACCTCACCAAGATTGGTGAGTTATACCCGGGCGGGCACATATTCTCGGTATCGGAAGAGGCACGCTTCAGTGATGCCACTTTCATGGATAAATTCATCCTCAACCGGCTTTATTTTACAGTTAGGTCGGAAATTAAGGTACTCCCCCTCGAGCCGGCTTCCTTCGAGCCACTTACTCTCCTCATTGACAAGAATACAGGTGCACATATTGTTTCTAAACTGTACAGGCTATGTGTAGCACAGATTCCCTGCTCGGATGACAAGCTACGTATGGCCTGGGAGGAGGACTTGGGTAGGCCTATTACGGAAGAGCAATGGTCCGCCTGCTGCAAAGTCACAAATAGGATATCGCTCAATAGCCACCACAAACTTCTACACTATTAAGTTTCTCCGCAGAAGCTACATGACACCAGATAAACTCCATTCCATTGATCCCAGGCGTCCCCACACGTGCTGGAAGTGTGCCTCACCTCATGCTGATTTTGCCCATATGACCTGGACCTGTCCGAGACTGCAACCATACTGGACACAGGTACACAAAATCCTGGGGGAGATGTTGGGGCTCACACTGGTTTCCTACCCCGGAGGTGGCGTTGCTGGGATACACGGTCAACTTTCCCAAGTCAGTTAGGAGGCTTGCGTCTCTGGGCTTTCTGTTAGCAAAACGGGAAATAGCTAGGCGCTGGGGTAGCAGGACGGCTCCCACGGCTAAAGCATGGATCACGGCCATGGCGTACTGTAGCCTACACAGCGAGGTTTACTCCAGTCTACTTCCCAGCATAGCCCATCCCAAAGACATCTGGGGCCCATACAAAACATACATCGCGAATCTGGCGAGCTCCTCCCAATCACACTCCAACTCAGGAATAGTGCCCACAGGGGTAGGTTAGGACTTGCAGTGGAGAAGCAGTGCGATCGGGTGGGCCTTGGGGTGGATGTGAAACTACGGGTTCCTTCACTTCGGCTATAGAAATATGGATAGCGCATGGGTTTGAAATGGCAAATCTGAATGTTGAGCTCTAATGAACTAGACGGGTATGGGGAGGGTCAGTGCTGCATTGTTTTCTCACATGGGTTCTGACGGATTATATTGCTGTAATGAAGAACGAGATGTTGCTGCCTGGAGCCAGGCTTTCGTATTGTTCAAGGGCAGGGGGACATTATTATCGAAATGTATTTTTCACACTCACGATAATTGTAATCAGTGCAGAGATCTCTTTATTGTTTGTTTACAAAATACAAATAAAGTTTAAAAAAAAAAAAAAATAGTTACATTATGTATGTTCAAGATGACATAGCGATACATTTTTGGCATTGAGCAAAGTGTGGAGTGGAATACACTCCTCAGTTCGCCAGCCTCTAGTGGTTTGAGGTAACCTAAATGATGTGCTAATGCTGACTAGACCAGGTAGCCCACAAAAGACAATGACGTGCACAGCCAAGAGACCATTATATGCCTCCATCACGTAGTGTCATTAACAGACACAGGAACAAGAGTTTCCATACAGAACTATAATCCGGTCAGGAAATGACCAAAATATTGTTTAAAAAATATTGTGGTGCAACAATATAGGAGCGATTACGATGTCGGTCGGAAAGCCTTCAAACGCTAGTCAGAAGCTTTCCGACCACGGTCAGAGGCTTTCCTCTGACCTTTTCACATGGTCAGTTTGTGGGTTGACCGCCCAATTATGATGTCTGCGGTCGGAACGTGATCATGCTGGTCACTCCTACTCAGTTCCGACCGGCTCTCGGAGTCTTCCAGCCAGTCAGAACTGCACCGTAATCCCCGATGGATGGCGTTTCCGCCGTCGAGATTATGATGTTGGTTTCCCACAGCCTTTCCATGCCGGCTTTCTGATACAGAAAGGCTGTTGGCAAGTGACCCCCTTGCCTCCGTGGTCCACGGTCTATGGTTGGTGGTCGAGGGCGTACCTAGGGTATTCCCCTGTAAAACCCTGCACTGTGTGGCAGTCACCATGGGGTGCCTGCCACACGGTGCTGGCTTTTACACACACCTCCATTTCTCGATAGGAGCCTGTATTACAGCCGGTTTACAGCCGTGACACAAGTTCCCAGAGAGGAAAGTGAGTATGCGACCGAACAGTGTTCAGTCGCATTGTAATCAGGCGGTCAGAACCGCCGACCGGAGGTCGTACGGTCCCAAGTCTGAGACGGTGCTCGTCGGAGGCAACTCTGACTGACATCGTAATAAGCTCCATAGTGTTAAAACATGTCAAGAATATCGTAAAACAGAATATTGAAGGTAAGAATATAATCTTTTTTAGTTATATAATATTGTTTTTTAAAATACGGATGTATATAATTCAATATAGTTGTATTAATTAACAATTTTTTTAAAAATTATACATTGTTTTTATATTTTTTTAGGAGTTAATTTTATTATGATATTGATTATTTATTTTATTTAGCATACCTTATAATTTTTACAGTGTAACAATTTTAACACTTAGTCAATAATTGTCGATTTCGTTGCAGATGTTGAGTCTGTAGGCAATTGAGGTTGGGAATTTACTTTAGATATACATTATTGCTTTTTATTTTAATTATTGTTAAATTAATTGAATAATTAATTGGCCGTTTATTATAATTATTCAATTGACAAATTATATTAATGTTTTTAGCAAAGTTTGAGATTTCTATTTTTTTATTTAGATTTCCTATAGTATAATTAATAATTTGCAACTTAATAGCAGGTTTGGGGTTTTCAGGGGATTAGGGTGGGACGGTATTGAAAATATTAATTATTATTTTTTCATATATAACAAATGTTTTATGCAAATTACATTAATTGAAAGCTTAAATGTTTATTAATTATGCGAATTATTTAATGTACTGCTATCATAAATATTTCTTGTTTTTAATAAATGGTTATTTACTTGATCAGCACAGCTTTAGTCAAAATGTTATAAAATGAGTTTATATTATCTGTGTACATTTTATTTCTTTTGTTTTAAGACAAACAAAAAAATAACTAAGGTCGACCTTGAAACTGGGGAACCGGGTTCGAGTCTTGGCAATGGCGCTAAAACATCCTGTGATTCTGGGCAAATCACTTAATCTCCTTGTGCCTAACAAAAAAAATGAATATGTCCTTCTGTAACAAAACTGGTGCTCGCGTAAAGCGTTCTGATACCCGATTTCTCAGGTCTAGTTCGCGCTATATAAAACTCTGAAAAAATTTTTTTTAAATGAATTTTGTTTACTTTTTTGGTAGGTAGGGAAGTGTATTTTTTTTTTTTTTAATTCGTTTGTTTTACATCTTTACATTGATTTCTGAATTATGATGTTTTTCCATTATATTTAATTTTATTTATCTATAGTACACGCATTTTTTATAAAATTAAATGTTTAAATATGTGTATGTTGTTATATATTTAAATGTTTTTATTTTTATATGACTTACATAATTAAATTTGATACATGTTCATATGTATGCATGTTTGTTATTTTAATTTTTCAGTTATTGTTAATATGTTAAATGTAATTTATCAAATGTTATAAATATCATTTTTAATTTCTAAGTAGTTTAACGCCAATGTATTTTTCATAGACTTTGTACTCATGCGTAGCATGAAAACAGTCGAACGGAACTGCATGAAATTTGGCAGAAATATAGACTCTGGTATTTAGATGATTCTTTTGGGTAGTACAGGTAAGTGTTTTTTAATGATAAGATATTGTAATTTAGTTATAGCTGTTGGTGCAGTAATATAGAAGTATTTTGTGAAAGTAGCACGGCACCTAATTATGTCAAGGCACTAGGGGGCTGATTACGATGGCGGTCAGACGAGTGTCTGACGGATCCGGACGACAGGTAGTCGGTGGTTCTGCCCGCCAAATTACGCTCCGTAAATTTGCTTTTTGCCAGTGAGGCTTGTGCTGCGGCCTGGAAAAGGGCAGCAGCACTAGCCCCAATGGCAAAAGGCATGTTTACAAACATCCCTGCACCAAGTGCCAGGCACCACATGGTGCCTGGCACACGGGCATAGATGTTTGGGGGGCAGGCCTCATAGCGGAGGCCCAGGGGGGACGGGTGCCCTGCTAGGAACCCCCTTAGTCCCTTTCTGAAAGCCTTTCTCTGGAGGTCGGCCCGCTATGGAAAGGCTTTTGGAAAGTGACATCATAATCCCAGAGCAAGCACCGTCCCAATTGTAGGGACTATGATCTGATCAACAGGCTCAAGGAGCTCGTCAGAAGCATCGGTCGGTTCCTCCCAGTGATGCAGTCCGCCCAACCGTATCATAATGCGGCGGTTAGACCACTCTGCTGGATGTCAGTGGGACCACTACCAATGGCCTGTTGGTTGCAGTCGCACCGACATCCTACTCAGCCCCTATCTGATTGCTTAATGACTGCCTTTACAAATCTTAAATGCAGCCATGTTGTTTTAAGGCCACTTTACCTGTGTTCTAGTTTAGGGGCTTAGATATAGGTAAGTATTAGGTTTTATAATTCTCCCTTACGTATTTCCACTTAATGAAAGTGGTAATGCATAGGGAAAAATTATATAGTTTCTATATATTTTTTTATAAATGTAACGGAAGACTGCAGTACTTCCAAGGAGGTATCACAGTACTTAATAAAAAATGATTTATGAAAAAAATGCAAAAAACACTGCAATATACTATATTTTACAAATTTAGTATACTACGGTGTATTTTTTATTTTTTACATATTCAATACTACAGTAAAAAAGTGTATGGAGTATCACAGAAATACGGAGACATTACTGTGCAAATTAAAAAACAATTTTAGAATAAGGTACATCTGTTTAAAAAAAGGACACTTCTTAGGTGCTTGCACGGTACTCTGTAAACATTTTTTTAAATATATAGAAAAATATACTTTAATTTCCCAATCTGTTAACCATTTAATAAAGTTTGAATAAGTTGGGAATAATAATAAAATCTGACACCTCATCATCATCAAGAACTTTATTCGGATTTATGTTCAAATCCATAAAAAAGACAAAGATCATATATATGTATTTAGCTGAGCCGTTTTATATAGCACGAACATGACCCAAAGGTGTCAGAGCTCTTTAGAGAATAAGCACAACCAAATAACATGAAGAACATAAAGAATACATAGAAATGCTAAATAACGGTAAAAAAGAGTAAACGGCATATAGTGAGGTATGTAGCTAAAATAGAAGCAATTACTCGGTTTACATAATCATAAATAAAAATACAAAGTAACAAAATATTAAAGGATGTAAACAAATGATACACAGTAGAATATGTGAATGCAACGTTATGAGGTAAAAGAGGGAGGGAGTTAGATTTTGAGGAGAGTAGAGGCATAGTTTTCCCCAGGGTACAAAAACGTTGTATATCACCCAAGGATATAAAAGAAACCATACACAATAAATCTAGAATTGAACTTTTTATGATCAGTATTCTGGGACTGGTCAGCAAATAGTGCAAATTACATATTCCAATTTTTAAAATATTTCCAAATATTTATTTATATATATTAACAAAACCGACTAAAACATTTTAGCACTATTAAAAAAAAAAAATAATAAAATATAAATCGGCCAGCCCCCTTCCTGGAATTGACATATCTCTACAGCTTTCTCGGTTTTCTTTGTGGCATAAACCGTCCAAATGAGATAGTGATTTTCAACCTACGAAGAGCCATTTTCATATAAACGAGGAATGCACAACACATATGCTCATTTCTCAGAGATTTAAATGTGACGTCCTCCTGATGGTAAAAACACCTTGTGATAGGAATCGGGTGGTAGAATGGAAGATCTAATATCACAGTAACATTTACAAAATAACATAAAATGAGTCGTCGACTTTGTTGCCTTTCCGTCACACAGGCATCTTAGTTTGTTCTGCTTTTGGAAAGGCCACTAATTGATTAATCACTTCTAGGTGTAATCTGGTCAACAAAAATCTGCATTGTTTTTTCTTGTGCCTTCCAGTTAGCCTTGTATACTTTGATCGTATTGGCCCATACAGTACATATTTATTGTAGGTTTGAATTTTTCCCGGCGTTCTCTACACATATTTCTTTAACTTACCAGGATGGATTTAATTTCCTTTTTGCTAAATTAAAGGATACTATAAGGTTTTAAGGGGTTCAAATCTTCCCCTAGTTTGCAAATAGGGTATTTATGTACTGAAGCCAAGGCATTTTATCAAAATGGTCCTTGATAATTTCCCTGGTAAACTTAGTACCCTGCTTTGAGCAGATACTGTGCCATTTCATCAATGTATTGAATTGTAATGAAAAAGCTAAAGGTTTTTAACTCTTCACATTTTTGGGCCTAGGCATAGTGTCTCTTCCCTAATTTCCACTTGTTCCCACAAACCATAGTGTATGTCTTGGTTAAGTTAAATTTGAGATCCCTACTCTCCATAAAATTTACAATTTTACATATTTTCCATCAGTCTCTGCAGGCCGTTTGCTGTCCGGGATAAGAGCACCGCATAGAGCATAGAGCAAAATGGGGGTAGGGCAAGAGCCCACTCTTAGAAACTTCGGCTAAAAACAGTCCACCCCATTTATATATAGTGAGAATAATAGTGGTGCAAGCACAAATCCCCGCCTAACCCCGTGGGTCACCCGAAAGTTCCCCATTTTTGCACTAGTGCATGGAGGCGGTTAAGGTGGCATACAGTTGGTAAAGGTGACAGACTATATCGCTTGGGGCGCCCATATCTAGTAAAATCTGCCATAATTTGGCATGGTTTATGAGATCAAAGGAACTAGACAGGTCTGCAAAACACAAATATTTGTGCCTCCCCCCGCCACTGTTTATTTATTAATAATGAGGTCCAAGTTAATCCTGTGTTCCACTATGCCCATTTCCTTCCTGAACCCAAATTGTGATTCTGTCAGAATAACATTTTCTTGGGCCCAGTTTTCCAGCCTTGCAAGTATTACTCTACCCATGGTTTTCACCGAAGAGTCTGGAAGTGATATGGGCCGATTGCACCTGGCAATGCCTATGTCCCCTTTTTAAAAATGGGAAAGACCACACTTTCAGCCCGCGTCTTCGAGTAATAGCTATTAGCAGCTGCATTGAAAATCTGGGTTAAGATCGGAGCCCATAGAGAGGTTTAAGACTTAAAAGCATCCGCAGGCACTCCGTCGGGCCCCGGAGCCTTCCCTTGAGCGCTTACCTATATTTAACGCCCTAACCCAGAGCACAGATAAAGTGTATTATAAAAAATAGGCCTACCTTTCAGTTTTGTAAAGGCAACCATCAAGCAATTATATACTTACTGCCTTGTCACCGGCATGTACCGCAGTATACCCGACCATTACCGTATTATACAATGGCACAATATATAGCGAAGGGCCAGATGTGTTATTGTATTACCCTTGGTTCACGCATTGGGGTCAACACAATAATTAAGTCACATTACAAAGCAACACTAGGCCCCCATGCTTGGCCCTGCATTGATTGTGTTAATCTGCACACCACATTGTACATTCCTGATCTATTTACTGTACATCTGCCTGCCACTCTACTACACTGTGCTGTACGCCACTCCACTGTATGCTACTTCACTCTATGCTGTTCCACTGTAAGCCACTCCACACTATGCTAGGCCACTCTATGCAACTACACTGTATGTCACTCCATTGTATGCTATGCCACTGTACCCCACTCCACTGTACCCCACACCTCTCTATTCCACTCGACTGTACGCTATTCCAATTTATGCTACTCCCTTCTACACTACTACACTCTATGCCACTCCATTGTATGCCATTCCAATCTGCCCCACTCCACTCTAAGCCACTCCACTGTTCACCACTCTACTCTACTCCACTCTACGCCAAGCCACTCTACGCTACTCCACTGTATGGTTGTCAAGTTGTTTATAAATGTATTTCACGTTTATTTTACAGTCATTATATCACTCAAACATGTCCGCCAGTGAATGCACTGTGGTCCTTCTTTACTTTCCATACTTATTTTTCAGGCTATTTCAGTCGCTTTGTTTGATTTGCACGTTTTACGTGATCAAGATTCCTTGTGAATCGCAACGCGTTGTGGAATAAACACTTAATGGATACTTACTTTTGCGGAGTTGTGCTTTCCTGAGAGCACGCTGAGCTGTTGGGGAAATCTATATATTCACTGAAAAAACCATAGGTTTCAGGCACGTTATAGTTCGGAATTAGCATTTAAAAAACCTTAGAAATTCACTGAAAAAAACATAGGTTTCAGGGGCATTATAGTTAGCTGGACTTTTCACTCGTACAAAACCATTGAAATTCCCCCGTTATGGTTAGTTCAGCTAACTATAACTCGCGCGCCCGCAATGCACTGCTGATGACGTCACATATTACATCACTCATGACATGGTAAGTGACATCACTCATGACATCACTGATGACATCTCAAATGACATCACTGATGACATCACTGATAACATCATCCAGTGAATGTGTGTTTTTCAGAAAATTACATAAGTATATCTCAAGGTCGATGGAAGAATAAATGGGTATATAAGTGTCTAAATGGATGATTTGTTTTTGAAAAATTGATTGTATAACTGACTGATTAAGTGTATCTTAGTGAATACATGGCTTAGTTAGTAATGTTTAAATATGTAAATATCTGTATCAGTCTCTCACTTTGTGTATAAGTGGCTGCATGGGTTGGTGAGTAGCTACATGAGTGTCTATATAGGTTATTAGTTGGTTTTTTGAGTATCAGTATGAGTGTCTGTATGGTTCGGTGGGGGGTATTACGTAGTGTATAGGTGCATGAATGAGTGACTCACTATTTGTATGTGTTGAAGACAGCATGTGTGCAGGACTGTATGGGTGGATTAGTGTGTGCATGGGTGTGTTAGTGAGTGAATGACTGGCTCAATAGTGTCTTTATGAGTAACTACATATGTTTTAAACTAGTATATGTGACTATTGGTGTATATAAGTGAGTATATTTGAGAGCGAGAGATTGAAAGAGTTCCTGTATGAATAAGTACGTGTTTCTATAAGTGATTGTTTAAAAGACTAAGTATGTGTAAGTTTCTGTAGAAGTAAGTGTGGTGGTGTGTGTATAACTGTATATGCAAATAAATGGATGTTTGATTCTTTATTAGCATGAGTGACTATGTGTGTGAGTAACTCTATGGATGAGTGGCGTTGTGTAACAGGATGTATAGGTGTATGAGTACATATGATGAGTGAGTACATGTATGAGTGACTGTATAGGACTGTTGGTGAATGAGTGGATGTGTATGTGGATCTTAGAATTACTGAATAGGTTGTTGTAACTGATATTGGTATGTCCATTGTTTTGAAAATTTTAGTTTCTAGTTTTTGAATGTGTGTATCATAGGTTATATTAGGGGGAGAGGAGGTCTGCCACTCTATCACAAGGATGATGTCATCAGTGATGTAATTTGAGATGTCATCAGTGATGTCATGAGTGATGTCACTAACCATGTCATGAGTGATGTAATATGTGACGTCATCAGCAGTGCATTGCGGGCGCGTGAGTTATAGTTAGCTGAACTAACTATAACGGGGGAATTTCAATGGTTTTGTACGAGTGAAATGTCCAGCTAACTATAACGCCCCTGAAACCTATGGTTTTTTCAGTGAATTTCTAAGGTTTTTTAAATGCTAATTCCTAACTATAACATGCCTGAAACCTATGGTTTTTTCAGTGAATTTCAAAGGTTTTTTAAATGCTAATTTCTAACTATGCCTACAGAGATAGGACATGTGAAGAAAGAAGAAAAAACGCACAGAAAGAAAAAAAAGAAATGCAGAAAGAAGCAACAGAAGTCCTCAAAGACAAAGAAAAGTGCAGGAAGAAGGATAACGTGCAGAAAGAACAAACAGAAGAGCAGAAAGAAGCCTTGTTGCAAAATCATCCTGTACCCTTAACTTTTTCAGACGGATACTTGTGGTAACTGAGTCTGACTAACCAGTCCTAGAGCCAGTGCTATGTTAAAAGACACTCAGAATACAGTGAACACACCTACATACACTAGGGAACACTATGCGTTGGGGTCCCCCTGTGATCAGCATGACCTCCTCTGTAAGCCCCAAGTATATAATAGGGCAGGGGATTAAAACTACCTCTTAAAACGCGCCACAGGGCGTGTTTGCACACGTCACCTCAGGCCCCGTCTCCTCACTTCCCCACTGTGTAAACACGCCCTGTGGCCGTTTTAAGTTGGGAGATTAAGTCCCCTTGAATCCTGAGGGTCCCTAGGGTCCAAATAGACCACTAGGTACCTCCAGTAAGCGCCACAGAGCTGCGTTGCAGAGAGATGTAAAAAGGGGCACGGCCTAGACCACCTCTCTGCAACGCAGCGCAATGGCACTTACTGGAAGCACCTGGTGGGCTAGTTGGCCCCCAGGGTCCCTCAGGATTGAAGGGGAATTATTTCCCCAACTTAAAACGCGCCACAGGGCTTGTTTGCACACGTTAACTCAGGCCCCGTCCCCTCCCTTCACCACTGTGTAAACACGCCCTGTGGCCGTTTTTAGTTGGGAGATTAAGTTCATTTGAATCCTGAGGGTCCCTAGGGTCCAACTAGCCCACTAGGTACCTCCAGTAAGCGCCGCAGAGCTGCGTTGCAGAGAGGTGTAAAAAGTGGCACGGCCTGGACCACCTCTCTGCAACGCAGCTCAGTGGCGCTTACTGGAAGCACCTGGTGGGCTAGTTAGCCCCCAGGGGCCCTCAGGATTGAAGGGGAATTATTTCCCCATCTTGAAACACACCATAGGGCGTGTTTGCACACGTCACCTCAGGCCCCGTCCCCTCCCTTCCCCAACGTGTAAACACGCCCTGTGGCCGTTTTTTAAGTTGGGAGATTAAGTCCCCTTGAATCTTGAGGATCCCTAGGGGCAAAATAGCCCACTAGATACGTCCAGTAAGCGCCATTGCAGAGAGGTGTAAAAAGGGGCACGGCCTGCACCACCTCTCTGCAACGCAGAGCAGTGACGTTTACTGGAAGCACCTGGTGGGCTAGTTGGCCCCCAGGGTCCCTCATGATTGAAAGGGAATTATTTCCCCAACTTATAACGTGCCACAGGGCGTGTTTGCACACGTCACCTCAGGCCCCATCCCCTCCCTTCACCACTGTGTAAATGCACTCTGTGGCCGTTCTAAGTTGAGAGATTAAGTCCCCTTGAATCCTAAGGGTGCCTAGGGTCAAACTAGCCCACTAGGTACCTCCAGTAAGCGCCACAGAGCTGCGTTGCATAGAGGTGTAAAAAGGGGCGTGGCCTCAGAACACCTGTCTGCAATGCAGTTCCCTGACGCATACTGGAGATACCTGTTGGGCTAGTTGGCCCTCAGGGACCCTCAGTATTGAAGGGGAATTAATTCCCCAACTTACAACTGGCCAGGGGGCGCGTTTGCAGAGTGCTGCAAGGAGGGGGCGTGGCCTCCAGCGCGATGCCGGTCTTTTATTTATTTTATTTTTTTAAGAAGGAGGGCTGTGTGGCCCCCCTTCTTTTTCAAATTTACTGGCCCTGGGGACCCCATCCCCCAGGGCCTGCACCCTAATTTTTTTGTTGAAAAAAATAAATCTGGCCCTCCCAATGCCTTAATCGGCCCCGGGGACCCCAACCCCCGGGTCATGGCCTTTTTTTTTTTTTTATTCTTTAGGAGGGGGCTGCGTTGCCCCCCTCCTCAGGCCACTTATGGCCCCGGGGACACCATCCCCCGGGGCCGGCCTTTGTTTTTTATTATTTTTAAAAAATATATATTTATAGAAACACCTAGGATATGCTGGACAAAACTGGATGTACCTATCACCATGACGATTTGCGTGATATTCATTAAAAGGCGACTATGCATAGAATGAATCCACATGGAATATATTTACACCGCTAGTGAAGCTCTGACGTGTCTGACGCCCTACCGTGCCTAATTCCGGCGCCCCCGCCGGTGGGTACTCTCCAAGTAGACACCCTTGTCGTTTATTTATACAAACATGGGTAGGTATTGACGGGCACATTTAATATACACGCACACCAAGCCATTCAAAGGGGATTCGACAAAAATTCGACCTAACTATGCAAGAAACCCCCCTCACGGTTAATAAACACACATCCACCGCCGGATGTGTAATACTTTTTATTTTACTCTCTGGAAAGGAGGCGAACCTCACTTGAGAGTCACAGCGTGCTCCTGGCTGAGCCCAATGCTGTGTTACACCCACCAGTGCCCGCGAGTGCCTCACACCTCTGTGTTGTATTCCACCAGGTAGTGAGTATGCTATGACACTCTCTAGCCCATGTGCACTGTAACACCACCCCGTGAATATGTCATGCCACACTTGCCTTCGCACGGGTTATATTGCCCCATCTAACGTGCCTTCCTCGATGCCTATGTTATAACGCACAGCGCTATGCCATACATATTACAATCTGGGATCCATATCTTTGTCACAGTGCATATGCAATGTTACACTCCCCAGCACATATTTTATATTACAACTTTAGAGACTAGTTAGGTTACACAACACTGCCCTGTGCATATTACTCTCCAAGGCGCATATCGCATTGCACGCGCTAGTGCCTGTGCTATCTCGCGCTCTCCAATGAATCTGTCATTGCGCACAATGTATTGCATATTATATTTCACGCCCGGTTCATCTTATATCCCACTTTTTGGTGCATAGTTTATACCATATACTATATCTAGTTTTCATTTTCAATCGTGCTCTCAGGACTATGTTCTATATAACACTGCGTCCACCTACCCTTTTCAAAGGCATTACATTTTGCGATGGGGGTGGAGGGTCAGGGGGTGTTTCTGCAAAGTGAGCCCGGAGTCACAGTCACAAACGTCCTCTTCTTCCTGAATAAAAGTGAGATTATGCTGCATACTTGTTCATATTTTAAGTAGTTCGCACAGACACACATTTTAAAAACAATAAAGTTCCTAATACCCACCTTCTCTGAACAGTTAGCTTGCTGCCCCATCCACCTCCTCCCTATCCTCTGTAGTCTGAATCCATGGACTAGCCTCCTATCTCCTGCCATGCATGGTCTGATGTGCTGCCACTGCCATCCATTTAGCATGATGTACCAGTCCACTCCTCCTGCCCTCCATTGCCCAATTCTATGGCCCATCATTGACCTCCTGCTTAGCCTCTGTGCTTAGCTTGCTGCCCCTATTCTCCTTCCCCCTGCCCTCCGATGTCTTTGTGCATGCCCCTGATCCATCCTTTTTGCCCACCATGTTCCATGGACCTGCCACTCCTATCTACTCTGAGTGTTCTGTTGAGCTGCCACTCCCCTCCCACCTGCCTTGCATTGTCAGATGACTGTAACCTGTCCCTGCCACCTCCACCCTGCCTGTCCACATGCCATGCCCCTATCCCCTTCCTCCTGTCCTCCATGGTCCATTTTACTGCCACACCCTTGTGCCCTCCCTGGTCATGTTGTGCTGCAACTGCTCCTCCTGCCTGCCCCGCGCGGTCTGTTGTGAGGCCCCTTCCCCTGAACTCTCTTGTCTGTGCCCAGGTCCTGACCCTCCCTTCTATCCTCCATGGTCCTTGCACCCTCCTTCTTGCCCATCATAGCCATTGTGCTGCCACTAACCCTCCCGCTTGCCATGCATGGTCTTCTGTGCTGCCATGGCCCCTCCCACCTTCCCTGTGTGGTCAGCTAGCTGCCCCTGACCCCCTCCCACCTTCCCCCCATGGTCTGTGTGTATGCCATCATAGTCTCATTGTTGCTCTCCATGGTGTGTCTTGTTTCTAGTGCCCATCCTGCCTGACCTCCATGGTCATCTTGCTGCTCCTGCCCTGCCCCCTTGCCCCCAGCCCTCTGTTTCCATGTGCAGACCCCTATTCCCTCCCTCCTGGCTTGTATGTTCCATTGTAATCCCCCTGATCCGTCCCTCCTGCCCTTTATGGTCTGTTATGCTGCAGCTTTCTCTCCTGTCTGTCCATTATGGTCAGCTAGCTACCATTGCCTCTTTCCCCTCTGTTCTCTGTTGTCCAGGTGCATGGTCCTGTCCCCTCCCTATTGGTTTCTATGGATTATTGTGCTGCACTCCCGTCCCGCATGCGCTGTCTGGTGTATTGTGCTGCTGCAAACCCTGATGCCTGCCCTGTAGGGTCAGTTTGGTGCACCTCTTCATGTCCCTCCTGTCCTCTGTTATCCGAGTCCATATCCCTACCCCAATTCCTCCTGCTTACCATGATCCAATGTACCATACTTGCGAACATTTTGAACTTGGTAAGAGGGAGATTTTGGAAAAAAACTGGGGTATTGATTTTCCCCTTTGAGTTACATTGAAAAAGAGGAGATTGTAGACAGGAGACAGATCAAATAAAGCACATTTGAGCTTAAAAACATTGGACGTTTCCTGGCTGAAACGGGTCTGTTGGCATGTATGGTTGTACTTCCACTGCCTCTTCCTTCTGCCCACAATGGTCTATTATATTGCCACAGCCTCTCTTGCCAGTCCTGTATTGTTGGTGTGTTGCCCCTGCCCCCCTTTCCACTGCCCTCCATAGTCTGTTGTGCTGCCACTGTCCTTCCTGCCTGCCCAGTGTGGTCAAATTGTTGCCTCTGCACTCTCCTACCTGCCTTCAATTTTCAGAGTCCGTGCCCCTGGCCTCTGCCTCTCAACAGTATACCAATGAGCAACTAGATTGCGCCATCTTGATGTAATCAAAACTGTAATACCTAGAGTATTTCCTTTAGAAATTACATATATGAGAGGGTCTTATTTGCATCAAAATTATGGTTAGTGCTCTAAAAAACTAAAATGAGGACATATTTCCTGAGTTTTCAAATAGCGACAAAGAACTTTTAAATTATTTGTAATCTTTATGTTTTTTTATCCAGTTGACCACTTGATTAAATGTTGCACCTAGGGGAGAGGATGTGGTGTTACTTCCAGAGCAGCAGACTTTGCAACTGGAGAACCAGGTTGGAGTTTCTGCTTCAGCTCAACATTCTGTGATTCTGGTCAAATCACTTAATCTCCCCATGTCTACAACCAAAATGAATTTGATCTTGTGTGATGTAACCAATGCTCATGTAAAACACTCCAATACCTGACAAGTCTGCACTATATAAAACTGCAAATACACAAAAAATAAGTGTTTTGCACACTTCTGTCATTGGGCTACA
This sequence comes from Triturus cristatus, assembly GCF_964204655.1. NCBI lineage: Eukaryota > Metazoa > Chordata > Amphibia > Caudata > Salamandridae > Triturus > Triturus cristatus. The sequence goes on along the minus strand of NC_140592.1, from coordinate 576,066,731 downwards.
TGTGGGCTACATCTGGGTGATATTTGTGCTGCATTTGGGCTCTTTTGTCTCTGGTGGCCATCTTGGGAGATTTATTTGTTATGAAGTTTCCTAATTTCCTCATTTACTGCAGTCTCTTCAGTAGGAAATGCTTTCAGTTTTTTACTTTGATTCCATCAAGAAGGTATTCAGCTATGTCACACATTTGCCATAAATTCTGAATGTTAGCACTCTAGTTGCTCATTAGATCACTGTAGTAAAGCTACTGCTCACCACGGAAGTCTGCTGCTGGTATTAAAAGTGCATGTTTCAGTCTGCATATCAGAATTTTTTAGTGAAATAGAAGAGGATTTGAGAAGTCACTCAAAATGTGCCCTAATTTTTCTTTCTTCAGCACTAATCATAATTTCTATGGCAGAATGAACCCCCTCATTGTGTTCCTTTTTAAATTAAATTTTTTAAGTGTTACCAGTTTATTCCAATCAAGATGGCTTCAGGTGTGCCATACTTTTGTCATAAGTAAGACTGTTAGTGCTCTCATTGTTCTTAAGAACACTCTGGGACATTCTGTCATTGGGCTATACATGGGCTACATCTGGGTGATATTTGGGCTACATTTGGGCTCTTCTGTCTCTGGTGGCCATCTTGGGAGATTTATTTGTTATGAAGTTTCCTAATTTCCTTATTTACTGCAGTCTCCTCAGTGGGAATACTTTCAGTTTTTTATTTTGGTTCCATCAAGAAGGCATTCAGATGTGTCACACATTTGCCATAAATTCAGAATGTTAGCACTCTAGTTGCTCATTAGATCACTGTAGTAAAACTACTGCTCACCAGGGAAGTCTGCAGCTGGTATTCAAAGTGCATGTTTCAGTCTGCATGTCAGAATTTGTTTATGAAATAGAAGAGGATTTGAGAAGTCAAAATGTGCCCTAATTTTTCTTTCTGCAGAACTAATCATAATTTCTATGGCAAAATGAACCTCCTCATTTTGTTCCTTTGTAAATTAAATGTTTTAAGTGTTACCACTTTATTCCAATCAGGATGGCTTCAGGTGTGCAATACTTTTGTCATAAGTAAGACTGTTAGCGCTCTAGTTGTTCGTTAGAACACTCTGGGGCATTCTGTCATTGGGCTATACTTGGGCTACATCTGGGTGATATTTGGGCTACATTTGGGCTCTTTTGTCTCTGGTGGCCATCTTGGGAGATTTATTTGTTATGAAGTTTCCTCATTTCCTCATTTACTGCAGCCTCCTCAGTAGGAAATACTTTCAGTTTTTTACTTTGGTTCCATCAGGAAGGCATTCAGATGTGTCACACATTTGCCATAAATTCTGAATGTTAGCACTCTAGTTGCTCATTAGATCACTTTAGTAAAGCTCCTGCTCACCAGGTAAGTCTGCTGCTGGTATTCAAAGTGCATGTTTCAGTCTGCATGTCAGAATTTTTTTATGAAATAGAAGAGGATTTGAGAAGTCAAAATGTGCCCTAATTTTTCTTTCTGCAGCACTAATCATAATTTCTGTGGTAAAATGAACCCCCTCATTTTGTTCCTTTGTAAATTAAATGTTTTAAGTGTTACCACTTTATTCCAATCAAGATGGCTTCATGTGTGCAATACTTTTGTCATAAGTAAGACTGTTAGCGCTCTAGTTGTTCGTTAGAACACTCTGGGGCATTCTGTCATTGGGCTATACTTGGGCTACATCTGGGTGATATTTGGGCTACATTTGGGCTCTTTTGTCTCTGGTGGCCATCTTGGGAGATTTATTTGTTATGAGGTTTCCTCATTTCCTCATTTACTGCAGCCTCCTCAGTAGGAAATACTTTCAGTTTTTTACTTTGGTTCCATCAGGAAAGCATTCAGATGTGTCACACATTTGCCATAAATTCTGAATGTTAGCACTCTAGTTGCTCATTAGATCACTGTAGTAAAGCTACTGCTCACCAGGTAAGTCTGCTGCTGGTATTCAAAGTGCATGTTTCAGTCTGCATGTCAGAATTTTTTTATGAAATAGAAGAGGATTTGAGAAGTCAAAATGTGCCCTAATTTTTCTTTCTGCAGCACTAATCATAATTTCTATGGCAAAATGAACCCCCTCATTTTGTTCCTTTGTAAATTAAATGTTTTAAGTGTTACCACTTTATTCCAATCAAGATGGCTTCAGGTGTGCAATACGTTTGTCATAAGTAGGACTGTTAGCGCTCTAGTTGTTCTTTAGAACACTCTGGGAAGCTGCAGTAGAACACAAAGGAATCAACTGACAGTCTCTGCCCTTGTTGGATGTACATGTTTTACTGAGAATGTCAGACTTCATTCTCACATGACTGAGAAAGATAATGTGAATTTACAGAAAATATGCTCTCAGTTTAGCTTATAGATCACCTTCCAAACCTCTGTGGGAAAAGCATGAGAAAATAGTTTTCTCTCAATCATGATTCATGATATCACAGCAGAAGGCTTTTTCACATGGTAAAATCACCTTAGAACACACCACAATTCCTAAAATGAGTATGGTAACACCAACAAATGATTTATAATGTAACTAAAGTCTGAAAACCTTCTATTAACTGCAATGCTTTTTAATGAGGTGCTATCATGTATATTGGTCCCAAGATGGCTGCCAACACTTCTTGGATGAAGTGCTGACAGCCAATCAGATTTCACGATGAGATGTGTGGTTGTCCATTCTCAAAAGCATAGATACTCCAATACCAATAAGTACATACCCACTCATTCACTCTTAGGTCTACATACACCTGCACTCACTCACCTGCACAGTCACTCATACTTACAGTCACTCCGTACAAGACTATCATATGCATTTATACACCTACATAGACACTCACACACCACCAATCATCCATAGAGGTACTCTCACACCTAGTCAGTCATGCAAATAATTAATCACACTCCCATTTACTCACCTATGCAGTTATACACACTCAAGTTCACTTACTCATAAAAATAGTACCACATTCTAACGCTCTTATACAATCATTGATACAACCCCACACTCATCCATACAGCCACTCTCACAATCACACACTCTCACATATACCCACTTATATACTCTTAGACGCATATATACTGCCTTTCACATATGTAATTAGTCACACATGTACCACTGAGATATACATTCAATCCCTAACACACCCATACATACACTCACTCAACCATACAGTTCATCACAGATGCACTCTTAAAACCATGCACCCATAGAATCACCCACTCACACATCTATGCACAGAGTCACACACACCCTACCCACAAAAACACTCAGGCACCCATACAGATACTCAGACAACCAATCAATAACCCATATAGACACTCATATAGCTATTCACAAAACCATGCAGCCACTTATACACCAACAGACAGACACATACAGACATTCACACAGTTTAGTCACTAGTCTGCAGTAAGATACATTTAATTACTCACTTATAGAGTCAGTTACGCACCTAGAAAATCATCCATTCACACACTTGTACAGCCACTCATTCTTCCACAGGCCTTTCACTATAAATATATAAAACATATTTAAACTTTACAGAAACACACAGTCACTGGATGACGTCATCAGTGATGTCATCAGTGATGTCATTTGAGATGTCATCAGTGATGTCATCAGTGATGTCAATGACCATGTCATGAGTGATGTAATATGTGACGTCATCAGCAGAGCATTGCGGGGGCGCGAGTTATACTTAGCTGAACTAACTATAACAGGGGAATTTCTAGAGTTTTGTACGAGGGAAATGTCCCGCTAACTATAACACCCCTGAAACCTATGATTTTTTCAGTGAATTTCTAAGGTTTTTTAAATGCCAATTCCTAACTATAGCGCCCCTGAAACCTTTGGTTTTTACAGTGAATTTCAAAGGTTTTTTAAATGCCAATTCTTATCTATAACTTATCTCTGAAGATATCATGTTAAATGATTTTGATTGGATTTGTATATTTTTCAAATTCAGTGTGTCAATTTCATTAATTACATTTTTTTTTAAAATACTTTTTTATCACCAGTTTTTAAATTTATTTTTTCAATTAATTCTTTTAAAAATTAAAAAATATTATTTGAATTTAATGGGTTTTTCAAACATATTTTTTTATATTTCTCAAAATGTTTTTTTAACTATATGTTCAAAACTTTATTTTACATATTTTTTTCCCATGTTTTTGGATCCGCGCACCCTAAGCGCACCGTTCCCGATTCCTACGCGATAGCATCCGCGCATAGTATGCGTCGGGTACGTGGTTAGTGCGCGATTTCAATGCGACCGGTACGCGACTCCCAGCCTATACGCGACAGGTTGGATGTACGTAACGTGACGTTTACGCGCTTCCGCGATGCGTCATCTGCGTCTATGACACGGTAGGTGCGCGGATCCCGTGAAGTATTTAACAATTAAAAAAACATATTTATGTATTTCATGTGAATATTAATTGAAGACAAACTCTAAACTAGTCTTAAAAGTAATATATTTTTACATCTAATCCTACATTTCTTTTTAATTCAATTTCACGGATGCGCGCTGGGTGCGTGGATCCCATGTGACCTGCAAAAAAAGAGATTTGATTGGTTCATTACACTTCCTTTTCTAACTATTGAAAGACCCCACCCATTTCAATCATTCTTCTTTGACCTTCTTTAGAGGACCATCTCTTTGGAGAGAAGAAGATTTTTTAGACTAAGTTTACACTTAGCTCTAACTTTCTTCAACCAAAAATGGCTTCAGGGCAGCAGGAATCACCTGCATCTCCTCACTCATCTGAGGATGAATGTTTTGAGGAGGCACCACCCAAAGAACGTTTTTCTTCAGTGGTGTGGAAATTTTTTACTTTTCCCGAGGGGCAGAATAAGACCAATGCCACCTTGGTCACGTGGAAAATTTGCAAAAGAGTCCTGTCGCGAGGTGATCCTCACAAGAAATACTCATGCGGCACGGCAAGTATGATGAAGCACATGGGGACCCTTCATCCAAACAATCTTGCACGAGAAGAGGGCCGACGGATGAGAAACACTCCTGCTCCTGCGCCTTCCACCTCATCACAGCCGAGCACATCAAGAGTGCATCCATCAGCCCAAACCTTGGACATCCGTCCTCAATTTCAATTTTTAAAAGTGCTCTGCACTAAGTGAAATGCGACTTTGTGCTATGGTGAACAGTCGATCGATCTGATCTGCCGCTGGCAAGAAAGTCACATTTGCTAGTTTTTTAAAAAAAATGTTATTGTTCCTTGAAGTTCATTGTTTTGTTTCTCCTGTTTTTTTTGGGTTTTTTTTTCAGAAAAACCAAAAAAAATCACAAAATTGTTAGAAAACCCCCCAAAAAAATACAAAAGAAGAAAGAAGAAAAGAAAAAGGTCATGTAAGATCTAACTTTCCTGGTTTAAAAAAAGAGCTAAATTTCTTTGTTAGTGTGTGAAAGTTTAGATGAATGTATGTGTAGTACGTAATTGACTGAATGAATGCATTAGTAGCGTATGGTGAATGTATAAGTGCCGAACTATGAGGAAGTGCTGCAGCATCACACAGTAACCTCTTTAACTACAGTGTGCTGTAGTACTTCCGAAGCACATGGATGCAACATATGTACATAAATATGTTGCAAATCTATGCTTCTCTCTGCACGGCTGCTTAAACTGCAGCCATGTGGTGACACAGGCACCCTTGCACCATAGTGCAAGGATATCTGTGTCATGTGCTGTTTGTTTTTCTGCAGGAAGACACACCTTCCTGCACAAAAACAATGAGAAAATGCATTTTTCTCCTTCAATGTATGCTGAACATTTCAGCATGCATTGAAGATATAAAAATGTGGAAAAATGAAAACAATTCTCCTTGTTGTGCTTTCCTACACCAATTTTAGAATGGTGCAGCATTCAGACACATATCGAGATTCATGATTTCTAATAAATCTAGACATCTGTCTTGTTCTATGAGTATTCAGTGCAATCATGCACAACAACACTTATAGAACACCCTTTCAACGCAAAGTGGTGTGCATAATGAGGTTATATTTACATGGAGTATAAAAAGTTCACATAGTGCCTTTTCCTCTCTTTGTAAATATGAAAGAGTGTCTTGTGCAATAACTATGTTACAAAAAGTGACATATTTCCGGTTTCAAAATTCCTTGCGAATGATAGAAGGTAAGCACAGAGTTTTGTCTGCAAAGATGTTCAAAGAAGAATGATTGAAATGATAGCGGTCCTTCAATAGGTACAATGAGAAATATTATGAACCCCTCAAATCTCTTTTTTTGCAGGTCACATGATATCTGATTATGGTCAGATTTGAAAACTACATACGTATAAACAGAGTGTTTTTAGAAACATGTTTCAACTTTGTAGCTTCTTGCAGACCTCGTCATTCTGCATATTGAGACTTAGTTAAACTTACCTTCACAATAATAGGAATACAAAATGGTATACATTTTTTTCATATATTCATTGCAATCTAAATTCATATAAATTGCTTGTTTTAAAATTTGGATCTGTGAACGAAAAGAAAAAAAAAATTATAACATGTAATAATACATTTTTTATAACACAGCATAATTTCCACAAAGTAATTTGTTTGCCTTTTTCGCTGTTCTCAGAATATATTGAATTTCACTAGAAATAGTGATTTCAATCCTACTCATCACCTAACAGCGGGCAAAAAAGAAAACAATCAGAAAGATTGTTAAGAAAAACCCAACATACTATTCTCAGTAAAATACCAGAAAATACAAATCATACATATATGAAATGCTTACAGATTACAAAATTTTATAACTTTAACTTATAAAAACTGTAAATGTTGCCGCATTAAAATAATCACCGATTAAATGACCACCAAAAAGTCCATAATTCAAAAATATACCTTTCCTTGAGGCCAAAAGGTATTTTTGCACTTCTTCTTTATGTAAATTGTCCAATGGTAGTCCTATTACATTATAATAATAAATTCCTCAGAGAGTGAATTATCTTCCTAAAACTTTGGCTTTCAAAATATTAGGTAGGAATTTGGTAATTCACTAGGCAAAAGTTGTTTGAAAACCAACTGGGCATCATTACAAAGTGTCCAGCCTTTGTCGCATTTTAGATAGGCAGTGTAATGTCCAGATGTGGTGGAAGGACCATCATGGAAAATTATTGCAATTGCTACAAAAGTCCTTCCTGATATTGATAGTTGTGCTGCTACAAATTGTTTTACTAAAGTATCCAATTTTCTTCCGTCAGCTGTACAACGTTGCATCATTACAATTATATATTTTCCATATTTTGTTAAGAATATTGTGGATAACATTTCTGATTTACATTGGCTACACTCCATGTTTTGAATTGCACCTTTCACTAATTTATTGAAAGACACTGATTTACAGTCTGGTAATGTTAAATACAGAAATCTCTCAGTATCTGCATTGGTGCTACATGTATACATGCAATTTTCACAATAATGTTCCCATTTGTAAGAAAAGCCAAAAATATTTTCTATTTCTACACCTTCATTTTCAAAAATGGTAAGCATATACATTAAAAATTCCTGAGCATCTTGTTGGATATTTTGTGTAAATTGTGTAGAACTAGAACACACATCCAAAAGACTACGAACATCTGAAACAGATTGTATTTTACTTCTATCTGTTGTCAATTTTTCATAAACAGAATGCAACAGAGAACAAAATCTTTTTTGCCGATTCTCCATAATTTGTTCTTGCAAACCTTCTAGATAAAAAACAACATTGACCACTACATTAGCATAGCAGTTGACACCAGAACTATTTTCAAACTGATAACCAACAATCTCTCCAACAGTGTCCAATTTCTTTTTACCTGCAATCACAACATTATCTTGTTCTTTTCTTTTCTTGACACCTTCAGAACAGATATTCTCTAACCTTCTTTTTCGACCAACCACACGCTTTTCAAATACAGGATATTGACCTAAATTTGGAGCATACACCCTTCTTAACCTATTATACTCTTTTACACAGTTTGCATCTGCAGTAACCTTTGTCTCATCAAAATCAATCAAAAACAAACCAGATAATGTTCTGACTCGCGACAAAGCAACATATGCCATACCCTCTTTAAATACGGTAGATCCAATGTTCACCAATGCACTGTCTACACTTAATCCTTGAGATTTATGAATAGTCACTGCATATGCCAGAAAAAATGGAAATTGTTTCCTACTGACATATAAATCTTTAACAAGCAAAAAATGAACTGAACAACGACTAATTTCTTTAACTTCATCAATCTGATCAAATTTAATTTTTAAAAATTAAATTTCTTCTTTTTTCTGATAATTCACAAAATCCACCACTTTGCCCATTGCACCATTAACTAAACCTTTCTCTACATCCAAATTACGCCTTAAAATTACACGACAGTTTACACACGCATATAGTGTCTTTTCTAAACCAGGAGTTTTAGATTTTTTTTTCTTCTAAACAATTCAGTTTTGATCTCAACTTACCCGTCAAAATAATAGTGATTCCTTCATGCAGTATTTTATCGATGGCTACCATTTTTACAATTTCTTCATTTTCCAGTTTTAATCATTCTTCGTTGAATATTGAACACTCACGCAGTGTTGGCATAAGGCAAATCACTGACTTATTTTTAGCAATATCCACGTACACTTTTGCAGGAACTGCATTTTCATTTGGAAAGAGATTCCAAAGTAATCGACTCTCCAAAGCTTCTTTACCTTGTTTTGAAAGAATTCTAATTCTTATATCTTGAAGAATACTTCCATATTCAGCATCATTTGCCTGTCGCATATTTGTTGTCAGTTCTTTGTATTCAAAATTACTCCAAATGTTCACATTACCAACACTGCCAAGAGACTTTCTTGTATCTTCATGGGCAAGTGTTTTAAATACCGGTTGTCCTTTTACCGGAGTCAGTAGCAGTAGATCTCCAAAAACTATGACGTGTTTTCCTCCAAATAACACGTCATACTCTGTTTTAAGAATTTGCTGCATTCTTAAATGCCCAAAGGCAAGCATCAAGTTTGAAACCATGCTCACCTCATCAATAATGAGAAGTTTCATTTTCTTCAGGACTCTTGAAACTTCACAACAAGCTTCTCCAGGTAGCTTGTGGTATTCCAATTTGTTCTCATGCTCTACTGGTAGCATTAGTAAACGATGTAAAGTAATTCCTTTAATATTATGTGCTGCCAACCCAGTTGGAGCAGTGCCAACACAAGACAAATGCGACTCAGTTGTTTTTTGCAGATAACTTGTAATTACTTTAATTAAGAAACTTTTTCCTGTTCCAGCTTGACCACTCACATACATTTGGATAGGTTGAAATGATGTACATTAGCACCCTCTCTTTTCATGAAGTAATCCATGGTCAATCTGCTCTTTCACTTGCTGATATATTTGTTTCTGTTCAACATTTAGTTGCTCTTCCAAGTTTCCTAACTGTATTGCATCTTCTTGTGCTTGATACATTGCTGTTTCCACCTCATTCATTGCAATCGCTGCTTCATTTTCAACAATTGGTTGTCCTAGTGGATCGTGACTCAGTGCAGCAGAACTTTGGCTGTCTTGAGAACTGTCTCTAGCAATCTCAGCTGCAATTATGGCTTTTTGATCAATGTCATCATTCAACATTTTGATATAATTTGCGAAAGCACTGCATTGTATGCTATCTTTACAAGCATTAAATGAATCTTCATAGCTGGGAAAATCTCCAAGTAATTCCAGTTCTAAACGCCATGGTTTGAACATTTGCAAAAGGGCTAAATAGGAAAATGCCCTTTTGTCAGCAGTGTCGCAACTCAGTTTTCTGTGATTAATTAAATTTCCTTTCCTTTGTGTCACCAGACATCCTTCGGAACCAATCACTCCATATTTTCCATCGTTGATGTTCTCTGTAGTATTCGGTTTAAAAGTGTAGTTTTGCAGCACTTCATAGAGACACATGTTCTCAAGATGATGACTTCTATTTGGATAGTATGTGTCCAACATATTGGTTTTCAAAATATCTGTACTTTCAGGGTCATTTTCTGCTAAATATTCAATTTCTTGAACAGATCTCAGTACCAGATATCGCATTCCTGCAAGACCTAAACTCACCCAAATGATTCTTCTACTTTTGGAATATAGACTTGCAGATGATAACCGATCTGAACATTCATATGCTCCAATTTCACGATGCGATAACATCTTCAAACTGAAACTGTATAATTTCTTACTTAGAGTCTTCTCGTGAGAAATCTCTTCCCACATTTCTTTCAATTCAGTCTTTTCTGATTTAGTAATGTAAGACGTTACATATCGAGCAACAGCAATGGAATTGTCCGCAACATACTGAATATCCATGTTAGCGTTCCACATGGATAAAATAACTGGATTGTAGTCATTTATGTATTTTGATTATTCGCTTCTTCTTAAATGGTAGGTGTTTTTCCGAGACTTTCTTGTGATGGTATGTCGTACAGCTGAAATAAAACTGTTCACTCTTCCTTTGAATAATACAGGACGTGGAAATCCAAAACGACATTTGGTATAGAACTTATCCTTTGACTTGTACTTTCGTCGACAGTATTTTCCACACCTGTGGCTTTGAAATCGTAAGACTTGTTGTTTTAAGTTTTTGTCTTCTCTACTATTGGGAAGAGCACATGTCGCATAATCTTCAATGAAAGACAAAACAGTTTCATCTGAATCTGTTCCAAATTTGGGGGTGTCCTTGATCCATAACAACATATGTATGTGAGGAGCACCTCTTGCTTGATACTCCTTTCTCCAAAAGAAATCCACAACTTCTCCAAGAGGAGGATTCTTTTTATTGCAGATGAAAAACATCATAGCTTCAAATCTATGATTGAAATATCTGCATACATTGACAGGATCCAATGAGCACAATTCTCCAGGTGTCTTGTATTCAATATTTTTTATATTGGAATTTGCCTCTCGAAGAAATTCAAGTAAATCGTCCCAAGCATACTCAGCACAGCTTAGTGTAACGAACCATGTAGGAGTTCCCAAGTTCCGTAGCATACATTTCAGTTCTCCATGTTGACGATACCAATATTCATTAGGCCCACGCTGACATGCCATCAGATTAATCAACTGAGATTCTAAATGATCATCTCTCTGATGCACTTTATCCATGAAATCCTTTGCAGTTACATTTTGAAGATGCATTCCAGTTTTTAAAATGTGATGATTTACTGCATATGAAAGTCCAGACAAGTCACTTTCAAACAGAAGATGAAACATATAAGGGATACATTGACGAAATCTTGGATCTTCTGCATATAATCTTGTTGTCCGATATTCAGATGCAGGAATCTGCACAGGACGTTAATCATATCGTCCACCTTTTCCTATTGGAAAAAACTGCGGGAAACAACGAGCTTCCAAGCTCTCTTCCCATACACTCATGGGACTTCCTGTTGCTTTTTTCATTTGAAACAACTCAATCATATTCCCCATCACCTCTTTGGAATGAAGTGGATGTACACTGTAATGTTCATAGATCTCTTCACATCTGGACATGTCGACTTTTTCAATTTGTCCACTTAATGTTTCAGTATCTTCTGCTAAATCTATTTCTTCTTCTCCAACAAGCACATTTCTATAGTACTCATTATTTTTTAACAGATACAATGATGCCTTTTGCACTTTTCTAACATCCACTAACTCTTGCCAGATTTTCTTATTCTTAGTAGGAACACCATTAACTAGAATGACTAGTGGCTCATTTTGTGCATGGTCTACACCAATAGTTTCAATATTTTTCCTTAAATCTAATGGTAAATACACAACTCTTCCTTTCAATCCTCTTTGCAACTCTTATGGAGGTAATTTACTTGTTTTGGGCTCCATACGAACAATAGCCTGAAACGGGAGAACACATTGTATGAGAATAGACTCATACGTATTTAAATCTATCAGCTCTGGAGGAATAGCAACCAACTCTAAATTATTATGAACAGCTCTAGCAGGCATTTTATTCTCATCTAATTTGTTATAACAATATTTGCAAATAAGCTGCTCACATCCCAAATCAAAACAATCCTCTACCAACAAATAAGTTGCAAATTCCGCCCACTTATCATTATCTTCTATTTCACTTTTTAAATACAGATTGACACCCCTAGTCTGATTTTCATAGTTGCTTCGCCGACAACAAATACAAGAAACATTTGGTCTTTCACCTGAAATTACCTTAAACTTTGTGATTTCATCCTCAAATTTTTCTGTAATTACGGGTTCTACATTCTCTTCAACACTTTGTTCTACTAATGTGTCAGTTTCTTCACTCTCTTGCCGAGACCCAAAGTAACAAAACTCAATATCCTCACAGACCTGCTTCACATCTGATGCTGACCCACGCAAAAGAGCACTGTTCAACTTTCTTAACTTTAGTGCTGGACTTTTTGCATAATACAACCTTCTCACTAACTTCCGCATTTGAGTATGATGTACTGCCAGCATTCTGAAATGGTGAAAAACACTTTGACAAACTTTCCTAGAAAGACAAGCCAGAGAATGACCTTGCAAACCAGTATGTTTTCTCACTCTGCAAGGGTCTAGTCCTTGCAACAGCTTAATCTTTTGTTTTACACTTTTTTTACTATAGGCTCGTAAAAAACGACATAATTTTTCAATAGATTCCTGTCGTACACTGCAAACACTACTGCAATCCCAAGTGTACACAGGGTTTTTAGCACGTCTCCCTAAAACTTCATCAGCTATCACTTCTTCTGCATTTCTTTCAACCATTTTCTCTTACTCCATTGGACAACCGTCACTAACCTCATAACCTCAACCACTGGTGTCAACTTCATACAATAATTTTTCGCTCAGTGAATAACTCTCTTCATTAAAAAAAGGCTCTGAACTAGAACTGTTTTTCCATTCTCCCCAAAAAACATCACAAATGTTTTTTTTTATTAATAAATCTTTTCCTCCTACTTTTGGCCTTCATTACATATATTGGTTTATCTAGTGATCGAATTCTGTTTAACACTAAAATAAAAATTTCCTTTTTACTTCAAAAGCCTTTTCCACAATGCTTTCAATATGCTTCTTCTTTTTATAAAATAAAGCTCTCTTTTTATATTCCTTCACATCTTTCAGCAAATTATGCTTGTAAACAAATTTTTTGTGTAATTCCTTATACTGATTTTGCCTTCTTTTACCATACTTTATCTCCTTTGACTGAACATTTGCTTTTTTACTTTTCCTCTTATTTTGAATTTTTTTCTTACTTGAAAAATTCTCAGAAGTTCCAGCATTATCTACATTCTGTTTGCTCCTACAAACATTTTTAATAAATTGCTTTGTGATCTTACCAGAAGATTTTTTCCTTTTAGCCACATTATTTTGTTCATTCAATACTTGTGGTTGATGTTTCTTCAAATAATCCTCCTGTCTCTGTTCTTTTCTTTTTCTTTTTTTTTCTGACATGATTTCTCTATTTTAACGTTGAAAAACAGTATCTGTAAAAAAGAATCACAAATAAATGTATATTAATAACTTTCAAATTTACACTATTCCATTACTGTACAGACACATTTTATATAAAAACTGACTAAGAAACTATAGCCCTGAACCACAAGTGTGACGATGGTTAAAACACTACATGCATAGTGCATACTACTTTGAAGCAGTTCATGCCCTAAAGCCTACCTCACTAAAAGACTACATGCTAACTGACTGAATGATTACAGTACTATAAGGAGACACACTGGGTGAGTAACAGGGTGTTTGCTAGAAGTGTATGAATACTAACTGGGGAATTGAAGGTGTGAAAGACAACTGTGTAGGTGATTAGAGGACTGAATGCATACTGGATAGGCATTTGAAGCACTCTATGTGATAAGGCCTGGCTCACTGCATGAGTACTTGGATACTGACTGAATGATTAGAGTACAGCAAGGAGAGTACCTGCGTGAATTTATAAGTGGTAGGCTTTTGGCGCAGTGAATGGATTAGTACATGGTGCTGAATGGGTCACTAGAGGAGTGCAAAGGGAGTGACAGGATGTTTGCTGGACGGTATGGATACTGACTAGGGGATTGAAAGTGTGAAAGACAAGTGTCTAGGTGGTTAGAAGAGTGCATGCATAGTGTATAGGGGTTTGAAGCAGTCCATGTGCTAAGGCCTGGCTTAGTGCATGAATACTTAGGCACTGACTGAATGATTAGAGTACTACAAAGAGAGTGTCTTAGGGAATTTATAAGTGTTTGGGTTTTGGCACAGTGAATGGATTAGTACATGGTGCTGAATGGGTCACTAGAGGACTGCAAAGGGAGTGACAGGGTGTTTTCTGGAAGTGTATGGATACTGACTAGAGAATTGAAGGTGTGAAAAACAACTGTGTAGGTAGTTAGAGGACTACATGCATAGTAAATAGGCGTTTGAAGCAGTCTATGTGATAAGGCCTGGCTAACTGCATGAGTACTTGGGTACTGACTGAATGATTAGAGTACAGCAAGAAGACTGCCTGGGTGAATTTATAAGTGGTAGGCTTTTGGCGCAGAGAATGGATTAGTACTTGGTACTGAATGGGTCACTAGAAGAGTGCAAAGGGAGTGACAGGATGTTTGCTAGACTGTATGGATACTGACTAGGGAATTGAAAGAGTGAAAGACAAGTGTCTAGGTGGTTAGAAGACTGCATGCGTAGTGGATAGGGGTTTGAAGAAGTCCATGTGCTAAGGCCTGGCTCAGTGCATGAATACTTAGGCAGTGACTGAATCATTAGAGTACTGGAAAGAGAGTGTCTTGGTGAATTTATAAGTGTTTGGGGTTTGGCACAGTGAATGGATTAGTACATGGTGCTAAATGGGTCACTAGAGGACTGCAAAGGGAGTGACAGGGTGTTTCCTGGAAGTGTATGGATACTGACTAGGGAATTGAAGGTGTAAAAGACAAGTGTATAGTATGTTAGAACACTACATGCATACTGCATAGACATTTGAAGCAGTCTATTTGGTAATGAATGGTTCACAACATAAGTACTTAGAAACTGACTAAATCATCAGACTACTTCTAGGACAGTGACTGGGTAAAACTTTTAAATTTTCAGTTGTGCCACAGTGAAGAGAATAGTACATGGTACTGCACCTTAGTGTCAAACCCTGACTCATTTTATCAATGCATAAGCAAAGACTAGCTTCTAATGCTACTAAAACTTGACAACATGACCGGTTTTAAAAGAGTTATCTGTCAGAAAATACATGATGTTACCCAATCCTTCTCTCACAGTGGTTCCCAAATGCACACAGACTCACTGTGTGATTCTAGACAAGCACCACTATCCCTAGGAGTTTACCAAAACTCATTCACTACAGTGCAAGTGGTAAGGGAACTGCACACAATCTACATATTTCAGGACTGCACTTTTGTGTAAAAACCTGACTCATTTAATCAAATCATAAGCCATAACTGTCTTCTAATGCTACTAAAACTTCACAACATGACAGGTTAAAACAGTTATCTGTCAGCAAATACACGATGTTACCAAATGCTTCTCTCACAGTGGTTCCCAAATGCACACAGACTCACTGTGTGATTCTAGACAAACAACACTATCCCTTGCACTATACCAAAACACATTTCTTCATCTAGAAGTAGTACTACATTTTAGTATAGAAACATAACATAACTCATTTCACAAATTCATAAACAATGACTGGTTTCTAATTCTACCAAAATAAAAAAACAGCACAGTTATCTGTCTGCAAACACATGAAAAACACAAATGCTTATCACAGAATGGTTTCTACATGCACACACACTGTCAATAAGATTGTAGAGAAAAAAAGTACTCCCTACACTTTAGCAGGAGAAATACATAGTCTGATTAAAATCAAAATAGTCTACATACATCCCCTCACAATTAAATAACTCATCTTTCAAGTTATTTTGTAGATTAAGAAGTATATCAGTCACTCACCATATTTTCTTTTACAGAATCTCTGCACTGTGCACCTCTCAGCAAAAACAAAGAATGGAAAAGTTTCCCTTTCATTTTCCACACATATACATGTAAACATCAAATCACAATCCTTCACACATAAACTCAAAAGCAAACACACATTTCTATTGGTTAATCATTTCAACCCTTTCCAACTGAAAGACATTTCAAACCTTCCCCCAATCTGCCTTCTGCCTGTTACCATAGAAACAGGTCATGGAACACTGCACTAAGCACATAGTTCAGAAGTTCAGCACACAATGTTCCTACACAAGAGAGGAAGTGTGCTTCACTTTTCAATATATCAGCTAATCATATATAATGTTCCTTACAATCTGTTTTTGTTAACCAATAAGAATCATAACTTTAAAAAACAGAAATATACACCCTACCTTTCAGTGTACAAAGTAGTCATACACCCAATGATTTCTTGTCTTTTTCCATTTCATTTTGTCTTTATTATCGATAAAATTTCATCATAAAAGACATTTGTGTACATTAAAAAATACAGAAAACAGAATATTAAAAACATAACCAAGGAAACACGATAATGATCATTCAAAGACACAGCATCGCACAAGTAATCTATTGCCTCCTATTCCTGATTATCCATGTCCAGCCTAAGAATTTGGCCACTGCAACAACAACACATTCGCCAGTATCAAATCTCAAGATGCTAAGGGCTGCAAACCCCTGTCTAGTTCCCAGATTACGGCAAATGGGTTTAAGCCATTTGGCCCTGGGGGCAGCATAAGCCGGGCATGCAAAAAATATATGCCCTACTGAATCAACACAATCTGGGCACCAGCTACAAAACTCGGAAGACCCGCCCTTCCATTTTTTAGTGAATGATTTTGTTGGTAAAGTACCAACCCTAAATTGATGATAAAGTTTTCTATCACTAGGCCTGGAGATGATGTCCCAGTAGGCTTCAAGGAAAGGAACTGTTTTATGTTCAAAGAACCTACCGGACAAAGACTCTACAGGGACTAGGGAGGATTGTTTTTGTAAAACCATTGACCAATAAAATCTTTCTTGGATGGAAAAGGGTTGGCACCTGGATCAGTCCAAAGCAATCCTAAACCCATGGATTCCAATAGTAATCTAACCTGCCTGAACCATGTAATGTTATCAGAACCCAAAATAGAGCGGACATCTAAAAATGCCTTGGCATAGGGACCTAATTCCGGTGTCGTCCAAAGTCTCCTCCAAAAAGCCAGGGGTTTGAACCTTGCGATGTCATCAAAGGGATGGCATCCAAGGTCCAACAAGAGCGGTTTTAATGGGGTGGAACAGAGGAGGGCCGTAAATTTTCTAAGAAATTTATATTGTGCCTTAACCAAGGAAGAAAGATCGGCAAAGCCCCAGAGTTCGGCACCATAAAGAATGACTGAGTTTATCCTAGCATTATAGATTTTAATGGGGGGGCCTTTCAATTTCATCTGTGACTGTCTCTGATCTTTAACCAAGCAACCAGAAAGTTGGGCAAATTTCAAGGAAAGAACATCTATTTGTGGCCTCCAATTAAGCTTGTTTTCAAATACTACCCCCAAATAGGTCATGATGTTAGTTCGTTCCAGTGTGTCATTGTTCATGAACACATGACCTTTCACATGCTTCCCTTTGTTGAATACCATATATTTGGTTTTGGAAACATTAACTAGAAGGTCAAGGTCAGAACAAAAATTGGCAAACACATTCAAAGCCGTCTGCAACCCAGACAAAGTCTGGGATAAAAGTAGGGTGTCATCAGCAAACATAAGGAGAGGTATTTTGGAACCACCCAACGTGGGGGCGTCCGTAGAGATAGAAGAAAAATATTGCACAACTCTATTTATAAAAAGCAGAAATAGAGTAGGCGCAAGGACGCACCCTTGCCTGACACCCCTACTAACTTTGAATCTTTCTGTGACCTGGCCTTGGTTTCCCCATCTAATTTGGGCGAAGTTGTTTTCGTGCAGTCTGATAATGATGTTTAAAAGATCATCTGGCATCCCAAGCACTGCTAATACTTCCCAGAGTTTGGTCCTATTGACTAGGTCGAAAGCAGACCGAAGATCTACGAAAGCGGCATATATTGTTCCACCACAGAGATATACCGTCTTCCAGACAATTAGTTGAAATTTGAATTCCTGGTCTATGGTACTAGTACAGGACCTAAAACCGGCCTGCAGGGGCGAGATAATATCGTCCTGCTCGATCCATGACTGGATCCTTGCCAGGATCATTCTTTTTTTTTTTTTTTTTTTTTTTTTGAAACCGTTTATTGCAATCTCAAATATATACAAGTATGGGCCTACAACCTTCCGGCCGGCCGCTAAAGTGACAGAAGCAAATGACATACATACAATAAGGCACCTGACTTTGCAGAGACGATAAAGCAGGAGGTATCAACAACGTGGGCCACATGACTCTGAGCCCACAATACGGTTTCGTTTTATACAACACAACAACATAAAACCACACCCGCAAGGCAACCCGCGATCGAAAATGACGACACGTGCTCCTCCAGTGGGGGACCCCAACCATCCAAAGATATCCAGAGAGGGGAAGGGAAACAGATCCGGGACTGGGAGAACAATGTGCCCGGGGCTGAGGGAGGGGGTCAACTAGGGGGATGGAGCTGGTGAAGTGGGAGGCAACAACGGCGGCTCGCAAATACCCCCGCGGTAGGCGTTCCAGGGGCCCCATATCTTCACCCATGCCCCAGGCTTACCCCGCTCCACATACACCACCTTTTCTCGGAACATGCACCAATCCATGTGTTCTTTCCAGGCTGACACCGCCGGGGGCCTCTGGGATCCCCACAGTTGAGCAATGTCACGTTTAGCTATCATATATCCCAGAGTCACCCATCGCGTCTGCGGAACCGAGTAATCGGTCGGTTCCCACACATTCAGCAAGCATCTCCTCGCTTCAGGCAACAACGCGACATGCGTAACCGCTCGCAGGACCTCATGCACACCACTCCAGAATCGCTCCACCCTCAGACATTCCCACAGAATGTGCCAAAAAGTCGCCAAAGCACCACACCCACGCTTACACAATCCATCCTCGGCATAGCCCATACGCAAAAGCCTTGGCCCCGTCATATACACCCGGTGGAGTATCTTAAGCTGGACGAAGCGAAGGCGAGCCGGGATGGCCACCTCCTTCGGAGAGGCCACCGCGGAAATCCAGTCCTCGTCGTCCAGCTCCAGCCCATCGGCAACCCAAGCCTCGCGGAGGCCAGTCAGTAAGCCCGAGCGGTCATTTATCAATTTCTTGTAAATGAGGGAGATCGTGCTGTCCGGAACGTGGCCATCTAGCACTCTATCCTCCAGGGGGGAGGACTCCGGGATGGAGGCCACGTCTGGGAAGACGGAACCCAGTGCGTGACGGATCTGCAGGTAGCGAAAGTATTCACTGCCCTGCAGCTGAAACTCCGCCTGCAGCATCTCGAATGTTTTGAATCCTCCCCTCGTCCAGAGATCTCCCACTGTACTGATGCCTATCATGTCCCACCTCTCGAAGCCCTTCGAGGTCCACAAAGAGCCCAGCCTCTCCGACGCATACAACGGTGACGCTCGGGTTAAACGGTCCTTCCATCCCATAGCTGCATTAGCCGCGTGCCATACTCGCACCATGACACGCGTGGGTCCCCTCAAGCGGGAATCGGGCACGCTAGTGTAGAGCGCTCGATTGTAGTCGCCACCGGGCAGGAGCATTTTGTCCATTTCAAATGCCGGGTTTAGGGCGGGCCCATAGAAACCGTGATTAATTGCAGCTAACTGGGAGGCCCAGTAATACCGCTTAATATCCGGGAGTGCAATCCCTCCGTCGTACCACGGGAGCGTCAATTTTGCCAGAGCTATACGCGGCCTCCCGTCCCAAAACAGACGGCGCTGCAAGCTTTCCACCTCACGGAAGTAGCGCGCCGGGACCAAGTCCATAGTGTTCTGGAGAGCGTACAGAAAGCGCGGCAATGACATCATCTTGAACAATGCCGCCCGGCCGAGCGGCGAGAGCGGCAAGCGCTGCCAGCGCGCGACATCCTCCTTCAAGCGCTGAAGGGGGGGAAGCAGATTTCGCTCGTAGCGGGCCACCGGGTCCAGCGTAATATAGACCCCCAGGTATCGAAATCCCTGCGAGGCAATCTGGATCGGACAACCCCGGGGGAGGACAGGAGCCTCCCCGGAAAGCACATAGACACAGGATTTAGCCCAGTTGATGACAAGGCCTGAATTACGGCCAAAGGAGCGCAAAACATCGACCAGGACAATCAGTGACTTGCGCGGGGAGGCTACGTACAAAAGGATATCGTCAGCGTATAGGGACACGCGGTCCTCATACTCGGGGGTCCAACGGAGACCACGGATAGAAGGGTGCCACCGCAGCCACTCCGCCAGGGGTTCCAAGGCCAGTGCAAAAAGGAGTGGCGACAGGGGACAACCCTGTCGCGTGCCCCGTCCCAGCACGAATGGGGCCGAGACTCGACCATTCGCCAGGATCATTCTTGCAATTGTTTTTTGGATTGAGTCGATAAGACTAATGGGACGATAGTTCCCCGGGCATGAGCGATCGCCTTTTTAAAAAATAGGTAGATTCTCGGCACCCTTCCAAGATTCCGGAATGGCAGCCCCCTTGACTATAGCATTAGCCAAGAAAGCAATATAAGGCACCCAAATGCCAGGGTCAGATTTAAAAAGGTCCGCAGGGACACAATCAATTCCTGGAGCCCTGCCACCAGGCACCTTAGAAAGAGCAGTCTTGACCTCTTCATCCTCAAATTTAAAGTTTGAAGAAATGGTCAAGTCCCTACTAAATGGAAGAATGGGGGCCTCAGCCTGATTAATGGGTGAAAACTGAGACTCATAGTGTGACACCCAAATGTCCGGGGGTACATTATTAGAGGGAGTCTGCATACTCGGGTGGTTGCCCCACTTCAAAATATGCCAGAACATTGTAAAGTTCCTATGTTTACTGGCCGCCAAAAGATCATTCCAGTGATCATTGTCCCAATGTTGCTTTGCTTGTATTTTGTCCTTATTATAGTCTTTCCTGGCAGATCTAATAGTTGCCTGATTTTTAGTATTAATGGCAATTTTCAGTTTACTATAAGACAACCGACAAGCTTTGGTGTACCAGGAGCTTGGTTTTAGGGTGAGAGATCCCTTGGCCTTGCAAGGTTTTGAAAAAAGGGGCTTGAGGCCTGAGAATAAGATTACATGAATGTTAGTAGTTTCACCAAAAACATCATCCAAGTCCCGAAGGGACTGCAGATCTTCCAACGCACGGAAAACTTTTTGGCTGATCTCAAAAACTGCAGCACTATCAAGGGCGACTTTTTCCCAACGCACTCTCCGCTGGTTATTAGCAAGGAGAACGTCAGCTGTCACTAACTCAGTTTGTGGGTTTCTGTGGTCTGGGCAGAACAGGAATGTCAAGACTAAGGGATTATGGTCACTCTATGCGCGGTCAGAAACCATCATATCGCATAGAGAGGACCAGAACTCCACTTTAATTAAAGCGTAGTCGATTCTACTACTACGACCACGGCCATCAGAGAAGGTCACCTTGCCATTTTTATCAGATGGGGTGCGTCCATTAGCAGCCCGAAAGCCACGTTCCATACAAAGACTCATCCACTGAACAGCGGACTCAGTCCACCTCTTAATGGGTGGGAGGTCAAGAGAGGGGATGTTCAAAATGGTATCCACTTCCAAAGTGAGTGATTCCCAAGCGGGGTGCATTGGCTCAAAACAACAATTTAGGTCACCCACTATCACCACGTTTATGCTTGAATCAACAGTATCCAAAAACCCATCCAGTTGTAAAAAGGTGTTTGAGCCACGCCCACCAGGAAGGCCCCTATTATATATATTTATAATCAAAATTTTGGGGTCATTATTGTGTTGCAAGGAGACGATCAGTAAATCGGGGCTATCAATGGTCAATTCGGTAAGGGTATACCTGAGGGTTTGCCTAACCCATGTGCAAAGTCCCCCCGAGGGACGGCCCCTTGGGCCACTAGAAGCCCCCTTAGAAAAGTTCACATACCCAGGAAAGTAAATAGGATCCACAGCCCACGTTTCCTGAAAAACAAGGATATCGTGGGTGGTTACCCAAACAGACCAGTCCTCCGTAGAGATTTTGCTCCGGAGACCGGCAATGTTCCATGAAGCCAGGGTAAGGGGGGGGGGAGCTGGAGATTTCAGGTGGCAACAATGAGGGTAGGGGCCGCGGGACTGCTTGGTAGGAAACACTAATATCAGGTGCCATACTATCAGTCTCTAAAACACAAGAAACAGTGGACGTGGTTGCTGGTTTAGCAATAAGCGACACACCCACACAGGGTGTCCGCTCAATTCTTTGTATGTTACCAGTTATGTGACTGAAGGGCGGAGAATTATCATGACACGCCAGGGCAGGTGGGTAAAGATCTAAATTGCTGGGGGGGGCTATAACGGGGTCACAAACAGGATCCGAAAGCAAAACACCCGGCCCCAAGGATGCCCTCCTAGGCCCACCCCAACAAACAAACCCAGGATAAGCAAAGTCGACTGAATCCTTGAGCACACTACCCTGGTTGTGACAATTTATGAATGGTCAATCAACCCCATCCAAGTTATTCAAAGGGGCAAAGGAGTTAAACAATGGAAGATGGAAATCTAAACCTGGGTGGCGGAAAGAGCCCCTATTGACCCTTTCCCAGCCAGGTACCACATCACCAGATATAACACGCTGGCCAAGAGGGTAAAAATGCGACAAATCCAGGGTGATTATTCCAGTGACATTCGTAGTATTAGGATGGGAACATATATGGGTCACCACCTTAGGATCTCGAAAATTGATAATCACACAATCACCCTCCACACTTTTAACCCCCTTACCCAACCAACACATCCTACGGACGGTGAGAATTTCGGCACAAAGTCTAGCCGGTAGTGGCCTATAACGATTTAACCAGTGAATTACTTTATTCTTCAACTCACTATGGGATTCCGTCTTGACCTGCAGAAGCCTGGGAACGCCCGCCATAATGACTGTATATGGATTCGACTCTGGGGGAAGATTTATACAGGGAAATTTAAGAAAACGGCTGTCGTCGTCAATGTTAAAATGACCAGTTGCAGAGTTGCTTGAGTTGGTAACAGCATTGCTGGCTGGCTCGACAGTCGTGGCGAGAGTAGGTGGAGTATGAGATACTTCCGCAACATGTACATTAGGAACAGATAAATTTGAGGATGCCCTAACCTGGGGGGTGGTGCCCCTAGAAACAACCCCTACAACAAGAGCAGTATCAGGGGTTAATGAAATCTTTGGGACAGATTGTGTTACCATAATCTTCTCCATTAGGGACGAATTAGACAACACCATACTCTCTAACTTCTCTAAAGAAGTAGAAAGACGATTAACTCTTTCGTAAAGGGGTAGGAAAAAAGATTTAAGTAGTTGCTCTAAAGGTTCAAGATGTCCAGGGGACAGGGGAGTATGGGATGGCGTGGGACACCCAACAGTAGTGAGGGTGCCGCAAGATAGATTGGGGGGAGGGGGAAGACAAGGATTTACAAATTTGGACAATTTGGACACTTTAACACGTTTACCCCTAGGATGCACTCCACCACATTTTCTTTTCCTATTAATGGACGGAAATTTGCCACCCGGAATCGTGGTGTCATCACCGGACAATCTTTTTTCCATCAGGATGATTTCCTGTTCAAGGACCCTGGTTGCTCTCGTAATAAAATTGTCCAGGGTCCCTGTAACACGACCCATAGTACTGTCCTGTGTGAACTTTCTACCAGACCTAAGAGATGACATTCTTAAAGAACAAGAACACACAAAACCAGGGGGCAGCCCGGGAAAAAATGCAGGGGGGAGAATCTAAAAACACTTGGTAAACAGTGGAGATATTACAGCAACTGGTGCGACTGGCTAACAATCCACAAGTAATAATATAAGAGTAATTCCCACTAGCACAACCGTTCGTGTGAGATAGGCAGTAACACCCCTATGGGTATAGACCCGTCCCGTCCACGGCCGTCCACGAACGGCCACAAATGGCCCGCTCTTTGCCCGGTCTTCGCCCCGTGCTACGTCCCGCGCGCGTACCGCTAGCGTGTTCGGGCGGGGTCTAACAAAAGAACAGAAGGACAAGAGGGGGCGGGGCCGGGAAGAGGAACCAGGTGAGTCCGATCAGCTGAGCGCTGAGCACCGTGGTCCTCGCAGTCCCGCAGCAGAGCGATACAACAGCCTTCCCCCTTCTGGCAGCAAAGCGTCCTGGCAGGTCCTTAGGCAGTGGGAGGCACACAGAAAGTGAAGACCAGCCGAGTTTTTATACGATCCAAGCCCTACGAGCGGCACCCGCGAAGTGGGGGCCGCGAGGCGTTGCGTGATTGGTAGAGGAGGAACGGGAAGAGGAACCAGGTGAGTCCGATCAGCTGAGCACTGAGCACCGTGGTCCTCGCAGTCCCGCAGCAGAGCGATACAACAGCCTTCCCCCTTCTGGCAGCAAAGCGTCCTGGCAGGTCCTTAGGCAGTGGGAGGCACACAGAAAGTGAAGACCAGCCGAGTTTTTATACGATCCAAGCCCTCTGAGCGGCTCCCGCGAAGCGGGGGCCGCGAGGCGTTGCGTGATTGGTGGAGGAGGAACGGGAAGAGGAACCAGGTGAGTCCGATCAGCTGAGCGCTGAGCACCGTGGTCGTCGCAGTCCCGCAGCAGAGCGATACAACAGCCTTCTCCCTTCTGGCAGCAAAGCGTCCTGTCAGGTCCTTAGGCAGTGGGAGGCACACAGAAAGTGAAGACCAGCCGAGTTTTTATACGATCCAAGCCCTACAAGCGGCACCCGCGAAGCGGGGGCTGAGAGGCATTGCGTGATTGGTGGAGGAGGAACGGGAAGAGGAACCAGGTGAGTCCGATCAGCTGAGCGCTGAGCACCGTGGTCCTCGCAGTCCCGCAGCAGAGCGATACAACAGCCTTCCCCCTTCTGGCAGCAAAGCGTCCTGGCAGGTCCTTAGGCAGTGGGAGGCACTTGTCTTTTTAAGAAAAAAATTCTGTGGATCCGCGTACCCAACGCGATAGGATGCGCGCATTTCGCCGTTTTTTTTTTTTTTAAAAGGGGGCCCCAGGGGGTCCTTCTGGGACCCCCTAAGCACCTCTAGAGGGTCAGAGTATTTCCACTCTGCCCCTTTTATATGTTTTACACACTTATTCCCCTTGCTTCTTCAGCCTCGCTTCTACCGAGGCAGAAAAAGGCCGCCAACAGTTCCTGGTTTCGAATGTAGAGAGACACTCGACAGCCAATTAGCATTCAGCGCGCGATCGGGAGGGTGAGCGCTCGGTTCGGGGAGCGTGCGCGTACGGTGCGTGTACGGTCCGCGGATCCTCCGCAGCCATAGATATTTATGTACTTTTAACTCTAATTTTCTCAGGAACTAATGAACGGATTCACACCATTTATGCAAAAGGCACGAGTCTGAACTGAGGACTACCTCTTTGCCAAATTTGGTGTCATTCGTTCAGCGGTTCGGGCTGTAGCTGCAACAACAGACCCTATGGGAAATTGCATGGGGAAAATGTGTTTTGGGACCCCCCTTTTTTCTCGGCCCCCGCTTGACGAATCACCACAAAACTTTCAGGGTCGGAGCGGAGCTGGCCAAAAGTTTGGAAAATTTCGTGAGGATTCGTCCATCGGCGCCAGACTTATTGGGAATAGAATGTTGCAGATATCCTATGGAAAATAGGTCCTAACTATAACTACCTACTGGCGACCGCCAGTAGGTAATATACACATACATATATATAAATGCATATGCATATATATATATATATATATATATGTATGTGCATATGTGTGCGTGAAGAGAGAGGTACAGAGAGGTGTAGAGGTAGAGGTGTAGAGGTGTAGAGGTAGAGAGGTAGAGGTAGAGAGGTAGAGAGGTAGAGGTGTAGAGATGTAGAGGTGTAGAGAGGTAGAGAGTAGTAGAGAGAGAGGTAGTGAGAGGTAGAGAGTAGAGAGTGAGTAGTAGAGAGTAGTAGAGAGTAGAAGAGAGAGTAGCAGAGAGTGAGTAGTAGAGAGTAGTAGAGTGAGTAGTAGAGAGTGAGTAGTAGAGAGTGAGTAGTAGAGAGTGAGTAACAGAGAGTGAGTAGCAGAGAGTGAGTAGCAGAGAGAGAGAGTAGTAGAGAGTGAGTAGTAGAGAGTGAGTAGCAGAGAGAGAGAGTAGTAGAGAGTAGTAGAGAGTGAGTAGTAGAGAGTAGTAGAGAGAGAGTAGTAGAGAGTAGTAGAGAGTGAGTAGTAGTGAGTAGTAGAGAGTGAGTAGTAAAGAGTAGTAGAGAGTGAGTAGTGGAGAGTTGTAGAGAGTGAGTTGTAGAGAGTGAGTAGTAGAGAGTGAGTAGTAGAGAGTAGTAGAGAGTGAGTAGTAGAGAGTGAGTAGTAGAGAGTGAGTAGTAGAGAGTGAGTAGAGAGTGAGTAGCAGAGAGTAGTGGAGTAGTAGAGTGAGTAGTAGAGAGCAGTAGAGAGTGAGCAGTAGAGTGAGTAGTAGAGAGTAGTAGAGAGCGAATAGTAGAGAGCAAGAAGTAGAGAGTGTGTAGTAGAGAGTGAGTAGTAGAGAATAGTAGAGAATGAGTAGTAGAGAGAGTAGTAGAGAGTGAGAAGTAGAGATAGTAGTAGAGAGTAGTAGAGAGTGAGTAGTAGAGTAAGTAGTAGAGAGTAGTTGAGAGCGAGTAGTAGAGAGTGAGTAGTAGAGTGAATAGTAGAGAGTAGTTGAGAGCGAGTAGCAGAGAGTGGGTAGTGGAGAGTGAGTAGTAGAGAGTGAGTAGTAGAGAGTGAGTAGTAGAGAGTGAGTAGTAGAGTAGTAGAGAGTAGTCAGTCTGTGTCAGTCAGTGTCAGTCAGTCAGTCAGTGTCAGCCAGTCAGTTTGTGTCAGTCAGTGTCAGTCAGTCAGTGTCAGTGTCAGACCTGGTTCTCTGGCTCTAAAGCAGCTCTGCTGGCCTGGTTCTCTGGCTCTAAAGCAGCTCTGCTGACCTGGTTCTCTCCCTCTAAAGCAGCTCTGCTGACCTGGTATCTCGGGCTCTAGAGCAGCTCTGCTGACCTGGTTCTCTGGCTCTACAACAGCTCTGCTGACCTGGTTCTCTGGCTCTAAAACAGCTCTGCTGACCCAGTTCTATGGCTCTAAAGCAGTTCTGCTGATCTGGTTTTCTGGCTCTAGAGCAGCTCTGCTGACCTGGTTCTCTGGCTCTAAAGCAGTTCTGCTGACCTGGTTCTCTTCCTCTAAAGCAGCTCTGCTGACCTGGGTTCTCTGGCTTTACAGCAGCTCTGCTGAACTGGTTCTCGGCCTCTAGAGCAGCTCTGCTGACCTGGGTCGCTGGCTCTAGAGCAGCTCTGCTGACCTGGGTCACTGGTTCTAGAGCAGCTCTGCTGACCTGCTTCTTAGGCTCTAGAGCAGCTCTGCTGACCTGGTTCGCTGGCTCTACAACGGCTCTGCTGACCTGGTTCTCTGCGCTCACGATGCACGCACCCGACTTCGCAAAAATATATTTAAAAATAATATATGTTTATTATAAGTACAAATATATTATTTTTATGAATATCTTAGATAATCTCTTGCCCTAATATGTATATTAAAGACGCTCCAGCATGTATATGAGGTCACGCGGGACCCGCCACCTCGCAAGCATCTCGTACCGTAATGCGCTTGTGTCGCGAATGCGCGGGAGCAGGAGTCGCGGATTCGTCGCATACCAATCGCGCACATCACGTAATATTAAATGTATATGATGTAACTGAAAAACACGCAGCCGTCGTACACCGTACGCGGATCCTTCACAACTTTTCTAAAATGGCGGCTGGAATCCGCACACCCACCGTGATGTGTACGCTTTGAGTGCGCGACTCCATAAAAAATTTGGTAAAAATATTTTTTTTAAAGAAAATAATATAAATATATTAAAATAAAAAATGAAAACAAAGAAATGAATAATATTTCAGTTTGAATGTTTTAAAAATGTTTTTGTTTTTCAATTTTCAGAAAAATATATGTTATTTAATGAATAAAATATTTATAAATAAACAGTTAAAAAACTATAGAAAATCAGTACAAAAAAATAGGTATAACTACTATCACACTTAAAAATTAGCATTTAAAAACCTTTGAAATTCACTGAAAAAAAACATAGGTTTCAGAGACGTTATAGTTAGAAATTAGCATTTAAAAAAGCTTTTAAATTCACTCAAAAAACCATAGGTTGCAGAGACGTTATAGTTAGAAATTAGCATTTAAAAAACCTTAGAAATTCACAGAAAAAAACATAGGTTTCAGAGGTGTTATAGTTAGCTGGCCATTTCACTCGTACAAAACCATAGAAATTCCTCCGTTATAGTTAGTTCTGCTAACTATAACTCGCGCGCCCGCAATGCAGTGCTGATGATGTCACATATTGCATCATTCATGACATGGTCAGTGACATCACTGATGACATCACTGATGACATCTCAAATGACATCACTGATGACATCACTGATGACATTATCCACGTGACAATCTGATACACCTCATCTTACACTAGGATAACCTTTCATCAATCACTGTAAAATACAGAGTACCATATTTGAAACCATTGACACACCAATACCAGTCACTACATACCCACTCACTGATTCCTAAGTCCACACATACAACTCCCCATTCAACAACAGAATCATTTATACATGCAGTCACTAATTAATAGAACACTATCAAATGCACTTATACACATATATAGACATTGACACATCAGCTGTCATCTTAGTCGGTTATGCAGTCATCCTACTCACTCATGAAA
Organism: Triturus cristatus; assembly: GCF_964204655.1. Classification (NCBI taxonomy): domain Eukaryota; kingdom Metazoa; phylum Chordata; class Amphibia; order Caudata; family Salamandridae; genus Triturus; species Triturus cristatus. The sequence continues at coordinate 576,037,998 of NC_140592.1, read as the reverse complement.
AAAATTAATCACACTTACATTTACTCATTTACACAATTATCCAACAACACCTCATTTATTCAAACACATAGTAACTCATAGTTAATATGTTAAAAAATCACCATTACAATTATACACTCATTCATATAGTTACTCTCACAATCACTGAATCTTAAACATACTTATTTATATACACCAACTCTCACATACAATGCCTTTTATTTTTTTACTTTGTTGAAGCTGTACAACTAAAACATATATTAGCTCACCAACACACACATAAATACACTCAGTCACCCAAACAACTGTTTCCACATGCACTCTTAAACCTATACACCTAGTCAATCAATCATTCACACATCTATGCATAGCTACACACACCCCATCCAACCACACACAAATTCAGTGTCCCATACAAATACTCACCCAACTAATCAATAACTAATATACACACTCATGTACTTAGTGACTAACTGATGCAGCATGTTATACAACAACAGAGACAGTGATGCACACATTCACATAGTTTAGTTACTAATCCATGTAATAAGTGAGACACTTTTAATTACTCACTTAAACAGACAGTCAGACAGCTACTAAATCCTCCATCCAGACAGTTATATATCCACTCAATCTTCAATACAGATTGGTATATATATAATACATATTTAAATGTCAAACTAAACCACATTCACTGGATGATGTAATCAGTGATGTCATCAGTGATGTCATTTGAAATGTCATCAGTGATGTCATCAGTGATGTCACTGACCATGTCATGAATGATGCAATATGTGACATCTTCAGCAGTGCATTGCGGGCGCGCGAGTTATAGTTAGCAGAACTGACTATAACAGAGGAATTTCTATGGTTTTGTACAAGTGAAATGGCCAGCTAACTATAACAAACCTGAAACCTATGTTTTTTTTGTGATTATATATATATATATTAAATATCCGATTATTGCTCTCCAGAAAAAATCACGCAGCACACCAAAGGATTCTTTTCAAACGGGTCTCCTTTATTAGAACGAGCCACTTTGTCAACGCGTTTCGATAGCTTCACGCTACCTTGCTCACGACATTGCTTTTTCGTTTGTAATTGGTTTAAAAAACATTTAAACAGCAACAAGGGACTACTTGAAATGGCATATACATTCACCTTTGTTTCATTTATATTCAAATGCGGCGCCATTTTGGAGTGGCTTCATTATTGTGTTTTGTTTTATGCTAGTGCTAAAAAACAATCATTTAATATACAAGTAAAACGTTTTAGTTTTATATTTTCTCAAGCTCTCCCTTGAAAGTAATTATATCTCAATTACTTCTAAAATAAAGTGCAAGTGCATTATTTACAAAAAATCAAGGGCTAGTTGAAAACCAAAAACTACTTCTCAAAATTAGGCGAAGTTCATGTTACATTTCTATAACAGTCTATGTTTTTAATCACATAACCGTTCTTTCTATGTTTCTTTTAGTTTCAAAGTGCAAGTGCTTTTGTAACTTAACATTCAATAATCCTTACAAAGTGCAAGTGCTTATGCAAACAATTTCTGAATTTAAACAGTACTACCAACAGCCTTCGTTTTAATCACATGACCGTTTATATTTACTTTAGTAATAAAGTGCAAGTGCTACTGTAAACCAACATTCAGTAATCGTTACAAAGTGCAAGTGCTTATGTAAACAATTTCTGAATCCAAACAGTACTCAAACAGTCTTCGTTCTAATCACGTGACTGTTTATATTTCTTTTGGTCAAAAAGTGCCAGTGCTCATGTAAACCAACATCCATTAATCTTTACAAAGCACTAGTACTTTTGTAAACAATTTTTAAATTCATAAAATATTTGACACTCACGCCTTACATATCTTTTTTTTAAAAAGGGGAGTTTTTTGTTTAAATTTTTTTTTAAAATCTTTAAACTTGTTCCACTCCTTTTCCACAGTCCCAGTTGACGGCACTTTCTTCAATGGGCAATGACTGACTTCTAACTTCACTAGATGTCAATACATTATTCATTTATCATTCTTCATTTGTCATTTTCCATTTTTCTTTCTCAGAGGCAAGTAAACAGATCCTCATCCACATTAAGTCCATAGGGCTCTTTGCAATCAAATTCCAGTATATAGTAGGTTTCTAATTTTCTAAGTTCTTTCTCCCTGTCTCCTCCTCGTTTCTTTTTAGGGATTTCTGCTATACAACTGTACTTCAGCCCTTCAGGATTACTCTGATGGTATCTCTCAAAGTGTCTAGCAATAGGATACGTTCTATCCTTATTCACTTTTGCTCTTCTATGCTGAAGGACTCGTTTGAAAACTGGTAGAGTGGTGCTCCCTATATAAATCTTCTTACAGGGGCACTGTAGTTGATACACTACAAAGCTTGATCGACAAGTTAAATGTCCTTTGATTTTTATAATTTTATCAAAGCTAGTTTTAAATTGCGTGCAATTCACTCCGTGTTGACACGCCTTACATTTAAAGCATTTAAAGAATCCCACTTTACTTAACCAGCTTATTTGCCCTTGTTTCTTTTGTTCTGTGAATTCACTGCTGACTATTCTGTCCCTCAATGACTTGGACTTGCGAAATGTAATATCTGGATGTTTCTTCATCATAGGGCCTAGTACGGAGTCACATTTAATCAAATGCCAATGTTTATTCAGGATTTTCCGCACTTCTACATGCCTTGTACTAAAAGTGGTTATAAACCTACAATTATTTGTGCCATCTTTACTGTTCATTCTCCTGCTTGTTTTTGTGGCTTCAAATAATGCGTTTCTCCTATTTATTTTTCTAGCTTTCAGAGCGGCCTTCTTAATCACACTCGATAAGTACCCTCTTTGTACAAATCTTTCAGTCATCTCCCCTTCAATGATCAGATATTCTTCCTCATTACTGCATGCTCGGCGAGCTTGGTAAAACTCACCAAAAGGAATACTTCTAATAAGTGGGGCTGGATGGGCACTATCTGCGTGTAGGATTGTATTTCCTGCGGTAGTCTTCCGGAAAATTGTTGTCTCTAATTTACCTTTGTTCACTTTTACCCTAATATCCAGAAAGTCTATACATGTTTTGCTGTAATTTCCGGTGAATGCTAGGTTCAACCTGTTATCATTTATATCGTTCATAAATTGCTCGACTTCAATCTCCGTGCCCTGCCACAGCACGAAGATGTCGTCTATGAACCGTAACCATAGCAAAACATGTTCCAGCCAATGTTCCAAATTTGGCCCTTTGAGTACCTGCTCCTCCCACCAGCCTAGATGTAAATTAGCATAACTGGGGGCGAAGCAGGTACCCATTGCAGTCCCCCTCTCCTGTTGGAACAGCTCTTCACCAAATAAAAACATATTCTTAGTAAGACACCATTGCATCATTTCCAAAAGCATGCAGTTATGCCTCGCAAATCTCAAAGGTCTCTGATTCAGATAAAATTCCGTAGCTCTAAGACCATCCTCATGTCTTATGCTGGTGTAAAGGGTTGTTATATCTAGTGTCAGTAATAGCATATTATTCTCCTCCCAATTCACATCATACATATATTTCAAAAAATCTGTTGAATCCTTAATATATGAGGCTAGGGTCTTGACAATAGGATTTAAAAAATAATCTACATATTTGGATGTATTTTCGAATAAACTACCACACGAGGAAATAATAGGTCTCCCTGGTGGTGTGGTGGCATTTTTGTGGACTTTGGGAAGCATATAAAATACAGGTAAAACAGGATTGTGTTGTTTTAAGAATGTAAATTCATCCCAATTGATTAATTCTTCCTGTTTCCACACATCTAACCTTTCATGATATTGTTCTTTGACCAAAATAAAATCTTTCATTTCCATTCTCTTATAGCATTCCATATTATTTAATTGGTTAAAGGCTTCTTTGTTATACAGATCTCGTCCCCACAAAACAACATTACCGCCTTTGTCAGACGGTTTGACTATGACACCACCATCCTTGTGTATTCTCTCCACTGTTCTTTGAATTTCCCCTTTACGGGAAGCTATTCCTTTCCTTTTTTTATTATTCCTGTTTTCCGCCAATTTACTATACAGATTTTTAAGGTCTCTAGTAACATATATATATATATTTTCACTAAAAAAACAAAGGTTACAGGGAAATTATAGTTAGGGTAGGATTTTACTCATACAATACCAGAGAAATTCAGCCATTTTGCACTGCTTATGACCTCACTTATAACATCACTCATGACATGGTCAGTGACGTCACTGATGACATCACTCATGACATCTTAAATTACTTATCTCAGGAAACTATAACGGCTGAATTTTACTGGTTTTGTATGAGGAAAATCTGACCCTAACTTAGTATTTTATTCTGTGGCCTCATTTTTACTTCTTTCATGGAAGACTAGACAATCATTTAATCTTACTTAATGAACTATGCTTTCCTACCTTGATTGTAAACTGTTGTTTTTTAACGTCTGTATTATGAAAATTACACTTTTATAAGCCGATTTTATAATGTGTACTTTTGTACTTTTATGATCTTAAATTTTAAGCATCGAATAAGGTGATTTGACTGAATGACCCCAACTGTACCTGTAAACCTGTTTTTTTAAGTGAATTTCTAAGGTTTTTTACATTTTTTTGCTAACTATAACGTCCCTGTAACCTTTGTTTTTTTAAGTGAAAATATATATATATATATTCACTGAAAAAACCATAGGTTTCACACATGTTATAGTTAGCGGAAATTTTACTGATAAAAAACCAATGAAATTCCCCCGTTATAGTTAGTGCAGGCAACTATAACTCACGCGACCGCAATCCTCTGCTGATGCTAATACTGTATTTAGACACTTATTTGCCCATGTCTTCTTCCATACATTTTTAGCTATACATATATTACAAATATTTTTTTTTCATAAAGACACATATGTCATCAGCAGAAGATTGCGGTCGCGTGATTTATAGTTGCCTGCACTAACTATAACGGGGGAATTTCATTGGTTTTTTATCAGTAAAATTTCCGCTAACTATAACATGTGTGAAACCTATGGTTTTTTCAGTGAATTTGCAAGGTTTTTTAAATGCTAATTCCTAACTATAACGTGTGTGAAACCTATGGTTTTTTCAGTGAATTTGTACGGTTTTTTAAATGCTAAGTTACTTTACGCCATTCGTGGCGTGCGCGCCCACTTAACGCAGTTCGTTCCGTGCGCGCACGGTGCGCTTCGCACACCGTGCGCGCACAGTGAGCACGCGGTGCGCTTCGCGCACCGCGCGCCCACTTTACGCAGTTAGTGCCGTGCACGCACGGTGGGCACACGGTGCGCTACGCGCACCGCGTGCCCACGTTACGCTAGATGGGCCATGTACGCACGATGCGCTTCGCGTACCGTGCGCACATGGAGGACATATGATGCACTTCGTTTTGAAAGGTAATATTTTAATTTTTCGTATATGTTATAAGCCATGCACAAATGGTGCCCTTCGGGCACCATTTGCACACGGGGTGGAGAGAGTGTGGATAATTTTTTTTTTATTATTTTTTTTTAAAATATTTTAGTTTAACTCATCTTTAATAAGCCATGCACAATTGGTGCCCTTCGTGCACCGATTGCACACGGGGTGGGGAGAGTGTGGATAATTTTTTTTTTTATAATTTTGTACCGTACGCGTACGGTAAGCGTAATCGGCGAAATTAGCGAAAAAATAAAAATTCCGTTTTTGGCCTTGGGGGATCTTTGGGGACTCCCTCAACATTGCTATGTGTGTGGGAGCTGTCTAAACAGCCCCTTTACATGTTTTTGTGCTTTAGATTTTAAACATCACTCTCAGTGCGAGAGAGAAAATGGCGGCCGCCGCTTCCTGGTTTCGGCCGATTCGAATGTTTACTAAGATCTAAGAGCCAATCAAAATCGCGCTCGCGCACGCCACCGTACGCGTACGGTAAGCGTACCGTAAGCGCACCGTAAGCTGGCTCAGATATATATATTGATTTAAAGGCTATTTTCTCAGAATTTACTGAACAGATTTACACCAAACCTACAAAAGGCACTTCCTTGACCTGAGGACTACCTCTCTGCCAAATTTCTAGTAATTCTGTTCAGCCGTTCGGGCTGTAGCCCTGTCTAAAGGTCCTATGGAAAAATGCATGGGAAAAACGCGTTTTGGGACCCCCCTTTTATCTCAGCCCCCGCTTGACGAATCCCCCCGAGACTTTCAGGGAAGGAGCGGAGCGTAGCGCCCCACCTATTTTGAAAAATTCGCGAGGATTCGTCGACCGGCGCCAAAGTTATTCAAAATAGAATGTTGCGGATTTCTGATGGAAACGTGGTCCTAACTATAACTACCTACTGGCGACCGCCAGTAGGTAATATATATATATATATATATATATATATATATATATATATATATATATATATATATATATATATTATCTACTGGCGGTCGCCAGTAGATAGTTATAGTTAGGACCGTGTTTCCATAGGAAATCCGCAACATTCTATTTGGAATAACTTTGGCGCCGGTTGACGAATCCTGTTCAGTAGTTCCTGAGAAAATCAAAAGTAAAATCATATATATATGTGGGCGGAGCCTAACCACACATCTCATCCTGAGATCTGATTGGCTGTCAGCACTTCATCCAAGAAGTGTTGCCAGCCATCTTGGGACCAATATACACGATAGCACCTCATTAAAAAGCATTGCAGTTAATAGAAGGTTTTAAGACTTTAGTTACGTTATAAATCATTTGTTGATGGTACCATACTCATTTTAGGAATTGTGGTATGTTCTAAGGTGATTTCACCATGTGAAAAAGCCTTCTGCTAGGATATCATGATTGAGAGAAAAATATTTTCTCATGCTTTTCCCACAGAGGTTTGGAAGGTGATCTATAAGCTAAACTGAGAGCTTATTTTCTGTAAATTCACATTATCTTTCTCAGTCATGTGAGAATGAAGTCTGACATTCTCAGTAAAACATGAACATCCAACAAGGGCAGAGACTGTCAGTTGATTCCTTTGTGTTCTACTGCAGCTTCCCAGAGTGTTCCAAAGAACAACTAGAGCGCTAACAGTCCTACTTATGATAAACGTATGGCACACCTGAAGCCATCTTGCTTGGATTAAAGTGGTAACTCTTAAAACATTTAATTTAAAAAGGAACAAAATGAGGGGGTTCATTTTTCCATAAAAAGTATGATTAGTGCTGCAGAAAGAAAAATTAGGGCACATTTTGAGTGACTTCTCAAATCCTCTTCTATTTCATTAAAAAATTCTGACATGCAGACTGAAACATGCACTTTCAATACCAGCAGCAGTTTTCCCTGGTGAGCAGTAGCTTTACTACAGTGATCTAATGAGCAACTAGAGTGCTAACATTCTGAATTTATGGCAAATGTGTGACACATCTGAATGCCTTCTTGATGGAATCAAAGTAAAAAACTGAAAGTATTTCCTACTGAGGAGACTGCAGTAAATGAGGAAAGTAGGAAACTTCATAACAAATAAGTCTCCCAAGATGGCCACCAGAGACAAAAGAGCCCAAATGTAGGCCAAATATCACCCAGATGTAGCCCAAGTATAGCCCAATGACAGAAAGTCCCAGAGTGTTCTTAAAAACAACTAGAGCGCTTACTGTCTTCATTATGACAAAAGTATGGCACACCTGAAGCCATCTTGATTGGAATAAACTGGTAACACTTAAAACATTTAATTTAAAAAGGAACACAATGAGGGGGTTCATTTTGCCATAGAAATTATGATTAATGCTGAAGAAAGAAAATGAGGGCACATTTTGAGTGACTTCTCAAATCCTCTTCCATTTCAGTAAAAAATTCTGACATGCAGACTGAAACATGCACTTTTAATACCAGGAGCAGACTTCCATGGTGAACAGTAGTTTTACTACAGTGATCTAATGAGCAACTAGAGTGCTAACTTTCAGAATTTATGGCAAATGTGTGACATATCCGAATACCTTCATGATGGAATCAAAGTAAAAAACTGAAAGCATTTCCTACTGAGGAGACTGCAGTACATGAGGAAATTAGGAAACTTCATAACAAATAAATCTCCCTAGATGGCCACCGGAGACAAAAGAGCCCAAATGTAGCCCAAAATCACCAAGATGTAGCCCAAATATAGCCCAATGACAGAAGTGTGCAAAACACTTATTATTTTGTGTTTTTGCAGTGTTATATAGTGCAGACTTGTCAGCTATTGGAGTGCTTTACATGAGCATTGGTTACATCAGAGAGGTGTAAAAAGGGGCTTGGCCTCAGAACACCTGTCTGCAGCGCAGCTCCCTGGCGCATACTGGAGATGCCTGTTGGGCTAGTTGGCCCTCAGGGATCCTCAGTATTGAAGAGGAATTAATTCCCCAACTTACAACTCGCCAGGGGGCGCATTTGCAGAGTGCTGCAAGGAGGGGGCGTGGCCTCCGGCACGATGCCAGTCTTTTATTTATTTAATTTTTTAAGAAGGGGGGCTGTGTGGTTCCCCTTCTTATTCTAATTTATTGGCCCTGATGACCCCATCCCCCAGGGCCTGTCTCCTAATTATATTTTTTTGACCCCAATCCCCTGGGCCGGCCACTGTTTTTTATTATTTTTAAAAAATATATATTTATAGACACACCTAGGACATGCTGGACAAACCGTACGTACCTATCACCATGACGATTTGCGTGATATTCATTAAAAGGCGACTATGCATACAATGAATCCACGTGGAATGTATTTACACCACTAGTGAAGCTCTGACATGTCTGATGCCTTACCGTGCCTAATCCCGGTAGACACCCTTGTCGTTTATTTATACATACATGGGTAGCTATTGACGGGCACATTTAATACACATGCACACCAAGCCATTCAAAGGGGATTCGACAAAAATTCGACCAAAACTATGCAAGAAACCCCCCTCACGGTTAATAAAACACACATCCACTGCCGGATGTGTAATACTTTTTATTTTACTCTCTGGAAAGGGGACGAACATCACTTGAGAGTCACAGCGCGCTCCTGGCAGAGCCCAATGCTGTGTTACACCCACCATTGCCTGTCGAGTGCCACACACCTCTGTGTTGTATTCCACCAGCTAGTGCATATGCTATGACACTCTCTAGCCCATGTGCACTGTAACACCACCCCGTGAATATGTCATGCCACACTTGTCTTGGCACGGGTTATATTGCCCCATCTAACGTGCCTTCCTCGATGCCTACGTTATAACGCACAGTGCTATGCCATACATATTACAATCTGGGATCCATATCTTTGTCACAGTGCATATGCAACGTTACACTCCCCAGCACATATTTAATATTACAACTTTAGAGACTAGTTAGGTTACACAACACTGCCCTGTGCATATTACACTCCAAGGCGCATATCGCATAGCACGCGCTAGTGCCTGTGCTATCTCACGCTCTCCAATGAATCTGTCATTACGCACAATGTATTGCATATTATATTTAGGGCTCCCGGTTTTCCGTATTTACGGATTTATACATATAAATACAGACGGAAATCGATATTTCCTTTGTCTGTATTTATATTTATAAACGGTAAAATACGAGTAAATGTTGCCGCGCTAGTCTCCCGCCTCCCGATTCCTGCAAGCAAAAACCCGATGCCTCTGGGTTTCAGCTGACAGGGCAGTATTGTGTAATGTGCTAATTCTTCCAGCAATTGTCGGAGTGGCGATACAGGGGCTCTAGAAGGGGTGAACAACCAACAAAGCCCCATTAACAACCGAATGGTCTTCTAAACACCTGTGAAGTACTGGGGGGGGGCGGCGTCTGTGTGTGTGCCCGGAAGCTGAAAGAGAAAAGAGAGGTAGGAGAAGGGGATGAGAGAAGAGGAGACGGAGTGCGAAGAAGGACAATCGGAGAAATAAAAGAAGGTGAGAAAGGGAAGCGAAGAAGCAGGAATAAGAAAATATAGGGGGGAGTAAGGAAGAGAGACAGGGTGGAAAGGAGACAAGGCTGGTGGGATGGGAGAGAGAAGGGATGGCAGAAAGCAGGGGTGGATGGGAAAAGGAAAGTGAATGAAGAGGAAAAAATAAAGACCAGAGAACAGAGAGATGGTGAGAGCGTGGGAGGGCGAGGGCAGTGAAAGAAAGCGAGAGGGGAAGAGAGAGAGAAACTAGGAAGAAAGATGATGGTAAAATTGAGCTGGAGGGAGAGGGGGCGGGAAAGACTGGACAGAAGCGAAGCGAGAGAAGACGAGACGGGGAGGGAGATGAGCGAAGAGAAAAGAGAGGTGATAAAAGTGTGAAGCAGAGAGAGGAAAGTGCCCCCCCACCTTGCAGGCTCCCTCGGCCCCCAGCGAGGAGGCTCGCTGTGAGTGAATAACAAGTGTCTCCCACTGGAGGGAAACAAGGAAGCGGTTTACAGGGTCCCATGGCAACAGCTTCGGTTTCACTGAGAGACAGGACTGTCACAATGTGGACAGGAGAGACCCCCCTCCGCCCCGCCCACCCCTTTCTGGGGGCCCAGACACCCCTCAAAGGGGTAAAATGGCTAATTTCACTCACAGTGACTGATGACAACGCCCCCACCTCCACCCACCGGAGACAGAGCACCCCATAACTCCTGGAGAACCCCCCCCCCCAGTTCTCTACTATGGGCGACAGGATGACGTGGAGGTCACGGGGTCATCCTCGCTCCCGTAATGCCCCAGGACATTAGTTCTTCTCCGCGGAATCGGGTTTTCAGAGCTACATGTTTAAAACCGGTAGTTAAATAACTGCAGCCGTATGGCTGAGGTCTGAGATTTTTACAGCAGGTACAACCGAGGGTGTGTGTGAAGCTGCGCATTCATTCGGTGAAACGTAGCAAACATTTGCATGAAATGAAGGTTTTTGAACAAAATATTGGCATCTAGTGTGACATTTTCAAATTAGCACATAAAAGGTTTCACAGGCTGCCAACAGGAGGCCGCTTCCAACAAGAAAGGTCTGCGGGCGAGCCATCTTCTGCACAAGGGGCCCCCTGTGTCCAAATGCCATCATTCACAAATTACATATAATGAAATATTCAGAAATCATGTGAATGTTGCTGGTGTGATTACAATTTCGCCCAGGCCTACTAGATTAGTTCTTGCACCTTCCTGGTGACTCAATCCTGGCTGACGAAGAACTGACCACATCTCACCTGCGCTGATGTCACTCCGTTGCCTGCCAGTGCTCAATGGTTGGAACTGAAGACAACGTGCCTGATCTGTAACGCATGGCAAGTCGCAAATTAGACAGAACATGTCTCGGAGTTGTGAATTTGGCTTCTGTGCAAGTTCATAGTAAATGTTTCCTGTCTGCCGGCTTCGGAGTGAGGGGTTTATTACATGGTTTTGTTGAGGCCTCTGGGGCGGGTTTCAGAGGGGTGAAGCTCTAACAGAATCTTTTGGTCATTCCAGTACCATCAGCAAATATTGAACGGGTTTTCAGTGGTCTTCACTTCATTAACAAACCAGAAAGAGCCTCAATGCCCTCAAAGTCTCTTGAAATGCACATGTGCTTGTACTACAATGGCAAAGTTTTCAGCTGAATGTATTGTGTTGCCCAATAACAACCGGGCGCAGGTGTGCCTTGTCAATGTAAATAAATGTGGAAAAATACTAGCTGTAGCGTCGCCTTTTGCTTGTGGCAAAAATAAATATGGATAAATACAGAAAAAATGGCCAAAAAATAAATATGGATAAATACAGAAGGAAATGGCAAAAAAATAAATACCATAAAACCGGGAGCCCTAATTATATTTCACGCCCGGTTCATCTTATATCACACTTTTTGGTGCATAGTTTATACCATACACTATATCTAGTTTTCATTTTCAATCGTGCTCTCAGGACTATGTTCTATATAACACTGCGTTCACCTACCCTTTTCACAGGCATTACATTTTGCGATAGGGGGTGGAGGGTCAGGGGGTGTTTCTGCCAAGTGAGCCCGGAGTCACAGTCACAAACGTCCTCTTCTTCCTGAATAAAAGTGAGATTATGCTGCATACTTATTCATATTTTAAGTAGTTCGCACAGACACACGTTTTAAAAACAATAAAGTTCCTAATACCCGCCTTCTCTGAACAGTTAGCTTGCTGCCCCATCCACCTCCTCCCTATCCTCTGTTGTCTGAGTCCGTAGACTAGCCTCCTATTTCCTGCCATGCATGGTCTGATGTGCTGCCACTGCCCTCCATTTAGCATGATGTACCAGTCCACTCCTCCTGCCCTCCATTGCCCAATTCTATGCCCCATTATTGACCTTCTGCTTAGCCTCTGTGCTTAGCTTGCTGCCCCTATTCTCCTTCCCCCTGCCCTCTGATGTCTTTGTGCATGTCCCTGCTCCATCCTTTTTGCCCACCATGTTCCATGGACCTGCCACTCCTATCTACTCTGAGTGTTCTGTTGAGCTGCCACTCTCCTCCCACCTGCCTAGCATTGTCAGATGACTGTAACCTGTCCCTGCCACATCCACCCTGCCTGTCCACATGCCATGCCCCTATCCCCTTCCTCCTGTCCTCCATGGTCCATTTTACTGCCACACCCTTCTGCCCTCCCTGGTCTGTTGTGCTGCAACTGCTCCTCCTGCCTGCCCTGCATGATCTGTTGTGAGGCCCCCTCCCCTGAACTCTCTTATCTGTGCCCAGGTCTTGACCCTCCCTTCTATCCTCGATGGTCCTTTGTGCATGCCCCTGCACCCTCCTTCTTGCCCATCATAGCCATTGTGCTGCCACTAACCCTCCCGCTTGTCATGCATGGTCTTCTGTGCTGCCAGGGCCCCTCCCACCTTCCATGTGTGGTCAGCTAGCTGCCCCGACCCCCTCCTACCTTCCCTCCATGGTCTGTGTGTATGCCATCATAGTCTCACTGTTGCTCTCCATGGTGTGTCTTGTTTCTAGTGCCCATCCTGCCTGACCTCCATGGTCATCTTGCTGCTCCTGCCCAGCCTCCTTGCCCCCAGCCCTCTGTTTCTATGTGCAGACCCCTATTCCCTCCCTCCTGGCTTGTCTGTTCCATTGTAAGGCCCCTGATCCGTCCCTCCTGCCCTTTATGGTCTGTTATGCTGCAGCTTTCTCTCCTGTCTGTCCATTATGGTCAGCTAGCTACCATTGCCTCTTTCCCCTCTGTTCTCTGTTGTCCATGTGCATGGTCCTGTCCCCTCCCTATTGTTTTCTATGGATTGTTGTGCTGCACTCCCATCCGGCATGCCCTGTGTGGTGTATTGTGCTGCTGCAAACCCTGATGTCTGCCCTGTAGGGTCAGTTTGGTGCACCTCTCCATGTCCCTCCTGTCCTCTGTTATCCGAGTCCATGTCTCTACCCCAATTCCTCCTGCCTACCATGATCCAATGTACCATACTTGCGAACATTTTGAACTTGGTAAGAGGGAGATTTTGAAAAAAACTGGGGTATTGATTTTCCCCTTTGAGTTACATTGAAAAAGAGGAGATTGTAGACAGGAGACAGATCAAATAAAGCCCATTTGACCTTAAAAACATTGGACGTTTCCAGGCTGAATCGGGTCTGTTGGCATGTATGGTGGTACTACCACTGCCTCTTGCTCCTGCCCACAATGGTCTATTATATTGCCACAGCCTCTCTTGCCAGTCCTGTATTGTTGGTTTGTTGCCCCTGCCCCCTTTCCACTGCCCTCCATAGTCTGTTGTGCTGCCACTGCCCTTCCTGCCTGCCCAGTGTGGTCAAATTGTTTCCTCTGCACTCTCCTACCTGCCTTCAATTTTCAGAGTCCGTGCCCCTGGCCTCTGCCTCTCAACAGCATCCCAATGAACAACTAGATTGCTAACATTCTATATTTATTACAAAAGTGTGGAACGTCTGACGTCATATTGATGTGATCAAAACTGTAATACCTAGAGCATTTCCTTTAGAAATTACATATATGAGAGGGTCTTATTTGCATCAAAATTATGGTTAGTGCTCTAAAAAAATAAAATGAGGACATATTTTCTGAGTTTTCAAATAGCGACAAAGAACTTTTAAATTATTTGTAATCTTTATGTTTTTTTATCCAGTTGACCACTTGATTAAATGTTGCACTTAGGGGAGAGGATGTGGTGTTACTTCCAGAGCTGCAGACTTTGCAACTGGGGAACCAGGTTGGAGTTTCTGCTTCAGCTCAACATTCTGTGATTCTGGTCAAATCACTTAATCTCCCCATGTCTACAACCAAAATGAATTTGATCTTGTGTGATGTAACCAATGCTCATGTAAAGCACTCCAATACCTGACAAGTCTGCACTATATAAAACTGCAAATACACAAAAAATAAGTATTTTGCACACTTCTGTCATTGGGCTACATGTGGGCTACATCTGGGTGATATTTGTGCTGCATTTGGGCTCTTTTGTCACTGGTGGCCATCTTGGGAGATTTATTTGTTATGAAGTTTCCTAATTTCCTCATTTACTGCAGTCTCCTCAGTAGGAAATGCTTTCAGTTTTTTACTTTGATTCCATCAAGAAGGTATTCAGATATGTCACAAATTTGCCATAAATTCTGAATGTTAGCACTCTAGTTGCTCATTAGATCACTGTAGTAAAGCTACTGCTCACCACGGAAGTCTGCTGCTGGTATTAAAAGTGCATGTTTCAGTCTGCATATCAGAATTTTTTAATGAAATAGAAAAGGATTTGAGAAGTCACTCAAAATGTGCCCTAATATTTATTTCTGCAGCACTAATCATAATTTCTATGGCAAAATGAACCCCCTCATTTTGTTCCTTTGTAAATTAAATGTTTTAAGTGTTACCACTTTCTTCCAGTTAAAGATGGCTTCAGGTGTGCCATACTTTTGTCAAAAGTAAGACTGTTAGCGCTCTAGTTGTTCGTTAGAACACTCTGGGACATTCTGTCATTGGGCTATACTTGGGCTGCATCTGGGTGATATTTGGGCTACAATTGGGCTCTTTTGTCTTTGGTGGCCATCTTGGGAAATTTATTTGTTATGAAGTTTCCTAATTTCCTCATTTACTGCAGTCTCCTCAGTAGGAAATACTTTCAGTTTTTTACTTTGGTTCCATCAAGAAGGCATTCAGATGTGTCACACATTTGCCATAAATTCTGAATGTTAGCACTCTAGTTGCTCATAAGATCACTGTAGTAAAGCTTCTGCTCACCAGGGAAGTCTGCTGCTGGTATTCAAAGTGCAAGTTTCAGTCTGCATGTCACAATTTTTTTTATGAAATAGAAGAGGATTTGAGAAGTCAAAATGTGCCCTAATTTTTATTTCTGCAGCACTAATCATAATTTCTATGGCAAAATGAACCCCCTCATGTTGTTCCTTTGTAAATTAAATGTTTTAAGTGTTACCACTTTATTCCAATCAAGATGGCTTCAGGTGTGCAATACGTTTGTCATAAGTAGGACTGTTGGCGCTCTAGTTGTTCTTTAGAACACTCTGGGAAGCTGCAGTAGAACACAAAGGAATCAACTGACAGTCTCTGCCCTTGTTGGATGTACATGTTTTACTGAGAATGTCAGACTTCATTCTCACATGACTGAGAAAGATAATGTGAATTTACAGAAAATATGCTCTCAGTTTAGCTTATATATCACCTTCCAAACCTCTGTGGGAAAAGCATGATTCATGATATCACAGCAGAAGGCTTTTTCACATGGTAAAATCACCTTAGAACACACCACAATTCCTTAAATGAGTATGGTACCATCAACAAATGATTTATAATGTATCTCAAGTCTTAAAACCTTCTATTAACTGCAATGCTTTTTAATGCTTTTTAATGAGGTGCTATCATGTATATTGGTCCCAAGATGGCTGCCAACTCTTCTTGGAGGAAGTACTGACAGCCAATCAGATCTCACGATGAGATGTGTGGTTAGGCTCCGCCCAGATATATCTATCTTTTTAACTCTAATTTTCTCAGGAACTACTGAACGGATTTACAACATTTAAGCTAAAGGCAAGAGTCTGAACTGAGGACTACCTCTTTGCCAAATTTGGTGTAATTCCGTTCAGCAGTTCGGGTTGTAGCTGCGTCAACAGGTCCTATAGGAAAATGCATGGAGAAAACGCATTTTGGGACCCCCCTTTTTTCTCAGCCCCCGCTTGACGAATCACCGTGAATTTCAGGACAGGAGCGGACCGGAGCTGGCCAAATGTTTGGAAAATGTCGCGAAGATTCGTCAATCGGCGCCAACGTTATTCCAAATAGAATGTTGCGGATCGCCTATGGAACATAGTTCCTAACTATAACTACCTACTGGCGACTACCAGTAGGTAATATATATATATATATATATATATATATATATATATATATATATATATATGCGACCCACAGCATAATCTAACATTTAAATGTCGTTCATACACTCAAGCAACTATAACTCGCCATATTTATATTACATGAGCACACAAAAATGTTCAAGATTATATCCTAATGTATGTAAAAACAACAAATGTAAACATTGTTTTCAAACGCATCATTTCATATAATATATAATGCATATACAATTGGCAAGTTATACTTGCTTGAGTGTATGAGCGAAGTTTACATTTTAGATTATGCTGTTGGTCGTAGTGTAAGTTTACCAAATAATGTTTTAAGTAAAGACGTAAATAATTAACTATAAGTATGGTATTTCTAATGTTAGTATAGTTTAAAAGTGTTGTGTAGTAGGGTACTATTATAATAACCCCTAAGGATAACTTAACTGTAAACCTTGGTTTTTATATATATATATATATCTATATATATATATTCACTGAAAAAACCATAGGTTTCAGGCACCTTATAGTTAGGAATTAGCATTTAAAAAACCTTAGAAATTCACTGAAATAACCATAGGTTTCAGGTTTCAGGGGCGTTATAGTTAGCTGGACTTTTCACTCATACAAAATCATTGAAATTCCCCCGTTATAGTTAGTTCAGCTAACTATAACTCGCGCGCCCGCAATTCACTGCTGATGACGTCACATATTACATCACTCATGACATGGTCAGTGACATCACTCATGACATCTCCAATTACATCACTGATGACATCATCCAGTGAATGTTTGTTTTTCTGAAAATTAAATATGTTTTATATATGTATATCTCAAGGTCGATGGAAGAATAAATGGGTACATAAGTGTCTAAATGGATGATTTTCTTTTGAAAAATTGATTGTATAACTGACTGATTAAGTGTATCTTAGTGAATACATGGCTTAGTGAGTAATGTTTAAATATGTAAATATCTGTATCAGTCTCTCACTTTCTGTCTAAGTAGCTGCATGTGTTGACGAGTAGCTACATGAATGTCTATTAGTTGGTTTTTTGAGTATCAGTATGAGTGTCTGAGTGTCTGTATGGTTCAGTGGGGGGTATTACGTAGTGCATAGATGCATGAATGAGTGACTCACTGCTTGTATGTGTTGAAGACAGCATGTGTGCAAGCTGTATGGGTGGATGAGTGTGTGTATGGGTGTGTTAGTGAGTGAATGACTGTCTCAATAGTGTCTTTATGAGTAACTACATATGTTTTAAACTAGTATATGTGACTATTGGTCTATATAAGTGAGTATATGTGAGAGTGAGAGATTGGAAGAGTTCCTGTATGAATAAGTATGTGTTTCTATAAGTGATTGTTTAAAAGACTCCATATGTGTTAGTTTCTGTAGAAGTAAGTGTGGTGGTTTGTGTATAACTGTATATGCAAGTAAATGGACGTTTGATTCTTTATTAGCATGAGTGACTATGTGTGTGAGTAACTCTATGGATGAGTGGCGTTGTGTAGAAGGATGTATAGGTGTATGAGTACATATGATGAGTGAGTACATGTATGAGTGACTGTATAGGACTGTTGGTGAATGAGTGGATGTGTATGTGGGTCTTAGAATGACTGAATAGGTTGTTGTAACTGGTATTGGTATGTCCATTGTTTTGAAAATTTTAGTTTCTATTTTTGAATGTGTGTATCAAAGGTTATATTAGGGTGAGAGGTCTGCCACTCTATCACAAGGATGATGTCATGAGTGATGTCATGAGTGATGTCATTTGAGATGTCATGAGTGATGTCATGAGTGATGTCACTGACCATGTCATGAGTGATGTAACATGTGACTTCATCAGCAGTGCATTGCGGGCGCGCGAGTTATAGTTAGCTGAACTAACTATAACGGGGGAATTTCAATGGTTTTGTACGAGTGAAAAGTCTAGCTAACTACAACGCCCCTGAAACCTATGGTATTTTCAGTGAATTTCTAAGGTTTTTTAAATGCTAATTCCTAACTATAACGTGCCTGAAACCTATGGTTTTTTCAGTGAATTTCAAAGGTTTTTTAAATGCTAATTTCTAACTATGCCTACAGAGATAGGACATGTGAAGAAAGAAGAAAAAACGCACAGAAAGAAAAAAAAGAAATGCAAAAAGAAGCAACAGAAGTCCTCAAAGATGAAGAAAAGTGCAGGAAGAAGGATAACTTGTAGAAAGAACAAACAGAAGAGCAGAAAGAAGCCTTGTTGCAAAATCATCCTGTACCCTCAACTTTTTCAGACGGATTCTGGTGGTAACTGAGTCTGACTAACCAGTCCTAGAGCCAGTGCTATGTTAAAAGACACTTAGAATACAGTGAAAACACCTACATACACTAGGGAACACTATGCGTTGCGGTCCCCCTGTGATTAGCATGACCTCCTCTGTAAGCCTCTAGTATATAATAGGGCAGGGGGATTAAAACTACCTCTTAAAACGCGCCACAGGGCGTGTTTGCACATGTCACCTCAGGCCCCATCCCCTCCCCTCACCACTGTGTAAACACGCCCTGTGGCCGTTTTTAGTTGGGAGATTAAGTTCATTTGAATCCTGAGGGTCCCTAGGGTCCAACTAGCCCACTAGGTACCTCCAGTAAGCGCCACAGAGCTGCGTTGCAGAGAGGTGTAAAAATTGGCACGGCCCGGACCACTGAAGCACCTGGTGGGCTAGTTAACCCCCAGGGGCTCTCAGGATATAAGGGGAATTATTTCCCCAACTTGAAACGCGCCATAGGGCGTGTTTGCACACGTCACCTCAGGCCCCGTCCCCTTCCTTCCCCACTGTGTAAACAGGCCCTGTGGCCGTTTTAAATTGGGAGATTAAGTCCTCTTGAATCCTGAGGGTGCCTAGGGGCAAAATAGCCCACTAGGTACGTCCAGTAAGCGCCATTGCAGAGAGGTGTAAAAAGGGACACGGCCTGCTACACCTCTCTGCAACGCAGCACAGTGGCGCTTACTGGAAGCACCTGGTGGGCTAGTTGGCCCCCAGGGTCCCTCAGGATTGTAAGGGAATTATTTCCCCAACTTAACACGTGCCTCTGGGCGTTTTTGCACATGTCACCTCAGGTCCGTCCCCTCCCTTCTCCACTGTGTAAACGCGCCCTGTGGCCATTCTAAGTTGAGAGATTAAGTCCCCTTGAATCCTAAGGGTCCCTAGGGTCAAACTAGCCCACTAGGTACCTCCAGTAAGCGCCACAGAGCTGCGTTGCAGAGAGGTGTAAAAATGGGCGTGGCCTCAGAACACCTGTCTGCAACGCAGCTCCCTGGCGCATAGTGGAGATACCTGTTGGGCTAGTTGGCCCTCAGGGACCCTCAGTATTGAAGGGGAATTAATTCCCCAACTTACAACTCGCCAGGGGGCGCATTTGCAGAGTGCTGCAAGGAGGGGGGGTGTGGCCTCCGGCGTGATGCCGGACTTTTGTTTATTTATTTATTTTAAGAAAGGGGGCTGTGTGCCCCCCCTTCTTTTTCTAATTTATTGGCCCTGGGGACCCCATCCCCCACGGCCTGCCCCCTAATTTTTTATTAAGAAAAAAAAAATTGGAAGGGGGCCGCGTGGCCTCCCTCCAGAGGCCTTAATCGGCCCCGGGGACCCCAACCCCCAGGGCAAGGCCTTTTTTTTTTTTTTTAATTCTTTAGAAGGGGGGCTGCGTTGCCCCCCTCCTCAGGCCACTTATGGCCCCGGGGACCCCCTCCCCTGGGGCCGGCCTTTGTTTTTTATTATTATTTTTTTTAATATATTTATAGAAACACCTAGGACATCCTGGACAAACCGTATGTACCTATCACCATGACGATTTGCGTGATATTCATTAAAAGGCGACTATGCATACAATGAATCCATGTGGAATGTATTTACACCGCTAGTGAAGCTCTGACATGTCTGACGCCCTACCGTGCCTAATCCTGGTGCCCCAGCCGGTGGGTACTCTCCAAGTAGACACCCTTGTCATTTATTTACACAAACATGGGTAGCTATTGACGGGCACATTTAATACACACGCACACCAAGCCATTCAAAGGGGATTCGACAAAAATTCGACGAAAACTATGCAAGAAACCCTCCTCACGGTTAATAAAACACACATCCACAGCCGGATGTGTAATACTTTTTATTTTACTCTCTGGAAAGGAGACGAACCTCACTTGAGAGTCACGGGCTCTCCAATGAATCTGTCATTGCGCACAATGTATTGCATATTATATTTCACGCCCCGGTTCATCTTATATCACCCTTTTTGGTGCATAGTTTATACCATACACTATATCTAGTTTTCATTTTCAATCGTGCTCTCAGGACTATAGTCTATATAACACTGCGTTCACCTACCCTTTTCAGAGGCATTACATTTTGCGATGGGGGTGGAGGGTCAGGGGGTGTTTCTGCCAAGTGAGACCAAAGTCACAGTCACAAACGTCCTCTTCTTCCTGAGTAAAAGAGAGATTATGCTGCATACTTGTTCATATTTTAAGTAGGTCTCACAGACACACATTTTAAAAACAATAAAGTTCCTAATACCCGCCTTCTCTGAACAGTTAGCTTGCTGCCCCATCCACCTCCTCCCTATCCTCTGTTGTCTGAATACATGGACCAGCCTCCTCCCTCCTGCCATTCATGGTCTGATGTGCTGCCACTGCCCTCCATTTAGCATGATGTACCAGTCCACTCCTCCTGCCATCCATTGCCCAATTCTATGCCCCATTATTGACCTTCTGCTTAGCCTCTGTGCTTAGCTTGCTGCCCCTACTCTCCTTCCCCCTGCCCTCTGATGTCTTTGTGCATGCCCCTGCTCCATCCTTTTTGCCCACCATGTTCCATGGACCTGCCACTCCTATCTACTCTGAGTGTTCTGTTGAGCTGCCACTCTCCTCCCACCTGCCTAGCATTGTCAGATGACTGTAACCTGTCCCTGCCACCTCCACCCTGCCTGTCCACATTCCATGCCCCTATCCCCTTCCTCCTGTCCTCCATGGTCCATTTTACTGCCACACCCTTCTGCCTTCCCTGGTCTGTTGTGCTGCAACTGCTCCTCCTGCCTGCCCTGCATGATCTGTTGTGAGGCCCCCTCCCCTGAACTCTCTTGTCTGTGCCCAGGTCCTGACCCTCCCTTCTATCCTCCATGGTCCTTTGTGCATGCGCCTGCACCCTCCTTCTTGCCCATCATAGCCATTGTGCTGTCACTAACCCTCCCGCTTGCCATGCATGGTCTTCTGTGCTGCCACGGCCTTCCCACCTTCCCTGTGTGGTCAGCTAGCTGCCCCTGACCCCCTCCCACCTTCTCTCCATGGTCTGTGTGTATGCCATCATAGTCTCACTGTTGCTCTCCATGGTGTCTTGCTTCTAGTGCCCATCCTGCCTGACCTCCATGGTCATCTTGATGCTCCTGCCCTGCCCCCTTGCCCCCAGCCCTCTGTTTCCATGTGCAGACCCCTGTTCCCTCCCACCTGGCTTGTTTGTTCCATTGTAATGCCCCTGATCCGTCCCTCCTGCCCTTTATGGTCTGTTATGCTGCAGCTTTCTCTCCTGTCTGTCCATTATGGTCAGCTAGCTAACATTGCCTCTTTCCCCTCTGTTCTCTGTTGTCCATGTGCATGGTCCTGTCCCCTCCCTATTGCTTTCTATGGATTGTTGTGCGGCACTCCCATCCTGCATGCCCTGTGTGGTGTATTGTGCTGCTGCAAACCCTGATGCTTGCCCTGTAGTGTCAGTTTGGTGCACCTCTCCATGTCCCTCCTGTCCTCTGTTATCCGAGTCCATGTCCCTACCCCAATTCCTCCTGCCTTCCATGATCCAATGTACCATACTTGCGAACATTTTGAACTTGGTAAGAGGGAGATTTTGAAAACAAGCTTGGGTATTGATTTTCCCCTTTGAGTTACATTGAAAAAGAGGAGATTGTAGACAGGAGACAGATCAAATAAAGCCCATTTGACCTTAAAAACATTGGACGTTTCCAGGCTGAATCGGGTCTGTTGGCATGTATGGTGGTACTACCACTGCCTCTTGCTCCTGCCCACAATGGTCTATTATATTGCCAAAGCCTCTCTTGCCAGTCCTGTATTGTTGGTTTGTTGCCCCTGCCCCCTTTCCACTGCCCTCCATAGTCTGTTGTGCTGCCACTGCCCTTCCTGCCTGCCCAGTGTGGTCAAATTGTTTCCTCTGCACTCTCCTACCTGCCTTCAATTTTCAGAGTCCGTGCCCCTGGCCTCTGCCTCTCAACAGCATCCCAATGAACAACTAGATTGCTAACATTCTATATTTATTACAAAAGTGTGGAACGTCTGACGTCATCTTGATGTAATCAAAACTGTAATACCTAGAGCATTTCCTTTAGAAATTACATATATGAGAGGGTCTTATTTGCATCAAAATTATGGTTAGTGCTCTAAAAAACTAAAATTATTTGTTATCTTAATTTTTTTTATCCAGTTGGCCACTTGATTAAATGTTGCACTTAGGGGAGAGGATGTGGTGTTACTTCCAGAGCTGCAGACTTTGCAACTGGGGAACCAGGTTGGAGTTTCTGCTTCAGCTTGACATTCTGTGTTTCTGGTCAAATCACTTAATCTCCCCATGTCTACAAGCAAAATAAATTTGTTCTTGTGTGATGTAATCAATGCTCATGCAAAGCACTCCAATACCTTACAAGTCTGCACTATATAAAACTGCAAAAACACAAAAAATAAAAAGTGTTTTGCACACTTATGTCATTGGGCTACATGTGGGCTACATCTGGGTGATATTTGTGCTACATTTGGGCTCTTTTGTCTCTGGTGGCCATCTTGGGAAACTTATCTGTTATGAAGTTTCCTAATTTCCTCATTTACTGCAGTCTCCTCAGTAGGAAATACTTTCAGTTTTTTACTTTGGTTCCATCAAGATGGCATTCAGATGTGTCACACATTTGCCATGAATTCTGAATGTTAGCACTCTAGTTGCTCATTAGATCACTGTAGTAAATCTGCTGCAGTGCTCACCAGGGAAGTCTGCTGCTGGTATTCAAAGTGCATGTTTCAGTCTGCATGTCAGAATTGTTTAATGAAATAGAAGAGGATTTGAGAAGTCAAAATGTGCCCTAATTTTTCTTTCTGCAGCACTAATCATAATTTCTATGGCAAAATGAACCCCCTCATTTTGTTCCTTTGCAAATTAAATGTTTTAAGTGTTACCACTTTATTCCAATCAAGATGGCTTCAGGTGTGCTACACTTTTGCCATAAGTAAGATTGTTAGCGCTCTAGTTATTCTTTAGAACACTCTGGGACATTCTGTCATTGGGCTATACTTGGGCTACATCTGGGTGATATTTGTGCTAAATTTTGGCTCTTTTGTCTCTGGTGGCCGTCTTGGGAGACTTATTTGTTATGAAGTTTCCTAATTTCCTCATTCACTGCAGTCTCCTCAGTAGGAAATACTTTCAGTTTTTTACTTTGGTTCCATCAAGAAGGCATTCAGATGTGTCACACATTTGCCATAAGTTCAGAATGTTAGCAGTCTAGTTGCTCATTAGATCACTGTAGTAAAGCTACTGCTCACCAGGGAAGTCTGCTGCTGGTATTAAAAGTGCATGTTTCAGTCTGCATGTCAGAATTTTTTAATGAAATGGAAGAGGATTTGAGAAGTCACTCAAGATTTGCCATAATTTTTCTTTCTGCAGCACTAATCATAATTTCTATGGCAAAATGAACCCCCTCATTATGTTCCTTTTTAAATTAAATGTTTTAAGTGTTACCAGTTTATTCCAATCAAGATGGCTTCAGGTGTGCTACACTTTTGTCATAAGTAAGATTGTTAGCGCTCTAGTTGTTCTTTAGAACACTCTGGGACATTCTGTCATTGGGCTATACTTGGGCTACATCTGGGTGATATTTGTGCTACATTTTGGGTCTTTTGTCTCTGGTGGCCATCTTGGGAGACTTATTTGTAATGAAGTTTCCTAATTTCCTCATTTACTACAGTCTCATCAGTAGGAAATACTTTCAGTTTTTAACTTTGATTCCATCAAGAAGGCATTCAGATGTGTCACATATTTGCCATAAATTCAGAATGTTAGCACTCTAGTTGCTCATTAGATCACTGTAGTAAAGCTAGTGCTCACCAGGGAAGTCTGCTGCTGGTATTGAAAGCGCATGTTTCAGTCTGCATGTCAGAATTTTTTAATGAAATAGAAGAGGATTTGAGAAGTCACTCAAAATGTGCCCTAATTTTTCTTTCTGAAGCACTAATCATACTTTCTATGGCAAAATGAACCCCCGAATTTTGTTCCTTTTTAAATTAAATGTTTTAGGAGTTACCACTTGTTAGAAAAAACCCCACTCCCACACCGGAAGGGTGGTGGTAATGGGGTCTTCCCAGACATACACTGTGGTAGCTTGGCTCGAGTGGTCAGGGGTCAGGCACCGTGTTAAGCATACGACATACCCACACAATAACCATGCGTGCATCCGTTCCAAAAACGGCACTACACCTTAAAAATTATACTGAAAATATATCTCTTTATCTTCTTTTCTCTTAGTTGCTGATTAAATAAATAATAATACAATCACAGTACACAAGGCTTTTTCTTAAAAAGTGCAGGTCAAATAAATAATAACACTTTACAGGTGCAATAAATAGGATCAGGTCAAATAAATACTGTGAGGCAATAAATACTGTGCAGGAATAAGTTAGCTCAGGACAATAAATACATCACAGGAATAACTTAGATAAATACAATAAATACAGTACCCTCAATAAATAATATCAGCCAACAATGACATTTGTAAAATCAGATCACATTTAAAATACTATGGGCTGATTTGGCCCAGTCACAGCTTGTGGTTAGATAGATGGCCTGAGGGGTATACTCCCTGGCTTGGACAAGGCTGAGGCCTAAACTGAGGTAGATCAAGGGGGAATCTAGAGATCTGGCTCTCCCACACTTCACAACCCCTCTGTATTAGTCTCAGCTCACCCCTGGCACAACCAAGCTGGTTCCAGCACCTCTCTAGCCCCTAGGATAGTCTCTCAGGGCTCCACAGGGCCTTAGGCGCCCTCTATTCCACTTACTGCCCTTTTTATGAAGCTCCGACGCCGCTGGAGTCGTGTCGACGCCGTGAGGCGGTTCCGGTTCGATGTCGGCGGCCTCGGCGCTATGTCAGTTCTTGTCGACGCCGGTAGGCGGTTCCGGTTCGATGTCGGCGGCCTCGGCTCGATGTCGACCTCCGGTTCGATGACGTCGGGCAGTCTTGGCTCGATGTCGACTTCCGCCGGCTCCGGTTCGATGTCGGCGGCCTCGGCTCGATGTCGACCTCCGGTTCGATGACGTCGGGCAGTCTTGGCTCGATGTCGACTTCCGACGGCTCCGGTTCGATGTCGGCGGCTTCGGCTCGATGTCGACCTCCGGTTTGATGACGTCGGGCAGTCTTGGCTCGATGTCGACTTCCGACGGCTCCAGAGTGCGATCTCCACTCCCGACCTCCAGCACGATTCTCTTCAGGTTCCGGCGACTCCGGAGTGCGATCTCCACTCCCGACCTCCGGCACGCTTCACCTCGGTCTCCGGCGACTCCGGAGGGCGGACTTCACTCCCCCGTCGACGCCGCACACTCGACCTCGGGTGACTTCCTCCTCGACCTCTGGTACTCTCCACGACCTCCGTCGGCGCCCTCTCTCGACCTCTGGCGGCTCCGGGTACGACGTCTGCTTTCCAGTCAGCGCCGCTTCTCCACCTCGGGCTCCAGGTCTCTAGGCTTCTCGACGTCGGACTTCAGGTAGTTACCAGTAACCAGGTCAGGTACTTGCTGTTCTTTACTTTTAAGGCCTGTTCCTGCTGTCCAGGTCCTTAAGGTGGTTTTTCTTGCTTTCTCCCACACAGGGCTCCAGGCTGGGCTCAGTCAGTAGGGACTAGTATCAAGGGTGGGTTTATGGACCCCACTCCAGGCACAAGTTTCCACCCCTGCTGCCTCACTCCTTCCTCCTTCAGGTTTCTGCTCCTCTCTCTTCACCAGTCAGGTGCCAACTGCCAGCTCCAACTGTCAACTCTGGCTTAGCTTCTCAACATTCCAAACCGCCTCCAACTGTCACAGGGTTCCAGAATGTTGCAGAAGGTTCTAGTAGGTTCCAGTGGGTTCTGATGATGTCACAGGTGGCCACCATTTTGTGCTCCAGGCCCTCAGACAGAAGTTCCAGGGGTAGATAAAATG
Source organism: Triturus cristatus (assembly GCF_964204655.1). Taxonomy (NCBI): domain Eukaryota; kingdom Metazoa; phylum Chordata; class Amphibia; order Caudata; family Salamandridae; genus Triturus; species Triturus cristatus. Next base: position 576,011,577 of record NC_140592.1, on the reverse strand, counting down.
GCTCCCTGAATCTGCATCAATACTAAAAAGTCTGGTGGTTCCCAAAAAGGAAAAATACTAACAGGGTTTGAGGCAAAAGTGGGACAAAATAAATAATGATGAGGAGGGACCACCCAAAGGGCTGACAGGTCTAACACGCGTCCCCCCCAGCTGAAAGTGGGGAGAGCTACCCAACCCCTTGGGAGTTCTCATCACTAAGGCGGAAATACCTTGAGAGACCGTCTGCATTGGCGTGGTCCACTCCAGGCCGATGTTCCACCTGAAAGTCCATTCCCTGTAGGGAAATAGACCACCTCAACAACTTGGGATTCTCCCCCTTCATCTGCATCAGCCAACGAAGGGGTCTGTGGTCGGTCTGAACTAGGAAGTGCGAGCCAAACAGGTATGGCCGCAACTTCTTCAGAGTCCATACCACTGCAAAGGCTTCACGCTCTATTGCACTCCACTTCTGTTCCCTGGGAAGTAGTCTCCGGGATAGGAAGACCACGGGTTGATCCAGACCCTCTTCATTGAGTTGCGATAACACTGCCCCAATGCCATGTTCTGATGCATCTGTCTGGACAATGAACTTCTTGGAAAAGTCTGGGGCCCTTAAGACCGGGGCCTCGCACATGGCTTGCTTCAGCTTCACGAAGGCCTGCTGACAAGCCTCCGTCCAGACTACCCGTCGAGGTTGTTTCTTGGACGTAAGCTCCGTGAGGGGGGCTACAATGGTTCCGTACCCCTTCACGAAGCGGCGGTAGTATCCCGTGAGGCCCAGAAAAGCTCGGACCTCAGTCTGTGTCTTGGGGGGTTCCCAGGCCATGATGGCCTCGATCTTCGCCTGGAGGGGTTGCACCGCTCCCCTACCCACCAAGTGTCCAAGGTACACTACCGACCCCTGCCCGATCTGGCACTTGCTGGCCTTGATCGTCAATCCAGCTTGTCTCAGGGCCTGGAGAACAGCTTGCAGGTGACGCAAGTGATCCTCCCAGCTGTTACTGAAGACGGCTATGTCATCCAGATAAGCAGCAGAGAAACTCTCCATTCCGGTGAGGATCTGGTTTACCAGGCGCTGAAACGTGGCAGGTGCGTTCTTGAGCCCAAAGGGCATCACACAGAACTGGTAGTGGCCATTGGGCGTGGAGAAGGCTGACCTTTCCCTTGCTCCATCAGTCAAAGAGATCTGCCAGTACCCAGAAGTAAGGTCAAAGGTACTTAGATATTGGGCAGCTCCCAGCCGGTCAATCAATTCATCCGCCCTAGGAATCGGATGAGCATCAGTTTTAGTTACTGAATTCAGTCCCCGGTAGTCCACACAGAACCTCAGTTCCGGTTGGGCACCCGGTGGTGCAGCTTTTGGTACTAGTACCACCGGACTGGACCAGGGGCTGCTAGAAGGTTCGATCACTCCTAGCTCCAGCATCTTAGTGACTTCACTGTGAATGCTGGCCTTCACCTTGTCTGACATCCGGTAGATCTTGGACTTCACAGGTGGGCTGTCTCCTGTGTCCACATCATGGACGCACAGGTGAGTCCTACCCGGAACAAGGGAGAACAACGAAGAGTACTGTCCCAGGACCTGGCGGCAGTCCTCCTGCTGTTCAGGAGTTAGAGATGGGGAGAGAATCACTCCCTCCACCGACCCATCCTTCTCTTGAGACGCAAACAAATCGGGGAGAGGCTCGCTTTCCGCGTCCTCTGCTCCGTCAGTCACCATCATCAAAATGACTTCGGGCCTCTCGTGGTGGGGTTTGAGGCGGTTGGCATGCAGCACCCATAGGGGCTGACGAGGGGTCTTAAGATCCACCAAGTAGGTAGCCTTACCCTTCTTCTCCAATACCTCAAAGGGTCCTGACCAGCGATCCTGGAGGGCGCTAAGCTCTCCCGGTTCGATCACCCACACCTTCTGGCCAGGCTCCAACTCCACCGGGTGAGCGTTGTGGTCATACCACGCCTTCATTACTGCTTGGCTGGCCTCCAAGTTGTCAGAAGCTTGCTTCCACAACTTAGCCATTTGGCTCCGGAAGGCCAGCATGTAGCTCACCACGTCCTGGGGAAGCTTTCTGGGAGTTCTTTCCCATCCGTCTCTCACCAGGTTGAGAGGTCCACGCACAGGGTGCCCATACAAAAGCTCGAAGGGGCTGAAGCCCACTCCCTTCTGTGGCACTTCCCTGTAAGAAAAGAGTAGACAGGGTAGGAGGACGTCCCATTTCCTCCGCAGGCTTTCAGGCAGACTTCTGATCATGCCTTTCAGGGTTTTGTTAAACCTCTCCACCAGACCATTGGTCTGGGGGTGGTAAGGAGTTGTGAACCGGTAGGTCACTCCACACTCCTTCCACATGGCCCGCATGTACGCTGACATGAAGTTGGTCCCCCTGTCGGACACAACTTCCTTGGAAAAACCCACTCGGGTAAAGATTCCCATCAGGGCCCTAGCCACAACAGGTGCTGTAATGGTCCTCAGAGGTATTGCCTCTGGGTACCGTGTGGCATGATCCACCAGAACCAGGATAAACCTGTGACCAGCTGTAGTAGGTGGATCTAACGGACCCACAATGTCGATGCCCACCCTTTTAAAGGGGGTGCTAACGACAGGAAGTGGTTCCAGGGGAGCTTTCAGCTTCACCCCTGTTTTCCCACTGGCTTGGCAAGACACACATGTCCGGCAGTAGGTATCGGACGACACTTTCATTTGAGGCCAATAAAAGTGTGGGACAAGACGGGCGAAGGTCTTGTCTTGCCCCAGGTGTCCTGCCAATGGGATCTCGTGAGCCAACTCCAGAAGGAAGGCTCGATAACGTTGAGGGACTACCAAGGCTCGTGACGATCCATGTAGGGGTGCCTTGGGTTCACTGTAGAGGAGGCCATCCTCCCAGTAAACACTGTAGTTCCCTTCAACGTTCCCTGCTGCCTGGGCTGCGGCCTGACGCCTCAACCCCTCAAGGGTAGGGCACTCCCTCTGGCCCTGGCAGAATTCCTCCCTGGACAGGCCTCCCTCCACGTGCCACTCGGCCGGGATGGGTAGGTCCTCCAGTTTGGTAACATCCCCCACCGCAGACTCCTGGTCCACCACCTCCGGTGGCCTATCCGTCCTACGGGGTGCGGACGCCGAGGCAGGCTCCTCCTGTCCTCGGTTCTTCCCTTGACTGGCAGCTGGCTGGGCCTTTGTTCCAGGCTCCAGCCTGAACGAACTCCCTCTCCGGGTAGTCGCGGACCTTGTGCTCACACAGGCCCAGTCAGGTGTACCCAGCATCTCAGTATGAGTCCGGTATTCCACCTCCTTCCAAGCATTGTGCTCCATGTCATTCCCCAGTAGACAATCGACTGGCACGGCAGGGCTTACGGCAACTCGAAGTGAACCTGCAACCCCCTCCCATTCAAAGGGAACCTCGGCCACCGGATAGTGGCCTGTTCTGCCGTCAGCCATCGCGGCTGGGTGGAGTACATCGGGAATTACCTGCTCTGGAGACACCAGTTGGCTACGCACCATAGTCATACTGGCTCCTGTGTCTCTCAGAGCCTCCCCTCTTTGGCCGTTGATGGTGACCCACTGCCCATACTTTACGGTATTTGCGGGCACCTGGATCTTAGGAACCATCTCCCGTTCTCCCAGGGACACTAAAGTGACACCCGCCCACTCCCTTCCCTTAGTTAAGGGCATCTCCTCCCCGAGCACTGCACTAGCTACTCCGGGGGTCTTTCCTCCAATGGGAGGGGGTGGTCGTTTCGGGCACTTCGCATCTCCCTTATAGTGTCCAACGCCACCGCACTCGAAGCAATGGACAACCCTTGGCTGCTGACTCTGGCCAGGATTAGGGTTTCTGGGTGGGTTAGCCCTAGGGGTGAATCCTGTTCCCTTTCCTTGGAAGTTATTTTGGGGGCCTTTGGAGAACTCCTTTTTCTTTTCTCCTCCCTCTTTCTTCTGGGGGGCGCCCTGTCCGGCCTTTTGAGTATCCCCTCCAGTCCCCCTTGTGGACACCCGGGTACTAGCCCAAATGTCCGCCTCCTCAGCAAGCTTCCGGGGAATGGTCAGCTTGCTATCTACCAGGTGTTGACGCAGTTCAGGAAAACATTTTTCGAGCAGGTGTTCCTTCAGTACTAAATCAAACAACCCCTCGCAGTTCCTCACTTCACTGCCCTGAATCCAACCCTCTAGTGCCTTCTTTGCATAGTCCAGGAAGTCCACCCAATTCTGTGTGCCCAGTTTGTGACTACCCCGGAACTTCTGTCTGTACTTTTCGGGCGTTAGTCCAAACTTTCTTATGAGCGCCACCTTCATGGTTGGGTAGTGGGTCTGCTCATCCTCCTCTAGGGCCAATAATGCATCCCTACCAGCTGGAGGCATGTACTTGTACAATCCCCCTCCCCAGTACTTCTCTGGAACCCCATGGGCCCTTAACGAGACCTCATAGGCCGCTAGCCACTTGGCGATATCGTCACCCGCTCCATAGCTAGCTACTATGTCCTTTGGCAGGTAGGGTTTGGGTTCCCTGGTGATTTCTTGGTCTTTGCTGCCACCATTAGGAACAGGGTGTGCCCTAGCTCTTAGGATCTGAAGATCTATCTCTTTCAGCCTTAACTCGTGAGCCATCCTCTGTTCCTCCTTCTCTTTCTCCAGCCTTGCTAAGTCCCATGTGAGCTGTCTTTTCTCCCTCCGGTCTGTTAACTCCACTTCAGACAAGCCACCGCTAGAGGCACTGCTGCCCTTCCTGGAAATGGTTCTGGGCCCCGCTACTAGGTTCCCCACCTCAGGTTGATACAAACCAGCTTCCTCCCTGTCGGGCTCTCTATCCCTGTCCTCCTCCTCAGCCTTGCTTTCTCGTCGTGCCTCCCCCCAAGCCCTTAAGCTGGTTTGGAGTGCACCCTTCTTTGCTCCTGGGGGACAATACACCCCCTCCCGCTGACAAAACTCCCTGAGTTGGGCCACAGTATAGGTTTCCAGGTCTTCTAGCACAAACTCCATTTTGCCCACTCAGGTCAGAGGACAGTTATTTGCAGAAGCTATGCAGGGGGGTACCTTATATAATACCTCCTCCCACCACCAGAGTAAATTTGGAAAAACAAAAACTCACAATTAGGAAGGCCGCTTTGAGAAAACTCCAGGTGTAGGCCTATGGACTACCCACAGTTATTGTCGAGTATACGTAGGCACAGCTCGATCCCGCCGCTGAACACCAATTATGTTAGAAAAAACCCCACTCCCACACCGGAAGGGTGGTGGTAATGGGGTCTTCCCAGACATACACTGTGGTAGCTTGGCTCGAGTGGTCAGGGGTCAGGCACCGTGTTAAGCATACGACATACCCACACAATAACCATGCGTGCATCCGTTCCAAAAACGACACTACACCTTAAAAATTATACTGAAAATATATCTCTTTATCTTCTTTTCTCTTAGTTGCTGATTAAATAAATAATAATACAATCACAGTACACAAGGCTTTTTCTTAAAAAGTGCAGGTCAAATAAATAATAACACTTTACAGGTGCAATAAATAGGATCAGGTCAAATAAATACTGTGAGGCAATAAATACTGTGCAGGAATAAGTTAGCTCAGGACAATAAATACATCACAGGAATAACTTAGATAAATACAATAAATACAGTACCCTCAATAAATAATATCAGCCAACAATGACATTTGTAAAATCAGATCACATTTAAAATACTATGGGCTGATTTGGCCCAGTCACAGCTTGTGGTTAGATGGATGGCCTGAGGGGTATACTCCCTGGCTTGGACAAGGCTGAGGCCTAAACTGAGGTAGATCAAGGGGGAATCTAGAGATCTGGCTCTCCCACACTTCACAACCCCTCTGTATTAGTCTCAGCTCACCCCTGGCACAACCAAGCTGGTTCCAGCACCTCTCTAGCCCCTAGGATAGTCTCTCAAGGCTCCACAGGGCCTTAGGCGCCCTCTATTCCACTTACTGCCCTTTTTATGAAGCTCCGACGCCGCTGGAGTCGTGTCGACGCCGTGAGGCGGTTCCGGTTCGATGTCGGCGGCCTCGGCGCTATGTCAGTTCTTGTCGACGCCGGTAGGCGGTTCCGGTTCGATGTCGGCGGCCTCGGCTCGATGTCGACCTCCGGTTCGATGACGTCGGGCAGTCTTGGCTCGATGTCGACTTCCGCCGGCTCCGGTTCGATGTCGGCGGCCTCGGCTCGATGTCGACCTCCGGTTCGATGACGTCGGGCAGTCTTGGCTCGATGTCGACTTCCGACGGCTCCGGTTCGATGTCGGCGGCCACGGCTCGATGTCGACCTCCGGTTCGATGACGTCGGGCAGTCTTGGCTCGATGTCGACTTCCGACGGCTCCGGAGTGCGATCTCCACTCCCGACCTCCAGCACGATTCTCTTCAGGTTCCGGCGACTCCGGAGTGTGATCTCCACTCCCGACCTCCGGCACGCTTCACCTCGGTCTCCGGCGACTCCGGAGGGCGGACTTCACTCCCCCGTCGACGCTGCACACTCGACCTCGGGTGACTTCCTCCTCGACCTCTAGTACTCTCCACGACCTCCGTCGGCGCCCTCTCTCGACCTCTGGCGGCTCCGGGTACGACGTCTGCTTTCCAGTCAGCGCCGCTTCTCCACCTCGGGCTCCAGGTCTCTAGGCTTCTCGACGTCGGACTTCAGGTAGTTACCAGTAACCAGGTCAGGTACTTGCTGTTCTTTACTTTTAAGGCCTGTTCCTGCTGTCCAGGTCCTTAAGGTGGTTTTTCTTGCTTTCTCCCACACAGGGCTCCAGGCTGGGCTCAGTCAGTAGGGACTAGTATCAAGGGTGGGTTTATGGACCCCACTCCAGGCACAAGTTTCCACCCCTGCTGCCTCACTCCTTCCTCCTTCAGGTTTCTGCTCCTCGCTCTTCACCAGTCAGGTGCCAACTGCCAGCTCCAACTGTCAACTCTGGCTTAGCTTCTCAACATTCCAAACCGCCTCCAACTGTCACAGGGTTCCAGAATGTTGCAGAAGGTTCTAGTAGGTTCCAGTGGGTTCTGATGATGTCACAGGTGGCCACCATTTTGTGCTCCAGGCCCTCAGACAGAAGTTCCAGGGGTAGATAAAATGGCTCCCTGAATCTGCATCAATACTAAAAAGTCTGGTGGTTCCCAAAAAGGAAAAATACTAACAGGGTTTGAGGCAAAAGTGGGACAAAATAAATAATGATGAGGAGGGACCACCCAAAGGGCTGACAGGTCTAACACCACTTTATTCCTTTTTTTTTATTTTTATTTATTTCGGCTTGACATGACATAAAAAAGCGCATGGTTGAACAATCATGGCAATCAATTAAAAAAATAAGTTTGCTTTGCATATATAGTTACAGCAGCAATGAAAGAAAAACAAAAATGTACTTATTATACCAATCAAAAAAGGGCGGCCCATATCCTTGAACCCCTCTCGTGCCTCCTTTGACCACTTTTTAGAAACACAGCTGATTCCAAATTATGAAGAGCGAGAATTCTTGCTCTCCAATTCAAAAAGGTTGGAGGTGACGGGTTAATCCAATCAGAGGTTATACACAAACAAATTAAGGACATTGCAATACAGAGAAGAGCCGATTCAAAGAATGGTCTGTCAAAGCATAAGTCAGTCTTGCACCCCATTATTACTAATTCAGACGAAAGTGCTACCTGAATGTTAAGTGAGTTATTAATAAACAATTGGACATCTTGGAGAAATGTATATAATTTAACACAGGAAAAAAACATGTGTACATCATTGGCTGCCGCCAGACCACATCTTGGATAACCCTGAACGCCACTCCCTCCCCATTTTGAGATTTTGGCTGGAGTAAAATATAAATCGAAGAGAGCCATATAACTTTGAGAACGTAGAGTCCCAGAAATCAATACAGCGTTAGACAGATCCAATGCACGAATAATATCTATACCTGTCTTACCAAATTTACCTTCTAATTTTTCCGTCTGAGAGGAAAGATCGTCAGGAAGGCCTTTTAGTAAATTTTGATAAAGGGCACCTATTCGAGCCTTCCTTAAAATTAGTTCCATAAGAGTATTCTTAATAAGCACATTAGGGGTGTTATGAGAAAGGCGATCTATATAGCTGCGTAGCTGCAAGTACTTAAAAAAATCACATGAGGCCAAAGCGTACTTGTCTTTTAAGAATGAAAAAGAGGCCATCTTGCCCTCATAAAGTAAGTCCCCCAATGTAAGAATACCATGAGATCTCCACCTAATTGTAACTGAATCTTGAAAAAATGAAGGTAGAAGCCTAGCGGCGGCCAAAGGAGTGTAAAAATGTATTTTGGGTATGGACCATTTCCGACATACCTTCCTCCAAACTGAATACATAGCTGCAATAACCTTACACTTAGTTTTTTTGTAGTAACTCGGTTCAAGAACCTTAAGAAGAGACCCCTTGGCCTCTTGTCCTAAACTAATCTCAAAAATAGAGGGACTACATGATAAAGGAAGTGAACCTCGTGGGCCAAAAAGTGGGGAAGCCAGATGCTGAAGTAAGGCAGCCCAGTTATATAACAAAAGACTAGGGACTGACCACCCTCCTCTGTCCAATGGGAGGACCATCCATTTGGCGGCCCTACAAGGCATGCGATAACTCCACAAAAACCTATTACAGCATCTTTCTGCACTGCTAAGACTAGACTGAGAGAATTCAAGAGGAATGGTCCTAAAGATGTACAGAAATTTCAGCAAAATCAACATCTTTAATACATTCCTCCTACCAAATAAGGTGAGATGTTAGTTGTCTAACCTACGTAAGGTAGAATTGGCGATATCTATAATAGGTAGAATATTCATATCAGGTATCTGTTCTACTGCTGCCGAGATGTTGACCCCCAGATACGTTGCGCTTTGTACAACTGGTATTTCCATGGGAGCCATAGTTGATGATTGAATAATCTGGGTTTTCTGCACATTAAGTTTGTACCCTGAAATTCGCCCAAAAGAGTGCGCAAGGGTCTTAATGGCCAAAAACGAAGATGACACATTGCTGGTTATAACTATGATGTTGTCGGCATATGCCAGCGCTTTGAAATCAACCGCATTGATCTTGACAGGCAGAACCTTACTAGAAAGCTCTAATTTATTTAAAAAGGGATAAATATAGAGAGCAAATAACAGGGGTGAACAGGGACAGCCCTGTCTTGTGCCCCTATTTATCGCAAACGGCCTTGAAAGTGTCCCTGAAATTGACAAAGTTGCTTGAGGGGCGATATAAAGTGATTGAAGGGCATGTACAAAGTTAGGGGAAAACCCCTTCCACAGAAGAACCCTCCACAAAAAATCCCAGGCAACCCTATCAAACGCCTTTTCGGCGTCCAACAGGATTGCTCAGAGGGGGGAATGAGTCGTTTGTGCCCAATCCAGAAGAGCAATAACGCGGCGGACATGATCCGCCGTGTCCCTTCCGGGAATAAATCCATGTTGCCGAATAGAGACTAAGGGGGATATAACCAAAGCAAATCTAGCCGCCAAGATCTTTGAATAGATTTTACTGTCCGTATTTATTAACGAAATCGGGCGAAATGAGGCGGGATCCAACTCGGGTTTATCTTTTTTTTTAAACAAAATAATAGATGTATAACGCCAAGAATCTGGAACAGTACCAAGCTGGGCATCTCTGAGGGTCGTTAAAAGGTCCTCCTGAATTTCTGAATGAAATATACTATAAAATTCCAATGAAATAGAATCAGGACCCGCTGCCTTATCACTAGCCAGTGAATTTAGTGCTAATTCCACTTCATCCCATTGGATTGGAGCGGCAAGAACCGTGTTTTGGTGATCCGAGATATTGGCTGTATTGAGTCCCTCAATAAAAGCAGCAAATTCGAAATCTAAAGTATAGGAGGTAACTTCCTCGGTGTATAAGGAACGATAACATTGGGAGAAAACTGACAAGACCCCTTCAGAGGTCTCATACCAGCTGCTGTAAGAACCCCAAGACCTGGACTTTTGAGCGGAAACTGCTACTCGATACAAATTATCTTGATCATATGAGGCCTTGGGCAATTGAATTTTTTGAATATTAATAGAGGCTCGGCCCCCAGTAATATAGTTTGGGACTCATTCAAGGCTGCTGTCCGTGGGGAGACTACAAGTTTCTCTTTTTTTCGTCAGAAGCAAATACAGGATCAAACTAAGAATCGGATTGACGAATTACGTAGTGCTGAAATCCTACTTACTAGTACGATTGGGGAGGGTGGGGATATAATTCCAATTCAGACGCAGGTTGCACGAATCAAAGCCTCAGTGCTTGAGTTCTTTGGACAAGATCTTGCGGCTAAATATCTGCAGTACCGCTCGACAATGTTCGAGTATGGTGAGAAATATGGGCGGGTCCTTGCCGAGCGGCTTCAACAGCAAGGTTTAGCTAACCGTATTACTAGGATTCAGGATCCTCTGAGGGTTATTCATGTTACCACTTTATTCCAATCAAGATGGCGTCAGGTGTGCAATACGTTTGTCATAAGTAGGACTGTTAGCGATCTAGTTGTTCTTTAGAACACTCTGGGAAGCTGCAGTAGAACACAAAGGAATCAACTGACAGTCTCTGCCCTTGTTGGATGTACATGTTTTACTGAGAATGTCAGACTTCATTCTCACATGACTGTGAAAGATAAGGTGAATGTACAGAAAATAGGCTCTCTGTTTAGCTTATAGATCACCTTCCAAACCTCTGTGGGAAAAGCATGAGAAAATAGTTTTCTCTCAAACATGATTCATGATATACCAGCAGAAGGCTTTTTCACATGGTAAAATCACCTTAGAACACACCGCAATTCCTAAAATGAGTATGGTACCATCAACAAATGATTTATAATGTAACTAAAGTCTTAAAACCGTCAATTAACTGCAATGCTTTTTAATGAGGTGCTATCATGTATATTGGTCCCAAGATGGCTGCCAACAATTCTTGGATGAAATGCTGACAGCCAATCAGATCTCATGATGAGATGTGTGGTTAGGCTCCGCCCAGATATACATGTGATTTTACTTTTGATTTTCTCAGGAACTACTGAACGGATTTACACCATTTAACCAAAAGGCACGATTCTGAACCACGGGCTACCTTTTTGCCAAATTTGTTGTAATTCCGTTCAGCAGTTCAGGCTGTAGCTGCGATTAAAGGTTCCTATGGAAAATTGCATAGGGAAAACATGTTTTGGGACCCCCCTTTTTCTCCGCCCCCGCTTGACGAATCACTCCGAGACTTTCAGGATAGGAGCGGACCGGAGCGCCCCACCAGTTTTGAAAATTTCGCGAAGATTCATCAACCGGCGCCAAAGTTATTCCAAATAGAATGTTGTGGATTGCCTATGGATAATAGGTCCTAACTATAACTACCTACTGGCGACCGCCATATATATATTGGCACCTCCTCCATACACAGCCAGTTTCCCCACCGTCACTGCTGCGGGACTCGAGATCTTAGCAATGGCGGAGGTTTTGTGGCGGTCAGATGACGGTCTCACCGTCTGCATCCCAATTCAGCAGTCGGACCGCAAGGTATGCAGGCTGTGCGACAGCCAGATTGTGATGGCGGTCCCAGGACCACCAAAGTCATAATCAGGCCCTAGGTCTGAACTATAACTACCTACTGGTGACTGCCAGTAGGTAATATGTATGGCCTGGGACCTTCGTCGCAATCTGGCAGTCCGACTGCCCGCATACCTGGCGGTCCGACAGACGAATCTGGATGCAGATGGTGAGACTGCCATCAGACTGCCACAAGGCCACTGCCAACACCAGGATCTTGGGTCCCGCGGCAGTGACTGTGGGGAAAGGGGCTGTGTACGGTGGCAGTGCCAGCTTCGGCACTGCCATGGGGATTACGACCTTCCATCCCGCCAGGGACCCCACCATGAAGAGGTCAGTGGAAAGGAAGGTAGGGGGGCCCAGACAGGGCCCGGGGCTATTCAGCCCTGTGGGAATAGTGGTGGGGCACAAATTGTGCCCCCTGTGCCTGCATTGTTGTGTGCGCACTGTGTGCCTTGCACACCATGGTGCATGGCAAAAGTGCCCCGATGTGATGTTTTTCAACTGAAAGTGCACTGGTCCCTGCTAACCAGGCCACCAGTGCCAGTGCTGTTACCCCTAAAACAGGTAAATGTCTAATTGTAACCAAATTGGCAAGGCCTTTAGAACCTCTGTAAGTCCCTAGTAAAAGGTGCCTTTGGTACCCAGGGCATGGGTACTAGAGAGAGTCCCTACAGGCTGCAACATGTATTATGCAACCCAAAGGGACCCACACAAAACCTGCATGCAGCCTGCCAGTGCAGGATGTGTGAAATGGTGCAAACCATTTTGAGAACATGGCATGACACTCTCCCTGAGTGCCATGCCCATGCGCACTACATATACTATATGTAAGTCAACCCTAAAACAGGCCTTAGAGCCCTATGGCAGGGTTCATTATATTATATGTGAGGACATATTTGCATGAGCAGATATGTCCCTGTTATGTCCAGTTCCATTGCAACGACATTGTAAGTGATCAGGAAGCCATCTTAAGCATATGTACTGGGCACTGGGTCATTACGAGTTAACCAGCTACATAAGGGCTTCACTGAAAATAATGGTGTTTGGGATCAAACACCTCATCTTAATAAATCGAAACCGATACCAGTGTTGAATTTATTATGTCATGCACTCAGAGGGCACCTTAGAGGTACCCCCTGAAACCTAACAGTCAATTAGTGTGCTGGCTGACTGGACTCTTCCAGCCTGCCACCACAGACGAGTTTCTGACCTCCTGCGTGGGAGAGGTCTCACTCTCAGAGGTCAAAAACAATGCCTGCTCTGGCAGGAGGTGTTTGCACCTCCTCCAGCAGGATTTAGCATATCAAGGCCAGAGGCTTCAAAGCCTCTGCTACCTTTGATATCCAACCCCGGCTTCCTCCAGTCCTGGAGGCCCCTGTGGCACAAGAGCAAGAGGGAAATTTAGCTACTCAGTAGGTTTGTTGCAGTATCAGGCTAGGCACACCCTCAAGGTGGGCAACATGAAGTGGAGCCTCGAAGAAGGGTTTTACCATCTTTTTTGGGGGAAACTAGGAACTCTGGGTCAGGTTTATGTCCACTCTCCACAGGAAGTGGTCATATAGAGGGTGTAGTCACCCCAGAGGTGCGTAGCCCATTGGCTACTACCTTACACACCCATTAACGTCCCTGAATTTAGTATTTAAGTGGCTCCCTTTCATCAGGAACTCAGATTTGTCAACTGGAAACTGAAGGAAGGACAAAGAAGAGCAGTCACCGTGAGAACTGAGGACTTTACCACTACTTGGTGCCAAGCCCTGCCTTGCTGCTGGAACCTCAACAACTGCACTGATCTTACTTGTCCAGAAGCTGTGCATCCTTCCAAAGCTGTGGCGAACTATCCAGTAATTTCAACAACCAGACAGCATCTCCCTTGGGGTGGAGGAGCCACCCCCCTTCATCTGTCGGCACAGAAAGCTACTACTGGGCACCTCATGTTCTTGGCCATTGGGCCCACCGAAAAAGCAGCACGGCAGGAGGAGGTCCATCAAGCTCTAGGAGGCCAGTCCCATCTCTCTGCTGGGTTTTGATGTGCTAGACTCCCCAGAAGCCTCCCCCTGCACCAATACCCTAACTACTGGGGCACTTGCAACCAACAAGACTTGTTTGTGCACAATCCAAGTAACACTGTCGCAAAATGTACCTGGGGACTTCAGGAGAGCTGAGCTCCATATCGAAAGCAGCCCTGCTGTGTTTCTTTCCCTCCACTGCAGGTACCCCAAGAACCGTGAGATCCTCCAATGCTAAGTGGCCAGCCAGCCAGCACCACTGCACTCAAGCCCCACAGCCCGAGAACACAACATATGCGTGCGTCCCCTTCACCTAGGAGCTGGGAGTCCCAATGACCTGAGCCCCATGTTGGGTTCTGCTAGACTTGTCACCTGGTCCCCCCTTGCAGACTGTGTTGCTTTGACAGATCTGTTTAAACTTTACCGCATAGCGCTTGAATCTACCAATGCGACCAGCACCTCTGCACCCGTACACCCCAGGGCAGTGTAACCCAAACTGATGGTGGTTTCTTGGACCCTGGGCCCTAAGCACCTTAAACCCTGATGGATACCTTCTACAACCATTTGCAAGCATACCTATGGAGTACATGTCTTTTCCTCCCATAGGATAACATTACTTTGTTTGAGGTGTGGTGTATTTCCTACTAATCCGTAGGATCTGTGCATTGTTTGAACAACATAAACTAAGGGCTTGATGCCCATACTGATTTCGGAGACCCCCACAGGATATGTTGGCCTCTAGACCAGCTAGTTCACAGTGCCACTCTAAGCCCCCCTAACCTACCAGGGAGCAAACAGTTTCTGGCAACCACTGAATATAACAACCCTGATTCCTCAGGAATCGTGGAAACAGTACAGGATCTTTCGCTCAGTCACTCGTGCTCACTTGTTCTCAGAGAAATAGACAGAGAATACACAGTGAGACGTCTTAAATAATATTTATTAAACCAACGTTATTCTTGAATAAAATATGTGTAGTGCAATGATTAGGAGACGGAAACAAATAAAGGAGATTAAAAACACCAAAAGAGTAAATAGTAGATACATTTTTACCATGGTGCTAAGCAATAAATATATGCAGGCATATATGCAAAATGGTAATCTAACGTACTCCTACGGCGCAGACCCTACTCTAAGTGTACCTAGAGTGTGTGTAGGTGTAGAGCCAAGAATCCCCCTAGGGAGGATCCAACCCCATTACCTAATGGGAGAGAGTGAAGGACTCCGTCTTTATCCCGAATTGGACAACCCTCGCGAAATGTCAGACTGGTGCGTGGTGATTTCTCAGCATGCAGGGACCTTCGGTGTCAGCAGAAGTGCCTCCTCTACCAATCTATTAGGATGCCTATTATTTATAATAAAAGCAGCCTTCGCGATGTGCTCGCTAGATTGGTGATATTATGGATATGTGAATAGCGCTGTCGCCTCATGGATGAAGATAGGATGACTTTTGTACCTATTGCATAGAGAGGCCTTGTACATGATGTTCAAGGCATCGTGAAAATGTTGTGCGAAGCTGGGTGCAAAAACAAAGCAGTTTCAGAGAAACTAATCCAATATTGTTGTGCCTGCAAGTGTGTTCAAAAGGTTGCCGCTGAAATGTTCTTTCCTAGGAATAAGCTGCCTCTCTACATGGGCTAACTCGGGAATATAACACCCACTTCACATCCTAAGGGCCGATATATTTAAAGCTAGCTAAAAAGCCAGTATATCATCTCTTAACAGTGTCTGAAAGCAAGCTTCCCTCTAAAATATTTATAAAAACCTTTAAACTCAGTATACTATTTGAAATCCTAAGCACTCTGAAAGCCATGGTGCCTAGAAAAGAAAAATAACACAAAAATATTTTGGTCGAATTTAGTTTATAAAACAAGCCAAACTGTTCCCACACAGAAAAGTCCAATTATTTCATGTTTTTCGGGTGGCAGACACAACATTGTTGTTGTCTAGACGACGATCCCAGAGGCGCACCACAAGGCAGATTAACAGAGCAAAGGCGATTCCATCCAATTCCCACAGAAGCCACTGAGGGTGAGACTACATCCTGTATTCATATCGTAGAGCCATTGTCCTAGTCACTAGGAGCTGAAGCACACCAGGGAGGCTCAAGAAATGCATTCATCAGCAACGGAAGACACTGTGGATAATAATTCCTGTGGGCCGTTGATGGGTACAGCAGTACCCATCAACGCCAGTTGTGATCCTAGGCATATGTCCAATACGCAATTGTGGCTGCAAAGCAGGCAGAAGAATGCAGGTTGTATGCAGTGAAGCCAAACAGGCCTGAAGGACTAGAACCAGTGCTCATCCAGTTCTCGAAGTTGAAGTGTGCCAAATGTGTGAACCATGTGCTCATGGCATCGTAGCACAAGCAGTGCTGTCTCCATTCTGAATCAAACTGGGATGTCCATTGCGGATAAGAAAAAACAAAATCAGCATTCCTGCCATAATTAGCAGGAGAAGAGGGAGCCCTCCAAAAAGCATCTCAGCACGGAGTGTATAAATGATGGAATAACTCCGAAGATTGTCTGAAAGGTGCTAACCAGTCCAGAGCTGATACATTTAAAAAAGTGCACTATTCCTCTTGTATCAGAAATGTTAAAGATACGATGAGCTAGCTCCCCTAAATGCAGGAGGAAGTTAGTGTCGAGTAGTGTCTGTATCTCCGATGAAGGCCGTGCAACCTAGAGATCAAACATCTCTCTGGCCGAGGTTAAGGCCACAGCTTGTTGAAAAAGCATAGCTTTCAGTCTGCCAAGGTAATCAAAGCATAAGTTTGAAACACTTATTGAAGGCCACAGCGCAACCTCCCTAACTTTGCGGCCAGGTGGAAACAGTACTTGTGTACAACAAGTGACTAAGGAATTAACCGCCACCAGATAAGCAATGCCCGGTTCAATCCCACAGCAACCTTGATCATTCAGCATCAAGTAGCTCCCATTCAAGAGCAGTTTGAAAAATGGATGTATCACGGCAGCTGGGGAACCCTTCAGATAAGTTGACAAGTTTGCAATAGAAGTATTAGATGCCCCATGAAGAGAAATGTCCTTGCAAACTAAAGAACCGCTTAGAGCATCCTCCCAGTCGGAACCACTCAGAAAAACATCTGTGTCCCCTCTCCTGCACTTAAACCGAAATGGTATTTTTTTTTTTTTGCAGAGTTTTATATAGCACAAACTTGACCCGAATTCGGTATCAAAGCGCTTTACATAGCACCAGTTACGTTACATGAGGACACATTCATTTTTTTGTTAGGCACAGGGAGATTAAGTGATTTGCCCAGAATCACAGGATGTTCAGCGTCATTGCCAAGACTCGAACCCAGTTCCCCAGATTCGACTGCCCTCGCCATTAGGCCAACTCCTCTCCCCAACACTACCAGTCTGTTTCTGAATATGATCTGACGGAAAAACAGATAACTATGGCACGCAGAGATTCCCAATAATCGTGCACATAAACTTCCCCAAGCGCATCATATCTGCCTACCTGTTGGTATTGGAGCCAATATTGGAATTGGAAAGTCGTGACCTGTAGGTTGATACAACCATGGATAATCCAGTCTGTTGATGGTGTTTATCAATATGCATCAAGGTGTATTTCGCACCTCTGCATGCCATAGTTAACTGTTTTTCCATCAGATCATATTCAGAAACAGACTGATAGTGTTGATGTAACATCATAGGCAAATACTCCACACCCAGAGTAGATGGTACTCTCTGGGCGGACTCAACCAAAGATATAATGGGAGTTCTTAGATAAGTGGGTAACTGGTTAAGCAGGGAACCAGGTTGGAATTAAAAATACTTACGAGTATACCCTTATTTGGTCCTTTATTCTTGGGTACTCTTGGTATTGTTAAAAACTTAGTGTTGGGGTTATTTTGAATCTAATTTAATTCAAATGTGCCCTCGATTTTATGCCAACATGTTTCGGCCCTTATAAATAGCCCAATCGGGTATGGGGGCCTTCGTCAGGGCGATATATTTTTGTTCTGTATTTGTATATCCCTGCCGTGTGTCAATGCATGTGTTACATGCAACCCGAAAGTGAGGCCTAATGCACTCACCTGTACGTATTCGTACTCCGACACCAGTAGTTTTTCTATTAGAGATATCAAACAGAAGCAGTACAACATTTATACTTTATAAACATATTGAAAATACTACTGTGCCTATATTGTGCTCTTATTTTCTACAATGAAGGTGGAGTATAAGTGCACCACCTGACTACGTGCTCACTAGTTGTGGCTTAGTGGACTAAAAAGTTCAATCCATAAAGAGTGCCAATTCACTGAAATCCAATCACCGCGCTACGTGCTCTCTAAAAGGGATTATTGGATTGTAATTGTGATAGCCACGACCGTTGTGTTGGTTCAAACCCAAACGCCGCAATCTCAACAGCGTGATGGTACTCTCTGGGCGGACTCAACCAAAGATATAATGGGAGTTCTTAGATAAGTGGGTAACTGGTTAAGCAGGGAACCAGGTTGGAACCAGGTTGGAATTAAAAATACCTACGAGTATACCCTTATTTGGTCCTTTATTCTTGGGTACTCTTGGTATTGTTAAAAACTTAGTGTTGGGGTTATTTTGAATCTAATTTAATTCAAATGTGCCCTCGATTTTATGCCAACATGTTTCGGCCCTTATAAATAGCCCAATCGGGTCTGGGGGCCTTCGTCAGGGCGATATATTTTTGTTCTGTATTTGTATATATGTGAATCCAACGAAATAAAAGGAATTGTCCTACGACATTGGAGAACCCTAAACTCAGGGGGTCTGGGATTGGAAAAACCATTATTTGCCTTCAGGAGAGGAAAGTCAATCCGGGACGCTGTTGTTCATACCCGTCCAAATAAGAGACAAATAAGAACAGGACAGCAACATACTTTATGGAATCTCCCAGAAGTGGTAGGACACTTCCCGTGTGGATCGTGCAGCGTATGTAGATTAACAACAGCTACCAAGGAGATTAACGTAGGCCAAAGAACCCCTTGGCAACAACGTACCTTTAGCAATTGCAACAGCCAAAACGTAGTCTACCTAATAACATGTAAATGTAAGAAGATATACATTGGCATGACCACACGGAAAGTGAAGATCAGAATAAATGAACATCGGAGCACATTTAGATGTGGTAAAACAATTACCAAAATGATGCGACACTTTCAAACCCAGAATCACAATGAGAATGATTTCACTTGGACTGTGATTGAAAAACTACCAAATAGCTGCAACGAAGGACAACTACTCAAACTGGAACAGAGATGGATCTACCGTTTGTCAAGTGCAACGCTGGGTCTGAACGAGGAAATCCCGTGGACCTCCCTGACGTAAACAGAATACTACAAATGCTCAGATGTTGTATTTGGCAATTACAGTATATATTAACTAACATAACCAACTATAACTTAGGCTCCAAATACTGGCCTAAAACAAATCCCATGTAATAGGGCAAAAATAACTGTTCACAATACCATCAGGTAAATACAACATTTCAGTACGTGTGAATAAATGACAGTACTACAAATATTTGGCATCCAACATATGCTTGCCCACATTGTAGGAACCAGTAAATTAATTAATATGTAACAATATGATAGTGATCAAAAGAAATACTGACACTACTGTATACACGATGAGGGGTTGGAAATACAGACCACCAGCAATAGGGCACATGAATACATGACAGAGCCTGGGCTGCAATCACACTCTGCACATACTCGCTTATATGTAGGAGCTATAAACAGGGAGTGTAACAATCGCCACGAACCTTGGCTGCAAACACACTCTCCACATACTCGTTTAAATTCCGTAGCTCAACACATGATGTCCAGAAGTCCCGATCGAAATTGTAAAAATCTCGTGGCGACATAAAGTTACACATATTGAAATAAAAAAGAATTCGATTTACGCCGCAACGGAAGAATACCGCAAACGCGACATGCAAAACTACATTACCCAGAAATCCTGTGCACCAATTAGACACATGCCAAACATCCCGGCATCCCCCCTCCTAACCATAGAGATCACTCGGGACCAGATAGAGCGACTAATTAACAGAAGGAATACGCTCTACTTAAGGCCCCAGTATCGGTGGAACCTCTCCGACGGCAGACGATGTGTCCCGAGAGGTGGAACAGCGGGTGATATCTTTGATGAAGTAAGTGGGGATAGAATTTCATCTATTCATGGAGGCCCCGGATTTAACTACACTGGACACTTGAAAGGCAGCATAATTTTTGTTACCTCGTTAGACTAAGGGGGAGGAGAAGATGCCTCCTGATCGCCCATGTAGAACACAATAATATGGGAGGGGCAGATAAGAACAGCCCGACTTCTACTAGCCGACACTAGGTTCCAAGATTTATTGGGCAACTAGGAACTGCACCGCGGGCTATTGTCCATGTTTGACAAAACTCTGAGTCTGATCGGGTATGCGAATGTAGCGACTGCTCGCTACGTGATTTGGGTAATATTACCATGAGTTGTGGGGGAGACACACATCGATAAAATAAAGTGCACATTCTGCATAGATGTTGATACCACGCATGTCAGACATATAACAAACAAGACGTGTTTGATTTTCAAATGCATCAGATAGCATGTGACCAATATCATTTATTCAATTTAGTGTGTGACTACAAGACATCACCCTTACACATGAGAACTGCATGGTGCGAGTAGGCATCTCCCAGTAGGTGAGAAACAATGTGTTGTTGCTTTATTAAATAAACATGGTCGGAAAGATAATTCTCCCTTCACCTTAGATGAGAACAATGAATATATCTTGTCTAGAGGTTTATAAACAAGCACTATATAACACAGTTATTAAAAGAATTCCAATGAATGAATTCATAACATCACGCTTAGCGCCTTTCTCGAGACAGTTGAGATTGCGGCGTTTGGGTTTGAACCAACACAACGGTCGTGGCTATCACAATTACAATCCAATAATCCCTTTTAGAGAGCACGTAGCGCGGTGATTGGATTTCAGTGAATTGGCACTCTTTATGGATTGAACTTTTTAGTCCACTAAGCCACAACTAGTGAGCACGTAGTCAGGTGGTGCACTTATACTCCACCTTCATTGTAGAAAATAAGAGCACAATATAGGCACAGTAGTATTTTCAATATGTTTATAAAGTATAAATGTTGTACTGCTTCTGTTTGATATCTCTAATAGAAAAACTACTGGTGTCGGAGTACGAATACATACAGGTGAGTGCATTAGGCCTCACTTTCGGGTTGCATGTAACACATGCATTGACACACGGCAGGGATATACAAATACAGAACAAAAATATATCGCCCTGCCGAAGGCCCCCAGACCCGATTGGGCTATTTATAAGGGCCGAAACATGTTGGCATAAAATCGAGGGCACATTTGAATTAAATTAGATTCAAAATAACCCCAACACTAAGTTTTTAACGATACCAAGAGTACCCAAGAATAAAGGACCAAATAAGGGTATACTCGTAGGTATTTTTAATTCCAACCTGGTTCCCTGCTTAACCAGTTACCCACTTATCTAAGAACTCCCATTATATCTTTGGTTGAGTCCGCCCAGAGAGTACCATCTACTCTGGGTGTGGAGTATTTGCCTATGATGAAGCATGTCACTATTATGTGAGTGAGGCTTTTACTTCAATATCTTTGATATTCCACCTGACAATTGGGTATTGGAAGAGTACTCCACTACAACTGAAGATTATGAGTTTTCACTCTTCCCACAACAGTTGCTTATTGTGAAAAAAAGTCTAGTACGGGAGAACGCAACTGTGTTGTTACTCTCTCACTCTCCATGTGTGAAAAACAATGTTGATGTAACGCCACAGCACATGGCCAGAATGTAGTGTTTGCAACCTCCAGCTCAGCATTACAATGGAACATAACTGTGACTGTCCGTGTTATAAAATAGACATGTTGTGCTGTATTAGGTCAATTGCAGAAGACACAATGTTGCCCAGTGAATACATTCTGAATGATAAAGTGGTCATATCGTTGTCAACCACAGCCAAAGGCTTTTCCAAATTTACCTTGTTGTTCTTGCGCAATCTCCCTGCAGCTTCCTGCTGAGAAATATTCCATAGCTCGTTGTATATTCCATACAAGAAGCACATTTGACGTGGGTTTCTGGGACCTAGCAAAAAATCTCTGAGATCCAGGTTATCACAAAGAAGGGACAAGTGTTGTTTCACTTGGGAAAGTGTTGAAGTCTTTAGCCAATCCATGCATACCTTCCCAATACTACATGATGTCACCACCCCTGTGTGTTCTGTTTGTACATAGCGTAGGTCAGGTCTATTGATTTTAAACTCTCCCGTGTTACCCAGGAACCTAGACTGGCATCTGTCTGTGTCTAGAGGCCAAACCAACCAACCCTGCTGATCGGGGGTGTGATGTATTGTATGATCCATTGCGGAGCATGGCATCAAATGTATCCTCACTTAACTTTGTGTTTTGTTGCCAATGTTCAAAGTGTGCAAATGTGGAAATGTGAGGTATGTTCAAATCTTTTGCCTTAGCTAAGCCAAGACAGAAAGTATGTTGCACTGTTTTGTTCAGGAAAATTATTTGATGTGGAATGAGGCACGATCTAAATAATGCTTCTTTTCCCTGAACCTGCTAATCTTTTATTCCCCAGACAGATTTTGTGTCAATTGAGTCCTTCCAAAAGTCAAAACCCTGTATAGAGAGTTGGGAAATAAAGGAAGCAGAGTAAATCAGCATGGTGTATTTGGGCATATTCTTCTCTGCAAGTGTAGGTGCAAGCCTATAGTAATGAGAGGCTGGTTCTAATGTGTCAAAACCAGAAAAATATGCAAATTTGCTTGCAAATGTATTTCAACTATCTTTTGGTGGTGTTGCACAGTGTTCTTATTGGGTGTAACTGTAAACAGCATGTGGGATGCTAGCTTTGTGTAGAACATGGTGACCATAATGTTGGTAACAGAACATGTCTCCAAAATTACTTATACCATCATACAATTCATCATTAGAAAATGCTGCTGATGTCTGTAGATCTGAAACTAAATTATGCACAGTTTAAATTTCCCAATCATCAGGGAATGTAATAGAGGTGATGATATCATTTAAAGAAATCTTAAACAAATAAGGGATTTGCAAACGTTCAGTAGGACCATGGACATCATACAATACCCTGTCCCAAATTATTCCATCAGGAACTGGAACGGCTGTAATGTTCACCAGGAATAGGTCCCTCAGTTCACAGTGTGATGATGCATGTGGTTTTAGTACCAAGTTCACATGTTGGACTGCAGAGAGTTCTGGGAGATAATGTCCATTATGAAGTAGAAAAAAGACAGTCACCCAACCAATGCAGAGTACCAGGAAAAGTAATCCAATTGTAACCCAAAGATGTATCCAGGGAGCAATAAGGCATGTCTTTTTCAGCCAAAGACAGAGAGAATAAACTTGTAGCTTGAAAGGGAGTGGCGGTGTTGGCAGTTCAGGTTCACTTGGATCTGATAAAAAGTCATCATAATGCACGAAGTAGCCAGATGCCATCCGGTCTATTTTTGGCACCTCAGCAGGTTTTGTAGAACGGGGGATGACTTGATCTGTGGCATGTTGACATGGACGTCATCAATTTTTCGAATTGAAATTTCTGTACTTGTTGATTATACAGTTGTAGATGTTTCAATGGGGAGAATCATCATCTCTTTTTCGTCAATAGCCTCTCTTTGGAAAGTGGAGTCTTCAGTCGATATTAAAGCTTCCATCTGAACTTCCTGTACGGTAGCGAGAGGAGATCGTCGGCTACCCAGGAGCCCATTTGGTGTACTGTTGAGAATCGGCCACATAGTGTGGTTTGATGAGATCGATAGAGACAAACCTTTTGTCTCGGCAACCGGCAAGAGGCAGAAGAAGTACAGTTCTGGTACCTTCAACAGCCAGAGGTTCAGGGGCTCTGCAAGATGGGCCAGATTCTTCCTTGTCCTGTATTTTTTCTCTGACCAGATCCCCAATCTTTGGAACCCAGGCAGGTCTTGCTATACTGCTTTCACTTCTCCAGTGGCAGTGCGTTTCACTTGGACATTGCTTTGAAAGCTCTATATTCTTATAAGTCCATTAAAACATCCAAATGATCATTGAGATCAAATGCAGATTCAGCTGCCACTGCGGTGACACTATCAAGGGCAGGTACCCACATTCTCACCCCAAACAGAATCTCATAGGATGTAAAACCCCCCAGAGATTTTCTTGGCATGGTATTAAGTGCCCTCTGGACCCCATATAGGTGATTGACCCAACTGCCACCCAAGCCACGTACCCTAGCTGTTAAGGATTGCTTTAAGTCCCAGTTTGTCTTCTCAACAACCAAATTTCCCTCGGTATGGTAGGGGGAGGAGAACCGCAAGGCCACACCCAAACTTCCCATGGCTTCTTTGTAATTCAGAGAGCTAATCTCCGGGCCCTGGTCAGAATGTAATGTGCCAATTGCATATGTCCAAATAAAGACTCGCAAATCCTTTATAACAGTTCGGGCGTCAGCCGAGCACTGGGGCCAAACCCATAGAAACCGAGAGCATGAATCCACTGCCACCAAGATGTACTTGTAAGCCCGTCAGAGTGTGAGGGGCCACAGTGATCCAAATAGACACATGCAAGAAGTTTGTCTGAGATCAATAAAGTTGTTTGTGGTAGACGTGCTACAGTGAAGCCCTTCAACTGCTGGCAGATTTCGCATTTGAGGTCAAAGTCCTTGGTCTGGTTGTGGCAGTAATTCCTGCATGTGCTAAACCCAGACCCTCATGTGCAGTTAGTATCAATCCCAATCTGCGATCAGTGTTTGGTATTACTCTAACCCCACTCCTGGAATTTGAGCATACTTAATATTTTATGCATCTAACTGCATCTAACTTGTAGGAGTACTTGAGTGGAAAGCCTTTCAATGATGGTGAGCTGTTGTGTGTGGCATTGACAGCTATCATAGTTGTTCTGTCTATTCTCGTGCTAGAATGAGTGTTTGCAGCAACGGCAGCAGTTCGCATGGTTGCCTTGGCGGCTTCAGCCGCCATTGAATTCGTTTTAACATGAACGCCAACATGCTGATCACTCAATGTATGAATTACATGAGCACATGGCAGGCCTTCTTTCAGCTTCACCAATTGTTCCCAAAGCATCTTGTGACTGATTGTACAGCCCTTCGAATCTCGAAACCCATTTTAGCCTCAATAGTGAAGGTATTCATTGTAAGGCTGGGCACAGTAAAATGAATCGCACACTGTGGGGAATTCGGGATCCATATTTTGTAGTACCAGTATCAGGGCTTTTAGTTCTGCCAATTGTGCTGTGCAGTCCCCTAGGGACTGCGTGTGTGTTATTCCGGGAAGAAACTTTCCATCTCTCATGCGCCCTTTCACAATTGTGCATGCCCCAGAATACTGCTGTTTCGATCCTACGGCAGGTTGAGCAGATCCATTGGTATAAATGATACATTCATATGAATCTAAAGGCATAATTTCATTCGGCAGAGGATATTCTTTTTCTTACTGCAGGAATGCTTGTGTTTGTAATGTAGCATCAAATCTGTAATCTAGATCTGGTGCAGTGAAGGAATTTGTCCATTGAACCCATCTTGGATGTAGAGCTTAAGCATTCGGAATGCTTGCTTTAGTAACCCCCTCTAAAGTCGGTACTTGGGTAACGACAATTATGCGTTTTCCCTGAGCCAGGGCTCTCTTTCTCTCATTACAGAAGTCTGCACAGCTGTGAGAACTTTCTCAGTAGATGCAAAACACATTCCAGTGTTTCTGTATAGATGTGATTTGTATGCTATAGGTACCATATCACCTTCATTGAACGTGATTTAAGGTTACCCGGTAGGTCCAGCGACTACACGGATCATCAGGTTAGTTGTGTTGACACATGTGTGTAAATGTTGGAAGCTAGCATGTCAGCTTGTACTGAACGTAAAATATCAGTATGTTCCTGTGTCCAATGTTGTACTGAAAAGTCAGGTCTAATTAGGTCGTACAATGGTTTTACCCTTTCTGCGTAACCCAAAATTTAAGTTAAGTCAATATTTAAAAATCCCAAAATGGATTGTAGTCTCTTCAGAGTTGTTGGAGGTTTGAGCAATGCACATTATTCTAAAAAATGTGTCGTCAGGCTTTTGCCTTCACTTGATAACTTGTATCCCAGAAACAGGACACTGAGGTGGGCTAATTTAGATTTTTTTAAATTACATTTGTAGCGTGGGTAAGTAAACCCCACTATTTTGGTGTTTACTCTAGGCAAATGTTCCATTAATTCATCGTCCGTCAGATAAATATCCTCAACAAAGGACACCACCTCCTCATCAATACTTCGAAGTAACTCTGTTACTCTGGCTGGAAACAGCCCAGGGCTATTCTTATACCCTTGTGGT
Organism: Triturus cristatus; assembly: GCF_964204655.1. NCBI lineage: Eukaryota > Metazoa > Chordata > Amphibia > Caudata > Salamandridae > Triturus > Triturus cristatus. The sequence goes on along the minus strand of NC_140592.1, from coordinate 575,985,669 downwards.
AAATGACAAAATTGACTCTGAGACCATAGCGCTGAAAATGCTGTAAAATATCTACTTGCAGGCGCTATATTCTGGCAGAAAAAAACATTTAATGTAGTTTTGTATTTTTTCCGCACAATGTTATTCATCAGTGCAGCACTGTGTGCATTCTGTACTGCAAATGTGCATGTGGATGCATTCAAATGTCTGTAATCTAAGACTAAACAATATGAATTGTCGGGTTTTATTACGTGAAACAAAGGATTATTCATAGATGAGGTGTAAGTCTCTATTACACCCTGGTACTCAAGTTGATTTAGGACTTCTCTGACTTGCTTCTTTGCTACATGTTTAATTGGGTACTGTCTCTGCGGTTGAGGGATCATTTTTAATGGGATCTTGTGATTGGGAGACTCATCATCCCACCCAACATGATTGTGGTATAGAGCAGAGGCTAAAGCAGACACCCACTCCTACGCATATACATTTTTAAATGATTCTGCTACGGGGTCAGAGAAAGCAGGTAAAATTACTTCTTTCCCCATTGGGTAATCTATTACGAACTCAGGTGGCCAATCCTTTTCAGCCAAAAGAATGTTGTAACCATGTGCCAGGTCGTCCGAAAAGACACCCTTCACTTCTCTTTGTGTGTCCCCTTCTATCTGAAGCATGAATCTGTGTAAACGTTGTGGGACACTCACTCTCATGTATGGTGTTGCCACTGTGATATACTCACTCAGCACTACTAATTCCAGAAAAACCATCATGTTCTGACAAGCTATTGTGACTTCTGCTGCACAGTCCAGCATCCTCGCTGCCCATTCCCCATTAAGAAGCAGAGTCCTCAGCAGCCTGGTCATTTCTCATCTTAATTCCTGCTACTTTTTTAATCTTTAAATTGAGGTTTCGTAGATTTTTGTTTATCTTCTTGTTTGATGATGTAGTCTGAAGTGCGATGTGTCCCTCTTTTCGGCTTCATTCGGTCTTCTGATCTTTGCTCTGTCAATCCTCCTCTTACTGAGCGTTTCTCAGATTAATCCTGAAAGGAACGAGAGGAAAGAGTATCATTATCCTGATATCTGTCAGGCTTTCTAACGTGATAACGGTTTCTGAGATTATATCTCTTTTCAGTGTGCTCCTGTTGAGGAGAACCACTCCGTGATTGTTTTTTTTAAAATTATTTTTCAGTTTATTATCCCATTTCTTTTTAGAAGAATCGGGTGCTTTCTTAGAGTTATCCTTTTCAGAATTACCCTTAACCACTGGTTTCCCAGGTCTGGCTCCCAGATTATCCCTTCCCAAGGAAGCGTATGTTTCTGCGATAATCTTAGGTTACTCTCTCTCCTGTTGTATAGGATACAGTTCCCTTCTGAATTGGCATATAGCCATTGCAGCTGCCTCCCGCTTGATGCTGCTCAACATAATTGTAGAAACTTGGGAAAAATTGCCTATTAACTTCATCCCTAAATCCAGGGCAGGTTCTGCCCTGTACTCATTCTGTATTTGTTTCAATACATCCGATATTACCGCTATAGAAGCGGTATCATGAGTTCTGGTGTAAACGGCAGCAAAGACTCTACCCAAGTGGCACAATCTTCTATCGGGGGAGCCATACCGATTGGCAAGCAAATTGTTGGAATTCTGTGTTGCCGGCAATGCACGGTGTCGAAGTGAGATGCTTCAGGACGTACGCGTCAGAGCATTTTCCACGGCGGATGGCACCACATTACTTTTGCTTTGATTAAGAGGCGTACTAACATTCAAAGATAGAAGAGTGGCATACATACGTCAGTTTCAGCAACAGAAGTCTTGATATTACTACCTTCTTGAATAAGACTTCTTGAAAATTGAACAGAGAACTTACGCACCGGATTGATCATTAGGACCCGCTGGGTCGGAAATATCACCAGCTGAAAGGTCCGAAGACCTGTTCTACTTCACCCGAGCCCTGAAGAAGTCAAGGGTTACACACCCAATGACGAAACACGTGTTGGCTGGCCTGTGAAGCGATACAATATTAAATCGACACAACAAGCAAGGACACTGTCGTCGTTTCTAAATAACGCTTACCTTGATGCTGTATTTACTCCTTTGTGTGTGCACAGAACCTGTTGTCAATCTCGTTAAATCCTGTGACTTCTGTTCCGTGTGTAAGTCTGTATAAAACTTATGAAAAATCGTCAGGATCTCTCGAGGATTATGAATCATAATTCCTGCATCGTTTCTAAGACCCGCGATTCTGTGGGAGCTTGCTTCGACCGAAGCCATAAAGCTAGACACCGACCTACCGCCTCACCATACTCGTGACATTCCTTTTTATAAATTAAATATTTTCGAGCGTGAGTGACCCCCAAAATATAATATAAAAAAGCAGGTTAGTGTGAGGTGCGGCTTTGTGCCATATACGTGTTGCAGGGATAGTCGGGGGCCACCTGGGGTTAGCGAATGGATGTAGTACTCTACACACTGTATGTATTGTTTGATGCCACTGCTCTGTTTTCTCCAGTGAACATGTCAATTTGACTGTATATTATTTGTACCAATGCACTTTTTTCATAAATAAAAACAGTTTAAAAAAAAAAATATATATATATATATATTTTTGAGCGTTTTCCTTATTCCATAAAAGATTAATATTAGCCCTACACTTAGCCACACTAGTTTGAAGATCCGCAATATCATCATGCTGCAAAATCCCTTGCATAAGTTTTTCCTCCGCTATTCTCAATTTAGAGTATAATTCCTGTAGTTCCAATTTTGCCTTCTTTTGATAATACAGCCCAAAACTCAGCACTTCTCCTCTAAAACATGCTTTAAAAGAATCCCAAAGAACTGATACAGTGACAGAATGTCTATTATTATCAAAAAAGTCTTTAATCCATATCTGCATATTCTCTCTAAATGCACTGTCAAGCAAAAGCTTCCTATCAAATGAGAACGTTTTTGGGATTGTGTCTACAGAAAGTGTGGGGATTTCTATAACGATTGGTGCATGATCAGAGGTAACCCTAGGAAATATGTGAATCTGTGCCCCCATGAGTAGTGCGAAGGAAATAAAAAAATAGTTGAGGCGTACTAATTTCTGATGAGGATAAGAATAAAACATGAACCCAGGCGCAGGCACTCGAAGAGAATCCCATGCAGGCGCTCGAAGAGAATCCCATGCATCCAGTAATCCATGATTCCTTAACAGGTTATACAGTGCATTAAACACCCTGGGTTTCCTCCCATTGTACCCTTGTATCCCACCCTGTAATTCTTTATTAACCAAATTTATATAAAAGTCTCCACATAGTACCAAAGGCACCGGTCAGAGCACAAGTTCTAGATTCAACTCTTCTAAGACCATATATTCATCGAGATTAGACCCATAAATAGTACATAATGTTAATTTTGTCCTCCCCAGGCAGCATTCCACAATTGCCCACCGTCCAAATGTATCTACTAAAAAACGGCCCGAGGTCCGGAAGGCAGGTTTGGCAAATATCACTACCCCTCGCATCATTGAAGCTTGCTGTGAAGCGGCCAATAGTACGAAACCTAGATCTGACAACATTTGACGTTTCCCCCAGGGTATATGTGTTTCTTGGATACAGAGCAAATCAGGTTGGATCACACGAATTTCAGCAGCAACCCTCTGCCTCTTATTGTAATTGTTGAGGCCGCATACATTTAGGGAACATATTCTAACTCCCTTACTAGCCATTAGAACTAAAGAGAAAAAATGAGCAAGCCCTTATTCGAATTTTTAAACAATACATCAAATCCTCGAAAATCAAACATTTTTCCTTACTGATACTGTGGATTATTTTTCCGGTTTTACCCCAACTAACCCCCCCTACACCATCCCACCCGACCCCCCAAGCGCCCTACCCACCCCACCCTAAAAAATCTACCCCTCCCCTCAACGATGCTTTAGAACCCATGGTCCTTTTGATGACAAGCTCCCAATCACCCAGTGCTATCACCCGCAAACCGAATCCCAGCCCATGTGGTGAAAAATAAAAAACTAGCCATAAACAGCCACAATTTATGTTACATGTACTACATCTTTACTCAACTTCCTTTATAATACCAATAAAGCCCAAAAGTCCCACATGGGTTGGGAAAAAGACAAGAAAAAAGCAAAAAAGCAGCATTACATAGGGGAAGGGATAATCCATTCTAAGCCAAGAACACTAAAAAAGAAAAACATATATATATTGGATGATATTATCCCAACCCCAAACTGTACAACCATAAAGGCCAGGAGAGAACTATCAAAAGGCCTCCCCTAAAGAAAAGCTGTCTGTAACAAGACTTACAGAGATTTTAAGAATTATTTCGCTGAAACCTCCGTAGTAAAAAATCGAGTACGATCCTGAAAAATAACTTTAAGTTTGGCTGGGTTTAATAAAAACACTTGTGCCCCTTTAACCTGAAATAACGGAATAAGCTGTTGCAGCTGCCAACGCTTCTCGACGGTGAAATGGCAGAAATCTGGCCTAACATAAAACTCAAATTCCTTCCCTGCCCTTTTTTTATCTGGACGAGCCAGCTGGTAGACATCTTCCCTGGCTAAAAAGCTATTGAAGGAAATCAAAAATATCAGATTCCGGCCCCGTTCTGGAGCGAAGAGCAAACGGTAAGCGATGTGCCCTTTCTATTTCTCTATTCCAGTCCCAATTAGTTAACTCAGGGAATGCATCTTTAAACAAGTCAACAATAAACTTGCGGGGGTCTTGTCCTTCTCGTCCTTACGGAATCTGTAAAACTCTAAGGTTTTTCCTGCGTGATCGATTCTCTAAGTCGGCCAGCTTACACTGTGTGTCCTCTTTCATAGCAGACAAAGATTCAGTCAAGGCCTTTTGTGCCACAAGTTCATCTTCAAGACTTGAGAAATGCGCCTCCACTTCATTAAATCTTGAAGTAAAATCTGAACAGGTTTTAGCGATGCGACGTACTGAGTTTTGAAGCTTCTGGCATAAATTCTGCACTCTTTGACTTTCTACTCTTCTCTCCTCTCTGTGGGGCATTATTGACTGATAGATTAAGGCTAAGGATATATCATCCGGAGAGTTAGTTGAATTTGAATCTTTCTGTAGTCCATCAAGCTGCTCATTTTCAGATTCCAAATTACTGATTTTATGGCCTAACTTTTTACGGACAGTATGAGGACTGCCTTCAAAAAACTCGCCAGAATCTTCCAAATAAGCACTGCTATGGTCGCTGCCACCAACGCCATTAGCATGAGCTTTGAACATTGCCTCTAAGTCCTCACAAGACGATGTTGAATGGTCAGACATAGAGAAGAAATCACCAGATTCTGTGTCCTGTACTTTGGGAATAGAGCTTTTATCTGGTATTACCCCAAAATCAAAACTCCAGCAGTATTAACCAATGTAGTTATTAAAGTAAGACTTAGGTCAGGTGTAACAAAAGCAGCCGTGTCAGCATTGGAAGTCCCCGCCATAGTAGCAGAACCAGAAGCAGAAGTAGAGCCAATACTCGAGTCCTCCAACAAAGGCTGCTTGTCCTGCCCCTCCCCCCGTTATCAAAAATACCTTCGTTATTTTGCAAAGTCAGATAAGTTACAGAGGAAGAGATAGAGCCCACGTTTTTAGCCCTCGCTGCTTCCTTACTCTAAGTGTACCTAGAGTATGTGTAGCTGTAGAGCCAAGAATTCCCCCTTAGAGACAATCCAACCTCATTAACCGAGGGAGAGAGTGAAGGACTCCATCTTGGTCTCGAGTTGGACAACCATCGCAGAATGTCAGACCAGTGCGTGGTGATTTCTCAGCATGCAGGTACCTTTGGTGTCAGCAGAATTGCCTCCTCTACCAATCTATTGGGATGCCAATTATTTATAATAAAAGCAGCCTTCGCGCTAGATTGGTGATATTATGGATATGTAGATAGCACTGTCGCCTCGTAGATGAAGATAGGGCGACTTTTGTACCTAGTGGGTAGAGAGGCCTAGTACATGATGTTCAAGACGTCGTGATAATGTTGTGCGAAGTTGGATGTGAAAACAAAGTAGTTTCAGAGAAACAAATCCAACATTGTCATGCATGTAAATGTGTGCAAATGGTCGCCACTGAAATGCTATTTCCTAGGAATAAGCTGCCTCACTACATGGGCCTAGCTCGGGAATATAACAGAGACTCATGCCTCAAATCTGACAGCTGTGATTCTCTACTGTTTTACCTGTAAAAGTTCTTGATGTCTAAAACTATGTGTACAACAAATGCATAACACTACCCTCTGATAAAAATGCTCGACCACACTATCACAAATAGGGCACTTGGGATTATTAATTTAGGGCCAGATGTACGACACTTTCTTAGACCAGTTTGCGCATGCCAAACTGGTGCATTTAAAAAAAAAAAGCTGCTTTATTTAAAAGCAGTCCTAGACATGGTAGCCTGCTGAGCTCAGCAGGCTACCATCCCTGGGAGGGCCTGTCATTCCCAATGGCTTGCAAATTGCAAGAGGCTCATTAATATTCATGAGCCTCTCAATTTGGTACCCCATTGGGAATCGCAAACAGTGTTAAACACACTGTTGTACATTCCAAATAGCGGCTCGGAAATTGCGAGTCGCAAAGGTGATGCAATTTGAGAGGCGTTATTTGGCAGGTCATACTTCTGGCCCCTAATCCCTGTAAACCAATACGATTTGTCTGTCCTTTGCATGGTGTGCCCTTACATTGGCACTACCACATAAAAAGCCAGCTTCCTACAGCCACACATACATAGTCTTAATATCAGTCCTATAGCTTGTACATCTAGTCGGTAATTTACAAACCTCAATATAGGGGTACATCCTGACTTCCCTATATCTGTTAGAGATGATTGGGTATGATCATTCATATCTCCCATGTCTATGTGCCACCTTCTTATTTATAGGAATTCTCTCTTAAATATTCATCCATTGTTGTAGTGACGAGTCCATCATACTGTGTATGTATATATGAAATGGGTCTAATATACTGAGTGGTCTAACCACTTTAGGCTGTTGTATGGTGTATGTTTCAGTAGTCATAGTACATCAAGTTAGGTCTTTTTACATTCACATCAAGTTACAGGCAACCTTTCGTGACTGGGATCAGACCCCTTAAACAGGGCAGGGGCACACAGTGCTTTGTTGATAGAAGTAAGATATAAGCTAGTCTCCCCATAGTTTAGGGATTTCTGCCACATATCCCAAAAGGGCTACTAGTGGAATGGTCTGAACATTAAAATCTATAAACTTAGATATCTTTGATAGGATTTCTTTCCAATAGTCTGGCATACCTGAACATTACATGCAGTGGAAAAAAACTTTATTTTGAGATTACATCTACAGCAAGTGTAATCAGCATTTGCATCTATTTTATGGAGTGTAGTTAGTGTAAAGTATAACCTATTAAAAGTTTAAATATAGCAGTAGCACTTCTATTTTATTGTTATGGTGGCTGTCTGAGAACAACAAAATGCACATTTTCTATCCATCTACCGGTTCCCCACATCTGTCTTCAAGTGTCCCTTTCCTGAAATCAATGAGTCTATCCTGGTGGTGTTGAATATATTTCATAACTTGGCTTCTTAACCCCTGATCTCTCTCACTTAGATTACTCTAGTCAGGGGTATGAATACATATGTTCTTCAGGAGAGAATAAACAGTAGGACCTAATAGTAGGTCTTAGCATAAAATAAGCAAAGGTGTCTAGTGGACTAGTTTTTCCCTTTTTCTAGCACTTTTCCCGAGAAAAAAGGTCTTGCCATGGTTCACGTGTCACACAACATCCCTATTTGGGCTAGCCTCTCCATTAATGAGCATTCAGGGGTCGGGGAATTGTAGGTTTGTCTAGTAGAATAATTTCAGGTGAGTATAACGAGCATAACCTGATTGTTTACCAAAAACATAACACGCCTTGAGGTGGAGGAAACTGTATGGCAGCAATCTTTGGGATAGGATAATTGTGTAAATAGTGAAGTTCACAGAGAGACCTTATTAATCAAGTAAGCTTCCGCTATAATAAGAGACATAAGGGTCGCAGATAAAACCAGTATATTGCAAAGTGTGTTTGGGCAGTGAGGAAATAACAGGAAAGATCAGGTTTTGCAAATCCCCCTTTTTTAAAAGATAAGGTCATAATATCCGACTTTAGCCTCACTGGCTTCCCGGACTAAATTAACAGTCAGAATTGATTGCAGGTTGGTTTGAAACACACAATTGCGAGTGGAATTGGTATGTTTGTACAAAAGTAAAGGAATTTAGAGGTCATGACCATTCTAATCAGGGAGATTTTTCCTGGTACCAATAGGGGTGAGCATATCCATTTGCTGTCTTGGTTTGAGTGTTTGCTCACCAAAGGCCCAAACTTGTACCTGAGAACTATTTCCTTAGAACTCTAAACACTAATTCCAAGATGTCTGACTATGTCTGTGCAGAGTATTCCAAATCAACTAGCTTGGTGGAGGGTGTCAATAGAAACATATTTATTCCAGTTTATTTCAATGCCCCAGTACAGTTCTGTTAGTATCATGTCTCGAATTACTGGTTGGTAGAAGACTGATTGGGGATGGTTGATAAAAAGCAGTATATCGTCAGTAAACATAGATAGTATAAGTCTTCTGTTAGTGAACAATAGGGCCTTCTCAGAGAGGTGTTCTCTAAGATGGCATGCTAGGCGTTCTAATATTGCATACAAAAACTGTTTTGGGGTATTCCTGCCTTGTGCCTCTGTTAACGGGAATAAGATTAGATACGTGACAGGTAATTCTGAATTTTGCAGCCTGAGAAGACTACAATAGATACATTAGGTAAATGAAATAGTTTGACCCCTCTACCCTGCCAAGCATCTTTATAAAGGGTCATTTAAGCGAATCACATGCTGTCTCATCGACAAAATATATCAACATTGTGGGAATATCGGTTTTATTTGATGTATGATTGCAAAAAGTATGCAGATATTCTGTATTGATATACTGTCTGGGACAAACCCTGTCTGTCCTGGAAGGACCAGGCCACACACTGAGGAAAGAAAGTTAGTTTGCGATCACATGTACCCTAATTTTATCTAAATTTAGTAGGGACATTGAGGAATTGCAAATACATACCGGTTCGGTATTAGGAAGGGACGTGATTAGGGCATCCCTTCCAAATACCGAATTGCAGTGGTATGCAAGAATGTGTTCCAATCAAAACACAGTCGCAAAAAATTCACATTTTATCACCTACTTCAAGCAGGTGGTAACCCATTTGCAAATGAGAAGGGGTCCCCAAGGGACCCTTTCCCCTTTGAGAATGTAAATAAAAAACATTTTATAAGCGGGTCACTGCCTAGTCTTAATAAATGAAACTGCAAAGTTCCACTTTTTCTTTTTAAATGCATCCCAAATTCTTTGATTTAAAAAACGATTGGCTTATTAAAAAGCAATCACAGACATGTAATAGAAATATGTAATAGAATGTCAACTGATACTCTAGGTGAAGTGGAGATGTGGGCAAAACTATATAGCCACCATAGACATGCTAGCAAACCTTCCTCGGGTCTGGACCAGACACACAGCACGCCATCTATATACTGTTTTCAAAGAATCATATTGGTACTGTAAGGATTGGACTCATGATAGGTGAACTTGGTCTCAAACATAATGAGATAGATGCCAACCAAAGACACACTAATGATGGACAGAATGCAGAACAAATCAAAACCTTCACCCCCAATCAAGAGATCTGGGTTGAATCCATCGTTCTTTTGCTCCCCATGCCACCCCAGTTTAGACCTAGCCATATGCAAATCAGTCTTGACCCTGTCCCTCATGGGAACAGTCCAGCCCAAACTACCAAGCCAGGTCCTCCCTGGACCAGAAACAAGCATCTTATAACCGGTTTTGCAGTTTCACCCCTCATCAGCCAGGCTAGTTTGAATCCAGTGACACAGTGAGCCCGGGACCCATGTCTGGGCATACCCGGCGCACTAAGGGCAAGAAAGCAAAAGGCACACAAATGATGGACGGAATGCAAAACAAATCAAAATATTCACCCCCAGTCAAGAGATCTGGGTTAAATCCATTGTTCTTTTGCTCACTCTTTCCTCATGGGAACAATACAGCCTGAACTGACAAGCCAGGTCCTCGCTGGACCGGAAACAAGCCTCCTAAGAGCAGTTTTGGGGTTTCACCCTTCATCAGCCAGGCTAGCTTGAATCCAGTGGCACAGTGAGCCCGGGACCCATGTCTGGGCATACCTGGCGCACGTATGGCGAGAAAGCAAAAGACATACAAATGAGATGGAGCGCAAAAAACAATGGGTTTAGGCCCCGATATCTGTACTGGGGTGAATGTTTGAGATTGTGTTGCATTGTTTCTGTCAATTGTTCTTTTTGCGTTTGTCACCCGAGTGGGCCGGGTGTGCCCAGACAAGGGTCCCATGCTCTCCATGCCACTGTAGTAAGTTTGCCTGGCTGATGAGGGATGATGCCCCGAAACCGGTTCCAGGATGCTTATTTCCAGTCCAAGGAGGACCTGGCCTGGCAGTTCGAGCTGGACTGTTCCCAAGGGAAACAGGGTCAAGATTAATGTGTATATGGCTGGGTCTGAAATGGGATGGGGAGCAACAAAACAATGGATTTAGACCCAGATCTCTTAATGGGGTGAATGTTTGACATTGCGCAGGATTCTGTCCATCAATTGTTCTTTTTGCATAGATGCAAGCCAGGCTGGGTGCAAAGGCCATACCCATAAGAGTCCCGGAAACCTACAAATATATATTGTCTTTGAATTTAAATTATTCTGGGTCAATGCCAGCCCAATACACTGGAGCACAAAAGATTGTGGAGTATCTTAAAACCACTCCTGAGCTGCTAAAGCCCTGGCTGTGGCCACCAATGTTGCATCTTGCAGAATGTTTGTGTAGAATGATTTGATGTCCAGCATTACCACAAATTGTCTCGTGGGATCAAACTCCAAAACCTGTAGAAGATGCAGAACAGCCAAGGTGTTGAAGATCCGCAGGTTGATTGATGACACTTTTCCAAAGGAAGTAATCTGAAAATTAAGACAACGGCTCCACGATTGACTTAATGCCAGAAACAATAGGTCTTCCAGGAGGAGGGTGCTGAGGTTTACAAAAGTTTGGAAGCACATAAAAAGCTGAAGTTTGAGGATCGGTATTTAGCAGGAAATCTCTCTCCTTCTCCGTAATACAGTGTTTTTTAGGTCTCGTCTAGGCAGCGCCTGCACTGTCTCTGCAAGACATGCTGTATTCAGGATATGGGCTTTAAAGGCATCGCCTATTTTCAAGGACTACCCCTGTTAGATGTCTTGCTACTCAGAACTTGTGAGCACTACTTCTTTCTTTAAGCTGGAGCAGTTGAGACCAGTGCTCATGGTTTATAGAGCTCTGTGTAAACGGGGCTGTAAATATTGCTCTTATCTTGCCAAACTGTGCATTCAAAGACCAAGGTAAGTTTTGGCTGCAGCTGCCTCCTCCTCCCTCCTGCTTTTGAAACGCATGGTCTGGCATCACGGTCCCTGCCTTCCTATGGCTGCTGCTGCCTCCATCTCAGAGCTCAACAAGCATTTACAATGCGATGTGTCTCGTATTTGCTAGAGTTTGAGCTATTGGCATTATAAAGAACAATGTATTTTATTTATGTGTTTGAAAACCTGCAAGCAGTGTGAAAACACGCACTTTGTACTCATAGTCATTGCTTACGAGAAGCAAAGCCGGCAAATACTGCGCCTCTTTTACTGTCAGCCTTGCTTCTCGTAAGCAAGGACTATAAGCACAAAGTGCATGTTTACGCACCGCTTGCAGGTTTTCAAAACACATAAATAAAAGGCATTGTCATTTACAATGCCAGTAGCTCAAACTCTTGAAAAGGTGAGACCTGTTGCATTGCAAATGCTTGCCTACTCAGTTCTCAGTTCCAGAATGGGATTCTTTTATAGCGGGATGTAACTGGTCCTCACATTGAACATCCCTGTTCACTTTAGGCTAATAGCCACGTAGATTCATAACAGCCTCACCCTTATCAGCTGGCTTGGTGACAATTCTGTGTTGTACTGTAAAGTTATTATGGCCAGTTTCTCCTTCCTTAAGGTGTTCTGGAAATCTTTGGGGTCGATTGTTCTAGTACAGAAACCTGTTCCAATACCCGTTGTTCAACCAACACAATGTCGGGCCGATGTCTGATGATGAAGGGAGAAAAGTAGAAGATCTCCTAAGGTTAGTTGAAACCATGGAACCAGTTTTGTCAGGTTTGTCACAAAAAAAGTGTTCCATCTAATTTTGCATATGGTACCTGGAACTCAAAACAAAACTTGAAAGGCTCTTGTGTTGGGGTCGGGGTAAGTCTCACTTCTTTGTTATGGACCCACTCTTCAGTCTGGGTGAGCTCATAATCAGACAGATTGACTATAGTAAATAAGACTGACCCCGAGCTCTGCTCCTTTAATCCATGGGGAATATCCCTGCCATTGTTGGTCCTGGTGACCCCTCCCTTGGCCTTTTGACCTTCCCCATTGCCTGCTGCCTCTCTGCCATTGGCCTAAAAAAGACCTGAGTAAATCCCCCAAATCTTCTGCTTTGCAGGTTTGGGGAGCAAAATGGACACTGTAGGACGGGTATATAAGGCTGTTCAGTTGCAGAATCTTACTCTCTAATTATGTTGTCAAACGTTCCGTTTTGTGGTGTGCGTCTCTTGTCGCCCCTAGGTGGTTTCTCCTGGTGCAATGAACCACCAGCTGACCCACTTTGGTAAGATTTATCCTCTACATAGGGGAGAGCCCATTCATGAGAGAACCTATCCAGGTTTTTCCTTAGCCCCTTTATCTTCTGATTAACTGTGAAAGTTTTCTAATCAGCGATGTCTTGCTGGATTCTGGCTAATTATTAACTATTGTTAGGAATAGTAGTATCTTCCTGAATTGTATTTTCTTGATCAAGGCTCTCCTTCAGATGTTATCACTCTTGGCTGTGTGGATGAATAATATTAGCCAACCCCAGGTACACTTGTTAGCTATGTAACTCCAGTCAAGGTGGAACTGTTTGTCTTCCATGAAAGGTTTGGGTACTATACAAACCAAAAGTCTTGCAGAAGCAGCATTGGCTCGTAGATATTCAGTCCTCAACACCCCATATAGGGCAGTATGAATCTGTTGAGCCATAAGTATATAATTGGTAATAAGCCTGCTTATCATCATGTGTTGCTCTGCATACATTTTCCAGTCTCTTTTCTTTTTTTTTATTCTTTAATCATTGAAAATTGACAAGTGGTCATGGCACATGAAAAATCAAATTATTATGTAAAAAACAACAACAGCAAAATCAGGCAATGGAGCTCCCACAAATCACATTCCCACCACAAGAGAAAAAAATAAAAGGAAAGAAGAAGAGCAAAATCTTAGGTCGTGAAGAAACAAGGAGGATAAAGAAATTAAGCAATACAAATCTGAGCGAATATACAAATATACAAAAGGGCAAGCTTAAAGATGTTTACCCGATCCAGCTAGCAATTGGCAACCAAATTTTCCTCTCCATTTCCCCTCTCCTGCGCCCTTTCAATCTGTAAACGGCTGACTCCATATTATAAGTAGCTAATAGCTTAGTCCACCAAGTTATGAATGTAGAAGGGTCAGGGCTAATCCAGTGGGAAGTAATGCATGTTCTGGCATTAGCCATTGCAACAAATAAAAATCCACTTTCAGATCTAGACCGAGGCATGGTCTCCTGGCTCCCTTCTACCCCCAAGATAATCATATCGAATGTTAAAGAAACCGGTGTGCAGAGTATATGGTTCAGAAAAAATGTGATATCCTGGAGGAATTTGGTCAAGTTGGGGCAGGAGAAGAACATATGTATCATATCGGCAACCCATGCCCCACACCTACTGCATGACTTACCCCGTGGACCTGCCCATTTAGAGATCTTCCCCGGAGTATAATATGAATCAAATACCGACATAAAATGTTGCGTCCTCAGGCAGCCAGTGATTAAAATCTGGTTGGCGAATTCCAGAGACAGCTCTAAGTCAATACCTTCTGATACTAAACTTCCTTCCCCATCTGTCAGTCAGGATAAGCAAGTCGTCAGGTAGACCAGCCAGCAGCATTTGATAAATTGTCCCAATACGAGATCCATTCCCTATTGTGTCAACCTGGGGTATTTTACCCATATTTACATCTGTTTGAGCCATAGTTTTACCCAGGTAACTCCTGATCTGCAAGAATTTGAAAATGTGTCTCATTGACAGGCCAAACTTTTCTTGTAAGTTAGAGAAGGAAGTGATTTGTCCCCCGCAACAGACATCCCCCAAAACATTAATCCCTAAATTGCCCCAGCTGGACACGGTTGGATCTTGAAAAATTGAAGGTAAAAGTCTGAATGATGAAAACGGGATATAGGCATTAATATTTGAGATGCCGAGCTTCCGCCATATCTTTTTCCAGCTAGAATAGGCTGATTGAATGATTTAAAAAAAAAATTTTTTATAATAGCTCGGCTCTAGAATTTTTACTAGACATTGACCAGCAACCTCACCAAGTGCTACCTCGTAAAGGGTAGGTCTGGCAGCAGCGGGGACTACTGCGTTAGCCCCGACCAGCAAGATCCCCATATGCTGTAGTAATGCAGCCCAGTGATTGAGGAGAAGGCTGGGCATCCCCCATCCCCCCTAAGTCTGGGTAAGATCATCCATTTAACTGCTCTTCTGGCTCAGCGATACCCCCAAAGGAATCTAACACATACCCTTTCGGCCTTAGAACTACAAGATGCCAGGAATTCTAAGGGTATGTTCCGAAATAAGTATAACAATTTGGGGAAAAACGTCATTTTTGATGACATTGCATCGGCTGTGCAATAATAAATGCAAGTGATCTAGTCTCTCAAGTGTCTTGTTAATATTTCTTATAGTACGTTATATTTCTTATTATTGGCGAAATGTTTAACTCAGGTATATGGCTCCACTGAGGCCATAATCTTTACACCTAGATATGTTGCTGCGGATACAGTTGGAACTTCTTCCGGAAATGATGTAGCTGAGTGTAGGATCTGGGTTTTATCGATATTTAATTTGTAACCCGAGACAGAGCCGAATATCTCTGCCGACTCCTTTAATGCCAGAAGAGCTGATCTTATATCGGAAGTAAAAATGGCAATATCATCAGCATACGCCAATGTTTTATAAGCAACACTGTTAACCATAACAGCTTTAATCAATGCATTTGCGTCAAGTTTATTAAAAAAGGGATCGATGTAAATTGCAAATAATAGCGGGGAGCAAGGACAGCCCTGCCGAGTTCCTCTGCTTATAGTAAATGATTTCAATACACAGGGCCGGCTTTAGGGCGGTGCGACCGGTGCCACCGCACCGTGTTTGCAAGTTTATTATGTTTTTGAAGCACCAGCTGCAGCGTTCCTTTCCTCCGGCAATTACCAGGCCTCACAAAAATGTCAAGATAACTCCTGTGATTAGTTATCTTGCTTGAGAGAGATTATCGTTTTGTATAACTGAGGTTTTGATTTATGTGAAGTTAGTGCAGAGGGTTATTATGCCTGCTGCAAAGAACATGTACCAAGTAGATTACAGAGTGCATACAATGTGAGAAGATGGAGTTTACTGCTTTTAAAAGAGACATCCTTTTGTTACTTGCAATTTATAATTTAAAGTCCTAATATAGAACAGTGAGCTATTAACTTAGATCATACAACTGCATACACACTGCAAAGTATACATTATTAGAACATTGATTAATATTGCAAAAGGGTTAATTTGGCTAGAAATCGATTCTTATTATTAAAGAAAACTCCCAACTATGCTGTTTCTTTTTGGACTCTAAGTTTGTGCTTCTCCATACCAAGCACTCTTAAACTATACTGCCTACCAGTATGGATGACATGTGACTCCTACACTTTTAGTCCTTTGGCTTATGTAACATTTCCTATACCCTGATTAACACACGTATGATTGATTGTCTCTGTGTAATGTGTGTGTGATGCAAAGTGCTCTGACACCGTACAATGGTATGAGTGGCGCTATATAACTAATTCAATGCATCTGAGAGAGAGTGGTTATGGAGACTTGGTCACTGTTAAAGGGTGGTAGTGAGAGAATCCGTGGTGGAGGTGGTCATTGACGTGGCGCCAACAAACATTGTTGCACAGGGCGCCACCAGCGCTAAAGCCGGCCCTGTCAATACTTGACCAGATATCCGAATACAGGCCTCAGGAAGTACATATAGTGCCTGAACTGCTTGTATAAAATCTTTAGGCAGGCCTTTTGCATACAGGGCTGGCCAAAGAAACCCCCAGGAGACCCTGTTTAACGCTTTCTCTGCGTCCAGCAGGATCATCCCGAGAGGTGCCTTCGTGGCCTGAGCCCAATCAAACAGAGCTATGGTGCACCTGACGTGGTCCGTGTTGGCGGTTGTTAACCAATGGAGTAATGACCTTGCCCAGCCTTAGGGCAATTATTTTAGAATAAATCTTACTGTCAGCACATATCAGGGAGATAGGTCTGTATGATGATGGGCTGAGATCAGGTTTGTCCTTTTTTTTTAAAACTACTATGTTGGTTTTACGCCAGGAGTCGGGAATCTGGCCCTTCTTGGCCAGTTGGAATAAAGATTCAAGCACACCTCGAAGTGTTTGACGAAACGTGCGATAACATTTGAGCGGTAACGATAGCCTTACCAGCTGCTAGCACAGTTAGAGCAAGCTCGACCTCGTCCCCTGTAATTGGAGCATACAGCATCATGCTTTATTCCGGGGTGACCTTCAAAGTTTCGTGGTCCCGCAAAAATACCTCCCCAGATGTCGCTTCTACATGTCTATCAGTGGTATATAACTCCTGAAAGAAATCCTGAAAAACCTTCAGGACCGCCCCCGGTGAATTCTGGATCTGACCTAATTGATCCTGAATACGAGGAATTCTATTAAAAACTCCCCTTTGTTGCATACGTTTCGCTAACAACCTGCCTGAGTTCTCCCCATATTCATATATGTCCGCACGGTGCTGAGCGAATTTAATAGCCAATTCATCACAAAAAAATTGGTGTATTCTGGCCTTTGCAACAGCTATCTGCTGCAAGCATTCGTCCGATTTTTGCATATCCCTGATTACCCGCATAAGCTCTTCCTCGGCCTTCCATAGCTGTTCCACCCAGCCATTAATCTTCTCTTTGACCATCCTTTGTCGATAAAGGGAGAAACTAAGAGTCTGCCCCCATACTGCTGCTTTAAAAGCTTCCCAAACTATTATTTTAGGTGCGGTGCCCCTGTTGATGTTAAAAAACTCGGTAATCCATTTGGTCATATGTTGATAGTATGCCTGATCTAGCAGTAACTTCCTGTCAAACGTCCAGGTCACCGGAAGTTGTGAGAAGGAACTCGTCCTAAACTCAATCACTAACGGGTTATCATCTGATATTATCTTTGGGAAGAGCTCAATATTGGCCTTTTCTGTGATTTGATGGGAAGCGAAGAAATATTCCAATTGGACAAATTGGTGGTGAGGCGCTGAAAAATAAGTGTACCCCGGCTCCATCTGCCTATGCCAATGCCAAATATTGATCAGTCCGTGTTCCCTGACTAACCCCTGTAGAGCCCTAAAAGTCTTATCATTCCTTCCCTGATAAAGAATGTTACTGAAGAGGTTGAGGCTGCCATTCAAATGGATGTTAAAATCACCACAAAGGATTACCAGAATAGGCCATAAAGCCAATTCTATGCTAAAAAAAATCCAGAATTTCTGGATCATCCAGATTCGAGTCATACAGAGAGGAAATGGTGAGAGAGACACCTAAAATTATAACTTCAGCGATTACCCATCGGCCTAGCTTATCTTCCTTGATTCGTTTGCTAAATGCAATGCCATGCTTGACTAAAATAGCTACCCCCCTGCTGGTAGTGGCTTGGCGACAGCATGCAAGGAGATCAAAACCAAGATCCTTTAGCCACTCACGATTGTTCCAGGGAATATGTGTCTCTTGTAAACACAGTGCATCTATATTCATATATCTTATAAGCTTGGAAAGTAAGCCTCTTTTTTTCCTGTCGTTAGGGCCGCAAGTGTTTAAAGAGCATATTCGGATTTTACTTTTCCCAGCCATCAGCCCTTAAGATGTAGATAATCCAACACAGCAGAAATGCAAAAAAGAAAGGTTTTTTCCCCCTTTTTTAAGGGAGTTGCGCAACATGATGTATTTGCAAAGTCTCGATTCAAACTAATGCCATGACAAATCAAATAGAATAGTGCATGTGCCCCCAACCCACCCTTCACCCCCCCTCAGCCCCACCGCACCCCCCCAAATCCCACCCTGCTTCTACCAGAAGCCCTCCCCCTCCACCCGCCCACCCCCCCACCTTCCCACCACATGAGGCATTGGGACCGACGGACCCTGGTGATGCAGAACTGGCCCAGCGCCCCCTCTACTGGGTTAGAGCCCCCCCACTCCCTCCCAAAAATGTATGAACCATATCATGAATAGAATCAGAAACAGAAAAAACGCTAAGAGGAAAGGCAAACCATACTCAAATTGTTAAACACGAAGAAGACCCGCAGATACAGTGCAATGCAAATCATATTCAGCCCACAGATCCCTGTAGCGAAAGCATAAATTCTTTAGCTTGAATTTCAGACTGGAAATAGTGTGTCTGCCCCTGAAAGACCACCTTCAGTTTGGCCGGGTTAAGCAAAAAAAACCTGAGCCCCCTTTACCTGAAATAACGGGATTAATTGATGCATTAACCATCTCTTTTCAACAGTCGGCTGGCAAAAGTCAGGTCTCACAAAAAATGTGCACCCTTTTCCGGCCCTTTCCGATCTGGCCTGGCTAAATCATACAGAGGTTCCCTGGCAAAAAAATTGTTAAGACAGATCAGAATGGCACGTGGTCGACTATCACCCTGACCCTCTCTTCTCCGCTGCATAAAGGGGAAGCGATGAGCCCTTTGCAGTTGCGTTTTCCAGTCCCAATGACAGAGTTTGGGGAAAGCCTCCTCAAAGAGTTCAATCACGATCTGGCGGACATCTGCCCCCTCCTTGCTCTCCGGAATGCCCAAGATTCTGAGGTTATTCCTCCTGGATCGATTTTGCAAGTCAATCAATTTCAGAAGCGTGTCATCCTTCTTGGTTTGCATAGACTCGATCAGGATCTTCTGTGCGGCCAGCTCGTCTTCCAACTGGGAAATTCTTGTCTCTGCCCCTCCAATTCTTGTCACAAAATCAGAACACGTCTTTGCGACCCTGTGTATTGTATTCTGAAGTTTCCAGCACGCACCTTGAGCCAGGGAACTCTAAACTCTTGTTTCTGCCCGGTGGGCCATTATAGACTGATATATAGTAGAGAGGGTGATTTCCTCAGGTTTGTTGTAATTTAAGCTGGTCGCTCCAGGTACCGCAGGTCCAACTGGTGCGTCTTTTCCTTCCAAATTTGATGAGAAGGAATAATCCCAGGTCATTGAACCGTTCACGGCCCCGGTCTACAAGGATAGGACAGGTTGGTCTTTACATTTTCTAACTGTTCCGGGACTTATCAAAGATTTGTCACTCTCTTCCTCCCAATGAAGACTACTAGTATCACTTTCTTCTCCCGCCCAGTCTTTTGCACAACTGTCATCCCCGGAGGAGTTGGAGTGATCAGACAGGGAGTAGAATTTCTCCGCTAAATCCTCCTCCCTACATGTCAGCATGCTGTCGGCCTCCCTGCCGAGGTGACCCCGGTTCACAGCCCCATTAGAAGGACCATTACTCACCAGGGAGGCTGTCTGCACCAGTACAATCAGGCCCTTGGTCTGATCCCCCTTCTGAGGACCCACCCTGAGTCAGCTCTGTCGGGATTAATACAGCATCCAGAGCCGAATGGGCAGTTTCAAGGGCAGTTTCAGGGGCGGGTGGAGGAGTATTGATTTTCGAGTTAGTTTTGACTCCTACTGCTGGTTGTTTCTTCGAATTTTGCGCTTTAAACAGAGCAGGGACTGTCTGCTTAGTACGAGTGGCAGCGCCATCCCTACCCTTGGGTTGCACACCAACACTCGGTGTTTCCATGACAGAACGCCTTCTGCCAACACCAAGACTTCCTCCTTGGGTCGGAACAATTTTCCCGGACTGCCAGAGACCGCCAGTGGCCCCTCGCCTTAAGGCTCCTGGTGGCTGACTTCGCCGGTATGGATGAAACTGCGCCAGTGGCCAAAGCAAGAGAGGCTGTCAAACCGAGGGTTTTTCAAGTAGTTAGACTACAGGGCAGTGACACCTCCCACAGCCAAAGCCACGAGCGCCAAATCATTGATAGCGGGGACTGGAATGGTTATGCCGCTATATCACCATCACCTTGTCTGTCTTTCTTTCCAAAAACTTGACCATGAATCCATACTAAACACACAGTTTCAATAGCTTTAGACAAGTCGCTGCTTTCATGAAGTCCAGTAATGTGTTTGAATCATTCACCTTTTAACAACTGCCAGCGGAGTTAAGCCCTTCACATGCCTCAGAAATCAAGCCTACGAGACGACCCCCCACATGGCGGCCTCCGGCGCTAATCAGCCACTCGCAATGTACCACCGCGACTCACGGCCAGCAATCTTCCTAGCGTTTACGGCCACTTGAAGCACTTGAAGCCCTCACCGCCTCTGTCAAAGCAAAGCTCAGCGGGTGCTGCCAGCAGCTCGCAACAGTGTCCTCGCTCGGTATTCCAAATCTTCCAAGGAGAAGCGGAAGACCTGGGGTGGATTACCATAAGACCCGGCACATTGGAAGCCGAGAGCCAAAGGTACAGGGCAGCTCAACACGACTGCAGCCCTCCGCGGGATCCAAACGAGCCATCATTGCCTCTGATTCTGTCCTCCATCAGGCCTCAAAAAACAGACTTTCGAAACTGGCGCCACATCGCAACAGTGGAGCCCTGATGGATGCAGGTAGGGGGAGGCCCGGGAGCAGTCAGCTCACATGTCCGAGCTCTCGGACGCCATCTTGCCTCTCTGATGTGACATACATTTTCCAATCTCAACACCTCATTGCAATATTTTAACAGTTTTGACAGTCTAGTGGGAATGACTGTGGGACTGATGTGTTCTGTTTTGCATAGGGTTGATCTCTAGGTTAAAGTCACCACCCTATTTTTTTTTTAACACATTTTATTATTAGTTTCTTTTTTCCACAATAAAATTGTTGCAATACATGAAGTTTGTGTGATGATACATACTGTACCAAAGCTGTGACAGTGACTGCTATCTATGACAAAGGAATACAGGTGCCAGCATTACAATCAGTATTTGCTTATTATAAGTGATCTACCCTTCCAATGACGACTATCATGTCTCAGTTTTTCATACCTCCTATCTTCCAATCCATTGATAAATCCACAGCCCCTCGCACTCTATCTGCAATGAATCAAGAAAACCCCAACAAAACCCTCCACCCCCCTCCCTACAGTCCGTCAGTTTACATTTAGAGCTTCCGAATATACCTATCGTCCATAGTTTGGCATACAGCAACACTTCTAAAAGTCACCACCCTATAATACGTTCCATGCTTCAACGAGCCCACATGCATCAGTACTATGACCTTATACATTGATCAATGCGACGGGGTTGCCAAACATTGTGTCTTTAAACAATAAATTCTTCCTATTTGGGTTCAGAAAGAACTTTGCTAACCTTAAGAGCAAGGGATTTGCGCATAATGATAGTTATAACATATCAATCAATTTATAAGCTTTTATTCGGTCAAATAAATCAACCATATAAGCAGTACATCCATAATACAATCTGATTAAAAGAAACGATCAAATCTAAAAACAGTGGGGATGAAACATAAGAATATCAGGATTCATGAACATGAAATATCAAGTGCAAATGTACGAAGTAAAAAAGTGCAAGTGCATCGTTCGCCATAATCCCATATCCTATTACTTGGACATAAACGGGCCTAATTCAAAAGTGCAAGTGCGAGATATACCGGAGAGGGCATACAGTCAATTATCAATAATCAAAGATTTCCTAGCACTAATAGCTTTCATAAGAAATGTAGCTAGATAAAAACACAGTTGCGGGTCATCTAATCTAAAAAGCAACTCCATGGCATTTTTAAAAGATCTAGTGTTATAATATAAAAAGAAAGGTTTTAGATAAAATTTCCTAAGATGAGTATAAAAATGACAAAAAAGTAGCATGTGGCAACAACTTTGGTGGGATACTCCATCGCATGGACATGGGTGATCAGAACTCTGCTTCGTGACTGGGAAGTTGACAAGATGGTGTATGGTACCCAGTCTTAATCGTGTCAACACGAAACGATGTGATGCTCTGGTCACAAATGTCAAATAACTTTGAAAGCCCTTTTTAAGATCCATTTGTAAGTAAAGGACGAGAGTAGGTTGAGACTTGATGGCAAGAGATCTTGCCTCTAACTTGTTAGCCATCATAACTGTTTTTATCTCGGTTTTATCAATAGGAACTGAACACTCTGGATCCGATCGGATATCACAATTAAATACAAATTTAAATCAATGGATATTATAATTGAGCCAGGGTATTTTTAAACAGTTTTCCATACTGAGACAGTCCCGTATTATAGATTGCGTAAACAGTGTCTCCTTTTTTGACCATATAGATTTCCATAGTAGGAGGGGGCGTATTAAAGCCAAGTCTGAGATATATTTTGTGCCTGCCTCCCTATGGATCAATTCGGTAGAGGCAGAAAAAGGAGCACACAGTAAGCGTTTTAAAAAGGAGTTTTCAACTTGTTGTAATTTGTTTCCTTGACAGTGGCCCCAAACACCTGCCCCGTAGAGGGCTGCAGTAACACAACGTATCTCGTAAATAACCAGCATGTCTCTAATGCGGCGGTTACCTAGTTTAGCAGCGAATCTAAATATGCCATTGATGTTTCTCAGCATCTTGGAGCAGGCATTATCCTGTTCCTGACCCCATGACCGATTTCCTGCAAATGTAATACCTAGGTAACTGAAGGTTTTGACTGTCTGGACCTTAGAGCCTTCAATATAGTAAGAACTGGATGTAATAGGGTTCCTGCCACAGGCCATTACAAAAGTTTTAGATTTATTAATTAAAAGTTTCCTTTTGGCAATAAAAGCAGTAAAATTATCCATGAGACGTTGCAAACCAATAGGGGTGCGGGATAGTAAAACCGCGTCATCCGCGTATAAAAGAATTGGGACGGGTAAACCGTCAACCCTAGGGGCATCCGACTCGAACAGCTTCAGGGCAGCGTCTGCTTCGTTAATAAACAGAGAGAAAAGCAATGGAGCCAGCACGCAGCCCTGTCGGATACCTCTTTTGACTTTAAAAGAGGGAGTATATTCACCTAAAAGTCCATACCGCACCTTGCTTGACAGATTACTATATAATCTTGCAAGGAGATAAATTATCTCCTTGGGCGCGCCCATGTCTAGCAGTAATGGCCATAAAATCGAATGGTCTACCAGATCAAAGGCGCTGCTAAGGTCGGCAAAACATAAATAAAGATTCCCTTCCCTGGCTAAGGTATACTTTCCAATCAAAAGATCTAAATTGACACACTGATCTAGTGTGCCAACTCCCTTTCTAAATCCATATTGTACTGGAGTAAGTACTTCCTTTTCCTGGACCCAAGCTTCTAATCTTGATAACATGACCCTACTCATGATCTTGATGGACGAGTCGAGTAGAGATATTGGGCGGTAGTTGATAACATCGGTTTTAACTCCTTTCTTGTGTATGGGTATTATAATGGATTGACCCCAAGATAAAGGGAGTTGAGTCTCAATGGCAGCATTAAAAACTCTTGTTAAAAAAGGGGCCCATAGAACAAGTTCATTCTTATAAAAAATCTATGGGGACCCCATCAGGTCCTGGTGCCTTACCCCCTTTACTGCTGATTATACCATTGATGACCTCATCTAAACTAATTAATAAAGGAATAATAGGCCATTCAGCAGAGGGCTGGTTAGATTGAGTGAGTGGTACAACTGTGTAATTAGGATTAAAAATATTAGAAAAGTGGGTTATCCAGTCATTGCAGTTGATATGGGAATTAATTTCGGGGATATGGTCGTCCTTCAAAAAAGTACTATTAACGGTTTCCCAAAACAGTTTACTGTTTTTGGTATCAGCTGACAGACTTAAATCTTCCCAGGCTATTTCTTGGAGTTCCGTTTTCCTATTTTTTAAAGCTATAACATATTCAACACGTATGGCCTTGATTATATCTGAATTCCTGGGGTTGCATCTCAAAGCTTGTTTGAGATTACTCAGGGCCGTCGTGCATCTAGTGTCGAACCAGCCCGCCTTGGGTTTATTATTTTTGCAGACTGGTTTCGTCAAAAGCTTCTCCACTATGTTGTTTATCTTATTGAAGTTCTCTAGCATTAAAGCGGGATCAACCTCGTCCCCTAAACAGACTTTAATTTCATTCCGGCATTGAGTAACAACATCAAACAAGATTTCGGATGGGTCCACACCAGCCCATTTTATCCGGACACCATTTGGTCTGGTAGGGACGATGGCTGAACTTTGGGGTACATTAGAGATATGTTTTGGTCCCCAACAAAGTAAATACACAGAGATGCTGTTATGGTCACTTATGGGTTGATCCGTTATCCACGGTAAAGAGAATAAGTGTGCGCTGTTACAGGAAATTATGATGTGGTCAATAATTGTCATCGCCTTTCTACCTGTGAATGTGGAGCATTTCTTGTTATGTTTATCAGTAGCGCAATATAACAATTCTAAGTCCCATTTGGCCATGGCATCGTTTAAGGCCATACCGTATTCACAATGAGGGAAATGCATATAACAATCATCATCAAGTTCAGATTCCCCCCTCCTGGGGCCACAAACTTTAGTTGAAGAAAATGGACATATTTGAACATTAAAATCACCCACCCAAACGATAATGATTGGCTTCCTGATAATACTGGTCAGCTTCTCAAGTTCTCTTTCCAGGTCCTTAATGATAGGACCACGAGGGGAACTAAACACATTATTATAAAAATTGATCAGGATAACATCTTTACCTATAGGGGAGACCAACCACAAAATCTGAGCATAAATACCCACGTTAATACATTTTTTAATGTTGCAATTATATAGGCTGGTAGAAATCAGGATCAGAAGACCTCCCTTGGCTCTGCCGGAAGATGAAGCCTGAGCCGGGAGCCAATGGGAGGTAAAACCCTCTACATAAATTGGATTGATACACCACGTCTCTTGAAGACAGATAATATCATGTTGGGCCGATATAAAATCTGCCCATGATGGCGTACCTTTTTTCTTATTAAAACCAGCAATATTCCAAGTGGTGACCTGATACCCTATATCCGTATTTGTTATATCAGGTTGCTGAAAGGGCTCATCATATCCCACCTCTTTCCTGGTAGAAATTGCTTCTAAAGGGATACATTCGCAGGGATCAATGGGTGGGTATGTTGCATTGTTGGGTAGACATGATCCCTTACGTCAATCATTGCCGTCCAAATTACCCAACACCTGGTACTTGTTAGATACTGGGACGGCAACGTTAGAGACGGAGGGATGCAAAAGAGAGGTCGGCTGATGTCCTTTTCTGGGATGACCTAAGTACCCATCGCCGAGTATTCCCATTAGGTGTCTATAAAAGTATCCGAGGGGGAGAAGGGTGGTGTTGAATTCCCGAGGGGAGGGTAGTGGCGCTTTATTTAGTGTATTGGACGCCCACCTTGGTGACCTAAAGTTAATGATAATACAATCTCCTACAAAACATTTTCTGGAGGAACCAATCCAACCTACTCTTCGTGTTGTCAAAATCTGGTTTATCCCTTCTATTGGATAATTACAATTGTTAGTTAACCAGAACACTACTTTGTTTAAGAGAGACTTGTGATCTTCAACTTGTCCGAATTTAAGTTTAGGTACATTGGCCAAGATAGCGACATATGCACTACATTCAGGGGGCAGATTAGTAACTAAGGTCATTTTCCTTTCCTCGTATACTGGCGTTATTAGGTCAGCCGGTTTAACGGAATTGCGTAAAATATGTTTATCCGGCATGGTCACTATACTATCCTTCTGTGATGGTTTAGGTCCGTGATTATTAACTGAAATGCCTGGTACTAGGATTCTTTCATTATCCTTATTCCTCGCATCTGAGTCAAGGAACTGCTCCTTTAAATTATCAAGAGGTTCCCTATCCACTCGAGTGGGTAAGTAAATTGGGCCTAATGTAGCATCTTTCTGTTCAATTCTACTTGGCTCCTTTATAAGTTTGTCATTAACTTTCTCCAACACTCCAGTAATTTTATGAATTTCCCTGGCCAGGGTATCCAATTTATCATATAGTGGCCTTAATAGCTCTGTCATTTTATCCGATATAATGGCCAATGTTAAAGACTGGGGTATAGGGTCTGTTCTGTTCAAATGATCCTTTAGAAAACCTGGTTTAGCAGCACGAGTATTCTTATTAACATTCTTTGGTTTGGGATTAGAGTTTAGATTCCCCTGTTCCGAGATGATCTATCTACATCCCCTGGTTTTTCCCAATGGCTGGGGGCTCTCAGGAGGAATCAAATTAGGGGTCAGTGATGTTCGAGAACAGTCCTCACTACTCCGTCTTATGTCGATGGCATCCAAGGCTGGCTCCCCTATAACCGATGAGTTATTGATCGGCATATTAATCTCAGTCTCCCTAAAAGGGCTATAGGGGGTGCTAACCTCGTTACCTCAATTGACCCCCATAGAGTTAGAACCCAAAGAAAGGCGTCTCTCAGTTCGGTTAATTTCTTCCGAGAGAACATTAACTGCTTTGACCAAAAACTAATCGATCGTAGTACATGATCGATCGCTAGAGGGCTTCACTATTTTCCTCCTTGCCATTATGATACTACCAGGAAGACTATACAAATGCCAGGAGCAAAAAGAAAAACAATCCGTTTTATACAATACAAATTTAGAGTAAAGTAGAAAAATCTACCACACTATAATAATTGTGCATACAATTGGGTATAAAATATTAGGCAGCCTCATAGATATAAAGTGCAAATACAGAATAAGAAGGCCCCAAATAAAATATCACATGCTAGCAAAAGATACAATACTAGGGTACAACAAGCCTCCTAGATATAAAGTGCAAATGCAAGATAGATAGGCCCAAGATAAGTTGACACGTGCTAACAATAATTGCATAAAAGATTAAAATATTTCCAATAGCTTCAAACCCCACTGTATCAAAGGAATATAAAAGTCCGAAAACGTGACTGCCATAGGAGCAGCACAAAGAGGAATGTCTGGGTGACAGTACCAGTTCCAGATAATATAGAAGGTATCAAAGATGGCAGACTGTTCTCTCATAGAACATGGTGTACACAAATATTTCGATACTGTACCTACCCTTGCAATAGATGGTCAGTGTTTTCCAGGAAGAGCATTACAATGTTAGGGGGGGGCCTGCCCTGGCTCCTTCTGGCACTGACGGGCAAGGACGGGCCCGGGCGCAGCCCGTGCGCGTCCCGTGCTGCGGGAGGCTCCGAGGATTTTTATGCGCCTCCGGGCGCGCTTGACCGTGTCGCTGTGGGCGGTGTGGGCATCCAGCTAGGGCGTCTGGGGAATGTAGTCACGCTGGCTGTTGCCCTCACGGCGGCGGTAAAGCGTCTCTTCCCCCGGTTTTTGCTGCTACCACTGCCTGTTTGCGATCCCGCACTGCGGGAGGCTCCGAGGATTTTTATGCGCCTCCGGGCGCGCTTGACCGCGTCGCTGTGGGCGGTGTGGGCGTCCAGCTAGGGCGTCTGGGGAATGTAGTCACGCTGGCCGTTGCCCTCAAGGCGGCGGTAAAGCGTCTCTTCCCCCGGTTTTTGCTGCTACCACTGCCTGTTTGCGATCCCGCGCTGCGGGAGGCTCCGAAGATTTTTATGCACCTCTGGGCGCGCTTGACCGCGTCGCTGTGGGCAGTGTGGGCGTCCAGCTAGGGCATCTGGGGAATGTAGTCACGCTGGCCGTTGCCCTCACGGCGGCGGTAAAGCGTCTCTTCCCCCGGTTTTTGCTGCTACCAATGCATGTTTGCTATCCCGCGCTGCGGGAGGCTCCGAGGATTTTTATGCGCCTCTGGGCGCGCTTTGCCGCGTCGCTGTGGGCGGTGTGGGCGTCCAGCTAGGGCGTCTGGGGAATGTAGTCACGCTGGCCGTTGCCCTCACGGCGGCGGTAAAGCGTCTCTTTCCCCGGTTTTTGCTGCTACCACTGCCTGTTTGCGATCCCGCGCTGCGGAAGGCTCCGAGGATTTTTATGCGCCTCCGGGCGCGCTTGACCGCGTCGCTGTGGGCGGTGTGGGCGTCCAGCTAGGGCGTCTGGGGAATGTAGTCACGCTGGCCGTTGCCCTCACGGTGGCGGTAAAGCGTCTCTTCCCCCGGTTTTTTGCTGCTACCACTGCCTGTTTGCGATACATATCATATCAATATGAGCCCTATAATGCAAATATCTGTTAGCGCTCAATTTAGGAACAAACTGTGAGGGCTTGTGGTTTTTTGGGGGTATTATTGAATCCTTTTGTATTCCAAGACAGCAGAGACGTTGGTTTACTAGAATATTTAGACTGCATGTTCTCTCATTTGCAGTTGTTCTATCCTTGAAGTATTGTGTATGTCTAAGGCCGACCAAGATCATACATTGGTCAGGAGATATCCACTTCTTAATTTGTCCTAGTGTTTGCGCTGTTTGGGACTGGCACGTTATTGTTAACATTATTGTTAACATCGACCCCTACTTATGAGAGTCCACAACATGGTGGCACTGTCTGTCTATTTTTGTACAGACCACATAATTTTAACAATTAAATATAGATGTAAAATATTACTCTAGATGTTTAAGGCCATATTTGATGAATTAGGTGGCCTGGAATTGTCCAAATTCTCACATTTATAGGAGTGTGATGTTTAGTAGGAAGCATTTATACTGGCATGTGGCAGTGATGGTGGTTCCATTTGGAATTGCAACTTGCAGTGGCCTCCTGAGTAAAGCCTTGGGCCCTGGCACTTCTTCATTTACAAATTAGGCACTGGAGACATCCAAACCAGCAGCCCGCAGCATGACAAAGCTTATTGTACCCATTTCACCAGTTTGTAGATGACCCAGGAGGCACATTGTTGGGATGGAAAAGTCCTCTTTGTGGTAATAGATGTGCACCCCTGCTCTAGATTGTCAGACTGTACTGATTTCTGGATTCCCAGTGCTGATTTTTGTTGTCATAGGCAAACATGGATCATGCATGTGCGCCATGACATAGGCCTGTCTCACAAATTGCAGTCTTGTTGTACTGGTAGGGGTGCCCAAAGCGATAGAAAGCTACTGCCTTCATCAGGAGTTAAGCAGCACAAGCATGGTGGTGGCAGCTTACCATGTAGTACTCAGTAGAAGTGAAAAGGTCCTTTTTAACCTGTGTATTTGGAGTGAGCCCTACACGCTCACTCACTTTTTAATGTTCCACTGCAGAGTGCTTAAGTCACCCTTGGCCTATATCAGGTTGTTGTGAAGTGCTGTGCAGCGCACAAGTGGTGTATCTGCGCTGGGTGTATGTGTGCCTGGGAAATGTACAATACGGAGATAATGCAGTACTGAGTAATGTGTGCATGGTAAATGCATGTGCTGGGGGGGCATGTGCCTGTGAGTGGTGCATTACCTGAAGTATGTAGTGCTGTTCAGTGCATGCAGGATAAATGCATGTGTTGGGTGTAAGTGTACCTCTGAGTGGTGCAATACATGAAAGATGCAGCGCGTGAATGATAAGTGCAAGTGCTGGGCGTATATGTACCTGTTAGTGGTAATGAAGATGCAGTGGTTACATGATAAGTGCATGTGCTGGGCATATGTGTGCCTATGGGTGGTACAGTACATGAAGGATATAGGGTTGGGCAGGCAGTGCATTTTAAATGCAAGTGCTGGAAGTATGTGTGACTGTGAGGGCTACAGTACATGGAGGATATAATAACATGCAGTGCGTGTATGCTGTATACCTGCACAGTGTATGTGTGCCTGTAAATTGTGCAATACCATCATCATCATCATAACTTTATTATCGATCACAAAGATCTTAAAAAGTACATCGCAGCCAAATACATACATACAC
This sequence comes from Triturus cristatus, assembly GCF_964204655.1. Lineage (NCBI taxonomy): Eukaryota > Metazoa > Chordata > Amphibia > Caudata > Salamandridae > Triturus > Triturus cristatus. Next base: position 575,955,635 of record NC_140592.1, on the reverse strand, counting down.
ACATTACTGACAAAAATGAATGGTGCAAAACATGGAGGGCCCTGGGTTCCATTTTGGGCAACACAGGCTTGCATGGTGAAACATAGAGAGGAGGTAGAGAGATCCCCCCTTCACATATTTGTGGATTGCTGCATTCCTTTAAGCTGGGGGGACACACACTGTGGAGGAGCGAATTAGGCCTCCCCTGTACACTTCAAAGGGCACTCTGATTCAGTGAGAAGCCACAAATAAGGGGCCTGTGCACATCTCTGGAATGAGATGAGTCTTATGAAGAAAGGGGTAGGCGGAGCTCACAGAGTTTTACTCTGCAGAATTCTGCTGAGTTGTCTAAAAATCAGCAAGATTCACGGAGTTCAGAGGGCAGCGGAATTCCAGTCCAATCGGCCACTGCACACGTTCTAGTGATCTTAGTTCCCACACAGAACAAATCATCTGCAACCACTGCCATTCTTTGTCATGCAATGTCACCCGCTTGCCAGTTAGAGCACCCCTGGCCTCAGTCCAAATAGAAGCAATAACCCACAGCACTTTCCAACTGACAGTTCCCAGCTTCCCTCCCCTGACAGCCTCCTCGTAGGTGAGGAACCCAGTGCAAGACTCTTTGGTGCCCATTGCCCCCTCACTCCATGAGAGCGGGGGCTGCTCTCCTTATCCCTACCGCCCTCTATGTCTGTCACCTCCCGAGACCCATTCCCGACCGAGTCCCCCATGCCTGGGACGCTGCCTGCTCTGCTTCCTTCTCACTCTGCGATGCCTCCATACTATGGCACAGAAGCAGTGTCTTCATCTTCCCCTCTGTCACCTGACAAGGCTGCGAGGAAATTGGAATGTGAGCGATGCTGCAAGTCCAGCTCCTGGACACAAATCTTTTAAAAATAGACTAAAAGGAACGTGGAAACTTGCTAATGCGATTGTGCATCACTGAGGTATCCATATCTTACTTAGCACCAAAAATACTTCATCTGATCAACATGCATGGCACTGAAACACGTCCTTCATAAGCGATACATTAAACCTAAACACTGTTCTATTAATACCCTTCACCCAAAGTGCTTGGTAGGTCATCAGGTGTATGATGAACTTTATAAATGCAGCCACAGTCCAAATATGAAAGCATACTCTGTATTTCAAAATAATTTAACAGCACTCTTCGGCTGTGTCAATACTGTGGTCAGACATGTGGGGGTGGGGGGCTGTAAAGAGAATGGGACATTTACTTTTTAATCTTGGCCAGAGTAAAAAAAAAAAAAGAATAAATGACAGTGGAGGGCTACAGAAGCGTCAATTATGAGTCAGATTGTGTCACAAATGCTAACCCAACCCTACTGGCATTTCCAAGCCGCTGGCTTGGTATATAATCTATTGATTTATTTCTAAAAGACCAGCGCTCTTCTAAGTTTCATGAATGCTGCCCTCAAGATATTAAATATGTAGGTAGCTCTTAAAACTGTATACGTCTACAGTATCTTGACATCGGAAGTAACAGCGACACAAAGGGAGGAATGTGCGGTTTCTGACGTTCACTGAAGAAGGAAATAAAAAATCATATGTATCTTTCTTAGTGATACATTTCTGCCGAACTCTGTGAGTGACTGGTTGATTTGAGGCCAGAATTTTACAATGTTTACAATGCTCAGAGAGTGCCGAGTCTCCCTGGCGCTGGCCGCCGCTGAATCCTGGACGCGACATAGAAGGTTGGCGAAAGTTTACTTTGCCAACACCATGCTGCAGCGCCGGGACCTGAAAGTTCACACGCAGGTTTGGTGCCTAGAACGCTCAGAGATAACTCGCATCATTGTCAAAAGTGTGTAGTCCGGGGGATGATTGCTATTTACACCGATCTTGTACTTTAGGCCAGCAGCCGTATTTTGGTGTTTCATGGGAACTCGCCCAAGGTGTTTCGATCATGTCAAGTGTCTGGTAAAATCTCATACTCAGAGATGTGTAAAGTAATTAGCAAGACCTTCCCAGGTATATTGTGTACACTCCAGTGACACCTCGCTTGGAGTATTGTGTCACTAATAAGTGAGTCCACATGTGCAGTATTGTGTCACTAAATTGTAAATGCGCAATGATGTTTAGTCATTAGGCTGGTTCGCTCTCCCATACGTGTATAGTAGGCTATGGCCCTTTTCATACCACACAGGTGTGACGCTCCTTTTGTGCCTAATAGACCGAGCATGTGCTGCAGCAAATCCAGCTTTCCTCTCACACAGAGAACAGGTGCAACCTCGTCTGCACACACACCGTGCATGCATGCTGCAGTAATACAAATTTCCCTGACCCTAGAGTGACATTTATAGCTGTGTGCCCATTAATGCTAGCCCCTTGGGTGGGAATGTTTACAAAATGGATGTATGCACTGATAACACTGCGAGTACACCAGTAACATGCAGGTGATGGAAAGCGAAAGCATCCTAGTCACTCAACCTCATCTTCAATTGCAAAAGGAGCAAGTGTGTTCCCATCCCATCAGTGTTTGGACATAACTAATTATTCCTGCTGTGCTATACTTCCACGTTCATTCACGGGTACACATGGTTGTATGCACGAACAGTTCCTTCCAACTAAATTCCTCCACATGAGGAGAACAAGACCTCTCAAGAAATCAGTGTCCTTTAAGAGAAGGAGGACAGAAGACTGGATGGTTTGTGCACACAGTACATCCCAGAAGTGAGCACGAACCTGCAAACACTTCCATGAGGAGCACAAGAATATTACGCACTCACTGAAGCATAAAGTCCCTTGGCACTATGCTAGTAAACAGTGAATAATTTTCTGAATCCCTTTCAGGATGCCATTGGGTTATCGTGAGGAAACAGAAGGAACTGGAAAATGAACATTGGTGGTGTTTCTTTTATTTGCTGACTCAATTCCTGCTGAAAGAATACATCTCAGGCAAGGGCATTTTAACTAGTAGTGGGCTCACTGGGTGGTAAACTCCACTCTGCCATGCGGCAGAGTTTTAGCCGCACTCCGCACTCCAAGTAGAGCGCGGAGTTGCAAAACTCTGCGACCTCTGACAGTGGAGTGGAGTTTACTGCCCAGCCCTGATAAGAAAATCATAGAAAGTAGGGCTGGAGAATCTGGACTAAACTTTTGATGCACATATCAGTGTGGCTGACAGGTTTGAACTCTAGTCACTCCCATGGCCTGTATTGTGGGACTATTAGCTTTGGAGACACTCCTACTGTGATAGGCTGCTTTTCAAGAGGAAGAGGGAGAAGAGGAGTATGTACTTCAAAAGAAGCAGAACCCCAACATCAAACTTCAAATAATCAAATCCTAAATCACATTTGGTGTCTGGAAATGAACTATAAGAAGGGGGGCTGAGAGAGAAAAGATTGTTATCTGCCAAGCAGGCAGACAAGCTGCATGAGGAGGGGAAGCTCTGCAAGACTTTTACCTTTGACCACTACTGGGGGCCAGGGGCAGCTCGTTTTTCAATTTAGTGAGGGTTTATCACCGAGGGAGTCCAAGACCACCTTCCCTGAAGCCTGGAGCACCACGGCTTACTAAGGCCAGTGTGCCTTGTGAGGAAGAGGAGAGCATTGGAGAGAATGAAGTCCAGTGTGGAGCCCTGTTTATTAGACTCCAGGTGTGAGAGATGAAGAAATGACTACTGCATTAATCGGGTCATTGCCCATGTGCAGGACTGAGTCGGTGACTCCTGTGTGCCAGGAGGGGGCCTTCATGAAGATAGCCATGTGTAAGAATGCCCTGCTGTAAGGGCCGAAGCTTTGTGTGGTAGTGGTGCACCAACGCCATATGGCAGGAGGGGCCACTCAGGAAAAGAGTGCAGTGCGATATGGGCGGAAGCATTGTGTTGAAGCAGTGCAGCAACCTCGTATGCCAGGAGGGCCACAGAAGGAAAGACTGCCATGTGGTTTGAGCAGCAGTCTTGTGCGGTTGCAGTGCAGCGACCCCGGATGATAAGAGAGGCCGCAATAGATAAGTTTACCGTGCTGATCGGGCCGGAGCCCGCAGACAGTGAGTTGCAGTGAGTCTGTATGTCGAAGGGGGTCATCGGGAGCACCAGGGACTGGGGACTTGCTCTTTCACCTCTGCTGGAGAAGTAAGAACCCCTTGGGAGTACCCATGCACCTTCACCTTTGTGAGGGATCCAAGACATGATCCTTGCTGCCACCCCGATTTGGGAGCCAGAGAAACACTTAGCGCAAAGGAGGCTCTGCAGGACGTTCCTGGTTGTTTCAGGAGCATGAGAGAATTTGTACACGTTGAATGCAGCTGCTTGGGCTGCATGAGATGACTTAGTTGAGCTTGGATGCTGCTGCTATCAGCGCACTGGAACGGGGCACACTCCGGAACTCGGGACACTGCACACCTTATGTGCGGGTAAGGCTTGTTTTGGGCCTGATGGACCTGGGGAACTTGCTGCTTATGGGAGCATGTTTGGGCTGGAACACTAATTACTTTAAATCAGAGTCATAGTGGATTCTTGAGACTCCCGAATGGGGAATAACCACAGTCACTAACGCAAAGAGTGAGTGGAACAGGGAACCACCAAAAAAACACTAGCACCCCAACCTCAGGGGAGGACTGCATAATTGTTTGTGAATGTTGTATTCTTTCTTTCTTTGTGTTTAGGCGGTAGAAACTAAATATTTTTCTTTTTTCGTAAAAGTGAGCATTTTTCCTGGACAATGATTTACAGCTGCTGCTGTGCACATTTTGCGTTCTTAACCTGTTTTCACTCCCCTGTATCCAAATCACATCCTGAGGGAGACTTGGGATGCTTGGATCACACCTACTTTGAGAGTCAAGTGCAGAAGGGGACTTGAACCAGTTGCTCAGAATCCATAGTAAGTCGGGCCTGGGACATCAGGAGTAAAAGCCTCAACTACCACGGTTGGGCCCAGTAACCTCTTCTCGCCCCGTGGCCCTCTGAAAGGGGTTGTGACACACATCATGTATTACTTAGGTGCCTGCCCGCTCTCAGAAATAATCCAGTTGCTATGAACAGCATACTTTCGAGGTGATAGGCATTAGCCTACAGCACCTTATCCCTGTTAGCTATCCCCACTGGTGTTTATTTGATATCATAGCCTTTTCAGTAGATACTTAAGTGAGCCCAGTATCATCCATATGATGTAGGATTTTTTGTTTGAGCAATCAGCACCCTCCTCACTTCCATGATTCATCAGTATGCCATATCTATCCTTGTAACGTGTCTGTACAAGCGATCTTTCATGCGGTCTTGGTGGATTGTAAATGTACATATTTTTCCAACACAGGAGTGCAGGCTGTTTCTCATTTGTTTCTCCCGACCACTGGTTGTGTTTCCCTTCCATTCATTCGCCTGTTCCCTTGCCCCTGAGTGGAGTTTCTTGTCACAAAACTATGTTTCCCATATTTATTTTCATCTTCTGCACCAGGCAGTTGTGTATCCTGTTCTATATAGTCCTGCAGCTGTAGTGATAGGGTAAGATAGATGCAATATGCAGTAGTAGAGTTTTACAGAAATGTACCCCCAGGTTCAGAGATTTCATAACTGTTTGGCTCTCTGACAGATCCTCTCCTAAAATAACCAGAGGTACGGGGCAAGGTTGCCCGCTGTCGCTATTACATTTCGATCTATACATCGAACCCTTAGCGAAGACAATTAGAAAAGACCCCAAGATTCTGCCTTTTAGATTTAAGATGTGGGAAAAGAAACTAGCCTTATATGCAGATGATCTCTTGAGCTATACAACACATCTGCAGAAAACTATGAGTCAGCTCATGATATTAACATCGGACTTTGGCAAGGTCTCAGGGAATGAAATCAACAGAGGAAAGACAGAGAAAGTGGCCTGGAATGTGGAGGAAGGGGAAGTAATAGTGAAAAGAGAAATTAGGTATTTAGGAATCAAGGTAACCCAAGACATTACAGAGTTGGCCAAGGTAAATTGTTGGGGAATTGGTCAAATCTTCCACTCACATATTTGGCCGTATTAACTTGATAAAAATGGCTATCTTGCCAAAGTTTTCCTTTCTCTTTGATTAAATCCCGCTACCCTTCAAGAAGGAGTGGTTCGATAAGCTGCAAGGTCATATCAGAAGTTTTATACGGGCCTGTAAGGGACTCACATAGCGTGGAAGAAGCTGAGAAGATAAAAAGAGAAGGGGGGGCTAGCGATACGCAACTTACTTTTCTACTCCTGGGCTTTCTTGCTGAAAAATAGGAAAATTCTGTTGGATAGGCCTGGGTGCTCAGAAATAGGCAGACTGCTCGCTGAGATGTTAAAGGAGGTAATAGGTGGGGATTGCGGATTTCTCTATAAATATGCTGACCTCAAATATTTTTAAAAAGTTACATACATTTTTTTACGGGTGATGGCTGAGACCTGGTACAGCATCAGAAGAAATCTTAAGTTGCAAGACTTTGGAAATCTAGCTCATATTTGGGACTCTCCATGTTCTCCGGACTGGACAAAAGACAAGTTGGCCAACCCACTGAGGGATGCGGGCATGCTGAGATGGAGACATCTAATTCATGACGGTCACTTGATACCCTGGTAGATGTGTAGAGAAAGGACGGCTAATAGATTGTCAAGATTCAAATTCCTTCAAATACAGAGCTGGTACCAAGCGCCCAGTACTAATATTGGGGCGCCAAATGAGCTCTAAGATAGGCTGATGTCAGGAGTACCGTGAAAAAGGAAAGATCTCTCTGGTATTGGATCATGATGGACCTGAAAGATCGGGAGTTCATGCTGCCTTCGGAACTCTGGGGAAGATGCTTGCCGGCGACCACGCTGGAGAACCTATGGCAAGTATCTATGTCTACCCTTTGTAAAATAGTTAAACCTGCCTATTTAAGGAGAAACCATCTGTTTACAGTCCATAGGGCGTACTGGACCCCACTGAGGCTATTTAAATGTGGGAAAGGAGGAGATGTGGCTTGCCCCAAAATGTGGTCAACTGAAGGAGGATGATCTCCATATGTTCTTACATTGCCCTAAGATTCAGCCGTTCTGGGATGATGTAAGTAGAACCTTGTCTGATTACCTGAAGCTACAAATCTAGGTTAAGAGTTTGCTTGGTATTTTTCGGATGTTTAGAGGTCCATTTAAAAGAAGTTAGGGGGCACCTGAAGTTGTTGTTTTACACAATGTTGTTGGCACACAGGGAAATCTGCAGAAAATGGGTAGTCTCAAACTCCCCCACATCATGAAGACTGGATATTGGCCATAAAAAGTATTGTTAGTCTGGACATACCCGATGATAGGAAGAAAAGATATGACTATTGGCAGCCTTTTATAAGCTGGTTAGATGCTAGTCAGTAGCAGGTCAAAAGAGGGGTCCAATAATTAAGCCTTCACCGCCTCTGCTGGCGCACATCCTATCGGGCAGGTATTGCTTGTAGGAATAGCGGTCAGAAGAAAAAGGGGTCTTCACATTCCAAGGGCTGTACCGTTTTGAATTCCTCTTTTTTCTAATTTCCAATAAAAGGGCAGGAAAACCCAGTAACAGGCGGTGGAATGGTGTTTCTGAGGCAAATGAGGACAACAACAAAAAAATATGCAGTAGTAGAATGAGGCAGTAGTTAGGCAGAGGCAGTTAGGCGAGCAAATGATCGGCCAATGAATTAGGGTTTTCTGTCCTAGATGGGAGTCAACAGAAGAGGGTGTGCACAGACAAGCCTCCTCTTTTTCTGCTTTTACTGGACTCCCAGGTGGTGTAACATGTATCAACTACTGATCTGCCCAAGCATAGGGGTTTTAATAGAAAAGTCCAAGTGTGCCACTGATTATTCTGTGGAGTTTCATTTGGCCTCTCACATTTGTTCCATGATTTTCAGGCTTCCCCCAAAGGCTGGCATGTGTCATAGTTGATTTTAGGGACTAGGGCAGTGGTTGTATTTTGTGTGGAAAGGGTGGGTGTAGTGAAGGGTTATTGTGAGCGGTGCAGGTGGCCAGTAGTTCCAGGACTCTTTGGGAGTGAAAATTGTGTGTATGCCAGATCAGCATACCTTTCTTTTAAATGATGGGTGTGCAGGCTGGTGGTGTGGGATGATGGATGTGTGTTGCTGGATTAAGCTTTGGTATAGGTTCTGAAAGTGGGAATTTGAGTGCAATGTCATTGCATTGTGGATGGAGAGGGTCCATATGTTGACTTTATCAAGGGTGTCAAGGATGACGTACAGTATTATGTTGAGGATGAGAGGTCTGAGGAATATGAGTTTGTGTTTATAAAGAACTGGAGACAGGCAGGTCTGTGCATGTGAGTTTAATTAGTTGGCTTGTGAGAATGTTGCAGAGGTTTTTGTGATTTTCAGTGGGAGGAGTGGAGTGATTAGCGATCAGGAACATTAAGATCAGCACATTCTAGAGTTTTTTTTCCTAGATTATCAACAGTAAGAGAGGTTTCTGGGGACATGAACGAATATGTTTATGTGGAGTGGTGGTGAGGTAGTTGGATAAGGCTGTGGGGTAAAGCAATGGCTGAATAGCTATATTGTTGCTGGTGGTAGAGGTTGGGGAGCAGGTGTTGGTAGGCTATAAGAGTGCTGAAGTTTACAGATAGGTGGCTTGATTGTGAAGATCACTTTTGAGAGGGAAGTTAGATAGCATTGTATAATGGAGCAGTATGTTTCGTCAGGAGGCTAGAGGTAAGGGTTGGGTGTTTTCTAATTCCGGTCTAATTTGTATTGATCATTGGGTGCTACTACATCAAAACCAGTTGCCCTTCATTTTGAACTTGAAGTGAGTGCTTCTTTATGTGGTCTATTGCTGAAGTGAAGGATTACACTGATGACGGCATGTAATGAGGAGCGGAGAGTGTGGGTCATTTGCTGTACAGTTGCTTATTTGTGGTATGAATAAGCCAGAAATTGTAAGTCGAGAATATGTGATTGGGATAGGCTGGATGGGTATGTGTGTTAGAACTGGTGGCAAAAAGATTAAGAGGGTGGGTGTTACTGAGTGGGACATCAGCACTAGAGTTGTGTTCAGTCACAGCTGTGGTGATTATCAAATTGAAAAGGCATTCTTTGATGTTGTGCAGTTGTTTGTCAGATATAGGGTTTGGGTTGAAATTGATATTAAAGGAGAGTTGGTTGATGGCAGTAGCATTGGGCTTGAGCTAGTCTAAGAAAAAAGTTGAGTTGAGCCAGTTGGTGCAGTGGATGGAGATTGTGTGTAAGTCAATGGTGGAAATGAAGTACAAAAGGTAAGCCCGGTGGTTGAGGATAGCAGGACTAGCAGGCTATGGGCAGGCTAAGACTGGACAACTGTACTGTTGAGAGGTGGAAGGTAGGAATAGGTTTTTTGGTGTGACAGTGAAATATGCATGGAGTCAGTGTTGTGAGAGATGGTTGAGGTTAAAATTTAACTGTAAGCTTTGGCATGGTGTGTACGGGAGTGTGTGCATCGCGTGCTGCAGGAGAGTGTACAGGGTCAGATTACTAAGGAGAGCTGCAAGAGGTGTGATGATAACACAGAGGCCGGTGGCAGTGGATGCAGGTCAGAAGTGGGGAATTAGAAAATGGCCTAGAGTCTTGAGGGGCTGCACAGCATTGTCTAAGCAATGTCTGGTGGTGGATGTGAGGAGCCAATAATGGTGCTGAGTAAACTGGAAGAGGTGCAAGGAACCCCCACTAGGCAGTCACAGATCATGCCTAGTCTTCAAAGGACAGTACCCCTTAGATATCACCTAGCCTGGAACAGCATTATGTAAGAGGAAGCAGTGGTACAGCAAGAACACTCAGGTCATTAAACAAGTCTCCATGCCCCCCTTACTGTAAATACAGAGTCAGGCCTTTGCAGGAACTCAAAAATAATTTCAGCGAGCAGCCAGACAAACAACTACAGCTAGTGCCGGGCAGACTGGGCCCTCCTGCTCTCTGGACCCCAATTCCACTGCACCACTGATAGCTACACCCCTGAGAGAACACTGCACAGAACCAAGTCATAGAGATTCTGTGTGGGTGCAATGGAGTACTAGTTGTCAGAGCTCCAGATCATTGCTGTTTATAAAGAGGAAAGTGAAGCAGAAAGATGCTCAGAACCACAAGTGGTGTGCTGGAAGCAGAAAGTGACTGTCCACGGGCATTTACGTAAACAGGAGCTTGAAGTATGCAGGGCAAAAAAAACGAATCTGTAAAGAATCATGTCTGTTTAAATCCTCGTAATCTTACATCTCAGGACATCTCAGCCAAGGCCTGAAGAAATATGATCACATCACCCCCATCCTGATGCAACTCCATTGGCTCCCTTTGTCAGCTCAAAGAATTGTCAAAACCAGTTTTCATAACATACAAAACTATCACAACCAGCACCCCTGTTTATCTTGCAATCTCTGCTGGCTCTCAGCCACACTTGCAGCAATGACCTATCAGGCTGGAGACTATGGCAATGATTTCGATTTCAGCCATATCCAGGTGCAGCAATGTTGTTACCAGGTGGTAAGTCTGATTGTTAACCTCTTGATTGCACGTTTTTTCCTTGTGTCATGGTATCCGGTTTATCATGTTTACATTTCTCATATGATGTTTACAAATGTGATTTTCTGTGCAATAAACCCTGCCAGTATTATTGCACAGAAACAGGCATGCACAGAGAATGCCTGACAGGAAATGACATATCAAAACAGAAAATATGCAATCATTAATGGCTTCTTTGCTCTCTTCTCATCATAAAAGACTATTTTGTGTGTTTGTATCAAAAGAAACATATTTTATGGTTTAAATCTTTTATTGATTTTCATATCAACAGAGAAAAAGAAACCAGACCCCGACTCCTTAATACAATGTATAACAGACACAAGTGTCGCGACTGATAGCATTACCAGGGTAAGAGGCATGGAGCAAGGCTACTAGAAAGAGCAGAATAAGAAAGAGCACATAGGGAGAAAATAACAGAGGAAGAACCTCCAAAAGCATAAACCCAAAGTTCCCCAAACCTGTCCGCCCCCCACTAACCCCCCCCCCCCCCTCTCGTCCATCAACTAAAAAAAAAAAAAACAACCCCACGGGATAGGGTAGGAGGACCAGAGACCCACAGCGGATCATCTCAGTTTGGCAGGTCTGCGCGGGAGGGCCTTCTGTGAGATCTGTGTTTCTGCCAGACGCAATAATCTAAGATAGCGGGGGCATGTTAGTTCCCTGAAGTCAACTGTGAGGAGGGTGAGGAAGGGGCGCCAGAGCTCCGGGAATTCAGACCCTCTGCCTGCCAGAGTGAGAGTAAGCTTCTCCATCCCCAACACCGACCACAGTCTCTGCAACCATCCCGAGTGAGGTGGGGGCGAAGGGGAGCGCCAGTGCGCCAGTATATTCTGTGCGGCTGCTCCTAGTGCAATGGCGATCAGTCGCCCCCTTCGGGATTTTAGAGGGTACATCAACGGGTTTGGCAGGCCCAGCAGTATGTAAGCAGGAAAGCGCGGGAGCTGTGTGTCCAGGTGAGTATCTATTTCGTCCAGTATTTGGGACCAGTAAGGCTGAATGTAGTCACAACTCCACAATAGGTGTTCTAGGGTGCCCACCTCCCCACAGCCCCTCCAACAAAGAGCACTCTGGCGGGGATCAAAGCGATGGAGATGATCCGGCGTATAGTACCAGTAGGTGTCAGACGCCACCAGAGAAGACAATGACGAAGCCGGCGTAAGGAACGGAACTACAGCTCCCATGGTTCCGTGCGATGATCGCATCAATTACGTCATCGCGCACCCGGAAGAACGTTCTTAGACGTGGAGGAGGAAGCAGCGGGTGCCGGTTACTTCGCCTGCTGAGACGCTGAGTCGCTGATGGTCTGGTAAGGGTGCATATGCACCGCCTTTTGTGTTCCAGTCACTCTTTGAACGCTCAGCAGAAGCGGCATACTCCTGAGCCTTTGTTGGTCATACCGCTATTCCCGTTGGCTGGAAACCCGGTACAGGGTCCTTGCGGGAGAGTGGGGAAAAGCCAGTTTTTGTGCTCACCAAGCGGCACGGGGGGTGGGGGGTTTAAAGTGAACACCCCCACCTTGCTTTACGGTGAACAAAGGGGCGCCCTGAATGCTTCATTGAATCCGCGCTAGCGAAAGAGGGTGGTTGCCCTTGTTACGCTACCCCTTGTCTTTTCCTGGAGAGAGTAAGACATATACAGTGGTACTGGCCTACAGTGGTGTATGGTGCTTACGTGACTTGTGAGACTGCGCCACACTGGCTGTTGGTATTCTATGTTCTGAGACGTATCAGAACCTGGCATTCTTTTTCAAAGAGCCCACGCTTGAACAATGTGGAGTTGGAATGTGTGTTTATCCAGACCTTAAAGAGTATCGTATTCATATGCACTGTATGTTCACGCGCCCATGCCTGGGGGGCCTTCTTGTGTTGTTTTACTACAGGGGAACCTGAGATTCCTCAAGTCAGCTCTGCACCCCTGTAAAGTCCAGAGCAACATATCTACGGGTAGGTAACGAAGAGAGGCAGAGAATAACAGGTGACTGGATAAATACAGGAGTTAACCTATTTCTTCCATATCCTTAGATATGAACTGCGCCCTGATAACCTCAATGTGCTGACTAGGAAAACCAAAGCATTTTACTTTCCAGGTAGCTAGACCAGGAGAGGAGCAACGGTAGAATTGTATATGACTTCAGGCTGTGAGTTATATCAGTGTGTTACTTGATGTTGTTTCCTTACATGTCTCCCTCCCCGCTGTCCCCATCCTTCCCTTCCCCGCTTGATCACTCCATGGAGTCTGTGTGCTAAATCAGACCGTGGTGGTATCGAGAGGTGGACCATAACGAGCAACATATGATCCTGAGGATCCAAGGCTGCGACAGTATGTGACCACCTTAGTCAGTGTCTCAGTAAGGCCTGCATGGTATGCTGAGTGTCGGGCCCTGTAGTAGATGTTATCCCATTCCTTATGAGTGAGGGATCTCCCGATCTCCCGTTCCCAGCGTGTCCAGCCCGCGTTGTACGTATGCGCGTTTGTGGCAAGTAGGTGCTTATAAAGATCGGAAATAAGCTTTTTATCTGAAGATCTAGTAATAAGCCATTTCTCAAATGTTGTGAGGGGACGCTGGGCACCAGGTTTCACTTGTGGTTGCAGGACTCAATGTCTGAGCTGTACGTATGGGAGCCTCTTCGTCTCTGGAAGGCCATAGTCTGTACGAAGCTGTGAAAAGGGAATTATGCCATCTGTGTCAAATAGATGCCCGAGGCGTCTTCACGGAGAGGGCCGCCAGAGTGCAAAGGCTTTAGACACCATGCCTGGTTGGAATTCGGGATAGTTAAAGAGTGGCGTTAAGGGAGAGGGAAAGGAAGTCAGGGCATGTGTGATAGCAGTACGGTCCCACGCCTCCAAAATCGGACCGGTGATGTAGGAAGCATAGAGATTCGGCGGCCTGTGGGCCTTACGCAGGAAGGGGACACCCTGCAAGGTCGTTGCCGTCACCGCTTGGTCTTGTAATAACCAATGCTTCTCAGACTCCAATCGGCTCCACTCCACAAGGTAGCGGAGTTGTGTAGCGTAAAAACAAAGCTGCAGGTCGGGAACTCCCACCCCTCCCCTCTCGGCGGCAGGATTGCTATGGGGTGCTTAAATCTGGGCTTGCGGCCCTGCCAAATAAACTGCTCCAGCTCCGTTTGAGTTAGCTGAATCCAGCCCGTAGGAGGACGGAGAGGGAGCGTCTGAAAAAGATACAGGATTTGAGGAAGGATGGTCATTTTGGTGGCCGCAATTCTACCCAGCCAAGAGAGGGTATGATGTTTCCACTGACCACTGCGAATGTGGGCGCGGAGCCGGTCGTAGTTAGCAGCGACTGTAGCTTGAATGGTGGGGCCTAATTGCACTCCCAAGTAGGGGACCGTTGAGGTCACCCACTGTATCGAGTGTTCCTCTTGGAGACTGGCCATCGTGTGCTGGGTAATGGAGATATTAAGTGCCGTTGACTTTTCCATATTGATTTTAAAACCGGAAGTTCGATAAAAAGTGCTCTGAGTGACTGGACCGGATCAGTGAGAGACAATAGAACATCATCCGCATATAGACTAATGGTGTGGATATCTCCGCCAAATTTGATGCCAGTTATAAGGGGATGACGCCTGATCCGAAGTGCTAGCGGTTCCATATATAGCGCAAAGAGGAGGGGTGAAAGGGGGCACCCCTGCCTCGTACCTCTGCTAATGGGGAGCCGGGAGGAGGTCTGTCCATTCACCCAGACTGTGGCCGTGGGCAGATGGTAACAATTCAGGATCCGCTTACGCAGCTTCTCCCCCAGTCCAAACCGTCGCAAGACGTGCTCTAGATATTGCCAATCCACCCTGTCAAAGGCCTTCTCCGCGTCCACGGCCAGTAACATATATTCCCCAGTGGTACGCGATGCCTTTTCAATGAGGTGGAGGACTTTCTTGGTATTATCACTCGTCTGCCTCTGTGGTATGAATCCCGCCTGGTCCGGCTCCACAAGTTGGGGCATGTAGGGACCAAGTCGGGTTGCGAGGATGCTCGTGTATAATTTAAGATCGACATTGGGCAGAGAGATCGGCCTGTACGCGCTACAAAGTGTCACGTCCTTCCCTGGCTTGGGGATGACCACGACCGACGCCTCTAACAATTCTGCCGCAATGGCGCCATCCCGGGAGAAGGTATTAAACAAGTCTCTCAGTAAGGGAGCCAGCTGCGCACAAAAGGTTTTGTAAAAGGCTGCCGAGTATCCATCCGGCCCCGGCGATTTGCCCAACTTTAAGCGCGAGATTGCTGCAATGACCTCCTCCATCCCTATCGAGATAGTCAGCTTGTGCTGGGGTAAGGGACGGTATCCGAGCGGTCTCTAAATAGGCGGAGCAATGGAGTGGGTCCAGGGAGTCGCTCGAGTAAAGAATCGCATAGAAATCACGAAAGGCTTCCGCTATCGCCCCATCGTCCGACGTGAGGTCGCCCCCGAGGCCCCGGCGAATAGAATGCACCCCTTGGCGTTGCCGGGTCGCCCGCAACTTATGGGCCAGCAGACGTCCACATCTGTCGCCCCCAGTATCAAAGGACTGGCGCAATCGGAGAGCTGCATACTCGGCCCTATCCTGGTCTAGGGCCGCGAGCTGCCTCCGTTCCACGCATAACTGTCGCCATGCTCTAGCTTCCCCGTGCGCTGGTGCATTTGCTCCAATTCAGCCACCCTCTGGGTGAGCTCAGCCCGTTTGCGACTGCGCTCCAAGTTACTGGCCGTCGAGATGGCTATAAAGTCCCCTCGCAGGACGGCTTTGAGGGCTGTCCATTGTGTCACTAGAGACGTGTCGGAGTTCGCATTAAGGGTGAGATAGTTGGCGATTGCTACCTTGATTTGATCGACCGTAGATGCAGAGTGCAATAGCGTGTCGCGCAGTCGCCAATGCCGCAGTGGCTGCTGGACTCGGGGGAATTGGAAGGTGGTAACAACTGGGGAGTGATCTGAAAGAGATTCAGTAAGGATCTCGGAGCTCGTTGCGAGCGCCTGCAGTGGGAGAGAGCTAATGAAATAGTCAAGCCTGGCGTACGTTTTATGTGCCCCTGAAAAGTGGGTGTAAGTGCGGCTGCGGGGATGAAAGGAGCACCACAGATCAACGAGCCCAAGCTCACCAAGGCGAGCCAACCCTGCTTGGGAGAGAGCACCCACCTGAGTCGTCCGCTGGGCAGAGCGGTCACACAGATTGTCAAAGACTAAATTCAGATCCCCTCCCAGCAACAGGCTGCGCTCTGAGTTGGCTGTGGCTTCAGTAAGGACGGTGTGGAAAAATTTGTCCTGACCCTCGTTCGGGGCATAGACAGAGCCCACTATAAGAGAGACTCCAGCCACTAGGAACTGATAAGTAAGTAAGCTGCCCTTTATCTCAGCCTCCTTCTGATGGACCCTGCCCTGAAAGGAGCGAGAGACCAGGATAGCAACCCAGGCGGATTTAGGGGAATTAGAAGAGAAGAGTTGCGTGGGGAAGGCACGCAATTTCATCCTATGATGGTCCTTGGGGGTGAGATGTGTTTCCTGTAAGAAGCATATGTCTGCGTTTGAGTGTTCCAGAAAGTAAAGGACTGCTTTGCGCTTGACCGGGTTGTTGAGTCCCCGGAAGTTAAGGGTCAGGATCTTAAGTGGCTTATGAAGCATCTAGTGTGGGAAGGAAGGACATGCCTAGGCTTAGCGCGCAGCGCCTATGCTGAGATATAGCATGGAGACATTCGGGACACCTTGCACTACCAATAAACCACCTGTCTGTGGAAGGAAGAGGGATGGACGAGAGGAGCAAACCCCAAAGCAACCCAAAAACCCCAATAAGAGAGGACTTCACCCCCCCTACTCCAAATAACATAACAACCATAAACAACCATGAGCATAGTCCGTCGTCCCGGGACAACTGGTCAGTCAAAGTACTGGGGTCGATACCGTGGCCACCGGAAGAGCAGCTCTCCCCCCGCCACCCACCCAGAGCCAGCAAAGATGATGAGAAAGAGCACCCCAGTAAGAGGTGCACTCCAGCTTCACTTGGCCGTGTCTTCGCTTCCTGCAAGCGCTTCCGTTGCTGCGGTCAGCGCCGCCCACTGACTCCGGGCGATCCCCGACTGGGACGGCCCACGAGAGCGCTGCCGTCGAGCCTGCCTCTGCCATCCAGACGAATGTGCTTATGAACTCAGTGCAGCCCCCCTTGATCGCCTTCATCGCTCGGCGCCGCCAAGCCCAGCAGCTGGCATGCGTCCATCAGAGAACGCAGTTGATGGAGCCTGCCTTCATGGCGGAATATGAGGCGAAACGGATGCCCCCATGAATAAGTGATCCCCTGCTGCCGCAGGTGCTCCGTCACTGGACAGAACTGCCGCCGCCGCTGCAGTGTAATCAAAGCCAAGTCTTGGTATAGGACAGGAGTGTGACCCTGGAAGGAGAGAGGATGGAGGGCTCGTGCTTTTGCGAGGATGGCTTCCTTGACTTTAAAGTCTTGCACACATACCAGGATGTCCGCCGGCGGGGCATTGAGACCCCTGGGGGGGCCCACTCTATGGGCTCTGTCCAATTGAAATGACAGTGTCAGGAGTGCCCCCCTAGATGTGCTGGAAAAGGGCGTGGTAAAAACAAACAGGTCCCTAGTGTCCTCGGTCAGCTTGACTCCCCGGATCCGGATGTTGTGTCTTCGGGACCGGTTTTCCAGATCCTCCAGATGTGTTTGGATATCCATGTTCTGGTCCCGCAGGCGGATCACCTCCTGTTGAAGCATTGCTGTATCGTTTACCGCCGTATCGCTTTTCTCCTCAAGGGTAGCTACACGTTCTCCGATACCATCAACATCCCTGTTCAAGTCCTTGATTTCGGCAGCGAATTTGGTTTTTACCGATTGGATGTCTTCGCGTAGAGTAAGGAACAAAGACTCCAAGAAGGCCTTCATGATAGGCTCCTACCCGGTATTCGGAGAAATTTTAGGGGCCACAGTGTCAGGCACCCCGCTAGCCATGGAGGCGGGCGACTGGGGACGACCGAAAATATCCTTCAGAGGTTTTACCTTGGTGTGCCTAGTCTTGGACATGCTCTCTCTCCCCTACTGGTCGCCTGTTGGCATGCAACCAGAGAGGGCAAGGCCCCTCCGGGGACTGGTGCTGTTGCCGGGAGTAGTTCGCAAGAGAGTTCGTAAGAGCACAAGCGGGGGCCCCCCAGGTGGGCGCAGGTCTCCTTCCACCACCACGAAGCCGCTGCGGGCCCCAACAGCTCCAGGCCCGGGGAACCCTCGTCCGATGCACCAGCGTCAGAGCACCGCGTCAGCCGAGCCCAAAGTGCGATCCAGGACACAGCCAACCGAGCTCCCGCTACCCCAGGAACCTCAGCAGCCAGGCAAGAGCCCCGAGCGATCACAGGAAGGAGGCCCCAACCGTCCCCACCAGGTAGGCCTCTTGCCGTGCGACTCCCACGACCGAACCTCTAGACTACAATCCTCGGAAGATCGCCAACAACCACAGTCCGGGGAAGTGCTGGGGTGCAATCCCCCACTCGGTCCGCCTCCAGTCGCCCCTGCTCCTCAGAGTCCGGTACTGATGAATCCCCTCCTGAACTGGCCACTGCTGAGTCACAATGTTAGGCCGGTACAACGCTCACCCGGAGTCCCGGGGTCCTCGTCCAGGCCGTCCGCTCCATCTGCTCCTCGCGTCCTCCAAACGGGGGAGCGCTACCTCTGGGACCAAGTGTCTGAGGGGGGGGGCCGCCGTAGCACCACGGCAGCCCTGCACCGCCTGGATCACCTCCTAGTCCCTGCCCCCAGCTATCGGTCCCAGACGCACCTCCGTACCTGCTGCCACCGTTGTGTTAACTCCTCCACTCCCAGAAGGCCGGGGATCCGCTCCAGTCAGCACTGGCACCACCGTCACCGCTACCCCTTGGGGCTGCTGGCTCCGCAACCCGAGCCCCGTCACTGCCGCCCAGGCCTCACAGGCCGCATCGGAGCAGCGCGGTTCGCAGGGGGCGCTGGCCGTGTCTCCGGCGAAGTCTCCACTCGGGCAGCCCGTTCCCGGCGCGCGTGCCACCCAGGCACCGGAGGGCTCTGTCTGTTGGGGCGATGCTGTGGGGCCCACGAAGAACAATGAGGCCAGCCTCGATGGCCCCTTCTGGGGCCCTACGCAGTGTCGAGGCCTCACCGCGCCGGGGAGGCCGGGGAGGCCGGTGCTGGTTCTCCGCGGCTCCCCCTGAACTTCGGCCTTTGGCCCGTCTGTTGCGGCCGAAGGCTCACAGCTAGACCGGGACACCCCAGGCAGGGATCCCTGGTCCCGTCAGATCGTTTTCGCCCAGCACGGGCGCGCTGTGCTGCTCCAGGCTGGTGGCGAGCGGGAGCCGATGAAACCACGTCTCACCGCTTCGCCATCTTGGCCACGCCCCCAAGAAACATGTTTTATTCTACTTACTTTCTACTGCTCCTT
The DNA here is from genome assembly GCF_964204655.1 of Triturus cristatus. Taxonomy (NCBI): domain Eukaryota; kingdom Metazoa; phylum Chordata; class Amphibia; order Caudata; family Salamandridae; genus Triturus; species Triturus cristatus. The sequence goes on along the minus strand of NC_140592.1, from coordinate 575,936,788 downwards.
TTCGGCTGACACTTTAGATTTGGAATCCAAAGTAATCCTTACAATAAAATGGGCATCAACTGGAGATAAGATATCAGTCATCAATAATGGCCTTTGTGACACTGAGGAAAGTCAAATTCAGAGAAGCAGAACTACAAGTACTACTTGAAGAAATAATAAAGGAAGAGCGAAAATAATTGGTCATTGCGAAATCCACAAATCCAGGTTACTTAAATGGTTTATTGAATCAGCAACACAGCAATGCGTCCAATCTCTCGGACAGCAACAGGCCTTCTCTAGCATACACACAGGATTCCAAGATCAACATTCACTTGGGATCCAGAATGCTTTACAAAAGAAAACATGTCCTGTGCCTAGAATCTATGCTAATATATGCTAATGCAAACATACAATGTAACACATCTCCTCCATCACAAAAAACGTAAACTATAAAAATAAAACAACACAAAGAAATCCTATCTAAATACAATATAACTAAAAGTACAATAAACATTTCTATAGAAACCTAAATACAAATTAAATTAAAGTATAATAATCATTTCTATTTAACAAAATCAGCAAATGTGTTTGGTAAATGTCTACTTCTTCCAGTCCCCCTTACTCTGGAGGCTACAGAATCTTAGAAACCTCCACATCATGAGACACACCATTCCTTTTGTTATTGTCTTCACCACCACTATAAAACAATATCCTACTCATGTTCACCAGTAAACCATCCTCACCTCCATCCTCATCACTATCACAGAAACCTCCACCTGTTCACTTTGCAACTCTCATCACATTCAACACCTTACCATCCTGAGTAATCACACAGTTAGGGAATACCTTCCAAACCTTCACGGCCCGGCCTAACCTGTTCGACCCTTCACTCACAATTTTGACTTCACTTTCCATTTGAATCATACCATTCTTTATATTTATCTTGTTTTCTTCTTACCCTCTCAGCAACATCATTTACTTTACCTTCCTCTTTCTTACCATCCCACTTTTCCTTGAACCACCATGGATACAGCCTAGAGGCGGGATTCCTACCCGTTAGCAACTTGAAAGGGCTAATTTCAGTGGTGGAATGAGGAGTTATGCAGTACAACCATAGCCTTTCCCTCAAATTGTTTTTCCAGTTGCCCCCTTGGCGATTAGCCTCCATCACATAGGTCTTCAACTTGCAGTTGAACCTTTCCAATTGGCCATTCCCGCGCGGTTCATATAAAGCCGTATTCACATATTTAGTATTGCAATGTTTAACCCGTTCCGTGCTCATGACGGAACCACTCCGTCATGAGCCACGGGTGCCGTGTGCTCATGACGGAGTGGTTCCGTCATGCTGCGGCCGTTGGCGGCCGCTCTGCCCACGCGGCGCTAATTCCCCGCCTGTGCGGGCGATTAGCGCAGTGGGCGGAGTCGTGACGAAACCACTCCGTCATGAGCACAGCTCGCCCGTGACTCATGACGGAGTGGTTCCGTCATGAGCACAGCGGCGCCGCACTGCCCCAAACCCCCCCAGCACCGCGGCGGAATTCGTGCAGCGGCGAAGGGGTTAAGAAAAGATTCCATCTCTACACTAGTGAGATAAACACTATTGACCGTAATTATAACAGATGGACGTCCTTCACAGGCAAATATCTTCTCAAAGATCTCAACAACTGCTCCCATGGTGGCCAGTGATGCAAACTTAACTTCTGGCCACCTAGAATGGTAATCAATTAAAACTAAAGCAAACCTAGCAGCCATCGGCAAGAAATTAAAAGGTCCGGATATATCAAATGCCACCTTTTTCTATGGCAACTCCGGCCATACACAGCTTTTCGAAGGCGGAGTACTTACCTTCACCATCTTTCCACCTCCAGAACACATCTCACACTCCCTTACCAACCTATCAATCACCCTATCCATACCGGGCCACCAAAAATGAACGCAGACTAAACGTTTCATAGCGGACATTGCAGGATGTCCCTTGTAAGCTAACTTAGTAATGATCTCCCGCACTCCAACAGGCGTTACACATTTTCCCCTTTTAAATACAAAATCGACTTCAACTTCCAATTCTTCAGCTACATTGTACATGGGCAAACACTCCAATTAAATTTTTCTCCTCTTAGATCATCCTTCCAAAAACACTCCTTGGTGAACTGCAATACCTTGTCTGCTAACTTACACTCTTTCCAGAGCTCTTCTGAAATCTCCCTAAAATGACTGTTTTAGACATCTTTAATTGTGGCAATCATCACATCCGCTTCAGACTCACTTTCTTCATCATGCAGATAGCAAACGTCACATTTTTTTTACCCGGTACATATTCAGTTTTAAAACAATATTCTTGAAATCTTGAAGTGAGCCTTTGCGAAGCGTGCTATGGAGTTCCAACCCCCTCCAGGAGACCAAGGGTTTGTGATCGGTCCTCAGACTGAATTTGCTCCCCTACATATAATTCCTGAAATATTCAATAGCCCACATGCAAGACACTAATTCTTTCTCGATCACAGCATACCTCCGTACCGTTACACTCAAAGGGCAGGAGGCAAAAGCCATGTTCCATTCCTCCATACCACACTTTTGAGCGAGTACACTGCCCACTTCATACATACTGGCACCCACAGTTATAACACACTCCTTTCCCATTCAAAATCGGTTCAAAGTAGAAGCTTGCACTATCTCTTGTTTGATATTTTCAAAAGCGCCTTGTTGATTGTCAGAACACACATAACTGACATAATGCCTCAATTGCTCCCTAAGAGGCTCCATTTTGTTAGCGAAATTCTCTAGAAATGTATTATAGTACTTGCACATACCAGCAAATGACAGTAATTGCTCTTTGGTGGGAGGTGCAGGTGCATTCATAATGGCATCAGCATTGGACTTTTCCGGTACAACCCCATCACCTGGACAGTGCATGTCCCAATACTCCACCGACCTCTTAAACATCTTGCATTTGTGACCCTTTAAAGTTAAACCATGTTTTTCTAATCTGGTGCATACTTCGATCATATGTTGCATTCTTCTTCATTGTGAGAAAAAATTTAAATATCATCCTGAAAACACTTAACAAAATCCACAACATACCTAAAAATATGAAACATGGCTCTGGAAAACAGAAGCCGCAGAGGCCAACACAAACAGCATACCCGTAAATTAGTATAGAACTTGTGGCGTAATAAATGCAGTTAAATGTTTAGACTCTTCAGCTAACACAATCTGATGATTCGCAGATCTGAGGTCCAACGTGGAAAATATTTTGGCACCTTCTACCATAGATACAACTTCATTAATATTTGGCAGAAGATGTCAATCAAAATATTTGCATTTAACTCTGAAATCTACACACAGGAGCAATTTCTGATCGGGGTTGCTGGCTAAAATGATGGGAGAAACCCATTTACTTGATTCAATTTCTTCAATTATTCCTTCTCTGACTAACTCTTCCAACATATCCTTCAATTCATCTCTAACATTGATAGGTACACTCCTCAATTTCTGCCTGACTGGTACGGCATCACTCTTAAGCTTAATCCTATGTGTAAAATCTTTCAACCTTTCTAAGTCCTCTGAAAACACGCTCTTGAAGAGTTTGTCTCAGGCGTTTCTCTGCATCACACTCCCCAGTGGAAGATTGTCAATTTTCATACTCTTCTTCACACAGCAGAGCAGGTTCCTTGCTGCGAGGATTCAATATTATACCTAATTTCCACAGGTCTCTCAAAACTAAAACATTCACCCCTTTCACCGCAACATAAAGCGTAAACTGGGCACTCCTCCCTTTAACCCCTTCGGTGCTCATGACGGAACGGTTCCGTCATGAGCCACGGTTGAGCTGTGCTCATGACGGAACCGTTCCGTCATGACCACGCCCGCGCAGAAAAGATCAGCACAGCAGGGGAATCCGTCCAGCATGGAAGGGGTTAAATTTACAACCACAGAAACATAACCATCCATTGCGATGATGGAACCATCAAAACACTCAGCTGCAACATCAGATTGATGTAAGTATTGAAGGTCCCACGTGTGACCAAATTTATCCCAAAACAACTTCCTACTAACAATGGTCCAAAGGCCATCCTGAATCCGCCATAAGATCTATCTCCACTTCTGAAAAACATCCACTACATATGGGAGGTTTCCTCCCAAATTTCCCCGTTACACTTCCTCCATTCTCCTGAATAGACAGCACTGTAAGTTCAATGCCACTTGTACCACACTTGCAATCACACTGATTTGTTCTCACAATTCTCAGCCATATATGACACTTTACCTCTCATCTGACTCCAGTTCTTCCTCACATGCTTGCACACACACCCCTAATGATCCACTCGTCCACACTTTTTACACTCTCAATTCATAGCTAGACAGCCAGGATATAACGCTATGTGCCCACTGCTACCACACCTGTAGCATACTCTTTCCTTTTCCATTTGTCAAAACTCCTACTTCTAGTGTGATAATTTCCCTGTGACCCTGTACTCATGGCCGATTCTTCGGTTTTATTCTCCTCCACTTTCTTTACTACACACACTTCCTCAGTATAGTCCATTCTCACATTAGCACTTTTTACAGCCAACATCCCCTTTTCAGACTGCTTCAACGCCTTAGCAGTGGCTATTGCATCTTGTAACTTAGGGCCACCCATCAGCCATAGATGCTTTTGAACTTTCTTGTTCCTCACATGTACTATGATCTGATCCCGGATCATCTCATCAGTAATAGCGCCAAAATTGCATGCATGGATAATGCCCTTAGTGCCGTCAAAAACTCATCGAATGACTCTTCTTCTTTCTGAGCTCTTGTGTAAAACTTAAATCTGTTCAACCCTAAACTCATGGTAGATTTAAACGTCAGTTCCATCCTCAAAATAGCTTATTTGTATACACCCATCTTGTCTTGACCTTAAGGTGGCCTTACTTGTGGTAATGTTCTGAATACAATTTGACCTTCCGATCCCAAACAGTGTAGAAGTATATTTTTTTCTGTTATGCTCCCATACGTTCTCCATTCTATAGCTTTCATATAAGTAAAGAATTCTTCTTTCCGGCTGACCCGTGGAAAAAAAGGTTCTCCTTTGCTTTGGAAAAACTTGGCTGGAGGCTCGAAGTCCATGGCAAATCAAATGTATTACCTCCTAAACCCCAATAAATCAATATAAGTCTAAATGTAGAATGGATAGAGTCCCTCGATATCAGCGCTGTGCATGGGACAGATAGGAACCCTAAGAAGTCTAACTATAGATGAGCAAAACTTCCTTGATGTCAGCGTTATGTATGGACAGATGAAAGGCTTACCAGAAGGATTTCTTGTATTAAGCGATTGCCTGGAAACGCTGAAAATAATTTTCCTTAGTCGATAACGAGCTCCCTTGCCGATACCGACAATACTTTTCCTTCTGCCTTTATCAAGATGGCTGCCACGCAGCGTAATGTCGTCTGCACACTGCGCAGCAGTCAAACGATTCATATGATGATCCTTGAAGCTGCAGCAATGTTCGGCGGAGCACAGACTACCTTCCAGAGATGTCGGCCACAAATAGAATATAATACAAAGATTCCCTGGAAGACCAGCGGTTGACGTTTGAATCAAAACAACACCCAATGGCCGCTCCCAAGAAAATAAAATGCTGGTAACTTTATATAGTGTCAATTCTTTGGTCATCTCCGTACCGCAATTACCATATTTCCAAAATCTAGGCAGATGAATTAATCCAAATGTTGAATTTCCAGAATCCTTCAAATTCGTGGGTGAGTGAGGCGATCCACTTCTGTGCTGCGAAATAGGCAGGATGCCTCACAAGGTCATCGCCATTGTTAAATCCACAAATCCAGGTTACTTAAAAGGTTTATTGATTCCAAGATCAACATCCACTTGGAATCCAAAATGTTTGACAAAAGAAAACATGTCATGTGTCGAGAATCTATGCTAACATATACTAATGCAAACATACAATGCAACAGTCATTTAGTACAAAAATAAACACTGCCATGGTGAGAAGTAGAATTTGGCAGCAGATCACAAAGTTAATTCTATTTCTTCATACCTCTGGAGAGTAGATTACTGTAAAAAGCTGTTTCAAGACCATAAATGTCGGCGGAGGCATGTACTTTGTAAACACAGACTACAAACTTTAGCTACAGAAGAAGGACTACCACCAGAACTGAAACTAGGTCCCTGGGAAGAGCAAACCTGAAGCATCATAAATACTACAATAATTGAAGAAATAGAAGGTGGTGCTGAAGCTGGTAGAGTAGAGGAACATGGTAAGAGTCACAGAAAATTTCTCTCAAATCTATGCATATTTTGATGTGCATAAGGTAATGAATAATGTACGTCAAAAAGAAGTCTCCCTCCTGTCGGACTTCTATTTTCCTTGCACATCCCACCACACTCCCTTCTCCAACCTTCTGGCAGCAGCCTTTATGCTCACATTTACCACCTCCTCAGAGCAGATGGTAAATGTCAGCAATATTCCCAACAAAAAACGAATTACCCTGTGGAATTCCGCCCTGTAACACCATGACCATATGGTTTGATCAACGATCCATGAGGTTAAACTAAAAATTGCATGGAATTGGTGGAGTGTGACCACACACCACTGATTTTTGATTTACCATAATGCCATTATCGCTGAGCTAGTAATCAGGGCCTATGAAATGACACAAAAAAAAGATTTAGATCTTTTGTCCATATCATTTTTCATTTGACTGTGAAAGGATGTTAGGTGTTCATTACACCTATTATTTCAAATTTATTTTGTCTTGTTTTACTTTTATATACAAATGGAATTCTTCATTAAAACATTTAGTGTATTGCAGATAGCACAACACAAGAGGACTTGAAGGAACCATCTACAAGCCATGCACCACCACCTGCTGAAAGATCACAAGGCAGGCCCTCAGTAAAAACCTCTGTTACTCACTCCGCTTATTTACTAGGATCACAGCCACTATAACCACAGATTCTATTGACACCACTGTCATCACCACTGCATCTGTTTCTCATTAAAGCCATCCAGAAATGGTCTCTTTAATCACTGTTTACATGGACCTTAGCTCGCCGATTGTTTCGGCTTCCCTTCCACAGTTCTTTATAGAAAAAGCATGAACTAACATGAATGACATCCTTCCAATTTAACATTCATCATCAACGATAAGGATTTATCACAGTTTTAGCATCCATTTAGGAATCCCTCGGATACTCGATAGACTGAGATTTGTCCAACAAGTTTCGCTATCATTCATGAAAATGATTCATTTTTATACGTAAATGCATCTGATGAACGAATCAACACAGCAGTCTATTCAAGCATCTGTGCCACCCCACTTCATCCAACCTGGAGGTTGTTTCCTCCACTGGTATTTTTTGGTTCCACTTGTGGCTTTCCTGTGGAACGTGCGAAGATTTGATCCTACGAAGAGTCAGCAATGATCTAAGCCACTAATGTTTGATATAAATATATGAATTGTTTTGCAAATAAGTGTAATAACCATTTGATTTATTCATTGTGACACTATTTGCATACTGTATAAGAAAATGAAATGATGCATGGGCCTAATGTTCCAGATTACACATAGGGTAGTACACTGCGAATAATCTAATTGTATTTTATTGGTTTTAGACTCTAAATGCGATAATAGAATATGCTTTTTCTGTTTTAAAAAAAATATTTTTGCGTTACTTGGCCTTTATATTTATATGATATCATAAATTTTGAAGTGAGTAATTGACTGCCTAGGATCATTTCATACAAAATATCATAGGAAGCGACATAATCAAAGTTTTAAAAAAGTACAATAGTAGCAAAATTAAAACCAGGGTAATAAAAAATGACAGAGGGGGAACAAGTCTTTTTGAAGTAGTACTCATATTCCAGAAGGCCTGCAGTCAAATCAGGGATGAAGCAGTCACATAGTCAGGGCAGTTGTCATTTGCTAGATGGCCATCCCATGCAGCCCAATTACATCCCCAATGTCCAATTACTGCTCCCAATGCCACCCACAGCCCCACATGGAAAAGCACAGGTATGGCTGAAAGTCACAAAGATCATGAACAGCATTGCGTGTAACAGTGCAGGCTTCAATCATACTCATAAATTCTTCTAGGAGGGCTTCGGGGAATTTCCCCTGAGAAAATGTTGATAAGAATTTGGTCACATTTAAAGCAAATTGGCTCAAAAGCCATTGGTGTGCCAAGCCAATATAGTCTGATGCTTTCCAGGAGCTGACCCCATTTTTTCAGAATGTGTGCTTGTTGCCCTCTTTATTTCAATGGCTACACCCATATGAAATAGGTGTACTCCCTTATGCCAAGAATTACATACAGTATGCCAGTGCGAGACGTTCGCCAAGACTTACATGCATTTTAACTCACACATATGCATTTTCTCTTTCTTTCTGTCACACACACACCCTCACACACACACGCATGCACACCGTCACTCACACACACAGTCACTCACAATACAGTTAACTGTTCAATAAAAGCACAGGCCAAAAGAGATTAAAATTACATTTTATAAAGTGTTTATAAAATGTTTCCCCACAGAGACCCCTTCTTTCAGGGTTTCTTGACAGAATATCGGTACTAAAAATATTGTGGAACAAAATATCATGTCAAGGACAAAAATATTGTGACTGTAAGTTTCTATGGTTAAGTAAAGTCTTACTTTATAACTCCACATATATGCACCTTGACGATATATATCTTCAAGGTACGTAGATGTGGAGTTAAGAATAGTAAATCTGTACATACCTATTTGCACTTGACCTCTCTATATTTAGGTCCTCGATATTTTTGACACAATATTTTTGGTTCCGTTACTCTGTCAGCGATCCCTCTTTCAGCATTGGCACTTCTTTGAAGCTGTTTCCTTCCTAGTTGATTTAAGTGAAGTTGTCACAATGTGCCAGTGTTGTACCAAACGTCTACACTGAAGAGAAGCAAACCTGGACTCTGGGCCAAAACGATGGGCTGCTCTGTACCCGGACAAATTGTAACAGTTTCTGAGCGACTGTTCACTTTCAAAGCCACAATCTGCTGGTTTTAAAAGGAGAAGTGCGCGCTCGAAATAGATTTCTCTTTTCCTACGGTTGTGATGCATATGGGTTTCATGAGCTGTTTGGGAAGCAGATATTCAGAGAGACATGGGAACGTTCCAGCTGCTAGGACATCTACTGTGAAGTCTTAAGTGTCTTCCAGCACAGGGTGGCTGTTGAATTTTGTTGGTATAAACAACCCAAACAGATGTGTGCTGTAGTGTGTGGTGGTGATCTGAGAGTTGAAGTGAATTATGATTGTATGCTGGATCGAATGTAATTGAATGTAGGAGGTGTAGAGGCCTCACATGTTGCACTGTGTGGTCTCATGTATAACAGGTCATGCTGTCTTTTGAGTGCTGGAACATGTCGGTTCCCTCTGTGGGGCTCATTTTACTGTAGATTCTGTTGTGGAAATTGCAGTCAGGTGTGACATATGCTTAAGGGTTTACACGAGAGGGGTGGTGAAAGAGATGTTGATCATAGAAGTGTGAGGTGTGAATACATTAGACCAGTGTGTGTAGGAGAAGGTGTAGTAAAGTAGCAGAATAATCTTGTTCTGGCCTAGCAGCCTGTGTTAATCAATCAATCAATTTTATTATGTTTTGGCACTCCGAAGAGGTCCACATAAAACAAAAAATACAGAAATACAAATACACATTCTCAAAGTAAAAATGACAACTACAACATTTTCCACTGAACAAGATAATCAGCGACACATACCTCCATATTTCATCAATAAATAGCTAAAAAACCTTTAAAAAAGTTAAAAATATTGAAGCAAAACATTTCATTTGGAGGAGTATATAAGGCCTGCAAAAAATAATTCACATTGAGGATACCCAATTGCAAGCATATTGATCTTAACCACTTCGAACGAAGTGGACGCAATGCAGGACATATAAATAGTACATGAGAACGATCCTGAGCAGACATATTACAAAAGTTACATGTGGGAGAGGACCCATGCCATTTTGCCAAAAGAGTATTTAGGGGCAGCCTGTGTGTCTGTGGTTGTGGTGTGTGTAGGCTGAACTCAAGCCATGATATAGCTCTCAGCCCGTTGTCATTGTTCCATCTGCTCTGGTCTTCTTCAAGGTGGCCCACCATTATTTGGTGATGCGGGTCGATATCCTCCCTATGGTAGAATGATGTGGGCTTCTGCAATTGATAGCATGTCCACTGGCACCTTTTGCATGTAAAAGGATTGAGACTTGGCCCAATGTATTGGTTTCTTTTTCTTCCACTTATTTGTTCATTAACAGGTGGGTGGACTATGACCAAAGAAAAAGCCGGAGCACTGTGCGGGGGCCTGGCAATGAGAACACCGAGTCCCGCCTAGTTCAGGGGACCTCCTTCAATTCCTAGTTCCCATCTGTCTATGAACAAATAAATACATGAAGGAAGTGGAAGCCATCCAATCTTAGTTTCTGGTGTTGACCAAGGTCCGCCGGCAGAGTGATATCGGCACAGTTGACCTGCCGTCTGCCCGGTGTGTGTGGTACAGTGTTTGACTCCATATGGCATTCATTTGAAATGCAGGAACTTGGCACATGTGACTTAGGATGCCAGACTGCAGCGCTGTGTTACTTCTATCTTGCTCTTTAAAGGCTTTCCATTGAAATAAATTGACTGGTCTCTCTCTCTTGTAATACAAACCTCCATCAGTTGAATTTGCATCTTTGCTTTGTTACTTTCCAGGCGGCTCTTCGTCTTGTAAATCCTTATCTCTAACTTTTAACTGAAGCCGAGGAACACGGAAGGAAAGTTATTGGGCCGCGTCACAACGAGTCACATGAGTTGCACACAAGAATAATTGATCCTGGGTAACCCTGCTTTCCCTCCAGCAGCCTGAAGAACTCGTGTTCACATGTAAACTGTGACACACACAGACATAAATGCTGGCATAGTGCCCATGGGTGTTATCAACAGGATAAGAAGAAACAAAACAACATATTCACACCTTCCCCCGCTTCCAAGCTCTTGCAGTTGTGACACAAAACCCAGGTTACACATTAACAGACTGAAACTTCCTCCCAATGAAAAAAACATTTCTGAATGATGAGGAAACCAGTGAATGCCTATTCGTATGTTCAGAATTATTTTATTATATTTGTGGATACGCATCGCCTGTTGAAATGCACGACAGGAGACAGAATGTTCTCTCTTTTAGCACTTAAAGCTCTTCTGCCCCACCCTACCCTAGCGAGGCGCCCTTGAAATCTGTCTGATGCAGTTTCATACGATTTAGAGTATGCATAAAAATGGTCTCTTTTACTCATGACTCAAGGTAATTTTAGAAGTCTTCTTTCCTTTGCCAAGTAAGGTTCTGTTTTCCTGAAGTCACTGTATGTATCAAGATAAACATATAATGCTCGCTTAACATCAAACAAATTTGGTAACATTTTGTTATCAAAAGAGAGGGAAAGAAAAAAAACCGGAGAAAAATCTCTTGGAAGTATGAAACTGATTGAACTTAAGGCAGAAAAGAAGGCTCGGGACTCAAAATAACAACATCCTCCAGAAAGCTTAACAAGGGAGAATGACACAACGGAGCTTACAACCTACCCTTCGACCTCAGATAATTTCTACTAAAAAGCATACTTTGAAGAATAGAAAGTTCGTATCAGCACAATCAAGAGGCTCAAAAGGAAAGAGCTGTAGAGAGTTCAAGATTTAGTAGGGGCTTGTACGTTTCCTCGTGGTCTAACTTGCTTAGCCGGTGGCTTGGCAGGCAGCTTATCGCCACTTCCCTCACTTTCCAGCCCGAATTCACGTGCCATCCACTGTGAGTTTAGGGATCTCGTTGTATACCGGTTACTAGTCAGTTATCTTATCCTTCTTGCTTGTTTTTATCTTTAAAGCCCTCAGGGTGTCTATTTTTCTGAGAGGATAAATTATAAGAAACTGGAGCACTCCTACCCTCTAGAAGGTGGATACCTACTTCCATTTGATCATTCTGGACAAAATCAACATAGTTCCAGTTATTTTTTCAGCTTGCAGCCCCTTTTCCATCAGCGCTGACCACTATTAACTGCCCATGATTTGCAGATCCTTATCGGTCTCCGCAGCGGCTTGTGCTGGCACTTTCGATGCTGCCAGTGGCTACTTGATACAGCAGGACAAACTGTGCAGTCCATATTTCCTGGAGTGCTCTGGATGCTATAAACCAGTGCAGCCTCTTCTGCACTTTCATCTGCTGAGTTTTAGCATCCTTATTGACCCGGTGTAGAGGATTTCAAAGGGGTGATGCAGTAAAAGGAGCACATTCTCTCTAAATCTTAGAACCCGCCACTCCAGCAGGTACAGAGCTCCTGACCGGCTGCGTTAGCTGACCGCCATGTTTCCTACAAGCCCCTAAGAAATCTCACTCTGGCAGTTTACCAAATGCGACATCCATACTCAAGGTGAAGCAACTCCCCCAAATGTTAAAACCATCAAAATCACGCCATCCTAAGGTCCTATTTTAAAGCAAAGCTTGACTTAAGAGTTTGTGAAAGAATCTCAGGGATGGGCAGAAGAGAAGAGAGTTTGTGTCAAGGGAGAGGTAGAAAGGTCCCAAGAGTATGGATTCAGGAATTCAAAGTGAGGCAGCCCTGGTAGTTGTTTTACTACACCATGCGGTACTTATAACTGTACGCAATCAATTTTCCATCCTGACAGTGGAAAATACAGTATTAGCCGAGGGGGCTGTTACAGCCGTGGCATATGGGGAATTGAGGGTGGCCAACCTTCATGAAAATGATAAGCCAGGTGCTAGTAATGTTAAGGGCTGGGACAGGGAACAGGAAATGTTTAGTCAACTAACTCAGAAAATCAATGACCGCTTCTCAGTATCCAAGTCAACACGAACAGAGATTCAGATGACCTGTTTTAGTCTGGAGGGGAAGATAGAGGGCCTAGGCCAGTGTATGAAATAGCTAGAGAGCAGAGTACAGGATCTTAGCGATATAATCCAGGAAAATTCACTAGAGGTGCCCGGCTGAAGCAAAAGGAGAAGGAACTTTCAGAAAAGCTAGAGAGGATTAAGAATAACTCTAGAAGAATTAATATCAGAATTCTGGGGGTGAGCAAAGGCGTCGAAGGAACTGACATTAAATCCTTCATTATATAAATTTGCTAACTAAAGCTTATCCCCAAGTCAATTGACCTCAGTTCAGAAATTCAGAGGACAAGTAGGTGACCCATTTAAATTGCACACTGGGCAGAAAAAATCATAGATCTTGGTAAACTTCCTATTTTACTGTCGGGCGCAGACTGGCTTCCCAAGCAGAAATACGAGTTCCCCAGGAGCGCAGAAGAAGCCCCTCCCTTTCTCAAGGATACCACCTACCCAGTGTCACAAAGAAGCACACTTGAGCAAGGCTAATATCCCTAAAAAATGAAGAGACAAAAGGAAAATCAGCCACCACGCCTCGCAGCAGTCAACAGGAGGGGGTCCAGCTCGGGGATATGCAGAAGCTCTATACAAAAAGGGACAAGAAACCAATTACGTCAAAAAGGCAAGTGTCGCATAACCCTGGAACTATTACATTACCCTCCCTCCTCTATCTTGTCCCCGTGGGTTGTGTACTGTTCCACACTTACTTGTTCTCAAGGCTGGTAGCAGACTCTTAAAATCAAAAGCAGGTCTCTTGTGGTGGGATGTCGAAAGGTGCTTAATCCATCTTAAGCAAACAATTATGCAAAAAACATAACTTTCATCTGCTGTAGTCTTTAGTAAGAATGTAAGTATAGTTCTCTTCTTCCAAGGCAAATGATAGTGCCCGAATTCTCAAACTTAATAGCTGAATGCAACGCAACACGTAGTTCATAGACCGGGAAGGCCACGATCTCTTTGGAAGTCTTCAGACATAGGAAAGAACCTCTGCACAGGCTCGTTAATAGTAACGGTGATGGTGAGCCTTATAGAAACAAAAAAAGACAGCGGTCCGTAATTACTGCCCACTCCCTTTTAGTAGGCACAGTAGAAGGGCGGGTGTCCTAGAACTTGCAGACAAAACCGCGGCTGATAACAAACGCGTCCTCGCGTTGTTCGGCGGCGTGTTAAAATGCAAAAAATGGGCGTGGTTACGGGACGTCTGCTCGCGTCCTAGATTCTGAGTGACGTATGAGATCAGGGAGAAGGGGGGGAGGGCGAAACAGACCCAAAACCGGGATTGCAATCCGTAGCGTGTCCTAGCGCTACTCAACGACAAACCGCTACGTGGTCAGCCAGGTGCTTGTACCGGGAATCAAATAACACTCTTGCAGCTGTATACGGCGTGAACTCGCGCCCGGACGTAGGATAATTAAGGCAGTCGCAGGGAAGACCCCACATCAACAGGGTAAAACGGATCCAGGAGTACCATCCGATACGCAGTAGTCCACAATCCAATGGTGCAGGGCAAGTTTCACAGTAAGAAAGCCAAGCAAGTGGGACCGGGTCACAGCCGACTAAATACCCTCCCTACTCACATGACCAGACCAGGAGCAGTCTGGGACAGCACACAACCCGCCTCCCTGACAGAGCATTCTGGGACAGTTAGTTGAAGGATTATACAGGACGTCTGACCTCTAACAGTTCTCCCCCCTAAAGGCCTCCCCACAGGTCTGGGTTTGGAGGGATGCAGGGCATGAAAACGCCTAACTAACACTGGTGCGTGCACGTTTTCCGCAGGCTCCCATGTTCTGTCCTCCGGAGTATATCCCACCCAGTCTATTAAATACCGCAGTTTACCCCTGTGTCTCCAGGAATCCACAATTCTCTTAACTTCATATTCCATCTCTCCTTCTATATTAACTGGAGGAGGCGGAGCCTCGGGATATGAGGGAGGACAGTAAGGTTTCAAGAGAGAAGTATGGAAAACAGGGTGTATTTGCATTTCTGGTGGGAGTTTCAGTTTTATTGCTACAGGATTGACCACTCGACTGACAAAAAAGGGACCTAGATATCTGGGTTGTAATTTGCGTGGACCGGCAAGCTTGATATTTCTGGTAGATAACCAAACTTGATCCCCCACCTTGTAACCCTGAGCAGGGCATCTGTGCTTGTCAGATTGTAGCTTCATGCTTTCTTTAGCGTCCATCAATTCATGTTGGGCTTGCTCCCAAATAGACAAGAGATGTGCATGATGATCTACAACCGCTGGTATGTTTTGAACAGAAGGGGGTAAATGCAAAGGAAGGAACCTGGGGTGATAGCCTGTGGTAAAGAAAAAGGGCCAGATCTTGGAGGCCGAGTGCGTGGTGTTATTGTAGGCAAACTCAGCCAAGGGTAAGGCTTGAACCCAATCACCTGTTATGGTACTAAGTAAACATCTCAGGAACTGTTCAAGCGTTTGGTTTGTTCGCTCTGTTTGGCCGTCCATTTGCGGATGATAGGCCGTGGAGAGGCGGTGATCTATGTGGAGGGTTTTATATATCCCTTGCCAGAACCTGGCTATAAACTGGGGGCCCCTATCTGATACAATCACAGAGGGCAATCCATGAAGACGAACAATGTTATGTATGAATGCAGTGGTGAGTTCTAAGCCTGTAGGCAATCTTTTGAGGGAAACAAAATGAGCCATTTTGGACAACATGTCTACTACCACTAAAATAGTGGCATATCCTTGAGTCTGGGGCAAATCGGTTATAAAGTCCATGCTGATGGATGACCACGGGCTGTTGGGTACGGGTAATGGCTGTAAAAGTCCAGCAGGAGCACAGTGGCTAGTCTTCTGTCTGGCACAGGTTGGACAACCTTTGACATAATCAGCGATATCTTGGGTCATACCTTTCCACCAAAACCATCGCTGACAAGTCTGTACAGTCTTGGCTATCCCCGGGTGTCCTGCCATGGGTAAGGAATGACACCACTTGATTATCAAGGTCTGGGTTTCTCTTGTGGGAAGAAATAATTGGTTGTCATGAAAAAAGAGATGGTTGGCTATTGTATTAAGAGGATCTGTTAGCCATTCTTCCTGATCCAGAGAGGTAAAGGCTTGTGTGAGGTGAGGGAAGAACGTGTCTGAGTCTATGCTACCTCCCTCTCCTATAGCAATAATGTTGTGTTCAGGGATGATAGGTACAGGTGTCTCCAAAGGGCTTTTGTTTTCTTTTCCCAGGCGAGACAAGGCGTCAGCGTTTCCTTGTTCTACTCCGGGGCGAAAGTGGATTGCAAAATCATACTCGCTAAAAAAGGACACCCACCTCATCTGCCTAGGTGTAAGAGCTCTGGCTGTCCGGAAATATTGCAGATTCCGATGGTCGGAATAGATGGTGATTACATGTGATGATCCTAACAAGTAGTGACGCCATTCCTGAAAAGCCCTTTTTATGGCGAAGAGTTCCCGCTCCCCAATGGTATAGTTTTGTTCTGCCTGAGACAAGGTCTTAGAGTAGTAAGCTACAGGATGGAGAGTACCGTTGTGAGGGTCTCTTTGTGACAAGATCCCGCCTACTGCGTATTGTGAGGCGTCGGCTTCAACATAGTAGGGCTGTGTCTCATCTGCATGTTTAATAATGGGTGCAGATGTAAAGCTGTCTTTTAAGGCTAGAAAAGCTTTTTCTGCATCCTCATTCCATTCAAACACCACTCCTTTCTTCAGGAGTCTGGAGATAGGAGTGATTAGATCAGAAAAACGATAAATAAACCTTCTATAAAAGTTGGCGAAACCTAAAAATGATTGGACCTCTCTCACATTGGTGGGGCTAGCCCATTTGGTAATGGCGGATACCTTGGCAGGATCCATGTGTATTCCCTCTGGGGAGATAACAAAACCCAGAAAGGCAACTTTGCGGGTATGGAAGAGACATTTCTCTAGTTTGGCAAAGAGGTGATTCTGTTGCAATCTCTGTAATATCAAACTCACATGTTCCACATGTTCTTTCTCATTCTTGGAATAGATCAATATATCGTCTATATACACTATGACGAATACATCTAAATACTCTCTCAATATTTCGTTTATAAAAAACTGAAAAGCCGCTGGCGCATTACATAAACCAAACGGCATAACGCAATACTCATAAAGGCCAAACTTTGTGCGAAAAGCCATCTTCCACTCATCTCCTTCTCTGACTCTGATCAAATGATAGGCCCCTCTCAAGTCAAGTTTGGTCAAAATGGTGGCCTTTCTTACCTGGTCTAAGAGGTTATCCTGCAATCATAGGCCCTATGTGGGGGCAAGGCTACAGCCTTGACTTCGTCAAAGACCTCTGAGAACTGTTGGTATTCTTCAGGTAGGAGAGAGCTATTGGTTGAGGAAAGGGCACAATACACTGGAGACTGCCAGTTGGTGATTTCCCTATAGCAATGAGTTATACAATACGGAGACCGTAAAGTCACAGTTCTCGAGACCCAATCTATTTGAGGGTTATGTCTCTGGAGCCAGGGGACTCCTAAGATGGCTCCAAAGTGGGGGGTATCAATCAAGTCAAATACGATGACTTCCGAATGTCCATTATCACACAGCATGACTATGTCAGGAGTTTGATACATTATCAAGCCATATGACAACTCAGACCCATCTACTGTTCTCACTTTTTCTGGTTGTTTTTTCAGAATAAATTCCACTCCCAGAGCCCTAGCAACGGCTATGTCCAAACAATTTCCTGTTGCACCAGAATCTAGCAATATAGCCATGGTTCACCTCCGCTGCGATGGCAGAAGGAATACCACATTGATTGAAAAATGTTTTGGCGCTGGAGTTACGGTGTGAGCTACATATTTAGAGGCCTTTGAAACTGGAAGACTTGGAAGAGCGACCTCTTTACACCCCAAGTCCGTTAGTTTTCCGCCTGCACTGTCATACCAGTTCGACCTGTAGCTGTTTTCTGAGGTGTCTTGGGTTTGACAAGACATTCTCTAGCGAAATGTCCGCCCTTACCGCAGTATAGACAGAGGTTCAATGTTCTCCATTTTTCTCTTTCTTCGGCGGACAGTGGTCCTCTAACCCCTCCTATCTGCATAGGTTCACTTGTGTCCTTAGCCTGTTTCCTTTCACTTTTGGCCAAAAACAGTCGAGAATACTCTCCTTTAGTTTTTTCTCCTTTTCTTTCGGTTAGACGATGATCTAACTTAACCACTAGATCCATAAAGGCAGAGCACTCTTCAGGAGGGTCAACGATTTGCGAGAGTATGTCTTTGAGCTCGTCCTTCAGCCCTCTATAAAACAAGAAAGTCCTCTTATCTTCGGGCCAGTGTGTTTCTGTGACCAATCGATTAAAAGTGGTGATATATGTTAATAGGTCTTTAGAACCTTGCTTGAGATTTAACAGCTCATTATCACTAGCTTGCATGTAGGAGTGTCTAGCAAAAAGACTCCTCATTCTATCCTTAAACAGAGCCAAATTGTATAAAATGGGGTGTATCGTCGGGAAAGGAGGCGGCTCTACATAGGAATTGGAGATGGCACTGATTCATGAACACCCCATATCTACTGCTGTCCCTGTTAAATCTCTCGGGCATGGCAAGAGGAGTCTGAGGAGGGGTGACAACTGTAACGTTAGCAGGAGAAGGGGTAGTCTCTGTAGGTACTGAAGTAGCAGCAGGGGGGGGAACCTGAAAGTGTGCTGGTTGTATGTAACTCCTTTTATGTTTAGGGTCGGTTTCTTTAACTCTGACCTCTAATTACCGTTGTGTCTTCAACACGCTTATCTCAGAGACAAGGCGTTGATTTTCATCTCTCACCAACTTAAGCTCCGTCTGCAGATTAACCACAGTGGCCGTTAACTCTCTCATAGTGGTTTCTGGGTTCTCGGCAGCCATAGCCACATCCATGTTGGTTGTGACTGAAAGCCTTTTCGCTCAGGGGGAATAGTAAACGTGGGCTTGGCTTTCTGTCAGGCGCAGACTGGCTTCCCAAGCAGAAATACGAGTTCCCCAGGAGCGCAGAAGAAGCCCCTCCCTTTCTCAAGGATACCACCTACCCAGTGTCACAAAGAAGCACACTTGAGCAAGGCTAATATCCCTAAAAAATGAAGAGACAAAAGGAAAATCAGCCACCACGCCTCGCAGCAGTCAACAGGAGGGGGTCCAGCTCGGGGATATGCAGAAGCTCTATACAAAAAGGGACAAGAAACCAATTACGTCAAAAAGGCAAGTGTCGCATAACCCTGGAACTATTTACATTACCCTCCCTCCTCTATCTAGTCCCCGTGGGTTGTGTACTGTTCCACACTTACTTGTTCTCAAGGCTGGTAGCAGACTCTTAAAATCAAAAGCAGGTCTCTTGTGGTGGGATGTCGAAAGGTGCTTAATCCATCTTAAGCAAACAATTATGCAAAAAACATAACTTTCATCTGCTGTAGTCTTTAGTAAGAATGTAAGTATAGTTCTCTTCTTCCAAGGCAAATGATAGTGCCCGAATTCTCAAACTTAATAGCTGAATGCAACGCAACACGTAGTTCATAGACCGGGAAGGCCACGATCTCTTTGGAAGTCTTCAGACATAGGAAAGAACCTCTGCACAGGCTCGTTAATAGTAACGGTGATGGTGAGCCTTATAGAAACAAAAAAAGACAGCGGTCCGTAATTACTGCCCACTCCCTTTTAGTAGGCACAGTAGAAGGGCGGGTGTCCTAGAACTTGCAGGCAAAACCGCGGCCGATAACAAACGCGTCCTCGCGTTGTTCGGCGGCGTGTTAAAATTAGGGGTGGGCGGAATTTGCGTAAATGCGTTACGCAAATCTCCGCGAAACGGTAAAAAATCTCCGCGAACACGCAGAAATTCCGCGAACACGCGGCATTGCTTGTTCGCGGTGCTTTTTTCCTGTTCACAATCCCTGTTTGCGTGCTCGGGGAGAAATATCTCGCGAACACGCATTTTGAGAACGCGAACAAGCAAAAATTTCGCGAAGTCGCGGAAAGCGGAATTTCGGCCAATTTCGCGGTCTCCGCAGAACGCGAAATTACCCAAATTCCGCAAATTCCGTGAACGGAACGGAATTTACCGCCCAGGCCTAGTTAAAATGCAAAAAATGGGCGTGGTTATGGGACGTCTGCTCGCGTCCTAGATTCTGAGTGACGTATGAGATCAGGGAGAAGGGGGGGAGGGCGAAACAGACCCAAAACCGGGATTGCAATCCGTAGCGTGTCCTAGCGCTACTCAACGACAAACCGCTACGTGGTCAGCCAGGTGCTTGTACCGGGAATCAAATAACACTCTTGCAGCTGTATACGGCGTGAACTCACGCCCGGACGTAGGATAATTAAAACAGTCGCAGGGAAGACCCCACATCAACAGGGTAAAACGGATCCAGGAGTACCATCCGATACGCAGTAGTCCACAATCCAATGGTGCAGGGCAAGTTTCACAGTAAGAAAGCCAAGCAAGTGGGACCGGGTCACAGCCGACTAAATACCCTCCCTACTCACATGACCAGACCAGGAGCAGTCTGGGACAGCACACAACCCGCCTCCCTGACAGAGCATTCTGGGACAGTTAGTTGAAGGATTATACAGGACGTCTGACCTCTAACAGTTCTCCCCCCTAAAGGCCTCCCCACAGGTCTGGGTTTGGAGGGATGCAGGGCATGAAAACTCCTAACTAACACTGGTGCGTGCACGTTTTCCGCAGGCTCCCATGTTCTGTCCTCTGGAGTATATCCCACCCAGTCTATTAAATACCGCAGTTTACCCCTGTGTCTCCAGGAATCCACAATTCTCTTAACTTCATATTCCATCTCTCCTTCTATATTAACTGGAGGAGGCGGAGCCTCGGGACATGAGGGAGGACAGTAAGGTTTCAAGAGAGAAGTATGAAAACAGGGTGTATTTGCATTTCTGGTGGGAGTTTCAGTTTTATTGCTACAGGATTGACCACTCGACTGACAAAAAAGGGACCTAGATATCTGGGTTGTAATTTGCGTGGACCGGCAAGCTTGATATTTCTGGTAGATAACCAAACTTGATCCCCCACCTTGTAACCCTGAGCAGGGCATCTGTGCTTGTCAGATTGTAGCTTCATGCTTTCTTTAGCGTCCATCAATTCATGTTGGGCTTGCTCCCAAATAGACAAGAGATGTGCATGATGATCTACAACCGCTGGTATGTTTTGAACAGAAGGGGGTAAATGCAAAGGAAGGAACCTGGGGTGATAGCCTGTGGTAAAGAAAAAGGGCCAGATCTTGGAGGCCGAGTGCGTGGTGTTATTGTAGGCAAACTCAGCCAAGGGTAAGGCTTGAACCCAATCACCTGTTATGGTACTAAGTAAACATCTCAGGAACTGTTCAAGCGTTTGGTTTGTTCGCTCTGTTTGGCCGTCCATTTGCGGATGATAGGCCGTGGAGAGGCGGTGATCTATGTGGAGGGTTTTATATATCCCTTGCCAGAACCTGGCTATAAACTGGGGGCCCCTATCTGATACAATCACAGAGGGCAATCCATGAAGACGAACAATGTTATGTATGAATGCAGTGGTGAGTTCTAAGCCTGTAGGCAATCTTTTGAGGGAAACAAAATGAGCCATTTTGGACAACATGTCTACTACCACTAAAATAGTGGTATATCCTTGAGTCTGGGGCAAATCGGTTATAAAGTCCATGCTGATGGATGACCACGGGCTGTTGGGTACGGGTAATGGCTGTAAAAGTCCAGCAGGAGCACAGTGGCTAGTCTTCTGTCTGGCACAGGTTGGACAACCTTTGACATAATCAGCGATATCTTGGGTCATACCTTTCCACCAAAACCATCGCTGACAAGTCTGTACAGTCTTGGCTATCCCCGGGTGTCCTGCCATGGGTAAGGAATGACACCACTTGATTATCAAGGTCT
The DNA here is from genome assembly GCF_964204655.1 of Triturus cristatus. NCBI lineage: Eukaryota > Metazoa > Chordata > Amphibia > Caudata > Salamandridae > Triturus > Triturus cristatus. The sequence goes on along the minus strand of NC_140592.1, from coordinate 575,915,035 downwards.
GGGTTTCTCTTGTGGGAAGAAATAATTGGTTGTCATGAAAAAAGAGATGGTTGGCTATTGTATTAAGAGGATCTGTTAGCCATTCTTCCTGATCCAGAGAGGTAAAGGCTTGTGTGAGGTGAGGGAAGAACGTGTCTGAGTCTATGCTACCTCCCTCTCCTATAGCAATAATGTTGTGTTCAGGGATGATAGGTACAGGTGTCTCCAAAGGGCTTTTGTTTTCTTTTCCCAGGCGAGACAAGGCGTCAGCCTTTCCTTGTTCTACTCCGGGGCGAAAGTGGATTGCAAAATCATACTCGCTAAAAAAGGACACCCACCTCATCTGCCTAGGTGTAAGAGCTCTGGCTGTCCGGAAATATTGCAGATTCCGATGGTCGGAATAGATGGTGATTACATGTGATGATCCTAACAAGTAGTGACGCCATTCCTGAAAAGCCCTTTTTATGGCGAAGAGTTCCCGCTCCCCAATGGTATAGTTTTGTTCTGCCTGAGACAAGGTCTTAGAGTAGTAAGCTACAGGATGGAGAGTACCGTTGTGAGGGTCTCTTTGTGACAAGATCCCGCCTACTGCGTATTGTGAGGCGTCGGCTTCAACATAGTAGGGCTGTGTCTCATCTGCATGTTTAATAATGGGTGCAGATGTAAAGCTGTCTTTTAAGGCTAGAAAAGCTTTTTCTGCATCCTCATTCCATTCAAACACCACTCCTTTCTTCAGGAGTCTGGAGATAGGAGTGATTAGATCAGAAAAACGATAAATAAACCTTCTATAAAAGTTGGCGAAACCTAAAAATGATTGGACCTCTCTCACATTGGTGGGGCTAGCCCATTTGGTAATGGCGGATACCTTGGCAGGATCCATGTGTATTCCCTCTGGGGAGATAACAAAACCCAGAAAGGCAACTTTGCGGGTATGGAAGAGACATTTCTCTAGTTTGGCAAAGAGGTGATTCTGTTGCAATCTCTGTAATATCAAACTCACATGTTCCACATGTTCTTTCTCATTCTTGGAATAGATCAATATATCGTCTATATACACTATGACGAATACATCTAAATACTCTCTCAATATTTCGTTTATAAAAAACTGAAAAGCCGCTGGCGCATTACATAAACCAAACGGCATAACGCAATACTCATAAAGGCCAAACTTTGTGCGAAAAGCCATCTTCCACTCATCTCCTTCTCTGACTCTGATCAAATGATAGGCCCCTCTCAAGTCAAGTTTGGTCAAAATGGTGGCCTTTCTTACCTGGTCTAAGAGGTTATCCTGCAATCATAGGCCCTATGTGGGGGCAAGGCTACAGCCTTGACTTCGTCAAAGACCTCTGAGAACTGTTGGTATTCTTCAGGTAGGAGAGAGCTATTGGTTGAGGAAAGGGCACAATACACTGGAGACTGCCAGTTGGTGATTTCCCTATAGCAATGAGTTATATAATACGGAGACCGTAAAGTCACCGTTCTCGAGACCCAATCTATTTGAGGGTTATGTCTCTGGAGCCAGGGGACTCCTAAGATGGCTCCAAAGTGGGGGGTATCAATCAAGTCAAATACGATGACTTCCGAATGTCCATTATCACACAGCATGACTATGTCAGGAGTTTGATACATTATCAAGCCATATGACAACTCAGACCCATCTACTGTTCTCACTTTTTCTGGTTGTTTTTTCAGAATAAATTCCACTCCCAGAGCCCTAGCAACGGCTATGTCCAAACAATTTCTTGTTGCACCAGAATCTAGCAATATAGCCATGGTTCGCCTCCGCTGCGATGGCAGAAGGAATACCACATTGATTGAAAAATGTTTTGGCGCTGGAGTTACGGTGTGAGCTACATATTTAGAGGCCTTTGAAACTGGAAGACTTGGAAGAGCGACCTCTTTACACCCCAAGTCCGTTAGTTTTCCGCCTGCACTGTCATACCAGTTCGACCTGTAGCTGTTTTCTGAGGTGTCTTGGGTTTGACAAGACATTCTCTAGCGAAATGTCCGCCCTTACCGCAGTATAGACAGAGGTTCAATGTTCTCCATTTTTCTCTTTCTTCGGCGGACAGTGGTCCTCTAACCCCTCCTATCTGCATAGGTTCACTTGTGTCCTTAGCCTGTTTCCTTTCACTTTTGGCCAAAAACAGTCGAGAATACTCTCCTTTAGTTTTTTCTCCTTTTCTTTCGGTTAGACGATGATCTTACTTAACCACTAGATCCATAAAGGCAGAGCACTCTTCAGGAGGGTCAACGATTTGCGAGAGTATGTCTTTGAGCTCGTCCTTCAGACCTCTATAAAACAAGAAAGTCCTCTTATCTTCGGGCCAGTGTGTTTCTGTGACCAATCGATTAAAAGTGGTGATATATGTTAATAGGTCTTTAGAACCTTGCTTGAGATTTAACAGCTCATTATCACTAGCTTGCATGTAGGAGTGTCTAGCAAAAAGACTCCTCATTCTATCCTTAAACAGAGCCAAATTGTATAAAATGGGGTGCATCGTCGGGAAAGGAGGCGGCTCTACATAGGAATTGGAGATGGCACTGATTCATGAACACCCCATATCTACTGCTGTCCCTGTTAAATCTCTCGGGCATGGCAAGAGGAGTCTGAGGAGGGGTGACAACTGTAACGTTAACAGGAGAAGGGGTAGTCTCTGTAGGTACTGAAGTAGCAGCAGGGGGGGGAACCTGAAAGTGTGCTGGTTGTATGTAACTCCTTTTATGTTTAGGGTCGGTTTCTGTAACTCTGACCTCTAATTACCGTTGTGTCTTCAACACGCTTATCTCAGAGACAAGGCGTTGATTTTCATCTCTCACCAACTTAAGCTCCGTCTGCAGATTAACCACAGTGGCCGTTAACTCTCTCATAGTGGTTTCTGGGTTCTCGGCAGCCATAGCCACATCCATGTTGGTTGTGACTGAAAGCCTTTTCGCTCAGGGGGAATAGTAAACGTGGGCTTGGCTTTCTGTCAGGCGCAGACTGGCTTCCCAAGCAGAAATACGAGTTCCCCAGGAGCGCAGAAGAAGCCCCTCCCTTTCTCAAGGATACCACCTACCCAGTGTCACAAAGAAGCACACTTGAGCAAGGCTAATATCCCTAAAAAATGAAGAGACAAAAGGAAAATCAGCCACCACGCCTCGCAGCAGTCAACAGGAGGGGGTCCAGCTCGGGGATATGCAGAAGCTCTATACAAAAAGGGACAAGAAACCAATTACGTCAAAAAGGCAAGTGTCGCATAACCCTGGAACTATTTACATTACCCTCCCTCCTCTATCTAGTCGCCGTGGGTTGTGTACTGTTCCACACTTACTTGTTCTCAAGGCTGGTAGCAGACTCTTAAAATCAAAAGCAGGTCTCTTGTGGTGGGATGTCGAAAGGTGCTTAATCCATCTTAAGCAAACAATTATGCAAAAAACATAACTTTCATCTGCTGTAGTCTTTAGTAAGAATGTAAGTATAGTTCTCTTCTTCCAAGGCAAATGATAGTGCCCGAATTCTCAAACTTAATAGCTGAATGCAACGCAACACGTAGTTCATAGACCGGGAAGGCCACGATCTCTTTGGAAGTCTTCAGACATAGGAAAGAACCTCTGCACAGGCTCGTTAATAGTAACGGTGATGGTGAGCCTTATAGAAACAAAAAAAGACAGCGGTCCGTAATTACTGCCCACTCCCTTTTAGTAGGCACAGTAGAAGGGCGGGTGTCCTAGAACTTGCAGGCAAAACCGCGGCCGATAACAAACGCGTCCTCGCGTTGTTCGGCGGCGTGTTAAAATGCAAAAAATGGGCGTGGTTATGGGACGTCTGCTCGCGTCCTAGATTCTGAGTGACGTATGAGATCAGGGAGAAGGGGGGGAGGGCGAAACAGACCCAAAACCGGGATTGCAATCCGTAGCGTGTCCTAGCGCTACTCAACGACAAACCGCTACGTGGTCAGCCAGGTGCTTGTACCGGGAATCAAATAACACTCTTGCAGCTGTATACGGCGTGAACTCGCGCCCGGACGTAGGATAATTAAGGCAGTCGCAGGGAAGACCCCACATCAACAGGGTAAAACGGATCCAGGAGTACCATCCGATACGCAGTAGTCCACAATCCAATGGTGCAGGGCAAGTTTCACAGTAAGAAAGCCAAGCAAGTGGGACCGGGTCACAGCCGACTAAATACCCTCCCTACTCACATGACCAGACCAGGAGCAGTCTGGGACAGCACACAACCCGCCTCCCTGACAGAGCATTCTGGCACAGTTAGTTGAAGGATTATACAGGACGTCTGACCTCTAACAGTTCTCCCCCCTAAAGGCCTCCCCACAGGTCTGGGTTTGGAGGGATGCAGGGCATGAAAACTCCTAACTAACACTGGTGCGTGCACGTTTTCCGCAGGCTCCCATGTTCTGTCCTCCGGAGTATATCCCACCCAGTCTATTAAATACCGCAGTTTACCCCTGTGTCTCCAGGAATCCACAATTCTCTTAACTTCATATTCCATCTCTCCTTCTATATTAACTGGAGGAGGCGGAGCCTCGGGACATGAGGGAGGACAGTAAGGTTTCAAGAGAGAAGTATGAAAACAGGGTGTATTTGCATTTCTGGTGGGAGTTTCAGTTTTATTGCTACAGGATTGACCACTCGACTGACAAAAAAGGGACCTAGATATCTGGGTTGTAATTTGCGTGGACCGGCAAGCTTGATATTTCTGGTAGATAACCAAACTTGATCCCCCACCTTGTAACCCTGAGCAGGGCATCTGTGCTTGTCAGATTGTAGCTTCATGCTTTCTTTAGCGTCCATCAATTCATGTTGGGCTTGCTCCCAAATAGACAAGAGATGTGCATGATGATCTACAACCGCTGGTATGTTTTGAACAGAAGGGGGTAAATGCAAAGGAAGGAACCTGGGGTGATAGCCTGTGGTAAAGAAAAAGGGCCAGATCTTGGAGGCCGAGTGCGTGGTGTTATTGTAGGCAAACTCAGCCAAGGGTAAGGCTTGAACCCAATCACCTGTTATGGTACTAAGTAAACATCTCAGGAACTGTTCAAGCGTTTGGTTTGTTCGCTCTGTTTGGCCGTCCATTTGCGGATGATAGGCCGTGGAGAGGCGGTGATCTATGTGGAGGGTTTTATATATCCCTTGCCAGAACCTGGCTATAAACTGGGGGCCCCTATCTGATACAATCACAGAGGGCAATCCATGAAGACGAACAATGTTATGTATGAATGCAGTGGTGAGTTCTAAGCCTGTAGGCAATCTTTTGAGGGAAACAAAATAAGCCATTTTGGACAACATGTCTACTACCACTAAAATAGTGGTATATCCTTGAGTCTGGGGCAAATCGGTTATAAAGTCCATGCTGATGGATGACCACGGGCTGTTGGGTACGGGTAATGGCTGTAAAAGTCCAGCAGGAGCACAGTGGCTAGTCTTCTGTCTGGCACAGGTTGGACAACCTTTGACATAATCAGCGATATCTTGGGTCATACCTTTCCACCAAAACCATCGCTGACAAGTCTGTACAGTCTTGGCTATCCCCGGGTGTCCTGCCATGGGTAAGGAATGACACCACTTGATTATCAAGGTCTGGGTTTCTCTTGTGGGAAGAAATAATTGGTTGTCATGAAAAAAGAGATGGTTGGCTATTGTATTAAGAGGATCTGTTAGCCATTCTTCCTGATCCAGAGAGGTAAAGGCTTGTGTGAGGTGAGGGAAGAACGTGTCTGAGTCTATGCTACCTCCCTCTCCTATAGCAATAATGTTGTGTTCAGGGATGATAGGTACAGGTGTTTCCAAAGGGCTTTTGTTTTCTTTTCCCAGGCGAGACAAGGCGTCAGCCTTTCCTTGTTCTACTCCGGGGCGAAAGTGGATTGCAAAATCATACTCGCTAAAAAAGGACACCCACCTCATCTGCCTAGGTGTAAGAGCTCTGGCTGTCCGGAAATATTGCAGATTCCGATGGTCGGAATAGATGGTGATTACATGTGATGATCCTAACAAGTAGTGACGCCATTCCTGAAAAGCCCTTTTTATGGCGAAGAGTTCCCGCTCCCCAATGGTATAGTTTTGTTCTGCCTGAGACAAGGTCTTAGAGTAGTAAGCTACAGGATGGAGAGTACCGTTGTGAGGGTCTCTTTGTGACAAGATCCCGCCTACTGCGTATTGTGAGGCGTCGGCTTCAACATAGTAGGGCTGTGTCTCATCTGCATGTTTAATAATGGGTGCAGATGTAAAGCTGTCTTTTAAGGCTAGAAAAGCTTTTTCTGCATCCTCATTCCATTCAAACACCACTCCTTTCTTCAGGAGTCTGGAGATAGGAGTGATTAGATCAGAAAAACGATAAATAAACCTTCTATAAAAGTTGGCGAAACCTAAAAATGATTGGACCTCTCTCACATTGGTGGGGCTAGCCCATTTGGTAATGGCGGATACCTTGGCAGGATCCATGTGTATTCCCTCTGGGGAGATAACAAAACCCAGAAAGGCAACTTTGCGGGTATGGAAGAGACATTTCTCTAGTTTGGCAAAGAGGTGATTCTGTTGCAATCTCTGTAATATCAAACTCACATGTTCCACATGTTCTTTCTCATTCTTGGAATAGATCAATATATCGTCTATATACACTATGACGAATACATCTAAATACTCTCTCAATATTTCGTTTATAAAAAACTGAAAAGCCGCTGGCGCATTACATAAACCAAACGGCATAACGCAATACTCATAAAGGCCAAACTTTGTGCGAAAAGCCATCTTCCACTCATCTCCTTCTCTGACTCTGATCAAATGATAGGCCCCTCTCAAGTCAAGTTTGGTCAAAATGGTGGCCTTTCTTACCTGGTCTAAGAGGTTATCCTGCAATCATAGGCCCTATGTGGGGGCAAGGCTACAGCCTTGACTTCGTCAAAGACCTCTGAGAACTGTTGGTATTCTTCAGGTAGGAGAGAGCTATTGGTTGAGGAAAGGGCACAATACACTGGAGACTGCCAGTTGGTGATTTCCCTATAGCAATGAGTTATATAATACGGAGACCGTAAAGTCACCGTTCTCGAGACCCAATCTATTTGAGGGTTATGTCTCTGGAGCCAGGGGACTCCTAAGATGGCTCCAAAGTGGGGGGTATCAATCAAGTCAAATACGATGACTTCCGAATGTCCATTATCACACAGCATGACTATGTCAGGAGTTTGATACATTATCAAGCCATATGACAACTCAGACCCATCTACTGTTCTCACTTTTTCTGGTTGTTTTTTCAGAATAAATTCCACTCCCAGAGCCCTAGCAACGGCTATGTCCAAACAATTTCTTGTTGCACCAGAATCTAGCAATATAGCCATGGTTCGCCTCCGCTGCGATGGCAGAAGGAATACCACATTGATTGAAAAATGTTTTGGCGCTGGAGTTACGGTGTGAGCTACATATTTAGAGGCCTTTGAAACTGGAAGACTTGGAAGAGCGACCTCTTTACACCCCAAGTCCGTTAGTTTTCCGCCTGCACTGTCATACCAGTTCGACCTGTAGCTGTTTTCTGAGGTGTCTTGGGTTTGACAAGACATTCTCTAGCGAAATGTCCGCCCTTACCGCAGTATAGACAGAGGTTCAATGTTCTCCATTTTTCTCTTTCTTCGGCGGACAGTGGTCCTCTAACCCCTCCTATCTGCATAGGTTCACTTGTGTCCTTAGCCTGTTTCCTTTCACTTTTGGCCAAAAACAGTCGAGAATACTCTCCTTTAGTTTTTTCTCCTTTTCTTTCGGTTAGACGATGATCTTACTTAACCACTAGATCCATAAAGGCAGAGCACTCTTCAGGAGGGTCAACGATTTGCGAGAGTATGTCTTTGAGCTCGTCCTTCAGACCTCTATAAAACAAGAAAGTCCTCTTATCTTCGGGCCAGTGTGTTTCTGTGACCAATCGATTAAAAGTGGTGATATATGTTAATAGGTCTTTAGAACCTTGCTTGAGATTTAACAGCTCATTATCACTAGCTTGCATGTAGGAGTGTCTAGCAAAAAGACTCCTCATTCTATCCTTAAACAGAGCCAAATTGTATAAAATGGGGTGCATCGTCGGGAAAGGAGGCGGCTCTACATAGGAATTGGAGATGGCACTGATTCATGAACACCCCATATCTACTGCTGTCCCTGTTAAATCTCTCGGGCATGGCAAGAGGAGTCTGAGGAGGGGTGACAACTGTAACGTTAACAGGAGAAGGGGTAGTCTCTGTAGGTACTGAAGTAGCAGCAGGGGGGGGAACCTGAAAGTGTGCTGGTTGTATGTAACTCCTTTTATGTTTAGGGTCGGTTTCTGTAACTCTGACCTCTAATTACCGTTGTGTCTTCAACACGCTTATCTCAGAGACAAGGCGTTGATTTTCATCTCTCACCAACTTAAGCTCCGTCTGCAGATTAACCACAGTGGCCGTTAACTCTCTCATAGTGGTTTCTGGGTTCTCGGCAGCCATAGCCACATCCATGTTGGTTGTGACTGAAAGCCTTTTCGCTCAGGGGGAATAGTAAACGTGGGCTTGGCTTTCTGTCAGGCGCAGACTGGCTTCCCAAGCAGAAATACGAGTTCCCCAGGAGCGCAGAAGAAGCCCCTCCCTTTCTCAAGGATACCACCTACCCAGTGTCACAAAGAAGCACACTTGAGCAAGGCTAATATCCCTAAAAAATGAAGAGACAAAAGGAAAATCAGCCACCACGCCTCGCAGCAGTCAACAGGAGGGGGTCCAGCTCGGGGATATGCAGAAGCTCTATACAAAAAGGGACAAGAAACCAATTACGTCAAAAAGGCAAGTGTCGCATAACCCTGGAACTATTTACATTACCCTCCCTCCTCTATCTAGTCGCCGTGGGTTGTGTACTGTTCCACACTTACTTGTTCTCAAGGCTGGTAGCAGACTCTTAAAATCAAAAGCAGGTCTCTTGTGGTGGGATGTCGAAAGGTGCTTAATCCATCTTAAGCAAACAATTATGCAAAAAACATAACTTTCATCTGCTGTAGTCTTTAGTAAGAATGTAAGTATAGTTCTCTTCTTCCAAGGCAAATGATAGTGCCCGAATTCTCAAACTTAATAGCTGAATGCAACGCAACACGTAGTTCATAGACCGGGAAGGCCACGATCTCTTTGGAAGTCTTCAGACATAGGAAAGAACCTCTGCACAGGCTCGTTAATAGTAACGGTGATGGTGAGCCTTATAGAAACAAAAAAAGACAGCGGTCCGTAATTACTGCCCACTCCCTTTTAGTAGGCACAGTAGAAGGGCGGGTGTCCTAGAACTTGCAGGCAAAACCGCGGCCGATAACAAACGCGTCCTCGCGTTGTTCGGCGGCGTGTTAAAATGCAAAAAATGGGCGTGGTTATGGGACGTCTGCTCGCGTCCTAGATTCTGAGTGACGTATGAGATCAGGGAGAAGGGGGGGAGGGCGAAACAGACCCAAAACCGGGATTGCAATCCGTAGCGTGTCCTAGCGCTACTCAACGACAAACCGCTACGTGGTCAGCCAGGTGCTTGTACCGGGAATCAAATAACACTCTTGCAGCTGTATACGGCGTGAACTCGCGCCCGGACGTAGGATAATTAAGGCAGTCGCAGGGAAGACCCCACATCAACAGGGTAAAACGGATCCAGGAGTACCATCCGATACGCAGTAGTCCACAATCCAATGGTGCAGGGCAAGTTTCACAGTAAGAAAGCCAAGCAAGTGGGACCGGGTCACAGCCGACTAAATACCCTCCCTACTCACATGACCAGACCAGGAGCAGTCTGGGACAGCACACAACCCGCCTCCCTGACAGAGCATTCTGGCACAGTTAGTTGAAGGATTATACAGGACGTCTGACCTCTAACAGTTCTCCCCCCTAAAGGCCTCCCCACAGGTCTGGGTTTGGAGGGATGCAGGGCATGAAAACTCCTAACTAACACTGGTGCGTGCACGTTTTCCGCAGGCTCCCATGTTCTGTCCTCCGGAGTATATCCCACCCAGTCTATTAAATACCGCAGTTTACCCCTGTGTCTCCAGGAATCCACAATTCTCTTAACTTCATATTCCATCTCTCCTTCTATATTAACTGGAGGAGGCGGAGCCTCGGGACATGAGGGAGGACAGTAAGGTTTCAAGAGAGAAGTATGAAAACAGGGTGTATTTGCATTTCTGGTGGGAGTTTCAGTTTTATTGCTACAGGATTGACCACTCGACTGACAAAAAAGGGACCTAGATATCTGGGTTGTAATTTGCGTGGACCGGCAAGCTTGATATTTCTGGTAGATAACCAAACTTGATCCCCCACCTTGTAACCCTGAGCAGGGCATCTGTGCTTGTCAGATTGTAGCTTCATGCTTTCTTTAGCGTCCATCAATTCATGTTGGGCTTGCTCCCAAATAGACAAGAGATGTGCATGATGATCTACAACCGCTGGTATGTTTTGAACAGAAGGGGGTAAATGCAAAGGAAGGAACCTGGGGTGATAGCCTGTGGTAAAGAAAAAGGGCCAGATCTTGGAGGCCGAGTGCGTGGTGTTATTGTAGGCAAACTCAGCCAAGGGTAAGGCTTGAACCCAATCACCTGTTATGGTACTAAGTAAACATCTCAGGAACTGTTCAAGCGTTTGGTTTGTTCGCTCTGTTTGGCCGTCCATTTGCGGATGATAGGCCGTGGAGAGGCGGTGATCTATGTGGAGGGTTTTATATATCCCTTGCCAGAACCTGGCTATAAACTGGGGGCCCCTATCTGATACAATCACAGAGGGCAATCCATGAAGACGAACAATGTTATGTATGAATGCAGTGGTGAGTTCTAAGCCTGTAGGCAATCTTTTGAGGGAAACAAAATAAGCCATTTTGGACAACATGTCTACTACCACTAAAATAGTGGTATATCCTTGAGTCTGGGGCAAATCGGTTATAAAGTCCATGCTGATGGATGACCACGGGCTGTTGGGTACGGGTAATGGCTGTAAAAGTCCAGCAGGAGCACAGTGGCTAGTCTTCTGTCTGGCACAGGTTGGACAACCTTTGACATAATCAGCGATATCTTGGGTCATACCTTTCCACCAAAACCATCGCTGACAAGTCTGTACAGTCTTGGCTATCCCCGGGTGTCCTGCCATGGGTAAGGAATGACACCACTTGATTATCAAGGTCTGGGTTTCTCTTGTGGGAAGAAATAATTGGTTGTCATGAAAAAAGAGATGGTTGGCTATTGTATTAAGAGGATCTGTTAGCCATTCTTCCTGATCCAGAGAGGTAAAGGCTTGTGTGAGGTGAGGGAAGAACGTGTCTGAGTCTATGCTACCTCCCTCTCCTATAGCAATAATGTTGTGTTCAGGGATGATAGGTACAGGTGTTTCCAAAGGGCTTTTGTTTTCTTTTCCCAGGCGAGACAAGGCGTCAGCCTTTCCTTGTTCTACTCCGGGGCGAAAGTGGATTGCAAAATCATACTCGCTAAAAAAGGACACCCACCTCATCTGCCTAGGTGTAAGAGCTCTGGCTGTCCGGAAATATTGCAGATTCCGATGGTCGGAATAGATGGTGATTACATGTGATGATCCTAACAAGTAGTGACGCCATTCCTGAAAAGCCCTTTTTATGGCGAAGAGTTCCCGCTCCCCAATGGTATAGTTTTGTTCTGCCTGAGACAAGGTCTTAGAGTAGTAAGCTACAGGATGGAGAGTACCGTTGTGAGGGTCTCTTTGTGACAAGATCCCGCCTACTGCGTATTGTGAGGCGTCGGCTTCAACATAGTAGGGCTGTGTCTCATCTGCATGTTTAATAATGGGTGCAGATGTAAAGCTGTCTTTTAAGGCTAGAAAAGCTTTTTCTGCATCCTCATTCCATTCAAACACCACTCCTTTCTTCAGGAGTCTGGAGATAGGAGTGATTAGATCAGAAAAACGATAAATAAACCTTCTATAAAAGTTGGCGAAACCTAAAAATGATTGGACCTCTCTCACATTGGTGGGGCTAGCCCATTTGGTAATGGCAGATACCTTGGCAGGATCCATGTGTATTCCCTCTGGGGAGATAACAAAACCCAGAAAGGCAACTTTGCGGGTATGGAAGAGACATTTCTCTAGTTTGGCAAAGAGGTGATTCTGTTGCAATCTCTGTAATATCAAACTCACATGTTCCACATGTTCTTTCTCATTCTTGGAATAGATCAATATATCGTCTATATACACTATGACGAATACATCTAAATACTCTCTCAATATTTCGTTTATAAAAAACTGAAAAGCCGCTGGCGCATTACATAAACCAAACGGCATAACGCAATACTCATAAAGGCCAAACTTTGTGCGAAAAGCCATCTTCCACTCATCTCCTTCTCTGACTCTGATCAAATGATAGGCCCCTCTCAAGTCAAGTTTGGTCAAAATGGTGGCCTTTCTTACCTGGTCTAAGAGGTTATCCTGCAATCATAGGCCCTATGTGGGGGCAAGGCTACAGCCTTGACTTCGTCAAAGACCTCTGAGAACTGTTGGTATTCTTCAGGTAGGAGAGAGCTATTGGTTGAGGAAAGGGCACAATACACTGGAGACTGCCAGTTGGTGATTTCCCTATAGCAATGAGTTATATAATACGGAGACCGTAAAGTCACCGTTCTCGAGACCCAATCTATTTGAGGGTTATGTCTCTGGAGCCAGGGGACTCCTAAGATGGCTCCAAAGTGGGGGGTATCAATCAAGTCAAATACGATGACTTCCGAATGTCCATTATCACACAGCATGACTATGTCAGGAGTTTGATACATTATCAAGCCATATGACAACTCAGACCCATCTACTGTTCTCACTTTTTCTGGTTGTTTTTTCAGAATAAATTCCACTCCCAGAGCCCTAGCAACGGCTATGTCCAAACAATTTCTTGTTGCACCAGAATCTAGCAATATAGCCATGGTTCGCCTCCGCTGCGATGGCAGAAGGAATACCACATTGATTGAAAAATGTTTTGGCGCTGGAGTTACGGTGTGAGCTACATATTTAGAGGCCTTTGAAACTGGAAGACTTGGAAGAGCGACCTCTTTACACCCCAAGTCCGTTAGTTTTCCGCCTGCACTGTCATACCAGTTCGACCTGTAGCTGTTTTCTGAGGTGTCTTGGGTTTGACAAGACATTCTCTAGCGAAATGTCCGCCCTTACCGCAGTATAGACAGAGGTTCAATGTTCTCCATTTTTCTCTTTCTTCGGCGGACAGTGGTCCTCTAACCCCTCCTATCTGCATAGGTTCACTTGTGTCCTTAGCCTGTTTCCTTTCACTTTTGGCCAAAAACAGTCGAGAATACTCTCCTTTAGTTTTTTCTCCTTTTCTTTCGGTTAGACGATGATCTTACTTAACCACTAGATCCATAAAGGCAGAGCACTCTTCAGGAGGGTCAACGATTTGCGAGAGTATGTCTTTGAGCTCGTCCTTCAGACCTCTATAAAACAAGAAAGTCCTCTTATCTTCGGGCCAGTGTGTTTCTGTGACCAATCGATTAAAAGTGGTGATATATGTTAATAGGTCTTTAGAACCTTGCTTGAGATTTAACAGCTCATTATCACTAGCTTGCATGTAGGAGTGTCTAGCAAAAAGACTCCTCATTCTATCCTTAAACAGAGCCAAATTGTATAAAATGGGGTGCATCGTCGGGAAAGGAGGCGGCTCTACATAGGAATTGGAGATGGCACTGATTCATGAACACCCCATATCTACTGCTGTCCCTGTTAAATCTCTCGGGCATGGCAAGAGGAGTCTGAGGAGGGGTGACAACTGTAACGTTAACAGGAGAAGGGGTAGTCTCTGTAGGTACTGAAGTAGCAGCAGGGGGGGGAACCTGAAAGTGTGCTGGTTGTATGTAACTCCTTTTATGTTTAGGGTCGGTTTCTGTAACTCTGACCTCTAATTACCGTTGTGTCTTCAACACGCTTATCTCAGAGACAAGGCGTTGATTTTCATCTCTCACCAACTTAAGCTCCGTCTGCAGATTAACCACAGTGGCCGTTAACTCTCTCATAGTGGTTTCTGGGTTCTCGGCAGCCATAGCCACATCCATGTTGGTTGTGACTGAAAGCCTTTTCGCTCAGGGGGAATAGTAAACGTGGGCTTGGCTTTCTGTCAGGCGCAGACTGGCTTCCCAAGCAGAAATACGAGTTCCCCAGGAGCGCAGAAGAAGCCCCTCCCTTTCTCAAGGATACCACCTACCCAGTGTCACAAAGAAGCACACTTGAGCAAGGCTAATATCCCTAAAAAATGAAGAGACAAAAGGAAAATCAGCCACCACGCCTCGCAGCAGTCAACAGGAGGGGGTCCAGCTCGGGGATATGCAGAAGCTCTATACAAAAAGGGACAAGAAACCAATTACGTCAAAAAGGCAAGTGTCGCATAACCCTGGAACTATTTACATTACCCTCCCTCCTCTATCTAGTCGCCGTGGGTTGTGTACTGTTCCACACTTACTTGTTCTCAAGGCTGGTAGCAGACTCTTAAAATCAAAAGCAGGTCTCTTGTGGTGGGATGTCGAAAGGTGCTTAATCCATCTTAAGCAAACAATTATGCAAAAAACATAACTTTCATCTGCTGTAGTCTTTAGTAAGAATGTAAGTATAGTTCTCTTCTTCCAAGGCAAATGATAGTGCCCGAATTCTCAAACTTAATAGCTGAATGCAACGCAACACGTAGTTCATAGACCGGGAAGGCCACGATCTCTTTGGAAGTCTTCAGACATAGGAAAGAACCTCTGCACAGGCTCGTTAATAGTAACGGTGATGGTGAGCCTTATAGAAACAAAAAAAGACAGCGGTCCGTAATTACTGCCCACTCCCTTTTAGTAGGCACAGTAGAAGGGCGGGTGTCCTAGAACTTGCAGGCAAAACCGCGGCCGATAACAAACGCGTCCTCGCGTTGTTCGGCGGCGTGTTAAAATGCAAAAAATGGGCGTGGTTATGGGACGTCTGCTCGCGTCCTAGATTCTGAGTGACGTATGAGATCAGGGAGAAGGGGGGGAGGGCGAAACAGACCCAAAACCGGGATTGCAATCCGTAGCGTGTCCTAGCGCTACTCAACGACAAACCGCTACGTGGTCAGCCAGGTGCTTGTACCGGGAATCAAATAACACTCTTGCAGCTGTATACGGCGTGAACTCGCGCCCGGACGTAGGATAATTAAGGCAGTCGCAGGGAAGACCCCACATCAACAGGGTAAAACGGATCCAGGAGTACCATCCGATACGCAGTAGTCCACAATCCAATGGTGCAGGGCAAGTTTCACAGTAAGAAAGCCAAGCAAGTGGGACCGGGTCACAGCCGACTAAATACCCTCCCTACTCACATGACCAGACCAGGAGCAGTCTGGGACAGCACACAACCCGCCTCCCTGACAGAGCATTCTGGCACAGTTAGTTGAAGGATTATACAGGACGTCTGACCTCTAACAGTTCTCCCCCCTAAAGGCCTCCCCACAGGTCTGGGTTTGGAGGGATGCAGGGCATGAAAACTCCTAACTAACACTGGTGCGTGCACGTTTTCCGCAGGCTCCCATGTTCTGTCCTCCGGAGTATATCCCACCCAGTCTATTAAATACCGCAGTTTACCCCTGTGTCTCCAGGAATCCACAATTCTCTTAACTTCATATTCCATCTCTCCTTCTATATTAACTGGAGGAGGCGGAGCCTCGGGACATGAGGGAGGACAGTAAGGTTTCAAGAGAGAAGTATGAAAACAGGGTGTATTTGCATTTCTGGTGGGAGTTTCAGTTTTATTGCTACAGGATTGACCACTCGACTGACAAAAAAGGGACCTAGATATCTGGGTTGTAATTTGCGTGGACCGGCAAGCTTGATATTTCTGGTAGATAACCAAACTTGATCCCCCACCTTGTAACCCTGAGCAGGGCATCTGTGCTTGTCAGATTGTAGCTTCATGCTTTCTTTAGCGTCCATCAATTCATGTTGGGCTTGCTCCCAAATAGACAAGAGATGTGCATGATGATCTACAACCGCTGGTATGTTTTGAACAGAAGGGGGTAAATGCAAAGGAAGGAACCTGGGGTGATAGCCTGTGGTAAAGAAAAAGGGCCAGATCTTGGAGGCCGAGTGCGTGGTGTTATTGTAGGCAAACTCAGCCAAGGGTAAGGCTTGAACCCAATCACCTGTTATGGTACTAAGTAAACATCTCAGGAACTGTTCAAGCGTTTGGTTTGTTCGCTCTGTTTGGCCGTCCATTTGCGGATGATAGGCCGTGGAGAGGCGGTGATCTATGTGGAGGGTTTTATATATCCCTTGCCAGAACCTGGCTATAAACTGGGGGCCCCTATCTGATACAATCACAGAGGGCAATCCATGAAGACGAACAATGTTATGTATGAATGCAGTGGTGAGTTCTAAGCCTGTAGGCAATCTTTTGAGGGAAACAAAATAAGCCATTTTGGACAACATGTCTACTACCACTAAAATAGTGGTATATCCTTGAGTCTGGGGCAAATCGGTTATAAAGTCCATGCTGATGGATGACCACGGGCTGTTGGGTACGGGTAATGGCTGTAAAAGTCCAGCAGGAGCACAGTGGCTAGTCTTCTGTCTGGCACAGGTTGGACAACCTTTGACATAATCAGCGATATCTTGGGTCATACCTTTCCACCAAAACCATCGCTGACAAGTCTGTACAGTCTTGGCTATCCCCGGGTGTCCTGCCATGGGTAAGGAATGACACCACTTGATTATCAAGGTCTGGGTTTCTCTTGTGGGAAGAAATAATTGGTTGTCATGAAAAAAGAGATGGTTGGCTATTGTATTAAGAGGATCTGTTAGCCATTCTTCCTGATCCAGAGAGGTAAAGGCTTGTGTGAGGTGAGGGAAGAACGTGTCTGAGTCTATGCTACCTCCCTCTCCTATAGCAATAATGTTGTGTTCAGGGATGATAGGTACAGGTGTTTCCAAAGGGCTTTTGTTTTCTTTTCCCAGGCGAGACAAGGCGTCAGCCTTTCCTTGTTCTACTCCGGGGCGAAAGTGGATTGCAAAATCATACTCGCTAAAAAAGGACACCCACCTCATCTGCCTAGGTGTAAGAGCTCTGGCTGTCCGGAAATATTGCAGATTCCGATGGTCGGAATAGATGGTGATTACATGTGATGATCCTAACAAGTAGTGACGCCATTCCTGAAAAGCCCTTTTTATGGCGAAGAGTTCCCGCTCCCCAATGGTATAGTTTTGTTCTGCCTGAGACAAGGTCTTAGAGTAGTAAGCTACAGGATGGAGAGTACCGTTGTGAGGGTCTCTTTGTGACAAGATCCCGCCTACTGCGTATTGTGAGGCGTCGGCTTCAACATAGTAGGGCTGTGTCTCATCTGCATGTTTAATAATGGGTGCAGATGTAAAGCTGTCTTTTAAGGCTAGAAAAGCTTTTTCTGCATCCTCATTCCATTCAAACACCACTCCTTTCTTCAGGAGTCTGGAGATAGGAGTGATTAGATCAGAAAAACGATAAATAAACCTTCTATAAAAGTTGGCGAAACCTAAAAATGATTGGACCTCTCTCACATTGGTGGGGCTAGCCCATTTGGTAATGGCGGATACCTTGGCAGGATCCATGTGTATTCCCTCTGGGGAGATAACAAAACCCAGAAAGGCAACTTTGCGGGTATGGAAGAGACATTTCTCTAGTTTGGCAAAGAGGTGATTCTGTTGCAATCTCTGTAATATCAAACTCACATGTTCCACATGTTCTTTCTCATTCTTGGAATAGATCAATATATCGTCTATATACACTATGACGAATACATCTAAATACTCTCTCAATATTTCGTTTATAAAAACCTGAAAAGCCGCTGGCGCATTACATAAACCAAACGGCATAACGCAATACTCATAAAGGCCAAACTTTGTGCGAAAAGCCATTTCCACTCATCTCCTTCTCTGACTCTGATCAAATGATAGGCCCCTCTCAAGTCAAGTTTGGTCAAAATGGTGGCCTTTCTTACCTGGTCTAAGAGGTTATCCTGCAATCATAGGCCCTATGTGGGGGCAAGGCTACAGCCTTGACTTCGTCAAAGACCTCTGAGAACTGTTGGTATTCTTCAGGTAGGAGAGAGCTATTGGTTGAGGAAAGGGCACAATACACTGGAGACTGCCAGTTGGTGATTTCCCTATAGCAATGAGTTATACAATACGGAGACCGTAAAGTCACCGTTCTCGAGACCCAATCTATTTGAGGGTTATGTCTCTGGAGCCAGGGGACTCCTAAGATGGCTCCAAAGTGGGGGGTATCAATCAAGTCAAATACGATGACTTCCGAATGTCCATTATCACACAGCATGACTATGTCAGGAGTTTGATACATTATCAAGCCATATGACAACTCAGACCCATCTACTGTTCTCACTTTTTCTGGTTGTTTTTTCAGAATAAATTCCACTCCCAGAGCCCTAGCAACGGCTATGTCCAAACAATTTCCTGTTGCACCAGAATCTAGCAATATAGCCATGGTTCGCCTCCGCTGCGATGGCAGAAGGAATACCACATTGATTGAAAAATGTTTTGGTGCTGGAGTTACGGTGTGAGCTACATATTTAGAGGCCTTTGAAACCGGAAGACTTGGAAGAGCGACCTCTTTACACCCCAAGTCCGTTAGTTTTCCGCCTGCACTGTCATACCAGTTCGACCTGTAGCTGTTTTCTGAGGTGTCTTGGGTTTGACAAGACATTCTCTAGCGAAATGTCCGCCCTTACCGCAGTATAGACAGAGGTTCAATGTTCTCCATTTTTCTCTTTCTTCGGCGGACAGTGGTCCTCTAACCCCTCCTATCTGCATAGGTTCACTTGTGTCCTTAGCCTGTTTCCTTTCACTTTTGGCCAAAAACAGTCGAGAATACTCTCCTTTAGTTTTTTCTCCTTTTCTTTCGGTTAGACGATGATCTAACTTAACCACTAGATCCATAAAGGCAGAGCACTCTTCAGGAGGGTTAACGATTTGCGAGAGTATGTCTTTGAGCTCGTCCTTCAGACCTCTATAAAACAAGAAAGTCCTCTGATCTTCGGGCCAGTGTGTTTCTGTGACCAATCAATTAAAAGTGGTGATATATGTTAATAGGTCTTTAGAACCTTGCTTGAGATTTAACAGCTCATTATCACTAGCTTGCATGTAGGAGTGTCTAGCAAAAAGACTCCTCATTCTATCCTTAAACAGAGCCAAATTGTATAAAATGGGGTGCATCGTCGGGAAAAGAGGCGGCTCTACATAGGAATTGGAGATGGCACTGATTCATGAACACCCCATATCTACTGCTGTCCCTGTTAAATCTCTCGGGCATGGCAAGAGGAGTCTGAGGAGGGGTGACAACTGTAACGTTAACAGGAGAAGGGGTAGTCTCTGTAGGTACTGAAGTAGCAGCAGGGGGGGGAACCTGAAAGTGTGCTGGTTGTATGTAACTCCTTTTATGTTTAGGGTCGGTTTCTGTAACTCTGACCTCTAATTACCGTTGTGTCTTCAACACGCTTATCTCAGAGACAAGGCGTTGATTTTCATCTCTCACCAACTTAAGCTCCGTCTGCAGATTAACCCCAGTGGCCGTTAACTCTCTCATAGTGGTTTCTGGGTTCTCGGCAGCCATAGCCAAATCCATGATGGTTGTGACTGAAAGCCTTTTCGCTCAGGGGGAATAGTAATCGTGGGCTTGGCTTTCTGTCAGGCGCAGACTGGCTTCCCAAGCAGAAATACGAGTTCCCCAGGAGCACAGAAGAAGCCCCTCCCTTTCTCAAGGATACCACCTACCCAGTGTCACAAAGAAGCACACTTGAGCAAGGCTAATATCCCTAAAAAATGAAGAGACAAAAGGAAAATCAACCACCACGCCTTGCATCAGTCAGCATGAGGCGGTCCAGCTCGGGGATATGCAGAAGCTCTATACAAAAAGGGACAAGAAACCAATTAGGTCAAAAAGGCAAGTGTCGCATAACCCTGGAACTATTACATTACCCTCCCTCCTCTATCTAGTCCCCGTGGGTTGTGTACTGTTCCACACTTACTTGTTCTCAAGGCTGGTAGCAGACTCTTAAAATCAAAAGCAGGTCTCTTGTGGTGGGATGTCGAAAGGTGCTTAATCCATCTTAAGCAAACAATTATGCAAAAAACATAACTTTCATCTGCTGTAGTCTTTAGTAAGAATGTAAGTATAGTTCTCTTCTTCCAAGGCAAATGATAGTGCCCGAATTCTCAAACTTAATAGCTAAATGCAACGCAACACGAAGTTCATAGACCGGGAAGGCCACGATCTCTTTCGGAGTTATCAGACATAGGAAAGAATCTCTGCGCAGGCTCGTTAATAGTAACGGTGATGGCGAGCCTTATAGAAACAAAAAAAGACAGCGGTCCGTAATTACTGCCCACTCCCTTTTAGTAGGCACAGTAGAAGGGCGGGTGTCCTAGAACTTGCAGGCAAAACTGCGGCCGATAACAAACGCGTCCTCGTGTTGTTCGGCGGCGTGTCAAAATGCAAAAAATGGGCGTGGTTACGGGACGTCTGCTCGCGTCCTAGATTCTGATTGACGTATGAGATCGGTGTTAAGGGGGGTGGGGGGGGGCAGGGGGCGAAACAGACCCGAAACCGGGATTGCAATCCGTAGCACGTCCTAGCACTACTCAACGACAAACCGCTACGCGGTCAGCCTGGTGCTTGTACCGGGAATCAAATAACACTCTTGCAGCTGTATACGGCGCAACCTCGCGCCCGGACGTAGGATAATTAAGGCAGTCGCAGGGAAGACCCCACATCAAAAGGGTAAAACGGATCCAGGAGTACCATCCGATACGCAGTAATCCACAATCCAATGGTGCAGGGCAAGTTTCACAGTAAGAAAGCCAAGCAAGTCGGACCGGGTCACAGCCGACTAAATACCCTCCCTACTCACATGACCAGACCAGGAGCAGTCTGGGACAGCACACAACCCGCCTCCCTGACAGAGTATTCTGGGACAGGTAGTTAAAGGATTACACAGGACATCTGACCTCTAACACTTACTCAGCAAAGGAAAACATTCTGGGAATAGCCCTGAAAGAGAAATCAATACAGGCAATGTGGATCACATTTAAGATTAGATCAAATATCTCTAGAGTAACCACGGACAGGCAATGGGAACTAGGGAAACAAATGGAGGAGTTGAGGGAGATGGGAGCAAATGTTAAACTAAGATTCCCTGATATTCACAAAATTATGTGGGAGAACAAAATGCACAATTTTCTAGACCCAGAGGAGGTGGACAAATGTATTGCACAGGCCAAGAAGGGGAGGGAGTAAAATGCTAATAATGGGCCTAAGTAGAGATGTCTAAAATGCTATTCCGGGCAGGGGGTTGGGGGCTTAGCTGAAATAGGCATAAGGGAATACCAGGAGACAGCAATAGGAGGGTTCCCGAGAGGGGGTGCACAAGAAGTGATGAGCATGGGGAAAACTGGAAACAAAAATATTTTTCCTCAAACCGCAATAATGGCACCAGAAGAGGAACATGATGTAACATAACCTTGATTAAGATTGATGATGAACAGAAGTACGGTGGGGGCAGATAACCAGATGAGTGGGCAGGCCCGTACTTTTCTATGTTGAAATGTAAATGGTTTATGAGTGAAGAAGAGACAATGCTTGATCTTCCACTACCTAAAAGAGAGCAAATCTCAAATTATAATGCTCCAGGAAACCCACCTAGTGAGACAGGATTGTAAAGATCTCTTTTTAAAACAAAATGGGTGGTGAATGTGGTAGTTACTGATCAACTAAACTGTTCTAAAGGCGTAGCCATTCTATTCAGGGTGAACTCTGGACTGGAAATAGTGAGGTACAGAGCAGATGAAGAAGGTCAATCGCTGAATTAAGGGTACAGTATAATCTATATACTCTAGTTAACTACTGTGGTCCAAACACCGACAACATCACTTCTCTGACCCGCCTCTTTTCCATTTTGGTGGAATTTAATGCATCTATCATTTTAGTCGGGGATTTTAATATTCTGTTATATAATACTCTGGACAGATCTTCGATACATACCCAAAACAGTTCCCCAAATATGAGGGCCTATCTCCTCCTTGCCATGGCAGAGAATTTGTATATTTGTGATGTGTGGCTCAGGGTAAAGGGGGACAGTAGGAATTATACTTTCCACAGCAGAAAAAATGTTCACTATTCAAGACTAGATTATTTCTTCATTGACAGTAAGAAGAGGAGAAAATCTGGGCATTACAACTTCTCCCTATTCACCTATCAGACCATGCAGCAATAATTTTAAAAATTGAGATGCAGGGCCGGAATCAGATTAGAAGGTGAACAGTTAGCAGGAGAATCTCTCCACAGTCTGAAATCGTCTCAGAGGTAGTAAGTGTGGCTGAGGAGTTCTTTATTTGGAACATGGTGTCTGCCCATACACATATTTTGGGATGCATGTAAGGCGTGGTTAAAGGGGACCCTTAAGAACCAGTCAGTTGCATGGATTGGGAAAGAAAAGACGCAGCTTTCTCAGTTGAAATTGGATATGGTAAGGGCAGAAAATATGCAAAGGTAAATATAGTAGATGGAGATGAAAGAAAGAGAAATGAGGAAACAGTTTATGCCCTGCAGCTAAAGTTTAAATTGAAAATGGAGGAGAAGATGTTACAGCAGTGGGAAGCTAGTAACCTCAGGGAGTTTGCACACAAGAAGAGCTGTAGAAAATTGCTAGCCTGGAAAGCGAGGCAGATGAAGCCGGAACTATATTAGGAAGATTCTGGATGAGCAACTGAATGTAATTATTGAAGAGAGAGTTAAAATAGTAGCATCCTTTTATAACTTCTTCCAGGATCTGTACTCAGAACCTCTGAGTGTAGACAGAGAGGCTCTAGATAACAAGCTGCTCAGAAAACATTTCCCTAGGTTAACTGCTGCCCAACAGCGGTACTTGAGTCATGTGATTACTGGTAGTGAAATTGTAACAGCGATCAGGAGGTTAAAAAGAGGGAAGGCTGCAGGTCTGGATGGGATCCCAAACAAATTATATATCTTTACCTCCAATGGGGTTATCCCCGCCTGGGTCAAGCTATTAAACTCTATAGTAGTAGAAAGCACACCAATACCAGAGTCCTGGAATGAAGCGGCAATTTTACTAATCTTGAAGCCTGGTAAAAACTCCCTACAGTTTCAGTCTTACTTCCCAATTTCACTACTTAACAGCAGTTATAAAATGTTCTATAGTATTCTAGCTACTGGTTAAACAAAATAGTGGGGAGCTTTGCACATGAAATCAGAAGGGTTTTTTTTATCTGGGAGGAACATGAGAGAGCTGACCCATACTCTGATAGGCTCAATAGATCTAGCCATAGCTTTAGAGCACTGATACTCAAAGTACAGCCAGGAGGTAGCACGTGGCCTTCCTGACCTTTACATGCGGCCCCCTGGTTAACAACAGCACTGGGCTGCTGTGTTCTCAACTCAGCACTAACATAAAAAAAATGCTAAGTAAACGGGCAAGTATTCATTTAAAGGTCAATTGGAGTTACAAAAAGCAAGTAATTAGGGTGTCCTGTAAGCTAAACTTTAGAAACACCTTCGTTTTTAAGGCCATGTTGCAGAAATAGTCTTTTCAAAATTCAAAAAGTGTATTTAATTAACATGCAGAACCGTTTTACCTTAGTATATCAGATGATATCAGTGTGTTGAGAAATAGTTTTGTAAAAGTGATCTTTTTCAAACATGAATTTAGAAACATTCATTCTCCCCCCACCCTGACAACAATGCCAATAGTGAACCAAGAGGCAAATCAGTTGGTATGTGAACTCTTTTGGTGGCCTGGGTTTCTATTTTACATGAACATTATAGTTTATTAAATAAATCAAACACTGAAAGTTGTGTAACACATCCTGAAGTCATATATGTGATAATGAAGAAAAAGTAGGTAAAGTGAAATAAAACATTAGCCTTGGATCACACAATTTGTTTAAGTGGAGAAGCTGGGATTAATCCCAAGCTTTTGGTTTCACATTGTGCAATTCAGCATCTCTTTGTATATGCTTAGCTTCCTCTACATCCACCTTGCCACAAACCCTCCCTTACCCCCCACTCCCTGGCCACCACCCCGCTGGCATCAATGCAGCACTCAATCACACCACAGAATAAACTTTGGGGGCCCTGGGAAAATGTTTGTGAGTACCCATGCTTTAGAGGCTCCACTGACAATTGTGACCCTGGATGCAGCTAAGGCGTTTGACCTCACAAATTGGATATATCTGATGAGTGTGTTAAAACACTTTGGGGTGGGGGAAGCTCTGATGGGTACATTAGTTAAGATTTATAACTGTCCAAGCGCCCGGGTCCTGGTAAATGAAAACTTGTCCACGCCAGTGAAAATAGAAAGAGGGGCTGGGCAGGGTTGCCCCCATCACCCATTCTTTTTGACTTATATATCAAGCCCCTTGCCCAAAGCTTGAGCATAAAAGAGGAAATAAAAACCATTTGCATCAGAAGCATATTTTAGTCAAATATCTCTTTATGCTGATGATCTAATTGTCTACACCTCAGACACTGCAAGTGCTATTCCACATCTTATGACAGAGATGTGTCTCTTTGGCAGGTTATCCGGTGATGAGGTTAACAAAGAGAAAACCGAGATAATGTCATGAAATCAAAGTTATAGGGGAACATCATGAGTAAGCGAAATTAGATACCTAGGGTTAAAAATCACACAGGACTTTAGTAGTGCAAACAAAAACAAAGGGAGATCCCAAGGAGAAAGTGATGAAGTAAAGAATGACAGATGGGGCGAGAGGTAGAAAAACATTTGACGATTCTGGCTACTAAATCATCAGCCCTTTTTTCTAACATAATGAGATTAATAAAAAGCTTTGATGGCAAATCACTACAGTTGAAGAGTTTGAATGGAAATATTCTAGTTAAATCCATACACTAAGAACTGAAGAATAGTAACAACAGAACAAGACACAGAAGATAGACTGAGAGAATGACACCATGTGTGCCCAATGTATAGAATAGGACTTGGGAGTGGGGGGTTTCCAAGTACCCTGAATTATCTAAACCGATTTTCAAAAGATTCAAGCTTTCAACCTCCGGACCAACAAGGTGAGTTGAACAGGGATAACTATTTTGTTTGATTTCAAAAAGGAAGGATAGTGAGGAAGAACCCAAGGAGGCTAAAGCACCATCTCCTTTAGGAGAGGAAACGTGTCATTCTGGGCCAGAACAGAAGACCCATCTCAAGTTCATGGGCTTTCTCGCATGTAATCTTTACCAATAACCTTTGGATCAGAGGAAATAAATAGAAAGCATACAAAAGCCTCCTTGCCCATTTCGGAATCAGCACACCCACTCCCCAAGTTTCTTGCTCCAGGAACCTTGAGCAACACCTTGGAAAGTGAGTGTGAGAAGGTGGCTTGGTATATGCTGTACACTAGTTAAAGTGGGCACCTTGTACCAATCCACACGACCCTTATGATGTATGTGGTCAAAGATAACCTTGTTGAAAGCTATCCTAGTGGTATCTATGGAGAGCAGCCTTCAGGCTTAATCTTGAAGGAATGTAAAGCAGCTTGTTTTACCAGAATTTCACCTCCTGAATGACTAACTGAAGGAGCACCACACAGTAGTTATATAAAAATATGTATTTATTAATATAACACTCTCTACTATCCTCTACACGAGGACAGACCACAAAGCACACAATACGAATTCAATAGAACAGTTGTAAGTAGCACAATACACAGTGGGCTCCAGGGGGATACCAAACCATATACTAAAATAGTGGTATAACAGTTACGACTGAGATCAAGACAAGGTCTAGAGCATGTAGAATCGTTGGTACCCCAAGAAACCACCCAAGGTGAGTAGACAGGGACCCCGTGGAGGCCAGGTGCAGTGTGGGAACACGACCGCAGGCTATGTACAAGTCTATGGGAAAGTCGCAGTTTCTCTTTTAAAGTTTAAGGACCCTTCTAGGAGGACTTCAAGCAAACCCTTTGGGACTTAAGAGTTTTGAGAGCCAACCCACCCGTGGATACTGTAGTACCAGAGTTACCTATCCCAGGGGTGCAGGGTGCATAGGTCTGAAATGGCGTTGGAAACTGTTGTTCTCAATGGAAGGCTGTGAAGAAGTACTGCTGTCGTGAAGGTGAAAGGGGTCTAGTGGAATCCAAGCCTGGATTCTGGAAGTAGGGAACCTGAAAGCAGAGGGGACAGAGTCTGGGTCACTGCAGAGTGACTAGGGGCTTGGGAGACGAATGCCCACAGACGTTGGGTGTTTCAGGTGCGAATAAGGGATGCTTGAGTCTGCAGCCACAAGGACCAGGAGATGTCGAGGATGACCAGGAGCCAGAGGTGAGCTGTCCCATGAAGGATATCAAGTGCTGAGAAGTCGGTGTCCGGCGGGAGCACCAACAAGCCTTGGCAAAAGCAACCCACGCAGGAAGGTCAAGCAGGTTACGGTGTGGACCAGCAAAGTCCAGGGGACTCACCAAGCAATGGGAAGTCAGGGCACGTCTGGAGCAACCAGGAAAGCCCAAGAACAATCAAGATGACCCTCAGGAGGACCCACAGGCTGAATGACCAGGAGTCACGTTGTGAGGAGGCCGGAATTCTTTGGTGCAAATACTGTCACTATACTATACGGAGTCCAATGCACAAGCTTGGGAATTGCCAAAAAGCATATGCACTTGCAAATAGACACGGTGCACAGGGGTTCGCGTTTTGCAGCATCCACGAGGATACTGGCCTCAAACTCAGTGAGAGGGCAGATCGACCTTAGGGACCTTCAGGAACCCACCTCCTGTGTTGCTGAAATCTTCGGAGTCGGTAGGAGCTCAGGAGCAGCAGACCAGTCAGTCGCGCTTTAGGTGCCTGAAAAGCAGGGGAGTGACTCCTTCTCTCCAAGGGAGATTCTTCTGTTGTCTTAAGTGCACCACAAGTCCTGCACAGAGCCTGTATGGAGCAAAGGCACAAACTAAGCTTCGGACGGAAAGGGGGACGAAGTCGAGCCCAGTCGAGGTCCAGCGAAGTCTAAGTGTCCAGATGGTTGAAGGTCAGTGGTTTCTTCATTGTAGAATCTTGTCCACGTAAAATCTAATGTCATGTAGCCAGGTAACCCATTTTAAACCCACGGGAGAGGGTTGGACAGATTCAGGGGACCCTCCTTTGTCCAGTTTCGCGCCAGAGCAGGAGCCAATAGCTCCCAGAACTGGTTTGAGCTGGACTATACACAGGGACACCAAATGTGGCCCGAGTGCAGACTTTCAGGCACTCTCAGAGTGCACCCACCCAGCCCTAATACACTAAATCCTGTCTGGGAGGTGGTCACCCACTCCCTGTGACAAGATGCCTAATGTGCTGCCTTCCTCTGCTCGAGCTTGGCCCAGCAGCAGGAGGGCAGAAATGTGTCTCTGGTCGGCAGCATCCATTTTGTGCTGTCCAGGTCGAGAAGGCTGGCACAGGTAAGACCAGTGACCCCACGAAGCTCGCTTCAGAAGGGTGGAATCATTTGGAGGTATGATTCCAAGGTGTTTGATACCAAACTCGATATGTTTCTATGCAGCCGTTTTCAAGATAGCATTTATCGCGAGGGTATAATGCACCTCTATCTCTATGTCCAGCTGAGTTACAGACAACCCAGGAGAATGGTCTTCGAAAGCTGCAGAGAGGCTCTGCTCATGCAGGGGCACCCTCTCACATAAAACCCAGCACCCTACCTTCGGGATTGTTAAGGCCTGCTATAGGGGTGACTTATAAGTTTTAAGTGTAGTGACAATTGGATATAGTGAAACTATATCTAACGTAAGTGGTGCAAGCACCATCTTACATAGGCTGCAGTAGCAGACCTCGAGTTCCATTTTGCATGGTCTCTCATGAGCAGCATGCTTCAGCCCATGGGACGCCTCTGGGGTACCTATGCCAAAGTATACCAAAGTACATGTATGTCAATTTAAGGGAGACTGCAGATAGACTGGGGTCCTGATTAGTAGGATCCCAGTCAGACTAGTCAAAAACAGTGAGACAACAAGCAAAAAGGTGGGGTAACCATAAGAAGCAGATACTACTTTCCTACAGTGAGTGTTTGTTTTGGCGAAAAAAAGATCTATAAAAGGGATCTCAAACTTCCTGCAAGTCTTTTAAAATGTTGACATGGTCGGTGCCAAATTTTGAGAGGCGCAAAATATTCTGCTCGCCTGCTCTGTCTTCACATTATCCATACATCTGATGTGAACTGCAGAAACTGAGAAGAGACGTTTGTCTCCCCAGAAATTCAAAGACCATGCTACTTTTTTCAGGGTCCGGTAGTGCGTGCTTCCCTGTTAATTGATATAGGCTACTGTCACAGTTTTGCCAGACCTTACCATCACATTGGGAAGGAGAAACTGTAGATTGAAATGGAGAAGAACTGTGTACAGTCAGAATTTTTTTATTTTGGGATGAAACCTCATAACACAAATATTAAAAAACACAGAGTAATACAATATAATTTAAATTAATATAAAAATCATTGAGACTCAAAATGGTCAATCACATATTTAAAACAAAGCTAATTAATAAAAAACACAATTTAAAAATCAGTCCTCAAATGCTTCCTACAGACCCACACACAATACAAAACCCTACTTAGGGAAAGCCCCAGGCAAGAGGATCTATCCGATTTAAAAACTTTTAAAGTAGGCAAATACTGGCAAAAACCTAACCTGTGGCATAGGGAACAAATCCATTTCCTTCTTGCATGCTTATATTCCAGGCAAAAAAATAACACATGCTGAATGTTTTCGATAGCGTAGTTTTGTTTTTTTCAATTTCAACATATTTTATTTATTTTTTATACAAGAACACATTAGCAATTCTGTTACAGAGTTAGCATAGGTTGTACCAAGCGCAGCTTGTACATCAGTGTATTGAGACATTATGTCATGTTTGTTTATGTTTGTTTAGCTAACCCCACATGACGCTAGTTAGAGAAAAAGAGAGAGAGGCAGGCAGAAAAAGGCAGAAAACAAAGGGGGAAAGAAGAGGTAGGAGACAGGCAAGGAGAGTTACATTTCTTATCAATTACATCTGACATTCTGTGGGGATGTTGGCACACATGTAGGGGTGTTGGTAGGGTTACCCCCTTGCGACAGGCCCGAGAGGGCGACATTGGTTGCGACCAGTTAAGTACATTTGTCTGGGTGGTGCGTTCATAGGGGGTACCAGGTTGTGTACCGTAGGTATATCCTATTTTCATGGAGGTTCATAAGAGTCTAGGTACGTGTCAAGAGATTTCCACATCTTTCTGGCTGCCGGTTTCCAGGGTGAGTTCCATAGTGCAATTTTGTCCGCACCTCTGAGATGGCCATCTCGATAGTGGATCAGCACTCAGCCAGAGAATTGGAGGCTGGGCATCGTCTCCATGCAGGATGTAAGGCATCCCGCATAGAGAACATTCATGCGCACTTTAGGGAGTGCAAACCACTCCTCCCCTTCCCTGCTGTGTCAGAAGAGCAGCCTCACCCCATCCTGCCGCAAAGCTGCCGCAACAAGGAAAAATTAAAAAGGATAATAACTTAGAGTCATTATCATTTTATTTTTCCTTTATTGACACTGTTTAAAAGAAGTGGGGCGACGCTCCTCCGCCTTAGCGGAGGAGCCACCACTGCTCCCGCTGTTAGGGGTATATTCACAAGAACGTGTGCTAAACATCACCAAAAAATGCTAATGCAACTTTACACATTGCAGCCCATTACGGGTAAATAACCCTGTGTTAACATGGATTTCACAACACGGCGGTAGCATGCGATAGTCCGCCGAAAACGCAGCTAATGTCCACGACACAACCACCCCAATGGAGATAAAAATACAAACCACAACACCAGAAAATGTGCGATGAGCCCATTCGTGATGAGGAAAGCAGGGAAAAGCATCGCCAGGACCGCAAAACACACGGCAGGCAGGAATAAGCACAACAAAAGCCTGAAAAAGTAAGACAGACCAAATAGGAAACAACAGCCAACCACAATGGAGGCAACCTGAGCCAGCAGACAACCCCACCAAACCCATTGGCAACAAAACATTGTAAATGGCAGGCCAACTTGGACAAGATGAATGCAGCCTGAGAGTGGAGGAGGACAATGGCAGAAAACCAGAACTCCAGCAATGATGCGAAAAGCACAAACAAGCAGAAACACGCCAACAACAAGAAGGCAGCAATGCACACCGGAGGTGGGAGTCCAGCACCGCACCAGTAGCTGGATGACAAGGAGGAAATGGTGTCTACCACATCAGTCTGGAGATGGTGGCAGGACTCGGGGACTGGAAACTGCACCTAACAACAGACACAACAGTAACAGGGAGATTAACCAGCAGGGACTGGGGGACGGGGGGAGATGGACACAATGGCACACATGCACAACTAAGCACAGCACAACTGCAGACAAACCATGCCCAAGAGTAACAACACCAACCAGGAGCACAAGTCACACAACCCGGCAATGTTACACCTCTGAACAAGCACAGAAGTGAAGACAACACCGCCTGAAAGAGAGAAGGGTGAGCCAAACCAGAGCTGAAGGGACATCTCACACACAATGCAGCACACACACATAGGAAGCAGAGCACCCCAA
The DNA here is from genome assembly GCF_964204655.1 of Triturus cristatus. Taxonomy (NCBI): domain Eukaryota; kingdom Metazoa; phylum Chordata; class Amphibia; order Caudata; family Salamandridae; genus Triturus; species Triturus cristatus. The sequence goes on along the minus strand of NC_140592.1, from coordinate 575,884,485 downwards.
CATCCAACACAATGTGGTACAAACACCAAGTTGTGCACAACCAAACACAGGACACAAGTGCACCCTCCTGTGGCCGGTAAACGGCCATATGCATCTGGCAAAGCACGAAACAGGGAGATGATAATGCACAAGTACAAACACACAGTCCTGATGGGGTAGCAATGCACGTATGGCAGGGAGCCAGAGAGTCTGTGAGACACACATTGGCATACAAATCAAGACACAACACAGTTGGAGACAAGTGAAAGTGCGGAAACTTTATCAACAAGTGCGAGTCAGTACGGCCAAGAGAAGTGCCACGATATGCAGACAAATGCAGCAGCATGTCTGAATGAGGAACGTAGGAAAGCGCCCATGTCCACCTCGGGGGAGTCCCTCACCAACACAAGTCAGTGCCAACCCGCATTGGTTGTCCACGCCTGGAACATGAGTTCTGGCCAATGCAGCCATGTCCACTATCGTCTTGGGACATGTGACCATATCCACAACATGCAACCATGTGTCGGGACACGTGCAATGGCTCACATCCAGTTGTGGCTGCAGGTACCTTGTCTCTCGTCCATGAACGTGAGTGCAGCTCTGTAGGCCAACATCTCCAATGAGCGATCGTCGTCCGCCACATCTGACATATCGTCGATGTAATCCATCAGCCTACCCGGACAGATCTGCTGACTCCAACCACTGGACCCAATGTGCACCAAAGCCCAATCGGGTAGTGGCTCAATGTGCTCACTGCACACGACGACTCATGCAATCTCCCAGGTCCAGTTTCCAGCTTGCATGCCAAACATCCATTTATGCCATGAGCGGTCATCCTGGTGAGACTCCTGGTCGTGGGCCAACAGGGAGCACACACACACGTTGTAATTCAGGTCAGCTACCATTACGTTGGAGAGGCAGACATCCATGGACCACTGGAATATGCACGAGCAACAATGCAACACAGGCTGCACGCAGGTGACATACGCAAGGCGGAAGCTCAGCCGGTAACTGATCCGCAGCACTGCCAACGGCAGTGCCCCCAGTACATGCAGCAGACGTGCACGGTACAGCTCCACGTGACTGAAGTCGAGCATGTGTCCGGGATGGTCTGCCATTGCGTCAGTGGCTCTGCTTGAAGCGGCACTGGCTTGCCCTGAGACAGTCCTGTGGATGAAATGGCACAGCTCGGTGCAATAAGCAGTGTCTGTGTTCAACGGGTGCAGGCCTTGGGTGGGGTGGGAGTACATGTGAAGGCCATTTCATGCACGCCAACTACGACCAAGGACTACTGCGTGTGGGATGTGTACACGTTGGTCTCACGTCAGGCAGTGCGTAGTGTGGGAGTCGCAAGCAAATGCTATTGTATCTGTCAGGGGGTGCTGGGCACATGCAAGTTCCTGCTTGGAGCTGCAGATGTGCTACCGCCTGATAGTACAGACAAAGGACCTTTCAGCCCTACAGTAACTTCACCAGCTTCATGTATACAGGAGAAGTACAGAGGTCGGTCGTGGGTGTGGTGGGACGTCTGCCTGAATCATGGATGTAATGCCCAGCACGATGCACATGAGCGGACTCACTGTGTGTCACGTTGCCACACAGCTGCTCCTTCCTGCCATGGGCACCCACACTTGTGTGCGCTGCACGGTTGCATCACATGCACTCCTACGGGACACCATTCTAATGCCTGTCCGCGCATGTCCAGCGCCATGCCAACAACACCGCGACGCTGGCCTTCGAAGATGTGCACCCACTTGAGTGTAGGCCAATGGTCCGGACAGGGCGGACACAGGTGTCAGCCCATGGCTGGCTGGGATCGTGCTGCGAATGAGGCCAGGCAACAGACTCATGCATCCGCAAGACTTATACACATCACACCTGGAATGCATGTGCCAAGACCCCAAGCGTTCTTGCGCTCCTACATGTCCCCGTACCTGCAGGGCTGCCCTCCTGGTACATGCCACATTGCAACATCGTGGACTGTGGCCCTGGTGTCGACAACACCCCAAAACAGAGACACATTTACCGCACTTCCTGCACCGGGCCAGGTCCGGACAACACCCTGCCCCCCCGCCGAACCAGCACACGCAGCCTGTGCATGCAGGGGGGCAGGTGCGGGGATACATGTCCAGGGACACTGCCAAAGCTGAGGTGAAATGGCAACGTCCACAGAAGACAGCACACTGTGATGTTGCAGGGCCCGTGCCCATCATGCTGACACAATTAACACACGGACACACTTGCTCAGATGTGTGAATGGCTATGGGCACGTGCGCACGGCCACATTTATTATCAGGCACACTTACCGAGTGACACCTGTGTTGGATGTGTGTGGGGTGTGTGCACATCAGCCAGCAAGAGCTGCCTGGTGCAGTCAGAAATCGACAACAGTGTACATCGTAAAGCACACAACCATTAAACCATAAAGGCCCCATGATTTTTGCTGCACAGAGTTAGTATCCCCGGATGCACAGCGTCATGCACGGCCTGCAGCCACGGGCTGCTGACTTGCGGTGCACTGGGGCAGGATCATGGATGCAGAGCAGGATCACGGGATGAAAAGGGGCCTTGTCGCGGAGTGTCTCGATGGACAGTGGAAGGTGTACCCCCAGGGCAGGATACAGAGGGAAGACCTACGCTGATACAGTCACTATGGTGGAGCTGAATGGAACAAACACATGTCGCACATCAAGTCCGGTCCAGCCAGAAGAAGATGCAGAAAACCACCAGGCCATGGGCTCTGATGCCACCAAGGTCCAACCAGATGGTGCTCATGACTCATTGCGCACAATGTTAGTGGCACCAGTGCTGTTAGGGGATGTCGCCTGCGATGAGGCGTGTCCAATGGTGTGGATTTCTCCACATCTTACCCAAAACACAGTTCCACATGTATGACCTACTGGACCGTAGTGTAGGCCTGAGGCAGCGGTCAGGACGGGCCATTCACCGAGTGTCTCTGGCATAGGTTGGATGGCCCCACCGGCCTGCGTAGTTCAGGTTCAGTGGCACCATGGGACACGGGCTTGCGATGAACAGATGGCACCAGGTCAGTTGTTGATAGTGTTCGGTCACCTCCGTGACTGTGACCCGGCTTTCGTCTGGACTGAGCCGCATCTTCCTCTTACTCCTCTCTTTGCGACCACTGGTGTGGACTCTGCCATATGTGATTCGCGACTAGGTGCTGGATGTGGCCCCTACTGGTACGCAGGGTAGTCTTGGTCCCTCATCCACGTGTCGCCGGCTGGCGTTGAACAGGGTTAGTGGCACCACGTGTCGTTGGCTGGCGTTGAACAGGGTTAGTGGCACCACGTGTCGCCGGCTGGCATTGAACAGTGTTAGTGGCACCACGTGTCGCAAGATGCCCATATGACACTATGCATCACTGATCGGGGGTCTGGTGCTGTGGACACTGCCCCGGCTTTGGGGTCACTGCCATTCAGGACTCAGGACATAGTTTCACGTATGGGACCTACTGGGCCGAAGAGGACGCCGGTGTAGTATGTGAATGAGGAAGGAGTAATGTGGGCCAGCGTCGGGGGGCCAGCGATGGTCTGCAGAGGCTGCAGAGGTCACGGAACTGGTGCTTGGAGCTTGCACCGGCACGTGGTGGGTCCTCCTTGACACACGCCGGTGTCGGCAGGTGATCAGTGTGGCCTGGCTGCATAGGGGCGTGCCTGACGGGTTCGGGGTCCAGCGGGCCGGGGCACGGCAGGCACACGGGATCGCAGGCAACTCCGCTCACAGGAACGGCGTCGGCCTCGTGGCGTGGTGAGAGGCGCCACCTTGGCAGGGACGTTGGACTCTTTGGAAGAGGACTACGCCCAGGGCTACGTGCTTTTTATTCACACCCCTACGCTGCCATCCCACTCCGCTCCCACTTACGGGGGGGATGTAACAAGCAACATTTCCGCGAACTACCTAACTTGCAGGTGTGACATGGTTGCTTTCACTGTCCACTACACTCCATAAACCAGAGATGTATGTCGCCATGGATATGGGTGTGTTCTGCATACTGCGGTCTGTCCTGCACATCTCTGCCACTCTTGGCATTGTGTACTTTCCTAGTCATGATTCTCCTGCCTCCTTCACACATGCCTGGTTGCCATCTCTCCCCGCATTCGGCTAGTGTGTGGCTGAGGTGCCATGCCGTTGATGGCTCATGTTCACGGCTTGCCCAGGTTACCATTGTGAGTTGTTCTGTTGTGTCTGGTGTGTGGGCATGTTGTTTTGCATGTTGTATGTGATTTTGTGACGTGTGCATTGCCAGAGTTGCAGGGTTGTGGAGTTGAGGTGAGTGGGGTGTTCATTTGGAACTTGCCAAAGGGCTGTGTATTTCCCTTGGTGCCATCCTGGGAACGGTGTTTGCTGATGGACAGTCGGAGGATAGAGGAATCGTGCACACTGGCTGGGTATTTGGAGGCGAGATTGGTGGAGGTTCTACGGCGTTCGGTTGTTGATATTGCACATTGATGTGAGACGTGTGCATTCTGCTGCGGTGATTGTGTGCTGTGTCGGAAGGTGGCACAGGTATGACATGTGTGCTGTGGATTGCCCCCAACACGTGCGTGCATCTAGCTATGGCGTATGGTCCTTGCTTGGTGTCCAGCGGATCCTGCACATTGTGTTGGACGTATAGGGACTGGGGTACCAGGTTGATGGTGATGTCCAGGACAGGTGTGAGGGACTTGGATGTGGCTGGCTGTGTGACTCCTCCAACTGTGGCGGTTGTTGGTTGGGGGTACCAGGGGCCAACAGGTGCAGCACAGCCAGCAGCTTTGTGTGGGGTGGGATGTTGGTTGTCCGCTGTGTTAGTGCCATCGGCCTGTTGGGCGTTGTTGTCCAGGATGCATACGATGGTTGTCCTTTTGAGCCTGTAGTGAGCAATGACATTGTCAGGTGTTGGGTCTGTGTGGCTAGTGCGTTTCCTGGGGGTCCGCTGTCTTTGTCTGCGCTGCTTCTGTGGTGGTCCGGGGGGGGTTCCGGGTGGAGGTTGGGGTCCTGTGGTGGTGGCGGTGGGTGTTGCGGCCCTCTTGAGTGTCCGGGCTGCATGACCAGTGGCTCCATGGCATCTGTTGCCCTTTCGGTGTGGCTGTGGGCTGTGCTCCCTTTTGTGGTTTGTTGTATGAGTGCGAGGGGAAAGAGATCCTCATCCCTTACTCATCATATAATAAGCGTAAAGTTTTCAAGTACTGGTTCTGGCCCAGAGACAGGGGGAGATGCCCCTTTCCCCCTAAATCGAAACTAGTTTTGAAATGGTGTGTCCGGGCTAGAGTTTTAGTTTCCGTTGTTGGGGATAAAATCCAATTAAGACATGCAGATCCGGGTGAGATAAGTATTATTTATTCTTTTTGAGTAGCTGCAAACGAAAGAAGGATGGCACAGCCTACCTTGGTTTAACATTGTCTATATACAGCCCTGAGGAAGCCCCAGGCCTGATGGCCGACTAGGGGGCGAAACACGTGTTGGCTGTGCCATCCTTCTTTCGTTTGCAGCTACTCAAAAAGAATAAATAATACTTATCTCACCCGGATCTGCATGTCTTAATTGGATTTTATCCCCAACAACGGAAACTAAAACTCTAGCCCGGACACACCATTTCAAAACTAGTTTCGATTTAGGGGGAAAGGGGCATCTCCCCCTGTCTCTGGGCCAGAACCAGTACTTGAAAACTTTACGCTTATTATATGATGAGTAAGGGATGAGGATCTCTTTCCCCTCGCACTCATACAACAAACCCGAAGATCACATCCCTGAATAATCAGCAAGCTTTATTTCTCTACGGATTTCACAAAAAGAACAAGGCCTTAGAACTACCTTCTGATCACATGGCTTTTTGCCAAGACCGACGAGCACAACGTTCGACTAGGGTCGAAGAGACCTTCTCAACGGAACCAGTATCCAATAGAAACTCAAACCCAAAACCCAACCCAACATCTGCACGGAGTACATTCCAGAACTTGGAACGTGCAGTTAAGAGAGAAACTAGCAAGTGGTGGGAAGCAGAATCACTCAAAAAATACCTTGAAGCTGACCGGATCCCACGGGGACTTAGAATACTTATCTTCCCACCATCAGACACCACCAACCCCCAATACATAGGAAAATGGGAAGAGAACCTAAAGGAATGCTCCAACAATATGATTAGACAATTAATTGATCATTCACAAGAAGAATACAACCTTGCGAAAACTGAAGTAGACAATCTCAGCAAGCACATAGAAGATTCTAATTGGGGAGATCTCACAAGGAAGAACTACGAAATACTCAATCAAATAATAGACGAATTTGAAGAAGATCTTATTAAAAGAAAGAATCGCAAATTCAGGAGGGACCAACTAGACTATCAATTTGGAAGAGTTTACACCTTCGCTAAAAAATACGACACCAAACCTCAAGATACCTCCAACACTAACACCACAGAACAACCAAGTGGAGCAACTACCAGCTCAGACATCGACTCACCATCACCTGCACCTGAGGGCGATAACTCAAAATGCAAGGTCAATTTTTTAGAGGAGGTATTACGCTACCGACTCGGTATAAAAACAACAAACATCACAAATACTTCAACCATGGGAGGTTCCCAACAATTTGGACGCCAGCAGACGCCAACAATGGGCGTCACTACGAGATCAAGAAAAAAGGAGATGGAAAGAAGGACATAACACCACTTAATCTCGTCAAGAATCTATCCCACATCCAATTATCCAAACAAGAGGACAACATTCTTAACAAAGGACTATCCTTCTGCCCAACGGCCCCATGGAATCTAACAAGAACACGAATAGATCTGTTCAAATTTATCCGCAGACTAAAATTAAAAGTGTTCTTTGCAGACCAATACATGAGACATGAGCCGTCTGCCCCACTAATAACATCTGAACTCTCAATTCAAGAACTCGAAAACATAGACCTATTGACCAACCTCAGTGAGACTAACAATGACCCAGATTCTCTAACCAAAACTGCACTTGAACTTGGAATTGACACGAATCACTCAATCGACAGCAAACTAACCAAAAAATCAACCTTCTTACCACAATTACCTGCGGGGAACAGCATCGATGCCTTCCACCTAGCAGTCATGCATGATTTGGAACATGAATACACAAAATACCGCAAAAAATCCAAATACCTCCCACAGAACATTACAAAGGAAGAAAGAAATGCCATCAAAAACCTTAAGGATAGAAAGGACCTAATTGTAAAAGAGGCTGACAAAGGGGGAAATCCCGTGACACTCCACATTGACGACTACATCCAAGAGGCCAATAGACAACTTGCCGACACAGCCTGCTACGAACTCCTTACAACAGACCCTACAAAAGACATACTTAAATCAATTACAACTATGCTTAATAACTGGTACACCGCTGGACTTATTACACAATCCGAAAAACTTTTTCTGTACATTGCACATCCTACGATGCCCACTCTATACCTCCTCCCAAAGATTCACAAAGGAACTTATCCCCCACCAGGTAGACCCATCATAGCAGGCATCAACTCACCATGCTCCAGACTTGGGGAATATATTGACAGGAAATTACAAGGTCTTATGAAGGAGATTCCATCCTTTATCCAAGACACTAAGGACATTCTTGACAAAGTACAAAACATCACCTGGGAACCAGACTTCATACTGGTCTGTATAGACATTGTCAGTCTCTATACATCTATCAAACACCAAGACGGACTCAGTGCAGTACAACAATCATTATGGACACAACCGGCAAACCTACTAGAAAGCAATAAAATGACTTTGGAAATGCTTGACTTCTGCCTAAAAAACAATGTCTTTAGTTTCAATGGAAAGATATACCGACAGACACGCGGTACTGCTATGGGAGCCAAATTTGCGCCGCCGTACGCCTGCATCCTGATGAGCCATGTGGAATAATTCTGGCTATGGGACCCTGAGTTCACGGAATATACCGCCTATATTGTTATGTGGCGACGCTATATAGACGACATCCTCTGTATCTGGCAAGGAGATGAGACATTGCTCAAAAGATTTCTGAAGCAATTAGACCAAAACCCATGGGGAATTAAAACGACCCATACCTTCTCCAAGGAAGAGATCAACTTTCTGGATGTAACTCTCTATGTAAAAGACAACACTCTGCAAAGCAAACTTTATCGGAAAGAGACAGCTGCCAATTCCATTCTACGAGCCGATAGCTTCCACCCACGACACAACATAAGAAACATCCCTAAGGGAGAACTGTTAAGAACACGTAGAAATTGCAGTGAAGATGAGGTCTTCAAAACAAAAGGAGAAGAATTGGTGTCTAGACTCACACAACGTGGATATGAACAATCAATGCTCAAAAACACAATGACTACAGTGGCCAAAATTGAAAGAAAACAGATGTTCAGACAAAACATAGGAGAAGTACAAAAGAACGATTCAGCCATACGTTTTATAACGGACTACAATAACGGCCACCACCAAATTAGACAAAGCCTCAAGAGACACTGGCATCTGCTTCAACAAACACCTAACCTCAGTCAAGACCTAAAAACATATCCAGAGATAACATTCAGACGCGCCCCTAATCTGAAAGACCTCCTGTGCAAGTCAGAATTTGTGGACAGACGGAACTTGGTCAGCACCTTCCTGGACAGACCTCCAGGATTCCACATCTGCAGAAATTGCAATATTTGCAAACTTAGCAACAACAAAACAACAAAAGTCCAACTAACTGAAGGAAGAGAATTTTTCATAAAAGAATGGATTGACTGTAACAGCAAATTCTGTGTTTATGTGATTATCTGTCCCTGCAATCTTCCATACATCGGAAGTACAATCAGACCACTACGGACCAGGATTCAGGAACATTACCGGAACATCCACAAACATCATTCAGGCCATCCACTTACTGAACACTTTGAAGACCATCATCCCTACAAAAAAGACTTCCGCTTCTTTGGTTTGGAGATTGTACACCAAGCTAAAAGAGGGGGAGACCGCGAACTCAAACTCCGAAGACGCGAAAGTGAACTAATAATGAACTATAAAACCACCAATCTGGGGCTCAATAAGGATGCGGAAATGCATATATGGTTAGGAGACGACTAGATGCCCCAACACACTGTTACAACCGCACCACCTATTACCCAAGGATTAATACAACGTGTCTGTTGTTTACAATAACCCCAAACAAGTTTCCCCAAATACCATCAAGAAACATACAGCATACCCTCCTGATATTTGCCATTTTTTCAGATGATACAACAATATGTAGGAATATGCGATAGCATACTTTGTGCTACAAAGTCGCCTCAGTGTGACCCAACACGACTTTGTTCATCAATATGTGATTGCATACTTTGTGCTTTAGGGCGTCTTAGTGTGACCTAACACGACTCTGCCCATCGCCCTGTCTATTAATTTAGCTTATCAGAGCCTGGAGATATATGTGCTATTATTAATTGTAACACCAATTTTGCAGCAAATCGTGTTTAAATGATTATAATACCTGACACATTTACTCTTTCTTGATATTGTTCTTCTACTCTTTCCTCGCCAATTTTTCACCCTTACTCAGTTCTTATAAAAACAATTGATCGTTATTTATACACTAATTTATACGGATACCTGCTAGCATACATTGTGACTAATGGACGCTTCTGTGTTAATTAACACTACTCTGCCCACCTTCCAGTCTATAGAACCAGAGTGTATGTATTTATGTAACTGTTAATTATTTCTATATTAATGTTCTAGCATTTTGCTTTAAGTAAATATAATGTCAGGAATATTCATTTACTCTCTCTTACTATTGATCTCTAAAACCTTTCGCTATCTCCTTGCACTCAGCTCCCATTATTACTGCTGACCGTCACTTTTTAATATCGCCAATCCCGATGTACCCCCAACCCAAAATGGCGCTCAGCAAAAGCACCCGTTCACTTCCGGGTATTGAACCGGAAGTTCTCACATGACTCCTCTACATTTGCTCGCTACCACGAGCTGTCATTACTACCGCGACTTTGAAAACTGCAACACCAGGCATTAGCCGAGACCAGAGGTAAGGGACCCCTTCCCACGCTCCCCCTCCCTGTCACCAAGCATTCAATAATGCCTTCCGCTTACATTTTCCTGTTTCACTTCCTTCCCCCTTGTGTTTTCTCCGCTCTTTAGAAATCTTCGGGTATTTAAACCCTTCTTACTAAATACCGAATTACCTGACCACCCGGTAAGGAAACCCTAAGCATATCCTCTTTTCTCATTTACACTTGCTCACTTGATCGCCTAGAGCATGCGTATGCCTCACTCCATTATCTACACGATCTTGGATTCCGTATAGATTAACCTCCGCGTGCGGCTTCGAACTTTTACAAACATAAAAACACCTAAAAGCACTACTCGCACTCGGCAATTATTGCACCCTTATTAACCAGTTCCTACTCATTTTTATACAAATTGCACTATCAACAAACCGTTACCTGCACCGTCCGAACTTTCACTTGTGAAACTAAATGCCTCCTTTTCCCACCCGTTAAAATGCCTACTTTTCCTTATATGGCATGACACAGCAGTACCTCACACCTCACGAGGCTACTGATTCACAATATTGACACAACATACTAGTCATATGCCTTGCCACAATTCCGATATTAATAAATAATAACAATGAATTAGACCATGTGACCTAGGAAGCACCAGCACTTTATAAACATATGAAGTCACTTAGTCACTCTTGGCACAAAATCCCCATTCGTTCCTAGACTAATGCGAACCCTTCCTCCTTCTTCTTCGTGCTTGACCCGGTTTCCGGATGCGGCCTCCTCATAAATCGTAACTGTAACTATAAATTCATTCTAATCTTCGATAACACTTTTTTCTTAAAAAATTATTCACAAAACACCGACTGTGATTATGCATTACTGTCCTTAAAATTGTTAATAACGAAATCGCGTAACTTCAATCTTATATAATTTCGCTATGCCATGCTAATGTTTATATGCTGAATTCAATTGCACATCATACTACTATGTGATCCACATTTCTGCTTATATTCTTTCTACATATGAACGGTTGTTGATTTCAATGTAACTCACAATTTGCTCTCTCCTGCTTATATATATACCGGGTATTGTCTATAATTGCAAAATGTGCTTCCATTTGAAACTTGTGTAATACTCTCCACTAATTATACCCACCTTCGTGTTCTAAATTCTTACTACTCAATCACAACTACTTATTCTCTCCCTCGAAATCGATAACACTCTGAACCATATTCTTATCTATTTTCCTGTCTCCCTCACTGACAACACACCTTGTCCCTTTCAATTTATCCATACCTGCCGCACGTTTACCTTGACCCCTTCCTCACCTCACTGTCTTTCTTTGTTCCCTCACTCACATCTTGCCTTTCAATGCTGCGTCTCCCTACAACTTTATAATTCTTCCCGAAATCACCCTCACTATGTATATATTATACACATGCCTTATGACACCATCCCCTTTTCCTACCTTGGTTTAACATTGTCTATATACAGCCCTGAGGAAGCCCCAGGCCTGATGGCCGACTAGGGGGCGAAACACGTGTTGGCTGTGCCATCCTTCTTTCGTTTGCAGCTACTCAAAAAGAATAAATAATACTTATCTCACCCGGATCTGCATGTCTTAATTGGATTTTATCCCCAACAACGGAAACTAAAACTCTAGCCCGGACACACCATTTCAAAACTCCCTTTTGTGGTGCAGGTTGTGGTCCGTCTTTGCACCAGGTCAGAGCAGGTGTTATTTGCCTGCTGCTAATGTGCCTTATCGCCTGTTTTGTGTTCTTATCGCAGTTCTGGCTGGTTGTTGTGAATGTTGTGGAGTGGTGTTGTCGCGGCATTGGGCAGGGAACGCCTACTCTGCATCTCATTAGCGATAGTTGCGGGGGTCTTCTGTGGCGATGTTTTTTGTGGCTGCTATCGCGGGTAAACTGGTGCTGTGGGCTGTTAACACCAGCTTGTGAATGGGGCCATAAATCTATCGCAACTTTGGCTGCGATATAGTGCCGTTAACTTGGCGATAGTCCCTTGTGAATAACCCCCCTTAGTGTTCTGATGCCATAAAGCAAACTACTGTATTCCAAAATAGATGTTTTAACAGGCCTTATGAGCCCATATACATAGAAAGCAGATCCAACCACAATCATTCCAAAGCTAAGACACCCACCCAGAAACGAACATGCCAAGGCCATGGCAGAGTAACTGCACTATCAAGGCTTGTTATTTGTTGTAAGCTTTCCCTGTACAGGTGAGCTCATAGGTTAGCCATATTCCAACCAAAAACAAAAGCGGTCTTAACACAGAAAGATGTTCGATATTCTTACGGTTGGTGTAAACAAATAAAGGCTGCAATGGGGTCCTTTGGGGAAAATTGAATAATGACCTAACAAAGTATTTCTTCTGTACAGACAAACAACACATTGATATTATCGAACCCCCACATTTTCTGCTCCATGAAGGGCAGAAGATTGCACCTTGGCTCTACGAACTTCCGAAGCTGGAGAAATTGATTGGGAAGTTGTGACTGGATGTATTTTAGAACCACTGAAGCCCTATGGAGAAGTATGGCCCTACTCTTCTCACGATGAGGGTTCTACAAATGGTTGTTACCAAACTTAATGCCCAAATAATCAATTCAATTTCAACTTTATTCGGTTTCAGAAATATAAAACCATAAAAGTTATCATCACATAAAAAAGATTTTTTTTCCCATCACAATTAAAGCACATACCACAGCAATCCATAAAAATCCATAAAAATCAGTGACATAAAATGCAGATTTCATATACCAATAAGCATAGGCCATAAATTATAAGCCTTCCAATAAGATTGCACCATCCCAGGCCTTTAACTGAGTTTGTAAGCAAACTTAAACCCTGGCGCATATTACTATTTAATCGAGACAGGCCCTAGATTTTACCACAGATTTCAGGTAACTAAGAACGAAAAAGATACACTCATCCTTCAACAGTTGTAAATACAGGAGAGCTGGGCGAGCCTGTTTAAAATCCATCCTCTTCAAGATCGGCACAATAAAAAACTTCCGGGGTACCTCATAGAATCTACAGAATAATACAAAGTGTAGCAAATACTGCTCCCCCTTGGTATGGCAAGCAGGAGGTGAAAAAGATCCAGTCGAAACCTGGTCAATAAAAATGTTCATAAATAGTAAAAACCCCCAGAAGGTAAGGCTCAGTTAATAATGTTGTCCTTAACATTATAAATTTACGTACACTAGGTTTACGCAATTCCAGCTTTCCCTCTCCAGTTTCCTGAGGCTGCCAAAGGACTCCCCACATCCTGTTTAGTTATTAGATCAGGGTTAGTGTACAGTTCGCCTCGGCCTAACCTTTCAAAGCTACCCTTAATATATCTGAGCCATGGGATGCCGAGTGCGTAATCGAGGGTCATACACTCTTTCAAAATCATCTGACTCAGGGATAATTCCTTTTTTTTTTTTTTTAAACATGTTAACGGACACCATTTACATAAATGCATTTCCGACATAAGGAGTTGCCATCATACATATGTACATAATAACATAGTACAATGCAAAGATATTATTGTCACCCAAGGGACGGGGTGTCGCCTTGCCAAATATCACAGTGAATATCTCTTAGTGTTCGTGCAATCTTTGTCCATATCTATCAACAATATATTTAGTCATTTATTACATCGCTCCTACTCTTCGTGTCGTAAATGTGTACTCATTTCCTGCGCCATATGTAAAGTGCAAGCCCAGGCCCAGGCACAAATAAACAATAGCCAGCCTAGTGGGACTACTAGTTGACCTTCCAGACTGCAGGATAAGGGCATTCTCACTGGCTCAGGGTTAATTCCTTATTCAGCCAAGTTTTTAACCACAACGTTAAGGGACGGAGAGCCAAAATATCACTTACAAAAGGCACCCCAAGTTCTTCGTGTACCACCATATTAGATGTGCCACGGGGAACACCCAATAGACATTTCAGAAAGCTGTTCTCGACTACCTGAAGATCATCTGTGGAGACGTGCCCCCATATTTCGCTTCCATAGTAAGCTGTTGCTACACTCTTTGCTTGATAAATCCTCAACAGAGCTGCGATTGGTCCCTTTCCTAACTTAGATGCAAAATTGAAGATGGCCGCGTTCACCCACATCAGATCCCCCTTCTTTCTTTGTTTGAGTGGGCCCCATATTTCACGCGCATCCAAGACGCCCCCCAGATATGAAAAAACGTCTGTGTGTGGTACCTTGGCCAAACCAACCCTGAATTGAAACAATTTTTGGAGGCATGTCCCCACTTGCATGACATAGGATTTTGAGTCATTGATGGATAAGTCCCGATCCGCCATAAAAGTGGAAAAGGCATCAAGTAGGGTTTGTAGACCCATCGCAGTCCTGGATATAAGGACTGTGTCATCCGCATAAAGTAATACAGGAAGGCCACGTCGACCTACGTGCTGCTTGTCAACCCCTGTAGAAAAAAGTGCTTTATCTAGGTCGTTAATATATAAATTAAACAAAAAGGGGGCCAATATACACCCTTGACAAACACCTCTTTTAATATCAATATCACAATACACACCTAGGTCTTGCAAAAATCTAACGTTGGCCTTGGTTACACGATGGAGGTCTTCTAGAAAGTGAATGATGTTGCTATCTACCCCTATGTCTTTCATGGACTGCCACAGTTTGGTCTTATTCACGCGATCGAACGCGGAAGATAAGTCCAAGAAAGCTAAATAGATGGGACCAGGGCGTGCATCAGTATATTTGCTAAGGATCATAGTGAGGTTAAGGCACTGGGCCACAGTGGACTGGCATGGGCGGAACCCGTATTGGACATTTGATAGAAAATCATGTTCCTCTGCCCAACCGGTCAATCAGTCTAAAAGCACACGGCCCACCACCTTGACCACCGAATCCAGCAGCGATATCGGTCTGTAACAATGTGTTATCACGATCCCCCTTCTTGAAGACTGGCACAATGGTCGAGGTGGCACAAGACTCAGGGCAACCCGTCCTTGCCGCCGAATTATTTACGGCGGCAAGTACCGGGGCCCAGAACGAGGGATCAGATTTAAAAAGATCCGGGATGATACCGTCAAGACCCGGGGCTTTGTTACTTGTCAGCCCAGCAATGCCTCCCTCAATCTCCCCTAACCCAAAAGTCAATAAGGTGGAAACTACTTCTCAACCTGACTCACAGATCAGCACGGGGGCTCTCAAACATCGCTTTAAAATAATACACCCATTCATCCTCCGCAATGTGTGCGCATATGGCGCTACCTTCAGCATGCTCCAGGAAGGGGCTGTTAATGATACTCCAAAATCTAGAGCTAGTCTTCAGAGTACTAGCCTCTGTCAGCTCCCTCCAAGCCTCCTCCTTCAGAGGAGACTTGCGCTTAGGCTGTTTCATCTTGTAATCTGTGGTCTGATTTCTTGGGCTCTTATTAAGAGCTTCCCGCAATGTCCTTGCCGCCTTCGAGCAAGAAGAATGAAACCACCTGGGGGTGGGGAAGACTGTTTTACGGGCCGGGTACTTAAAAGATCACTTACTCTAGTGGAGATAGTATTGAAAGCACTGATAATCTCACCTGATGATGTATGCGGCGAGGTACATATAGCCAGTTCACTAGCGCATTGTTCTGTGACTGATTTATAAAAGGCATCTGGAGAAATCTGTGTCCATTTAAGCCTTCTTTTACCATCTGTTGGTCTTGTTGACCCCTTTTCCACAGCTCCCCTTTTACATGCCATTAACCCCTTCGATGCTCATGACGGAACGGTTCCGTCATGAGCATCGGTTGGGCTGTGCTCATGACGGAACCGTTCCGTCATGAGGACAGCCCCTGGGGGAAGCGCTGGCGCTCCTCCCCTTGTGCCTCGATCTTGCCCCCCTTTACGGGGGTGGCAGCTGAAGAGCTTCCGCTGCCACCCCCGACCCCCCCGAGCCCCCCCACGCTTTCTGATGACGTCAGCGCGCACAGCGCGCGCCGGCGTCATCAGGAAGCGTTGGACGCGCTGGAATCCATTTCTTCCAGCGCGTCCAAGGCAGCAAGAGGTAGGTTCCGTTGTCCGGTGGGGGCCGCGGGGGTGATTTCTTTTGTATTGAGGCATCGGGGGAGAGGAAAGAGTATTTCCTCTCCCCCGATGTCTCAATACAGGGCATTCCTGCTCCACGATCGCGCACAGCGTCGCGATCGTGGAGTAGGGATGCCCCACTAGACACCAGGGATTTGTTTATTTGGATTTGGGAAGCGACCCCTTAGGCAAGGGTCGCTTCCTGGGGGGCAAAATTTCTCGAAGTCTTTTCTGCCCCCCTGGGGGCAGATCGGTCCGCTTTCTGCGCGTTTCTGCCCCCAGGGGGGGCAGAAAAGCCCACTAGACACCAGGGATTTGTTTATTTGAATTTGGGAAGCGACCCCTTAGGCAAGGGTCGCTTCCTGGGGGGCAAAATTTTTCGAAGTCTTTTCTGCCCCCCCTGGGGGCAGATCGGTCTTCTTTCTGCCCGTTTCTGCCCCCAGGGGGGGCAGAAAAGCCCACTAGACACCAGGGATGTCTTTTATGTTATGTAGGAAGTGACCCCTTGGGCAAGGGTCACTTCCTTGGGTGGCAAAATAATTAGAAGACTTTTCTGCCCCCCCTGGGGGCAGATCGGTCGTCTTTCTGCCCGTTTCTGCCCCCTGGGGGGGCAGAAAAGCCCACTAGACACCAGGGATGTCTTTTTCTTTATGTAGGAAGCGACCCCTTGGGCAAGGGTCGCTTCCTTTGCGGCCTAATTATTTTGAAGACTTTTCTGCCCCCCCTGGAGGCAGATTGGTTGTCTTTCTGTCCGTTTCTGCTCCTGGGGGGGGGCAGAAAAGCCCACTAGACACCAGGGATATAAATATTATTGTAGGAAGCGACCCCTTGGGCAAGGGTCGCTTCCTTGGGCCCCTAAATTTTTTGAAGACTTTTCTGCCCCCTCTGGGGGCAGATCGGTTTTATTTTTTTGCCGTTTCTGCTCCCATTGGGGGCAGAAAAGCCCACTAGACACCAGGGAATTAGTTCAATTAGAAATAGAAGTGACCCCTCGCTTCCAGGGTGCAATTTGTTATATGTATTTGGCTCACCCGCCCTGGGACTGAGTAGCCTTTTTTTCCTGCTGTTTTCTGCCCCACCTGGCACACAACCCGATTGACCATTTGGGTAGTGACATGGCATGTTATAATGTTTATTGTTATATTTTTTGTGATTTCCAATTGTAATGTTTTTTTTTGTTTACTTTTTTGTTCTAGGTGAAGGCTTTTCTTCTTTTCACGTTGACCTTTTGGTACTGGTGGTTCTGCTGTTTGTGTAGTTTGGTAAGAGACTGTTTTTTTGTACAATGCAAATGTGTTTGATTTCTCTGCCTGTTTTTTTTTGCAAATGGTGTAATAATAGCAGTATGTTGGGTTTTTGAGTGTCAAAAACTTTTTGCATTGGTGCTCGATGTGTATTTTGTTGTCTTGTGAGTATTTTTGTTTTTTTTTCTTCTTTCTAGTTTGATATCGTTGGTCTTTGCTGTGTCACTGCAGAGTTTGTTTCTGGTGAGTGCAGCTGTCTCTTGTAATTGGATTGTATAGTTTTTGAGTACATTGATCTTTGTGATAAAAGGTACACATTTCTTTACTTACTTGGTTTGCACATTGTTGGTTGTTGTTGACTTGTTTGTGCAGTCTTCTATCTTAGTAAGTATAATGGCTAGCCGCAGGATGACTGCTCAGCAGGTTGTTGGTTTGCTGTTTGAGTCTTCCTCTGATATTGGGTCAGAGACTGACTCTGCTTCTGAGGGAGAGGGGGCAGGGGACGATTCTGGCAGTGAGTTTTCTCTCCGTATGGGGTCATCGGATGATGAAGATACTCTTAGTGCGGATGAAGTGCCTGTGTTAGAGGAGGAGACTGATGTGCCGATAGTGCGGCAAGAGGCATCTGGGCTGCAGCCTGCGGCTGCAAGGCTTCCCGTTGGTGTAGTGCGGCAAGAGACATCTGGGCTGCAGGCTGGGGCTGCAAGGCTTCCCGTTGGTGTAGTGCGGCAAGAGGCATCTGGGCTGCAGGCTGGGGCTGCAAGGCTTCCCGTTGGTGTAGTGCGGCAAGAGGCATCTGGGCTGCAGGCTGGGGCTGCAAGGCTTCCCGTTGATAGTGATGACCTCTGGGTTGCCCCTGGCATGGTGCAGCCGGAATTTCCAGAGTTTACTGGTGTTCCAGGGTCTAGAGTGAATACTGAGAACTTTTTGCCTGTAAATTTTTTTCAGTTGTTTATGGACGATGTGTTTTTGGCAGAGATTGTTGAGCAGACTAATTTGTATGCCGAACAGTTTTTGAGGGACAACAGTGCCAGTCTTAAGCCACACTCTAGAGCTACCCGGTGGACTCCCACAAATGTTGAAGAGATGAAGAAGTTCTTGGGTTTAACTTTTTTGATGGGCTTGCTAAGGAAGCCATCATTGGCTTCATATTGGTCTAGCAGTCCCTTGATGGCAACATCTATTTTTCCGGCAGTCATGAGTCGTGACAGGTATTTGCTTCTGCTTCGGATGATGCACTTTGTTGATAATGGTTTAGCGTTGCCACGAGATCACCCTGATTGTGACCGTCTTTTTAAGATTAGGCCTGTCCTTGATCACTTTGTTGATCGATTTTCTGAGATTTATGCCCCTGGTAGAGAAATTGCAGTGGATGAGTCTTTGGTGTTGTTCAAGGGACGCTTGGTTTTTAGGCAATACATTCCTAGTAAGAGGGCACGCTATGGAATAAAGCTGTATATGCTGTGTGACAGTAGGACTGGATATGTCTCTAATTTCAGGGTGTACACCGGTAAGGAATCTAGGTTTAACCTCCCTGGTTGTCCGTCCACTTTTGGAGTGACTGAGAAAATTGTTTGGGAACTTGGTAGAGGATTTTTTAACAAAGGCCACCATTTATATGTAGATCACTTCTACACTGGTGTGCGGTTGTTCAGGGAATTGGCCAAAGTGGACACTTTTGCTTGTGGCACAATCCGCTGTAACCGTAAAGGTTTTCCGAAAGAACTTGTTTGTCAAAAGCTTGTGCGGGGACAGTGCAGTGCGTTGCGTTGCCAGGAGCTTCTTGCTGTGAAGTTTACAGACAGGAGAGATGTCTACATGCTGACTTCCATCCATGATGAAAGCACTGCACCTGTGACTGTTTGGGGTCAGGTTGCTGAAGCGCGCAAACCTGTATGCATTTTAGACTATAATAGGCACATGGGTGGTGTTGACAGAGTAGATCAGAGGTTGGAACCTTACACTGCTCTTCGTAAGGCTTACATTTGGTACAAGAAGTTGGCTATCCATCTTTTCCACTTGGCAATGTTTAATGCTTTTGTTGTGTTCCAGGATTCTTGCCCTGAGTCAAAGATGACTTTTGCTAAGTTTCAGGAGTCTGTAATAGGCAGCCTTGTTGTAGTGGAACAGGCAAGTGTTCCTAGAGTTGGACTGGTGGAGGATGTTGCTAGATTGAAAGAACGCCACTTTCCAGATCACATTCCTCCCACACCCGCAAAAGATTTTCCCAGTAGGAGATGTAGAGTCTGTTGGCGAAGAGGTTTGCGGAAGGAGAGTCGTATGTACTGCCCCGATTGTCCCTCTCATCCTGCACTGTGTCTCTCTGCTTGTTTCCGAGCGTACCACACGCGTAAAAATTTCTGGGAAGATTCATGAGTGGTAAAGTGAACTGCCTGGTCTGTATTCTTTGGAAAATATGATTCTGTTTCAAGGTTGGTGTTAGTGCAATGTATTTAGTTGCTGATTTTCTGTTAGAAGATTTGTATCTATTTGCAATTTGTTTGTGTTTTTATTTTTTTCTAAAAAAATCCTAAATGTGATGGCGGTGTGTGTAGGCTTGCGCTTGGCTGTTGGTGTGTGTGGACTGGCACTTGGTTGGTGGTGTGCGTGGAATGGTGCTTGGCTGACGGTGTGCGTGGACTGGCGGTGTGCATGGACTGGCGGTGTGCGTGGACTGGTGCGTGGCTGGTGGTGTGCGTGGAATGGTGCTTGGCTGGCGGTGTGCGTGGAATGGTGCTTGGCTGGCGGTGTGCGTGGAATGGTGCTTGGCTGGTGGTGTGCGTGGACTGGTACTTGGCTGGCGGTGTGTGTGGACTGGTGGTGTGTGCGGACTGGTGTTTGGCTGGTGGTGTCCGTGGACTGGAGCTTGGCTGGTGGTGTCTGTGGACTGGAGCTTGTCTGGTGGTGTGTGTGGACTGGAGCTTGGCTGGCGGTGTGCGTGGAATGGTGCTTGGCTGGCGGTGTGCGTGGACTGGTACTTGGCTGGCGGTGTGCGTGGACTGGTGGTGTGTGCGGACTGGTGCTTGTCTGGTGGTGTCCGTGGACTGGAGCTTGGCTGGCGGTGTAGGTGGATTGGCGATTGGCTGCCGGTGTGCCTGGACTGGCGATTGGATGGCGGTGTGCCTGGACTGGCGCTTGGCTAGCGGTGTGCGTGGACTGGCGTTTGGCTAGCGGTGTGTGTCGACTGGTGCTTGGCTGGCTGTGTGTGAGTAGTGACTTTCTGCTGGTCACTACACACACTGCTAGCTGAGTGCCACTCCACGCAATCCTTCAGCCTGTGTAGTTGCTGTGTCTGGATTGTGGGCGTGTGAAAGTGATGGGCCCTTGAATGGCGCTGTGTGCTGGTGTGAGTTTTGTTATGTGATGGGCCCGCGGCTGGCGGTGTGAATGGTTTTGTATGTCTCACACGTATGAAAGGTGTATGAATGGCCTGTAAAGAGGTTGGTGCCTTGTCGTGGCTTTACAGCTCACGAGCTGTGAGTCAATGGTTCAGTTTCTTGCCCTTTCAATTATTACCAGTGCATTTCATGTTTTGTGAAATCACTTGGTAATACAATTTTATCTACTGAACCATCACTCACCCTCGTGCCAAATCCAACCAGTATGTGTGTGTGCTTGCGGGTTAGATGGCTGTGCAGTAATATTTGTCTTTCTGAAGCAGGGTGTACCTTGTCCCTTTTTGGTGATTTTTGTACTGTGTTGCTTTTGTACCTGGTGGTGCGAATGGTCTTGTTTGTATCACGTATGAAAGGTGTGTGAATGGCCTGTAAAGTGGTTGGTGCCTTGACGTGGCTTTACAGCTCACGAGCTGCAAGTCATTGGTTTGGTTTTTTGTGAATTTAATTATTGACAGTGCATTTCATTTTTGTGAAATCTCTTGTTAATAAAATTTAATACACTGAACCATGACTCGCCCTCGTGCCAAATCCAACCAGTATGTGTGTGTGTTTGAGGAATAGATGGTTGTGCAGGAATCTTTGTCTTTAGTTTCTCTGCCAAGGTACACTTTCCATAAAAGAATAATCCACCAACTGTAGATATTGTCGAAAACCCTTGGGAGTTCATGGTGATGTCTCTCTAGTGATTTGAAAAATATTTTTTATCCCCATTGTCCTGTAAACCTCAAACTGTCTGCCACATTTTCTTTGCAGTATTATTCCTAAATTCTCACGCTGTAGTAACAATAGTTAATCTGGTTTTGCAAGGGGGGTTACTTTGTTTTTTTGCCCAGGGCTCGGCGGCCATCTATGGGAAACCTTTCAAACCCACGCATTTCTGAAAACTAGACACCCGGCGGCTTCCAGGGAGGTATGGCTTGCGTGGATCCCCCAACGTTTCCTTACCCAGAATCCCCTGCAAACCTAAATTTTTGCCCAAAAAATCACTTTTTTCACACATTTTGGGGTGGGAAAGTAGTGGCATCACCGGGCTCACACAAATTTACCACCACCCAGCGTTCCCCCAGGTCTCCCGGTAAAAATGGTGCCTCACTTGTGTGGGAGGCCCAAGTACCCGCGGCAGGCAAGGACAACAAACGTAGTGAGGCGACATCAAGATGGCCTATCGCCAAACCACCTGGTTTTGCAAGGGGGGTCACTTTGGTTTTTGGCCTGGTGCGCAGCGGCCATCTAGGGAAACCTACCAAACCCAGGCATTTTTGAAAACTAGACACCCGGCGGCTTCCAGGGAGGTATGGCTTGCGTGGATCCCCCAACGTTTCCTTACCCAGAATCCCCTGCAAACCTCATTTTTTGCTCAAAAAATCACTTTTTTCACACATTTTGGGGTGGGAATGTAGTGGCATCACCGGGCTCACACAAATTTACCACCACCCAGCGTTCCCCCAGGTCTCCCGGTAAAAATGGTGCCTCACTTGTGTGGGAGGCCCAAGTACCCGCGGCAGGCAAGGGCCCCAAACGTAGTGAGGCGACATCAAAATGGCCTATCGCCAAACCACCTGGTTTTGCAAGGGGGGTCACTTTGGTTTTTGGCCCGTTGCGCGGCGGCCATCTAGGGAAACCTACCAAACCCAGGCATTTTTGAAAACTAGACACCCGGCGGCTTCCAGGGAGGTATGGCTTGCGTGGATCCCCCAACGTTTCCTTACCCAGAATCCCCTGCAAACCTCATTTTTTGCTCAAAAAATCCCTTTTTTCACACATTTTGGGGTGGGAAAGTAGTGGCATCACCGGGCTCACACAAATTTACCACCACCCAGCGTTCCCCCAGGTCTCCCGGTAAAAATGGTGCCTCACTTGTGTGGGAGGCCCAAGTACCCGCGGCAGGCAAGGGCCCCAAACGTAGTGAGGCGACATCAAGATGGCCTATCGCCAAACCACCTGGTTTTTCCAGGGGGGTCACTTTGGTTTTTGGCCCGGTGCGCGGCAGCCATCTAGGGAAACCTACCAAACCCAGGCATTTTTGAAAACTAGACACCCGGCGGCTTCCAGGGAGGTATGGCTTGCGTGGATCCCCCAACGTTTCCTTACCCAGAATCCCCTGCAAACCTCATTTTTTGCTCAAAAAATCACTTTTTTCACACATTTTGGGGTGGGAAAGTAGTGGCATCACCGGGCTCACACAAATTTACCACCACCCAGCGTTCCCCCAGGTCTCCCGGTAAAAATGGTGCCTCACTTGTGTGGGAGGCCCAAGTACCCGCGGCAGGCAAGGGCCCCAAACGTAGTGAGGCGACATCAAAATGGCCTATCGCCAAACCACCTGGTTTTGCAAGGGGGGTCACTTTGGTTTTTGGCCCGGTGCGCAGCGGCCATCTAGGGAAACCAACCAAACCCAGGCATTTTTGAAAACTAGACACCCGGCGGCTTCCAGGGAGGTATGGCTTGCGTGGATCCCCCAACGTTTCCTTACCCAGAATCCCCTGCAAACCTCATTTTTTGCTCAAAAAATCACTTTTTTCACACATTTTGGGGTGGGAAAGTAGTGGCATCACCGGGCTCACACAAATTTACCACCACCCAGCGTTCCCCCAGGTCTCCCGGTAAAAATGGTGCCTCACTTGTGTGGGAGGCCCAAGTACCCGCGGCAGGCAAGGGCCCCAAACGTAGTGAGGCGACATCAAAATGGCCTATCGCCAAACCACCTGGTTTTGCAAGGGGGGTCACTTTGGTTTTTGGCCCGGTGCGCAGCGGCCATCTAGGGAAACCAACCAAACCCAGGCATTTTTGAAAACTAGACACCCGGCGGCTTCCAGGGAGGTATGGCTTGCGTGGATCCCCCAACGTTTCCTTACCCAGAATCCCCTGCAAACCTCATTTTTTGCTCACAAAATCCCTTTTTTCACACATTTTGGGGTGGGAAAGTAGTGGCATCACCGGGCTCACACAAATTTACCACCACCCAGCGTTCCCCCAGGTCTCCCGGTAAAAATGGTGCCTCACTTGTGTGGGAGGCCCAAGTACCCGCGGCAGGCAAGGGCCCCAAACGTAGTGAGGCGACATCAAGATGGCCTATCGCCAAACCACCTGGTTTTTCCAGGGGGGTCACTTTGGTTTTTGGCCCGGTGCGCGGCGGCCATCTAGGGAAACCTACCAAACCCAGGCATTTTTGAAAACTGGACACCCGGCGGCTTCCAGGGAGGTATGGCTTGCGTGGATCCCCCAACGTTTCCTTACCCAGAATCCCCTGCAAACCTCATTTTTGCTCAAAAAATCACTTTCTTCACACATTTTGGGGTGGGAAAGTAGTGGCATCACCGGGCTCACACAAATTTACCACCACCCAGCGTTCCCCCAGGTCTCCCGGTAAAAATGGTGCCTCACTTGTGTGGGAGGCCCAAGTACCCGCGGCAGGCAAGGGCCCCAAACGTAGTGAGGCGACATCAAAATGGCCTATCGCCAAACCACCTGGTTTTGCAAGGGGGGTCACTTTGGTTTTTGGCCCGGTGCGCAGCGGCCATCTAGGGAAACCAACCAAACCCAGGCATTTTTGAAAACTAGACACCCGGCGGCTTCCAGGGAGGTATGGCTTGCGTGGATCCCCCAACGTTTCCTTACCCAGAATCCCCTGAAAACCTCATTTTTTGCTCAAAAAATCCCTTTTTTCACACATTTTGGGGTGGGAAAGTAGTGGCATCACCGGGCTCACACAAATTTACCACCACCCAGCGTTCCCCCAGGTCTCCCGGTAAAAATGGTGCCTCACTTGTGTGGGAGGCCCAAGTACCCGCGGCAGGCAAGGGCCCCAAACGTAGTGAGGCGACATCAAGATGGCCTATTGCCAAACCACCTGGTTTTTCCAGGGGGGTCACTTTGGTTTTTGGCCCGGTGCGCGGCAGCCATCTAGGGAAACCTACCAAACCCAGGCATTTTTGAAAACTAGACACCCGGCGGCTTCCAGGGAGGTATGGCTTGCGTGGATCCCCCAACGTTTCCTTACCCAGAATCCCCTGCAAACCTCATTTTTTGCTCAAAAAATCACTTTTTTCACACATTTTGGGGTGGGAAAGTAGTGGCATCACCGGGCTCACACAAATTTACCACCACCCAGCGTTCCCCCAGGTCTCCCGGTAAAAATGGTGCCTCACTTGTGTAGGAGGCCCAAGTACCCGCGGCAGGCAAGGGCCCCAAACGTAGTGAGGCGACATCAAAATGGCCTATCGCCAAACCACCTGGTTTTGCAAGGGGGGTCACTTTGGTTTTTGGCCCGGTGCACAGCGGCCATCTAGGGAAACCAACCAAACCCAGGCATTTTTGAAAACTAGACACCCGGCGGCTTCCAGGGAGGTATGGCTTGCGTGGATCCCCCAACGTTTCCTTACCCAGAATCCCCTGCAAACCTCATTTTTTGCTCAAAAAATCACTTTTTTCACACATTTTGGGGTGGGAAAGTAGTGGCATCACCGGGCTCACACAAATTTACCACCACCCAGCGTTCCCCCAGGTCTCCCGGTAAAAATGGTGCCTCACTTGTGTGGGAGGCCCAAGTACCCGCGGCAGGCAAGGGCCCCAAACGTAGTGAGGCGACATCAAAATGGCCTATCGCCAAACCACCTGGTTTTGCAAGGGGGGTCACTTTGGTTTTTGGCCCGGTGCGCAGCGGCCATCTAGGGAAACCAACCAAACCCAGGCATTTTTGAAAACTAGACACCCGGCGGCTTCCAGGGAGGTATGGCTTGCGTGGATCCCCCAACGTTTCCTTACCCAGAATCCCCTGCAAACCTCATTTTTTGCTCAAAAAATCCCTTTTTCACACATTTTGGGGTGGGAAAGTAGTGGCATCACCGGGCTCACACAAATTTACCACCACCCAGCGTTCCCCCAGGTCTCCCGGTAAAAATGGTGCCTCACTTGTGTGGGAGGCCCAAGTACCCGCGGCAGGCAAGGGCCCCAAACGTAGTGAGGCGACATCAAGATGGCCTATCGCCAAACCACCTGGTTTTTCCAGGGGGGTCACTTTGGTTTTTGGCCCGGTGCGCGGCGGCCATCTAGGGAAACCTACCAAACCCAGGCATTTTTGAAAACTGGACACCCGGCGGCTTCCAGGGAGGTATGGCTTGCGTGGATCCCCCAACGTTTCCTTACCCAGAATCCCCTGCAAACCTCATTTTTGCTCAAAAAATCACTTTCTTCACACATTTTGGGGTGGGAAAGTAGTGGCATCACCGGGCTCACACAAATTTACCACCACCCAGCGTTCCCCCAGGTCTCCCGGTAAAAATGGTGCCTCACTTGTGTGGGAGGCCCAAGTACCCGCGGCAGGCAAGGGCCCCAAACGTAGTGAGGCGACATCAAAATGGCCTATCGCCAAACCACCTGGTTTTGCAAGGGGGGTCACTTTGGTTTTTGGCCCGGTGCGCAGCGGCCATCTAGGGAAACCAACCAAACACAGGCATTTTTGAAAACTAGACACCCGGCGGCTTCCAGGGAGGTATGGCTTGCGTGGATCCCCCAACGTTTCCTTACCCAGAATCCCCTGAAAACCTCATTTTTTGCTCAAAAAATCCCTTTTTTCACACATTTTGGGGTGGGAAAGTAGTGGCATCACCGGGCTCACACAAATTTACCACCACCCAGCGTTCCCCCAGGTCTCCCGGTAAAAATGGTGCCTCACTTGTGTGGGAGGCCCAAGTACCCGCGGCAGGCAAGGGCCCCAAACGTAGTGAGGCGACATCAAGATGGCCTATTGCCAAACCACCTGGTTTTTCCAGGGGGGTCACTTTGGTTTTTGGCCCGGTGCGCGGCAGCCATCTAGGGAAACCTACCAAACCCAGGCATTTTTGAAAACTAGACACCCGGCGGCTTCCAGGGAGGTATGGCTTGCGTGGATCCCCCAACGTTTCCTTACCCAGAATCCCCTGCAAACCTCATTTTTTGCTCAAAAAATCACTTTTTTCACACATTTTGGGGTGGGAAAGTAGTGGCATCACCGGGCTCACACAAATTTACCACCACCCAGCGTTCCCCCAGGTCTCCCGGTAAAAATGGTGCCTCACTTGTGTGGGAGGCCCAAGTACCCGCGGCAGGCAAGGGCCCCAAACGTAGTGAGGCGACATCAAAATGGCCTATCGCCAAACCACCTGGTTTTGCAAGGGGGGTCACTTTGGTTTTTGGCCCGGTGCGCAGCGGCCATCTAGGGAAACCAACCAAACCCAGGCATTTTTGAAAACTAGACACCCGGCGGCTTCCAGGGAGGTATGGCTTGCGTGGATCCCCCAACGTTTCCTTACCCAGAATCCCCTGCAAACCTCATTTTTTGCTCAAAAAATCCCTTTTTTCACACATTTTGGGGTGGGAAAGTAGTGGCATCACCGGGCTCACACAAATTTACCACCACCCAGCGTTCCCCCAGGTCTCCCGGTAAAAATGGTGCCTCACTTGTGTGGGAGGCCCAAGTACCCGCGGCAGGCAAGGGCCCCAAACGTAGTGAGGCGACATCAAAATGGCCTATCGCCAAACCACCTGGTTTTGCAAGGGGGGTCACTTTGGTTTTTGGCCCGGTGCGCAGCGGCCATCCAGGGAAACCAACCAAACCCAGGCATTTTTGAAAACTAGACACCCGGCGGCTTCCAAGGAGGTATGGCTTGCGTGGATCCCCCAACGTTTCCTTACCCAGAATCCCCTGCAAACCTCATTTTTTCCTCAAAAAGTCCCTTTTTTCACACATTTTGGGGTGGGAAAGTAGTGGCATCACCGGGCTCACACAAATTTACCACCACCCAGCGTTCCCCCAGGTCTCCCGGTAAAAATGGTGCCTCACTTGTGTGGGAGGCCCAAGTACCCGCGGCAGGCAAGGGCCCCAAACGTAGTGAGGCGACATCAAGATGGCCTATCGTCAAACCACCTGGTTTTTCCAGGGGGGTCACTTTGGTTTTTGGCCCGGTGCGCGGCGGCCATCTAGGGAAACCTACCAAACCCAGGCATTTTTGAAAACTAGACACCCGGCAGCTTCCAGGGAGGTATGGCTTGCGTGGATCCCCCAACGTTTCCTTACCCAGAATCCCCTGCAAACCTCATTTTTTGCTCAAAAAATCACTTTCTTCACACATTTTGGGGTGGGAAAGTAGTGGCATCACCGGGCTCACACAAATTTACCACCACCCAGCGTTCCCCCAGGTCTCCCGGTAAAAATGGTGCCTCACTTGTGTGGGAGGCCCAAGTACCCGCGGCAGGCAAGGGCCCCAAACGTAGTGAGGCGACATCAAAATGGCCTATCGCCAAACCACCTGGTTTTGCAAGGGGGGTCACTTTGGTTTTTGGCCCGGTGCGCGGCGGCCATCTAGGGAAACCTACCAAACCCAGGCATTTTTGAAAACTAGACACCCGGCGGCTTCCAGGGAGGTATGGCTTGCGTGGATCCCCCAACGTTTCCTTACCCAGAATCCCCTGCAAACCTCAATGTTTGCTCAAAAAATAACTTTTTTCACACATTTTGGGGTGGGAAAGTAGTGGCATCACCGGGCTCACACAAATTTTACACCACCCAGCGTTCCCCCAGGTCTCCCGGTAAAAATGGTGCCTCACTTGTGTGGGAGGCCCAAGTACCCGCGGCAGGCAAGGACAACAAACGTAGTGAGGCGACATCAACATTGCCTATCCCAAATGTCGCCTCACTACGTTTGTTGTCCTTGCCTGCCGCGGGTACTTGGGCCTCCCACACAAGTGAGGCACCATTTTTACCGGGAGACCTGGGGGAACGCTGGGTGGTGGTAAATTTGTGTGAGCCCGGTGATGCCACTACTTTCCCACCCCAAAATGTGTGAAAAAAGTGATTTTTTGAGCAAAAAATGAGGTTTGCAGGGGATTCTGGGTAAGGAAACGTTGGGGAATCCACGCAAGCCATACCTCCCTGGAAGCCGCCGGGTGTCTAGTTTTCAAAAATGCCTGGGTTTGGTTGGTTTCCCTAGATGGCCGCTGCGCACCGGGCCAAAAACCAAAGTGACCCCCCCTTGCAAAACCAGGTGGTTTGGCGATAGGCCATTTTGATGTCGCCTCACTACGTTTGGGGCCCTTGCCTGCCGCGGGTACTTGGGCCTAACACACAAGTGAGGCACCATTTTTACCAGGAGACCTGGGGGAACGCTGGGTGGTGGTAAATTTGTGTGAGCCCGGTGATGCCACTACTTTCCCACCCCAAAATGTGTGAAAAAAGTGATTTTTTGAGCAAAAAATGAGGTTTGCAGGGGATTCTGGGTAAGGAAACGTTGGGGGATCCACGCAAGCCATACCTCCCTGGAAGCCGCAGGGTGTCTAGTTTTCAAAAATGCCTGGGTTTGGTTGGTTTCCCTAGATGGCCGCTGCGCACCGGGCCAAAAACCAAAGTGACCCCCCTTGCAAAACCAGGTGGTTTGGCGATAGGCCATTTTGATGTCGCCTCACTACGTTTGGGGCCCTTGCCTGCCGCGGGTACTTGGGCCTCCCACACAAGTGAGGCACCATTTTTACCGGGAGACCTGGGGGAACGCTGGGTGGTGGAAAATTTGTGTGAGCCCGGTGATGCCACTACTTTCCCACCCCAAAATGTGTGAAAAAAGTGATTTTTTGAGCAAACATTGAGGTTTGCAGGGGATTCTGGGTAAGGAAACGTTGGGGGATCCACGCAAGCCATACCTCCCTGGAAGCCGCCGGGTGTCTAGTTTTCAAAAATGCCTGGGTTTGGTTGGTTTCCCTAGATGGCCGCTGCGCACCGGGCCAAAAACCAAAGTGACCCCCCTTGCAAAACCAGGTGGTTTGGCGATAGGCCATTTTGATGTCGCCTCACTACGTTTGGGGCCCTTGCCTGCCGCGGGTACTTGGGCCTCCCACACAAGTGAGGCACCATTTTTACGGGGAGACCTGGGGGAACGCTGGGTGGTGGTAAATTTGTGTGAGCCCGCTGATGCCACTACTTTCCCACCCCAAAATGT
Source organism: Triturus cristatus (assembly GCF_964204655.1). NCBI lineage: Eukaryota > Metazoa > Chordata > Amphibia > Caudata > Salamandridae > Triturus > Triturus cristatus. The sequence goes on along the minus strand of NC_140592.1, from coordinate 575,854,821 downwards.
GTAAAAAAAGTGATTTTTTGAGCAAAAAATGAGGTTTGCAGGGGATTCTGGGTAAGGAAACGTTGGGGGATCCACGCAAGCCATACCTCCCTGGAAGCCGCCGGGTGTCTAGTTTTCAAAAATGCCTGGGTTTGGTATGTTTCCCTAGATGGCCGCCGCGCACCGGGCCAAAAACCAAAGTGACCCCCCTTGCAAAACCAGGTGGTTTGGCGATAGGCCATTTTGATGTCGCCTCACTACGTTTGGGGCCCTTGCCTGCCGCGGGTACTTGGGCCTCCCACACAAGTGAGGCACCATTTTTACCGGGAGACCTGGGGGAACGCTGGGTGGTGGTAAATTTGTGTGAGCCCGGTGATGCCACTACTTTCCCACCCCAAAATGTGTGAAAAAAGTGATTTTTTGAGCAAACATTGAGGTTTGCAGGGGATTCTGGGTAAGGAAACGTTGGGGGATCCACGCAAGCCATACCTCCCTGGAAGCCGCCGGGTGTCTAGTTTTCAAAAATACCTGGGTTTGGTTGGTTTCCTTAGATGGCCGCTGCGCACCGGGCCAAAAACCAAAGTGACCCCCCTTGCAAAACCAGGTGGTTTGGCGATAGGCCATTTTGATGTCGCCTCACTACGTTTGGGGCCCTTGCCTGCCGCGGGTACTTGGGCCTCCCACACAAGTGAGGCACCATTTTTACCGGGAGACCTGGGGGAACGCTGGGTGGTGGTAAATTTGTGTGAGCCCGGTGATGCCACTACTTTCCCACCCCAAAATGTGTAAAAAAAGTGATTTTTTGAGCAAAAAATGAGGTTTGCAGGGGATTCTGGGTAAGGAAACGTTGGGGGATCCACGCAAGCCATACCTCCCTGGAAGCCGCCGGGTGTCTAGTTTTCAAAAATGCCTGGGTTTGGTAGGTTTCCCTAGATGGCCGCCGCGCACCGGGCCAAAAACCAAAGTGACCCCCCTTGCAAAACCAGGTGGTTTGGCGTTAGGCCATTTTGATGTCGCCTCACTACGTTTGGGGCCCTTGCCTGCCGCGGGTACTTGGGCCTCCCACACAAGTGAGGCACCATTTTTACCGGGAGACCTGGGGGAACGCTGGGTGGTGGTAAATTTGTGTGAGCCCGGTGATGCCACTACTTTCCCACCCCAAAATGTGTGAAAAAAGTGATTTTTTGAGCAAAAAATGAGGTTTGCAGGGGATTCTGGGTAAGGAAACGTTGGGGGATCCATGCAAGCCATACCTCCCTGGAAGCCGCCGGGTGTCTAGTTTTTAAAAATGCCTGGGTTTGGTTGGTTTCCCTAGATGGCCGCTGCGCACCGGGCCAAAAACCAAAGTGACACCCCTTGAAAAACCAGGTGGTTTGGCGATAGGCCATTTTGATGTCGCCTCACTACGTTTGGGGCCCTTGCCTGCCGCGGGTACTTGGGCCTCCCACACAAGTGAGGCACCATTTTTACCGGGAGACCTGGGGGAACGCTGGGTGGTGGTAAATTTGTGTGAGCCCGGTGATGCCACTACTTTCCCACCCCAAAATGTGTGAAAAAAGTGATTTTTTGAGCAAACATTGAGGTTTGCAGGGGATTCTGGGTAAGGAAACGTTGGGGGATCCACGCAAGCCATACCTCCCTGGAAGCCGCCGGGTGTCTAGTTTTCAAAAATGCCTGGGTTTGGTAGGTTTCCCTAGATGGCCGCCGCGCACCGGGCCAAAAACCAAAGTGACCCCCCTTGCAAAACCAGGTGGTTTGGCGATAGGCCATTTTGATGTCGCCTCACTATGTTTGGGGCCCTTGCCTGCCGCGGGTACTTGGGCCTCCCACACAAGTGAGGCACCATTTTTACCGGGAGACCTGGGGGAACGCTGGGTGGTGGTAAATTTGTGTGAGCCCGGTGATGCCACTACTTTCCCACCCCAAAATGTGTGAAAAAAGTGATTTTTTGAGCAAAAAATGAGGTTTGCAGGGGATTCTGGGTAAGGAAACGTTGGGGGATCCACGCAAGCCATACCTCCCTGGAAGCCGCCGGGTGTCTAGTTTTCAAAAATGCCTGGGTTTGGTTGGTTTCCCTAGATGGCCACTGCGCACCGGGCCAAAAACCAAAGTGACCCCCCTTGCAAAACCAGGTGGTTTGGCGATAGGCCATTTTGATGTCGCCTCACTACGTTTGGGGCCCTTGCCTGCCGCGGGTACTTGGGCCTCCCACACAAGTGAGGCACCATTTTTACCGGGAGACCTGGGGGAACGCTGGGTGGTGGTAAATTTGTGTGAGCCCGGTGATGCCACTACTTTCCCACCCCAAAATGTGTGAAAAAAGTGATTTTTTGAGCAAACATTGAGGTTTGCAGGGGATTCTGGGTAAGGAAACGTTGGGGGATCCACGCAAGCCATACCTCCCTGGAAGACGCCGGGTGTCTAGTTTTCAAAAATGTATAGGTTTGCTAGGTTTCCCTAGGTGCCGGCAGGGCTAGGGTTCAAAATCTACAGCTAGTCACTTTGCCAAAAAAAGGGTCATTTTTCGCTACAAAACCACGTTGCGTTTTGCGCCGTTTCCTGTCGCGGGCACTATGCCGACCCGCACAAGTGAGGTACCATTTTTCTCGTAGGACTTTGGGGAAGGCGGGGTGGGTGGAAATTTGTGGATCCACGCAGATTCCAGAACTTTCCATCACAGAAATGTGGGGAAAATGTGTTTTTTTTGTCAATTTTTTACGTTTGCAAGGGATTCTGGGTAACAGACCATGGTGGGAGGCAGTCAAGCCACCCCATCCTGGAGTCCCCTGGGTGTCTAGTTTTCAAAAATGTATAGGTTTGCTAGGTTTCCCTAGGTGGCGGCAGGGCTAGGGTTCAAAATCTACAGCTAGTCACTTTGCCAAAAAAAGGGTCATTTTGCACTGCAAAACCACGTTGCGTTTTGCACCGTTTCCTGCTGCGGGCACTATGCCGACCCGCACAAGTGAGGTACCATTTTTCTCGTAGGACTTTGGGGAACGCGGGGTGTGTGGAAAATTGTGGATCCACGCAGATTCCAGAACTTTCCATCACAGAAATGTGGGGAAAATGTGTTTATTTTGTCAATTTTTTATGTTTGCAAGGGATTCTGGGTAACAGACCATGGTGGGAGGCAGTCAAGTCACCCCATCCTGGATTCCCCTGGGTGTCTAGTTTTCAAAAATGTATAGGTTTGCTAGGTTTCCCTAGGTGCCGGCAGGGCTAGGGTACAAAATCTACAGCTAGTCACTTTGCCAAAAAAAGGGTCATTTTTCACTGCAAAACCACGTTGCGTTTTGCGCCGTTTCCTGTCGCGGGCACTAGGCCGACCCGCACAAGTGAGGTACCATTTTTCTCGTAGGACTTTGGGGAACGCGGGGTGGGTGGAAATTTGTGGATCCACGCAGATTCCAGAACTTTCCATTACAGAAATGTGGGGAAAATGTGTTTTTTTTGTCAATTTTTTACGTTTGCAAGGGATTCTGGGTAACAGACCATGGTGGGAGGCAGTCAAGCCACCCCATCCTGGATTCCCCTGGGTGTCTAGTTTTCAAAAATGTATAGGTTTGCTAGGTTTCCCTAGGTACCGGCAGGGCTATGGTTCAAAATCTACAGCTAGTCACTTTGCCAAAAAAAGGGTCATTTTGCACTGCAAAACCACGTTGCGTTTTGCACCGTTTCCTGTCGCGGGCACTATGCCGACCCGCACAAGTGAGGTACCATTTTTCTCGTAGGACTTTGGGGAACGCGGGGTGGGTGGAAATTTGTGGATCCACGCAGATTCCAGAACTTTCCATCACAGAAATGTGGGGAAAATGTGTTTGTTTTGACAATTTTTTACGTTTGCAAGGGATTCTGGGTAACAGACCATGGTGGGAGGCAGTCAAGTCACCCCATCCTGGATTCCCCTGGGTGTCTAGTTTTCAAAAATGTATAGGTTTGCTAGGTTTCCCTAGGTGTCGGCAGAGCTAGGGTACAAAATCTACAGCTAGTCACTTTGCCAAAAAAAGGGTCATTTTTCACTGCAAAACCACGTTGCGTTTTGCGCCGTTTCCTGTCGCGGGCACTAGGCCGACCCGCACAAGTGAGGTACCATTTTTCTCGTAGGACTTTGGGGAACGCGGGGTGGGGGGAAATTTGTGGATCCACGCAGATTCCAGAACTTTCCATCACAGAAATGTGGGGAAAATTTGTTTTTTTTGTCAATTTTTTACGTTTGCAAGGGATTCTGGGTAACAGACCATGGTGGGAGGCAGTCAAGCCACCCCATCCTGGATTCCCCTGGGTATCTAGTTTTCAAAAATGTATAGGTTTGCTTGGTTTCCCTAGGTGCCGGCAGGGCTAGGGTTCAAAATCTACAGCTAGTCACTTTGCCAAAAAAAGGGTCATTTTGCACTGCAAAACCACGTTGCGTTTTGCACCGTTTCCTGTCGCGGGCACTATGCCGACCCGCACAAGTGAGGTACCATTTTTCTCGTAGGACTTTGGGGAACGCGGGGTGGGTGGAAATTTGTGGATCCACGCAGATTCCAGAACTTTCCATCACAGAAATGTGGGGAAAATGTGTTTTTTTTGTCAATTTTTTACGTTTGCAAGGGATTCTGGGTAACAGACCATGGTGGGAGGCAGTCAAGTCACCCCATCCTGGATTCCCCTGGGTGTCTAGTTTTCAAAAATGTATAGGTTTGCTAGGTTTCCCTAGGTGCCGGCAGGGCTAGGGTACAAAATCTACAGCTAGTCACTTTGCCAAAAAAAGGGTCATTTTTCACTGCAAAACCACGTTGCGTTTTGCGCCGTTTCCTGTCGCGGGCACTAGGCCGACCCGCACAAGTGAGGTACCATTTTTCTCGTAGGACTTTGGGGAACGCGGGGTGGGTGGAAATTTGTGGATCCACGCAGATTCCAGAACTTTCCATCACAGAAATGTGGGGAAAATGTGTTTTTTTTGTCAATTTTTTACGTTTGCAAGGGATTCTGGGTAACAGACCATGGTGGGAGGCAGTCAAGTCACCCCATCCTGGATTCCCCTGGGTGTCTAGTTTTCAAAAATGTATAGGTTTGCTAGGTTTCCCTAGGTGCCGGCAGGGCTAGGGTACAAAATCTACAGCTAGTTACTTTGCCAAAAAAAGGGTCATTTTTCACTGCAAAACCACGTTGCGTTTTGCGCCGTTTCCTGTCGCGGGCACTAGGCCGACCCGCACAAGTGAGGTACCATTTTTCTCGTAGGACTTTGGGGAACGCGGGGTGGGTGGAAATTTGTGGATCCACGCAGATTCCAGAACTTTCCATCACAGAAATGTGGGGAAAATGTGTTTTTTTTGTCAATTTTTTACGTTTGCAAGGGATTCTGGGTAACAGACCATGGTGGGAGGCAGTCAAGCCACCCCATCCGGGATTCCCCTGGGTGTCTAGTTTTCAAAAATGTATAGGTTTGCTTGGTTTCCCTAGGTGCCGGCAGGGCTAGGGTTCAAAATCTACAGCTAGTCACTTTGCCAAAAAAAGGGTCATTTTGCACTGCAAAACCACGTTGCGTTTTGCACCGTTTCCTGTCGCGGGCACTATGCCGACCCGCACAAGTGAGGTACCATTTTTCTCGTAGGACTTTGGGGAACGCGGGGTGGGTGGAAATTTGTGGATCCACGCAGATTCCAGAACTTTCCATCACAGAAATGTGGGGAAAATGTGTTTTTTTTGTCAATTTTTTACGTTTGCAAGGGATTCTGGGTAACAGACCATGGTGGGATGCAGTCAAGTCACCCCATCCTGGATTCCCCTGGGTGTCTAGTTTTCAAAAATGTATAGGTTTGCTAGGTTTCCCTAGGTGCCGGCAGGGCTAGGGTACAAAATCTACAGCTAGTCACTTTGCCAAAAAAAGGGTCATTTTTCACTGCAAAACCACGTTGCGTTTTGCGCCGTTTCCTGTCGCGGGCACTAGGCCGACCCGCACAAGTGAGGTACCATTTTTCTCGTAGGACTTTGGGGAATGCGGGGTGGGTGGAAATTTGTGGATCCACGCAGATTCCAGAACTTTCCATCACAGAAATGTGGGGAAAATGTGTTTTTTTTGTCAATTTTTTACGTTTGCAAGGGATTCTGGGTAACAGACCATGGTGGGAGGCAGTCAAGCCACCCCATCCTGGATTCCCCTGGGTGTCTAGTTTTCAAAAATGTATAGGTTTGCTAGGTTTCCCTAGGTGCCGGCAGGGCTAGGGTTCAAAATCTACAGCTAGTCACTTTGCCAAAAAAAGGGTCATTTTGCACTGCAAAACCACGTTGCGTTTTGCACCGTTTCCTGTCGCGGGCACTATGCCGACCCGCACAAGTGAGATACCATTTTTCTCGTAGGACTTTGGGGAACGCGGGGTGGGTGGAAATTTGTGGATCCACGCAGATTCCAGAACTTTCCATCACAGAAATGTGGGGAAAATGTGTTTTTTTTTTCAATTTTTTACGTTTGCAAGGGATTCTGGGTAACAGACCATGGTGGGAGGCAGTCAAGTCACCCCATCCTGGATTCCCCTGGGTGTCTAGTTTTCAAAAATGTATAGGTTTGCTAGGTTTCCCTAGGTGCCGGCAGGGCTAGGGTACAAAATCTACAGCTAGTCACTTTGCCAAAAAAAGGGTCATTTTTCACTGCAAAACCACGTTGCGTTTTGCGCCGTTTCCTGTCGCGGGCACTAGGCCGACCCGCACAAGTGAGGTACCATTTTTCTCGTAGGACTTTGGGGAACGCGGGGTGGATGGAAATTTGTGGATCCACGCAGATTCCAGAACTTTCCATCACAGAAATGTGGGGAAAATGTGTTTTTTTTGTCAATTTTTTACGTTTGCAAGGGATTCTGGGTAACAGACCATGGTGGGAGGCAGTCAAGCCACCCCATCCTGGATTCCCCTGGGTGTCTAGTTTTCAAAAATGTATAGGTTTGCTAGGTTTCCCTAGGTGCCGGCAGGGCTAGGGTTCAAAATCTACAGCTAGTCACTTTGCCAAAAAAAGGGTCATTTTGCACTGCAAAACCACGTTGCGTTTTGCACCGTTTCCTGTCGCGGGCACTATGCCGACCCGCACAAGTGAGGTACCATTTTTCTTGTAGGACTTTGGGGAACGCGGGGTGGGTGGAAATTTGTGGATCCACGCAGATTCCAGAACTTTCCATCACAGAAATGTGGGGAAAATGTGTTTTTTTTGTCAATTTTTTACGTTTGCAAGGGATTCTGGGTAACAGACCATGGTGGGAGGCAGTCAAGTCACCCCATCCTGGATTCCCCTGGGTGTCTAGTTTTCAAAAATGTATAGGTTTGCTAGGTTTCCCTAGGTGCCGGCAGGGCTAGGGTTCAAAAACTACAGCTAGACTCTTTGCAAAAAAAGTGTAAATTTTCAGTGTGAAAATGTGGTGTGTTCACCTTAGGTTTTGAGCCACTTCCTGTCGTGGGCACTATGCCTACCCACACAAGTGAGGTACCATTTTTATCTGGAGACTTAGGGTAGTTCAAATTTGTAAAGCAACTGTTATTACCTATTGATTTTTGATGCATTTCTCCCTTCCAAATGAAAGACATTGTGTAAAAAAAAAGTCATTTTGAAAAATGACCAATAATTGTCATGCAAATATGAGTATTCCCAATTTCGAAAATGTTCAAATATGCACTGTTTCTGAACTCTGTAATTTGTTCCCATTTCAGAAATACATAGGTGACTTTCATACCGATTTTTCCATGTATACATTTTCCCACAATAATTGCTATATACCCGGACCAAAAAAAAAAAACATTACAAAATGCTGCTCTTTTTTCTACTCTGGGTTCGTTGGGCTCTTGGTGAACCTACAAGTCCTATATGTCCCCACAACCAGGAAGGTCTACCGGATGTAACGGTACATTGCTTTCAAAGAGATGTCATAATTCGAAGAAGTTACAGGTAAAAACGTTGACTCAAAAGGCTGCTTTTTTCAACAAATGTTTAATTTTTCCTATATTTGCCTGTAAATTTCTATAAAGAAACCTTGATGGATCTACACAAATGACCCCTTGCTGAATTCAGAGTTTTGTCTACTTTTCAAAAATGTATAGCTTTCCAGGATCCATTATTGTTTTTGTACCCATTTCTACCGTTAACTGGAAGGAGGTTGAAAGCACAAAAAATAGCAAAAATAGGGTATGTCCCAGAAAAATGCCAAAACTGTGTAAAAAATGTTGGTTTTCTAACAAAATTCTGTCATTCCCTAAAAGCTGGAGAAATTGTGATTTCAGCCCCACAAACCCTTTTTTGATACCATTTGCAGAGAAAAACCCAGAAGCTTTCATTTGCAGCCCGTTTTTCACATTTTTCACAAAAAAAAAAAAAAATTGCTGTATTTTGACTAATTTCTGGGAACCCTCTAGGAGAATCCACAAACCCTGGGTACCTTTAGAATCCCCAAGATGTTGGAAGAAAAGGACGCAAATTTGGCGTGGATACCTAATGTGGTCAAAAAGTTACAGGGGCCTAAGCGCGCACTACCTCAAATAGCCCAAAAAAGGCTTAGCACAGGAGGGGAAAAGGCCTAGCAGTGAAGGGGTTAATGGTCCTCGCAATTCAACACAAAGGGGGTTATGATCACTGTAAGCGCTTTCTTGTATGAAAAAAACACGAAATTAAGAATTCATGTAGGAGGTTATTCAGAGCATCCCCCTGGGTAGAATGCTCAAAATGCGACCCCCTCACACAAGGGCAACCTAGTTCACCCAATCTGGTAGCCATGGGGTCTCCACAAAGATGTTTATTAAAGTCCCTTGTAATCATGAGGTTTGGAGCTCAGTAATACAATGGTGCCTTGTAAAAGAACCCACTAGGCTGATGTTACACCCACCATTCATACCTGAAACAGAGTTATGAAAGTTGATAAGGCCCAGTTTTCTGGAACCCTTTCTTAAAACCAGATGTTGTATATAAGGGTTTGGTGAAAGGGAAACCTGTATCTGACAATCCACAGTGACAGAGACAAAAATAACCACACCACCCTTTGATCTGCCAGCCTTTGAGGGGGACGCCGGGACAAAAAAAGACTTATAGACCTTCAAAAATAAACTGCAATCTACCAGCCATGTTTCCTGTAAACAAATCACTTGAAATTGTTTCACAAATGCTATCCACAGTGGGTCGGAGAACTTGTTAGCCAGGCCTGCAACATTCCAGGATATAACATTGGTATTATGTCCACACAAACTCTCCTGGTTTTGCCCTGAAGAGTCCCACTGAACTATAGGGTTCACCCGGTCCATTAATGGAGAGCTACCAAGTCAATCACATGTAATCAATCTAGACAGGGGAGTGAATCTATTTGACAGCTCCAAAGACGATGGACCAAATCCCTGCCGGCACGAAGGCATCTCGGCAGGGTATGCTGTTGTTGCAAACAGATTCAGGGGTAAACATTCCTGTTGGGTAAAGTTCGATACGGCGAAACATCAGATGAGGCTGTGTCGACAAGATTCATGTGTATACTCCCTGCATGGTCAGGTTTATAAAAAAACCCGAGTGGCAGGGCCACGATGGTCGACTCGGAGAGTGAGGGATCAGGATGTAACCTTGAAAATAGAATCCTTTCTACTAGATGTGGCCTGTTAAAATGTACGATAACACAGTCGCCTGATAGTGATTTGTGAGAGCTAACAATCCACCTCACTCTTTGCACCATAATAATGTTTATTTCCACCCTTGTTCCCAGATGTGTATTATATGATAGCCAAAGTAAGACTTTGTTTTTCAGCTGGGAGAAGTCTTCTTTCTTACTCCTTGCGAGAGTTGGCACATTCCCCAGCACCACAACATATGGGGTAGATTCCGCAGGCAGGTGTTTTACTGGTAGGTCTTGGGAATTAACTTCCCCTCCCCTCTGTGGCCGTGCCCCTGTTGGATGAATCTCTACCTGAGACTGGAACAGTGATTGCAGAGACAGACTGCTACTGGGGTGATGGAATCCACTCTGCATCAGCAATGGGTAACTTCATTATCTTGTTTGCCCTGTCGCTGTGACTGGCCCCTGTCGATTTTTTGCGGGCAGTCCAGATTAGGGGGTTCTGGTAGAGAGCTTTGTACAGATTGGACGACTGTGCCTACAGTCGGTACTGATGGAGCAGGGCATTTAAGGTCCAATAAACTCTTTTCAATTGCTGCCAAACGTTGGAATATCGGAACCAGCTTTGAGTCCAACATGTTCTCTATCGTTACCTGGAGAGATTCCAGTGCACCCATCATGTCTAACTTGGACAATGTACATGTAACAGTGGTTAGGGCTTTAGGGATCAGGTTGTGTTTTAGTCTTTTGGCTTTACCCCCCATTGTTTGGGATTTCCTTTTGGTACCTATCCCTGTCCCTGCATCACCCAGCTCAGTCAGAAGAGAGTTCCCATGCGTAGATGCATCTGGTCGTGACGCGGGCGTGCTAGGAGTAGTTGCTGCCCCCACTTGGTTTGATTTAGCTTCAATGCCCCCATGGTTGTCGATAATGACGGCCGGAGAAAGAGGCCGTCTTTGGACTGGGGAATGAAGAGTAGCCCCACTGCCATCATGCATTCCTGTGATATTTAAGAGATTAGATGGATCATTGTCCGCACTAATCAATAACACAGGTGTATCTGTATGCGTGGAGAATGAAGCAGTAACCGGTGACTTAGAAAGGCAACGATTAACCAGCTCAATCTCCTTGTCCAGGACAGCTGCAGCACGCTGGAGAAATGAGTCCATAGTGATTACTGAGGCAGTAGTGCCAGCTGCAGCCCTTCCAGAGGCTAGTGTCGCTTTGCGTCTGACCATGGTGAGTTCAGTGTTAGTGGTTTAAACAATTAGCTGGCAATATGTAGTACTGTTACTCGGAGGGGTTATCAAGTATTAGGGCCCATAGTGGTATGACAAGATGCAACTTCAGGATACCCCAGAAAGCAATGAAATATTCATCGGCAAGCAACCCTGTAAGTTGTGTGATTAATTTATACAGATAAGGAGCAGGCCAGGCACCTTCCTTTCACCTTAGTCACTGAAGGTTTTGCTGTTAGTCCTGTAGCAGTCAACGGCAATCAACGTTGCTCCTCTGGGGGTATAAGGCAAGATTCTGATGACGGGCCAATGGAGTAGGCCCAGCCCAGCCTCTTCCGGGCTAAGACGGGCGCAGATGGGCCTGCCCTTGGCCCGGGCACGGACCGCGCCGCAGGAGGCACCAGGCGCATTTCAGCTCATGCGGCGCGGGCGTTCTGGCAGGCTCCTCCTGCACTCCCCCGGTAGTTCTGGGAGAGTGAGTCTAGCTCCCGGCAATGTGGCAGGTCTTGCAAAAGGCAGCAAATTCAACAAAGCGTCCCCAAGTAATCAAACCTGTCAACTTCATACAAATGGGTATCCCCCAACTTGATTTTCCCCTGAAAAAACAATGTGGGCTGATAGTCATAAACTTTTTAATGTTGAGTCCATCCTGATCACAATGGGCTTTGAATGTGGCCGGCAAGTTCTTCAATCCCATGAGTATCGTCAGCGAAGTGTAGGGACTGGCATCAATAGTATTGTGTAGGAAAGTGCAATTTTTTGGAATGGTTACCCACTAACTTTTTGCAAGATACCTGATGTAAAGTTGACTGACTGTGCCCTGGGTCCCTGCCAATCACATTCCAAGGGCCTATGTTCTTTCCTTCGAGGACTCCGGATCCAGGCAGATCCGTGACCCCTGCACACTCTGCACCCAACGCCCACAGTCCGAGTGACTCACCTATCCTGTGAAGTCTTCCTGGTGATCCTGATCTCAACTGCATCAGTGACTGACCTCTCCAGGACTCCCACTCGACGCCTGCAGCCCAACCGTGATTAGAACCAGCCGAGCAACCCCAACACCAAAAGGTACCCCTGCATCCTCCACCCCCTGACTCTGGAGAGCCAAGCTGTTGGTTCCGAGGTGTCCCTCAGCTACCCAACTTACCTGTCCAGCCGTTGGTCGCCTTTGTCTAGCCTCCTGCTCATAGCCTGCAGCATCTTTCCAAAACCGACGACATCCATTTGAAAGCATTGGGCGCCCAACTGTGATTTTCACCCTACACCAGGCTGCCCTGTACTGCTTTTGGTATACCTTTGGTGCTGCTTTGTGCCCCCCTGTCCTCACATCAGTCCCCAGGGCACTTGCCCTAAGACCTACCTGCAAACCGTGCCTATTTGAGGTACCCCTGGCTCCATTGGATAACACTGGACCTAGTGAACTTTGCACACAGCTGCCCCAGTGCTACTGGTGGTGCAGTACCTACCCGGTCTTTAACCTTGCCCTGTGTTGTCCTAAACACCCGAAGCCTGGAGAAGTACGTCGAGTACTTACCTGCAAACTGTTTAACATTGTTTTCCTCCATAGGATTGCATAGTGAGTCTTAACTTTATCATTGCCAAAACATACAACTGTACTTGATTGACATTTACAGAAAACACTCTTAAAACTGTAAAATATACAAATGCATTTACAAACAGTACTGCATGCTTGAAAAGTATAGCTACTTTTATAACTCTGTAAAACGTATCTGCACTAAGTGATTCTTGGTTGAGTGTGTACAATAAATGCTTCACACAGCCCTCTGATAAGCCTAACTGCTCAGCACAGCTATCAATAATTGAGAGTAAGGTATTATCTACTTTATCATCTACTATATTTCTGGGGATCCGCTGGACTCTGTGCACACTATACCTTACTTTGGTATAGTATATACTGAGCCAGCTTCCAACACATTGTTAATGTAAAGGGAGAAGAGTGTAGGAACTAAAACACATTCAATCACACCCCCTTGCACTTCTCTGCATATAGGGATCCAATCAACAAGCTCTCCCTAACTACCCCAACACACCTTCACATAATTATTATCATGTAACCTTATTATGGTTGTCAATACGAGGCAGAAATGCCCATGGACCTGAGAGATGATCACAGAAGATGTCTAGGAGCTAGGTCAAATGCTGCACTCAGATCCACAAAGGCTACAGATAAATTATGTTTCTTTAACTTTTTATATTTCCATAAAATTCAGGATAACGTAAGGGCTTCATCTATAGTTCTAGCTTTAGCTTTGAAATCAGCCCGAGATGGCACTAAAACTCTAGACTCATGCATCCATTGCTCCCAGCTTGTTCAGAATTTGTTTGCAAAACACCTTTTGGAGGTTATCCAACAAGCTAATAGCCCTATAATTGGTGGGTACACCCCATCTCCCTTTTTATAAATTCAATTATTTCAGCGGCATGCTAAGAATCAGGGATATGTGCTCCTGCAGCTATGGCATTTGTAAATATGTTTATGATGTGATGCTCCTACTGGGTTTCACCTCTCTTGTACTGAAAGAGATCCATTATTCCACACCAACCAATAATCCTGGCATCCATTGCCAACACCAGTTGTGGATCCGGAAGCATCAGAATTTCCTTGTTTAGTCTATCTCAATTCAAACACCATTGAAGATCCAGCTTGATTTGTGGTGTCACATGAATCATCTTCGCCATCTGCTGAATTGCTGGTGACCTAAACCTGTGAAGATGCCAGAACAATGGTCTCAGGTGAGGGCTTGTTCCTTGCACTTTAAATATGCATGGCACTGTGTATCCTTAGATCTCCATCCATCCAGAGACTTCAGAAAAGGTTGCAATAAACTTGTCCTCTTTATTGGCAGAAAGACAATTGAATGTTGAATGTTGCACCAATTAAGTTGAGAAGTTCTGATGGAACCAGTTGACATTTTGGAACATTTAAGAGGATGTCATACTGCCTTAGATTAAGTATAGTCTTTTCCAAATGCTGGTTTAGATAAAAACGTGTTTGAGCCCTCAGAAACTAATTGTCTAGATAAAAAAATAGAGAAATTATCTGAAGATGGAGAAGAGCAAACAGTGGGGTCAACACTTTCGTAAAAACCATTAAAGCTAGTATCAGAGGTAAGGGAAGGAGATCAAATTGCCTGTAAGGATCTTGCACCCAAAATCTCAGAAATCTTGGTTTGTGCAGGGGAAAATGAAAATAGGCACCCATCAGGTTTAGGATTGCTAAACAGAGACCTTTTTGGATCAATAGAATTATCATTTTCCGGGTCACAATCTTACATGAGATTTTCTTTACAAATCAACTTCTGCATGCCTATGACAATCTGAAATCCCCCCGTCAATATCAGCACAAGGAACACAATTGAATATACTCCCATACCTTTCTCCAGAACTGGAATAATTGCATTCTTTAGTAAGAGTTCTTGAATCTTCTCTTTCAAAGCTTTCAGCTTCTCCTGACATCTTGGTGAGGGAGTAGGAATGATCTCAGAATTACTTGGGGGAGGGATTAACTAAGTCTGATATCCACTCCTAACAGTGTTCAACACCCACATGTCTGTTGTGGACTTCTTACAGGTCTTCAGGAAAGTAGTGAACTCTGCCGCCAGCGTCTAAGTTTCAACCACTTGATTCCTGACTGAAGGCATAATCAGGATTGCTGGTCTTTATTCCGGGAATCATGCTTATGTTTCTTCTGAAACTTGGAAGGGAAAGATTTGGAATGGAATTTTGAACCAGTTTCCACATTCTTTGCTCTTCTGAACTTTGTGTCAGAATGGAGTTGAAGCTTTTGGCAGCTGTTTTCAAAATAAAAAAGAATGCTTCTGCTCTTTAAAGATTCTAAATAGTTTATCTTCCAAATCAGCTCTGAACAATTTAGAACCTTAGAAAGGCATTCTTTTTTTTAAGTTCAAAAAGTGATTTTATTGAAGAAACAAAGAACAAAAATATATGATATAATAATGCAATCAGCAATATGAAAACGAGGAATTAAACAATGAAATGAGGTCATTTGAATAAAAATGTCATGCAAAACATGGCTGTGATGAATTGTCCAGACAAAAGACAATAATATAAACAATAAGATAATACATTTCTTGCAACAATATATAAAAATGAAACAATAGAAATATACTATTGTATTATTTAGATGGGGAATTTCATGCAGGTCGGGCAACTTCTTGTTGAATAGGAGTTTGTTAAAAGGAGAGCTTGGCGCTGGCATATATGTACATAGTGACCAGTGACCATAAATTTGAACTTTTTATGGCTATATGAATAGGATGAACAAATGATGTGTCTAATCTATGATTGTAGCATACAGCATTCACAAGGCTTGGAATGATAGTTTAGCTAAATCTTTCCAATTTTTGGTTATCTGCTGAAAGGCAACTGCTAACAATAGATCTACAATCTTTATGTTATGAGTGTATTTATCCCAAATAGGTGATAAACTTCCTAAAAATAAATGAACAACAGAGAAAGGGAACGTGGAGTAAAAGATTAAATTAATTTGAGCCCAAACACTTTCCCGATAAGTATGCACATGTGGACATGTAAAAAGTATGTGATTCAGGTCAGCAGATGTGGATAAGCATGTTCAACAGGTATCAGGTACGTCATGGGTCTTTTATAACGTAACTGGATGTATTAAAAGTCTATTATAAATACAAAATAGTGTTTGTGTAGTATTTGCTGCTATGGAACTTGTTCTGATCTTGGTCCATATTTTATTCCATAAAAGAATTGACCAATCTACTTCAAGATCTTCTTCCCAGGAAAGCACTATTTTAGTCTTCTCTCTATCGGAATGTAGAGTATGTAACTGAGTATAAATGGTAGAAGCTCGAGGGCAAGAATATAGGAGCATGTGCAGACCGTTGACAGGGTAAGAATTAGGGTGACAATGAGCTGAAACTTGAGCATGTACATTGGAAAGGGCTTGTTTAATAAGAGTGAACTTAGAGTGAAAGGATGGGGGTGAATCAAAAAGCTGACAAGCCTCAGAGTAAGATATAACATAATTTTGAGAGAAAAGTTGATGTGTTCAAATTAACCCTTTATGTCTCCAAGATTTCCAATAAAAAGGTTTACCCCCGATCAGTGTAGACTTATTATGTCATAATGAGGAATTTAAAAAAGGGTCTGGATCTGTAGGGGATATCGTTGGACTAGGCTCTAAAAGTTTACATGTGTTTTTAAAGATAGAGGTAAAAATAGACTGTGGTCTACGGGAGAAAGAAAGATATTCTTTAAAAGAGAAAGGAGAAAGATATGAACGTTCCAGATCCACCCATAGAGGACAATCCAACAGACATTCAGAAAGCCACCTCGAAGCTTGACGAAGTAAAAAAGCTTTTCGATAGGTGGGATAATCTGGAAAGTTAACACCACCTTCTGATTTTGGCTTCATCAATCTTAGCAAGGACATGTGAGACCTTTTATTGCTCTACAAGAATGATGATAAGATAGATTTTTTTTTTTTTAAGGGAATGGGTACTGGGATATTAGAGAATGTATATAGAACTATAGGGTAAGCATCATTTTAATGGTGTCTAAACAACCCCACCACAAGAGATATAAGGGGTGCCATTTGGTTGTTAACGTGGTGATTTTTTGCATACGTTTCTCCATGCACAAAAAAAGCATTGTTGAAATTAAAGGAGTAAAATAAAGACCTAAATATTGTATATGATGGGGATTCCAAGAAACATTTGAAGCACTAAAATCGTCCTTAAAGGTAAATTTAGTCTAAGGTAATATTTCGCATTTATCTCTATTTAATTTATAACCAGAGACTGAAGCAAAGAGCTCACCTCCTGCAAAAAGGCAGGGTTAGAGGATTGCGGATTTGAGATAAATAATAATATATCATCTGCACATGCTGCCAATTTAATTTGCTTATTATTAACTTTAAATCCCTGTAAGTCTCTATTTTGATGAATTCTGGATAAAAAGGGTTCCAAATCTAGGTTATAGAGGAATGGGGATTAAGGGCAAACTTGGCGGACACCTCTTCTCAAATCAAAGTAAGAGGATATGTTGCCATTTACATAAACAGCTGCCCAAGGATTAGAATATAGAATCAAAATCAAAGACATGATCCTTGGGCCAAAACCAAACCATTTAAGCATTTGAAAGCGATAAGTCCAGTTAACTCGGTAAAACGCTTTCTCCGCATCCAAGGCTACACCTACTAATGAATAGGGTAAGTGGGAAGATTTGGATAGAGTATCAAAGAATAGACATGTGTTATCAGAAATAAGATGGCCCTTGGCAAATCCAGATTCTTCTGCACCCAATAAATGAGGGAGGAAAGTTTCTAGACGCATGGCTAAATCCTAAGAAATGATTTTGTAATCAATATTAACAAGTGAAATAGGGCAATAATTTTTACAATATTTTAAATCCTTACCTTATTTAGGAATTAGACAAATGAAGGCTTCCAAGAAAGAACCAGAGGATTCACCTGAGTGTGAAAAGAAATTTTAAAAAGTAAGTAGTTTGGGGAGAAGTAATGGAGCAAAATGTGTGAAGAATTCCACTGTAAAGCCATCTGGTCCTGGAGCTTTGTCTTTCTTGAGTGTTTGTAAAGCGGTGAGGAGTTCCTGTTGTGAAATATCAGATTCTAAAGGAGTAAAATTTATTTGAGTATCAGAGGAGTGATGAGTGCCTGAAAGGAACTGAGAAATATCAGTTTCTAAGGGTATGGTTTCGGGCGTATATAATGTTTTATAGAAAAGAAGAAATTCATTTAAGATTTCTGAGTCTTTGAACCGCAGTGTATTTTTCTCATCCATAATAGATTTAATATTCAACTTATTGTGTTTAACTTTTAAATAATTAGCCAAGAGTTTGTCGGCTTTATTCTGGCCACTATACAACTTTGCACTGGATTTCAGTAAATAAAGTGAGGCATTATCAGTTGATTCCTTATTAAATTGAAATTTAGCCTTAACAAGCTAAGACAAGCAATCTTTACATTTCGAAGAATAATAGGAATGCTCCAGTCTCTTTATCCAGGCCAAAAGATCTCTGTTATTTTGCAGGAAATTCTTTCGTTTTCTGGAAGAAAAAACAATAATGAAATCTCTGGCAGCAGCCTTAAATGCGTCCCAAATAATGGAGAAGGGCAAAGTATCTGTTTGGCTCAAGGAGAAATATTCATTAAAGAAGGCAGCAAAAGAGGCATTAAACTTTGGGTCTAAAAGGAGTGAATTATTAAAACGCCATCTCCTAGATATGTTAGAATTTGGTAAAATATCCAATTGAATAGAAATAGGTGGCATGGTCAGATATTAGAATGGACCCAATACATGCATCTCTTAGTGATTAGGAAATATTGTGTGAAACAAAAAAGTGATCTATTCTAGATTGGGTTTGATGAGCCAGAGTAGTATGCATATTCCCTCGCAATTGGGTTACAAATTCGTCAAGCATCAAAGAGTTTATACTGCTGGATGGTGTGAATAATTAACTTATGAGCTTTATGTGGTTTAAAAGAAACTTGCAAGTTACAATCTATAAAAGGATCAACTACTTAATTGCAATCTCCAGCCAAGATGACATTATCATCAATGCAAGATGAGATTTGTTGAGTTAATGAGGGCCAAAACAAGGTGCCACCATTAGTGGGGGCATAAATATTAAATAAAGAGACCAGAGCACCCCCAATTTGCAGTTTAGTGTGCAACCATCTTCCATCCTCATCTGATTACTGAGAAAGCGACTTAACAGAAATCGATTCATGACAAAGAGTTAATACTCCATAAAGAAGATTTAAGTAGAGTAAATACAAATATACAAGTGAAACAATGAACCAACCAAAGCAAAAAAGGAAAGACAGAAAATAGAGAGAGAAGAAAAACCAAGAAAGAAAGGAAAAAGTGAAGAAAAAGATAACAATAAAAAAGGTACAACATACCTAAACCTAAGGATATCATAAGAAGCTGGGGGGGTGAAACCACATGGAACGGATGGCATGCCCAAACTCAACGGAACATAGAACGAGGAAGGACCGCATCACTTCACATAGGGTAAGAGTATAGCGCAGGAACAAACAACAACAACCCTTTGAAAGAGGAAAGAAACGTGGTTACTATGAAGATAAAGAAAAAATATAAAATAAAATGACAAAATGATCTGTTAAAAAACGAAATAGCAAAATAGCAAACATTATTAAACTAATAAACCGTATGCTAGAACTTTGAAACGATAGAACAAGAGAAGAAACTGCTCCAAAAGTTAGAATACATAAAATATTTTGAGATGATGATGCTCCAGAAAAGTCCATAAATTCAGATTTGCAGAAATTGATGAAGCCCTGCAATTTAATAGGATCTTCATATGTTGTAGTTTTGTTTTTATAGGTGACCTTGAAGAGACAGGGATGAAAAAGGCCATCCCAAGCCCCCAAGGCACGTAAATCAGGTCTCATGTTGAGAAATTCTGTGCCCCTATGCGCTGTGGATTTGGCATAGTCTTGAGCAAAAAATAAAGTGGAGCTTGACCATGAGACATGTTGAATTGATTAGACTGCTGAAAGTACTTTGAGTAGGTCTGTATATTCGAGAAAGTACATAATAACTCCTCTTGGTCTTCGAGACGAAGATGTACCTGCATGTTGATGACCAAGTCTGTGAGCACGTTGAATATTGAGCGACGTTACTTCTGGTAAATGTAGAACCTTAGGAAGGAAGGACTTGAAGAAAGAGAGAGGGTCAGAGCCCTCTGGCAGACCATAGATACGGAGATTATTTCTTCTGTTCCTATTTTCAAGATCTTTGACATGCCGCTGAAGCGGAGAGACCTGAGATTGAAGGACATTAACTTTCTTGTTGGTGTGTTCGTAGGAAGAAATGCTCTGTTCCACTGAAGTAAGACGGACGTTCATTAGAGTCCAATTCTCTGTGAGAAATTGCAATTTGGTGGTTGTTTCCTCCATGAAGGGACGAAGAGCACGTATCTCCTCAAATAACATGTCCAGAGAGACAGGAGAAGAGGACTTTGGGGGAGATGGTGGACTTTCTTCAAAAGTTTGGTAGTCGCCTTTCCTGCAACAGGGGTGATAGTGCTCAAAGGTGAAGAGCCTTTAGAAATAGAAGGCAACGAGTCTTCCATCTTAGAAAATTCTGTGAAAATCCAGTAATTTTTAATAAAAGACTGCGCCACAGTATTTTCAGTCTACCTATAAGAGGCTAAAAATGATGAGATACAGGGACTCAGCTGTGACAAGAAATGAATGAGTGCTCTCTCATAGGTGAAACCACAATAAGGGATATTGCCAGTTATGTACAGAAAAACAGTGACTTCTTTTCTTGGAAAAAGGAGTGAACAAAAATGCCTCAAACTGCCACAAGACAAATGTGATATATAAATACTTCACATTCAACTCTACGTGAAGAAAGAAGAAATGAAGGAAAGGCGTTCATGTTGTTCGCAGGAGCAAAGCTAGCAGACAAAATGGCAGACGTAACAAATCCTGCCTTAATTCAGTTGTTACGTAACGCCTACAGGAGCTGCAGAGGCTGCCTCATGTTTAAATAAACAAGGTTCATAAAGAAGGATCCATTAAAGATTGTCCCAGGGAGCAGAGAGCTCCAAATGCCTCTCACGAGACGTCCTGTGAATGAGGACGTGCTGCGCCTAAAATGGCGGTCTCAGTCAGCTCGGCATGAAGTGAAGGCGTGACCTGATAATTAAAGGTTGCACATCCCAATGAATAGTCCGGAATTGTGCTCAGAATATCACCATATCTTCCGCTGATAAATGCGCCTCACCATATGTTCTTGATAGACGCTGAAACGCGGTTCGCCCACGTCGCTCCGAGGAGCATCACATGAGCGTCGCCATACTCCGCGGGTGCCAAGCCACGCCTCTTAGAAAGGCATTCTTAATGCAGCAGACCCCGGTGCCGAATCGGTGTTCCAGTGTTTAAGGAAACATTTAGAACATTCTGCAATTTACCCCTTACAAGCCCTAGCAGAAGCACTTGCAGCATCAAAGGAAGTATCAGATAGAAATTCTGCTTGTTTCTCTAAATTATTTATAAGATCGGAAACACTACTGTCTTTGCATGGCATAAAAAAGGTATTTAAAGTCAGAAAGCAGAGACTAAGCAGTTTGAGCCCTATAAACACCAAAGCATATTGCAAGATGAGACCCAGAAAAGACCTTCTTTAAAGCTGTGTCTACTTTTTTTACAGTCAGATTCTTAAGAATATTTTCTTCCACCATAGATGACCTGCCAACAAGACTGGCCACACTGAGTCCACATGAATAAAGTCAGGTTATTCCTCATCCATTCTCTCCAAAGGATACAGTGTGGACATAAATCTAGAAAGGGTGATTTTGTCTGGGTCCTTCCATTCTTTCAATATGGCATTCATCACATCTGGTGAATAGGTACGCCCAGACTTGCAAGTTTTTTAAATTGTCTCAAAACAGTGTCCTTTGATGAACTTGATCTGCTGGAAACACCATATTAATGTGATTCAAAAGTTCAGGCAACAAGTCTTTCGATATATTATTTCCTATCTGCTCAGAAGGCGATGGAGAGGAATAATCAGAAAATTCAGATGCAGAGATATCAGAATGCATACAATCCTGATCCAGTGACTCATTCTCATCCTTCCTTTTATGTTTAAGGGAGCCCATTCTTTCCATGACCTGTCATTGAATCCTTTCATCCACCTGCTTGCTCTTCTTTGGAAGAGGAGACGAGGATCTATCTGATGATAATGAAGAAGTAGAAGAGACATGCTTTCTCTTCTGCGAGTGGTTGTCCATATTCAAATAACAAGGTTCACAGCACCCAGTCAGTGAAACACAGGAGGAATATGCCCTAGTACAGATATCTTACCTTAAATATCACAAAAAAATCCAAATGCAAGTCTATGCACGCTAGAGGGCGTCCCCAACCTGAAAGTCTGGCATTCACATATCGACAAAGGTGCTCTGTGCATGTGATGAATATTAGAAGACTGTGTATGTGCTAAACCAAAAGACTCTGCACATGTGTGACAACAAACAGACTCCGTGTATGCGCGACCAGCCGGGGATTTCACACCCCTAAAGGTTACAGGCATACAGATATTCTAATAGGTGAACTTAGACACTGCCCTCTGATGTGCAGCAAAAGGAACCGACCTCATTAAAGTCCACGATGCGAAGATTGAAAAATTAAGATCTCAGTAAGCAACTGACAACTTCCCCACTAACACTGGAATCATCACTGGTTTAGACAGGGTAGTACAATTTATGTACTTAGCTCAGGGATTCGGTCATTTCTCAGTATAGCTGGGGCTCCAACGATGGCTCTAGGGTTTGCTCCAAATCCACCAAGGAACAAAAACTACTAGTGCACGGTGGAGACTGCAGCCAGCCGTCTGCCTCGACACTACTGGTTCTCATCCTAGGAGACAGGAAACAAAACAGGTATTGCTGGAGGAATGTTTCTGTTTTGTAGCAACCACTTGAAGGAGGATCAAATAAAGCATTCCCATTTTGTTTCCTGCCATGGAGCTTGGTAACAATCCTCATTTAGTAATGCTCATTTGCTGAAACTTCCTCTTGATTCTGAGAGTAGTTTGACCTTGTTAGAAATCATACAGTTCGAAAACTCATAAAGCGTCTCCAGTGAACTATAGTAAACAAACAATACAAAGATTGCTCTTGTTTGGTTCAAGACAACGCTGGCGGTTTTAACATTCCTGTTGTTCCATGTTACGACTGATGCTAGGATCCGTTAACTCTATATCAGGCATCAGAAGAAAACAGGGAGGTATTATTCTAAATCTCCTTTGGCTAATGTTCCTATTCAAGTAATCCTGCATCATCCTTACCTCATAAGAGGAGGGTGCATATGCCACATATTTCATGTATCCAAATTAGACATAGTCTGCTGGTCTCGATTTTTGGGACAACTGATCAGTTATTTACGTCTTGAGTTTAAAATGAGAGATTGCAGTGGCCCAGATGTCTTTAAATTCCAGCTGTATTAAAGCATCATCTAGATGTTTGGCCCACTAGTTTAAAACATCACAATCATCATGTTGTATGTAACTTCAGATTCAATCAATCTCATAATTTGTAAATCGCACTACATACCCGTGAGGGTTTCAAGGCACTGGGAGGAGGGGGGGGGGCGGAGGCACTGTTACTGGTCGAAGAGCCAGGTCTTGAGTTGTCCTCTGAAACTCAGCAGGTCTTCGGTTTGTCGCAGGTCGAGGGGGAGGGTATTGAATGTAACCCCAGATAAGATGTTGACGTGGGCCTGCAGTGGCAATCCAAAGACAATGGCACAGTTTTTTTATAGGTACTCTTGCTTCCTTTATCCTGTTTTTTAAAAAGACCAACTCTCACTTGAGATTGGCTCGTGCAAAAGGGATGATTAAGTATCTTTCTATAGTTGTTACTTTTGCTTTGTCAAGCCATGAGTCTAGTTTTCCTGGAAAAACTAGGAGCCCGTAGGTGAAAGAATGGAGAAATTTAGCTTCAAGACTTTCATAATTACAGATGCAGATAGGCTCTCTAATTTCATGTGCGACGTGAAGTGGGTTTAAATTAACAATTAACATTTTTGTTTTACGGTTTGTTAAATAAGGTCTTGATGAGGTGAAGTTGAAAGTAAAATAGCCAAGTAATTATCAGTGCAGGTTGTATGTAAGAAGTCAGTATGAATTTGCGAGCATCCCCAGTCCTACTAAAGTAGTGATGGATGCTTGTATTATCTCACCCACTGGTAATTCCAGGCCACCCTTATTTTGCACACCATGCCACTTCAGGTTGGCCGAAGGTCTGGAAGGTGAAACAGTCAGAGAGGTCTTTGATTCACCACCGGCCTTTTCTGGGTGACAAACTTTTTGCTTTACAAGTGAATGAATGGTGAACAAGTTAGCTGAGTAAGGACATATTCTCTTTCCATTCGAGCCGCTTTTGCAAAAAAAATCATTTTTTCAGAAGAGGCCAGGGATGCTTTGCAAGAGAAGAAACATACCTTTCGAGGCCGGGCCCATGGCCAGGGGCTGCAGTCTTCTCAAAATCCCTGGCTGTCATGATGAACTGTCAGAAGTCCAGTCTAAAGCCGGAAGAGGTATGGACATTCATTGGGGCACTCACGCACGCAGAAGGGGCAGGCGTTCCTGCCAGGGAGCAGGCTTCAATTATTACAGACACAAGAGGCACACATAGCATCACTATAGATGGCAACAGTCAGGCAATGGTTGAAAATACAGGGGGTGATGTCAGCAACAATGGCAGTAGTCCCTTCTAAATGTCTTTATTTGAAACCAGTGGTGTACCTTTTGAAAGATCATTGGTCCCCAATGACAGAGGAATACAAGCGCTTGATTCCAGTCTTGGGGGAGTTAAAAGCTCACTTACAGTGGTGGCTGAATCTGAGAAAAGGATTTGCATTTAGCACCCAAGTTTGGGAATCATAACATCTGACTCAAGCAGATGAGGGTGGAGTGCCACTATCGAAGGGCTTGAAGGAAAAGGAAGTTGGTTGGTTTCGGAGACGTTGAATTCCTCAAACTGGAAGGAGTTGATGGCAATAGCCTGCTGGAAACTGAAAGCAGCGGAACTTCCAGGTGAAACTCCAAGGTGTTGTGTCCTGCTGGACACAGTCTAGTGTTTCTGCCAGCCACTCCCCCGAGGGCTGGCCCACACACACACCCCCTCACCCATCCAACACGGACGTCACTAGTCAGGTGACCCCGCTAATAAAAGGGCCGGAGTGCACGTGCTCATGGCTAGTTATTAGTATCACATTCCAGTGTCCGTGTCATCTCTCACTCAACATGTGGGCCTAGGGCCCAGAACATAACACTGGCGACGAGGCGGGTCTGATCCCGCGTGCCTGCGAAGGGGTACACGGCTCGGCCGGATCACCACTGCGTTTGTTTTTCCTGAAGGGGGATCGGAGGCTCCCATGCTGCCATAGTTTGCCCTGAGGAAGTGGCCACACCAATCCGCATGAAAGGAGATCCCTGCTCTTGCCCCACTATTTTCCTTGGCTCCTGACGGTGGTGCAGTCACGAGAAAGTGGTGAGGAGCAGCGCAATCGCGGAGAGGAGCTCCACTACAGGCGGCGATCACGCTATGCCCCGCGGATCAGGGGTCCGTAAGTGATCCTCGCCCGACACCAGGTAGCCCCAGCAGTAGGAGCGCCGCTCAGCAGGGAGGCACGTCTATACTGCGCCGGGTGTGGGAGGACAATGAAGGTGGCACCCCGCTAGCAGAAAGGGGTGAAATAAGCCCATACGAGAAGGGAAGCGCCCCGACTGCTCGGGCATGAGGTGGCGCCTGCAGCATACGTGGGAGCGAGAAGGCCGCCACCCGGCCAGCGAGAGAGAAATCCGTAGCGGTGAACGAACGGCATGAAGCCTGTGCAGGTGTGATCTGTGTGGCGCGGAGAAATCCTGGCAGTGAACTCCGTGTTAAAGATGCCTCCTTCACTGCCAGCAAGCTGCTCTGAAGACACCCGCAGTAACACCAAGCAAGCAGAAGAGAGGAAAGTGAGCCGCTCCGCCCCTGTGCGCTGCCCTACTGTGCCCCATTACCTTGATTGTGAAGTCCAGAGATAGGCGTGTGGCTGTGGTTGCCGGCAGACATCTGGGCCCAGCTCCAGGTGTCGCCGCAGAATGGATCCGACTTTCAGCAGCGGATAGGGAGAAGCGTGCCAGCCCATGACCGGTGAAGCGAGGCCCGCAGCATTTGCAAAGCTGCTGAGGCCGATCCATGCTCGGAAAAGCATCCCAGGCAGCATTCGCCAAATAACAAAAGTGTCTGCAGCGTGAAGGCACCCACCACAAATTGCCTGCCCTCCATTCCCCAGTCCCAGCGCCGTCCGTTTTGTCACGTAAAAGGGTCCCAGGCCGCGAGACTGCAGAGAAACGACCTGCGGCATGCAAAGAGTGGCTGCAGCGCCACCTAGTGGTCAGGAGTGGTACCACACTTAAAGGACGAACTAGTTTTTCAAAACCAATGGGCCCAAGGAAACGGACACTGGCACAGTCATTTCTACAGCCCTACAATTATCTATCATGAAGCGACTCCAAAAGAGCTCTCCTTTTTAAAGGAGACGAGCTGCCCAGCACCAAAAAAATAAATAAAATACAGCTGGACATCCCTGGCAAGCAGTAAAAGCACACCAAGAGATAACAGAGTGCTACACCCTTACTCCAGAATTGATGAGAGAAGTAGAATAAGCGCATTCAAGGCAGTGCAGCCAAGGGGAGCCAAAACAACTAAGCATAAGGAAAGGCAGCTCTGAAAAGAAAACAAGACTAATCCGGAGAGCATTCTGCGCCATTCTCCCTCACTAGACCCAGGTACCCTGAAACACCAAAATATACTTTCACAGTAGTGCAGAGAGCACAAAGAAAACAGAGGGCAAGGAGAGCGTCATGCATGCCCCCTATCAATGGTCTGCCACCTACTCAAGGAAGTTGCCAAGGGTCCCATTTTCAAGAGCAGCCATGTCGCAAAGCCTAAGGAGAGCCAATGCACAACTGCACCAGAGTGAGAGAGAACCCAGACTGTTTTCCAAAAGAGGCAGTGCAGATGAGCTCATTTGGTTTGTCCATAGAGACTACTAACTTTCACGCCTGATTGCTAAGCCCAACGTTGGCAGCCAAGAAAGCTATCCTAGCGGTGAAAAGGAAACTTTCCCTCCTACACGAGGGGAAGACCACGTTCATGATCCTGATAGCAGGACGTCATCACTGCAACAAAGAACAAACTGAGCAAAAGTGCATATAGACAAAAGAAGTATCGAGGGGCCAAACAAGGTCCAGTGCAGGTGACAGGACTGTGAAATAATAAAGCCCAAGCAGACACGGCGCACAGGAGAAACCCCCAGGCCGGTGGAGAGAATAGAGACCCCCAGGCTGGTGGAGGGAGAAGACGAGCCCCCAGACTGGCAGAGAGAGAAGAAGAGACCCCCCAGGCTGGTGGAGGGAGAAGAAGAGACCCCCCCAGGCTGGTGGAGAGAGAAGAAGAGACCCCCCAGGCTGGTGGAGAGAGAAGAAGAGATCCCCCAGACCGGTGGAGAGAGTGAGAGACCCCCCAGGCCAGGGGAGAGAGAAGACGAGCCCCCAGGCTGGTGGAGAGAGAAGAAGAGACCCCCCAGACCGGTGGAGAGAGTGAGAGACCCCCGAGGCCAGTGGAGTGAGTGAGAGACCCCCCAGGCTGGTGGAGAGAGAAGACGAGCCCCCAGGCTGGTGGAGAGAGAAGAAGAGACCCCCAGGCTGGTGGAGAGAAGAAGAGACCCCCAGGCCGGTGGAGAGAGAAGAATCCCCAGGCCGGTGGAGAGAGAGAGACCCCCGACCAGGAGAGAGAGAGACACCCTGATGCCACTACCAATGCCTCCAGTCAGAGAATTACCTACCCTGGAAAGCTGAAAGTGTAGTGAACCGAGAGAAGAAGTCACGCAACAGTGACAAGATTTAATGGAAAATGCGAGTATTTGCACGCCAACTGGCGGTGAATGGTCCCATCGCAGTAAAGAGAACCTGGCTGATATTTCTCAGAAAAGTGAGAGACAAGTATATACACTAGTTGTGGCAAGTGACCACCACAGAAAGAAAAGCAAGTATACAGCACCACTGCTACCAGAGCAGAGGCAAGGAAAAGAGGAGACGTAAGGGCGATTACCCGCCATCTGCAAAGCACCAAGGAAATTCCCAGAAGGGAGAGGGGCCCTGTGTGGTCCGAAAGCAGGAGGAAGAGAGATCGTAATCACCCAACCTGCATCAAAATCGCCCAGCAGGGAGCTACAGATTATTCAGGGAGTGCCCCCGCTATTGCCTTAAAGACTGTGGTGTGCAACGGTCCATTTGCAGGCAAAAGGAGAGTCCAGCACTCCGAGTGGCGCGTCACCACTACTGACGCAAGAAAAGGGAGATATTTACCCCCTACAGCAACCCAAAATCACAGCCGAAACATACGGATCCCTCAAGGCATGACTACTCCCACTACCGTCCCTGAAGTTGGCGGACGCACCTGAGAAGACGCCCAGTTTTTTCTGACCGGACCAGACCGATAAGTGGTCCGTGATGGGAGAAGATGCGAAGCCCAGAGAACTCGAAGGAGTGAGCAGTAGATCCCTACAAGTTGGCGTAGCCTTCTCGCCACATCTTCAGAAAAGCTACGGAGTGGAGAAATATAGGACGGTAACGGTCCTATTACAAGAAAGCAGACGACAACTGGCGCGCAGTGGAAGTCAACAAAGGGACGCCGTTCACAGGAGTGCACCTTCTAACACACGCCAGCCACTGGGGTGCGGGGACGTCATTTTTCTCAGTGACCGTCAGCCACCTGTCGCCGGCTGCGTAAAGAAAAGGGCATCCCTGCTCTACTTACACAAATGCCAAATCAGAAGAGCTGCACAAAGTGTCCGACGAGTATCATGACTGCAAAGATTTGCCAGTCATCCCTACTCACTGCCAGTTATCACCAGATGTGGTGCGAGTCGTCTCATGGCATCCACTCCATCATATGTCATGTGCATCACTACCATCCTTGGAGCATCAAGTACAACAACTGGAGTCCTACACCACTTGCCAGAACAATCGACGATCCGAAAATACAGTGACCATCTGTTTAACTGGCGCATGTCCTGATCCTGGTAGAGAGAGCATGTTTCTGACCAAGACACATCCACCCCTGAAGTTTGCACGAGTGACGAGGCGGTGGCTCCAGAGTCAGAGCCCATATGCAGTCCCGGGGCAACTCATCCAAGGGGCCTCCCAGAGCGTGAGAGATGGATTTTACTGTGCCCCACCAATGGATTCCAGGAAGTACCCAGGCCATCCAACCGAGAATTGCAACAGGTCACAGAAGGCCAGACTGTCGTCAAAAGGATCAAGCGACACAATCGTCTGGTGTGTTACAGTGGACTCATCTATACACTCCTGATGCACCCA
The DNA here is from genome assembly GCF_964204655.1 of Triturus cristatus. NCBI lineage: Eukaryota > Metazoa > Chordata > Amphibia > Caudata > Salamandridae > Triturus > Triturus cristatus. The sequence continues at coordinate 575,826,108 of NC_140592.1, read as the reverse complement.
TGTTGAACAATAAGACAATGATTGCCTCAGAGCAAGAGTACGCTGGACCGATGAACATCACGTAGGTGGACCATCCCTCAACTGAAGCGAAGCTGAAAGGTCCGGATTTCAGCAGCATCGTGTTCATCCCCAGATATACCTGGTTAAAGTATGGACATGTGCAAAGACGTCCGGGTGCTCCCAGCTGCACCTGTCCACCGCTGTCCTGCGAACTACATCTCTGAACTGTGGGACTTCCATTATTTTAGTTGTTTTCTCATTCCTTCCCATAGGTTGGACTTTTTGTTTGTTGTTTTTCGTTTTATTAAAATTTGGGAGGAATGTTGTGTCCTGCTGGACACAGTCTAGTGTTTCTGCCAGCCACTCCCCCGAGGGCTTGCCCACACACACACCCCCTCACCCATCCAACACGGACGTCACTAGTCAGGTGACCCCGCTAATAAAAGGGCCGGAGTGCACGTGCTCATGGCTAGTTATTAGTATCACATTCCAGTGTCCGTGTCATCTCTCACTCAACATTTGGGCCTAGGGCCCAGAACATAACACAAGGCACAGTGACGCATTGCCAGGGACATCAGACCCGGAATTCCAGCTTCACCCGGTAACTCCTGATTTCCCAAGGGCCCCTCCCGCTCCTACTTGTAATTCTCTCGGAACTCCGAGCCCTCTGGAGTGGGTCCCTCTTGACCCGTCGTACTGAGGACCATAGTCACCCATTGTCTCACTTCACCGATGAGGAGAAGGGATTACATAGAGGTGGACAAACAACAACGTCCATCCTCTGAACTACATATTTTGCATTCAAGCTTTTAATGAAAGAGTGCGATTGGGAAATGGTATAACAACGCTCCAGTTAGAAGCATTTCCTGTCAGCAATGTCTGTCCTGTTCAAGTTCACGCTCGTGAAGTGGCTGAGCCTAACCATAAGGAGCTCTGCCAGGACGGCAGGTGTCAGATACAACGTGTGACCTGTGTTTTCCCGAGCGTCTGGGCTGATTCTTGTTAGACCAGACCAGTCACACGATCAGCTCTGCGCAGCCTCGCTCAGCACGGACTGACTTCAAAGACTGCTCTACGAACTGCTGTTTCTGCACCAGCAATCGGGAGTGTGGTAAGGTTTTTGTCTGGGCGTGGCTTCCCTCTTCTCACTGTTGACTTTTCACAGACGTCGCTGCCCGCTGCAGTGTTTGCTCACTGCTTTAGCTTCTTGTGTCCAGAGCAAAGCGTTCTGGGAAATGCATGAAAAGGGCTTTGTGCCGGGCTGTTTGCGCCAAGCGGCTCTGCTATCAGGGAAGGTGCAATGAGTAATGAGGAGGTGGAGCGGGCAGTGACGCGAGGACGTCCTCGCGCTCACGTCCCGGCCCGGGCTCTCCTTCCCTAGAAGCAAACACACCTGACATTTAGGAACAAAAGCCTGCCTAATCGCTGATAGCGCCCTGTGCAGGCCCAGATCGCGGCCACAAAACCGATCCCAGGGACTTAAGTGTTCATGGGAAAGTGAAGCCAGAACGGGCGTCTTCTGTGGTTTATGTAGCCAGCTTCCTTGACATAAGGAAGCAGCACCTGTTTTTAGTAATAAACTGTTTATATTCAAATATTACGGCTTTACATTTAAGCCAGGTGTTAAAACTGCCAGTATAGCAGGATGAAGCTTGCTGTGCCAGTTGTTTTTGCTCATCCGTGTAATAACTGGGCTTCACCTTTTCATCACTCAAGAGGCCGCTAGGCCAATCCATAGGGGGTGTTGTGTTTTTTATCCAACAACGCTGTGCATGCTAAAACTTATATGCTCATACAGTGTCTGGGTCCGCCAGCTGCCACACCTCAGAGACATTTTATGTTCAAGATTAACCGTGGCGCTTATTAATGTTTTATGATCACCTTTTTGGCCCCATGATTTGAAGCTGATTTGGTATATTTTCGGGGGTGAAAGTTCTTTTGGTTGGGCACGATCTACATCACTGCCACAAGAGCACAGTCTCTTCTACCCTGGGCCAAGTTTCTCTGCAGTAGTGACCAAAAGCTCTTCCTTAGTCGCTATTGTGTGCAGCAATATATAGCAACACTTTGTGGAAATAAGTAAAGTTGTGTGTTTTTTCAATGTTATTTTAAACCTGGACCATTTTAGATGAAGTTACTTCTTTATTTAATAGCTTCCACCATCAGCCTTATTGTGGGTATAAAAAAAAAAGAGCACATGGTGAGGGATGAAATGCTATGCTATGCAGGTTTTATATAGCGCACAGCCGCCCCGGCAAAGGGGTGTCCCAGCGCTGAACAGAAAACAGCAGAACAATAGACAACATACAACAGTCTATAGCGGGGCAAAGAGTTGCGTTTTGATAGCCTTACGGAAAGCCAGGTAGTTTTCTATACTACAAATGGCGGTGGGGGGGCATTCCAAAGTCTGGCTGCCAATACACCAAAGGAGCGTCCACCAGCAAAACCCTCCTCGCCCGCAGAACAATCGCCAAATGCTGCCCCATAGACCCGAGTTGGCGGTAGGGGGTGTAAGGTGTAAGCAGATTGGCCAGGATGTCTGGAGAGGAAAGTTTTAAGATTTTAAAAGACATGCAAAGAGTCTTGAACTCTATGTATTTTGCCACAGGCAACCAATGTAGCCGACGGATAGCACTGAAAGTGGGGCATGTCCTGGGCAGACCTAACAAGGCTCTAGCTGCAGCGTTCTGGACCCTTTGCAGTATTGTAATTTCCGCCTTATTAACTCCCAAATAGAGTGAGTTGGAGTAGTCCAGTCTAGATAGAATGGATGCCTGGATAATCACCTGCCTCATGGCCGGGTAAAAGAACCCCAGCACTGGTTTGAGCCCCCGTAAAATGCCAAAACAGGTTCCTGCTACTTTCTTTGTTTGTGTCTGAAAGCTAAGGGTGGAATCTACCCACACACCCAGTTTTTTTACCACCTGTTTGGAGACGGATGCACAATCCAGCTTAGCAGGCCACCAGTGCTCGCTCCACAGCTCGGTGTTTCTCCCGACTAGCAGGACCTCGGACTTGTTGGCATTTAACTGAAGACAGTTTGCAGTCATCTACTCAGATATGATATCTAGATCCCTCTGGAACTTACATGCGCCCTGTCCCGAGTCATCTGAGAGTGCCACTACCAACTGCGTGTCGTCCGCATACAACACTGCTGTGAGCCCTCTGCTTTTTTCCACTGCTGCCAAAGGTGGCACATATAGGTTGAACAACGTTGGGCTCAGAGCTGAGCCCTGCGGTAACCCATATTTGATGGTATGGATCTTGGAAGCAAAAGGGGGGACTGCAACCTGGAAAGTCCTGTCAGCTAAAAAGGAGACGAACCACTTAAGGGCAGAGTCCATGATCCCCACCTCCCCCAACCTCTGCAACAGGATCTGATGGGAGACGGTGTCGAATGCGGCACTGAGAACTAACAAAATCAGTGCCGATGTACGACCCTCATCTATAGCCCCCCTCAGATGCTCAGTCACAGCTAGGAGGGCTGATTCTGCACTGTGACCAGGCCGAAAAACCATTCTGGGAGGGGTCCAGTAAGTTGTTCTCCTCCAGATAACCTGTAAGTATGGAATTAATGTAGGACTCCAAAATCTTGGAGACCCAGGGTAGGAGAGAGATGGGTCGGAAGTTATACGGTTAAGCAGTGTCAAGCTTGGGCTTTTTCAGCAAAGGGACCACCCTAGCTTGCTTCCAAGCACTAGGGACTGCAGATGTAAGCAGGGACTGAATAATCAAATGGCTCAGAGATGGTAAGAACACAGGTAGAGATTTCAAGAATTGATCCGGCTTAAGGTGGTCAGCAGGAAAACCAGATTTAATTTTATGGCAGAGCACAACCAACTCCTCTTGAGAGATAGGCGGAAAAGCAGCCAGAGTAAGACTGCATGCGATTCCAGACGCAGGCCCCTTATGATCCACATGTTGAGGGAAGGATCCATATATTGTTTCTACCTGCTGCACAAAAAAGGAGGCAAGGGTCTCACAATGAACATCAGATACTACAGAGGGTGTTGAAGCATCTGCCGAAGTTTTGAGATCCTTTACTATGGAGAAAACACTTTTAGAAGAGTTGCTACCATTTCTGATCACGTCTGAGAAGTATGCTGCTCGCTCAGACTGGATCGCCCTATGATATTTCTTAATTGCTAGCTGGTAGCATCCTTTTAGCATCGGATCATAATCTCTTCTCCAGGCACGTTCCAGCGTTTTACAGCCTTTCCCCAGGGATGCCAACCTGCCATTGTACCATGCGCTAAATTTAGTACTACGACACTTAGACCACCTGGCAGGGACCAGGGAGTCCAGAACATGAGAGATCCAGCCCAAAAAAGCTCTATCAGCCAACTCAGGGTCGGGTGGCAGCTTAGGCATGGTGGTAGAAAGAAGCTTGTGAAATTGAGCAATATCAAGTTTATGCCATGGACGCCTGAGAGAGAACTTTTCGGAAGCCCTCTCAACCGGCTCGATGCCTGCTAGTGTCATAGATATTAGAAAGTGATCGGACCAGCATACCGGTGATGGGGCATGGACCTCGAGGGAGGGCAGGTTGGAAAAGACCAGGTCTAATAGGTGGCCTGCAGAGTGGGTGGATCCCTGGACCCATTGGGTCAACTGGCACGCCGCCAGATCAGCCAGGAAATTGGTGATTTCAATGTCCTGAGAACTATCCAAGTGTAGATTCAGGTCACCAATGACACTGAAGTTAGCAGCTCTCATCGCTAGGGGACTTAAAACTTCGACGAGATCGGCTCAAAATGAACTCAATCAATCAATTAGGAAATTGTAAGCACACTACACACCCGTGAGGGTCTCAAGGCGCTGGAGGGTCAGCAGTTCTCTTCAGTCAAAGAGCCAGGTCTTGAGGGCCTTCCTGAAGGTGATCAGGGAGGGGGCGCTTCTGATGTCGATTGGGAGCTCATTCCAGGTCTTGGCCGTGATGTAGGAGAAAACTCTTCCCCCTGTTCTGGCCCTGCGGATGCGTGGGGTTTCGGTGAGGGCGAGGTTGGCGGATTGGAGGTTTCTTTCAAATCTTCTCAAATCTGATAGCTGTCGTACATTCTAATTATCTCATGAATAACACCCAGCCGTGGTGTGTTATCACATTTCACACTCAGGTGCACCTCAGTAGGGTGCAGCGGGTGAGCTTGGCAGTGCAACAAAATCTCTCACTTACAACACCTTATAATACTTTCCATTACAAATTACAAACATACACCCACCTTCCAGACTACACAAATGATACACACCATGAACAAACTGCAATGCCAAGCCTTCTCCCTGCCCCCACACCAGACCTCCACCACGCAATGCAACATTCCCAGACACACTTCTAGACACGGTTTCAAACCAGATAACACAACACTCCAACCTAAGCATTCTGGGTGACCTCACCATCAGCAGTGACCCGTGCGGGTAAGAGCGGTAGGGCCAGGTTGGGAGGGATTTGACAGACAACTATGAGGGAAAATTAAATAAATAATACATTTTCACTCAACGTCTTTTGAAATCCCCCCCACTCGGTCCCACTGCCTCACCGCTCTTACCTACACAGGTCGCTGTTGCTCTACATTTGTGGTAGACCTGGCATCCTTGGCACACTCTTCTCCCTAGCTTTTTGGCTTCATACCTCCTGTTTTTATGACTTCATGTTTGCTGGCTGTAAGACTCTGTCCACTGTACTACTGCTAACCAGTGTTAAAGTGCTTGTGCACTATCCTGAAAACCTGACAGAATTGGCTTAGATCCAATTGGCATATTTTTATTTGATTGCAAGTCCCTCGTGAAGTGGCACTACTTGTGCCCAGGGTCTGTAAATTAAACACTACCGGTAGACCAGCAGCACTGATTGTGCCACCCACTTAAGAAGCCCTTTAAACATGTCTCAGAGTTGAAGCGGAGTGGGGATGCCCGCCTGCGGAGGATATTCAGCAGCCTCCCATTCCTCGCTGGTGGAGCAGCGCAGGGTGGTATGGCCGTCTAACCCAGCCCGCTGGCCCGCTGTAAGAGCAGAGTGAGGCCTATACCGGGCTCGAGCGGTCCAGGCGCGACTGGTGGTCGATCAGGCCCGAAACCCCTTCCAGGAGCGGAGAGATCCCGTCGAGAAGACCAGAGTGCCAGAGGCTGGACCAGACCTGCGGCTGTATCCGAGAGGGAGTGAGGCCCAGCAGCCAAGGCAGAGAGGGCCAGGGTCCCCCGACCAGCAAAGTCTTCCTGGAGCAAGGTCAGTCGAGCTGCCACTGGAGGGGTGAGGGGAAGCAGGCAGAGCCACACAGCCACACGAATCAGAGAGGTCCCTGAGGCGGGCGGATGGAGGATAGAGCGGTCCCGGACACGGGCGGCTGGAGGATCAGGCCCCTGAGGACGATGATCAGAGCTGAGAGGGAAGCGAGAGGAGGAATCCTCAAAGGTCAGAGGGCACCCGGCCCACCCTTGGGGCTGCCGAAAGCCGATGTGGGTTTGGTCCTGCACGGGAGCTGAGACCGCTATCGCTGAAGGTCAGACATCGTAGGGTGGGACTTTGCTTGTGTGCACAGCGGGACCCCCTGCATCGCTGTGAAGGCCACGGACCACCAGGAGGGGTTTCAAAGATAACTCTTGCACTCAGGAATGCACTAGAGGGGCCGCAGGAGAGCTTCTTCTCCCCCATGTGGTAAGGGACGCGGAGGCCTGAAGGCTGGCTCCAAAGAGACTGGAGCTGAGGCGGCCTCCATGAGCTCCATACTCGAACATAGCACACCTCTGCGGGGCCCCCCGGGCAGAGAAAAGGAGTTTTTGGAAGACCAATGCAGAGCACAAGGGGCTCTTGCCCCAGTCCAGAGAGTCGCTGACAGTAACACGGAAGGTTATCGACGTGTTCAGGAGCCCAACCCGGGAATGCACCTCGTGCCCAACAAATGGCGTCAGCTAAGGGGAAAAAAGAACGATCAGTCAGGAATCTCCTCCTCAAGCCACCAACCTCTATTGTAGATGCGCCGCTCTCCCTACCAGGGGCCCCAGCAGGCACAGAGGTTGGGGACGCTGTGGCCCCCCTTACTCGTTCCTTCCTCGAAATCCTGTTTGCCTCACTAAAGGACGATCTACAAATTATGAAAAAGGAACTGGCACAAGAAAGAAGAGAGGTACGGAAGGACCTGGATTTGTTGGGAGACAGAGTGGACACACTAGAAACACAGGCCTCCACCAGGGACGAGGAGATAGACCAACTTCAATAGGAGGTCCTCCGCCTAAAAAAACCAACATCTGGACCTCAGGCGCATGTGGAGTATCCTGAAAACCGCTCCCGGTGCAATAACATTAGAATCTGAGGCATTCTGCAGGGGGTGGAGAGACCAGATATTGCATTGTACGTGTAGGATCTCTTTCACTCCATCCTGGGTGCCCCGCCATACCAGAGAATCAAGTTAGACCACACACACAGAGTGGTCCCGAGGAGGCCACCTCCGGCCTTGCTGGCTGATATCCTTACATGTGTAAAGGACTTTCAGTTTAAAGACAGAATTCTCCGACAGGCAAGAGACAAGCACCCAATCGACTTTTGGGGTCTCCGCCCATTCTATATCAAGACCTCGCAGCCTCCACACTGCAAGAGAGGAGAGAGTTTTGGCCAGTCACGGCCCACCTGCAGCCCATTGAGATCCCATATTCATGGGGCCATCCCTTTCGCCTGATTTTTCGTTGGGAAGGCAAGATTTAGCATCTCCGCTCGTTGCGGGAAGCTAAACAACTGCTGAATTTAACAGAAGTTACCCAGGATAACCCCACTCAGGCTGAGATCATTGGCAGAACCTTGAAAGGGTATGGGAGGCAGAAGGCGGGTCGCTCACCACAACATCTTCGCCATGACCCGGAAACAATTGCCAGAGAGAGGAAGGCGGTCATAGCCTCTCTCGGAGAAGACACTGATCCCCCAGAATGAGAGACACAACGCTGCAGCTTGGCCGCATTGGGGGAAGCAGGTCCTGGGACCCGAGAGCTTGTTTTTCTGAATTCCCGGTCCTTTTGCCCGGGAGAGGTCTGGGTGGGATGGGGCGGGATGGGTCCTACTGACATCTCACGCCCTCTCTCATGGGTTATATAACCCAGGACTATTGCAATGCTCGTCAGTTTGTGTTAACTGTTTGTTGTAATGTTATGGGGTTGTTCAGTCCTCCTCCCATTCCAGATACACAAGACAGTAACCGAAGGGATTCACTCGCAGTCAAGGCACTAACTCTAAGCACCCCTCAGGGCATGACACAGATAGGCCCTACAGTCTTCATGTCACAGACCAGCCTCTTACCGCTACTCACTGGAGAAGCCAGATGACCCCACATTTTAAGATAATCTCATTAAACGTAAAAGGCCTCAACAACCCAGTCAAAAGACGGGCTATACTTTCGTATCTCGAAAACACCGACGCACATATATATTTCTCCTTCAGGAGACGCATCTCTTGGCTGGAGACAAACACAGACTACGCTCTAAGGCATTCCCCCAACAGCTCTTCTCGTCCCACTCCACCAAAACAGCGGGGGTAGCTATTCTTATTTCCTCCAAGTTCACAGGCAGAGTAGGTCCTAAACAAGCATAACTCAGGGGCAGACAACTGTCCCATACCCTTCAACTTGGATCCCACACCCTCACCATTGGCACAGTGTACACTCCGAATGAGGGGCAGGAAGGGTTCTTACACAAGGCAGTATTAGAGATATTCAGATCAAGGGACCGGTTGTTGTTATTGGGTGGGGACCTCAACTTGGCCTTTGATTATGAAGCGGACAGATCGGCAAAACGACAGGGACAGTCAGAAGCCCTCACGGAATAGGGGATGTGGATGCTGACAGAGACAGAATTGGTAGATGATGAAGGTCCTACTATCCAACAGATAGAGAGTAAACCTTTTACTCTCTCTTCCATAAGACGTATGCCAGGATCGATTACTTCCTGGCCACCGAAGCAGTTGTCCTGCAAGATCAGCAGGTAGACATACTTACCTATTCACTGCCCGATCACTCGGCAGTGTGCTTGACTCGGGCCTTTCCGGGTTCCTGTCTCACGCGCTGCACCTGGCGCATAAAGGAAACAATGCTTCAGCGCCCTGATGCAGTGCAGCAAATTACAAAAGCGATAACTAATTACCTAGATGCGAATGACACTCCTGAAACTCCCATAGCACTTCTCTGAGACGCTCTGAAGGCAGTAATTAGGGGGGAGCTAATCGCCATCGCCTCATTCGACAATAAAACCTGAAGAGTCAAGTGAGACCAACTCATGTGGGAAGTACAGGAACTAGAACGTATCCACCAGAGAATGGGGGCCCTAGGATTTGGAGGCAGCTGGAATCTGCACGAGCTCAATTATCAGGCCTAGACCTGGATAGGGCAGAGTATGGAGCGCTGCACCTTCAACACTCCTTCTACACTGGGGGGACAGAAGTAGGAGATTGCTGGCCACTTAGGGTGTAGAGGCAGACCTCTAGCATCCTCACAGTGGTCAACTCGCTAGGTTAAGAGCAGGCCTCAGACCAGGCTATTGCCAAAACGTTCCGCCACTATTACGCGGAACCATATGGAGTATAACACCTACTCTCAGAAGGCCCTGCCCAATATTTGCACAATGTGAGCACTACCAAACTAACGTCCGATCAGGGCGAACAGCTTGATTCCTCGAATAAACTTTGGGAGGTGATTTCAGCCATTTCCAAACAGAAACTGCTTAAATCCCTAGGTCCGGAAAGCTTTCCCTCTCTTATTTACAAAACCTTTTGTCCCATACTAGCTCCGATACTCACAAGAGTATACAACTCAATTGGGATTCCCTCCCTAATCCCATCAACTATGCTGGAGGCACTAGTCACTGTGATACCTAAGCCCGGTAAGGACAAATGACAATGTGCATCTTACCCGCCTATCTACCTCCTTAATGTGGATTTTAAATTATTCACAGGGATTCTGGCGCAATGCCTCTCCCCCTCTTACCAGGTTTGATCGACCCAGACCAAGCGGGCTTTGTGCCCATTCGCCAATGCTCTGATAACACCAAGCACCGCTTACATATGGTGAGAAGTTGGCCTGGTATACGCTGTCCACTAATTAAAGTGGGCACCTTGCACCAGTCCAAACAACACTTATGGTGATTTAAGAGGTCAAAGATAACCTTAGAAAGCTATCCAAGTGGTAGCTATGGAGAGCAGCCTTCAGGCTTAGTCTTCAAGGAATGTTAAGCAGCTTGTTTTACCAGAATGCAATGTTATAGTATGCTGTTGGCAACTTATTGAGGCAGACGGAACCACTTATCGAGGCAGATGGAAACCGCTTATTAAGGCAGCCAAGTGATACAAAAAGTGCCCGCAATCTGGGGTGATGACCTATTTGAAACCACAGTATCCTGATACACTAGTGCAACTAAACCGATGGTACCAATACAGTGAATAGGATTGGTATAACCTGCAAAAGTTGTGAATATAACTTCAAAAGAATAAATTGAAGTCCATACTATTTTATATACATAGAATTTGGAGCTTAGATTTTAATAAATCCCTTCTTGGAAGATTTGTTGCTGCAGGTATTCAGCTGTACAATTTTGGAGAAATAGTGAAAAGACCTTCCTTGAATAGCGTTACGGTCTATCTATTTATTATTCGAGTCAGATTGATCTACATATTGGTACCTGATGACATCCATATTACATCTAAGAAATATCAATTGGAAATTTGAAACTGCTCTGTAAAAAGTGAAGCCCTGAAGAAGTTCCGTTAATTATTTATACAGGAACGAAACGCGTTGGCTGTCGTTGTGTACAACTATGAAATAAAATTCAAAAAAAGAAAAGAAATATTTTGGACTTTTGTGTCTCACATTCAGTGCACCTCCATTTAAAAAAATTTTTTTTTATAGTATTGGTTAAATAAAGGAGAACCACACAGTATTTATAAAAATATGTATTTATTGATATAACACTCTCTAGTACAACACAGTATCTTTTACATGAAGATACTCAAAAAGCAAACAATACTTAAGCACAGAAATGATAGTAAGTAGCACTAATACACAGTGAGCCCCAGCGAGGACCAAACCATATACTAAAATAGTGTTATAAGAACCACAACTCGAGTCAAGACAGTGTCTAGAGGATGTAGAATCGATGAGACCCCAAGGAACCACCCAAGGTGAATAAGTAGGGACCCCAAGGAGGACAGGTGCAGTGTGGGAACACGACTGCGTGCTCCATACAATTCTATGGGAAAGTGGCGGTTGAAGTTTTAGAGTTTAAGGACCCTTCCCAGTGGACTTCGAAGAAACCCTGTGGAAGTTAGGAGGTTGGAGAGCCACCCCACCCGTGGATACTGAAGCACCAGAGTTACCTATCCCAGGGAAACCGGGTGCATAGGTCTGAATTGGCGTCGGAAACCGCTGTCTAACCCAATGGAGGACTTCGAAGAAGAGCCACTGCTGGAAGAAAGAAAAGTGTCCGTTGGAATCCCAAGGTAGATTCTTGTCGAAGAGTACCTGAAAGCAGAAGGGACAGAGTATGGGTCACTCAGGAGTGACCAGGGACTCGGTAGACGAATGCCCATGATGCCTGGTGCTTCAGGTGTGTTGATGGGGTTCTTGACTCTGCAGCCACGGGGACCAGGAGACATCGAGGACAACCAGGGGCCGGATACGAGCTGTCCCACAAAGGATGTCGAGTACTGAGGGGTGGGTGTCCGGCTGGGGCACAAACAAGCATTGGCAACGGCAACTGGTGCAGAATTTCAAGGATGTGTACAGTTCGGACTAGCAAGGTCCAGGAGGCTCACTGAACACAGGGGAGTCAGGGCAAGCCTGGAGCAACCAGGGGAGCCCAAGAAAAGCAAAGTTGACCCTCAAATGGACCCCCTGGCTGGAGGCACAGTAGTTGCGAGAGGACCTTGAGCGATTTCACCAAACAACAGCCCACGGAGCACTCGGTGCGAGGAGGCCAGAGTTCTTGGTAAGAAATGGTGCCAGAGGTTGGGATTACTCAAAGCCCAATGCACTTGCTTGGGAAACGCTAAAAAGTACATGCACTTGCAAATGAATGTTGTTCACAGGGGTATGGGTATTGCAGCCTCACCAAGGGATTCTGCCTTCAAACTTGGTAAAAGGGCAGCTCGTACCTTGAGAAACATAGAAACCCACCTCCTGTGTTGCTGGAGCCTTTGGAGTCCAAAAGAGCTCAGGATTAGCAGACTAGTCAGTCGTGATGTTGTGTCTATGGATGCAGGGGAGTGACTCCTTCACTCCAAGGGAGATATCTGTGGTTGTCCTTGGTGCTTCACAGGTCCTACACAGGGCCTGTTTGGTGCACGGGCACAGACAATGCTTCAAACTGAGAGGGAGACGAAGTTGGGCCAAAATAAAGTCCAGAGTGTCTAGACGTTCGAAGCTCGGTGGTTTCTGGTTCAGAATCTTGTCCACGTCGAATCTAGGGACCTACAGTCAGGTAAGCCCTTTTGTACCCACGGGAGAGGGCTGGACAGATTCAGGGGACCGTCCCAGGGGAGGGTCTGGACAGTGGGGAGGTTACTCCCTTGTCCTTTGTCTAGTTTAGTGGCAGAGTACGAGCCAACCATTCCCAGCACTGGATTGAACTAGGCTATGCACAGGGATACCAAATGTGCCTCTCATGCAGTTGCTGGCAAGCGCACCCACCCAGCCCTAATACACTAAATCCTGTCTGGGAGATGGTCACACCTTCCTGTGACAGAATGCCTATTGTTCTGCCTTCCCCTGCTTGAGCTTGGCTCAGCAGCAGGAGGGCAGAAATGGGTCTCTAGTTGGCAGCAACCATTTTGTGCTGCCCTGGACAAGAAGGCTGGTACTGGGAACACCAGGGACCCAACTTTTGAGGGGTGGAATCATACCTCCCACACCAGTTACCAGTTTGGAGGTATGATTCCAACATGTTTAACAACAAACACAATAGGGATTGTTTCAGGTGTTTTAGAGTTGGTCATCACGCGGTAGCATAATGCCACTCTATATGTCGTAAATGGCTGCCTCACTGACAACCTGGTAGAATGGACTCCGTAGGCACCAGGGGTGTCCTGCTCATGCAGTGGGCACCCTCTCACTTAGAACCAAGCACCCTTCCTTCAGGATTGTTAAGGCCTGCTATAGGGGTGACATAGGTTTTAAGTGCAGTGACCCTTAGATATAGTAAACCTATATCTTAAGTAAGTGGTGCATGCACCAACTTACACAGGCTGCAATGGCAGGCCTGTAGGTTCCATTTTGCATAGCCTCTCATGGGTGACATAATACATGCTTCAGCTCATCGGAGGCCTCTGGGGTACCTATGCCCTGGGTACATGGGTAGGGTACCACATAATCCAATCTGGAGTGTACCAAAGTATATAACACAATAGTTTAGGGAGAAAACAGATAGACTGGGGTCCTGATTAGCAGGATCCCAGTCAGACTAGTCGAAAACCAGCTTAGCACCAGGCAAAAAGTGGAGGTACACATGCAGAAAGATCCTACCTTTGTAGTGTAGTTCCTATTTCCCTTATATGCTCTGCGCATTGGAATAATATACACTATAGTTATGGCATAGGACTGAGGTCAGTATGCCTCTATCGAGTACAATAAACTTAATTACTTTGTGTGCCAGCTAACTCAGAGGCCACTAGAAACTCCTTGAATAAACAAGAAGGGAGTACTTTCTGGCAACCGCATAAACATGACAACTTTGTTTCCCTTAGAATCGGAACATGTCTCAGAATCGTGAAAACAACAGATAACAGTTTCACTCAGTCAATCGTGCATCCTTAGCTTCTTCAGAGTTACACAGAAATAGATAGACGGTTGTTTCAATAAAAGGATTTATTGAACAGTCTTGTTTCTAGTGTAAGAGATATGAGCTGTTAGAATCGCAAGCAGTATGCGAGATGTAATACGTACAGCGTAAGCAGTAAGAAGAAATAATACTGCAACAGCATTGAATTCTAGCTATGACATATATTCATATACACATACATAAATAACATAGGCTAAAAAGTGGATACTCTTTTGATGCTTCTAAATAGTTCTACCCCAGTGTACCTAACCTAAATGTAGTACAAGGTAAGAAGTATGTGCTGTATTCTATAGTATGGTAAGCTATAGTTTTGCATATGCCAAGAGTCCCTCTAGGTTCTAGTCAGCTGCATACCTTAGAATGAGAGAGGTGGGAATCTCTTTCCGGGTCTCAAACTCAAACACCCAGCGAAGGGAGTCAGAACACTGAAAGCTGGATTCTCTGTGATCAGGGATGACAGCGTCTGGTCAGTGCGTCAGGCGGGGACTCAAATTCTTCCGAACTTGCAGTGGCGAGCCGTATCGAGCTGTGCAGCCGAGCCGTGGTTTGCCATGGTAAGGGAAGGTATATTTATACCTGGAAGGTGCTTAGGAATGTTAGCATTGACGTAAAGTCGAGCAGAGAAAGACGTCATGAATGAACCCCTAAGGAATAGTTGTTCATGCATAATAGATGAGTTCTTGGAAAAATCAATAATCCTAGCTAGGGAAAGTCCCAATGGCTTAAAGGTCTGGTTTCTAAGAACTCGTTGTGACGTGGGGATGGACGGATGTAGGTGACCATGCCTGTATTTGGATAGCATGGCTAATGCCTAAATAAGGACTGGGATTCTATGCCTAAATAAGGGCAATGCGAATTATGCCTATATAAGGACATGATTTAGGAATACCTATGTACGGACATCTAAATTGAAACACAACACCCACTCCAGTTTCGAATGAACGATAATACTAAATGCTAAACATGAAATGCTAAACATTTAAAACCGAGTTCCGCATGTTGCTAAAAACATTTGTAAAAGCATACTAAAATAGGTTTATGGTAAAAAACATTTGCTAGACATGAAATACAAAGGTGCTGTACATATTAAAGCAATGTTTCATTCTAAGCATATGTTTACAGTGAATGCTAAGTGAATGAACAGAAATATATACCCATATGATGAAATGGCTCACGATTACAGAAGAAAAGGTCAAAGTCATTTTATGTCATGGTACATAAATGAAATTGTGGTGAATAAAGGTGACAATGTGTCCCTGGAAGTGTTCAAAGATGTCTGTTATCTACTTTAAGCATATTACTTTGCCATAAAAAGAAGAATTCAATTTTAGAGAGAAGAAAAAAATTGTATGAAAAAGTTCCAAGGTTTTGTCTTTGTTTTGAAAAATGAAGGCCTAATTCGTAGCTTTCCTGGTACACTGTGAGCCGAATCAAAAGTAAGTGTAAGGAGCTGGTGAAAACATGAAATCCTTTATTCCTGTAGACAAAAGATCGTCTACCGATGTCGGTGATAGTAGGAATACCATGTTAAGAAGATTAACTGCACATAAATGTGAAGCATCGCCAGTAGCAATGTTCGTTTCCAATGTTACCTGTGTGCCGGTTGATCCATCTCGTACCTCAGCAGTAGCATGTTGCGTCTGTGAGATCTCAACGAATGCCGTCATCAGGATTGGTAGCCTCTGGGGACAACACAGAGCATGGGCCGTAATCGGGTCCAGCAGAGTATCGATATCCATTGGCATGACTGATGGGAGTGTTAGACAGATGTCTAGCACGTATTCTTCACCGCAAATCAGGCAGTGTAGAACAGGTAAGATGCAATCTTGCCAGATTGGTCTGAATGACAGAAACCATGTGGTATTTAATTCTCGTAGATGAGATAAGACCAAAAGTTGTACTATGCGCTCACAACACTTCCTTTCCAGGAGAGCTTTCTCCAAGGTGCTGGGAGTGACGCTGGTGGATTGGCTTGCCATAGCGTAGTAGTAGGAATAAAAACAGGATTCCTGCATCGAGTGCTAGAATTAGCGGCAGACCACCAAACACCAAGTGCACGAAGTTTGCAATGATTCAGAGGACTGCTTGAAAAGGTGTTAACAGTCCTGAACCTATGGCCTTAAATACATGCACAATACCGCTCGTATCAGACATGTTCAAGATGCGTCCCAACAATTCTGTGAAATGTGTTGGGCAGTTTGTACGTAATAGAGCCTGTATCTCAGCCGAAGTCCTTACAATTGGTAGATCATAGGTTTCTTTGGCCGAGGTCAAAGGCACGGTTTGTTGTAAAAGAATGGATTTCATTCTGCTTAAAGTATCAATTCGTATAGAAGAGATGTTCAGTGAAGGCCATAA
This sequence comes from Triturus cristatus, assembly GCF_964204655.1. Lineage (NCBI taxonomy): Eukaryota > Metazoa > Chordata > Amphibia > Caudata > Salamandridae > Triturus > Triturus cristatus. Next base: position 575,809,950 of record NC_140592.1, on the reverse strand, counting down.
AGGCAACTCCCTGACTGTGTCTATTTGGGGGGACAAAACGTGCATACAGCAAGTGACCCTGGAGCCAACCCTTACCAGATATGGGATGCCTGGCAAAATGCCACAACAGCTCTGATCATTCAACATGAGGTAACTCACATTTGAAAGTTGGCCAAACGTTGGATTAATCACAGCGGCTGGTGAACCTTGCAGGTGGTAGGATAAATTTGCAGTAGAATCTCTACAGGCCCAGTGTAAACTAATATCCTGACATATGAGTGAACCGCTCAGTGCATTTTCACAGTGTGTACTGCTAAAAACAATTCACGCCCCCCACTACAACATCTGTGTGTGTAACATAAATCCCAGGATGTCTTGATGTATTCTTTACCCAACCTTTCATATTTGCCTGCTTGCATTTGTTTGAGGCAATACTTAAAATGGAAAGTTGTAACAGGCAGAGTTATTTTGCCATGAATGATCCATTCTGTAGCTGGTTTTTATGCTACTGTAAATGGCAATTTTTCCAGTGTTTCAATGCTCAGCACTGTATACTTTGCTCCCCTTTGTGCCAGTGCGATCTGTTTATCAGTGAGATTGTATTCTGAAAACAGAGACAACGTGTTGATGAAACGCCAAGGCACATAGCCGGCACGCAAGTTTTGTAGCGTCCAGCCTAATAACAGAATAGAACATAATTGAGACTGGCCTTGTCGCAGCAGGACCAAATCTTGTTCCACAATGTCTATAGCAGAGGATACAATGTTGCCCAGTGAATATATCCTGGATTACAGAGTTGGTAACCCATTGTGGACCACAGCGAGAGATCTCTCTAAATGAATACGATCAATTTATCGTATTCTTTCTGCGGCGTCTGCTTGGGTAACCTTCCATATTTCATTATAAGCAGCATAGATGCCGGCATATATGAAACGTTTTTGACGTAGTTTTCTTGGACCTATCAAGAAATCCCTAAGGTCTGCGCCTTTTTTAAGTAAAGATAACTGTTGTTTCACATCCTCTAGTGTAGATTTCTGTAGCCAATCAAGGCATAATTTTCCTACACTGTATGTTGTTACTACCCCTGGATGCTGTCTTTGAACATAACGTGGGTGTGGCCTATTGATTTAAAAACCCTGTATTCTGTTCAGGAATCTTTCTTGACAGATGTTTGTGTCTGTGGGCCAGAGCAACCATTTTTCCCATTCAGGATCTGATCTGTTGTTTTGTAACATTGTATGTACGTCGACCTCCCCCTGTGTAGTGCTATTACTTGCAGGTGTACGTATGGACGGTGTGTTTATGTCTTTGATCTTGGCTAACCCAGGGCAAGACGTTTGTTGGACAGTGTCATTCAAAAACATTATTTGCTGTGGGATGATGCAGGCTCTAAACAAAGCTTCTATCTCCTGCACTTTCCAATCTTTTGTACCCCAGACAGATTTTGTGTCAATTGTGTCTTTCCAAAAGTCGAAACCCTGTCTAAGACAGTTGGGCAACAAAGGCTGCAGAATGAATTTGTTTTGTGTTGATTAGTAGAGAGATGTGGGGCGAGACTCCACCCCACTTCGGACGCACAGCATTCAAAAGGGCATTCCATGCTGCAGATCAAGGCCTGTATTGGCATGTCTACAAGCACTAAGGATTTAATGTAAAACATGGTGTCCAACATTTGTCCGGATAAAAATGAGTGACGAATTGAAAAAGTGGATTAAATGGAAATAAAACTTTTTGACAAAATCTGATTAATTTGCGGCATTTTTCATCTGCCCTTTTGAATGCTGTGCGTCCGAAGTGGGGTGGAGTCTCGCCCCACATCTCTCTACTTGTCTTCCACGTGGTCGAGCAGTCCACGATTTCGGGCTTGCACGCACATAACAATTTAAATGACGTAAACAAGGGAAAACTTGGAAAAAAGGTGTGCACTCTGTCATTTTCTACGGTTTTGTGTTGGTTAACATATTTTTCGCTCCTGTTTTGTTCACATTCTTGAAGTAAAACGTTTCCGGATTGGATGTATTGTACCCTGAAAAATATGGAAACTTCATTGCAAACGTTTTTGAGGTACCCCTTGGTGGTGTAGGACAATGTTCCCATTGGTTATACATAAATACATTTCTAGGTGTTGCAGATTTATGCAAGAAATGATGACCATAGTGGTTGTAACAAAAAAGCTGTTCATAGTCTGTTGAAACCTCTAAGTATTCATGGTTAGAGAATGCAGCAGACCTTTCTAGATCAGACATCATGTTATTAACAGTCTCAAAGTCCCAATCATCAGAATAGGTACTGGAGGTAATAAAGTCACTTAATGAAATCTTAAATAAGTGTGGAATCTTCAAAAGTTCAGATGGGCCGAATATATCATAATCCGTTTTGTCCCAAACTATACCATCTTGTATAGGAACGGCTGTGATGTTCACTTCTGACAAGTTTCTTGCTTCACGATGGGATGATTTGTGTGGTTTCAAAAGTAAGTTCACATTTTTACTTTCTGTGTCCAAGTGAATATATCTTCCATTTATCAGCATGTTCAGAGTCATTACTAAAGCTAGCCAAAGCAGAAATAAAAGTATTCCAGAAATAATCCATAGTTCAATCTATGGTGAAACCAGATAAGTCTTTTCCAGGAGATGAAAAAAGTCTTGTGCTCGTTTTTTGAAAGTTCTTTTGGCTGGCATCATTTCCGGTTCGCTTGGATCCTCAGAAAACTTATCAAAATTAATGAAATAGCCAGAGGCAGTTCTGTCAGTGGTTGAAATTGCATCCGGAGTCATTGAAATCGCTGACACCAGTTGATCGCGTGTTACGTTGGTGTAGACAGGTGTATCACGACTAACTGTTATTTGGGTTTCAAGAGGAATGAGTTCCATAGCATTGTTGCTTAGTCCTTCATTTCTCACTGCTGACTCCTCGATGGTGATGAGTTTTTCAGTTTGAACCTCTTGAATGGTAGCTAGAGGAGTGCGTCTGCTACTTGGTTGGAGTCCACAAGCCCTACTGCTTAGTATTGGCCACATAGTGTGGTTTGATGAGGTCGATTGACACAAATCTTTTCTCCTTTTTTCCAGCAAGGGGGGGCAGAAGTACTGTTCTTGTTCCATGGATGGTTAGGACAGGTACTGGTTGTCTGTAAGAAGACTCGCAAATCTTTTATAACAGTTCGAGCATCAGCCGAGCGCTGAGGCCACATCCATAGGAGCCTTGAACACGAATCCACTGCGACCATGATATATTTATAGTTAGCATCCCTTTGCAAGGGACAGCAGTGATCCAGGCAAACACAAGCTAATGGTTTATCTGAAATTAACAGGGGTGTCTGCGCAGGACGTTTCACTGTAGAGACTTTCATCTGTTGGCATATTTCACATTCCAAAACATAGTTTTTGGTCTGTTTCCTAATGCCGGGCCACCAATATCTCTGTTTTAATAACGATACTGTGGCAGAAACACCTGCATGGGCAGAGGCTATCCGTTCATGTACTGCTAGGATTAGTCTTAATCTACGTTCCATGTTTGAAATTACCCTATCCCCCACTCCAGGGATTCGAGCAAATGGAACGTTGTTCGCATCAATTAAATACGAGTATTTGAGTGGTAACACTGCACCACTGCCTTTGCTTGAAGCATTGACAGCCAATAATATCTCACTGTCTATTCTCGTTTTTGAACGAGCGATCGCAGCTACGGAAGCCGTTTGCACAGTCCCCTTCGCGGCTTTGTCAGCCAATGAATTCCCTGCAACATGAATGTCATCACGTTGATGACTCAGTGTGTGTATCACGTGAGTGTTTTGTAGTCCGTCTCGCAACTGAACTACTTGTTCCCAAAGCGTTTTATGCTTGATTGTGCCACCTTTTGCATCTATGAAACCATTTTGAAGCCAATTCTGTAAATATTCCTTATATGATTTAACACAGTAAAAAGAATCGCACTCTATAAGTGTGGGGAATTCGCGACCCATATTTTCAAGTGCCAATTTGAATGCTTGAAGTTCAGCTCGCGGAGCTGTACAATCTCCTAGAGATTGTGTTTTAGTGACCATTGGTCGGAATTTACCATCGTGCAGGTGACCTTTAACGATTGCGCACGCTGACAGTAAGCTTGCTTACTTTCCGTAGCGGGTTGTGCTGATCCATCAGTATAAATTATAAATTCGTACTGATCAAGAGGGAGTATTTCAATAGGCAGAGGACATTCATGTTCATATTGCAGGAATGCTTGTGTTTTTAACTAAGGATCAAAAACATATTCAACATCCGTTGCAGCAAGAGAATTAACCCATTGTATCCATCTTGGATGTAAAGCTTTGGCATTCGGAATGCTCGCTTCTGTAACTGCCTCTAAGGCTGGTATCGGAGTCACAAAAATAATGCGTTTCCCCTGAGCTAGAGCTCTTTCTTTTGCTACTGCGGTTTGAACTGCTGTCAGAATTTTTTCTTTCGAAGTGAAGCGCATTTCTGCTTGTGTATACAACTGTGATTTGTATGCAATTGTATTTTTTCACCTTCATTAAAAGTTAAGTAGGTGAATCCGCATTGACCCAAAATTATTTGGATCATTGCGTGTATTTACGCGTGTTTTAAGTGATTTGTTGCTAACATATCAGCTTGAAGTGAATGCAGGATATCTGTGTGTTCCTGTGTCCAATTTTTGATTTTGAAATCAGGTTTGGTTAATTCGTAGAGAGGTTTAACCCTTTCTGCGTAATTTAGAATGTAAGTTCTTCCAAAATTCAGGAAACCTAGAATCAACTGTAAGTTTTTCAGCGTTTTTGGAGGTTGGTGCAGCGCACACTTTTCTAAAAAGTTAGCTGCCAGGCTTTTGCCTTCACTTGAAAGCTCATATTCTAGGAAAAAGACATTGAGATGGGCAATTCTGGATTTTTTTTAAATTGAATTTGTAGCCCTCAGAGGCAAAGCCCAGTATAATGGTATTCACCCTGTTCAAGTGCCTATCCAGGTCATCGTCTGTCAGATAGATATCATCGACATATGACAATGCCTCATCATCATAAATTTGTAGTAACTCTGTTACTCTTGCTGAGAATAACCCCGGGCTGTTCTTGAACCCTTGAGGGAGTCGACAAAAGTGACTCTACGTCCCCATTATTGAGAAAGCTGTCAAGTACTTACTTTCAGGTGCTATGTTTTGACAAAAGAAACCATTTGAAATGTCTAATGTGGTTTTATATTTTTTACGCACAATGTTATTCATTAATACTGTACTGTGTGCATTTTGCACTGCAAATGTCTTAGAACAAGTGTTCAGGTGTCTGTAATCGAAAATTAGACGATATGTATTGTCTGGTTTGGAGACAGGTAACAAAGGATTGTTCATTGACGAGGTGCATGTTTCAATCATCCCTTGGTATTCAAGTTGATCTAAGATCTCCCTGACCTGTTTTTTAACTTCTTGCTTAATTGGGTACTGCCTTTGTGCAGTAGGTTGATTTTTTAACTGTATCTTGTGGTGAGGTGAGTCCTCATCCCACCCTACATGATTTTTGTATAATGCTGGGGCCAGGGCAACTGCCCATTTCCTGGCATATGTATATTTTAGGTGTATTGGAACATGGTTGGAGAAGGCTGGCATAATGATGTCTTTGCCATGTGGGCACTCCTTGACAAATTCTGGTGGCCATTCCTGTTCTGCTAGAAGTATATCATAACCCCTTGAAAGTTTCTCCCAAAAGAGTGCTCTCACTTTTCTTGGTATGTCTCCCTCCATTCGGAGTGTTATTTCATATAACCTTTGTGGAGTACTAACTATGGTGTCTACAGTCTCAACTGTGATGTACTCATTCAAATCCACTATCTCCAGAAGTTCCTTCAGGTTCTGGTGAGCTATTGTTACTTCTGCTGCACTGTCCAGCATTGTCTGAGCCCATTCTCTGTTCTTGAGTTGTGCTCTCAGAATTATCGGCATGTCTGATCTTCAGACCTGCTACCTTCTTCTTAGTGAATTGAGGTTTTGGTTTGTTTTTCTGAACGTGTTGTTCGACTTTGGACTTTACGTGTTCTTCTTTGTGATCTGACCGTCCTCTTCTTTCAGATGTCTGTGACGATATCTGAAAGGTACGAGAGGAACGTGTATCAGTATCTTGATACCTGTCAGGGTTCTCAAATTATCCCTATTACTGAGGTTATACCTCCTTTCAGAGGGCTCCTTTTGAGGAGACCTACCTTGGGATTGAGAACGTTTCTCTTTTGAATGTTGTTTGTTATTTTCCCACTTCTTTTTAGAAGATGTAGGATTGTGTTTAAAAGAGTCCTTCTCAGGACCTTCAGACAGTTGTGGTTTAACTGTATTCCCACCCAAACTATCTCTGCCTAATACTTCATAGGATTTTTCTATTATTCTGGGTAGTTTTTGTTGATGTTCTGTTACATCAAATTACCTTAAGCGTTGGTGTATCGCCACTGATGCTGCCTCCCCTTTAATATTAGATAATATTATTGTTGAGACCTGGTTGAAGTTTTTTAGTAATTTCATACCTAAATTCAGAGCAGGCTCTGCCCCATATTCATTTTGAATTTGTTTCAGGACATCGGGTATTACCGCAATAGACGGAACGCCATGTTTTTTAGTATAGATGGCAGCAAAGTCTGTGCCCCAAGTGGTGCAGTCTTCCAGGTGTGGTGTGATCCCCATTGGTAAACAGATTGTTAGGATTCTGAGTTTCTCATAAGGGCTAGTATTAGGAAATACCGCTTCGATTTGCGCAATTTTTTGAGCTAATCAGAATGGAATTTGTTCACGTTTTGTGGGCATTTTACCCATGACTGCGTGTAAAGTCTGTGGAGTAATTTTTAGTGTATTCTCCTGGTGAGGGGTTTGATTTGGAATGGTTAATGGTGGTTGGACTGTGAAAGTCCGCATGACATATTGGACTAACTGTCTGTAAATTTTTATTAACTCTTTAAGTTGAGTGAGTAATTCATCGTCTCACATCTCTTCGATGTCAGGATGAGGTGTGTAGCCGGCTAAAATCGGCCATGTTGCTCCTGGTCTACCTAGTGGACCGAGCCTGGTAATGTGATTGTAATGTTTTAGGGCACCTTTAAACCAGAGATTATGTTCCTGGTATGTGAGTGGAATTCCAACATCCTCGAAGGGAATATATTCCTCAGGTGGTTCATCTTCTTTATAGAAGTGAAACACTTTTGTTACTGGATTTGATTCTGGGAATACTATCCATGAATAGAATACCTCTGTCTGAAAAGATTCATGTGCCTCTATCACGAAAACTGCTCTACCACCTCTTGGTGTTAGGCCTTGTTTTATACATTTTAGAGAGATGGCTCTCCTTTAATTTGGATGAATGTTTATAACACCCTCATCGGTTTCATTTAAACCTGTAAGATTAAAAGCTGTTACGACTTGGTCAGTCGTAGCCTCACCGGTCATAGTATTATTATCCCTGTTTTGGGACATTGTTTTTGAAAAATGTAGAACAAGTTTCAAGGAAACAAAGATAAGGTGCACAATATTTTGGAACACTGTATCCTTCAACGTTGAACAAATCAAGCAGCTAATACATAGGATTTTCGTCCTACTCAGCTATGGCGGATATTAACCCTACTCACTCCAGACGTCTTATGGAGTATTATGAGTAGGGGTCTCTGAGAAAAGCATGACTGAGTTACTTCAGTATCTAGCGTTAAATTAGTGCCTTACCAAACACGTTGGGCACCATGTAGTGTAGTTCCTATTTCCCTTATAGGCTCTGCGCAATGGAATAATATACACTATAGTTGTGGCATAGGACTGAGGTCAGTATGCCTCCATTGAGTACATTAAACTTAATTACTTTGTGTGCCAGCTAACTCGGAGGCCACTAGAAACTCCTTGAATAAACAAGATGGGAGTAGTTTCTAGCAACAGCATAAACATGATAACTTTGTTTCACTTAGAATCGGAACATGTCTCAGAATCGTGGAAACAACAGATAACAGTTTCACTCAGTCAATCGCGCATGCTTAGTTTCTTCAGAGTTACACAGAAATAGATAGACGGGCGTTTCAATAAAAGGATTTATTGAACAGTCTTGTTTCTCGTGTAAGAGATATGCGCTGTTACAATCGCAAGACAGTATGCGAGATATAATACGTTCAGCGTAAGCAGTAAGAGGAAATAATACTGCAACAGCATTGTCTTCTAGCTATGACATATATTCATATACACATACATAAATAACATAGGCTAAAAAGGGAATACTCGTTTGATGCTTCAAAATAGTTCTACCCCAGTGTACCTAACCTACGTGTATTGCAAGGTAAGAAGTAGGTGCCGTATTCTATAGTACGGTAAGCAATAGTTTTGCATATGCCAAGAGTCCCTCTAGGTTCTAGTCAGTTCCATATCTTAGAATGAGAGAGGTGGGAATCTCTTTCCGGGTCTCAAACTCTAACACCCTGCGAAGAGAGTCAGAACACTGTAAGCTGGATTCTCTGCGAGCAGGGATGACAGCGTCTGGTCAGTGTGTCAAGCGGGGACTCAAATTCTTCCAAACTTGCCGTGGCGAGCCGTATCGAGCTGTGTAGCCGAGCCGTGGTTTGCCATGGTATGGGAAGGTATATTTATACCTGGAAGGTGCTTAGGAATGTTAGTATTGATGTAAAGCCGGGCAGAGGAAGACGTCATGAATGAACCCCTAAGGAATAGTAGTTCATGCATAATAGATGAGTTCTTGGAAAAAGCAATAACCCTAGCTAGGGAAATTCCCAATGGCTTAAGGGTCTGGTTTGTAAGAACTCGTTGTGACGTGGGGATGGACGGATGTAGGTGACCATGCCTGTATATGGATAGTATGGCTAATGCCTAAATAAGGACTGGGATTATATGCCTAAATAAGAGCAATGCGAATTGTGCCTATATAAGGACATGATTTAGGAAAACCTATGTACGGACATCTAAATCGAAACACAACACCTTCCTACACACATCATTGACAAAGCGGAGTGCTTTGGTACCGAGCGATTGATTCACTCCATTGGCACAGAAAAAGCGTTTGATAGGGTGCTTTGGCCCTATTTGGAGGCGACTATTCAACACTTTGGCATACAGGAGAGGTTCATGGGCTGGGTCCTAAGCAGCTACACCAAACCAACAGCCTCGGTCCGTGTGAATGGCTTCACCTCTACTCCCTTTCCTATTCAACAGGGAACGAGACAGGGATGCCTGCTCTCCCCGCTCATATTCGCCCTTTACATGGATCCCATGGTCCAAAGAGTATGCACTAATCCCCTGATATCCAGGGTGGTTTTTGGAGGGGAGGAGCACAAGATTAGTTTATATGCGGAAGACGTAGTCGCCACCATGGAGAATCCTAAAGTCTCCTTACCGGCCCTTATGGCTGAATTGGAACAGTCCGCGCAGGCGGCAGACTTTAAAGTCAATGGCCACAAATCACAAGCCCTCAACCTGTCCTGCACCCCAACCATAGCAGAAGAACTGAAGCGCGCTTACCAAATACAATGGGCCTAGGAAGCAATACCCTACTTAGGCATTCGACTCACAGCAAGCACGCAATGCACCATTTCTCTGAATTACACGGCACTACTCCAGTACATACGAGAATGTCTATGTAGACGGAGACCACACACACTTTCCTGGCTAGGCCGTATAACTGGGCACTAGTATTGGATGACTAGATGGTCATTTGGACACTCAGCCCCCCCACTTCCCTGCATATACTCTACTAGGCCTCTCAAATGCCCTCACTTTCTGCTTAAATCGCAGAGAGGTCGACAGATGGCCCTGGTGCTGGGGGCTGCCCTTTAAAATATTCTAGCTTACTGGGGAACAGATGCCACTCCTACGCATCTGGGATGGCTCCATCGGTTATGGTGCACACTCAGGAAGGAGAGGGTTGATTTAGATGTCCGTACATAGGTTTTCCTAAAACATGTCCTTATATAGGCACAATTCACATTGCCCTTATTTAGGCATAGAATCTCAGTCCTTATTTAGGCATTAGCCATACTATCCAAATACAGGCATGGTCACCTACATCCGACCATCCCCACATCTCGCTCCCCACGCCACAACAGCACCACCTGTTGTGCCCATGTATCCTTGCTCACTGCTGCTGCCACTGCCGTGAGTTCGAGGCCCTCTTCCACCTGCAGGCCACCACCTGCGCCTCATCCCTGGTGGCCAGTGGTAGGCCGTAGGTTGTTTTTGTAATTGTATTGCTTCTATTAATTGTTTTTTGTTTCGTTTTTCATTCCTCCTTTCCTCTTTTGTATTCTGTGCCCTGTGCCCTTTTTTTACCTTCAGTTCCTTCGCCATTCCTGCCCCCATTTTCCCGCCGCTGCGTCCCCTGCGTCCCCGCCCCCCCGCTTGCTTCACTTTTGCCTTAGCGTAATTGTGCTGCTTTGTTGTCACTGTTTATTTTGTCCTCATTTCATTCCTCCTTTTCCCCTCTTGTGCCATTCTGTGCCCTTTTTTGTCTTCTGTACCCCTCGCCGTTCCTCACTCCCGTATCCCGCCGCTGCGTCCCCTGCGGCCCCGCCCCCCGCTCTCCCATTCGTCCGCTCCCACCTCCCCTTCTTATGGCGGTGATGAGAGTGACCCTTGACCCTGTTCCAGGCAGATCGCTCCCCACCCCGCAATAGCACCACCTGTTGTGCCTGTGTATCCTTGCACGCTGCTGCTGCCACTGCCGCGAGTTCGAGGCCCTCCTCCACCAGCAGGCCACCACCTGCGCCTCATCCCTGGTGGCCAGTGGTAGGCCATACGATGTTTTGTAATTGCATTGCTTCTGTTAATTGTTCTTTGTTTAGTTTTTCATTCCTCCTTTCCCCTGTTGTATTCTGTGCCCTGTGCCCTTTTTTGCCTTCAGTTACTTCGCTGTTCCTGCCCCCATTTTCCCGCCATTGCGTCCCCTGCGGCCCCACCCCCCCGCTCGCTTCACTTTTGCCTTAGTGTAATTGTGCTGCTTTGTTGTCATTTTGACCTCATTTCATTCCTCCTTTTCCCCTCTTGTGCCATTCTGTGCCCTTTTTTGCCTTCTGTACCCCACGCCGTTCCTCACTCCCGTTTTCCGCCACTGCGTCCCCTGCGGCCCCGCCCCCCACTCTCCCATTCGTCCGCACCCACCTCCCAGCTGCTCCTCCCTCCCATTTCCCCTTCTTATGGCGGCCGCGCCGAAGGTGCGCCTAAGGCAAGCCCGTCTGCGCCCGTCCGCATTTGGACCGCGCCCAGCGCCAGAACCCCTGGCCCCTGCGAATGCCACGACGCCCATCTCCACTACGAATCCAGCACCCTCCACGCACTCAATGCCGGATGATCACGCACCTGTTGCCTGGCTGCCCCGAAGTGCACCCAAGTACCTTTCTCCTGCCGGAACTGCAGCTTCACCAGCATCCGACCCGCCAACCCACCGAACAGGATAGAACCCAACTACCTCAGATGCATTCTTCTCAACACCCGCTCCGCCCGCAAACAAGCCGTTGAACTCTGGGACCTACTCGATTAAACCTCCCCAGATGTCGTCTTCCTGACGGAGACCTGGCTGAACCCCTCCTCGGCACCCGACATCGCCATAGCCATCCCGGATGGCTACAAGATCTCCCGCAGGGACCGCACCAACGGAGTAGGAGGAGGAATCACCATCATCCACAGGAACACTCTCAGAGTCTCGACCAACACCGACGACACCCTCAGCACCGCCGAACACCTGCACTTCCAGATCCACACCGATCCCAACACCACCCTCAGAGGAACCCTCGTCTATAGACCCCCCGGACCCCGGCCACAGTTCAGCGACTCCATCGCTGACTTCGTCAGTGCACACGCCCTCGCCTCCACAGACTACATCCTCCTCGGGACCTGAACTTCCACCTCAAGAACAACAACACCACCAATTCCACCACCCTGATCTCCAACCTCGCCAACCTCGGACTCAGACAACTCGTCACAACACCGACCTACTCTGCCGGCCACACGCTTGACCCCATCTTCTCCGCAAGCTCCCACGTCTCCTTCAACCACAGCACCGAACTCCACTGGACCGACCATCGCTGCATCCACCTCACCTTCCAGAAACCCACTACGCAACACCGCACCCAACAGATCCCCCGCCACTGCTGGAGCAAAGTCACCGAAGACCAGCTAACCACCACCCTCGCCCGGAGCCCACCCGCCGACCCTGACACTGCCGCCCGCAACCTCAGACAGTGGATCGACGACTGCGCCAACACCCTTGCCCCAATCAAGAAACCCTCCAACAGTCACACCAGCAAGAAAGCCAGCTGGTTCACTGAAGACCTCCAGGCCTCCAAGCAAACCTGCTGAAAGCTTGAGAAGAAATGGCACCATGAACGGACACCGGACAGCTACGCAGCCCACAAGAACACCACCCGCAGACATCATCACCTCATCAGATCCGCCAAAAGGGCCTCCTTCAAAGACCGCCTAGACAACAACGCACACAACAGCAAAGAGCTCTTCAACATCGTGAAGGAACTCTCCAACCCCAGCTCCAACACCAACGACATCCCACCCTCGCAAGACCTGTGCGACTCCCTTGCCACCTTCTTCCATCGCAAGATCGCAGACATCCACAACAGCTTCAAAGTCACGACCGCCCCGACAACCACTGAGACCTCTGCCCCCAGAGCCACCTTCCGCAACGACCCCCTGCTCTCCTGGACCAACATAAATGACGACGACACCATCAAAATCATGAACACCATCCACTCCGGATCTCCGTCAGACACCTGCCCACACCACATCTTCAACCAAGCCAGCACCACCATCGCTCCCCATCTCCGGAAAGCCATCAACATCTCCTTCAAGACAGCAACCTTCCCGGAGAGCTGGAAGCACGTCGAGATCAACGCCTTACTCAAAAAACCCAAGGCTGACCCCAAGGACCTCAAGAACTTCCGGCCCATCTCCCTGCTCCCGTTCCCGGCGAAGGTCATTGAGAAGACCGTCAACAGATAACTGACCCGCTACCTCGAGGAGAACAGCATCCTGGACCCATCCCAGACCGGGTTCCGCAGCAACCACAGCACCGAAACTGCCCTCATTGCTGCCACCGATGACATCAGAGGCCTGCTAGACAACGGAGAAACCGCGGTCCTCATCCTCCTGGACCTGTCAGCCTCCTTCGACACGGTCTGCCACCGCACCCTACGCATACTCCTCCACGGCGCTGGGATCCAAGAGAAGGCCTTGGACGGGACCACCTCCTTCCTCTCAGGCAGAACCCAGAGCGTCTGCCTCTCCCCTTTCCGCTCCGAAGCCACTGAGATCATCTGCGGCGTACCCCAGGGCTCGTCCGTCAGCCCAACACCGTTCAACATCTACATGGCACCACTCGCCCATGTCGCCTGACTGCATGACCTCAACATCATCTCATACGCCGACGACACCCAGCTGATCCTCTCCCTCACCAAGGACCCCCACACCGCTAAAACCAACCACCTCGAAGGAATGAAAGCCGCCGCCGAGTGGATGAAGACCAGCCGACTGAAGCTAAACTCAGACAAGATGGAAGTCCTCATCCTCGGATCCACTCCCTCGGCCTGGGGCGACTCCTGGTGGCTGACCGCACTGGGAACAGCTCCAAAACCCATCGACCATGCACGCAACCTAGGGTTCATCCTCGACTCTACCCTTTCCATGACAAAGCAGGTCAACGCCGTCTCGTCCTCCTGCTTCAACACCCTCCGCAAGCTCCGCAAGATCTACAGGTGGATCCCCACCGAAATAAGAAGAACAGTCACCCAGGCCCTCGCCAGCAGCAGGCTGGACTACGGAAACACCCTCTACGCAGGAGCCTCGGCCAAACTCCTGAAACAACTTCAACACATTCAGAATGCCTCTGCACGCCTGATCATCGACATCCCTGGCCGCAGCCACATCACACCCCACCTGAGAGACCTGCACTGGCTCCCCATCAACAAGAGGATCACCTTCAAGCTCCTCATCCACGCACACAAGGCACTCCACAACACCGGACCAGCATACCTTAACAGACGACTCAGCTTCTACACCCCCAACCGCCAGCTCTGCTCCGCCGAACTCGCCCTCGCCACAGTCCCCTGCATCCGAAGAGCGACCTCCGGCGTCAGATCGTTCTCCCACCTCACCGCCAAGACCTGGAACACCCTCCCCATCCCCCTACGGCAGACCCAGAACCTGCTAACCTTCAGAAGACTCCTCAAGACCTGGCTATTCGAGCAGTAGCAGCACTCCCCGTACCCCCCCCTCCCCCGGCGCCTTGAGACCCTCACTGGTAAGTAGTGTGCCTTACAAATGTTCTGATTGATTAACCCTCACTAAAGGATGCATTTTAACATTTCGAGTTCAAGCATACTGTTCCCAGGGGCAGTTATGTTTAGAAGATGTTATAAACAAACTCCCCTTTCTATCCTGTGGCCTTGCAATAGTGAAAAACTAAATTGGCAGTAATTCACTATCAGGACATGCAACACACATCAGGGCATGTCCTACCTTTCACATACACTGCACCCTGCCCACATGGGTACCTTGGGCCTCCCTTAGGGGTGTCTGCCATGTAAGGAAAGGGAAGGTTAGAGCCTGACAAGTGGGTACACTAGCCAAGTCGACATGGCAGTTAACAACTGTGCACAGACACTGCAGTGGCAGGTCTGAGTTACCGTTTTCAGAACTACTCATGTGGGTGGCACAATCAGTGCTGCAGGCCCCCTAGTAGTATGTGATTAACCAGCCCCGGCTCAATGTGCAATCTACTAGGGGCTGACCAGTAAATCAAATATGCCAATCAAGGAGAACCAATCATAATATCAATTTACACAGGAAAGCACTTGCACTTTGACACTGATCAGCAGTAGGGCCGGACTGGCCGTAGCGGGAACCGGGCGTTTAGAAGGGTGGGGGCCGGTTTTGTACCAGTGGGGGCCGGTTTTCTTGCTGCGGGCCCCATGTAACAAAAAGCGCAGCAGCGTTCCCATCACCCTTCCGCCCCAGAGGCCGGTCGGATGTAATTGCCAGGACTGATTTGCAATCCGAGTCCGGCCCTGATCAGCATTGGCAAAGTGCCCAAAGCATCTAAGCCAGCAAAAACGAAATCCAGCACAGCACAGCATCAAAAATACAGGAGATAGAGGCAAAAAGTCAGAGGAAACCACGCCCAAAATGCCAAGTCTAACAATAACCATGCTGACATTAATAACATTTTTAAACCTAAACATGTCTCAGGTCTGTCATTGCAGCTTGAGTGTGCAGTTTTTGAACTGCCATGTCAACTTTGCAAAATAAACATTTTGTCAATCCCAAACCTTCCTTTTAAGTACATGTAGGTCGCCCCTAGAGTAGGCCCTGGACAGCCCAGAGGGTAAGGTGCAGTGTATTTAGACTTTGGACATGTACTTTTTAGTTTTACATGTCTTAGTAGTCAAAAACTATTAAATTAGTTTCTCACTACTGCAAGGCCTACCTCTCTTGTAGGATAACAATGGAGTTACCTTATTACACTGAATACGCTGTAATTTCCAAATGGAAAGGGGTAACCTGTTCATGTTTTGTGTCTTTAGAACTGTAATGAAGAATCATAACTTATGGTGAAGTTGAATTTTAAATTACGACAGGGTTGAATAAGTTGTGCGTCAAGAAAAAGCAAATTAGGGGGGATGATGCACCACATGTTGTGATAGTATTACTTCACTATTTTGTCATTTTTAAACTTGTTAACAGTGAGAGTAGGTTGTACCTCATTAGTACAAATTTAACACCAAAGAATAGCAATAAGTAACAGAAAGGTGACAAGTCAACCTTTGCGAAGGGCCTTCAAATGAGCTGGAAAATAAATTGTAGCATTTTTAGTAACATTTGATCTGTTTGAGCTACAAACATTTTGTTTTAAATCTGCTGACTATGCATCAGATGTTGGATTATGTGGCTAAAGCAGCAAATCCATAATTATGTGGAAACACCACAGCAGCAAAGTAACATAATTCCAGTGGCCCCAACTATAACCTGGGAATATGCAATGTACTGCAACGAGATAGTAGAATTTGAAATGCTCACATTTGTAATCCTGATGCACAGGCGAGAATAGATTCAGCCTAGCACAATATCTTAAATAAGATAAATCAGTTATTTATTTTACCACAGCCTCTGGCAGAGAACAGACACATACTGTAGTAGGCATTGTAATTCTACATTTATTCTCAGATAATGGTTAGACATTCATGATTCTCTTGTGGTTGCCCATCTATTGAGGCATGCACTGCCACTACCAGAATAGTCTGTATGCCCCATCCTACAGTATATTACTGCATGCATCATATACAGACTGAAATACATAAACACTTACAGAACTCCCACAAAGAAACAGCCATAATTGAGGTGCTGAGGGATGCTCACATCCCTGGGGCTAGGTGCCACTGCACCTGCTGCATTATTGGGATGTGAACCCGTGTGCACACTCCCTCCACACACACTGTCCAACTGCAGCTTGCCTCAGACACGAGCTAAGGTTGCTACAGGGCCATTTTTTCCAACATTAACATTTTAATGTCTTAGGCAGTACAGAAGTAGAAAAAATCAACTAATGTCAGCATTGTAGCCCCTTTATGGTGCACACATAACCCAGTATTTATAAAAAATCAATGCACTTTAAAACGTGTTCTGAAGGTTCCTTAATGACCCCTGAATAGGGCTGCCTCCGGGCCAGTTTTCTACCGCTACCACTGGTATTTTAATGTCCCAGTTTATACAAAAATTAACAAAATCGTCTAAAGCTGTTATGTTTAGCCCTTATATGTACATATTTCAAAAGGAAAATATATAAATAGAAAACACTTTTAAATGTGTTCTAGTGCTGCAAAGATTCCTGACTAATAAAGTAAATACAGATAGAAAAGTGATGTTACAAATGAATACATTCGGTTTTATTCAAATAAATATTTAGTATCATGTCCAGGCCTTTGCACACTCTTAAAATGAGAACAAATGGCTGTATTTTTCTTATGGAAAGGACACATCCCTACCCCCTGACTGATAATTAATGCAACCAAAGTGAAAAAACATCACAAGGTTTGGCCCTCCACAAGCATTTCAAAGGTGCGCTCTCCATTGCCTTTTCTGCCCACTGGGAGGGCCAAGGGTCATGTTTAGGTGGGCTTGGCCCACCCACTAGAACAGGTCTAGGATGGGAATAAGTGAGGGTACAAGATAGTTTATGCAGCGAGACACCCGCAGTAAACCCACAGCAGGTTTCGATGCAAGGTCATTGCTTCCTCTGAAATTAGGCGTCCTGGGCAGGGGCCGAGCTCGCCCATGCCAAAAGCCAGCCCTACCTACATCCCAAGTTTGTGCTACAAATAATGCAATATTCACATATTGGACTGATCTTTGCCAGCATGTGCTCTGCCACCGGTTATAAAGGATGATATTCAAGGCTCCCTGTTATAATACTGAATGCTGACGTTTGGAGAGCACCACTGCTGAAGTGGTAGAGGTGGCTACACTCAATGCCGCTGGGACAATGTGATTCTGTGGCCACGGACTGCTACACACGAATATTAATCTGCAGAACTAGCCACATAATCCATCACCACCTGCTTCATTCACAGATTTTAACAAAAAATGTTTGTATCTCATGTTTATAGTATTTGCCTATTCCCATCAATCTGAGTGTCTTCACCTGCATGGCAAAGGTCTATATCTCTGTGGTAGAGATCTAAGCCCCGCTGCCCTGGTGGCAGACATGTCCACTAGCAAAATATGGTCATAACGTTAAGTGTAATATCTCAATGGTCATAAACAACATCTTAAGAGACTCCACCACCTCATTTATGTGTGTGTGTGTGTGTGGGGGGGAGGCGGAGACGTAAATCTACACATAGAAGTATATCCCCACTCGTAAACAGTGAATAGCAAAAAAGAAGATCGTTACACCTTGGTGCAGTATTAAATATGCATGTGAGTAAACATACACTTGTATATTTACCTTTATGAGCCAGACCCACCTTTTTGGCATCAAATGGTACAACAGATAAAAGGAGCAGGAGGAACTATGCTATGTCTAGTGAAATTACTATAAAATATGAAAGATTTCATACAACAAATAACGTTAATGACCCGTATGTTTCAAAAATGGAATTAACCTATTTGAACCTACTGATTAGGACCTTCATTGTTATTTTCTGGCTTGCACTCTGCGGGGGCATCAGGCTTTATGATAAAAAATCCTGATGGTTCTTTTCTGATTTCAAGATTACGAATATTATTTCTTGACCTAAAATACCCAAGGACAGTCATATTCTGACAGACCTTTGACATTTTTTTCTAGCTTTGCCATCCTCAGAATAAGAGGTGTTTTGAAAGCTTTCTCCTGTTATCATATGCATTTGGGGGTCTATAACACTCTCGCTAGTATGCTTAGCTCTAATTTGAGCCTGTCACACCACAAGAGATACAAGGCATTTTTACTCTGTCCCAAAGATGTGTGCCTCTAGAATTTTTATTTTATCCAAGGGCAATTTATATCAAAATCCCCGTCTAGTGCAATCTTGAATTCCGCTTCATTTTAATATGGGACAATGGTCACCGCCCTATTATGTTACAAAAGAGCTTTTTCTACATGACTTTTGTTAGATTTGGGGGTCTTTAGTTGGCAGAGGTAAGTAGCTTTGACCAAATAGGGACCCTTGCGTCTAGTCAGGGTAAGGGGGTACACTTCTAAAATAACCCCTGCTCACCCCCTTGGTAGCTTTGCACGAGCAGACAGGCTTATTTCAGAGGCAGTGTGTAAAGCATTTGTGAACATATACAGTAATATAGTGACAACACTACAAAGGGACACCACACAGGTTGTAGTATAAAAATAAGTATTATTTATATAGACTTATCACAAGACCACAAACGACAAAAATCCACAATACTGTACTCAAAAATGGTAGAAATAGCTTAGCTCTCTTAAGATGGTAAATGTGACACTTATGTTCAATGTACCTTTGGATGCGTAACGCTATACAACGAAAGTGTTGCAGGGAAGGTGATGCGTTGGTTCCTTACACGCAAGAACGGTGATGCGTCGGTTCCCTACTGCTACTTAGGCTGATGTGTCGGTTTCTTACTGCGCTTCCGTGGCGATGCGACCAGCAGGGCCGTGATGCGATGAAGATCTGGTGCAATGAAACAAAATGGCGTCTTCTTCTTGATGCGACAACGATGCGTGCACGCCCAAAGGCTGCGCGGCAACTCAACGAAAACTTCTGAGCGTGACAGGCCCTGCGACACGCGTTTCCGGTGATGCGACGGCGTCTGCTGCGACGGCGACACTCTTCTCCAGTGATGCGGGGCTCTTCGGTGATGCAATGCGACAGCAGCGACACCCTTCTTCAGTGATGCGACAACAGCGGCTGCAGCGGTGGTGCGCTTGTCCAGTGATGCGACTGCGTCTGCTGCGATGGCGACACTCTTCTCCAGCGATGCGAGACGTCTCGGCGATGCGAGACGCTTCGGCAATGCGATGAGACAGCGGTGACACCCTTCTTCAGTGATGCGACGACAGCGGCTGCGGCGGCGACACACTTCTTCTTCGTGAGTCGTGTTTCCAGCTCCCAGCGACACGCACTCTCTCACAAGGCCCAGCACAACAGCAGGCACTTCAAATTCCCAGCAAGGGAATTCAGGGGAACTGGTTGGTGAAGTCTGTTATCCCTGAGACTTCAGCAGGAGGCAAGCTGTATCTTCAAGCCCTTGGAGATCCTTTACAAGTTGATTAAAGTAGCACAAAGTTCCTGTCTCCTTTCTTTGGCAGTCAGGCAACCACTGCATGCCAATCCCTCAAACAGCACTTAGCTAGGGATAGTCTCCTCCTTCAGTTTGTCTCTGGTTCCTCTCCTCAGCAAAGGTTTTTCTTGTTTTCCAAAAGTGATCTAAAATTTTGGGGCCTGGGTCCCCCCTTTTATACTCATATTCTCTTTGTTCTCTGAAGGCAGAGAGGCCTTTGCCTAGTCCAAACCAGTTCTGGTCAGTCCTGGAGCACTTTGTTTACATTCTTTCCTTTGACAGTGTGGGCCAGGGACATCAGGCGCACCACAGGAGGTGGAGCCAGGATTGTGGAGGGAAGGCACAGCCCTATTCAGACCCAGGTGCAACTTCTCCCACCACTCTCCAGTTAGATCTCTCCATTCAGCCTTGTACTGACTCACCCTGTCTCCTGGAATCCCCCAGCCCCTGTCACTCAAACTCCAGGCAGGGAATACACAACCTAGCAGAGTCAGGCTTGGCTAGTTAGGCAAGAAAATACCTACTTTCTAAAAGTGGTATTTTCAAACACAGAATGTTAAAACCAACTTCACTAAAAGATGTATTTCATCATTCTGAGTTCAGGTATACTAAACTCGAATTTCTAGCATGTTCCCTGGGTCAGTTAGGATTATAAAATGCTATAATCAAACTGCCCATTCTGGCCTATGGGGAAGAGGTAGCCTTGCAATAGTGAAAAAACGTAAATGGCTGTAATTCACCATCAGGACATGCCACACACATCAGGGCATGTCCTACCTTTTACTTACAATGCACCCTGCCCGTGGGCCTACCTTAGGGATGTCGGATATGAAGAAAAGGGAAGGTTTAGGGACTGGCAAGTGGGTGCACTTGGCCAGTCAACATGGCAGTACCTGACTGCACACAGGCCCTGCAATGGCAGGCCTGAGACACACTTTACAGGCTGCTTCTGTGGGTGGCACAACCAGTGCTGCAAGCCCACCAGCAGCATTTGATTTACAAGCCATGGGCACCCAGGGTGCACTGTACTAGGGTCTGACAAGTAAACCAAATAAGCCAATCATGGAGTCACTAATCCATACATCAATTTACATTAGGGAGAGCATAAGCACTTTAGCACTGATCAGCAGTGGTAAAGTGCCCAGAGTCATAAAATCAACAAAAATGGGTCAGAAAAAATACAGGAGGAAGGCAAAAAGTTCAGGGTTGACCCTGCAAAAAGGGCCAAGTCCAACAACTTTTAAAACTAATTGTAATTTTACTTGCAAATAATCAGTTAAGGTTCTCATCCATGTGTTAGACATTAGACAAAATCTCTCTGGCCGGCCAAAAATATTCAGTTTCAGAGACATGCTTACATTTAAATAAATAAAAGATATTGACATGATGTTTGTATTGTTTGATTAGGTGCCCACCACCTGATCATCATTCCTAATGCTCATATGTTGTTTACTATTTCCAGTTGTTGAATACCTTTCAGTATTCATGCTTAGAAATATATAACAATATGGGACCGATTACAATCTTGTTCGGAAACTGTTCCGAACGAACCGGTCTCGGAATCGTTTCCGAAAAAACCGGGTCCTGCGCGTCCGAACGACCGATTATGATGCTTCCTAACGTCGTTTGGTCGAACTCGCATTGACTTCAATGGGAGCCTGTGTTCCGAACGAGAACACAGTATACCATTGAAAAAAGGGGTGGTTGGGGAAAACCTGCCACACTGTGGCAGGCACCCCATGGTGATTGCTACATTGCGTGGAAGAGGATAGGCGCAGCGGCCAGGTGCCTGACTCCAGACCACGGGGTTCACGGTTCTATCCCCGCGCTGGCAGCAGGTTAGCCCAGCACCATGTGACTCTGGGGAATAGCTCGCTTAATCTTCCCAACGGCCCCCAGCGCTGGGACACCTCTCCGGAGGTAGCTGTGCTCTTTACAAATGCTGGTATTTCATTTCATTTCATTGTACATGTTTGGGAAGAGGGGTCCCTTGGGTACCCCCATGGGCTGCAATCGGATGACTCTGGGTGAAGAGGGGCCCGCAACGTGCCCCCAAAGACACATTCCGACAGCCGCTTTGTGTTGGGCAGACCGAATTGTATTGGCTGTCCGAATCAGTCATCGTAATTGCTTGTTCGGAAACCGTGTCCATAGAGCTGTACGATTAGGCTCTGAAAGGCTCAGGCTGTCCAAATGCCTTTCGGAACCGATTCGGACTGCCAGAATGGTTTCCGGGCATCGTAATTGGTTGTTGGGAAATGTGTACGATTCGTTCGGAAAGAAGAGTTCCAAATCGGATTCTGCAATACCGAATCCCTTTCGAAGCCTTTCCGAACGACATCGTAATTGACCCCTTAGTGTTATATTAATATTTTCTCATAACACCTAGGGTAGCGATTCTTAATCTGTGGTCCACATCTCTCTGGAGTCCACGACACCTACTCAGGAGGTCCGTGACTGAGTAGGAAAAAAAAGTTTATTATTAGATTAATAAAGTAAAAACACATAACAAAACAACATGCAAAAATTAAATTTGTAAAATGTTTTGTAAATGTGAAGAGATTTGACATTGGAGTCAAAATATGAACTCGGAGCAGAGCAAGTTCAGCAAACAGTGGTGTGGACAATTGGTGGTCTCACTGAAGCACTAGTATGCCCGGACAAAAATAGAGGCAGCGTTAGGAACATAAAATACAAAGTGATCCCCCTTTCCCCCTCAGTCTGCGCACACACCCCCACCCCCCTCCCTGCTGAACCCGTATCCATACCCCGGTTCAACACCCTGGTTATTAGTCAGGGATGCAGGCCAGCAATTTAGTATCGACATTGGCGAGCAGATATACAGCCCAACTCTGGGGTCAGAAAACCAAGGCTCCTAGCAACACTACCATCATATCTAAAACACCTCAACTATGCGGAGAGCCCTAATATGCATATACTTCCAGGACAATACAAATGATAAGAGGCTATTATGGTTGAAGATCACCACTAATGTATAATCTACTGCCTCACTAATGACAGTCTATTTCAACTTATATTTCATGTATGAACCTATGCTTTTCTGTATCTAAACTGTTAAAATCTAATAAACAAATTTAAACAAAAAAAAAAGGCATTGTGATATGCAAGCACTCAGCATCTCACTTCCTCTGTTAAAATTAAAAGCACTGTTGAAAAGCTCCAACCTTCTCATTAAAATTAAAACTTCTATTTTTGTTTGTGGCAATTCACATGAGTTTTCCTCATGAAACCTCGCTAATGAAGAGGATACTTTCTCATGGTGGGCCTAAGAATCACCATAAAAAATTGGTATAGTCAGCTCTCTTATTGAGAAAGGAGCATTTTCAGCTCCAGGGAACTTGTTTCTCAATCCAGATTGCTGAATGAGAGCACATCGCATTCTCCTGAACAGAGCCTGAACTTGCACGTTTCAAGCTGCCTGCCTTTGGCGCTTAGGTATGCTACAGATGAACTGCGCCCCTCATGATGGTATATTATAATATAATGTAATATAATATAATATAATATAATATAGTTTGCCTTTATATTAATGACTCGTTTTTGCATTCATAACTGCCACACTTCTTTTCATGCCTGCTGTAAACATTTTGCATGTATTCTGCACCAGATTCAGCTTCAAATAAGGGTCATAAAATGTTAGCCCAGATTTCTTCGGTGAGCTGTCTTGGATGAAAGGGAGAAGGAACCCACTTCAGTACCTTTCTCTCTGGTAGGCAATGTTATGTTCCTAACGCAATCTCCCCTAGGGTACGTTCATTTGAGTTTTGTGAGACAAAGCCTGTTTGTTTTGCCAGCTCAGAATGGTAAGTTGGTTCACCTGTATTGCATGGGAAACAAAAAAAATCTACCCAGTGTGATCAGGACTGACTCTGCCAGGCAACAGTATGACGTTCCGTATCTCTATTGTTTGCCCCACATAAATAATTTTTCTTATGTGGTTGCCATTAATCGCTTCTTAGTCACTTTCAAGGTCTTTAGGCACAACTTTAAGCATTCTGCTAACACAAAAGATGAGAGAACCAAGTTCAATCCTCCAAATGATTACCAAATGATTACCCAAAAAAACAGACTTGTCTGTGTTCCCGCGACACATTGATACTGCATCTGAACCCTTTCTTTTAACTTCAACATTCATTTGTGGCTGAAAAACCTTAGATGACCTGATGCCCTTGGATTTAACTTTCAGCCCTCCTGATCTTATGCTATAAATTATATATTACACCCAAAGTTCGGTAAGGCAGGCAATTATATCCACAGGTCTGAAATGCATACCCTGAAGGAAATTCTTTAATTTACTCTTAAATCACTTTCCTGTTTGAAGTGTTGCTCATGTTATTTATTGTACACAATAACTGTTCAACTTTGCTATTATTATTATGCCACAGAATTAAGTATCTCTCTTTCCACGTTGTTGCCTAACGGCCCGATTACGTGTTTGGCGTTGTGGGAGTGGGACCACCAAGCCACTGCCCTAAGGCAACAGGGGACCCTTGTTTCCCCTCTGCCACGCTTTTCATGGAGTAGGAACCGCCATGAAAACCGTAGTGGAGAGGGAACTAATAATATGCAGCAGTCCCGCCAAGCATATTGCGGCTTCAAGAATGCCGCAACATCGCCAGGGACCTCTGATCCCTGGTTGTTGCGGTGGTGCAATAGCGGTCCGAGCACCTGAGTTGTAATAGGGCAGCTGGACTGCCAATGTGGCGGTGCCTGGGACGCTGGTTCGGTGGTGCTCGCACCGCCACCGCAGCTACGGTGGTCCATAAGACCGCTGTAGTCGTAATCAGGCCCTTAGTCATAAATAACTCCATTGTCTATTGTCTTGCTTTTCCCTTTACCGACCCCTGTATTTTTCTCCCGTATTCACTGAATGTTAACAGGCTGTACGGCTACTGCCGCATATGAGTGCCAAGCATAGCAGGCCTTCACTCTTCCACTATCCAGCTCGCTTACCCAAACCTTAATTTATCAAGTTAAACCAATTCACTTCAATTGCAAGGGAGTTCTTTTGACCACTACTGTTGCAACTTCCTCTATGACGCGTGGTGCAGTTCGGGTTACTCAATTTCCCCTTACTTTCACGGACAGAATGATTTCTCAGTCACACGCACATACACACATCATACGCTGGTGGGGCCCATAACACCAACATTCATTCTCTCAAACTATCCGTGCCTACAAAGGGACATCAGTTCCGAACCACAACTGCTCTCTTTGATAGAGGGAAACCACTTCTCCTGAATCACCCTAACGATTCCTCCATCAATAGGTCGATCGAATCATTTAGTTCTTATTTAGTTCAATGATACTTTAACACTCATTAATCAATAAACATTTCAATGAAATAATCACCCGACACATTAATTCAAATAATGATTTTCTTTTATCTAATTTAAAGGTAGGTTAAAATCTTAATAATGCAATATCATCTTTTGTCATATTTACCTATTCTGGCTAATTGTCGTTTTCTAAGTCAGAAATGGTCCTCGGTAAATTCGTCAGAGTTCTTTTTCTATCATATAGAGTCACCGTCCTCTCCGTCAGCATAAGGATCTCTGATCATCGGTTCTCCGTCCGCAGCTACTCCGTCAATAGCAACTCTCTCAGTAGCAACACCCAACACCGATCTAGTCTACCAATATTTATACTAAAATTTACATATTAAATGTTACATTTCTCATTTCACAGTAATATGATTGGCTGGAAACATTTTCAATTTTCCCATGCGGAAAAAGTCTCAAAGCAAATGTATGGGAAAGAAATAATCTGTGGTCCTAAATGTATCAGTTTGTTGAAACCAGGTCGGGTTCGACAGTTCATATTCTCAATTGTAACATTTTCTTCACGTTCAGGGGCATTGGCACCTCGCCCAGGGTAGTCTTCATGGGCATGGTCTGACAGGTCACACAGGGGACGCGAACGAAGTCAGTGCAGGCTCCTTTCTCCATTGTTCAAATGGTGAAGTAATGTACTTTAGTTAGGTCTCAGTCGGCAGCCATCTTTTGGTAGGCCGGAATAGTCAACTTAAGCAAAGAAACACAAAAATCGTAATTAAAACATGGAAATGATTGAAACAGTGTTATTCCCTTGCTAATACCCTTATGTGTATGCATTTATCTAGCCATATGCAACATCCAAAGCCGTTAATGCTGGTTTATTTAAGCGCAAATCACAATAACATTACTCAAGCAACATTTATCGTTTTAATATGCACACAAACTTAGTTCACCTATTATTTTAGCCATGCAAATGCATTCCCACGTGTATTCTTTCTGTTAATAGGGTTGGTTTAGTTCTTTCACATCAAACTATTAATTATTATAATTAATCATAATTAATTTTAATATATACATATATAAATGGATTGGGTATATAAAAAGAAAACATTTTACCCGCTCCATCAATCCCCCCTTTGGTGATTTTATCACCACAAACAAAACCCACAAAAAAAAAATATATTTTTTTTCCTTTTTATGGAAATTTGGAATGTTTTCTTGCTCAATTAAAATTCCCGTTTCTCCTTCATCTTCTCTTTTTGTTTTGTCATACATACTCTCCTTCCATTCTTCCAATTCTATCTCGTTAAAATCTCTTTCTTGTTTCTTTTTCTTCTTTTTGATAATTTCTCGTCTAATTTTCTTTTTATTTCTTCTATGTATGCAACACATACATCCTAATCTAAGTATTAATAATATGAAAATCACACACGTTAACGGAAATAAAATTTTCCCTAATATAGTACTACCTAATTTACCTAAGAAAGTCTTAATAGCAGCCATCTTATTACTAATTCTAGTCCAGATACTTTCAACCTCCAATGGTACGATTTCATCATGCAGTTCTGTAATATTTTTAATATATACTTTTAGATCTTTGCTTTCATCAGGAATGTAAGTGCAACAATGTTGAACTTTCAGCATTCCACAGACTCCACCCTCTTTTGCCAATAAGATATCAAGGGCAAGTCGATTTTGCATAATCATAGCACGCATAGCAACCATTTCAGTATTTACCAAAAGAAATCCTTCAGCGGTGCTTGCTGACAAGCGATCCACTATGGTTGACAATTTCTGAATATTATTTGCATTCAAAGATATTCCCACTGCTGGTATCAAGGCTCCGAAAATATCACCTACAATTTCTAACCAAGTTTCTCTTCTACTACGCATTAGTAGGTTATGTGGTCCACTATTTTCTACTCTATCCATGTGAAAGATTTTTGGAAAGACCAGGCCAACATAATATATGCCATACCAATGGTCGGGCAACCTGTAATAAGCCTTGTTCCCACAAATATAGTACAGTCCAGGAAAAACTGGATCTTCTCCGCCCCTAAATCCCCATCCAGATGCAATAAAATATGTATCATCACACTCACTTGTCCCTATATAATAATAATCATATTGGGATCTTTCCCTCATAATGCATAATTTGCCTTTCTGTGGTGAATCTATAGCTATTGTTGGTCTAGCATCACCCTTGGTCTCCTTTTTCCCATCTATTTCCCAAATGTTTTCCCCCACTTTATGTCCTTCTGCATTTTTATGTATTTTCAATCTCCTTTCTTCGACCATATCTAGAAATGTTTTCTCTTCTGTCTTCAAACTGCAAGTTAAATTGTTTCTAAAAATATATTTTAAAGTTAGTTCTTTAGTCTCTATAAAAATCTCACCTAGTACATTAGCAGTTTTAGCTGGATTCAATTCATTATTCATGGGCAATTGTCCAAGAATGTTATCTATATTAGACAGATTATATTCTAATTTCCCTACTTGATAAAATATACTGGTTAAAACGCTACATGTTATTCCATAAGTTGCTGGAAGGTGATGATAAGTCACTCCTTCTGAAACAGAGGCAGGTAGAAACTGCATACATACGTAGCAATCCCTTACGTCCAATGTTTTTACATATTCATACAATAATTTTGAAAAAACATTGCTAGAAAAATCAGTTATAGACCTATCCTTATGTATATGTTCAATACTTGTTTTAATTGGAACTACTTTTTGTGAATTCTTCACTACATTAGTCATATTCTCTGTATGCCCTTCTAGTGTATCTAAAGTTACTTTGAAAGAGATCAAAAGAGCGAGTACGCTCCAAAGAAGCATTAATAGTCCTGTACAACAACAACACATCTTGCACCATCTTCTCATAAAGGTACATCTACTCTTGTTATCATCTATGTTAGCCATCTTGTTAAAATTGACCGTGTCTTTTGACTTAGCCTCTTCTACTCCGCTTCCTGTATTTTTCCTGCAAGAGCTAGGCCCTTATCAGGTTATCCAAATCCTTCAATTTCTTATTCAATCCTTCATATTTTCTACAAGGACCTTCTTGAAATCACTCAGCTTGGCCTCTCATCGTTTTTCACTTCCTTCTCATCATCCACATACAGAATTTCCTGATCTTCCACCTCTTCTCCGATATCGGATAGGATAACTCTCAGGATTTCCGCTGTTTCTTCTTCCTCCACCACTTTCAGTAAAGTCTCCTCTGGATTTCCTTGACTATCTACCTCTTCTCCTTGTTCAGGCAGTGCCACATACGTCCATTCAGGTGACTTATACTTCTGGTTTGGTTTTCTCGATCGTTTGTTTCCATCAGACGCTTCTGTCTCTCCCTCTTTTTCTCTGTGCTGACTTGTTACTTCGTTCACTTGTTCAGCTTTTGAGGGTTTGACTCGTGTCAATCGATATCTCAGTCTCTTTATTTTGTTTGGCCAAAGGTCTCCTTTAGCATTCCTTCTTGTTTTGCCTTCTTTGCTGTTTCTTTCCTCGATCCAAGTTCTCTTCCTTAGAACTCGACCCACTGGTATTTCAGTTTCACTGTCTTCAGATTCTGTCTCGTTTGGCTTTTCTAGTTCAACAGTCTCTTTTTCCACCTCTTGTGTTTGCCCTACTTCTGTCCCTCCTCGGGTCTCCGGCACGCAATCTTCTTGCTGACTACTTGTCCCTTCACCTAGCTGTGTGTTGCAGTTCCCTACACCTCCTCAGGGGTCTTCCGCAATCTGTCCCTCTCTCTATGTGACTGTCCCTTCTTCTCCTTCCAGAATTTTCTCTGGTGGAACTTCTTCTATTCTTTCATCTGGTGTAAATGTTACTTCTGACGAGACATTCTTTTCTTTTCTCTTCTTCTTCCTGTGCTCACCACTGGCGTTTTGCTCGTCTCCAGAATCTGAACCATCTGAGATCTGCAATCTTTTCCTCAGAATTTCTTCTCTTGGAGTTGGAACTTGTCTTGGCTCCTTTTCCCCCCTTTCAGGATTTTCTTTTGTCTTTGTATTCTCATTGTCTGAATCATCACTTGATTCCGAATCATCGAAATATTCTTTTCCAATGTTATCTGCTGGATTTGGAACTCTCAAAGTGTGACTTGCATGTATCCAATTTTTCAGTCCAGCACACTTCACAGCAGTTGTTGTGGTCAAGATAACTTGCCTTGGCCTTCCCCACCTTGGAACCAAGCAATTCCTTCTTCTGTGGACTTTTATTCTCACCCAGTCACCTGGGCTCAGGTCATGGGCTGGTTTTCTCTCAAGGGTGGTGGCGTCCGCTCCAACCTGGTGAAACACAGAATGGACTGCGTCAGCCAGGCCTTTACAGTAATCCAAAATCATGTCATCAGTTATTGTCATCAATTTGTTGACTGGAACAAATACGTGTCTCATGGCTCGTCCCACGATAATTTCGTGGGGACTCAAAACTGTAGTTCTGTCTGGAGTAGATCTGATTGTCATCAAGACTAGAGGCAAGACATCAGGCCATTTCATTCCTGTGGCTAAACACATTTTCCCTATTCTGTTTTTGATCGTGCCATTCATTTGTTCAACCACACCAGAAGCCTCTGGTCGATAGGCACCATGTAGTTTTTGTTGTACACCCAATGCTTCACAAATCAATTCCATGATCTCATTGTAAAAGTGTCTTACTCTGTCTGATTCTATGGTCACTGGGAACACGAATCTTGGGATGAATTCCCTCAACAAGAGTTTGGCCACTGTGATTCCACCATTTCTTCTTGTTGGGTATGCCTCCACCCACCTGAAGAACAGACAAACTACCACCAGAACATACCTCCACTTGTTATAAGGGGGAATTTCAATGAAATCTATTTGCATTCTGGTGAAGGGTCCTCCCTCTCGGCCTATTGTGCCTAGGCTCACCACTGTTTTCCTTCCAGGATTGTACTGCTGACATTTTAGGCATCTTTGACAGAGACTCTCTACTATCAACCTGAATTTTGCATTGTACCAGGTCTGCTTAAAAGCCCTTATCATGGCATCTCTTCCCCGATGTCCTTGGCCATGATACATCCGTGCCATGGTTGACATCATGCTATCAGGCATTACTGGTCTTCCATCCCAATAGACCCACACATGATCTTTCTCCCTTGGTGCACAACCTGCTTTTACCCACTGCTTCATTTCTTCATCTCCTGCTTCATCCTGCAACTGCCTCACTTCTTCCCATGTTCCCACAACGTTAGTAAACATTATGGAGCAAGAAAACATCTCCTTCTCCTTTGCCCTATTGATTGAATACTGATTTGGGGCACGGTACTGAGCCATGTCATTGGCATATCGGTTCCCAGTAGTGATATAATCACTACCTTGACTATGAGCAGCACATTTTACCACTGACAGTTCCTTTGGCAACTGTATTGATTCAAGTAATTTTCCCACCACTTCTGCATTCTTTATAGGAGTTCCACTTGAGGTCAGGAAACCTCTCTGCAGCCAAAGTTGGCCAAAATCGTGGACAACTCCAAAGCCATACTGGCTGTCTGTTATCACAGTCACTCTCACATTCTTCCCAATTTTGCATGCCCTTGTCAATGCCACTAGTTCTGCTACTTGAGCGGATTTAAGTCCTTTCAAGTGTGATGCTTCTATGACTGCAGCAACTGTGCATATAGCATAGGCCGCACTCAACAATCCTTCTTCTGTTCTCAAGCACGATCCATCCCCAAATAACACATAATCACTTTCTGGCAATGGTAAATCTTTTATGTCTGGTCTGGGTTTCGTGCAAAAATCAAGCACATCCAAGAAATCATGATCAACATCATCTCTTACCTCCACTCTCTCTGCATCAGGCAAAAGTGTAGCTGGATTCACATTCACACATCTTTCCAGACTCACATTGGTTGCACCTAGAATGACCTTCTCATACTTAGTCAGCCGACTATGTGACATGAACTGTGTTCGGCTCCTTGTTAAAAAGATCGCCACATTATGAGGTACAAACACTCTTACTGGATATCCCATCACGATGCTTTCACTCTGTTCTAGGCTTCGGCAGGTAGCAGCTACTGCTTTCAGACATCCTGGCAAACCTACCGCCACTGGATCTAACACTGACGAAAAATATGCAACTGGTCTCCTTTGTCTTCCATGTTTCTGTATTAACACTGAGAGTGCACATCCATTTCTCTCACTGCAGTACAATTCAAATTCTTTCTCATAGTCTGGCATCCCCAGAGCTGGGGCTTCACAAAGGTTGTTTTTTAACTGTCTGAATGCTGCCAATTCTTCTTTGTTCAATTCAAGGGGGTCTTTAACCTCACTTTTCGTCAATTTTACCAATGGTTTGGCAATCAGGGAAAAGTTACTTATCCACTGACGACAGTAGCCAACCATCCCTAGGAACATTCTCACTTCTCTTTGAGTCATTGGGGCTCTCATTCCTCTAATAATTCTGATTCTGTCTATAGTTACTTTTCTCAGCCCTTTTTCAATGTTATGTCCCAAATATTGTACTTCTTTTTTACAGAATTGCAATTTTGTCGGAGATACCTTTAGTCCTCCATCTGCCAAATGATTCAGCAAAGCTATTGTGTCCGTTTCACAAGCTTCGCGTGTTTTTGACGCCACCAATAGGTCGTCAATATACTGGACCAAAACGAAATTTTCAGGCATGGTTAAACTTTCCAGAGATTTCTTTAGCAACTGATTAAAAATTGAGGGGCTCTCTGTGTACCCCTGTGGGATTCGGCACCATGCCAAAATACGCTCTCCAAACCAAAAGGCAAAAATCGGCTGGCTGTCATTATGCAACGGAATGCAAAAGAAAGCATGACACAAATCAATTACTGTGTACCATTCTGCATCATGGGGAATCTGATACAAAATCACTGATAGATTTGGAACAATGGGACAACATGACACAACAATTTTGTTAATCCTTCTCAAATTCTGCACAATCCTGAACTTTCCATTGGGCTTTTTCAGTCCCATTATAGGTGAGTTACATGGACTGCTCATTATTTCCCTCAACACCCCTTGTTGAATCATTTTCTCAATTAAAGGTGTCACTCCTTCAATTATTTCAGGTGTCAATCTATATTGGGGAATGTTTGGATAAACTACTCCTTCTTTTAGTGTAATCTTTACTGGATCTATATTTCTCATAAGGCCTACATCTTCTCCAGTAAAATCCCAAACTCCTGCCTTCACTGACTGCTTCAATTCTTTGGGTAATTCATCCGGGTTAAATACTGCATAAGTTCCTGTAATTCCATTTTCTTGGTTAGCTATTGTCATTTTATACAGTACATCCTCATCTGGTGTCTCAAAGGCTATTCCATCTGGAGTACAGAATATGGTGCAATTCATCTTGCACAGAAGATCCCTTCCTAACAAATTCACAGGACTAGTATCGCACACCACAAATCGGTGCATGTCTGTGAATTTCCCTATTTTAACCTTTACCGGTTCGGTAAGGTAGGTCCTAATCTGGGTGTTTGACACACCAACTACTTGGATTGTTTCATCCGAGAGAGGAAGATTTTTCACATCTGCTGACCTGACAGTAGATCGCGTAGCTCCAGTGTCTACTAGAAAAGTAATGTTTTCATCATTAACTTTCCCATCCACAAATGGTCCTGTCTGATCTATTTCTAGAGTTGCGCCAAGTACGCACTCTTCTTCCTCTCTTCGGCACCGTCAATAATTCTCCTCTGATTCACTCTCGTCATTTCGCAGGCAATATTGTGATACAGTGCTTGCGCGTTGCGGTTTGTTTACCATTGTAGAATCCCACTTCCTTGCTATATCTTTGGGTGTTCCTGCTTTGCGGTAATGGCGGTTTTGGCACCTGATTCTGTGGATTAACTGCCTTCTGCTGTTGCTGCGGTGGGCCACTCACCTCACACTGCACCTGTGGATTCAATGATGGATTTTCATTATTAGTGCTTGGTGGATATTTACACTCGGATTTCCAATGCCCTAACCTTCCGCAATTGTGGCATGGAAACTTCTTTTTAGCTTCTTCTATATTACCCTTCCCTTTTCCTGGGCCAAATCTCGGTTTGATGCCTGGGTTATTGGCTTGTTCGACCAGCTGAGCTTCCTGTCTTTCTGCGACTTTCACTTGAGCCCACATTGCCTTTTCTTTTAGTTTTCGCTGCTTTGCCTCAATCTCATCACTAAAGTATTTAGCATGTCTTAGGATCTCATCTATTTTCTTGCTTTGCCAGTCTACAGTGTGCTGCTTGATCATTTCCCCAATTTCATCTCCACTAAACTGTTTGAAAGCTAAAATTAACCTTTCATAGTAAGCGTGAACTGATTCTTTCGCTTCCTGATGTGTTCGATCTATTTTAACCCAATCTGTTTCTTTGGGTGGCACTTTGTTTTTCAAAAATACCATAACTTGTTCATATTTCTTCATTACCTCAGGGTCTGGTGCTCCTGTTTTGGGATCTCTCGGGTATTCTTTCGTTGGCCAATCTATGACTATTTTGCATTCTGCCCATAAATCTGCTGGCACTATTATATCAAATAAGCTATTTAGATCGATCCACAGTACTTTTGACAACTTAACAAATCAGTCTACCTGTCTGTACCACTCGACGGGCTTTTCTCGCAATCGAGGGAAGTCATTTGTAAATGAAAAAATCTCCTGTCTTGTCCATGGGACATGCACATATCCCCCTCTTGGAATCTCTCTCATGGGAAATTCTGTCACTACCTTTTCCTTTTCTCTCACAGGAAATGCTGGAAAAGTTTTGTCTGAGGTATCATCCCGTTTCCTATACCACCTGCTTTTCCATTTGTCCACATCTCCCCATTTCCTCAATACTGTGATTATGTCCTTAATCTGCCCTATTCGTCCTGCAGTGTTCAGATTTTCAATATCCTATTCCGTGAAATCCACTCGGTAAGGCTTCTGTAAAGCTTTTACCTTGTCCATGTCAATTCCCATTTCACTTGCTATTTCTGCTAGCCTGTCATGTAAATTCTTTGCTCTCCAAGTGATACTCTTACATAGGAATAACAGTTCCTCATCCTGGTAATTTTTCAGTTTCTCCGTGGGGATAGTCCCTACTATTAATTCTTCTAACACCATGCGTAATTTTGCCACATCAATGGTTTGGGATTCCTTCTCTTTACCTTGCAAGCCCTTCAGCCATTCGCTCAATTTGTCTGTAGTTATACCTACTGATTTTTCTACATTCCCTGGTTCTGTCATTCTCTGTGGTTCTAATGTTGGTCCCCCTACCATTCTGCTTCTTTCTACGGTATCAGGATTATAAAATGGGTTATTTGACACATGTAGTTCACCTTCACTCATGGTATGTCTCCAAGGATTCTCTTTTGCTCTCATTAGGGGTTGTTCCGCTTGTCTATTGCTCACATACGGAACTGTTAGACCATGCTCACTTTCTTTCTGCTTCTCAAAAATTGGCATAACTGGACCTATGGTTACAGGAACTGTAACTGCTTCTAGATTTTTAGTCAATTCTCTTATCTTCTCTGTCAGTTCTAACGTGGTTTTTGCTAATTCCCTCGAATTTTCACTCTCAACCTTATTTTCCATCTCTCTTTCCCTAAGAGAATTCCTTCTCTTTACCTCTGGAGTCGTAACTTCTGTCTTAATGATTCGCAGAGTTTCCCTCACTGGTGTACCTGCGGTTGGCGTTTCTGATTCCTGCCTGTATGGCGGTGGGCTTTTGTAAAACATATCCTCTAGGACATCATCTTCTATCTCTTTTGCTCCATACCTTCTAGGTTCTACATTATGCTTTTTCTCTATGCATTTCCTTCCTTCACTTTCCCCTGCAGTTCTTACGGGAAACAGTCCTTCAGTCATACTTGCGTCTCGCCACCTTCTCATTCGATCACAATGAGTTTCACGATCGTTTGGCCGTCCGAACATATATCTATATCTACTGCCATTTCTCTGTTTTTCTCACTCATGCATCTCGTCTTCCCACTCAGTCAAAGCCTCGAACTGCGTAGGTCTAGGCCGCGGATCTAAGCTCATCATCCTCTCCGGTAAATTCCTTAATATTGCCAAATTAAAGGAACCATTTTCTGGAAACGCTAAAACTCCGTCTTCCTTTGTATACTTCGCCCAATTGTCCAACCAAATGCAAGTATGGTACCCATATTTTGCAACCATGAAGGATGCGGGTGTTTTTGTCGGAGGAAGTAACTGTCCTTCCCTAGTCACAATCTCTTTGTCTTTCACAAACCATCCTTTTATTTTACTAAACAAGGATTTCTTCTTTTTCTCGGGTGAATGATAATACATCTTCCTTTCTCTTGCAAACCCTTTAGTCTTGTCTTCGACTGTACGATCTTTAGTCCAATAGCAACGCAACTTCACTCACGCACCAATCCTGGCGCGTCTACGTCACTGTCACAATCTCAAATCCCTGCGCGACTCACACTAACGCACCAATCCTGGAGCGTCTACATCACTGTCACAATCTCCAATCCCTGCGCGACTCACACTAACCCACCAATCCTGGAGCGTCTACGTCACCCTGTACTTCTCCAATCCTAGCGCGGTTTTACTCTGATGTACCAATTCAGGGCATTTTACACCTCTGACTAGCTGTCCAATCTCAGCGCGGTCTTTCTGACGTCAGCAGTCGCTGCAGCAGCTCCTGCTCCTGACTCCTGTCTCCAGTCTACCCCTCCTTTACCAAACTACTCGGTAGACTTTGTTTCAATTTTACAATACTGTTAGTTACAACATATAAACATCTCCATTGTCTGCTCCGCTAACCACAGAATAGCAAAAGACCTTTCCCACGAGAATCCTGTTTTCCCCGAGAGCAGCGCTTACCTCTGCCCTACCACAGAATCGTTACTTCCGTTGATAAAGTAGCACATCCCTCTACTTCACCCTTCTACCAAGCATCAATTAACTGTTTCTCCAGATTTAAAACACATGGTTGGAAACGCAATGCTCCTGAGAAATAAACCCAGAGTTTCGCAATTAACTCGAATGCTATTTCATTCACGCACTTTCCCACAAGAAAATGTAGTTCATTCACACAGAATCCTGTCTTTTCCGAGAACAGCGAACAGTCTGTCCTACTACAGAATTTTGACATACGTTAACAAAGCAGCGCTTACCTCTACTTTGTCCTTCTAACAAGCTCAGAGAACACCTGCTACCTTTTCAGTGATGAGCGTTATCGGTATGCCAATTGGTTTCCTGGTACCTAAGACCAAAATTTCACAGGTAACCCTTTGCTATCATTCACACTTTTCTCACACAGAAAATATCACTAATGGTAACACTCAGCAATGCTACCGAATCGAACCCAGACAATACGTTGTGCAACTTCAATTGTCACACGTTTCTCCCGTGTACCTACGGGCAACCACAATCCCGTCTTTCCCGAGAGCAGCACTTACCTCTGCTCTGCTACGGAACTGTTACCAATTCCCGACTTCCTACATCCCAGAAGCTGTACAGACAACATAAAACTCAATACAACTTCAACATATACTGTTAGTACATATATCAATACCAATCAATAATCGATAAGCTATATACATGCCAAAATCATTAAACCAAAACAATAAAAACCATCTCTAGCTACCAGAAATACTGGTGCAGTTCGGGTTACTCAATTTCCCCTTACTTCCACGGACAGAAG
Organism: Triturus cristatus; assembly: GCF_964204655.1. Classification (NCBI taxonomy): domain Eukaryota; kingdom Metazoa; phylum Chordata; class Amphibia; order Caudata; family Salamandridae; genus Triturus; species Triturus cristatus. The sequence goes on along the minus strand of NC_140592.1, from coordinate 575,773,302 downwards.
GATTTCTCAGTCACACGCACATACACACATCATACGCTGGTGGGGCCCATAACACCAACATTCATTCTCTCAAACTATCCGTGTCTACAAAGGGACATCAGTTCCGGACCACAACTGCTCTCTTTGATAGAGGGAAACCACTTCTCCTGAATCACCCTAACAATTCCTCCATCAATAGGTCGATCGAATCATTTAGTTGTTATTTAGTTCAATGATACTTTAACACTCTAAATTAATCAATAAACATTTCAATGAAATAATCACCCGACACATTAATTCAAATGATTATTTTCTTTTATCTAATTTAAAGGTAGGTTAAAATCTTAATAATGCAATATCATCTTTTGTCATATTTACCTATTCTGGCTAATTGTCGTTTTCTAAGTCAGAAATGGTCCTCAGTAAATTCGTCAGAGTTCTTGTTCTATCATATAGAGTCACCGTCCTCTCCGTCAGCATAAGGATCTCTGATCATCGGTTCTCCGTCCGCAGTTACTCCGTCAATAGCAACTCTCTCAGTAGCAACACCCAACACCTCTCTAGTCTACCAATATTTATACTAAAATTTACATATTAAATGTTACATTTTTCATTTCACAGTAATATGATTGGCTGAATTCAAATACATCTCGGCACATCAGGAAACATTTTCAATTTTTCCATGCGGAAAAAGTCTCAAAGCAAATGTATGGGAAAGAAATAATCTGTGGTCCTAAATGTATCAGTTTGTTGAAACCAGGTCGGGTTAGACAGTTCATATTCTCAATTGTAACATTTTCTTCACGTTCAGGGGCATTGGCACCTCGCCCAGGGTAGTCTTCATGGGCATGGTCTGACAGGTCACACAGGGGACGCGAACGAAGTCAGTGCAGGCGCCTTTCTCCATTGTTCAAATGGTGAAGTAATGTTCTTTAGTTAGGTCTCAGTCGGCGGCCATCTTTTGGTAGGCCGGAATAGTCAACTTAAGCAAAGAAACACAAAAATCGTAATTAAAACATGGAAATGATTAAAACAGTGTTATTCCCTTGCTAATACCCTTATGTGTATGCATTTATCTAGCCATATGCAACATCCAAAGCCGTTAATGCTGGTTTATTTAAGCGCAAATCACAATAACATTACTCAAGCAACATTTATCGTTTTAATATGCACACAAACTTAGTTCACCTATTATTTTAGCCATGCAAATGCATTCCCATGTGTATTCTTTCTGTTAATAAGGTTGGTTTAGTTCTTTGACATCAAACTATTAATTATTATAATTAATCATTAATCATTTTAATATATACATATATAAATGGATTGGGTATGTAAAAAGAAAACATTTTACCCGCTCCATCACGCGCAGCACGGTATATTCATTCCACCTCTCTGTCTCTGAAGTCTTCATCATATTTCACACAGTACTGAACATGGGCGTCTTGTTGTTCAACATAGCATTAGGTCTTGCAAGAAATTGTACCTTTCCCTTTTCTTCTGTTTTCTCGAAATTGGCAGCTAGCTGCCACCATTTTAAGCATAAATGTACATCTCTCAGCTTGTTCATGTTTTAAGTAGCGTGTGGGAAAGAAACTCTTGCATACTTTTTGTATCCCAGAAAGTTTAGAAATAGCCACTTTGATTTCTTTTTTGTTGGGTGACATTGGGTTAGTATTCAGCAAAATTGTGTACATTTTTGTGCCAGTCATGTAATATCTGATCCCGCTAAAACAGTTTTGTTCAGGAGGTCGATCATGTACTCTTTCAAATCATTTGTGGCTTTCAATTCATTCAAGGATTCCTAGGAACCTGATGTTACATTTTGTTTCTTTTTTCACCTGTCCCATCTTAATTAACTTCATATGGTATATTTGTAGAATTCTGATCAGATGGCACACCATTACTGATACATAAAGTACCTGAATACTTGGAAGTGTCTGAATCCTTAGAATTGGTAAAAATACATAGTGAGAGAGTTTTTCTAAGGCGAACTCAAGGAAAGCCTTGAATAGGCTTGGTTTAGATTTATGATCTTGAAGCATATGGTGAATTCCGGATTGAGAAGGCCATTGCTCCTGGAATTCATAGGTTCAGTTGCTGAGCCTTCTATGTGATGCAACTAATTTTGAAGGCAATTTGAGTACTGAGTGGAAGCAAAGGGACAACATGCATACACTTCCTTACCACTCATGATTAGCCACATAGGTGAGACGAGAATTAATTGGGGCAAGCAGTTATGTTGGTTTACTAGGTAGGAGGAGCTCTCATCCATAAACATGCAGTAGATGCACCTGGATAACAAACCTGAAGTTTTGTTGTGGAGTGATATTTTTTCACATTATTGAATGGGTAGTAGTCAGCTTTGGATATTTTGATAATATAGAGATGCAGCGTTAAGTGATAGCCTTCATTGAAACTCAAAGTTTGTCAGTGCTTAATTTGTAAAATATTAAGTGCCAGGGCTCTGACCAGGAGGCCACTGCAACTTGCGCCACCCATCTCCCATGTCATCGCTGCCAAAACAACTACTAACCATCTCTCTTGCATGTAAATGCGACAGTTCAGATTATTCCAGGTCCCCAAAGCTAAAGGAATGGCTGGGGAGGCAGGGATTAGCAATTGTAATGTATATTGTAGTCTTAAACTACCGTTCTGCTCATCTCTAAATTAGATGAGCAGTGCCACCATGTGGTGGACTGTTCCCAGTATGGTGTTGACAGTTAGGTGCTGGTGCCGAGGACCAGAAACTAATTAAGTGCCAGTGCTGAGCACCGGAAAGCACCGGCTCAAATTAAGCACTGAAGTTTGTACATGAGGGGCAACTGGGAGAGAATTACATCGCATCATTGGAGGTGGGCAACTATTTTTTTGCAAACAGTGAAAAATCAATTTCTTGTGGGATTACATTTCCTGGAGAAGGAGCTCATCTTCTAAGGAGGTCACCATGTTATTTTGCATTCTCAATGTCAGAGTGATGACCTTGAATAAAACTGGGTGTAGTCTCATTGTAAAGGTTCACAGTGGTGGGGGCAGCGTTTATTTTTGAGGCACTCCAAAGGTCAGGGGAAAGTCTCAGGTATGAATGATTGAACCATACCAGTCCAAGAAAAAGTGGAAGTACTTATTAATGTATTTGTTAGTTATTTATGTTATCGTTTTATGAAGCAATGTACATCACTTCAATATGGGTAGGGTATAAAGGTCAGTCTCTCAGAAAGTGGGAATGGCAAGAGGGTTGGAGTTGAGTCAGGTATGCTCCATCATTTGCTTATGGCTGGGTCCAAAACTGGGGTGGGAAAATGAGCTAAAGAACGATGATGGATTCAACCCAGATCTGTGACTGGGGGTAGGTGACTGAAAAGTTTAATCATCTACTTTTGCTTACTTTATTCGCCCTGAGTTGGCAGGGTATGCCCAGACGTGGGTCCCTTGCTCACTTTGCCACTGGATTCAAGGTAGCCTGGCTGATGAGATGTGTTAACCCAAATGATGCTTGTTTCCGGTCCAAGGAGGACCTGGCCTGGCAGTTCAGGCCGGACTGTTCCCATGAGGCACAGGGTCAAGACTGATTTGCATATAACTGGGTCCAAACTAGGGTGGCAAGGTGAGCTAAAGAACGATGATGGATTCAACCAAGATCTGTGACTGGGGGTGAGTGTCGCAAAAGTTTCAGCACTCAGTCCATCATCTCCTTATGTTTGCTTTATTCGCCCTAATTTGGCAGGGTATGCCCGGACGTAGGTCCCTTGCTCACTTTGCCACTCATTTCAAGCTAGCCTGGCTGATGAGGGGTGTTACCCAGAAACCGGTCCCAGGATGCTTGTCGGTCCCAGGATGCTTGTTTCCGGTCCAAGAGGACCTGGCCTGGCAGTTCGGGCTGGACTTTTCCCATGAGGCACAGGGTCAAGACTGATTTGCATATGGTTGGGTCCAAACTGGGGTGGCAAGGTGAGCTAAAGAACGATGATGGATTCAACCCAGATCTGTGACTGGGGGTGAGTGTCTGAAAAGTTTCAGCACTCAGTCCATCATCTCCTTATGTTTTGTTTATTCACCCTAATTTGGCAGGGTCTGTCCGGACGTAGGTCCCTTGCTCACTTTGCCACTCATTTCAAGCTAGCCTGGCTGATGAGGGGTGTTACCCCGAAACCGGTCCCAGGATGCTTGTCGGTCCCAGGATGCTTGTTTCCCGTCCAAGGAGGACCTGGCCTGGCAGTTCGGGCTGGACTTTTCCCATGAGGCGCATGGTCAAGACTGATTTGCATATGGCTGGGTCCAAACTGGGGTGGCAAAGTGAGCTAAAGAACGATGATGGATTCAACCCAGATCTGTGACAGGGGGTGACTGTCTGAAACAGGATATGAAAGTTGTTTCCCAACACCTGTAGAGAATTTGCTAACCATAATAAATTAAGATCTGAAGCTAGATTGATGTACTTTGAGGTTATCCTATTTTCGAGGTGCAGGATTATATTAAGCAGCCACATCTTTCTCAATGAGTTTGCTAAGGAAACCTTGGCCAAAGAGTCATTTATTTGGAAGCCTGAAGCATGCAAAATATTTTTTAACAGAGTGATTTGCCAGGTTTCAGAATATATGAGAAGCACCTTGATCTAAAGAAGTGTGTGAGATGCTGAGAAGAAACTTTGCAATATTGTAAGTTAAAAATATGGTCAAGATACTGGGTTCATCAATGTTGGAGGACGACTTGGCTGAGGATATCATTTTAAAGTTATAAAGATGTTTCACCACTTTTTTACTGGAAAAAATTAACAGCATCATCAATTTCATCTCATAATACGCAATTCATATTACTAGCTCATACAAATTATTCCTAAAACATATTCATTAATAAGCTCCCGTAGAACAGCAGGCCCCTGATATTTCATGATAATGTTTCTTCTAAATAATTAATAGAAATGGTAAAATACTTCGTACTAAAGCATCTTGAACTGTCAAATAATCATAAATAGTTATTCATAAGATGTCCCAATATAACTCATTGGCCATGCTATAAAAACTAAGCTATTGGATTGTTAAAATAATATATACAGCAAGAATTAATTCAAAACCAATACACTCTGCCAACTTGGCCAAGTTTTGTTAAAACAATTAACAGCACCTACTCTCTTTGCATATAGAAACTCATGGTGATACACTTTGTCCATCCTATTACGCCCATAATTCAAGGTTGGTATTTAAATAGACTTCAAATTAGCCAAAACTAATGATTTAGCTACCAAAGATTCAATAAAACAAAGCTGATTCAATTCAGTGGTCAAGTTATAGGCAGTTGATGGGACACAAAAAGGGCTCCCATCAGATCTGGTGTAATCACTCTTCCCACCCAATTACTAATTTCAGAAAAGATGCGTGTCCAAAAATCATACAATTTAGGGCAGGTAAATATCATATGCACCCAGTCACCAGTCTGAGATCTACATCCAAAGCAAGAGGGATCGGCAGTATGGTAAATGTTTTCATTTTTGCAGGGGTGTAGTAGAGCATCCGTTTTTCAATAGAAGCTCATACGCTTAAAATTGGCCACTCGAATAGCTTCCTTACCAAAACAATTATAATAATCCCAATATGGCTTTGTAATACTACAACCTGCAATATTGCTTACGCTATTCATGTGCTTCGATATTACTTTGAATTCTGAATGTTGATGCAGAAGTCTGTACCAACTACAGATTCCAGTAAGCCGTGCAATGAAAATAGCTTGCCCTATTTTCTCTGTCGTGATGTTCGACAACCAAATTACATGAACAAACATGTTTAATTTGAGTATAGCAAAAAAAAGTAATGGACTCAATGATCTATGTTTGCGAGTACATTTCAGCCAAGAAATAAAACCATTATTATGAAAAAAATTAACCCAATGTACGAAATGCAATATTTGCACAACGTGTTAGTATGGAGTGCCCCAAACTCAGACCTAAACCAACACATGCCTCGTGCTTCATCTGAGGGTGGGATTCGATATTCTCACCAAATACAATTGGTGCGATCTACTACAATTTGAGGCGTCTTATAGCGTGTATGTTTCAGTAGTCTTGGAATTGTAAAAAAGGAAGCCAGAACTATTTTTGCTCTTTTTAGCATAATATGTAGATAATAATTATCTCCAACAGCTATGCTTTTATAAGCTAAGGTCAGCCAACTTTTAAGTGTGGCCTGATAGTAAGGGCTAACCCACCCTCCTCCCGAGGTAATGAAAGTATTGACAGCTTGGCCCTGGGTGGCATTGGGTTCCATATAAAAGACTGGATTTTCCTTTCTAGGGCTCCATAGAAGCCTTTGTTAGCTTAATTGGGACATTTGAAAAGGCAAACAGAAATAACGGTAATAAATTCATTTTTATAAGTGATATGCGGCCAATGATTGTAAAAGAAAGTTTATTTCAACAATTAGGCAATGCACAAGCTTTAATTAATAAAGGAGCATAATTTAGCACATATAAATCCTTATAATTTGCTGTTACCTTAATCCCAAAATAACTAATCGGACGTGTGGCTTGAAAGGACGATTGCATAGCGAGTGGTAGTATCTTTGGGGAACTATAAAAAATTAAAGCTTCAGATTTTACTTGATTAATTTTATAGCCCCCTATGGCAGTAAACTCGGAAATCTTATTAAAGGCACGTTGAAAGTTATCCTTATCTGCCTTTAAATATAAAACCACATTGTCCGCGTATAGTTTAAATTTAGGTGCCGCCCTCATAGGTGGTTTACTGGGCTGATCAGAATGAAGAGCACATGCTAAAGGTTTGATAAATAGCTCGAACAATATGGGTGACATCAGGCATCCCTGGTGAGTAACACAAGTAATGTTTATGTCTTCTAGTGAAATATTATTAATCATTATAGAGGCCTTAGCCCCGGAATATAATGTTCGTAATATTGACAAAAAACTAACTGGAAAAGCAAATCTACGAAGTATTGCAAAAAGTACAACTCACTCCACCAAATCAAATGCTTTCTCAGCTTCTAACATAATGGCAGTGGCTTTAATTTTCTCTATTGAAAAATAATCTATAGCTTGTATAAAAAAAATTGGTATTTGAAGTTATCAATCACCCAGGAGAAAGCCATTCTGATCTTGACGAACAATAGTTTGCACTACAGCTGCGACCCTTTTGGCCATTATTTTTTTAAATAGTTTATAATCCGTATTAAGGAGACTAATGGGGCAATACAAGTTTGGATCGTGTTCTGGCTTTCCCTTTTTTAAAAAGCTGATTACAATGGATGATGAAAATCAACTAGGGACACTACATCCTTGCAAAATCTGATTAAATAAGTTAACCAAACTATGTGCTAATTGTTTACTTCCAATAAAGAAAAGGCCGCCTTGATTGAATCCGCCTGGGGTTCTGTTCTTTTGTCTCCTGTTAGCTTCCTATCCCCCCAGTATACTTTTTTGCATAATGTTGATAAAAGATCTGTGCTACTGCTGAGGGGAGAGTTTTAATATTCTTCATGGAATCTTTGATTCCTTTTTATAAAATTGGAGTTATTTCTAGATTTTTTTAACCAAGCCAGAAACCTACCCACAAATTCACTTTTTTCGTATCTTTGCTGTAGGTATGAAGCATGATTCAAAAAAGAATTCCCGCAGGTTCTGCTGTGCTTCTTTCATTAATTTCATTGTTCTTTTGGACAGAGAGGTAATATATGCCACTATGACCTTATCTACCGCTTTGCCCCAAATTTCCAGTTGCATTTTCTCCTTCTGTCTAATGGCAGCAGAAAATACGATTGCTAGCCCCCTAAAAAATTCTATCAATGCTTCGCAAACCACAAAGTCTGATGCCAAATCAATATTAAGTGTTAAGAATTCTTCCAGATTACCATTCATCCGTTAAACCCAGCAATCGTCTAATAGTAATGCCTTATTAAAGCTCCATCTGGTGCTGAGAGATCTAGATGGCTCCAATGGAGTAAATAGACTGATCAATGCATGATCTGAAAATACATTCTTAACAATGCTTGCCCCCTCACACACTAAAATATATGATGTTAGAAAATAATCTATGCGGGATGCTGGTCTGTAGCGTTTTGAATAACATGTATATTCTCGTAAGGCAACATTATGAGTCCGCCAGGGTTCATTAAGAGAGAAATCTTGGGTTAAACTTTTTAAAGCCCTTATAAATGTAGGTTTTTTTGTAGCTTATTCTGATGTGTTGTATCCATAGCCAAATGTTGAATTAAATTTAAATACCCACTCATAATATGGCCTGTTTCATTTTTGAAAAAGTGAATGTAATTCCCGTAGGGCTGTTGGTGAATCGTCAATAGCAACATAGTAACTTATAAAATTATAAATGTCCCTGTTAATTTGTAATTTAACAAAAATCCACCTAGCGAGTGGTTCTCTAACTACTTTCAAAACTTCTGCTTAAACTGACCGCATTATCCATGTTGCCACCCCTCTGATTGATGCCTGTGCTGAAGCAAAAACTGCGTATAGAATCAGCGAGGAAAGCAGAGGTTGTATGCCCTGACTTTTTAAGTGTGTCTCCTGTAGCATTATTATATCTGACTGTAGTGATCTAAGCCAGGCTAACATTACCTGGGTCTTTAATCTATTGTTCAACTCATTGACATTGAATGAAATTATTTTCAACCTATTATGTGACATTATATTTCCTATATCTCATTGATTTCTGTTTTTTCCATTTTTACATTCCTGCCTACCCCACACCCATATGCCCTCCAGCCCCCCATCACCACCCTCACCATTCTCAGTCCCTGGAGCCTGACCCGCCACAATCTCCTTCCTATCCCACCTCGACCTTTCAATCCCACTACCCCCCTCCCATCCTAAACCCTTAAGTGGCACCTTGGCATGACACCTGAAAAATGACTGAGGCAACCCTTGGCACTGAGAGTCACAGAATAAATCCAAAACAAAACAATAGCAGTTTTACAGCTGGTCTCCTCCTGCTTTCTTTTGACACTGAAGAATTAACTACAAAAATTTACGTGCCTGTTCTACAGTATGACATTTTTTTACCTGACTCTTAAAAAAAACTTTGAGTTTTGATTGCTGTATAATGCCTGCAGGGGCCCCATAGCAGACATATTGGAAAAAATCCTAAAGGCGAAGTCCCCTGGAAACTGGAAAGCCTTATTCTTAGTGGCATTTGTCCGATAGTCTCCAAAGTTCACGATTACTGTCCGGGGATACTTGGCACCAGAAGGTTGAATGGCCATTACACGATGAGCTCTTGTAATGGTTAAACCGTGATCATGAGGCGCTGCTTCCGGGTACACATATTTTCTTACAAGTTCAGAAATTAGGCTGAACATAGATTGGCCGTTTTGCCGCCCCTCAGGAATCCCAGTAAACCTCAGGTTAGTCCTACGTGACCAGTTTTCAGAGTCATGAATTTTTATTAGTAAGTCCTCCAGCTCAGTTTGAAGTTTAGAAATCGAAGAATCTTGTCCTGGTCTTGCACCTTCCATATCACAAACCCACTGTTCAACCTCTGAAAATCTTGTGGTTAGATGCAGCATGTTCTGATTTATCGAGTTTAGTTGTAGTTCTGGCTTCTTGCTCGCTTCTGCCTGGGAGACCTTGATTGATTTGAGTTCATTAAAGATTCAGTGTAGCAGTAACTGGGTGGTGGAAAGGTTCTTGTCTCCAAAGCCTGCAGTATCAGTGTCTATAATTAGCTGGAGACCAGCGGATTCAGGCTGAGGGCATGTCTTATTTATTTTCCCTTGCTGTAGCTCTCTTACTTTGAAAGTCGGTGTAGATGAAGCAAAGCTTGTATAAATCGAATTTGTAGCACTATCCAATACCCAGGGTGTGGAATGATCCTTACTCTGATCCAACTCCTGGACAGCCATGTGGGAAGTTATATCTTTATGGGGTTCTTTCAATCCTGATACCCCAAAAAGAGGATAGGTCTGTGATTTCATTTCCCCCTGTGTTTTACCCGTGGCTGTCTTCACCCTTGCCTCTATCGATGTACCCACATCTGCAACTTTAACTGCAGGATCCAGAATCAATCTAAACAGCTTAAAAGCCGACAGCAGGGGTGACGTATCCTTATCCTTTCCAACTCCCTGTGGTGTACCTGAACTTTCTCCCACAGTCTGCTCTGGACCCATAAACTTAAGAGGGTCTGGTAATGGAGTGAACAGTGTGGGGGATGCCATTGTCTCTTGATCCTTACGCTGCTTGCGAGTTGTTTTTGCGAAGGCTTTAACAAAGCAAGGCTTACTTGTGGAGTCCCTGGAAATACGTTTCATTATCCGTTTTCACCTGCCAATCAGTCGCAAGGAGTAAATTTAATGGCTATCGTGATAAGAACTCGTAGAAAAGAGACTTGCTCATACGCAATCTGCTTCTTTAATTTACTAACCAGTTATTAAGTTTGTTTTTTTGTAAAACTAACGCGCACCACATAAACTTGAATTAGTGAAGCTTGCCTATGTGTCTACTAACGCTAACAGAATAAACAAAGGACTAAAACACTCTAAACGGGGAATCTTTACTGCGCATGCATCAACTGCATCTACGTAGTATGACGTTCTAATGCTTGGAGGCAAACTCTTGGGCATGAGCAGAAGGCCCTAATATGGCGGCTTAAAGACTCGCATGCATGGCATCTGCTTTGCTGAAAAGAAAACAAGCTATTTACTAATGCTTATGCGGGAAAAGTAATAATAAGTAAAAGGGAATAGAGTAGTGGTGGGTGGTATACAGTGTGACCACTTTATTCTTGAAACTAATATTTGTCTTTTGACTTTATCACTAGTGCACATTTGGGCCTCTCGTGTATGTCTGAAGAGAGCAGAGTCATGTGGGTTTTGCGCATGACAACTGGAAGTCAGCCCGGAAGAATGACAGGCAGGTCGGGAAGAGGACAAGGTCGCAGTATGCCTGAGCCAGAGAACCGGCAGCGAAAATTCTAAAATGAATGAGACTACATGTTCAAAATAAACATTTGTTGCAGATGAAATGTGAATGCGGGTGGGAAAATGAAATATGAATAAAAAGTTAAGGGGATGGGTTTGTTAACAATGGACTAACTGAAAAAGTGATATGTAAGCATGATGTGATGAATTTTCCTCCCTTGCCTGACCAATCAGATTTAGTATTTTTACGATATTGAAACTTTAGTGGGTGGTACATGAAGAGCGAAAGGTATACCTGAGGTAGACTTTAGTTAGTTAGAGAGACATCGATGCTGAGATGCTGTGAGCTGTGGGTGTTGTCGGAGTAGCGAGAGATGCTGATGAAGAACCCGAATGCAGAGTCCTCTATCCTAATTTAATTAGGTTAGAAAGAAGATCGCGGAAGAATTTTGAGGAGGAAGAGAGTGTCAGAGAGGGGTGCGGCGCAATCGTCGGTGTTAGAGAGGTAACTATAAAACCTGTCCTAAAGTCTTTGTCGCCTGAACTATCCCGGGGGACCATTACCAGCCCTTTGGCCAGGGGGTTGGTCTTCACACCATTCTTGGTAATTTTATTTTTATAATATTTGCAGATGATCTTTTCTCTCTCTGTCCTCTCCCTTTCTGAGCACGAGTCATTGCAAGTGTTCGAAGTATGTGTTGATGATTAATTGAATTTTCTCTCCTAAATGGGTGAAAGCGACTGTATTGTATTTTTGAAGTGGTTCACATCCTCAAAGTTTAGATCAAATTTTAAAACGATAAAGGAGTCTGTGGATATTTCATTTTAAAGTATAAGTAAGTTAGCTTTATGTCATTATCACCATCAATTAGTTCAACTAATGATCCATCAACCAGAGCAAAGAACTTTTTTGATCTGTGAAGGGTTAGTGGAGGTATTCTAGACTAATCCAGAATATTTGTAATACATATGAACTCGACACCCCAGCGGTTATACTCAATTGTGTGTTTGATGGGCCCAGGTGAGTATATGGTAGTAGAGTATCTGTTGTTGGTAAACCGCTGGATCAGTTTTCTGGTAGCAGAGCTATGATTATTATTGACTAGTTTGGCGATATTGATTATTGATTAATGATTTATGTTGAACAAAAGAGTAAGCGTCTTGTTTTATATTGTCCAGAATTCCCTGGAAATTGAATAGCGGGTGGCGACAGAAACAACACTGCAGTGAGGTTACTCGTCTGTTGGAATAACACTGAGAAGCTAGGTAGGGCTAGCAGTGTTAAACTAGGGACTATATCGATTGATAGCAGAGAGTTCGCTGGTGAAACTTTCTCCTAGTAAGGGTAACACTGAAGGAGTAACAGGTTCTTCCGAGCTTAAATTAAGGGTAAACACAGGTTTTACTCGCAGAAAAAGTGGAGCAATTCTGAGACTCCGGAATAGGTTGAAATCTATCTTTTGTTTAGTGGAACAGGCAGAGTAGCAAATGTTTTTATGTTGGTATTAACAAAGAATTTAATGAAAAAGTATTAAGAAATAAGTTTTCGTATTACCATGTGAAGGGAGGGTCAGTTGCCGGAGTTGCACTGACGTCACAGAGAGCCGCGCTGGGATTGGTTGAAACAGTGGGTGTGTGACAGAAGCAGCCTTGTAAAGAAGGGGTCAGTAGTGGGGAGTAATACTGACGTCACAAAAGACCGCGCTGGCATTGGTTAAACGAAAAGTGTGAGCCTGAGTCTGATTGGCAGAAAAGAATAGAAGCTGCACTACGATTGGTCAAAAGGGAAATTGTATGTTGGATTCTGATTTGATTGCTGGTGTAAGACGCGCAGATAGAAGATTTTCAGGGTTTGCGGAATTTTATGATGATGGAAAGAGGATATCATACTTGCGTCTGGTTGGAGAACTGGATAGAGTATACAAAAGATGATGGAGTGCTAGCTTTTCCTGAACATGGTACGTTTAATGGGAGAAATCTTCAGAATTTGAGAATGTCAATGAATGATTTGGAACCGAGACCTAGATTAACTCAGTATGAGGCTTTAGAAGAATGGGAGACTCAGTCATATGAAAGAGAGAAGTGCAGAGGTGGGAAATATAAATGATTTTTCCCAAGATATTTGCATGAGTCACATATAGGTCAGATGAAACAATGGAGAAGAGCTACGGTATCAGAGGAGTTATATCCAGTGTTAATAGCTGAGGAACCGTCTGGAAGTAAACATAAGGAGAAAACAAAACACCTGAGTGTGACAGGATATGGTGAGTCAGAAGATGAATTGATAGAGGATATGTTAACTAAAAAATTTCCCCCGTACCAAGAAGGACCTAGTAGAGTCACCCCAAGTGCACCAGTATTAGGAACACCCTTAGTTCCTCAAATTTTTCACGATACCTCAGTCAATAGGGTACTTCATGAGAAAGAAAGAGAGGCATTGACTAAAAATAGAGATGAGTTAATACAGAAAATAAATCAGTTAAATTTCGGTGCTGAAGCTTTGACAGTACCAGTGTGTTAGAACTGGGGGTCTCTAGTTGGCAATGGTATACACCTTTGACCAAATAGGGACCCTTGCTTCTAAGTCAGGGAAAGGGGATTACACTACTGGATAACCCCTGCTCACCCCCTTGGTAGCTTGGCACGAGCAGCTTATCTCAGAGGCAGTGTGTTGAGCATTTGTGAACACATACAGTAATACAGTGAAAACACTACAGATGGACACCACACAGGTTTTATAAAAATAAGTATTCTTTATATAGACTTATCACAAGACCATAAACGACAAAAATACACAATACTGTAATCAATAATAATTCTTCTAGATGGTAACAATGGTTCAAATATAGGTTATTCACTTAAAAATAGTCTTTAGCAACAAATAACCCCAACGGGAGTTATCACGACGTCAAGGTCAAAGAAATCCCAAAGTACGGCGCTGACAGCGAGGTGCGCGGCGTCGGGCCCGGAGTCAAGACAGACCCACAACGAACAGTACCTTAGAAAAGCGAAAACAAAGACAACTCACGGCGTCGGGGAAATGCAGCGTCGTTGGCACGTTGCGGCGTCGGTTCCTTGCTTCGGGGGAGATGATGCGTCAGGACCTGGATGCTTGTGCAGGCAGGAGAGGCGTCGGTTCCTGACCGGAGAGGAGGTGACGTCACGATGGCGCCGAAACCACGGTTCCGTACGATGTCACAATGTCGATGGATTCCTGACCACCCACGTCGACGATTGGCTCCGCGATGATGTCAGCTTCGGAGTCGATGCGGCACAGCAGCAGGCGTCGGGCCGGCGTCGCAAGTCGGAGCATCGTTCACGTCTATCACAGGCTTACGATGTCGTTCACTGACGTCGATGTGGCACGCCGCCGGCGTCGGGTGTACGTTGTAAGTCGGAGCAGCGCTCACGACTTCGTTGCAGATTACGGCATCGCTCGCCGGCATCGGTATTGCAGATTCCTTCTGTAGCACTAGAACAGCAAGTTCCAGATGCAGGTAAACAGAAGGGGGTGAAGTCTGGTATCCCTGAGACTTCAGTCAGGAGGCAAGCTCGAATCAAACCCTTGGAGTAATATTCTGCAAGATGATGAAAGTTCTTAAAAAGTTCCTTCTCCTTTCCTTGGCAATGAAGAGACCACTGCAGGCCAACCCAGAAAACAGCACACTGGCAGAGGGGCAGTCCAAACTCCTGCAGCTTCCTTGGTTCTTCTCCTTGGCAAAAGGATTGTCGTGTTGTTCCAGAAGTGATCTAAAGTCTTGGGGGCTGGGTCCCCATATTTATACTACTATTCTCTTTGTTCTCTGAAGGCAGAGAGGCCTGGGCCTAGTCCAAACCAGTTCTGGTCAGTCCTGGAGCACTTTGTTGACAATACTCCTTTCCTTTCACAGTGTAGGCCAGGGACATCAGACGCACCACAGGAGGTTGAGCCAGCATTGTGGAGGAAGGCACAGCCCTATTCACGTCCCAGGTGCAACTCCTTCCACCCATCTACATGCAGATCTCTCTATTCAGCCCTGTGCTGACTCACCCTGTCTCCTGGAATCCCCCGGCCCCTGTCAGTCAGTCAATCAGTCAAATACACTTTATTCGATTTGTTAAAATCATAAAAGACATAACATTTACATACATACAACATAAAAACAACCAATGATATGTCTAAAAATCAGTACAGTAGAAAACATTTTCAGTTAGTGCAAGACAATGAAATATGTTAAAATCTACTTAAAAACATAAATGATTAAAGTAGTGCATTAGGTGGGACTTTCAATTTCTTGATCCTAATTGCCGCCACTAAAAAACTGGCCACACAAAAGATGATATGGGTGGAGCCCAAGAGCTGGAGATAGATTAATGCAGGACTAACCTGAGTAAAGCCAGCCTCTCTCAGAATTGGTAACAGATGTTTTTTCCTTATATCCCTATATGTCTCGCAAAACATAATAAAATGCATAGTGTCTTGCTGCGAAAATTTATCACAGTTACAGGGAGGGCCCACTTCTGGTTTCGCCCATGATGGATAACTACCCAGAGTTAAATGGATCAAATTAAACCTAAATTTGGTCAACAAGAACCTATGTAAGGGTTTAGTAACAATTTTGAGATAAGGCTCTAGAGAGGGAGAAAAAATTAACATAAAATGCGATCTAACAGCTGGTTTCTCGAGTTCCTGCTCTTCTCGAACCAATCTGGCCCTATCTAAAAATTGTATCTTGATCCAGTTGACATCCTCCCTCCTAATACAAGATGGCAACTGGAAGAGTTCTATGCGGCCCAGCTGTTGAAAGTTTTTTTTCAAATAAACCAGCCAGGGTATTTTATTAGCCAGATCCATTGCCATAATGTCAGACATAATGGCATGATTCAAGGTTAGCTCTGGGTTAAGCCATGTTTTTAACCAAAAGATCAATGTGGCAAGTTTCAACCTGTCTGTGATATAGTCTAAACCCACCTCCGATTGAATAGAAAAGGTCGGGGAGGATTTAGGGACAGATAAAAGGTATCTAAAAAATCCATTCTCCACTCTTTGTATTTTTTCCACAGATACATAACCCCACAGAGGTGAACCATAAGAGGCAATCGAGATACATTTGGTGTTATACATTTTCAAAAGAGCCTCCATAGGCCTAGACCCAAGCCTCCTTGAGAATCCCATAAGGGCTGATGACGAACGGGCCATGGATATACTCTTGGCCTTAATTTGGGGGGCCCAAGACCCCTTTTCGTCAAAAAGGACGCCCAGGTAGGGAAAGACAGCCACCCTGGAGACCGCCTCCCCTTCACAGAAAAAGGTTTTTACTTTTGACCTACTTCTATGATGACCAACCACCATCGTGTGTGACTTTTTGGCATTTATCTTTAGGTCTAGTTGGTCCATAAAGGCCCCAAATTGGTCCAACAATCTTTGAAGCCCCACGCCTGTACGAGCTAATAATACTGCGTCGTCCGCGTATAGGAGAGCTGGGATTAAAGTCTCTCCTACACGCGGAACATCAGCCCCCACTTCCACCATGTGTTTTCCCAAGCCGTTGATGTAAATGGTAAAGAGGAGGGGGGCCAGGATGCAACCCTGGCGCACCCCCCTCTCTGACTTAAATCGTCTCGTACACCTACCCTCCCTGGTGACCCTGACCACAGCAAACAGCTCCTGGTGAAGGGATGCCATAAAATGGACGAGTGTTTGATCAACCCCAAGCTCTAATAGGATTAGCCACAACTTAGACCTATTTACCAAGTCAAAAGCCGAGGAGAGGTCCATAAATGCCAAAAATAAAGACCCCTCCTTGGCCACCGTATACTTGGAAATCAGGAGGTGGAGGTTCGAACATTGGTCCATGGTGCCTCTTTTCTCTCTAAAACCATACTGAATATTAGAGAGACCCCCATTGCTCTCTATATTATCCCTTAGCCTATGCAATAAGAATCTGCCCAATATCTTAATTGCAGAGTCTAACAGGGAAATGGGTCTGTAACACCCCGGGTCATCGCGCTGCCCCTTTTTGAAAATCGGCACAATGATTGAGGTAGCCCATGTGGAGGGGAGAATATTACCATTTGCAGCACAAAAAACGTTAGTTAGCACCTTTGCCCAGAATTTCGGTAAGTGGGTGTAAAAATCTGCTGGCACACCGTCAGGTCCAGGTGCTTTATTTCTAGAGGTCTCCAAAATTGCTTTCTCCACTTCCTCACAGTTAAAAACAAGGGGAGCACACGCAAAGGCCACTGAAGAGTTATATTGTGTGTCGGTGACTAAATTACCATAGACTTCTTGAAAATGGAGCAGCCATTTAGTATCGCTAATTACACAGTCTATTACAGTATTGTCTGATTCTGAGAAAAAGGGCTGATTAATAATAGCCCAAAACTGGCTGCTATCACATAATACATCAATTGTAAGTAATTTTTCCCATGCATCATTTTTAATAGCATTTTTCCTACTGGTAATGGTTAACTTATAATCCTTCCTCAATTTAGCAATAAGGGCCTTATCTCTCGGGGTAGATAGCAGTGCTTTTTTTAAAACCCTATGAGCTTTCGAGCAATTTGAGTCAAACCATTTGCGTGGTTTGTTGCCTTGCTGACTAGGAGTCATCATCAGTTCATTTGATATTTGGGCACATATTCCCTCGAAAGCCCCCATAATTTCTGACTTTGTGGCTTTTGTATCCTGACAAATAACTATATTGTTCTCGATTTTGGGGAGTAGAATTTCAATAAAAGTTTCCGGGACCACCTTTGCCCACTTGAGCCTTCTCCCTTGATCCGTTGGTGCTAGGGCAGTCTCCCCACGAAGGGAGCAAGACCTATTGGCCATAAGTTCACCCCAAAATAACTCAAGCAACAGCAGATTATGGTCACTATAAGTAGAGACAATCACTTTAGAGGTCACTGCCCTATGTAAAATGCCAGGAGTCAAAAAGATATAATCAATAACCGAGCCATGGTCAAACCCCTTATAAGTATTTGTGCGTATCCCCCCCTCAGTATTAATCAATTCCAATATGTTAAAATTGGCCAACAACTCTTCAAGGGCCTCCCCTGTTTTGGTATGCTCAAAATGGGGGGCCAATGAGCCTGACGGCCCCTCATGCTCACCAAACTGGCATAGATCGCCACAAGGGTGAATATTAAAGTCACCCATTAAAATAAAATCGAACTGAGTGTGATTATTTAGACTGAAATTAAACAGGAATTTTTCCAATGAGACAATATGCTCATTCCCATATTCCCTTTCCCAGGAATTATAAAAATTAATTAATATTAATTTATGGGTGGTGGAAACTACCCATTCCACAATTAAAAAGTTAGGCGAGCCCGACTCGATCATTTTTAATGACCCTCGTAATTTTAGTGAAAAAAGGGAAATAAGGCCACCTTTAGCTCTACCCACACTACTAGGGGTTGCTGGAATAACAAAGCTAGTGTAACCATCCAGCCAGAAACTAGGGGAAGAATCCCAGGACTCCTGTATGGCAATAATGTCATAATTGGCAACAAAATCTAACCAGACTGTGTCTGTCCTTTTTGCTCTAATACCAGCTATGTTCCAGCTGATAAGTTTACAGACTGCTGGCACATTGGTTTTAGAGGCCCCATGGGAATCTGCATTGTTAAGGCAGACCATCAATCCAGTTCCTCTATATCTGAAAGGGGAGAAAAACGGTTGCTCAAAGCCGACCCCGCCCCCTTTCCCGCTATGTGCACAGGCCGCAAATGGGGTCTAGTAATGACATTTAGGCCCCCCTTTACATGATTTGGACGACGATTCTTCCCTAGACATGTATCATCTGGCACTGTACTCCGAACCCATCCTTCATTTTCTGACCTACATGGGACGTTGTGTGTTAAGGGTAATAGATGGTGTGTGTCAGGAGGTGGGTAAAAGAATCCCAAAGGGACTGGTCTCATAAGGCCAAAGTCTGAGATGACCGAGCCATCCCAAAACAATCTATCAGCCGTATCAGGGGTGTCAAAATTAACTATGACACAATCCCCATGTGTGTGCTTAGTGGAATTTCCGATCCAACCCACCCTTCTTGCCATAATTATCCTGTCTGAGATGTTCAACCCTCCACTGGAGAATTCTGCACACCATTGTTTAGCCTTATATATTAGGTCAGTGACATGTTCAGATTCTCCCAACTTAAGAGGAGGAACTCCTATGAATGTGGCGACTAGAGAAGCAGCCTCCGGGGGCAGGTTTATAATCAGATGGCAGCCTTTTGCCCGGGAACTAATAGGGAAACATTGTGGCAGTAAATATATATCTGAGGGGCCTGGGGTAGGGTGGATAGGATCCAAAGTACTGGGCACTAAACAAGCGTCCCGAATCCCAGGGTTGTTTGGAACCACACCACTGTTAATCAACATAGGACTGCCCTGGCTTGCTGAAACATTAGCACTATTACCTAAGGGATCCCCAGACACTTTATAAGGTTCCCGGGTCAGGGCGTATTTGTTGGCCAAAGTTTCAATAAGCGCACATTTCTTTAATAAACTTGCTAAGCAAGTATTCAGTGTCTCCACAATGTCTTTGGTGATACCCACCAACAAAGGTTCAATGCGGTCAATGAACAGTCTCTCTAGATGGTCACCAAGATCATCCATTGGCACAGGAACTATTTTTTGAGCCCCAGCTGCCTTCTTCCTCCTTTTTATAGTCGTCCTGGACTCAGGGATGGACGCCTGAGCCTGCTGTGGCAGGGTTGGTACAGAAGTATTGACAGCAAGGGGACCAATGACCTCAGCCTCACTGGGGTTATGGTTCAAAACCACAACCTCAGGTTCCAGGGAAACATGTTGTACATGGATAATGTCGCTATTAGCCAAGGGAGCTGGTGAGATGGGAAGTACTATGCCAAGCTCCTGTTCCGCATTAGCAATTTCCTTAGAAAGGGCCCCCACAGCAGATGAAAGATAAGATATGATAGAGGCAGACTGTCTCGGTACTTTGGCCTTTTTTCCTCCCTCTGTATTTGAGAAATTTTTGCGCTTACCCATTGTCAGGTGTTGGGGTCCGAGCCCAGCCCTGCCTCCTCCTGCCCCAGACGGCCACAGACGGCCCGCCCTCTGCCCGGGCTCAGCCCGGCGCTGCCCGCGCGTGTCCCGCGATGCGGGAGGCGTTCCGAGTTCTTAAAGCGCCTCCAGGCGCGTTAGTGGCGTAGATGTTGTGCGCCGGCCCCGGGACTGCTGGGCAATGTAGTGCTGGCGGTTCCTGCTGTTACCCTCACGGCGCTCTGGGTTTTGAAGGTAATACTGCCGTTCCCCTCACGGCGTGCGTTGTTTGCGGGCCCCCAGGAGCTCTCTGCGCTCCGAGTTCTTAAAGCGCCTCCAGGCGCGTTAGTGGCATAGATGTTGTGCGCCAGCTCCGGGACTGCTGGGCAATGTAGTGCTGGCGGTTCCTGCCATTCCCCTCACGGCGCTCTGGGTTTTGCAGGTAATACTGCCATTCCCCTCACGGCGTGCGTTGTTTGCGGGCCCCCAGGAGCTCTCGGCGCTCCGAGTTCTTAAAGCGCCTCCAGGCGCGTTAGTGGCGTAGATGTTGTGCGCCGGCCCCGGGACTGCTGGACAATGTAGTGCTGGCGGTTCCTGCCGTTCCCCTCACGGCGCTCTGGGTTTTGCAGGTAATACTGCCGTTCCCCTCACGGCATGCGTTGTTTGCGGGCCCCTGTCACTCAAACTCCAGACACACAATACACAACCTAGCAGAGACAGGCTTGGACAGTTAGGTAAGAAAAGACCTACTTTCTAAAAGTGGTATTTTCAAACATAGAATGTTAAAACCAACTTCACTAAAAGATGTATTTTATCATTCTGAGTTCAGGCATACTAAACTCGAATTTCTACCATGTTCCCTGGGCCAGTTAGGATTATAAAATGGCATAATCAAACTGCCCATTCTGGCCTATGGGAACAGGTAGCCTTGCAATAGTGAAAAACGAAAATGGCTGTCATTCACTATTAGGACATGCCACAGACACACCAGGGCATGTCCTACCTTATACGTACAATGCACCCTGCCCTTGGGCCTACCTTGGGGGTGTCTGATATGAAGATAAGGGAAGGTTTAGGGACTGGCAAGTGGGTGCACTTGCCAAGTCGACATGGCAGTCAGAGACTGCACACAGGCTCTGAAATGGCAGACCTGAGACACACTTTACAAGCTGCTTCTGTGGCTGACACAACCAGTACTGCAAGCCCACCAGCAGCATTTGATTTACAAGCCCTGGGCACACATGGTGCACTCTACTAGGGTCTGACAAGTGAATCAAATAAGCCAATCATGGAGTCACTAATCAATAGATGAATTTAACATAGGGAGCACTTGCACTGTGGCACTGAATAGCAGTGGCACAGTGCCCAAAGCATCTAAACCAGCAAACCATATCAAAAACAGAGAAGGCAATCAGAAAAAATGGAAGGGAGACTCACGCCAATGGTACCAGGTCTAACACAGTGACAATAGGCCCGGTCATTCCATTATTTGGAGATAAAATGAGTTGTCCAAAACCACCAATTGTAACTAATCCTTTAAGTAATCCCAGTTAGGAAATAGTAATATCTGAAGACCAAGCTAGTGAGTGCGATTCAGTCATTTCATTAATGGACCTTCCTATAAGGGAGCCTATAAGGGAGCCTGTAATTGGAACCCCAAAAAGAGCCACACCTGAAATTTTGAGAGAAAAGGAGTCGATGGTACCCATGAGGACCAGGAGTTTGACTGCGGTCACTCCAGAAGATTTGGAAAGGTGGGCACAGGGAATAGAAAGACAAAGTTCAGTACCAAAGATTTTAGACATTTACAAATTGAAAGTAGAATTGGAAGAGATGATAGCTGGAAATGTGGGAATAGACAGGTTCAACCATTACAGTGAGGAAGAATTGTTGTTCATATGTAGGAGTATAACCAGAAATGAAAAGTTGTATCATGAGAGATTGACAGAGATAGCTTCAGAGATTGGAGTGGAAATTGGGAGATCAAAATTACTGCAGAAACCATACAGAGTAGAATTTACTGATAAGGATTTAGAGAATATGAATGTTTCTGGTAGAAAACTACAGATAAAAGAGTTAATGACCATTTTGCAAAAATGGGGAGACATCGACAGGTGGAAAACTAGGTGGATAAGGAAAAAGGAGGACGCACAAGCAAAGGAAAACTCATTGGGGTTTTTACTAAAAGAATCAGAAAAGGCAGAAAGATTGTATCCGATGAGAGAAGTTCCAGGAGGTGGATATGTTCATGTACCATGGAGCAGACAGGATATTTTGTAATTTACAAATGATTTCCCTAGGTTAAGAGAGAAACCAGTTGAATGGTATAAACAGGTTGAGAGATTTGTGAATGTTTCAAAGGTTCTGTTGAAGGATCTGGATGGTCTGTTTGATATTTTGGTACCTGCTGATTTATGGACAGAATATATGATTACCATTGATTGGCCAAGTGAGGAGTACCCCAGAGATTCTAAAACAGGGGCACCCTCAGATGATGTGATGAAGAAATATCATCAAGTGATTACTTTCCTGAAAGGGAAAATTCCTCCCAAAGAAACAGATTGGGTGAAGATAGATCGAACAACCCAAGAGCTAAATGAGTCTGTACATGCCTAGTATGAGCGGCTGTTACAGGTGTTTAGGCAGTATAGTGGTTTTGAGAATATTGGTGATAAGCATATGGGACATTTCATGTATCGGTTTGTGTATGGTTTGAAACCGGAGATTAGTCAGATGATTCAACAACACATGTTATGTTGGCAGAGCAAGTCGATTGACGACATTTTGAAGTACGTGAAGTATTGCGGGGATGATATTGAGGCAAGGCGTAGAAAGTTAAAAGAGAAAATTATGTGGGCACAAGTAAAATTGGCAAAACAACAGGAAAATAAATTGAATATCCAGACTGATAGTCAGGTAAAAGCGCAGAATCAGAATGATCAAGTGGCGAATGGTGGTAAATTAAGAGGACGAATGAATAGATAGAGAGGATGCGAAGAAGAAGTTTCCTTGTCATGCGTGCGGAAACCTTGGACATTGTAAGAACGAGTGTAAGAGTAGTCAGAATAATAATGGGCCAAATCAAAATTTAAATCCACAGACGCAGAATGAAGTGCCTTTGAATCAGCCGCAGCAGGTAGTTACTCCACAGTATAAGGTGCCACCAGCTCCTATGCCAAATTTTGTGAACCCTCAAAGGGACAATATGGACGCCGGATTTCAAGGACGAAGTGGTAAGAAAAATTCTATGGTTTCACAGTATCTTTTACAGAATAATAACGAAGAATCAGAATACGAGCAATGACGGTACCTGAGGGGGGAGTAGGAGGCGTGCGTGCTTGGCGCATCCCTGCCGGTAGATCAGTCAGGTCCATTTATTGACAGGAAAGTGGAAGGTAATGATATCGCTTTTCTATTGGATACTGGTGCTACCTGGTCTACTGTGAGAACAGCCGACCTCCCAAACCTACCCCTCTCTGGAGAAAGCATCCAAGTAGTCGGCGTCTCAAATCAACAGATTAGAGCCCCAATTACAAAGCCACTGGAGGTACATATTGGGAATGTTAAAGACTTGCATAAATTTGTGGTGTGTGATTCAAATCCAGTACATTTGTTAGGGCGAGACCTGGTGTGTAAGATGAACTGCACAATCTATTGTACACCGGATAGTGTCGCTTTCCAAACCCCTGATGAAGATATTATATATAAGATGCTACTAACTAAACAAGGTACAGAAGTAGATGGATTGTTTTCCTTAATGACTGAAATTGAATTACCAGAAGAACTGAGACACACAGTGGATCCCGGTGTGTGGGATTTTACAGGAAAAGATATTGGGCTCATGGCCAATATAGACCCAGTGAAGGTAACAGTAAAAGAAGGAGCATTTTACCCAAACACACGACCTTACAAAATGAGTTCAGAAGTGAAAGCAGGAGTTGCTCCAGAAATTTATCGAATGATTAAACAAGGCATTCTGAAATAAATAATGAGTAGTCCTTGTAATTCGCCTATAATGGGACTTAAAAAGCCTCGCGGAAAATACAGGATAGTGCAGGATTTGAGAAAGATCAATAAAATTGTAGTGCCTTGTTGTCCAGTAGTGCCAAATCCAGCTGTGATCCTTTATCGAATCCCCTAGAATGGAGGCTGGTTTACTGTAATTGACTTATGCCAAGCCTTCTTTTCTATCCTTTTGCACCCAGACAGTCAGTATTTGTTTGCGTTTAAGTTCTGGCAGGGTGCCGAGTTTCTCAAGGGTATACAGAAAGTCCCTCATGTTTTAATGAAATCTTGAAAAAGTGCCTGGAAACATTGGTCATGCCCAAGAATTCAGTTTTGGTTCAGTACATTGATGACCTACTAGTGGCATCAAGATCACGAGAGGATTGTGTCACTGACACAATTGCATTACTGAACTATTTGGCTGAAGGAGGACACAAGCTGTCGCCAGAAAAATTGCAATTTTGTCAGCGAGAAGTAAAATATTTGGGCCACAAAATAGAAAGAGGAGTAAGAAAAGTCAACACAGAAAGAATAAAGATAATAAAGCAAATGCAGATGCCAAAGACACAAAGAGAGATGAGAATGTTCCTTGTAGTAGTTGGGTACTGTAGGCAGTGGATTTTAGGATTTTCACTGCTGTCAAAACCATTAATTCAGCTGACTTTGAAAAAGGCAAAGGATCCAATTGTTTGGAATGATGAGTGCGTGGAAGCATTTGTGAAGTTGCGAGATAGTCTGTGTGAGGCCCTTGCTTTAGGCATGCCTGACTATACGAAATAATTTGCACTGCTCTGTTGTGAGAGAGAGAGTTGTGCACTATCAGTTTTGACTCAGACACATGGACTAATCCGACACCCAGTAGCATATTTTTCGGCTACTTTGGATCCTGTGGCTTGAGCTTTACCTGGCTGCTTAAAAGCAGTTGCTGCTACTTGTATGAGTCTGGAGCAAAGTGAGTCGATTGTGATGGGACATTCCGTTAAAGTCTATGTGCCACATTCAGATGAGATTCTTTTAACAAGAACTTGAACACAGCACCTTACCCCTAGTCGGATGACTAAGTATGAAAGAGTGATTCTGGGAGCAGAAAATGTGACAGTAATCAGATGTACAATAATGAACCCCGCTACCCTATTACTAGACCCATGTTGTGAAGTGAAGGATGAGGTGGATCATGATTGTTTGGATGTGACAGAAATGTGTACCAAGCCCCGACCTGATATAAAGGAAGAGCCCCTGAAAAAGTTAGATCATGAACTATTTGTGGATGGCTCTTGCATGAGAACCGAGGAAGGAGGACTTAGTGCAGCCTATGCTGTATGTAAAGTTTCAGGATTCATTGAAGAATCCTGTTTACCGGGGGTCAAGTCTGCACAAGTAGCAGAATTGGTGGCCTTTACAAAGGCATGTAAAATTGGGAAAAATGGGAGAGTAACCATATTTACGGATAGTCAATATGGTTTCGGGGTTGTATACTACTTTGGCCAACTCTGGATGCAGAGGGGATTTCTGACTTCTTCAGGATCTCCCATACGTAATGGCAAAAATGTAAAAGAATTATTGGAAGCAATACAATTGCCAAAAGAAATTGCAGTGATTAAGTGCGCTGCTCACCAGTCAGGAAGTGACTGTGTGGCGGCAAGTAACAGATATGCTGACCAAATTGCTCAGTATTGTGCAAAGAATAAAATGTCGCTTAACCGACAGATTGAAACAAGTGAAATCAGTTGCCAACTTATGCTATTCTCACCTCTAGGGACCTGGGATGAGGCTAAACAGTTGCAAGATGAAGTTGAAGCAAAGGAAAGGGAAACCTGGATAAAGTCAGGTTGTGAAAAAAGGACAGAAGATGATGTATGGGTGTACATTGATGGCCGAACAGTCATGCCAGATTGCTTACTGTCTCAAATGGCTAGAATGTATCATGGCGACACGCATGTTGGTAGGGACGCCATGATTAGACTATTCAGACAAAATTGGTATAATCCAAAAGTTTACGGTAGTCGCAGAGAGCGTATGCCAGAGATGTTTCATTTGTCAGCAGATGAATCCTGTCAGGAAAATAGTGGTCAGTTGGGAAAAAATTGGGAAGGCAGAAGGCCCATTCACAAGATTGCAATTAGATTTTATTGAGTTACCCCCACACCAATGAATGTAGTTTGTCCTTGTCCTAGTGTACCTATTCTCGAGATGGGTAGAGGCATATCCCACTAAATGAAATGACAGTCTCACAGTTGCTAAATTACTGTTGAGGGAACTGATACCACGCTTCGGTTTCCCGGTGACTTTGGAATCAGATAGAGGACCTCATTTCAATAATGAAATAATCAGATTAATCTGTGAAGCATTCAAAATCAAACAGAAGCTGCACTGTGCATACCGCCCAGAGGCTTCTGGAGTGGTTGAGCAATTAAATGGCACAATCAAATCAAGATTGGCAAAGGTGTGTGCATCTACATCACTGAAATGGCCAGATGCATTTCTTCTTGTGTTGATGGGACTCCGAAGTATTCCTGACAGAAAAACAGGATTGAGTCCCTATGAAATCCTCATGGGAAGGGCAATGAGACAAGCATTCGTACCTGGACACAAGTTGATATATATAACTGTTGATTTGGAAATGGACTATTGCAAAGGATTGGCTGACCTAGTGCCTTCTGTCTTTCACCAGGATGGAGAAGATGCAGTTGCCAGGCAGTCAACGCAGGCTCATGATTTGAATCCTGGAGACTGAGTGGTAGTGAAGAAACAAGCCAGAAAGTCATGCTTAGCACCCAGGTGGGATGAACAACGTCAAGTCATACTGATCACTACAACAGCAATGAAGTGTGCAGGTTTACCCAATTGGATCCATGCGAGCCATACCAAAAGAGTTCCAGACCCCAAATAAAAAGGACAACAACTGATTGAAACAGTTGAGACTGCTGAAGGTTGTGAAGTCGAAGAATCTAGAGTGATAGATTCTGAAGTGATAGACGAAGAGCAACCGTGCACAAGTCAGTCGGAATGGGTACCAGTGATTGACAAAACTGAACTTGTTATTCAAACGAGAAGCAGAACCAGATTAGAGAGTCAGAAAGATAGTGAGGACCAGATAGGTGTAGAAGAACAAGCTCAGGCAGAAAAAAATGAAACAACCGGAAACCCTGAGCAGGACCAGATAGGGAGAGAAGAACATACTCAGGCAGAGGTGAACAGAAACATTCACAGACCTGAGGAGGGATAGACAGGTGAAGAAGAACACGTTTAGGCAGAAAAAGAAGAACAAATTATATTAAGACCTGGACAGGACCACTTAGGAGAAGAACAAGTTTGGGCAGAAAAAGAAAATCACATTGAAATAAGACCCGAACAGGATCAGATAGAGAAAGAAGAACAGGTTCAGGCGGACAAAATATCAGTAACAAGACCTGAACAGGAACAGTCAGAAAGTGATTCTGAACGAGAAAGGATTGTGCCTAGACATACTGAAAATAAAAGTACCCTAGAAAAAGACAAAGAGGGTGACAAAGCAGTTCAAATTAAGAAGGTCAGAAAAGGTGACTACTGGCCAGGTGAAGTGAAAAGATTAAGATACTATTTGAGGAAAACAAGAGAAAGACCAGAGCAAGTGAATGAAGTTACGAGTCAAACTCAATCAACACAGTCAAATGTGAGAAACAATTGAAGAAGTCCAAGACTGAGAAATCTGAACAACAAATACAAGGGTCCCGAGTGGACCTACGTAATTCTTGAAGAATTTGAAAATTTAGACTAAAGTGAAGAGTCTGAAGAAGTAGGCGCTGCACAGATTGATGAAGAAATAGTGAGGCCTCCTTGAAAAATAAAAGCTTGAGATTCCAAGCAAAGAAAGAAAAGGAAGAGAAATCTTCTTAAGTAAAGATGGCGAGAAATGAAGTCACTGAGCGACCGAAATGAAGCTTAAAGCAAAGATGCTGTAGAGCTTGCATATGTAGTGTGCTATTAGTGATCTCAATATGGCTATTACTAACAGTAGCAGTGCCTTATTTTATGATTACAAGCAAGAAGAATGAGACAATTACTAATGGAAAAGTAGATAAAGTAAAAGGAGACAGAGAAGAACTGGAAGCATCAGATGAGGTAGATTTACATCACACAATATTAGATAACGATACGTCTTTATATGCATTCACAAAATTATTGTTTCAATATGTAGACACAATGGAGATTAGTGATTGTTATGTTTGTATGAAATTACCAGAGTCAGTGTCAGAGGGAGTCACATATCACCATTTACCTTTAACATATGGTATATCATGTAGTGTTCTAACCAGTCTGTTTTATAAAACAGGAAAACTTCAGTATTATTATTCAAAATTAGATGTAGTATTTTCAGAACTTCCTATTCGAAAGAATATGAATCCAGTACTTAGTGCTCCAGATGCACAGTTTATGGGTGAATTTTTCTTAACAATGAAATCAATAGATATAGTAAACGCACGCAAAGATAATCTAACATGTACATTACGTGAAGAAGAGAAAGTGTTTTTGAATTTAGTTGAGGAAAGGAGACAGGATGTCCTAAAGAAAGCCGCTAAACATAAAACTAATGTACCACCATGGGCTGGGAAAGAGGGAATTTATACAGCTGGCAAGGCTCATGCTGCGATGTCCCTAGACTTTGTGAAGAAAGGGAAAACCTGCCTCCATAGATTAAAGACAGATTATAATAACGTATTTATTGGTTCCAGTGAATGTGAACATAACTTCCTGATTTTGGGAGGTTGGGGACTAAAAGGGGGAACTGATCCAGTATTTCCTGGAGTTTACTACGTGTGTAGGAATAATGCTTACTATAAGCTGCCTGCATGGTGGTATGGGAGTTGCTATTTTGGGATTGTATTTCCAAAAATGTATCTCGTAAAAAGAATAACTGGAAACAATGAAAACACTAATGGACTAACACGAAGAAAGAGAGCTAGTTTTTCAAAAATAGTAGGTGATATATTTGGTGCATTGATACCTTCAGTGGGAGTCATCCTGAATTCACAAAGAATTTGTAAATTGTCGACAGTAGTTGATCGTCTTTCAATGGATACTGCTGGGGGTTTCTTGATGATTATTACAGAAATGGTTGCAATTAGATCTATGGTTCGCTTATCTTATCAGCAAAAGAGGGCGGAATCTGTAGAATGTTAAAAGTGCAACATTGTTGTACTTACATTCTAGATAAGAGTAAAGAAATTAGAGGGTATATTAAGAATATTACAAGATTACACAAAAAATTGACAACACTGGAGGTTGACAGTGTATGGGAAAGACTAACAAAAAGTATTTCTTCAATAGGGACTTGGTTTTCTGATTTATGGAAGAGTGTTTTAGGTCAGATAATCTTTCCAATAGTTGGAATAATAAAAATAATTTTAACAATAATGATTTGGTGCAAATGTTGCAGAAACAAGGGAAGAGAAAGGAAATATGAAATTAATGGAAAAGGAAGGAAAAGAATGAGGGAATATGATGAAATCCAGATGGAGGAAATGAAAGGGAGAATCTATAGGAAAATAAGAGATTTTGAAAAGAAAAAGAAAAAGAAAACGAGAAAGCAAAGGAGGAGAATGAGAATGAGAATTGCTAAAGTTGGCATCTGGTTTGGGATGGGTTATTTTGTAATGGCTTTAAAATGCCATCAGAGAGGGGAATGATGGAGCAAGGACTCGTAGAAAAGAGACTTGCTGGTACGCAATCTGCTCCTTTAATTTACTTACCAGTTATTCAGTTTGTTTGTGTAAAACTAATGTGCACCACATAAACACATGAATTAGTGAAGCTTGCCTATGTTTACTAATGTTAACAGAATGAACTAAGGACTAAAATGCTCTAAACGGGGAATCTTTACTGCACATTTGTCAACTGCATCTACATGGTATGACATTCTAATGCTTGGAGGGAAATTCTTGCGCATGAGCAGAAGGCACTAATATGGTGGCTTGAAGACTTGCATGCATGGCATCTGCTTTGCTGAAAAGAAAACAAGCTATTTGCTAATGCCTATGCAGGAAAAGTAATAATAAGTAAAAGGGAGTAGAGGTGGGTGGTATACAGTGTGACCACTTGATTCTTGAAACTGATATTTGTCTTTTGAGTTTATCACTAGTGCGCATTTGGGCCTCTTGTGTATGTCTGAAGAGAGCTGAGTCACGTGAGTTTTGCGCATAACAACTGGAAGTCAGCCCAGAAGAATGACAGGCAGGTCGGGAAGAGGACAAGGTCGCAGTATGGCTGAGCCTGAGAACCGGCAGCGAAAATTCTAAAATGAATGAGACTACATGTTCAAAGCAAACATTTGTTGCAGATGAAATGTGAATGCGGGTGGGAAAATAAAATATGAATAAAAAGTTAAGGGGATGGGTTTGTTAACAATGGACTAACTGAAAAAGTGATATGTAAGCATGGTGTGAAGATTTTTCCTCCTTGCCTGACCAATCAGATATAGTATTTTTACGATATTGAAACTTTAGTGGGTGGTACATGAAGAGTGAAAGGTATAACTGAGGTAGACTTTAGTTAGTTAGAGAGACGTCGATGCTGAGATGCTGTGAGCCATGGGTGTTGTCGGAGTAGCCAGAGATGCTGATGAAGAATGTGAATGCAGAGTTCTATATCCTAATTTAGTTAGGTTAGAATGAAGATCGCAGAAGAATTTAGAGGAGGAAGAGGGTGTCAGAGAGGGATGCGGCGCAATCGTCAGTGTTAGAGAGGTAACTATCCTAACCTGAAACCTGTCCTGAAGTCTTTGTCACATGAACTATCCCGGGGGACCCTTACCAGCCCTTTGGCCAGGGGGTTGGTCTTCACACCATTCTTGGTAATTTTATTTTTATAATATTTGCAGATGATCATTTCTCTCGCTGTCCTCTCCCTTTCTAAGCACGAGTCATTGCAAGTGTTCGAAGTATGTGTTGATGATTAATTGAATTTTCTCTCCTAAATGAGTGAAAGCGACTGTATTGTATTTTTGAAGTGGTTCACATGCTCAAAGTTTAGATACAATTTTAAAACAATAAAGGAGTCTGTGGTTATTTCTTTCTTTACTTTACTTTATTCGGTTATAAGATACAATAACCATCAAAGTACAATGTTAAAAGACACATATAATTAGCAACAGTAAAATCCCGATCAAAACATAAGTATTTTAAAAATCACATAATCATTGTTTTCCGGCATCTAAAAACATTTTTAAGAAATACAGTTACAGTAGCAATGATGAATTTGTCTTCTAGAAATTGCAAGGCTAAGAGGGCAGGGCGACAACGTCTCAAACCAAGGGTCCTCAAGGCTGGTACAATCCAGGTCTTTCTTGGCACTTCATAAAATTTGCAAAATAGAATAACATGAATAGTAGATTGCATGGATGTACCATCACAAGGACAATTGCACAAATGTTTGGACCAGTCGTTCATCATTGGGAAGCTAAGAAGTCTAAATATCAGGTTGAATCTAAAACGAGTCAACAAAAAACGATCAAAATCACTATCAGTTAGGGATAGGTATAACTGGATGGTGGGTGAGGAGAGGGTCAGATAATGAGCTTGGGCAGTAGGTTTTTTTAATTCAATAGCTATTCTTTTATCATCTAGATGCTCCATGCAGCAAGCCTTAAGATCTTTCCTGGAAATGGTACGCATGGTAGTTGGATCTATATAGTATTCTGGATGGCCTATGTCTAGCATGAGTTTTTCCATGTATTCCAGCCACCTGATGGATTTAACACCGTCTGATTTCAGTACATCGGTGAGTAGGTAGCGGTTAAATCCTGTTTCCTCTGACATCCAGATACTATGCCATAGAAGGACGGGTTGGATTTTAATGATATCTTCCAGGTATGGGATACCCAATTCCATATGTATTGCATATGTTGTGGTACTTTGGGGTACTGCTAAGAGGAACTTCAGGAACCTGTTTTCCGCAGTCTGCATAGTGTGTGTATCAGCATATCCCCAAACGCCTGCTCCATAGATGGCAATAGGAACACATTTTGCCTTGTAGATGTGTATAAGTTCAGCCGGTGAGCGCTTACCTAATTTTCGACTGAAGTTTGACAGGGCCGCTAATGCCCTGACGAACAGTAGATGTCTATTCTTAATCGACTCAGTCCAGCTTCCTGTCCTCTCAAATAAAATCCCCAAATAGGAAAATGTTTTAGTTTGCTCAATAGGGCTGGTATTAATAAATATAGTCTTGGCCCTCCTGTTCGTCCCAATCCCGCAATTCATAGTGTAAGTCTTTGTACAGTTTATAGACAACCCCAAATTTGACATAAAACTAGTGTAAGAATTAACTACCCTCTGTAGAGCAAGTGGGGTACGGGCCATTAAAACAGCATCATCTGCATACAGAAGTGCTGGGATAGAACGTTTTGCTGCCATGGGTAGATCCCTACACTCCTTGGTTAGGATAGTTTCCAGACCATTTATATAGAGTGTGAAAAGGAATGGAGCAAGGACGCAGCCTTGCCTCACCCCTTTCTCGATACCAAAGTGCCTCGTGCATTCTCCATTTCTTCCATATCTTACCTTAGCCCTGGCCCCCGAATAAAGTTCCCTTAAAAACGAAATGATTAAAAGATCTACGCCGAGCCCTTCTAGAATCAACCACAGCTTGTCATGCAGGACACAGTCGAAAGCTGCCGTAAGGTCGACAAAGGTCATGAATAATCTACCCTTTTTTGCCTTTGTATATTTTTCCATCAGTATATGGAGGTTCAACCCCTGTTCGACTGTGCCCAATCCCTCGCGAAACCCGTATTGGAGGTCACTAATGATAGCTTGTTCGTCAGCCCAGGTCTGTAGTCTATTAAGTAGTACCCGGCCTATGATTTTGGTGGTAGAATCCAGCAAAGATATCGGGCGATAACAAGCTGGATTTGATCTATCACCCTTTTTAAAAATTGGCACGATCAAAGATTCGTACCAAGTTGGTAAAAAGGTAGAATTGCATGCGTTAGAAACCTGGGTTAAAAGAGGACCCCATAGTGCTGTACTAGATTTAAAAAGGTCCGCGGGAATGCCGTCTGGGCCTGGAGCTTTACCAGAAGGGCTAGAATCAATAGCTGCAATAATTTCATTTAAGGTAAAATTCATTTTAAAATCATTTACTATATCCAATGTATTAAAAGTGGGACCTTGTTCCTCAGAGTTTGAATTCTTGTACAGATTGGAGTAGTGTTGGACCCATTCAGATTCCGAGATGGCAACCTCCATTACTGCCATATCTTTATCTGCCATGAAAGGTGAGTTCACCACTTTCCAAAAGGCAGAGAAATCACGACTATCTGCAGCGTCGCGTAATGCCCGCCAAGTATTGAGTTTTAAAATAGACTTAGCATTTTTAAGGACATTTTTATAATTTCGCCTTGCCTCCCTTATGTGTTCAGTGTTCTTGGGTGATGCATGAATACAGTTTTTAAGGTAAGAATATGCTTCTGAACACTCGATGTTAAACCAGCCTGATTTGCTTCTCGAGGTCTTATTCTTTTTAACAGATAATGACTCTTTTATGTATTTCGAGATTGCCAGAAAATTCTCCCTAATCTCAATACTGGGTGTGGTCTCGTCGAGGCACTTCAGAAACATGTTTTTACAATTGGTAACTATATTTGAGATAAGTTCATTAGTATTTACGTTGGACCATTTTAGTGCAAACCCATTTTGTCTAATGCCAACAATGTGGTCAACATTGTCAGCAATTATTGATCTAGTGGTACAGCTCTGTTTGGACGTAGTTACGTCAACACTAAGAGGGAAATGGTCACTAAGGACTATCTCATGTGTCTTAAAGTTATTAATACAAGAGGAATATCTGGATGAGAACAAGATAAAATCAATAGTAGATACTCGACCATGTGCATGAAATGTAGGGGAAAAGGGAATCGTGGGGGAGCACAGTGTGTTAGCAAACCCTATATCAAATGTAAACATTAGATCATTTAGAACATCTCCATAAAGCGTGTGTGAGAAATGAGCGAAATTATCCCCGTTTCCATAAGTTAACCCACATACATCGTCATCAAAGTGTTTACATAAGGAGGAATTAAAATCCCCACCCCAGATCACAAGCACCTCTTTCTTTAGTCGGGCAATTAGTGTGTGCAGGAAATCGGTCAATGATCTCAGGGTATCTGTAACCAGAGTCGGTACAATATTATTATAATAATTTATAATTACTAAACAGAGGGCACTATTCAGATGGAGGGTCACAAGATGATAATAAGGATTGGTGGAAAGAAAATCAATTTTATCGACAATAAGAAAATTAGAAACATATGTGGAGAGGCCCCCCTTGGCTCTCCCATGTGGTGCTGCAATGGCTGACGTATGAAATGTTTTATAACCATTGATATGTAGGGGGTCTTGCATCCAGGTTTCTTGTACATTAATTACATTAGCGTTATCGATAAACTCGATCCAGAGGGGGTTATCCACCTTTGATTTTAGCCCGGCGATGTTCCAAAAAATTATTTTACTCTTAGCCTCTTGGGCTCTTTCATGATCATTAGTCCCTACTCTATTGTCTTGGGGTTGTAATGAATCAGTTTGTTGATCTGGGTTAAGCGCTCCCTCCCAGGTACAAGGACCCAGCACAGCTTGCACTAAGGTAATGTTTGTTGGGTCATTATGCGCAAGTGGCTCTTCCAGGGTGGTATCAGATTGTAATTCAGGGAAGTTTGCTGGGTCATTTTGTGCGGGTGGCTCTGCCAGGGTGATGTCAGGTTGTAATTCAAGGAAGTTCATTCTGTCCACCCGATCTTTGATATTGAATACATCAGTGCTGGGAAGTTCTCTCAGTTGTTGTCAATCAACTGAGTTGAGGTTTGAGAAAATTTCAAAGCGGTTTTGAACAGGGATACTAAATGAACTTGCGGGGCCTGAAATAGATGTTTCCCTGAAATGGGCCGGTTTACTTAGGCTATCTGGATGGTAAAAAAAGCCTAGTGGCACCAGATTTATACCCTGAGTGATGGTAGAGAGGGAGCCTGCTCTGTGCAAAATTTCCCGGACCAGATTTGGGGTTTTAAATGACAAGATCACACAGTCCCCTTTCATAAGTTTCTGGCCTTTGCCAATCCACGGTGCCCTTCTGGCCAACTTGAATTCATCATACAACCTTTCTGTGAGGCCGGTTCTAGTGCCTAGCCAGTGTAGTGACTTGTTTCGTAAGCTCTCCCAGGATTCTGTGGTTCCCTTTGGAAGGCTCGGTACATTGGTTAAAACGGCTACATAGGGGGTCACTGCGGGTGGTAAATCCGGATTATTTTTCCATTGATCAACTGCACGATCTTTACCAGTAACGGCGGGGGTGTAGTTTGGACCCCCGGCATTCAAAGTTGTGAGCATGGTTGGGGAATGTATGATTGGATTGATGTCAGGTTTAGGAGAGGGATTGCGAGCAGAACTACGTGGTAAGCCTCTAGTCTGTTCCTCGTTGCATTCAGGCAGGATACCGACCAGCTGACAATTGACTCTCTTTTCGTTACCTCCCTTTTTTGGTTTATGCATATCTAATAGACCCTCAGAGAGCTGCTGGGTACTACTAACGCTGGTGTGTACTAGATCCTCTAACTTCCCAATTCTATTAGTTAAATCATCTAGGGTTGCCCTAATGAAAGCATCCAAAGAGTCCAATTTAACATTCATCTTGTTTATCTCCTTTGTAATCTGTGCGTTTGAAGTGCCTAATTGCTTGCTCCTGTCCCCTGGTTTATGGTACCCTACCTGGGGAGCCTTTTTATAAGTCTTTTGGCGCGTCGTTGGTTGGAGTATTACCGGCGGTACATTAAGGTTTCCCGCGGGTTTTTGTGTGGGAGCTGGGTTTCTTGGTCGTTTCGAGGGTGGTTGGTCTTCCTGCTCGTGATCGCTTTCAGAGATGTGATCTGAAATATCCACACTGCACCCATTAGTAGTAATATTTGCTGGTGCAAGTGTAGCAGAAGTATTAGAGTGCCCCTGCGTATTGTTATCGGCCGTTGACTTAGTAGAGGGTTCTAGGTTGGCAGTACTTATCGACTCCTCCACCGTTAGTATCTGCTGCTCAATTACACCCACTGCCCCAGTTAAGTAGGTGAGTAGTGTCTGTCGTGAGCGCGTCTGTGGGTTGGGTTGTTTATTTACATTATGGGGACCAGTTTGTGCCTTTCGTTTACCCATAGTTAGTACTCTCCAAACTCAATTCTGGAGTGGATATTACTCTCCCACCTTAGGCATTAAAAATATGAACATCAAAAGCGTATGACCTTAATAAGCAAACACAGGAGTAACAGTCACAGGACTAGCTCACACAGTACCTTGCAGGCTCGCGGGACGTGGCCCAGACCAGTCTACGACGGGCTAAGACGGGCCCGTCTTGGCCCGGTCTTCGCCCGGGCGCGCCCGCGCGCGTCCCGCGGTGCGGGACCTCGTCCGCGCTTTTCACGTCCCTCCAGGGACCGGTAACAAAGTGCTGCGTGCGTCTGCAGGGCCAGGGCTCAAAGAAAAGTGCAGGGTGCTTCTCAGGTTTCTAGCGCTCTCCCGCCGATGCGGGACCTCGTCCGTGCTTTTCACGTCCCTCCAGGGACCGGTAACAAAGTGCTGCGTGCGTCTGCAGGGCCAGGGCTCAAAGAAAAGTGCAGGGTGCTTCTCAGGTTTCTAGCGCTCTCCCGCCGATGCGGGACCTCGTCCGTGCTTTTCACGTCCCTCCAGGGACCGGTAACAAAGTGCTGCGTGCGTCTGCAGGGCCAGGGCTCAAAGAAAAGTGCAGGGTGCTTCTCAGGTTTCTAGCGCTCTCCCGCCGATGCGGGACCTCGTCCGTGCTTTTCACGTCCCTCCAGGGACCGGTAACAAAGTGCTGCGTGCGTCTGCAGGGCCAGGGCTCAAAGAAAAGTGCAGGGTGCTTCTCAGGTTTCTAGCGCTCTCCCGCCGATGCGGGACCTCGTCCGTGCTTTTCACGTCCCTCCAGGGACCGGTAACAAAGTGCTGCGTGCGTCTGCAGGGCCAGGGCTCAAAGAAAAGTGCAGGGTGCTTCTCAGGTTTCTAGCGCTCTCTGTGGTTATTTCAATTTAAAGTATAAGTATGTTAGCTTTATATCATTATCACCATCAATTAGTTCAACTAATGGTCCATCGACCAGATGAAAGAACTTTTTGATCTGTGAAGGGTTAGTGGAGGTATTCTAGACTAATCCAGAATATTTGTAAAACATATAAACTCAACACCCCAGCGGTTATACTCAATTGTGTGTTTGATGGGCCCAGGTGAGTATATGGTAGTAGAGTATCTGTTGTTGGTAAACCGCTGGATCAATAGATACATGGGCTGCTTCCGTAGCCCCAATAATCCTCTCTCCCCAGCGAGAAAAGAAAAAAAAAAGCCAAAAAAGTTTCACAGGGTCTGCAGTTGGCAAGTGCTCCCCTCAATGTTGGTACAGCAATTCAAAACAGCTCAAAGCAGTTCAAACCAAATTTAATTATATTGTTCGCCTCTTTATGGACGATTTAAGGAAAACTGCTCCCAAGGTCCCTTAAATGTTGTTTTCTCTCCACTATATGGCATGGAAAAGAGAGAAGAGGCAAGCCGTCGCCATTAGAGAGTAGACCAGCAAACCTGATCCGGCTAATTGAGCTCCGCAGCTCCGTCAAGTATCCACAAGCCACAGAAATCAATCTTCAATGTCGCATCGGTCTCAGCAAGCACAAAAAAAAGGTATTCTCAATTCGATTATTATACGGGATTGCTCATTGCATCTCCCGATCTCCCAGGTGTAGGTCAGTTGAGAACTGCACCGCCTCCTCATAGAATGCCGTCGAGCGCCGTCACTCGCTTCAGCCGCGGAGCATGGCAGGAGCTCTCAAAGCAGCCAATCCCCATGTTTCACCACTTTTGATGAACTCATGTATAATGTTTTATTTCTTCCCTATATCAGCTGTCCAAACAATAATGACTTATTGATAAGCATGGTTCCTAATTACATGCTTGCATGATCAGATTTTAAGATAATTTCCCCTCTCATTTTTGTGTCTGACTAGAACATAACCCCTGTCGGGCATAATCACTTATGTTCCAAGTGATTTTCAAAGGTGTCTTTTCTCCTCTTTGGTTTCATTTTCTCTCGTCTATTATCTATAAGATTCTTATCACGCACTTGGCTTAATCTTTTATAAGAATCATTAGTACTCCAGAACAACTCCTTTAGATTTTTTTTTTTAGTTCAAAATATTTTATTGAATTTTCATAATAAATAACAAAAACAGAAAATACAGAAAAAAAATGATTAAGCGAAAATACCTAATCATAATGAAAACTTTACAAGGACAACAGTTGAATTACATTAGGTAAGGAAGTATAAATATTAAATAAAGAAGAAATAATAAACAAAACAAAAAAAAAAAGGAGGAGGGAGGGGAACCATGTATAATTATTATTTCATCAATTATAAATAGAGCTACTTTAACATACAATTAATGTAATATAATGACGGTAAAAAGATATATCAATTATAAATATACAATTATGAAGATAAATATATATCAATAGGTAACTAAAAAGATTGAAAAAAGTTAGAGTAATGATTAATTCCATTCAGGGATAACTGTGCTCCCCTTCTTGCAAACATGACCCATGACCATCAAGCATGAACTGATAATGATGAAATATCCTTCCAGCAAAAAGTCATGGATTTTAAAGCAGCAGAAATTAGAAAATTACAAAGCTTACCTTCTATGTCAGTTAAATTTTGCAAAAGACCAACAGATTTACATATTAACAGTTTGTAGGAAACAACATCATGGATATTCAATATCTTTTTTATAATATCCCAAACATCAGACCAAAATTTAAAAATTAAAGGACAATCAAAAAGCATATGCTGTAATGATCCAGGATATAATTTACAATGCCAACATGTTTTAGATTGTAGCAGTTTAGCACAAAATAAACGTACTGGGGTCCATAAACAATTGAATAAAATATAAGAATTAGTTTGGTAAAGCGAAACAGGTAGCCAGCCTGAAATACTATTAAGCCAAATAATCTTCCAAGTATCATTAGATAAAGAAAGTGAGAGTTCATTATTCCAAAATACTGAGATTATATTTAGATTGTTTCCTATAGAATTTGATAATTTTTTATATAAAAGAGAAACACCATGAGATGACATGGAGACAGTTTGAATAGATACTACTAAATCTGCTTTAACATTAGATGGAATACCATGAGGGAAAGAGTCTAAAATTGAATTACATAAATACTCAAATTTTATAAAATCAGATTGAGGAAAACTAAATTTTGTTTGTGTTGGACTTGGCCCTTCTGGCAGGTTCACCCCTAAACTTTTTGCTTTTTATTGTGACCTGGCGTTAGTGATTTTTAACTTCTGCGCACTTTACCACTGTGTCCCAGGGTAAAGTGCGTGCGTGTAGTGAGGTTGGCCTGCCCTCCCATAGGAATGCATGGGGGAATGTATGTGTCCCTGGTAGTTCCTGATGCGTGGGGAGTGCAGGTGCGAGTTTGGTATGTGCGGACTCGTGTGATGAAATGCTGTGCGATGATGTGTGCGGCGTCAATGTACCTAGTGTGGAAGTGCCACTTCTAGAAGTTGGCATTTCTGTGTGCAGTGTGAGATGAGTGCCTTGTCTGGCGATTGGCTGGCTGAGGTCATGTGATGGGCTAGGGAATCCCCAGAGTCAGGATGAGTCACCCAGTGGTGAATGGGGAGATCAGCAGCCAGATGGGTGGGAGGAGTACACCTGAGACCTGAATAGGGCTGGGCTTTCCCCACACAATGCTGGCTCCGCCCCCTGTGGTGCGACTGATGACCCTGGCC
Source organism: Triturus cristatus (assembly GCF_964204655.1). Classification (NCBI taxonomy): domain Eukaryota; kingdom Metazoa; phylum Chordata; class Amphibia; order Caudata; family Salamandridae; genus Triturus; species Triturus cristatus. Next base: position 575,733,634 of record NC_140592.1, on the reverse strand, counting down.
TGTTTTGTGAATAGGGAGAAGGGCTGAGCAAAACAAAGTGCTCAGGAACCAGTTGTAACTGGTTCGCCCCTTCCCTGCACCTTGAGACAAAGGAAACCTGTGTATAAGAAGGGGCTGTGACCCCATGTAAAATGTTCTTTGCTGATCCTAACTGGGGGGGCCTGCTGCTGGGCGCCAGGAGAGACCGCCACTGGGGACTGCCTCCCTGCCTGGAGGGCCCTGTGAGCTGGCCCCTGGGCCCAGCCCTTGCCCCCCTGCCTCCTGAAGGACCTTATTTCTGGAAGAACTTTGCTCCTGGACCTTTAACTGTACCCCTGGGAGCACTTTTTAAGGAAAGGGCTGGTGACTGTGCCCTAGCGCTTAGAGAGCGCTTCTATGTCGCATCTGCAGCGCTGAGCTGCTCCTCATACACAGGGAATCCCCGGCGTAGAGGATTCCCCTGCATCCCTGTGTTCGCCGGCGGGAGCCCACCCCACAATTGTGTGCCCTCCGGCGGGTGCCCACCCCGCTTTATTATTTATTCATCGCGGGTGCCCACCCTGCTTGCCGCCGAAGAGAAATCATCGCCGCGGCCGGGCTCCCACAGGAAGTCAGGCAGTTCTTGTTGGGACGTGGGCGGGGCCTCGCCCCAAAACCCGGAAGCTGACGGGAGCCTACCCCGCGCTCCGGTGGTGAAGGAAGAAAGGGAAGCAAGAAGTCCGGGGCCGGCAGGCTCAGCACCCAAGTCCCGGGTCCCAAGAGGGGGCCCGGGTGAAAAGAGGTCCGCGGCGCAGAGAGGAGACACCCGAGAGAGGAGACGCCGCCTCCCGAACCGAAGGTGAGTGCGGGCATCCCCGTGGGTCCCTCATCTGCCGCGCACAGTGCTTTCCCTGCTGCCCGGCCCACAGCGGCAGCTCCGCCGGCGGGCCCATTGTTCCTGAGTGCGCTCTAACGTACGGGGCATATTGGCTTCGAGCGCTAGTGCGCTCCAACGTACACAGCATTGTTTTCTTAGAGCGCTAGTGCGCTCCAACGTACGGGGGGCATATTTGCTTAAGAGCCTAGAAGGCTCCAACGAAGGGGGGCAATAATAATCACGAGCCCAGTGAGGCTCCAGCTACGGGGGCATTTTCGTTGTGGTGATAAGAGCGGCCCCGGAAGGCAGCGGGCCGCTCCAACGTTGTCCCGGGGCATATTTGTTAAAGAGCCCACGAGGCTCCACGTGACTGGGGCACATTTCTTTTTCGTTTGATGATCTAGAGCCCACGAGGCTCCAACGTTGTCCCAGGGCATATTTATGTTCTAGAGCCCACGAGGCTCCCACGTTGTTTTGGGGCATTCCAGAGCCCAGAGAGGGCTCAAAAGGCACAGTGGTGCCCAGGCTCATTTCTCCAGCTGCCCAGCACTTAGTGGGCAGCTGCAACGTTTAGGTTGTGGCCCATTGCGCTTTGCCTTGACTGCGTGCGCAGTCCAGCCCTGACTCTATGGACAAAGGGCGTTTGAGCCCCTGAGAGGCCAAGTTGGCCTGGGGACAGTTTCCCTGTGTTGTGCCCTCCCCTAGGGTGCATGGTTATTTTAGCATGTATACTTTTGCACAATGTGCACTGCCTTTATGCTATTTTCGTTCCTAAACTGTGTATATGCATAGGAGATTGTGTTGCTAGTAGAAATTATGCTGGTGTGTTCATGGTTCCCTGCGTAATATTTTCCTAAGGTAGTTAGGGTTGCGTAGGTGGTACTTACCTGTTACCAGTGGTTACTGGATGTGCGCCACATTTATTATTTGTTCTACATTTCTACATTTACAATTTGGTGATTTGTGCTAATTCTGACAGTGGTCCATGTGGCCCTGTCTTGTGTAAATAGTCCCCTGTAACTTCTGCCCGTGCCAGTTGGCACAGTGTAAATTGTGTGAATATTATCTAATGTGTTTTGGTATAATACAAAGGCTATTTTTATATATAACCTTGTGTGGAGTTTCTTTTGTGGTGGGCCTTGGGTGTTGTTGCTGGGTGCGCGCGCAAACTCTTTACACATTGCCTCCGGGATAAGCCTGACTGCTCGTGCCAAGCTACCAAGGGGGTGAGCAGGGGTTATCTTTGGCGTGTAACTCCCCAGCCCTGACTAGAGTGGTGGTTTCTGCCTGGCTTTGGCGCAAGCCCTAGCCAACCAGAAATCCCATTTCTAACAGTTTGTAAATCTTCAAAGGATATGAAAGCATTGTTAGAATAGACATCTTTAAGATAAAAAATACCAGCATTAATCCAAGAATTCCAGAAATTAACATTTCTATTCAGTTTAATAACATTACTATGCCATAATGACAAGTCTTCAGTATTGAACATACGAGATAGAAAAATTCAATCCAAGTCATTAAAAATTAGTTTAGTGGATTTAATAATAACAGATTGGTGAAAAAATGTTGATTTATTAAACATGGTTAGCAAGGTTGGTAATGGAAAAGGATTTACTATAGATTTCTCTATATGAAGCCAAGTAGGATTATTGAAAAAGGAAGGATTAAACCATATGGATCTTTGTTTTAATATAAATGCTTTGTGATATAGAAAAAAGTCAGGCAAGCCAAATCATGCATTACATTTGGGTATTTTTAATTTTTTATAACCAATACGAGGTGACTTATTGTTCCAAAGAATTTTGGAAAGAAGTCTATCAACATCTTTATAAACTTTAATGACAATTGAGTAGGAATCATAGCAAGGGTATAAAAAAATTTAGGAGCAATAGTCATTTTAATGGGGTCCATTCTACCCCACCATGAGAGATGAAGTAAAGACCATTTAGACGTTTATCTTTAATATAATTTAAGATAAAATTACTATTCAATGTTAATGTTGATTTAATAGAAGAAGAGAATAAAATACCAAGATATTTTAATTTATCTTTTTGCCAAACAATATTAGTCATAGGTAACATATCATGAGTACAAAAGATGTTTAAGGGAAAAAATTCAGTTTTATTAGTATTAAGTTTATATCCAGAAATTATGGAATATTTTGCAATAATTTCTAATAAGGAGGAAAATGAGGATATAGGATCACTAATAAATAAAAGCACATCATCAGCATAAGCTAAGGTTTTGATAGTAACATCCTTTATCGTGATTCCTTTAATATTATCACATTTTCTTATATAGGTAAGGAAAGGTTCAATACCAATGAGAAATAAAAGCGGAGAAAGGGGGCAGCCTTGTCTTGTGCCTCTAAAAAGGGAAAATTGACTTGAAACTTGGCCATTGATAAATAAACGAGCAGTGGGAGCAAAATATAGGGCAGAAATCATGCGAATAAATGTGGGACCAAAATTAAATGACAACAAGGTCTGAAATAAAAATAGCCAATGAATTTTATCAAAAGCTTTCTCTGCATCCAAAGCTAAAATTCCTGAGGGTGAAGTTAAAGTTATGTTATGTTATATATAGAATTTCTATAGCGCACGGCTACTCCGACAGAGTGTCCCGGTGCTTTTCACTTGCAGCTCAGCGAGAATAACATAACAACATGGAAACAAAACGGAAAAAGTCAGAAGAAAAAACCTAAAGATTAAAAAGCCAGGTCTTAAGGCTCTTCCTAAACAGAAGCAAATTAGACGTGCTCCGTAGAACCAGAGGCAGCGAGTTCCAAAGCTGGGGGGCTTTCAAACTAAAAGAACGCCCCCCAATACGGGCTTTCCTTACACGTGGCACCAAGGCCAGGTATAGAGCTTCTGATCGTAGAGAGCGGGCTGGGCGATAAAAAGTCAACCTCCGCTGCAAGTACTTTGCCCCTATGCCAAACAGAGCTTTATGCATCAGGGTCAAGGTTTTAAACATGATCCGTTTCCGGATAAGCAACCAATGCAGCGCCTGCACCAGCCCCGAAGCTCCCGCTCGCCTATGGAGTCCAAAAATAGCGCGAGCTGCAGCGTTCTGCGCCACCTGCAGGCGCTGGACCAAGTAGTCCGGGAGCCCCAGAAAGAGGGCATTGGCGTAGTCCAGTCTAGAGCCTATTAGAGCCTGAACAGTGATCCCCCTGTGCTCCTCAGAGAGCAATGGTAGAAATTTGCAGAGCATCTTCAAAATGCCAAAACAGGTGCCGACCAAACCAAGGATATGTGATCTTAACGTAAGCTTGTTGTCCAGCTTAACTCCCAGGTTTTTGGCGACCAGAGAAGACTGAGCAGGGGGACACATATCCATAGGCCACCAGACCTGCCATTCAGGGTCGGCGGTGCATCCGAAGAACAGGATCTCTGACTTGCTGGAGTTGGCCTTAAGGCTGTTCCGCTGGAACCAGTCAAAGACCATCCCCAGACAGCCCCGAATACACTCTCCATCGAATGCCTGATCTTTCCCGCATGTGAAGAGCAGTTGAGTGTCATCTGCATAGGATACAATCTGGGCCCCAAAAGCCTCCACCAATGCCGCCAGAGGGGCCATAAAGATATTAAAAAGAGTCGGGCTCAACACAGATCCCTGTGGAACTCCGACTCCCAATGGCGGCATCTCTGCGGTGCTTTGGGAAACCCAGACTGTTTGGCGGCGGCCCTCGAGAAAAGATGTAAACCATTTGAACACCGTCCCCCTAAGACCGATGTCATAAAGCCTGGTGAGAAGCGCCTCATGGGGGACGGTGTCAAAGGCCGCCGACAGGTCTAGCATGACAAGCATGGCCTTGCCGCCTACATCCAGCGTCTCCCGGATGACCTCCGAGACCTCCAGCAGCGCCGTCTCAGTACTTAAATTGGGACGGAACCCGGATTGTGATGGATGCAGGAGATGGTTGGTTTCTAAGAAACCAGACAAGATGCCATGGACATGCTTCTCCGTGATCTTAGCTAGGGCCGGGAGAAGGGAGATTGGCCTATAGTTGGCCAACACCTCGGCGTCTAGTCCAGGCTTCTTCAGGAGGGGGATCACCATCGCCCTCTTCCAGGCGCATGGGACCCTTCCCTCCCTCAAGGAGGCATTAAGGAGAGGATTAACCAATGGGTTCACCACCGGTGCCACCCTGGCCAAAAATGTGGCCGGGCAGGGGTCCAATGGCGAACCAGATTTAAGATTGGTTAGCAGCATCAGGGAAGCTTCGTTGGAGATAGCGGGGAACTCCTCCAGCACAACAGCTGGCATGGACGATGAAACAGATCCCACCCCAATGCTGCACCCCCCCTCACCAGACCTCTCCGGAAAAGAGGCCTGGATGGCCTTGATCTTCTCAGTGAAGAAGCTAGCAAGATCACAGACCCATGTGTCAGATGACGCTGGAAGGGGCGCGTTGGATCTCAGGGTCGTGAACTCCCTCACCACAGTGAAGATCTCCTTACAGGAGTTCATAGACGCCTCTATCCTCCTGGCCAAGTATTCCTTCTTCGCACACAAGATGCCACGATGGTACACTTTCACTGCCGCCCTATAGGCTAGTTTAGCCTCCTCGTCATATTGGAAGCGCCAGGCCCTCTCCGCAACCTTACACTGGCAGCGGGACAGGCGAAGCGCCTCTGTAAACCACGGCGCAGATAGTCGTTTGGCCGTGGACCGAGGGGCAACTGCAGGGGCGAGATCGTTCAGCCTTTCTGCCAGCCAGATCTGCAGGGCCTCGGTGTCCCGCTCCAGATCGCCCGTGAGGGAGCACGGATGGTCCACCAGCGCCTGCGCCAGCATCTCAGGCGTCACTTTGTGCAGTGCCCTTGAGACTGAACTAGGTTGTATAGGGGTGTCGCTATGTGGGAACACCGCCTCCGGTATAGAGAACTTAATCAACCTGTGATCAGTCCATAGCACTGGCACAGTATCGATGTCGACAAGAGAAGTCGAAGAAAACACTTGGTCCAAAGTGTGACCCCTCTCATGGGTGGAGCCCGTGACAAAGGGTGCGAGACCCAGCGGAGACGTAATGTCCATCAATCTGATTGCGTCTGAGTCGTCCTCCACATCCAGATGGAAATTAAAGTCACCCGCCAACAAGCAGTGCTGTGTGGACAGGGCCAGTTCGGAAATGGCCATCTGCAGGTCCTCGAAAAAGGAACCCACAGGACCTGGAGGCCTATATACCAGTAGCCCTTTCAGTGCTTGGTGCGGGGACAATCTAAGCGAGAAAGCAAGAGCCTCAGAACCACAGAGAGGATTCAGGGGGAGAAGAGAGCAGGAGACACTCTTCTTCACCACCACCGCTACTCCCCCTCCCCTACCCTTGACCCTATCCTGCCGGAAGATGTTATAGGCCGGAGGGATGGCCGCGAAGATGTCCGGGTTAGACGCCTCACCCAACCAAGTTTCGGTCAGTAGGAGGCATAAAGGGCTTTCCCTGACCAACAGATCATAGATGTCCAAGGCATGGCTGCCTAATGATCTGGTGTTAAGCAAAAGGCAAGAATGGATAGCAAAGGCCACATCTGGTCGGCGGGCGGCCACCGGAGCCCAAGTAGGCGACCAGCCACAACCAGGGCAACATCGTTTCCCCTTGTAGCGTCCCGGGAATGTTGTCCGACAGGAGCGAGAGGAAGTCCGCATAGCATGAAGAATGGATGAAGAGTAACAAATCATCCTAGCGGGGCGCCAGGTCTGGCCAGAGTCTCCCGCCGCTCCGTCGGCTCCGAGTCGCTGACGGGCGCAGACGGGCAGGACTCTGGCGAGACTCAGGCGTAGTGAAGGCGCATCACCGCTGTGCGTGACCGCTGCGCTGTGGAACTTTGTTCAATAACATGCAGTAAGGTTCTTGTGTTATTTGTAGAGTATCTATTCTTCCTAAAACCAGATTGATTTGGGTGTTTGATAGAATCCAATACAGGGGCTTGTCTAGAAGCAAGTATTTTAGCATATAATTTACAGTTTTGATAAATTAAAGATATAGGACGATAATTTGAAACAAGAGTAGGGTCTTTATCCGGTTTGGGGAGTACAATAATTAAAGCATCAGTAAAAGAACCTGAGATAGTTCCTGAAGAACCAAAAAAAAGGAAAAAGTTGAAATAAGTAAGGCAAAAGTTGTGATTGAAATTCTTTATAAAACTCAGCTGGGATACCGTCGGGACCAGGAGACTTACTTTTTTTAAGAGACTTTATGGCTGATAAAATTTCATCTGTAGTAATGGGTAAGTCCAGTCCAATTTTATCTGATTGTGAAATCTTGGGCAAATCACATGTAGTTAAAAAAGAGTCAAGTAAAGACATCATGAAAATCGGGCTTGTTATATAGATTAGAGTAAAAATCTAAAAATTCTTTAACAATATCATTGTGAGATAGTGCAATGTTGCCATTAGGGCCATGAATTGAAGTTATTTGAGTTTTATCTTTTTTTATACATAGATAATTAGCTAAAAGTTTCCCAGATCTGTTGCTATTAAAACAAAATTTAGCTTTAGAATTAGAGATTTGGATGCCAGCTCTTTAACTAAGGATTGAGTTAAATTCATATCGAAGCTTTCGTAGTTTGACTCTGTACTGAAGATCATTGGACGCAATAAAAAGTCTCTCAAATTTCACAATTTGTTTTTCAAAATTTTTGATATTTGCATTAAATGTTTTATTTTCGTAGGCCATAATAGAAATAGTTACACCCCTAATGTAAGCTTTAAAAGCGTCCCATCTATTGACCATAGAAGTGGAATCTTCCCGGTTGAGTAAAAAATAATCATGAATGGCACTTAAGAGTTTTGGTTTATTATGTTCATTAAGAACCATTCCAGTATTCATTCGCCATCTAGATTGTTTTGTAAAAGTCGAATTTAAATTCAAAACAAAAGAAATCAAGGCATGGTCTGAAATATCAATATTACCAATTTTAGGAGTTATTACAGATTGGATTAATTGTGTGGAGATTAATAGATAATCAATCCTAGAATGTGAATTATGTGGTTTGGAAATGAATGTAAAGCATTTTTCTATAGGCAAATGCAATCGCCAAATGTCAACTAACTTGGTGGTTTGAATAAATGATTTAAAAGCATGAAAAATCTTAGGAGGGCGAAATTTAATACTAGATAGTCTATCTAGTAATGGGTCAGCAATAACATTAAAATCACCTCCAACAATTAAAGGAACTTTACCCAACTTTAGAACCTCAGTAGTAATATTAGACCAAAAAACAGGGTCATCCGCAGTAGGGCCATAAACATTAAGTAAAAATATGACTGAATCATGAACTTTAAATTGAACTATTATATATCTCCCATCAGCATCTGAAGTTTTACTCATAACGTGGCAATGTAGTTTTTTTGCAAAGAAAATAGCCACACCATTTTTTTTTTCATTAGCAGGCGAAGAAACAATAGTATCCACCCACTTTTTCTTCATATAGTTTAAGATTTTGTAATCTATATGAGTCTCTTGAACAAAACAAATATCTGCCTTACAACTACCTAAATAATCTAAAATTTGTGTATGCTTAACTGGATGGCGTAATCCTTTAACACTTAATGAGACAACTTTAATATTGTGAACATTAGCCATAATGAAAAAAGAGAGAATAAGAAGACAAGAAGAGGAAAGGAAGAGATAGAGAAAGAGTATGAGAAAATAGTAGCTCCAGAACTAGTAAAAGGACAGGAGGAAATTAAAACAAGGAAAAAATGACAAACAGAGTACATAAATATCAAGAATGAAACGCACACACGCTTTACAAGCATGACCGGAACCGTTGGAGCCCTATGTAAGAATAAATCATTAATTTGTCATAAAATACGTAGTTAGCTGTAATCAAGTATTAGAGTCATGAGTATCCATGGAGTGCTGTGATTGCTGATCCAAAAACTGTCTTAATTCATCAGGACGATGAAAACATTTTGAAAGATTGGCTTTCCAGATACGCATTTGTTGAAGGATCAAAAAGACCATATTTGAAACCAAGACCTCGTAGTTGAAAACGAAAAGCAGTGAATTCTTTGCGAATTGAAACTCTCTCCATAGCAAAATCTTGATGAATAAATATTTTATTCCCATTGACCATCAAAGAAGGGATTTCTCATGCTGCTTTTCGAATCAAAACCAGGTGGTGATGTCGGAGAACTTTGAATATCATTTGCCGAGGTTTAGTATGTTGAGGATTGCGATGGGAAGGAATCCTGTGGGCCTTATCAATCTCAAATGTTTCTGGAAATTTAATTTGTAGAAGGCCAGGAATCAGATTTTCCAAATATAATCTGCAGTTGGTACCCTCAACATTCTCTGGCAAATTAAAAATGCGTGGGTTGTATTGTCTATTGCGATTATCCATATCTAAAAGTCGCGTAGACATAGGTGATATTTTCGCTACAAGTGGGGTAAAAGTCTCTAGCTTAGCCTTATTATCTTGTATTTTAATTGAATTATCAGAGATTTTCATTGACAAGCTCACCATTTCCTTTCGCACATTTTTAATCTCTGATGCAATAGAATCTGTGTTCATACGAAGTGCTTGAATTTCTTCTAATATTAAGGATAATGAAGGTTCTGATGACTTTACCACCTTGGATTTAATTGGCGGAGGAGAAACCTGTTGTCTCCTTTTATTATGAATAGTATGTTTATTGTCCATTTTCTTGTATTAAGAATTAAAATTCATAAAAAGAAATATTTAATATGGCTGGTGCAGCAGCTAAAATGGGTTGTGGGAGTGGCTAGGCCCAAGCCAGGCCCTTTCCTAAAAGATTACTCCGCCCCCCCTGACTAACAAGCCTGGCTGTACCTGAAGGCAGAGCTGGAAGCAGATGCTGGGAGAAGAAAAACGCCACTTTCGCCGGTCAAAAACGAGAAAAACCACATCACTCCACAGGTACTGGCTTTATCAATTCAGCGTCCTCATTTTAGCAGCAATTCTGACAGAAAATCGTCGTTAATCGGTAAAAACGGGCGAGAATGCGCTGGAGCTCACCAGGAGACGGCCATCTTGTATCGCGCGCTCACGCGTCTCCACTCCTTTAGATTTTTTAAGGCATATTAGTTTCTTTTACCTGTGATAATCTTCTAACTGACCTTCATTGGCAGAAGCATTACAATTGTAAATGTTCTCTTTGGTTTTTCGCTCATAGTTCACTATTGCATTTTGTCTGTCTATCATTCCACTATACCAGAACTATCATTTCAAGGATTTGTTGAATATCTACCTCATTCTACAATTCCACATTCCAAGCTCTTTTTAATAATGGAATTTTTTTTTACAGTTCTCAAATGTAAGAACATTTATATAAATTTGCATGTATTACCCAGTTTAGTTTTTTAACGAACTGTGAGTTTTTTTCTTTGTTGTGGACTTTGGCATGTCAAACAGGTCTCCCAATACCGTCTCAATAGAATTGAATATGTTTATCCCCACAGTACAGCTCAGCTATGGCAGGCCTATCCTGACATTGACAAGGCACTATATAATAAATGAGACATCTCAAAATATTATTTACTAACCCCTTGTAAGTCAGCAGAATTAGTACAAGGCAGTCTGTCTTGCTGTAAAATGGTCAGTTTTGATAAACTGCAGTAAAGGATATATCAGTTCTTCATTCACGTATCTGAATGTTGCACTGAAAATAAGACAGCTATTCCACAGTGCTCCTTGTATCCTTCACATAATATGCAACTTTACTATTAAATTGGAGTTCAGTATTTGAAAACGCAGTCATCACCAACAATATACAGTAAATATATTTTGGACCAAGAAGCTCACATCTTTAATCAGATTTCAGCTACCTGCTTTCCTTTTTGACTTTTGAAATACCTAGTACTGTGTGCCTAATGCAACAGCAGTGCCTTATCGACAGATATAACTGTAACCGAGGCCTTTTCACATCATTTGGTTAAAAAAGCTAGTTTCACTCACTTATCTTAATAATCCAGCTATAGATATCTTCAACCCATGCATCGAACAGAGCACACGCAATATCAGGGAAAGGGGTGGAGGGTTGTCCTGTGCACTCTGACTGGACATTAGTGACTCAATGGACTTGAGCACACCTTTTCTTGGTCAATTGAAGTTCATTAGCGAAGGTATTGATTTAGCTGCCCTTCATAACATCCTGAGATAGTGCTAGCAGAAGGTACTGTAATGCCTATGGAGTCTAACAATCTTATCTGGCTATAGGTAGTGTGGTTGATAGATGAAAAAGAGCTAATTAGCCATCATGCTAACTCCTGTTCGCTTGCATTTTAGTCCACAAAGGGTTAATAGGAGAAATATGGAGCCGGGAGGCACAAAAACATCCTCACTGTGGACCAATGGTGGTTAGAAATGGGTGGACATTTTGATTTAGGTTCATCTATCACCAGTATGACAGTTCCGCTTTTTAAGGTTATTGTTTGGTACTTACTGCTAGAAGACCTTATGCTAACTGCAAAGAAGGGAGGAAGAGGTTTGGCCCTCGCTCTTACTTGATATTGTGTGCTTATGACTTTGTTACAGAACAAGGGAGATCCAATTCCCAGCATTGGCAACAGAAATATTTGGAGGTGCATCTGTTGGGAAAGCTCCCTGTTGGGACAGTCTGTTTCAAGAAGATGTGTGCTGTGAAGCCAGTACGTCCTAACCCAGAGGGAGTATCCTACCACATCAACCCTGAGCTAAGTGGATCGGGTCTATAAAAACTATTTCTATTACACTACTAGAAGTTGTAATCAGTAAAACTGTCATTGCCTTGTCCTCAAATGTGAACCAAATCATTCACCCTTAAACTTGGTGAAGGCTTATTTTGTGATTTCCATCTTCTGCTGAGGAGGGGGATTGCTTAACCCCAGGAACGGAGATTCCTTCCCTTGCAGGTAGCAAGGTGTCTTCTTGCAACATGTCCCCTGAGGAGCTGGCTGAAAGAAGGGAGGAGAGAGAGTTTAAACTAGAGATGGTCCAGTTGAAAATGGAAGAGAAGAAACTGGGCATGGAGGAAAAGAAACAGGCCATGGAGGACAGAATTACTTTGGAGCGTTTGGCTCATGAAAGTAGCCTTAAGGAGCTGGACATCAAAGCAAGACAGACACACTCCAGCAGTGGTGGTGGCAGCATACCTGCAGTGCCCTCTGGAGACAAGAGGGTCCATATTTCAAAAGGTCTGGTGCCTGACTTTGTTGTGGGAGACAATATTGACAAGTGGTTTGAGGCTTATGAGATTGCCTTACAGATGCGAAAGATAACTAAGGAGGACTGGGGGGGGCGAGTCAGTGGAGGCATTTCTATAACAAAGGGAGGGACACCCTCCTGGCCCTTAAGAAGGGGGACAGGATGAGGTATCCCCCCATGAAGAAAGCCCTTGTCAGGAAATATAGCCTTACCCCAGAGAAGTACAAGCAGACGTTCAGGGGCCATCAGACGCGCCCCAGCAATCCTGGGTTGAGTTTGTGGATTCCTTTTGCAAGGCACTGGATGGTTGAGGTAACAGGCAGTGAGGTGAAGGATTACATAGGGCTGTATGATCTGTTTTCAAGAGAGCACATACTCAGCAACTGTTTTCCTGAACTGCGCCAACACCTGATTGATAATTAGCTTGTTACACATCTCGGGATGACTCGGGTAGATCCCGGTCGGACCAAAGACAAAGACGTACCTGAGGGCGAGCGGGACACATCGCTGTTTACCCGTGGTGGCGAAACTTGGTCCTGGTTGGTGGACTCAAGGTGGGGGCTCTGCAGTGGTGGCTGAGTCGGCGGTAGAATGGTGCTGCAACGTGGTCTGCATTTGGCACCGGGCACAGGAAACGACATCTCACATGATGCCTAGCGGACGTATCCGCAATAGACCTGATCACGTGGCGTCTCCACCGGAAGAGGAAGACCAGTTAAAGGCAGCCACAGACAAAGAACAAGCTGCTGGTTATTCCCTGTCTGAGCAGCGCCGGCCACGCTGTAGATCCTTGATTCAGCATAAGTAGGGTCAGGGTGCACTTGTACCACCTTGACCAGGAACTTCCCAGTGTTGTTAATTCAGCAGACATTCTTGTTGATCATCTATTGGGGGCCGGAGTGTGCTCTTAACATTGTGACTCAGCCTCCATTGTTGGTGGGATGCTTGCCACATCTAAAGCCCACCCATATTCGTTACATGGGGGTGTGTCACGCTACATCCTTGTATAAACTCAACCAAGGATTTAGGTATCTAGGTTTCGATGCTAAGGATGTGATTTGCGCTTATGTTCATGATTGTTAAATAATGCAGAACTATTACTTCGGATTCAAAAGTAGTATTTTGATCGTCTATGTTTGGTTTACCTTTCACAGGGGGCTCAAGAGGCGGCCTTCTGCTCTTCCCCTGTGACATGGAACAAAGTGTGTGTACTGGTGTGTATGGCTCTTTGGAGCATGGCAAAGCTAGCGATGGCTGCGTGTCATTTTGGGATCCAGGCTTTATGACTCCTTTGTACCTCTATCCTTTCCCTAGCGCAATCACCATCATTATTCAACTAAGACACAGAACTGTTGGTTCCATGATTATCCTAAATGGAAGGAATGCTATTATTTGTTTTACAGGTATGGGATGCTCACTGGCTTAGATAAGAGGAACCATACATCCTAACGATTGCTGATCTTTGAGTATTTTACTTTTCAGATCTCCCTCCCTGCTGACCCCTTCCTTTCCTTCCCCGGCTTGACCATCCCATTCGCCTGTGCTGTTATAGCATTCAGGGTTGGGGCTGTCAAGAGGTGGACCCCTTTTGGCATCGAACCGTTCCCAAGGAATCATCGAGCTGACATAGCTCACTGACCCCAGGGAGCATGCTAAAGAGGCAGACCGCTGATTCAGCACCTGTGTCCATAACAAGGTATCTGAGGGGATCACTACAAGGGTGGGCAGGCACCTCATCAGAAGAAGGAGAGGGGAGACAAACATAAAAACAAGGAGTTCGCTAAAGGGCCACAAACTAGTTTGACGGATCAGGACTCCCATTCCCCAATGGAGAAAAGGAATAAATGGTTCCCTGATAGAAAGTCTTCAGGGAAGGCATCCCCCAAATACTATGAGCGCCAGAAAAGGAGGGCACTTCAAGGGGGATGCGAGGAGTCCAAAGCGGGCACAACTCCCCCACTGATGGGCATTCACCGGGGTTGGCTAATGTAGCACTGGGAGAGGAGATTGTCCCAGATAGTGGAGGGGACAGTGTAGAGGTTACCCTAGTGCTGCTGGGTGATGGAGAGATCGTGCAGAGAACTCATATACCTAGTAACAATAAGAAATACAGGCAGTGAGTCACCATCAATGGGCAGAGGGAGCAGGCTCTGAGAAACATTGGAATCAGCATGACAGCCGTCAGATGTCATCTGATGACCTCAGAGCAGGTAGTCCCTAATGCATTCTACCAGGTTGTTAGAACTTACAAAAATGAGAGTCACTAACCAGTGGCTCTGGTTCCCTTTGAGTGGGGGGGGGGGTCTCTCAGGTTCCTTGAGGGTAGCTGTGAGTGCATCCATGGCTGTGGATTGTCTGCTTGACAGTGACCTAGAGCACATTATCTGTAAGGGAGTGGAGTTCAGGTCTCACTTGGCGATGTTAGGGCTGCCTGAGGGGGTGTGCCTGACCACCCAGTCAATGGCCGCCTCTGAGGGTAGTCAGAAAGACCTGGAGCCTGGAAGAATGGCCCAGGTGCCTGCCAAAAAGATAAAGTGCAAGGGGTGCAGGAAACCCGCTCCTAAAACTCCCACAGTCTGGGAGGAGGCTGAACCTGAGGGGAACACCCCCAGAGGCTACAGGGGAGGATGTTGCCACCCTGTGGAACCTTAGGACTCTGTGCACTTTACTAGTGATAACCAGTGCTACAGTGCTTGTGCTCTCTCCTTAAAACATAGTAGAATGGGCTTATACTCAATTGGTATAATTCATTTACTTGTAAGTCCCTAGTAAAGTGGTACTACATGCACCCAGGGGCTATGAATTAAATGCTACTAGTGGGCCTGAAGCAAAAGGAACAAATGATGGACGGAATGCTGAAGAATGCCTTGTTCCTAGCTGCTCAGTCAGTGTGAGGGTTCTGTATGGAATGTTGATGTGATGGACATGTTTGGAATGCTTGGGTGCCTGGTGTGAGTGTTGACAGCTGAAGATGTGCTGAGCAGCAGGGAGGCTGCTACCACTGATGTGCATGTAACTATGGCTGTTCTACAGGATCTTCACTACTTGTAACTACAACTTAATAAATCTATTTGAAATTTTTGGCACCGAGGATGGGATACGAACCCATGCGTGCAAAGCACAATGGATTAGCATGAACAGTGTGACGGTATGCGTGAACCATCTAAGTGATCTACTTCAGTAATAGCAAGTAGCTGGAGATTGCCAGCGTTATCTAGCTGTGAAGCAAAAACATATATGATCATTAAAACAGACAACATTTCTTGAGTGCTCTATGTTAAAGTTTGTGAGGTTCAGTCATTTCCAAATGATGCCCCATGTAGACCCTTTCACGACAGGGGGCTCCTCCAGATTAGTACTAGTTATATCTGTGCGCATTAAAGAAGAGTAGAACATGGCTTTAAAGTGATATTTAGCTGTTCTGGGTGGCATACGTATATGGCAGAGACCTGAAAGTCTCTTTTGCAAGTCTTCCTGTTGTAAAAATGAAAACTGGCTGTGTACAGAACATATGGTCCATGGAATAGGGTGTACAAAAATAGGCAGAATAAATGCCTAGCTATAAGTGATAGTGCAGTTGCTTGTTTTTCAGCACTCTTGCATTATTGAATTTGGTGTCCGTAGAGGAAAAAGGAAGGGTAGAGGTGTATGTGGTACACAGGTAATAGAATTTTATCAGTCTTAAATTAGAAAAAAGTACCAGAGGGCAGTTTGCTCACTCTCTTTGGGCTTATGTACGTGTTGTCTGCAGCTTCTACCTTCTGAGAGTGCCTCTGACCGGGATGTCATGGTTGTAATAGGCCTGTCAGGCTCTTTTGTCTCTTGTTCTTTCTGTCTAACTTTGCTGTCCAGGTTTTATCAGTTCTCGGGTAAAGAATGCTGAATCCCTGCTTGTTTCTTTGGAGCAAGCCCAGTGGTTTTTGAAGCTGGGTTTGTGTGTAATCACCATGAGTCAGGTTTATGGTGTCTGCTGTTGATGTAATGTTATATCCTAACGTGTACCAGTTTGGCTCTTTGCATCTGTGCTTTCATGGAATGTTCATACCAATGTTCCATGGAAGCAAGGTGTGACGAGCACGCGGTTGGAGTGGGACAGAGGAGTTGTAGTTGTTTTTAGCTGCCTGTAAGTGTTGTGACTTTTACGTCGAAACCTTCCTTTTTAATACATATATGTCACCCCTGGAGTAGGCATTGGACAGCCTAGAGGGAGGGTGCAATGTATTTAAAAAGTTAGACAAGCACTTTTAAGTTTTACATGTCCTGGTAGAAAAAAACTCTTAAATTCATTTTTCACTACTGCATGGCCTATCTCTCCCATAATATAACATTGGTGTCATTTCCAATTGGGAAGAGAAAACCAGTTCATGTTTGGTGTCTCTAGAACCACAGTTTTAAATCGTAACTTATGGCAAAGTTGGATTTTAAATAAAATTTCTGAAAATGCCACTTTTAGAAAGTTATTATTAGAGAATGCACTCCTTCCCTTATGTATACTCACTCTTCAAAAAACATGTTTTTGTTATCCATTAATGCGTGCGTAACAGGTGCTGTGTACCGTCCCAAGGCACAGCCTATATAATCAATGTATCATGGGGCACTTGTGTGCACCCCACCTGTCGTACTGCGAATATAGGAAAACTTCCCTCCTTATATCCATTTCTTCCAGCGTTATCCATAGTAATCTTGAGACACCCATAGTAGTCAATATTTTTAATCACTGGGACGGCGAAGGACTGGAGTGGATTTATTGAACATCTTGATAAGAGAACATTGTTCAGCATATTTACGAATAGTTGACCTTTGCTTTTGTATTTGATTTGTAAATGAATGCATGCAGGCGCGATGGGTGTTAACACACGTAATCATGATGAAATAGATTTATTTGCGCAAATGAGGGATTAAGCATGGTATATTTTTGGCATCATTTTCATTGATTGATTGATTTTCTTGATTCATTGTCAAATTATATACAGAACAGTGGCGTACGGTGACATTTGAAAGTGGTGAGGCGTAAAATGTTTGGCATACTTTAGCATAGCGAGCGAGCGTAACGAGCGAGCCCGAACAACCTAAGGCGGGGTTTGGGGGGGTTCTCCCCCGAGAAAATTTTGAAAAAAGAGTGGAAAAATGGTGCATTTTCAAGCAAATTTGAGAAAGCAGAAAGGTTAATAAAGCAATGAAGAAAGTGCAGTTATTACAGTAATAAAGAGATCATGTCATATACCATAGGTAGCTGCTTATTCAGTATAACCACAGAGCTTCATAACAGACTTTGAGATATAATGCATTTCTGAGTACCTCACAGGTGTTTTTTATTTAACAAACAACTAAACAGGTGGTCGGAAACTAGCAGCATTGAACATACATATGTTTACTTTTTGTATCTAAACTCAGCACGTCTGTCTTTAAGAGCAGCAAACTTTTCAATTACTTGAACGTTAAAATCAGAGATATTTTGAACTAACTTGCTCTCTATAGAGAGCATTGCCAAAGCATTCAGTCTTTCCTGAAGCATGGTGTTTCTTAGGAATGTCTTAATCCTCTTTAAGGCGGAAAAAGATCGTTCTGCCTCTGCTGTTGTCATAGGAGTGGTTATGACAATTTTAAGTAAAGTCACTGTCTCTGTAAATGTCTTTTCAATATTAAGTTTATGAATTAAAGTCAGCAAAGCCCTGGCATCTCTGGCATTTCGGTACACAGGCATTGAGTACCAGGTGCTGAAAATAAAAATATAAAAATTTATTTTTGAAACATTAGGGTAATCAAACAAAGACTGGGGGGGGAAACATAACGCTACAATTTTTACCTGCTTGCAGTTTGCATGCAGCTCTTAGATGACAGTTAATAATAGCTCACTGTTGTATGTTAGGATAACAACTTACAAACTTCAAGTAACAAAATGATCTCTCTGACAAATGCAGTGACTCACTGACCTATTTACATCATGTGCATTTTGTGATCTGCATCACGCACATGTTCTTTGCAGCTGCAGGCACATTAACCAGAAGGGTGGCACTGCACAGGCAGCATTCATGAGGGAATCTAAGACTCTGGTGAGTGGTGTGCGCTGCAGCCTGCGTTATCTTATCAAATAAATAAGGTGGTCCACTGGGAAGAACTTCGCTGAAGCAGTGTTTTAGCATACAACACTTGAGAAGAAAAAAATTAAAACAGGTTCCCGCAAAAAATGCTGACCATAGGCTTGAAATTAAATTGTTGAGAAATTCCCTCCGTTCCATTGTATTTCCATTTTCTTGTCTCCCCTCCTTCTCTATTTATTTTATTCCTTGCCCCTTTCCTTCCTCACTGTGAGGAAGGAAAGGGGCAAGGAATAAAATAAATAGACCACTCGTTCACACTTCCTCTCATCTCTGCATTTACATTACATGTATAGCAATATTTCCCTTTCTTCGCCTCTCTTCTCTCTTCCTCTCGCGTGCTCCTCATTCTACTCCCTCATAATTGCTTTCTTCCTTCCTCTTCCTCTTCATCTTATTGACCTTGTCCTACCCCATCTCACCCCTCTCTGTCTTGTAGTCTCTCACCTTTGCACTTCATACGCTCTTTTCTCTCCCCTGTCTCTTCTTTTGCCCCCCCTTCACCATTCCTTTCTACATCCTTTTTTATCTCTACTGTGAAATCATGAAATGTGCTGCAACGCACCCCCCTTACATACCAGAAACTAAGGATTTCCATCACACATGCATTGTGTGACACACATAGCCAAACGCAAGAGGCAATTCATATTTAAAATAATAACAATAACATGTAGGATGCTGTTATTTTAATTACTCTTTGAACGCGGCAAAGCGAAGGAAAGTTCATATATATTTGCAGTTTTTAAAGTCGTCTCAGTAGCTCGTGGCTTGGCCTCGCCTGTGTGCGAACCGCGGCCTTGTGCACATCATGTTCTGATTGGAAGCTGAGCTGTGGGCAGCATACGTCAAACAGACCACGAGGCCGCAGTGAGCATGTACGTCCACATCACGAGAAATAAAATACCCCTCTCGGGGCACCAGCACTAGACGGACCGGGACCAGACTATTTTAAGGGGGGAGGGACCCACTCCCTCGTGGCAATTAAAAAAACTGATTAAAAGTGATACGTTTACGAAACATAAACACGAGGAGGCAAATTCGCCGACTAAAAAAGACCCTTCTGACTTATTTATAGCTGCTTGGCACAAGAGCTGTCAAGTTTCCGGCAAAGTACGTGCATTTCTTAACGGGCGAGTTTCCATGATTTTCAAATACGGCTAATGCATTTATCGCCTGTGGCATCTATATATTTTTTAAGATCACTGCATACACCTCCCCTGCCAATTTCTTTCCATTTGTAATACTATAGAATCATGACAAGTTGCAACCCGTGATTATAGGGGCTCCCTCGGAAATGCCAAGATTGGTTTCAGCACTGATGTGTCTCAGACTGAGACACACATACTCAGTCGCTCCCAGCCCCCCCGACCCAGAGGAAGGAAAAACTGGTTGACAAATAAATACCCTTATCAGCGCCATGGAGCTTTGGCACACTCCCGCGCGCTCCATACATCAACTTTTCAATATGAGGAAGAAAAAACCTGCACACAAAAATATCAATTTAGCGGGGCATTTGGATGCAATTTGACCGCTGTCCAGCGCTGACCACGAGTGAAGTGAGGAAACATCTGGGTTCAGCCAGCCATTTTCAAAAATTTCATTTACAATCCTTGTTTTTCAATTAATAAGAAGGCACACAATTCCCACATGAATGCCTTCGTGTAAAAGATGTTACTGCGCAATATAGTAACTGCGCAAAGCGGCAAAGGTGCTCGGGGCTGTCCGCAACTCCGCACAACAAGGCGTGACGTGAATAGTGCTGGCCTCATGGCCTGGTGGTAAGTGCAAGTGAGGAGGGGTTCTTATGTAAAGGGTCAGGTCAGGGACTGGGCCTCAGTCGAAAGGGCTACACGAACAACACATTACATAAAAAATACAAAAACTTAAGCCTCCACAATCATAGTCGTCGTGATACATACTAGAGTCAAAAACTGACTGACTCGCTGCTGGTTCCGGCACTGACTTGTGTGTGTCTCGTCTCTGCTCGTCGTCTGACTCTGTCTGTCTCTGATGGTGACCGTGACTCTCAGTCCTCGCATCGCACCTCGTGGCCGTGTCGTCTCCGTCTCGTGTGGCAGGCAACAACACACAGGCACTGGCGCGGTGACGTGGTGCGCCGAACAGCGTAGAGACTGGAATGGCCAATCACTACTGCATGGCTTCACATTGCCGCAGTGTGATTGGCCATACCATACGCACGGCGCACCATGACTCACTCCAACTGCTGCAGGACCGCGGTGAATAAACTCAGCCAATACTGGCGCTGTATTACCAGCGCCACTGTGCCAGCAGCGCCAGCATTGGCTTAAGAGCAGGGTTAATCCCTGCCCATAATGAGACCCGGGGGCCTGCGTTAGGAGAAGCACCCTCGGGTCCCAGTCACGTCGTGTAGTAGTCAAAAGTTTCAAGTGCCACACACACACATCTGCGCATGTTCGGGCCAGGATCCCAGAATAGAGCCCAAAACATGACATGCGCATTGCCCACCACTGTACTGTCTGCTGGACTGCTGCGCACCGCTATCCACGTGACGTCAGCAGCAGCCCAGCCCCGCCCCCACACCGACCCAGGCACAGACTGCGACGATGCTCGGCTGCGAATTTTTTTTATTCAACCACAGTGACAGAAGCTGCTGTGGCGGTGCATCCATTGGGGCGTGGGGCTGTTCCAGCTTAGTGGGGCAACAGTGAGGAAGGAAAGGGGCAAGGAATAAAATAAATAGAGAAGGAGGGGAGACAAGAAAATGGAAATACAATGGAACGGAGGGAATTTCTCAACAATTTAATTTCAAGCCTATGGTCAGCATTTTTTGCATGTTTAAGCGGGAACCTGTTTTAATTTTTTTCTTCTCAAGTGTTGTATGCTAAAACACTGCTTCAGCGAAGTTCTTCCCAGTGGACCACCTTATTTATTTGATAAGATAACGCAGGCTGCAGCGCACACCACACACCAGAGGCTTAGATTCCCTCATGAATGCTGCCTGTGCAGTGCCACCCTTCTGTCTACAGTACAGTCTACTGTCTGATGTTGTTGCACCAAGGATATTGCTAATGTTTTTCCTAGAGAGAGATCAGAGTTTTGTGTAATGGAAGTTTTGACTCATGGAAAGGTAGCGCAGAACTTCAGAAGTTTAATGTGCCTGCAGCTGCAAAGAACATGTACGTGATGCAGATCACAAAATGCACATGATGTAAATAGGTCAGTGAGTCACTGCATTTGTCAGAGAGATCATTTTGTTACTTGAAGTTTGTAAGTTGTTATCCTAACATACAACAGTGAGCTATTAGAGGGCCCACAGAGTTCCCGGGGGAAGACCGAAGGTCGGAGCCCCTCCGCGGCCTCTCATCGCCCGGATTTTTAACTTTCGGGACAGAGACGCGATCTTGCAGGCCTCCAGACTGCAGGGGCCGCTTAAGCTGGAAAATACGGAGGTGAACTTTTACCCTGATTTTACCCAAGCGGTCCAGAAGCAGAGACTGAGCTTCCTGGGCGTCAAGCGCCGACTTCGGGACATGAACTTTAAATACGCCATGCTCTTCCCGGCCAAGCTGCGGGTGGAGGTGGATGGTCGCACGCACTTTTTTGATCGTCCCGAAGCGGCCGGGGACTGGCTGGACACCCTGTCTGGGGATCGTGATCGAGAAGGCGGGGGGGGGCGGCGGGAGGAGACGGCCCACTGGATCGGGACTGAGGGGTTGATATTGGGCCTCACTCTGGACGGTTATGATGCCACTTTCGACCAAGCTTCTGTCTTTGTTCTTTCCCCTCCCTTGGAGGTTGTGTGGGGTCTAGAAGGGGTACTCTTTCCTCCTCTAGGGGGTCTAGCTAGTTTCATTATATAGGGGCGACAGGCACACTGCAAGTTGGGGGGGCTGTCTGGGCTCATGCAGGGGTGCAGGGAGGGGGGAGTTTTGTTGGGGCGGGTGGGTTGGGGTGGGGTGTTGTTCGTTTACACCACAAGGCAAAAGTATCGTTGTGTTATCTCTAAAGTGCTCTCTGGGGGACGAGTGATGGCTTCTGTTTATGATGGGGGGTAGGGGACTGAGTCTGTTGTCCTGGAATGTTAATGGACTGGG
Organism: Triturus cristatus; assembly: GCF_964204655.1. Lineage (NCBI taxonomy): Eukaryota > Metazoa > Chordata > Amphibia > Caudata > Salamandridae > Triturus > Triturus cristatus. The sequence continues at coordinate 575,711,469 of NC_140592.1, read as the reverse complement.
GGACAGGATAAAACGAGGTGTGGTCCTGCAGTTCTTGAAGCGAATTTCGCCCGATATAGTTTTTCTGCAGGAGACACACCTCATTGGCAACTCCTTTTGTGCTATGAATCGACGGGGTTACCGCCTGGTGGCCCATTCGGGCTTCACGTCTGGTTCAAGGGGTGTGGGCATTATAGTTAAGAACTCGCTCCCGTTGGAGATTGATGAGGTGCTCCATGACGACAGGGGACGTTACACGGTTTTGGTGGGTAGAATGGAAGGCAGAGTGGTCGTTTTTGTGTCGGTATATGTCCCGCCGGGGCTGCAGACGACCACCTTTGCGGATCTGGGGCGCCTCCTCCTTGGCCTTCCGGAGGGGATTCTAGTGGTGGGGGGAGATTTTAATGCTGTGGTTTCCGGAACTGTGGATCGTCACCCCCCTAGGGATCTCCCCCGGGCCCAAGGGTGGTTGTCTGGCCTCTTGGATACCTTGGGGCTAGTGGATTGTTGGCGTTTGAAACATCCCACGCAGCTACAGTACACCTTCCATTCAGGGGCTCACGGTAGTCTCTCACGGCTAGATTATGTCCTGGTTCCGGCGGCTTATGTGGGGAGGGTGGGGGAGGTGCGCCATTTGGCGCGGGGTATTTCGGACCACTCCCCGCTCTTGTTGCACTTTGATATTCTTCCGAGGGGAGGGGGTAGGGTGGTCCCGATTAATCCTTGGTACCTGCGTGACCCCACCATTCGCGCAGAACTGGTTAAATCCCTTAAGCGCTACTTTGACGAGAATGTGGGGTCTGTGTCATCGGCGGTCTCACTGTGGGAGGCGTTCAAGACGGTACTTCGGGGAGAGGCCCTGTCCCTTATTTCCCACTCCCGGAGGCGCGAGCAGGAGGAGGTGACCCGTGTTGAAGCTGAAATAACCGAGTTGGAGGGTGATTTAGAAAGTGGGGTGACGGATGACAAGTTACATGTTCTCCGACTCAAGCAAGCAGCCTATAAGGCCCTCGTCACGGAGGCGGCCAGGGGCCTCAGTAGAGAGCAACAGGGGAGACTGTATGATGTGGGTGATAAGGCTGGTAAATTGATTGCGTGGCTGGACAAAAGGGAGAGAGAGAGTCGAGTTGTCCCGTTGATTGAGAAACAGAATGGTGTGTGTGTCACTGAACCGGATGAAATTGTCTCCTGCTTTGCAGACTATTTCCGTGGGGTGTATTCCCCGGTGTCCTCCCGCTCTGAAGAGGATTCCCATGCCCTGCTCAGAGACAGTGCGCTGCCTTCCCTTTCGGAGGAGGACAGAGTGTCGTTGGATGCCGCTCCCACTACCGATGAAATTGCCCTCGCCATACGTTCGGTCGCTTCCGGCAAGGCCATGGGTCCTAATGGTCTTCCCATCGAGATGTATAAATTGCGACCGGATACGCTGGCGCCACATCTCCGCGCTATGTTCCTTGCGGCCCACTCGGCGGGTTCCCTCCCGCTAGACCAGCGTCTGGCTACCATCGTGGTTATCCACAAGGAGGGGAAGCCACGGGACCGGGTCACATCCTATCGGCCCATCTCGCTATTGAATGCGGAGCCCAAAATTCTCGCCAAGGTGTTGGCCAATCGGCTGGTCGGCGTAGTGTGTGACTTGATTCACCAGGATCAGTCCGGTTTTATCCCCCATCGCAACACAGCGCTTAACCTGCGGCGTTTGCATGGGGTGCTCGCACGTGTCCCGTTCATACGGGAGCCGGCCATCTTGGCGTCCTTGGACGCCACTATGGCGTTTGACACACTTGAATGGCCATATATTTGGGCGACGCTCGCGAAGTTTGGGTTTGGCCCAGGATTCATCGGTTGGGTAAAATTGTTGTACTCGGGCCCGCTGGCGCAGGTGGTTGTGAACGGTAGAGTGTCGGCTCCGTTCGAGCTGGGCAGGGGCACGCTGCAGGGCTGCCCGTTATCGCCGCTCCTTTTCGCGCTCGCCTTGGAGCCCCTGGCGGCGTGGCTGCGGTGGCATCCTTCTATCCGTGGTCTCCGCTGGACCCCCGAGTATGAGGACCGCGTCTCTCTATACGCTGATGATATTCTCCTGTACCTGGCCTCCCCACGTAAATCACTGATAGTACTGGTTGATGTATTGCATTCATTTGGCCTTAACTCCGGCCTTGTCATCAACTGGGCTAAATCGTGCGTGTATGTTCTCTCTGGGGAGGATCATATCCTTCCGCGGGGCTGTCCCATCCAGATCGCCCCGCGGGGATTTAGGTACCTGGGTGTCTTCATTACCCTGGACGCGGAGGCCCGATATACTCAGAATTTGCTTCCCCCCCTCCTGCGCCTTAAGGAGGATGTCGCGCGTTGGAGGCGCTTGCCGCTCTCGCCGCTCGGCCGAGCGGCGTTGTTTAAGATGATGTCGCTGCCGCGTTTCCTGTACGCTCTGCAGAACATAATGGACGTCGTCCCGGCGCGTTACTTTCGTGAGGTAGAGAGTTTGCAGCGCCGACTGTTTTGGGGAGGTAGACCGCGTATCGCCCTGGCGAAGCTGACGCTCCCGTGGTATGACGGGGGGATTGCCCTCCCGGATATCAAACGGTATTATTGGGCCTCCCAGCTGGCGGCGATTAATCACGGCCTGTACGGGCCCGCTCTAAACCCGGCCTTTGAAATGGATAAGATGTTACTGCCGGGTGGTGATTATAACCGAGCGCTTTACTCCAGCTCGCTCGACGCACGTCTGACGGGCCCCACGCGTGTCATGGTACGAGTGTGGCACGCGGCTAATGTGGCGATGGGGTGGAAAGATCGTTTGACCCGGGCGTCGCCACTATACGCATCTGAGCGGTTGGGCTCCCTGTGGACCTCGAAGGGCTTTGAGAAGTGGGACATGATAGGCATCAGCAGGGTGGGTGATCTCTGGACGAGGGAGGGATTCAAAACGTTCGAGATGCTGCAGGCAGAATTCCAGTTGCAGGACAGGGAGTACTTTCGGTATATGCAGATCCGTCATGCGCTATGCTCCGTGTTCCCGGACGTTGCCTCCATCCCGGAGTATTCCCCCCTGGAGGATAGAGTGCTAGATGGACATGTACCGGACAGCACGATTTCATTAATCTATAAAAAACTCATCAACGACCGCTCGGGACTGCTGACTAACCTTCGTGAGGCATGGGTTGCTGATGGATTGGAGCTGGACGACGAGGACTGGGTATCTGCGGTGGCCTCCCCGAAAGAGGTGGCCATACCGGCCCGCCTTCGCTTCGTCCAGCTCAAGATACTCCATAGGGTTTACGTCACGGGGCCAAGACTATTGCGTATGGGCTATGCTGTGGATGGGTTGTGTAAGCGTGGGTGTGGTTCTTTGGGGACCTTTCTCCATATTTTGTGGGAATGCCCGGAGGTGGAGCGATTCTGGCGTGGTGTGCATGAGGTCCTGCGGGTGGTTACGCGTGTGTCGCTGCTGCCCGAAGCGAGGAGATGCCTTCTGAATGTGTGGGAGCCAATCGACTACTCGGCGCCGCAGAAGTGGTGGGTGACTCTGGGATATATGGTGGCCAAACGCGACGTTGCTCAACTGTGGGGTTCCCAGAGGTCGCCGACTGTCTCGGCATGGAAGGATAACATGGATTGGTGCATGTTTCGGGAAAAGGTGGTGTATGTTGCGAGAGGTAAGCCTGGGACATGGGTGAAAATATGGGGCCCCTGGAACGCCTACCGCGGGGGAATCTGTACCCCGCCGTTATTGCCCGATCCGTCTCCGGCCCCGTCCCCTTAGCCAGTTTGTCTCCCCGGTTCCGGGCACTGAGTCCACCTAGTCCCTGTCCTGACCTTTTCCCCCCCTTGATACTCCTATGGATTGGTAGGGTCCCCCTTCTAGGGGAGCACATGCTGCTGTTTCCGATTGTGGGTTGCCTTGTGGATTTGTTTTCTGTTGTTATTTATATTAAAATGAAACCGTTACATGGGGTCTGGATGGTGTGCCTCCACACGCTGCTAACTCCTGTGCATTTCCCTTTGCCGCGGCATGCGCGCTATTGTTTGTATCACATGCTCCTTTTGCTTGCTAGCGGCCGGCCTGAAGGTTGTAGGCCCATCTTTGTATATTTTTTTGAATTTTGTAATAAACGGTTTCAAAAAAAAAAAAAAAACAGTGAGCTATTATTAACTGTCATCTAAGAGCTGCATGCAAACTGCAAGCAGGTAAAAATTGTAGCGTTATGTTCCCCCCCCCCCCAGTCTTTGTTTGATTACCCTAATGTTTCAAAAATAAATGTTTATATTTTTATTTTCAGCACCTGGTACTCAATGCCTGTGTACCGAAATGCCAGAGATGCCAGGGCTTTGCTGACTTTAATTCATAAACTTAATATGGAAAAGACATTTACAGAGACAGTGACTTTACTTAAAATTGTCATAACCACTCCTATGACAACAGCAGAGGCAGAACGATCTTCTTCCACCTTAAAGAGGATTAAGACATTCCTAAGAAACACCATGCTTCAGGAAAGACTGAATGCTTTGGCAATGCTCTCTATAGAGAGCAAGTTAGTTCAAAATATCTCTGATTTTAACGTTCAAGTAATTGAAAAGTTTGCTGCTCTTAAAGACAGACGTGCTGAGTTTAGATACAAAAAGTAAACATATGTATGTTCAATGCTGCTAGTTTCCGACCACCTGTTTAGTTGTTTGTTAAATAAAAAACACCTGTGAGGTACTCAGAAATGCATTATATCTCAAAGTCTGTTATGAAGCTCTGTGGTTATACTGAATAAGCAGCTACCTATGTTATATGACATGATCTCTTTATTACTGTAATAACTGCACTTTCTTCATTGCTTTATTAACCTTTCTGCTTTTTTTTCAAATTTGCTTGAAAATGCACCATTTTTCCACTCTTTTTTCAAAATTTTCTCGGGGGGAGAACCCCCCAAACCCCCCTTAGGTTGTTCGGGCTCGCTCGCTACGCTCGCTCGCTATGCTGAAGTATGCCAAACATTTTACGCCCCACCACTTTCAAATGTCACCGTCCGCCACTGCCTGCAACTTCATCTTGAACCTAGGATCCCAGAGTGACTCTAAGGGCTAATCTGCTGGCCTGCTGATCTCAGCTTCAGGGACATAAAACGCTCCCCAAGCAGCTCCTGGATCCAGCTGCAGCGATTTCCCGACCCCCAAGCAGTGCCCCTCAGGTCCTAGACCCTTGGTGTGGCTCATAGGCTCTTGAAATCAAGCTTTTGATCTTTTTGCAAACAGGCATATTTGCACCGAAACCATGATACTCGAGCCGAAATGCAGCGCAAATTGTCACTAGCCCGTCCCTTCACACAGCAGCATCGAAAGCCTGCGCATCTTTAGCTTGCCAGTCCGCAATGCCTGGCCTGCTGATCTCAGCTTCAGGGACATAAAAAGCTCCCCAAGCAGCTCCTGGATCCAGCTGCAGCGATTTCCCGACCCCCAAGCAGTGCCCCTCAGGTCCTAGACCCTTGGTGTGGCTCATAGGCTCTTGAAATCAAGCTTTTGATCTTTTTGCAAACAGGCATATTTGCACCGAAACCATGATACTCGAGCCGAAATGCAGCGCAAATTGTCACTAGCCCGTCCCTTCACACAGCAGCATCAAAAGCCTGCGCATCTTTAGCTTGCCAGTCCGCAATGCCTGGCGTGCTCTTCGTGCCACGGTGATCACTGCCCACGACATTCTCCTTGTAGCCTGTGACTCTTGCCACAAAACTTGAGAAGATAAAACTTCAGCTGGACTAATCTGGGACTGTATCCAACTCGTGCGCCATCGTGGTGGGTCTGAACTTTTGACTTTGACCCGGCCAGCATGCCCAGATAGCGGGGATTGGCGTTTTCTGCATTTAGAAACTAATTTTACTCTTTGTTCTTTAAAAATTCATAACTTCGGTTGAACTGATTGGACTTTTGCCGTTTTGGTCTTATTTTAATGGACATTTGCTCTATTGGGCATGGCTTGGAGCGTCAAGATCATTCAGTGTGCTCCGGGCGCATCCCTCATCCTCTCTCATCCATCGCAATTAGACCACAACACTAACACCCAGGGACTGCCTCTCATTACCCTCGGACTACCCTGTCCCTAAATCTGTCTTTGGAGAGGCACGACTGCCCCTATTGTCTGCCGTTCCAGAGTGGTTTGGCTCTCCCAGCATGACGACCATCACCACTTAATGGCTGTCCTCATCACCAGATCCTGGGGACCATAGGGCCTACACTTCCAGCAGCCCTGCTGGACCGAGACAGCTCTCCGGCAACTCTGCACCGATGCTGCTCCCAAGGCACCGCTCTCTTCCTGTCCCTGCCCTCTCACGTCGGGGACCTACACTCGCCCGCACTGTGACTAAGGCCATGTGGTCTGCCTGGCCTCTCACGGGGCTGTGGTATTCTGCCCTGGCCTGACCGTGGAGAGAGGTGAGTGAGGCTCTCCCACAACCACGCAACACTGGGTCACCCCAGGGTGTCTCTGGTGGATGCTGGCCCTTGATGATCACTCACTGCTGGCCTGTGTCCTCCAGTATACTGAGGCGGGGCCTACCTGTATTGTGGCTGTGGTCCTGCTGCCCGTCTGGCCAACCATGAGACTGCACCGTCAGGCACCAGACACCCTTAAGCTCCCCTGCACCACTCTAGATTATGTGGCAAGTGCCCCACCCACACTGTGGAGCAGACTGACGCGGCTCCCAGCGTTCGGGGCAGGGCTTTATGGTGGGGCTATGTCTACTCCGGCTGAGCTGATATCCGGGGGCCCTGACTAGGCCCACTGATCGTTTTGACTTGTGCGAACACTGCCTCAGGTGCTGGTGCCTGCTGGGGGTACACTTCTGGCCCTTTACTCCTGTGGCCCGGCGGGCCCCGAACCAACCCTCCTTACATGGCGAGGGCTAACCTATGGAGACAGCCGGGCCTCTTCCTGCATCACCTGGGCCCCTTACCATCATGACATCATGCTGACCATCCGGGCCTCTGAGGGGCAGCCTGCCACACCTCTTGGCTTCCATTGTCTTTGTTTGGACTCTATGCCCACCTGGATATTTGCTTTACTTCGCCACTAAAAGCTCATGTGCACCACAGACATTGCCAAATATGCGCTTGAGGCACTGATGCCTGGACGGACTCTGCCCTGCTCCCATGCTCACAGGTACATGCCAGACTCTGCCAGTGCCTCGCTGCTGGGCACATGGGCGTCTCCTCGTGGCAATTCCCCAACACTGCTTTATCTCTGCTCTTGTGATCCTTACCCGCCTGCCTCCTTCCACCCGCGGGGTGAGCTCAGCCCCCATTAGGCCTTGGGGGGGTCTGGAGACAGGAGATTCCCCCCTGGAACCCAACGTCATGTAATTGAGGGTGTTTTTATTCCCTGCAGTAGTCCCCTCTCAGCTGTAGCACCCAGTGGACCAATCTACCAACATTCCACTATCGTAATACAACCTTCCACCCCCTGGGCAGTCTGTTCGGACTGTGGGCTATTGCCTGACTTCTCTCTTCACTTTTCTCTCACACTGCCCTGGGAGAGGCCTTACATGACTATTCTGCATTGTTCTTGGTGGCGCCCGATCACGACCTAATCCATCGCCTATAATCCTTCTCTCTGGCTAGGAGTAGGCTCTCTGCTACTGAGAGTTTGGCTGCTCATGCTGCCAGAGAGCTGTGGCAAGGGGGCTGAACCTTCAACGCAGGAGGTGCTGTGTGACGACACCACCCCAACAACATGGGTAAAAACAAACCTGTCCGCTCGGTGACCTCCCACACTCATATGGATCAATACACCACCAGACTTGTGACTCTACAATCTGAAGGCACTGGTGCGGAAAAATCCCCTTCGTTGGATGTGGATCTTGCCATGATCCTTCAGGCCATTCAGACCTCCCAGGTCACTGTGGAAGCCAAGATTGGAGAGGTGCAAGTGGACTTTGCCATACTTTGCCAAGACCTCCGAAATGCCACAGCCAGGATCACCAAAGCTGAATCCCGACTATTTACAATGGAGGATGAAATTACAACTCTTAAATCCCAAGTGTCTGGCATTCTCCTGCGCACTAAGGCACTGCATCACCATGCCTAAGACACGGAGTACTGCTTCCGGTGCAACAATGTGCACGTGATTGGCTTTCCTGAAGGTACTGCACCTCAAAAAGTCCCCGATTACCTTGAAACTTGGATCAAATCCTAGGTGCCTACAGACCGACTGTCCTCCTGGTTTGCAACAGAAATGGCTCACTGGTCTCTGACCGCCAAACGACCCCCAAGCGCATCTACCAGATCGATGAGTGCTCATATCCTTAACTTCAGTGAAAGAGATGCCATTCTTTGTGAGGCCCCTTTCGGTTAGAACTCCGCAGCGGGATGCAAAGGTTCTTCTCTTCCATGATTACTGGGAAGTTCAACAACAAAGCCGTTCTTACCTGGAGGTAAAAATGAGACTCAGGACAATTGGCCTCCAATAACACCACCTCTTTCTTGCCAGGCTCCATGTAATCAACACCCACAAATTCAACTTCTTTGATACCCCAGAATTTACCTAGCTGGAGCTTACAGAGGAAGGCCCACTTAGCGCACCAGCTTCATGCTGGTCCACAGCACAAGACATTGCCTCCGTCGCCTTCATGTTGCCCTGGCCCACCATCATCTCCTGCCTTAGCCTTGCTTCTTGGAGTTGGACACCGCTTTTGTAGAATGGTCCAAACCCTTTACTCCAATCTGACCGCTTGGGTCCAGATTAACGGTTTTCTCTCCCATGCCTTCCCCATCGGTCAAGGGACTAAACAGGGCTGCCCCGGCCCCACTCCTCTTCGTGTGCAGATTGAACCACTAGCACATCGCATGCATAACGATGCTCAACTAAGCGAATGTAGATGGAGTGATGGTCATAAAGCTCACATAGCCTTATACGCCGATGACGCCCTTCTTTACCTGGCAGACCCTGCAATGAGCAGCCCTCATTGTCTCAGCCCCTTTCACTACTTTAGGGAAGCCTCAGGTCTCCAGGTAAACCCCTCTAAATCAGTGTTGGTGCCCCTGGCCCCGTCTCGAGATTGCTTTGACTGGCTGGATACCATTCCCGTTCGCCATCTCAGTGTCAAATACCTGGGTATCTGCGTGGCACTACACCTTGAACTTACCTGGTCTCTTAATCTAAAGTCCCTGAGGCAAAAGGCCAGAGCCGACCATGCAAAATGGTAGTCCCTTACCCTGAACGTGATGGGTTGCACTGCTCTGTATAAAATGATGATCCTCCCAAGGTTTTTACACATCTTTCAGTATCTGTCAATCCTCATACTACGGTCATGGGTCCAGTTCCTGGACAGGATCGCAACCTTCTTTCTGTGGTGCAGACCTAGGCCAGCCTTGCTTTTTCTCACTGCTAGGGTGCCCCATATGAAGGTGGCTTGGATATGGCCAACCTCTACCTCTATTAGCCAGACTCTCACCTCCTAGCGATTCATGATTGGTTTAATGGAGGCTGGTCGGATCAAGTCCACCGGCTGAAACTATCCCTCCTACGATGCTCTCAGATACTAGCCATGTTGTTTGGTTCCCAAATCCGGCACGACACTCCCCCAATGACCAAAACGGTTCTTCTGGCATGGACAGCCGCCCTACGCCAAACTCGCTGGGACAAAACAATCATGCAACAAACACCTCTCTCGCACGGTACATGGTTGTGGGAGGTGGCGGCATTGCGGGGCGTTGGAAAATGTGATCTCATCTGTATTTCGCAACTAGGTGATGGCTGGTTGCGGACACACATGCGGTCCTTCCAAGAACTCCAAACCACCTATGCCTTTACCAGTACCTTCAATTGAGGCATGCTCCTCAGTCCCATATCTCCCAAACCTGCCTTCTCCCCAAGTTCAGCACACTTGAAGCTAAACTCCTTATAGGTGCTCTAGGCAATGGGGGGATCTTCAAAATTTACAACACACTGATCATCAATGCCCCAGGCACTTTAGACCATCTTATAACCCAATGGGAGAACTGGGTAGGTTCCATTGAAGATGATGACTGGAGAGAGACACTTATGGCACGTAGGATTATCACCATTACTTCCGGACTGCGACTGAACTATATGGTGCTTACCTTAGACCACACAAAGAGGGCCTCCTTTCTGAACCCACTTGCCCCCGCTTTGGTGACGCTCCAGCCAATTTCTATCATATGGTCTGGCTATGTTCTAGGATTCAGGAGTTTGGTCTGCAGTGGTGGGAGAACTAACTGAAGTGTTGGATTGAGAGTTCAACCTTTCCTCCTTAGTGCTCCTGCTAGGTGTCCTCGATGGCTCTGGAGGTACAACGGTTGACCTGTCCTTCTTGGGTACGTGACATTGCCACCCACTGGAAATTTCCCGCCCCTCTTACCCTCTCACAATAGCGCTGAGGGTGGTGGACTGGTGTGCACAGCAGGAAAAAAGCGGTCTATGAGGCCCAGGGTTGTCCCATTAAACATGGTCAAATCTGGGGGGAATGGCTTGGCCAGTTAGCATAGGGTCCCACTTGGGGAGGGGTTGTTGTTTTGTGCTATTGTATCATGCCATTTGATAGACTATGCCATGATCAAATGCTGTATAATTTTCTCAAAAGGAACAAATCAAAGACGGAATGGTGAACAATGCAAACATTCACCCCAAGTCACAAGGATCTGGGTTTAACCAATTGTTCTTTTGCTCACCACGCCACCCCAGTTTGGACCCAGCCATATTCAAATCAGGCATGACCCTGTTCCTCATGGTCCAACCTGAATGGCCAAGCCAGGTCCTCCTTGGACCGGAAACAAGCGTCCTAGTATAATTTTCTCAGGCATACTACTTGTGTGTCCTGTTGTTTCATCTCTGAAAAATTTCAATAACATTTGTTTATTAAAAAAAAAAATGTTGCTCTATTTCACTAACCTGGTGTGGGATCTCTTTTTTGGTGTTTTCACAGTTTTACTGTTTGCAGTTTTGCACAAATACTTTACACATTTGACTCTAAGTTAAGCCTGACTGCTCTGTGCCAAGCTACCAGGGGGCTGAGCACAGGTTAATTTGGGGTTTGCGTGTGCCTTACCTTGACTAGGATTGTGGTTGGTGCTTGACCAGAGCTCACACCCCAATTTACCAGTATCCCAATTTCTAACACCAATATTATCTTTGATATCCTTTCTTACTCCATAGAGCAACACTACATTTGCTTGCAAAAACCTGTACAATCATATCAGATCTAAAACAGAACATGCAGCCATATGTATATATTCACTCTCCTGTGAAGAACAGATATCCACTTTAATTGAACTGCTCTAATATTTTAGAATCTTTCTTGACTAAAAACCCATAAACGTGCTTCACTCGCGACACTCCTGACAGTCTTACAAAACTTCTGACTGTCTTTCCCACAGTAACCTTTTGACTCATCTGCAGGCTGAAATAAAATCATGATTTTCTACTCACAGTATTGTAACAACATCTGCATATAATGGTAAGAATAAGGAATAACATTATGCCTTTTCAAAGCCTTACCACAATATTTTCCGCAGCACAAAATACCAATCTCAACCAGAATCTTTTAAAAAGGTAACCACATAACTAATCCTCCCAAACAGAATTGACACACATCAACATAGGCCTCCCTCAACCATTTAGCGAAAGTGGGTGTCTGTATGGACTTCTAACCAACATCAACAGTTGCTTCACAGCACCTTCTCTTAAGGCATCCATCTTCTCCTCAAACTCCTTCAAATAGTTAATCAACCCCAACTTTTTATGCCCAGAAATGGAAGGTAAACTAAACTTTAAGAAAATGTCTTAATTCGTCTTGTCACAGAGAAAGATACACCCTCTGGTGAAAACCTGTAGATGTTCATCAAATATTTGTACACCCAAAGTCTCCTACTGCACACAATGCCTAACAACATTGACCAGTGGTTCTTAACCTTCTGACTTCTGTGGACCCCCGCTTAATCATTACTGAAATTCGGGAACCCCATTGAATAATGATTGGAATCCAGGGAACCGCACAGAGTTATTAGTGGAAGCTGATGACACCACCTTAAGAAATTTCGGCAATTCAAACGGTGAAACACATAAATACAGAAATTAACATTCATCAAACAAATACACAAACAGTGAAACATTTTATAAAATTCACAAACAAATATAAAAAACCTAATTTTCACTTTTAATTAGAAGTTTGGAGCTTTTCTAAATTCGATTGAGGCCCCCCATCGTCCATGCTATATTCTGTTTGATGCACTCGCACTGCTTCCAAGAATCAATCTAAGGATACTTATTTTTAGCCTCTTATTTCAAATTCCTTCACATTTACAGATCATTTTAACATTTTAAATTTTTTTGGTTTGTTTCTTTTTTTATATACACTTTAGGAATCTGTTATTATTTTCATTTTCTAAACAGTCGTGGACCCCTGGGGTCCCCGGACCACAAGTTGAGAACCACTGACAGATAGTTATAGAGATAATAATTTCAACAGTGGACTCTCAATTACCTTCCATCTCTCCAGCAACTGTAACACCATATTCACTCATGTTAGTGAATTATATTTCACATTGAAAGTTTCATCAAACTTACAATTCACGATTATTCCATGCTTCCACATATTGTAAGCAACACATCAGTTTATCGAGTGCCTCCTTACTTAACTTTTTCTCTTGTAAATACCTCATTTCTAACCATAACTACCTAATCATAACTAAGTTCTCTCTTTCATACTTTGAAGTGCTCACTAGCTTGAATGAAAGATGAAAGCAACAACACAATGTACTCTTAATCCTGAATGAAACCTTCTCTAAGCCCAATAACCTTCATTTCTTCCACCCCACTTTTCTATTTCTCTTTGGGCAAATTTTGAATATCTATCATCCAGACAGTCTGTCTCCTGTGGACTTTTTTCTACTCATCACAAACCCGAGACATTCAAACGACTGAATTGACATTGCTGTTGGTACTTGCATCCCTAGTCCACAGTCAGATTATCACTGGCTACAACACTTTTGTGAAACACCATGGTATAGACATTAGCCTGAATGTAAGACAAAAACACTGAGCTATGTCTGCCCAACAAAACTGAAGATAGACCCAATTCTCTCATAAAAAGTGGAATCATAGGATGAGCATCTTTCAATTTCAATCATGTCAAACGATCTTGTTTCCTTGACATGATACTGAGAAGACGGATCCCTTCTATCTTGAAATGACAGTAAACTACCCAATTGTTCAACTCTCTCAATTTTTTTATGTCCAATAACTAAGTCCTTTTCAACTACCAATATCCTGATTATTAAATTGTCTGTATTTCTTTGATCCTGCACTTTTGGGCCATTCTACTTTACTCCCTCATCCACCAATTCTGACTCAGGAACATTAAAAAATGAATATTGTTGGAATCTTTATCGACCCTTATACCCCTACAAAATTTAAATCCTTGCACAGTCTACAGCACCGAGGGATCCTGTGGATTGCTGACCACCATGCAGTTTGTATCTTTGTATGCAGAATGCACAGGTGTTATTCAGTTCTTGTGTTGCTTATTGAGGGCGGAGCAGGCTTGGTCATGAGGCTATTTTTATATTTTTTCTGTATTCTGTATTTATTTGTATTCTTAATCATGTGTATTTGAATGAAGAAGGGTAATTGATGGATGTTGATACATAGGATTTGAGTACTCCGGATTCCTGTAATCCTGACTTTAATGTTTTTTTTACAAAAGCTGAATAAAGTGTTGTTGTTGTTGATTCCATAAATCAATAACAATAATCAAACAATAAGATTACATTCATTCAGAAACAAATCTATTTTGAGCACAGAAAATGAAGTCTGTTACAATAAAGCATTTTATTGCAAATCACTGACACTAATATATACCAGACTACCATTTTTCACCATGCAGCAGCAAAAAAAAATGGAACAACACAGTTGCAAAGCACAGACCATTCAAACTAAGTCTAAAACGAAATTTACATCTATCTTCCTTCTTTTATTCAACCACCTGAGAACAGATAAGTCTCAAACTCCATCGCTACAGCGTAATCATGTAGAACCTAAACATTCCAACCATGTCTAAAACCAGGGCCGGCTTTAACACTGGTGGCGCCCTGTGAGACAATGTTTGTTGGCGCCCCCCAATGGCCACCTCTGCCACAGATTCCCTCACTAGCACCCTTTAACAGTGCCCCTCAAGTCTCCATAACCATTGTCTCTCAGATTCATTTAGTTTTATAGCACCACTCATACCAGTGTAAGGTGTATGAGCACTTTACATCATACACATGTTGCACAAGACAATCATATGTGTGTAAATCAGTGTATAGGAAATGCTACATCAGACAGGACATAGGAGTGACATGTTATTGATACTGGTGGGAAATATAGTTTAAGTAGTTTTAGATTCCTTATTCTGGAAAAGCACAAATTCAGAATTTAAAACGTAACACCATTGTTAGGGGGTTCTCTTTAATAATGAGAATTGTTTTCTACCCAAATGAACCCTTTTGAGAAGATTAGGATAATGAAAGACTGTGCAAAAAAAATATAGCTCTGAAATATACCTTGCAGTTTGCATGCAGCTCTTTGATGACAGTTAATAGTTCAATGTTCTATATTAGGATTTTGACTTATAAACGACAACTTACAAAAGGATCGCTCAGTAACCAACTGACCTATTTACATTATATGCGCTTTGTTATCTGCATAGAACACGTTCTTAGCAGCAGGCATTTTAACCCTCTGCTCTACTTTAGGAAGAGTCAAAACTTCCACTAGACTAACCTCTGGTCTCTTTCCAGAAAGACGATTAATCACAGGAGGTATCTTGACATTTTAAATGATGCCTGAAAACTGCTGGAGGCCAGGAACACTGCAGCAGGTGCTTTTAAAATGTTAATATAATCGTAAAAATGACGCCCCCACCCCAAGTCAGCGCCCGGTGCGGTGGCACAGATCGCACCGCCCTAGAGCTGGCCCTGACTAAAACAGCAGATCTTGAACCTAATATCCTACTTTTATTGCTACTCATGCATAGATAATTATCAACTGGTGCAGGAGTGACTGTGTACTTGCCAACCGGTATATTTGGCTGCATTAAAAGTCTGGTTTATTTGATGTTACACGCATTCTGCGTAACCAGGCGCTCTATAAATGCCCCTTAATAATAATAATAATAAAAAGAACATAGGAGCGAGTTTTCAATAAAGAGGTTACCTTAGAGCCATAAAACAGTGTTTTTATAAGGTTTGCTAAGTGATTGGTGTACTTTGCTGATCTATCGGATTGAGGTTCTTCATGGACGTCAATTCAGCAAAAAGCCTGGGGTAGCAGAAATGACAAACTGATTTCTGCCATCATGGCTTCATAGCAAAATGACCTCACATGACCCTTGACCCTGGTGTCATCTCAAGAAGTGATGTCACATGACTGTTGACATTGTGGATATTACAGGAATTTACATCACTTAACCTCAAACACACCGTAAAAACAATATAAATGAAATAAAGACACAAGATATTCAGATACAGATAAAACGTTATTTAAATTGCGACCCATAGAGTGCTGCCATGGTAAGGAAACGGTGCCAATATGATAGACGAAGTGCAAGGAAGTCGTTGGTCAGCAATACAGCTGTCATATTCCCAAGTATAACCTCAAATGGCCTAGCACAACCTTAATTTGCTCAGGTGCAGTTATCATAGCGTCACGTGCCAAATGCAGCCCACTTAAGAGCATGTGTGCAGGCTCTTCTCCCTCTCACAACTAGTTTGCGCTCAAGTTAAATGGGCCCTGTGGTTGCACAGCATGCGAAGTTTACCCCTAACAACTGAGTGTGTGCTCAAGAAACTAGTGTGTCTATTCTAGTGACATCATGGTTGGTTTGATCACTGATTTGTATTACGTGTACATAAAAAATGATTAGCTAATAATGATGGTGTGATTTGACATTCACTAAATCTGTGTGGAAACTATACACTACACACCACCAATGATAATAGTGTAATTGTATATGCACTAAATATGTATGTCATGTACATAGCATGCACCACAAACCAAATTGCCTTCTGTGGATTTAACTATAGTGGTAGTAGTATGATGAGTGAGATTTAGAGGATTTGCAGTTGCGACTGCATACCTTTTACACAGGTTTCTTCAAATAGCATTCAGCTGGCTGAATTATTCTTCCACCAACAAACTTCAACAAAGTTTGCCAAAATATGACAGAAAAATTCAAGCTTAAAAAGAGAACTTACAGTAAGTTCCCGAAGGTCTATGAAGGTCTACACTGAAGGGCTTCTCAAGCCACAGGCAACACAAACCGCACTGAGCAGTTATAGGCTGTCTATGTGAGTTAATACTCAAATTTTCCTCATCAGCGCTGAACCCAAAAAAGACCAAACAGCTTACAAGCCTTGTACTGTATAGGAAAAATTACAACTGGGGCCACTGCCAAAGTAATCACTATTAAGAACAAAACAGACAGTTCAATCATAACAAAGTCCATCCAGATGGGCCAAGAAATTCTTCCATTTGTCCATAAGACGTAGAGGTATCTTCAGAAATGTTTTATTCTTCACATAATAAAAATATCCAGCCCACCCAACACGTTTAACTCTTCAACAAAGACTGCATCACGGCTATGAAGCAAATATGTACAAAAACTATATTTTAAAAACACATAAAATATTTATTTTAGACTCCCTCTATTTATGTGTATACATGCCATATTACAATTATTTTAAGATTCTGAACCCACCTAAGAAAAACCCTCACCCACTGTAAATGAACAATCTCACAAAACACAGTGTTGCAGTATCTATTTCCTTATGCCCCAGTCCTACATTTCCTATTAGAGAAAACCAAGCATTTGCAATGCAATAGGTCTCGCATTAGTGAACTTTAAGCTGTTGTGAATGTTAATGGGGTTTTTTTGTAAAAAAAATACCCTATCACTAGCATAAGTAATAAATGAGAAGGCACGAAGCAACGAAATAGTGCAGTACCATGGGCTGTTACTAGGTGTTCTTGTGGAGTTGTAAAGGCACCTCTATTAGCTTTATAAGGCACAGCACCTTTACTGCATTTATAAAGAATAATATTGCATTAAGGCTGCAGTACTTTATGTGACTAATAGTGGTCCCTTTAAAACTCCACAGGGACACTTAGTAACAGCCTATTAGACAGTACTTAACTGAAATAACCGAAACAAAACCAACCACAGCACAAAACATTGGGATTGTGGAATACCAAACAAAGGAAACTGAAGTCAGGAGAACAAGTTTTAAGAACAGAGGCGCACTGCCTCAGAAATAGCTGATAACTATTCCCCAGGACAAAAAAATTATAGCTGCAGTTGTTTTTTTTGTCAAGGCAGAAACTGACCTTTTGCAGAAGAACTGGCAAGTAGAGGGTAAAAGGATGTACTGGTTTTTGCTAGAGAAAATTAGGCAGTTTGGGGTGGTTCTGAGAGAGATCAAATATGTCAATCATGAGTCTTAGTAACCACAGAGTCTTGGGATAGCAATAGCAACAAAAGAAATCTGGCAGGACTAAACAATGGTGTAGAATTGTGTACTGCTATAAACGTTAGGATATTGCGAACAGAAAAAAGTGTTCCTCTTGGAATTGATGCTCAGTTAATATTAGTGATGGTTCTATTGTGACAACTGCGCAAACATTCCTACAGAAACATGATACGAGAGGACAAAAATGTCTTAGCATAAATTACAAGATAAGCAGTAGTGATTGTGACATTTAGAACACAAATGTGAGGGAGGATATTTCAATGTATTGTTGTTTCTTATTATTTTGTTGCAGTTTTATATGGCATCAACCTGGTCCAGGGGCATTCAAATGCTTTACTTGACCACTAGATTACAGTCCACATAGTCAGGGTTTTTTGGGGGCACAGGACATTGACGGATTCTCCCAGAATCTCAGGATGCAGACTGCGCACCCTGCTCTGACCTTGGTCAGAAGAGGAACCCCTTGCTCAGCTAATGTGACTTGCCTTTTGCTGCCTTCTAGTTTGACCTGGAGGTCACTGATTTGAATCCTGGTGGATCAGCTCAGCATTACAAATAAATAGAGCTGAATAATTTAACTCTAGATCAAAAACTATTAAATTATGCAGATGTTACATATGCCGGCTTAGGAGAGAAGCACTGTTTCAGGGTGGACAACTATACATGTTTCAGACAGATGCATATTTTTGGGGGGTCAGGCGGGCGTAAGACTTACACGAATTTTAGGAGATAGACTGCGGCTTCTGAAAGGGCAGCAGGGCAGACTTAGTTTTAGTCACATGTCAAGCTCACAAGCTCCGGGCCATTTAATGAACTGTAGGGCTCACAACTCCAGTTGGTGTTGAGTGGAGTGGCATTGCGTAGAGTGGTGTGGTATAGAGTGCAGTTGTGTAGAGTGGAGTAGGCTTGCAGTTGCTTGTATGGGCGTTGTGTCGAGTGGTGTTGTATGGAGTGTCTGCATAGAGCAGAGTGGAGTGGAGTGGTGTTGCAAGGAGCGGAGTGGCATTGCTTTGAGTGTCAGTGCTTGGAGTAGAGTTACAGAGAGTGGAGTGGGTTGGGTAGATTGAAGCCAAGTTGTATGGAGTGAAGCTGCGTAGAGTGAATTTGCATTGCATGGAGTGGCGTTAGTGAAACAATTGGCTTGAAAGGAAATATCAAATTCAGAACTAGATTAAAGAATTGTATTGCAACTGAACTGCATAAAGAGAATTACCAAAACTGTGAAAATGTCCATAAACAGTATTAGCAGTAACACAAAGCAGTGTAATTGGTTCCCTAGTTAAACCATCGTAGTTATTCATCTATCATTCTGCCTGTTAGATGGAGAACCATTGGTTACAAAGAAATCTTTATATTAATATTGTTCAGGAAACTTCTCAGCCACTAACCTGTTAAAAATCATCATAAAAGTCTGATATTTTAACTATCCCCTTTAGATCAGACTTGCACCTTTTTATTTGTCGTTAAAACACAACAAGCAAAACTTTCTAGAGGGGTTGATGGGATGATCTTTTTACCAGCTATTTACACGGTGAAACGTTATGTTATGTTCTTTGAAAGTGCGAGAAATGCTTGTTTTTCACTCACAAGTGAACTGCCAGAGTCAGTTATTTGTGCTAGAGCTTGTGCTACGGCTTGGGGAAGACTTCTGCAGTACTTTAAGAACCGGCTTCAGTCTTTAAGAACCGGCTTCAGTGTTTAGACTATTATTTGTCACCAGTCTTTGTGCCAAAGACATTTTTTGGTCTTGTCTTGATATAACTTCTCACTGTCAGGGTGTTTCTACTACTTTGTTTGGATAAAGGAGAAGGATGAGAAACATATTTGGAAAGAGATTTAAGATCCACTTGGGCGCTTCCATGCCTCGTCAGGGAACTGTATTTGTTACACTAAATAAACATGACAAAGGTGGTAATAACCCACTGAATCATGCAAAGGTAGACAGACCACCACTGAATTCCCCATGCAAGACCCTGCAAAATTGAACTCTTAAAGCAAATCATGAAACCTCCAGTAGGCGCAGGCTTCTACTTATAGCTGTGATTTAGTAAAAACCTGGAGCACGTGCCAAGGTGCAACCAGCTAGAAGCTTTAGGACAGCAATACATCTCAAGTACAAGTAGTGAACATCAGGGGCAAGGGCTTTTTTGCTCTAAAAACAAGAACACAGCTTGTGCACAGCCCTCCCTCTCTGTCCCCCTGGCTCCACTGTTCTGCTGTGAAGAAGGCCAGGCTAGAGCCCCATGACTGATTGAAAGGGAGAGAATTTAGGGGGAGGGATAGCAGAGAGAGTGGGGTGGAGGAGCAGAGGAAAAGACTGGAGAGTGAAAGCAAAACCCACAGCGCTGATAAAGTATGAACACACTTATTCAAAAAATAAGCAATTGAGCAGGATGTGGCATTACCACAACTGTGGCATTAAAAGGAGGTGGGAGGAAGAATGCTATATTTAAATGTAAGCAGCTAGGGCACTGAAGCTCAACACAGGCAATTAGTAATACAGCAGGAAACCAAGAAAAAAATAGTCACCCAAAGTACAGATAAAGAACCATAGCAGAATGAGATAGTATTAAGCCCCTGCTCTGTGGGAGGAACAGAAGAGAGACCGTAGGGACAAAGAGGCAGGACTGACCACTAGCAAGCAGGGATTTTAAAGGACACTGGCATAGACAAATGAAAAGCAATGCCAAGAAAGGGGATGGACTTGAAGTCTACAGACTGATTGGAGCAGGTCTCGAAGAGACATCGTATGCGCTGTCTAGCTCGACCTAAAAAGGAGGGTCAAAGAGGCAGGACTGACCACTAGCAAGCAGGGATTTTTAAAGAACACCGAAACAAACAACTCAAAAGCAAGGGGGTGGCTTTAAGCCCACAAGAGAAGTTACAAAAGGTCTCGAATGCTCGACCTAAAAAACAGGGGGCTCGATTCACAAGAGTAATCTGAGACAAAATCCTAACTTTACGACTAGGATTTTGTCTCAGTTAAACTTAAGTTTGTCTTAAATTTAACTTAAGACCAAAACTTAAGTTTAACTGAGACAAATCCTAACTTTAGTACTCCTAAATGCCTTCTGTGAATACCGAAAATTGTAAAGTTCGGATTTTGTCTGAGATTACTTTTGTGAATCAGGCCCACACAGTTTGCACGTAAAGCTTTGATGCAGTTCGTAGCTCACTGTGCTATTTTAGAAGGAATCTAACTTTCCAACTCCAAATTAAAATGCATCTCTGTGATAACAACTGTAACCCACCGAGCTATCTTCATTTTACATTAAACACAAAACTGATATATGCTTGTTGCAAGTTCTGCTTTGCAGCGGGAACATTAACACTTTCTGCTACTTTATCATAAGTCACTGGGACTACAAAAATCACAGATCTATTCTTCAAGTGTATTAACCACTAGAGTTATCAGTCCATTGTTATTATACTCTAAAAAGTGCAAGAGCTCTTCCGGCTTCTCTTATCTCATCTAAGGCTATCATAAAAAGGGCGCCCCTGTGAGCTTGCCAATCGGTGGGTGTCACCATGTTGCATTGCCCTTAAGCTGGCAAAATTGAAAACAAAGTCTGACCTAAATGCATGCAAGAGGGAAAAAAGCTTGTTTTTATTAAGTCATTTAAAGCCAAGCTGTTCTGCACATTTTCTTTTCAGAAAATGAATATTGCTAAATGAGCTTTGACTGGCTGCCTATGTGAAGGTAGGGGTTTCAGGGGCACTGCCAAGGAGTCACAAGGGGCAAGTCAGGGGTCGCACGTATGACTCCTGGCGACCACTAAATGACGTCCGTGAGGCTCTTGCATGGTGGTACTGTGTCGAGCTAAAAGCAGGGGACAGTGTTAATTTGAAACTTATACTTTTACATGAGAAAAGTTGTGATTCTTTGTCTTTGGGCAGAGTGATGGGTACAGCTATGGGCATCGCTGCGTGACAGAGACTGCAAGGCTGCATTGGTGAAACACAACTGACTTCAATTGCATCGTGAAGGTCCTTTTGTCTGGCTGGGTGGAGAGAATGTCTAGCAGCTCAGAGGATTATGTAGAAACTCCACACACTTAATTGTTTGAAAGAACTGATGCACATTCTTTAGTACATCAGTTGCGCCTGAGGGTTTGAAGTAGTCAGTAATAAAGGTGCACCTGATGTGATACGTATATAATTAGAATAGTTAATTCATAATCATCATCATAATCTTTATTTGATTTGAAAAAAACATAAAAGATACAGCTTTATGCAATACATTTATATCAGGCAAAAATCAGAAACAATTTGTATGATGCAGTATAATTGTCCGGCCCATACATATTGGGTACATTGTTATGGCGTGACAACTATATAAAGTTTAATAAAATCAGTTTTAGATATGGGTAATAACATTTAAATGATACCATAGGCACACTTAGTTTAAAGAATATTAAAAATTAAAACAAACCTGAGACTAATAAAGTGTAAATGCATTTGACATCTGCTTTCCTACCTAGGGGCATTTCAACTAAGCACAATATACCAATTGCCCGCTTAATATAGGACCAATAAAGTGCATAATATTCACAAATGAAGTTAACGTGCAAATGCATCAATCACTGGTTAATGAATTGCAGTTAAATAAAGTGTAGTTTTGTGGATTTCAATCTAAATATACAATACAAAAAGTCGACATTGATGATTATTATCATTAATATTTTAAAATTCCAATCCATTTCACTTACGCATTATGTTGACAGCAAATAGATATCTACTTAGACTAAAAACAATTTTCTGGGATGAGTCTGTTTTTAAAATACGAAATGCTTCTAGATGCAACCTGAGTCCAATATTAATACAAATCGGTTTGATCCACTTTTTACGAGGAATAATGTAAGCTGGACGAAAAAATAATATGTGAGGATAATTTTCTACAGCGTTTTGTGTGCACAGGGTGCAGATGGCATCCTTGTCGTCTGTGTTGTAATGCAGCCCCTTTGATGTATTTAAGTTGGTCTGCAAGACATCTAAATCAAACTTCATATATAGCGACTTTGCTAGTGGGTTGATGTATTTCATCCATAAAGACCTCAAACAAGGGGGCCGGTTTTATGATTAAAAACTGGGTGGTCAACCATTCTGCGTTTGGACTAAAATGTATACTATCCTGGCAGTATGACCAGTAGATGTTTTTCAAAATTCTTTTTGAGTGATAAGTTAAAGATTGAGGATCATCCCAGAAGCTTCCTAGGTCTAGTTTGTAAAACCAACTATGCACATGTCGTAGCCATGGAAGGGTTGCATTTGGGTCGAGTTCCAATATCTCCCTTAGTCTATCTATATAGTGTTTGAGCTTTTGCGTGGACCACAGACGGACCCAAAGTAACAAAGGTCTTAATTTGGCTTGATTGTCGAGTTGCCTAAGATTAAAATCTTGTATTATGGGGATCATAGGAGTGCGTACCGGGAGCTACAGTAACATCCTTATAAATCTGTTCTCTTCCACAGTCAGCTTATCCTGAATGTAGACACCCCACAGTTCTGCACTATAAAGGGTTGCTGTTTGCGCCCTACATTTATAAACTTCTAGGGCTGGTGACACTGTTTTAGATGTGCTTTTATTGATGTTTTTTCGCTATTGCCATGGCATTATGAGTCAAAATAGACTTACATTTAAGTAAATGAGGTATCTATGTCAGTTTGGCGTCAAGAGTGATTCCCAAACAGTTGAAGTTCGGCACACATTCCAATTTTTTCTTTCCTAAAATGATATTTTTCTTGTAGGATTTGTGTGGATTTAGGGCCATATATTTGGTTTTATTTGTGTTCATTTCTAGCCCTTTTTCCATGCAGTATTCGCTAAAGCAATCTAATAGGTTTTGCAGACCCTTGGGCGTTTGGGATAATAAGACTGTATCGTCTGCAAAGAAAAAATTAAATGCATTGGCCACTCTTCGGAGATGGCTGTCTAGTCTAAAGAAATTACTAAAGAAAAAAAGAAAGAGGAGGATGTGAATGAAGCAATCCATATAATGTCTAAAAACGTGGGAGAACAATTGGAACAAAGTCTAGAGAAGTTGTTGCCTTTAGTGCACATAGTGTGTGGAGGAAGTAGTAGTGGAAGGCACGATTCCCAGTTGCAAATGAGCAAAGGCAATGGTCTGTAAAGGATTGAGAGTAGGGTCCTCCAAGTGTATGGAAAGGAGACAAGAAAACTAAGCATTTGGAGATCAAGAGAATGAGATTGAGAATGTCAAAGATGGGAACCAAGAGTTCTACGTATGGAAAGGGATGGTTATGGAGGAAGTAGAATGTGATAAAGCAGATTAAAGGCTTATGAAAACGTAGGATAAGACTGCAATGAACTCTCAGTATGTGGAGATGTCCTTTTTTAACTGTGAATTTTGGTTTGATTCAGACACTAATGAAATAGAGGTTAAGAGGAAAAGAGTGAGGATTTATCAGGTATAGAGAAATGACACGCAAAAAGGTTCAGTGGATACCTTATGTGATAACATGTTTTATCGATTCTCAACGTCTCTTGTCACCCGAATGATTTCTGGCCCAGTATGCAGCAGAATGTGTTGAATTTTGGGTAAAAAGAATATGGAAACTAGTTAGCATGGAAGGGAGCCCTCCTGATATATAAATGTTGCTTAGTGAAGTCTTCTTAAAAGAAATGCAGATGAATTTAATACTATACATAGGCTCATAAAGATATGAAAATAATTTTGTAAGATAAGGTTTTTGTTGAGGCAGGGATAATTCAGGGTTGGGTCAAAGGCCAAAGAAAGAATATGAAGCACACAAAAGGTGGTGGGAAGAATGCTTGCAAGCACTGACAACGTCTCTCTGTGGCATTTTAACCCATTGTTCCTCTGACAGCCATGCCATTGTAGTTTGGACCCAGACATGCAAATCACTCTTGACCCTGCTCCAATAGGAGCAGTCCAGCAGAACTGCCAGGGCAGGTCCTCCCTAAACCACTTTATTCAGCTTTTGTAAAAAAAACATAAAAGTCAGGATTACAGGAATCCAGAGTACACCAATCCTCTGTATCAACATCCATCAATTACACTTCTTCATTAAAATACACATGATTAAGAATACAGATAAATACAGAATACAAAAAAAATACATAAATAGCCTTGCGTCCAAGTCTGCTCCGCCCTCAATAATTAGTCACAGCTCAATCTAAGTCATACTGCAGCCTTTAAAAAGCTAAGAACATACCATACAGTGCTCCTTGAAAGCATTAATAAAAAGGTAAAAGCGGGCCGCACTTCTCTAAAATGTGCTTTTTTAAGATTGGAATTATATATATCTTCCTCGGTACCTCATAGTAACTACAAAACATAAAAAATGAAGCATATCCTGTAGAGACTCACCGTCGCAGCCACAGGACACAGGGTCTCACCTTTATTTCTCCCTCATGGATGGGCGTGGCGAAGATGGAATAGATCAAAGCAGAACCTAGTCAGTAAAAAGCGATCATAGGAGCTAAGGATCCCAAGAGGATATGGTTCCGTAAATTGAACAGTTTTCAAGATGATGAATCTACATACACTGGGCTTCTTTAGCTCACACTCTTTCCTGTCTGCCTACCACTGTCTAAGGAAAGCCTCCTTGGCCCAGACCAGCCCCTGCCTACTGATTGTGTCCAGGTTACTAAAGAGATTTGCTCTTCCTAGACTCCTAAAACCTTCCCCTATGTATTTAAGCCAAGGAATGTAGTAAACTTGGTCTAGGGCCAGACAGCCCTTTAAAATATCTTTATTTAAGGCAGTCGCATTACCAATCCATATTTTGAGCCAATAGGATAGAGGGCGAAAAGACAACAGGTCAGACAATACCCAGTACTTCATGTACAATGAAAGTAGAGGTTCCCTGAGGTACACATAAGAACCATCTCAGGAACTTGTTTTCATATCTTTCAATCTCATCATGAGAAATATAACCCCAGATTTCACTACCATACGGCACCTGTGCTATGCACGTGGCTCTATAAATCTGCAGGAGTGATCCTATTGGTTTTTTACCCAGACAGGAAGCAAAATAAAAAATAGTGCATTGGCCCATAGAAAATCCCCCTGCTTTCTACATTTTGATGGACTCCAGCTTAACATGACGTCCAGCGTAACCCCCAGGTATGAAAAAGCACGGACCTTTGGGACTAAAGTAGACCCAACCTTAAAATTAAAGGACTTCTTCGAACTATGTCCTACCTGCATTATATATGACTTGGAGTTGTTAACCAACAGGTCCCTGTCTTCCATGTCACAAAGGAGTTAAGTAAGGTTTGCAACCCCTTTGAGGTCCAGGCCATGAGGACAGCGTCGTCCGCATATAATAAAACCGGCAAGACATGCCGTTCCACCTGGGGGAAGTCCACCTTTGTGTCTACTAATACCTTCTCCAGTTTATTAATATATAAATTAAATAAAAAAGGGGCCAATATGCAACCCTGTCGAACCCCTCTCTTTATTGGATAGTGCCGGGTCACCTTACAATCGATTTATGGAATCAAGAATCCTTACTCCTAGCCATAGATTGTGTTGAGGCCAAGAATGCTTTCTACCATGTGTCAGGGAAATGTCTTTGAGAGGTACGTAGATTCACTGGAAATATCTTGGGGCGTTGCCATATAGAAAGGCACTAGGCAAGGACACCTTTTGCTTGTTTTACTTGTTTTAGTAGCTAGGTTTGATGGGGTCCCTCATTTCCCATTCACTTACTGTCCCACTAACTACCATTCCAATATGGGCATGGGACCCACAGAAAAATATAATCTAAACCCCACTACATGATCTAGAATGTGTCAGGCCCATTCGAGGAAGACTGAGTATCCTGAAACAGAAAAAGGCCCTGTTACTCAGTAGAAAATATTGGTCCTGGGAGATGGCTAACTCACAACAAGAAACAGATTGAAAAGAAATGGCCGAAGACCACTTCCAGTAACTCACTGAGCAGAGGCAGCAGAGAGCAGACAGTCATCTAGGTTATACAGATGGAGACATGACAAGAGCCAGTGTCACAAGGAATACAGTGGTGGCACCTGGAAACAGTGGCTATTGGGCTCTTCCTGCAATTGATTAATCCAAAACCAGCACTTTTCTAGTGTTCCAGTTTGGCTTTGGCGCCACGAGTGGAGCACCATCCTGTTCGCAGTAATACTCCCATTTCCCATTGCAACCCGGGGCCAACTCTTGGTTCTACTTCACGATGTGACTTGCCACATATGTTATCATGCTTGCTGATGTGCCAACCCTCCGTTTAGGGGCTGAAGAGTCAACAGTGGACTTCATTAATAAATCAATACACTGGCTTCATGACAATATTGGGTCCTAAGATGTACTTTTTGATGAAGTGTTAATAGGCAGAAGTGTGGGCTGGGTAGGGAAGCAGCAAAAGGAATTTTTGGGAGATTGTGTCATCAATATGTTTCCCAACACAATAGGTGTCAGGAATTTGTTGGGTGCCTTCTCACAGGCTGACATAAAACTAGCAAAGTTACCCCTTGGATATTTTTACAAGCCCATGGTTAACCCATCTCTTAAATCAGCCATCCTGGCAGACGCTCAGGGTTTTAAACAATGATATAGACATTCTTTTAATATACAAGTTCAGAACCGGTTAGGCCACTTGAAAGCTTAGTGGATGTGGACTGACTCTGGAACAGTTCTAATAAGCCTGCCTGTGCCCCCATGGATGGTGAACACGGTATGGGCAGGCATCTTGCGGAGCAGGCTTTGAATTCTGATCAAGCAAGTCCATCGCCCTCCACACCCATCCCTTTTGCAGCTAGTGGCTCCCATATGGATGAAGGACCTGTAATTTCATTGTGCTCAAGCTCTATTGAAAATTAATGCCTGGAAACGGATATTGAATCTGAAAAAGAGAATAAAGAATTATCCTGTCAAAACTGGTCGCTGTGGACTGAAATTGTTGAAACATATTTTACACTGTACTAAATGGATTTGGATCATTTAGCCTCTCATCAATTTGTTATGATTGTTTCTGACTTATGACCGTGTGACAGCTGGTCATTTGAGGTGGGCAATATTGCTAGAAAAACTTGTTACTTATGTGTGTAACTATACTGGGTGGTGTAGTAACTCATGCCTAACTAATAATCCATTGGTGCATGTTTTTACCCATGCTGTGGAAATGTTGGTTGATATTGAGGCCCGCAAGGATGATCTTGATCTTGCTGACATCGTCTCTAGCCTCCAGCTTCAGGATCATGTTGACAAAACTCCTAGTATGGAACTTTTTAGTTTGCCCCAAAGGGACTATATGTGGAGCTTGAACACTGCCCGCATAAAATGCTATGCCAACGTATCGGTTCTTTCTTAGAATGTGGCGGATCTTCGTTCAAAGATATGCGATCCTGATTGGTTTGTGTTTTATATATGCCTTTGATGTCATTTGTTGCCAAGAAACGTGGGTTTTTGGCGATGTGTTAATAGATGGGTTCAGGTTGTTTTGTTCTCCAGCAGTCCCCTCTAATGCGGGTAGAGGTAATGGAGCCCTGGCTATCCTTGTCTCCACTAGGCTCAAGAATCTATCTGTTACTCAGTTAACCTCATGCTCTTACTACCAGATTCTGAAATTTAATTTACCACAGTGTTTAATATCCTCCTTGTAAATTTGACTACAATTTTTATTTCTCACAACCGGTGAATATTGTTGAGGACCTAATTCAGATATCCAATGCCTATTAAGTAATGAGAGCAATGGTTTTTCCATACTAACGGCAGGTGATTTCAATATCATTAAATGTACCTTTGGCGGAAGTCAGTTGTGTGGGATAATAGACGAACAGGATGTTGAGGTGGCGCACTTTCTTCATTCCACCTACGGAGAAGAATTGGCAAAGATAATGCTGATGAACAATCTGTGATTTGCATTTGAGACCTGTGGGGATTCTGAAGCACACACTTCGACTTATGAGGGAAGGGTGAAAGGGAGTACTGTTGATCATATTCTAGTCTCAGCCACCTCAACTCCTTTTTTAAGCAAATATGAGATTTTGTCCTCCCCCTTTAGTGATCATCGACTAATTAGTCTAATTCTTTCCTTTCCATTCACATCCCCATGCATGCTAGATAGATCGCAGCCCATACTTTTTCCCAAAACCAAGGGGTCACTAACAAATGGAAAAGGGTAGACCCCGCCATAACTCACTCTGAACTGGTTTTGACTAGTCTTGATGAGTTTATGTATTTCCTAACCGAAAATATCGCTGTTGAGAAAATTCGGGATAATTTTGATAAAATCTATACTTTCATTGCAAGGTTGTTAACCATGGGTAAACCATTGAAGACACGCACAGTGAACTCTCGGATGAATAAAGACTGCTCTAAGGATCTCAAACTCCTGAAAGAAGTAACAAAGTGCCCCGTGATCCTGTGCAAGTCAGAGAAGTGAGGAAAAATTATACAGCTACCTCGAAAAACCAAAACAAGAATAAGACCCCAGGCATGGGAAGATCTAGAATGCGCTGCCTCTTCTAAAGATAACAGGACTTTCTGGGAGATAGCAAATCTTCCTTTTTTTTTACTGGTAAAACTCCCTCAGGAACTGACCCATTAATACAATTTCCACTCTGTCATAAAGAGAAAACCAAAGCCACGTAGCCTGCAATGTAAATTACACATATAACAACTGTAATCACCCCCAAGAGCAAGCAACCATCAACCTCCCCCTAGCCTGCTGCCCATATGTGGCCGTTCTGGAAAATACCCCCCCCCCACTAATAAATGGTACTTGGGAAACAGCGGAAGGCCTAAAGAATAAAGTGGTCCACTGGCTTAGTTCCAAATGCCTGTTTTCATCAACTAATGCAGACCAGATTCTATTCACACAAAGGGTAAGGTGGATAGACCCACAAACGAAAAGCTACGGGAGGGATTGCATTATCATTAATTTTTTAAAGCCCTGTATAGCTGGTAATATCCACACAAAGAAAGCATTTCAACCTTTGGCTGGCAGTAGCATGGTTATCTTACCTCTAGGGTCCTTTACAGCCACCTAATAAACCATGACCACACCCAGGCCTATCCCCAAAGAGTACAGGCCCTAAGATCGGCTTATCCCTGTTCCCAGGCTTTACCTTTGTCAAATAGGTTCCAACCACTAAGTACAATGGAAGATAACGATTTACTCAGTAGCGATAAATACGTGGCAGATAATACAGTAAAGCATTATAGTAAGGAGGCTGCCAAGGTTCAGGAGAGTAACGTGCCCCCCAGTGCCAACAACTGTGTTCATGACAAGGCCATTAAGTTTAATAGGGAGATGCTCAATCCTGGAAAAAATAATCATGCCAACAGTACGATTTGCAGTAAAGCAGTAACTATGACCTTAACCATAATTTCACCCAAAGGGATGGAGGGTGGTTTACATAGCTTTGCAACATGGAATTTAAAAGGGAACCCTTATTGGCATAATTTTATATCAAAATATGAAAGAATATGTTTGCAAGAAACATGGTGTTTGAAACCTATACACGTAGATGGGTTCTCTTTATATTCCTTAGAAGCAACAGCATCACCTGCAGGGTGGGCTAGAGGGGGGCTGTTAACCCTTATTTCCAACAAAATCTCAGTTAAAGTCAAGAAGATTTTGAACCCTGACCCACTCTTTCAATTATTATGGCTGAAGGAAAATGGAGAGAAAGTCCTGTTATGATAAACTACTATAACAACGTGTTTGGGGGGGCGGAGCTTGCCGAAGATCATGGCGGACGCGTGAGCGCGTAGCTCCTGACACTAACCCTCAAACGATCCTTCACTCTATCCTCCACAGCACAGAACTCGAGCGCATCTACGAGGTGATACCCTCCCGCACCTGACTACCTTGCCGGGGAGCTCCGGCGGAACTCGACGGCGCTGTGGGGCGTCGGAACGGAGAGCGGTGCTTGGTCGGGCGGGTTGGGCCGCCATCCCCGGCCTGTCTTGGGGCCCGCCCCGGTGTGCGTCGCTCGACGTGCGGTTGCCAGCGAGGGGGAGGACCCGATCGCTTGGGAGCACCGACTGCAGTGGAGCCAGAGGAGCTGGGGTGCGGACGGCACCAGACGAGACATAGGAGGTGCGTGCACTTGTGGAGGGTGGGGGCTGAGTGTCTCTGGATCTGCCCCCTCCCCCTCCTGGGTCGCACCTCGGCCTACCGGACAGTGGCTTCTCGGAGCGCACGGAGCCCTCGCGTTTCTGGACCCGCCGGTGACCCCCCCGGCTGCATTGGTGACTTGGCCCCCCCCCGACCCCCTCTGGGAGGAAAACCGGGCTGGCGCTCCCACGCACGCTGCTCCCGCATAGGGGGGATCCAGGCCCCTGCTGTCGCGTGACGGAGCTGTGCATCGTGGCGGCCAATTGGCGGGCCGGCTCTGGCGTTTCGGCTGCGGCCCTCTAGTGAGCCCCGAGGAGTCCGGCGGGGCGTTGGTAAAACCTGGAGTGCGCTCTAGACGCCTGTCTGACCAGTGAGGAGCGACTTGCTGACCGTGACCGGTGGCCCCCTTCGCGACGCCGGCTCGGACCCGGACGGCGGCGCACTGCTTGGAGGAGCGGGGGGAGCCCTGCGGAGGCGAACATAGCTGCCCCTTGGGGGAGGCGGCCGGGAGGTGCCCCCTCGACATAGGACTGGAGCGGTGTGCTGGGACACGCGACTTGGAATCGGGAGCCCTGGTCCTCTGGCAGTCCGGCCGCATTGGAGGGCACTCTGGCCTGCGCCTCGGCAGAGAGCGGCGGTGTCCCCTCCCGGCCTCGTGGGGGTCGCCTGACGCAGGGGCTCCCGGACGGATACCGGGATCAGCCGCGAGGCGCTGGGACCCTCGGGGGCGCGGACCCCCGGAAACAACATGGGCAAGGGCGACAAGACCCAGCCTAAATTGTCCTTCGACCCTCGCAAGAAGAAAAGGGCCCGATATCGCACCTCAGGTGACGCAGCCCAGTGGAGCCGCCCAGGAGAACACTATATGTGCAGACATTAAAGAAATGTTGGCGACCATGGAAAAGGGGTTGCAGGGCAGCCTGGCGGCGATAGGCACCAAGATTGATGCGCTCTCCTACCGCATGGACCGCATGTCGGAGCGGGTGGACAAGAACTCGGCGTGTCTGGACGAGTCCGAGAACAGAATAACGCAGGTGGAGGAGGCGCAGACGGAATGGGACTCGGACCGCAAACAATTCCGTAAACTGCTCCAGGTCATACAAGACAAGTCGGAGGACTTGGAAGCCCGCTCGCGGAGGTCTAACATCCACATCACGGGAGTGGCTGAGTCGACGCACACGGGGCGGATGGAGCCCTTCGTGGAAAAACTGCTCCGCACCTTGCTGGGAGAGGACGTGTTCTCGCCCATGTTCGTCGTGGAGAGGGCCCATCGCTCGCTGGGACCTCGCCCCAGGCCGGGCGCCCCTGCGAGACCCATCATAGCAAAGCTGCTGAACTACAGGGACAGAGACACTGCTCTGCGGGTCGCGAGAGAAAAAGGGAAGCTGCAATTCGAAGGCATGGATATCTCCATCTACCCGGACTTCACGGCGAGGGTGCAGGAGGAACGGAGGCAGTTCGCCCCCTATAAGAAGCAACTACGCGAACTAGGGCTGGACTACGCGATGCTGTATCCGGCGAGGCTACGGATCAACAGGCAGGGCCAGTCGCACTTCTTCACGGACCCGAGAGAGCTGCAACGATCCTTGAAGGAATGGTCCAGGGGTCAACGGAGTGGCCCGCGGGACCGCGTGGACAATTGCTCTGGGGCCTCCGGTCTGGAGGAGCAGGACTAGACGACATACGCCGGCCCTCTCTTGTGGGCTGCTGCCCGGCGCAGGCCTGTGGCCCTTCCCCGGGGGCATTCGGGGCCCTGAGAGTGGCCTGCCCACTGGACCTGTGTGCGGGTGGAGGAGGCGGTGA
This sequence comes from Triturus cristatus, assembly GCF_964204655.1. Classification (NCBI taxonomy): domain Eukaryota; kingdom Metazoa; phylum Chordata; class Amphibia; order Caudata; family Salamandridae; genus Triturus; species Triturus cristatus. The sequence continues at coordinate 575,679,108 of NC_140592.1, read as the reverse complement.
CTGCCCTTGAAGACGCCGCGGCCGCTGCTGGGTGAGATCTTTCTAATTTGTGTAGGGTGCCTTCCTATTATGACACTGGACTTGGGGGGGGGGTTAACTTGCAATTGCTGCCTACTGTCCACGCTGCCCTCAGGGGCCTCATAGTTGAGGGGTTCCCCTAGGGGTGGTCCCATCCCTATGCTGAGATAGCCTGTTTTTGAACCTGCCGGACGCTGAACTAGATGTCTATACATAGGCTCTCTGGGATGGCCGAGTCTGTCCCGCTAGAGGGAGCGCTACGCCCCTGAGAGGACTGCGAAGGAGTCCCCTAGAACTATTGAATGAGGGACACCACCAGCTCGAGCTGTGCTGACAAGTGAGGGTAACGGTGCGGGGGGCACGCCTATACAGTGGTGTTCCGAAAGGTTGGGACGTTCGGTCCCCGGTGGCTGCTGCCCCAGCGCTGTTTAGCACGGGTGGCCCCCTTGGGGGCAGGCTTGGGGAAGATATTACATGTTTGTTGTGAACAGGGGAGGGGGGGTGGGATGGGGTCCTGTCTGGCCAGGTTGGGGGTGGTCGGCTGTGGGAGGGGGGCTGGGCAGTTGGGGAGTTGTTTAGGGGTTGGGGACTGGGAAACGCACGATATGCTGAGAAAAGAGTCTTCTGCTTTGTTCTTGCGCGTCCGAGGTGTGCTGTTGGGCGATGCCTGGTGGGTGGGGTCCCCCGCTGGATCTCCCCCTACGGAAGCTATGATGTGTGAATGCAGTGATGCCTGAGCATAGAGAGATGAACGGCGACAGCGGCGAGGCGACCCTCAGGGCGCTTACATGGAATGTGAGAGGATTGAACGACTTTCGCAAACTACGGAAAGTACTGAATTACTTCAATAGGCACCACATCGACTTGGCGCTCATACAAGAGTCTCACCTCCCACTTACTAGCAAACTGTTCTCCCACAGGGGTCTGTCGGGTTGCAGCTTGGCGGCAGGCTTTACCTCACACTCTAGAGGGGTGGTCACATGGGTAAATCCACGATCCAAATTGACGTTACAGAAGCTGGCCGCCGACCCGGACGGACGCTACTTGATCACTTGGTGTGCCGGCAAAGGTCATGACCTCATTGTGATCAATGTTTATGGTCCTAACTACGATACCCCAGAGTTCTACGCCGCGCTTGCTGCACAGTGCAGGCATTACGCGCAGGCTCGCATGGTGTGGGGTGGCGACTTTAATTTCATATTCAACCCGACTTTGGACCGCTCCTCGGGGCGGGCCCGCCGACCAGCGGCAGCCGCCGTGTACATGGAGGCGGAATTGACCAAACTGGACATGGTAGATGTGTGGCGACATAGAAGCCCCGGAAAGGCGGGCTATACGCATTATTCTGCATATCACGATGTGCATACCAGAATTGACTACTGGCTGGCGTCCCGGACGCTTTTGGCGGCTGTCAAGGGATGCGAGGTCTTACCTCGTACTCTGTCGGACCACTCCCCCCTCCTCATGGTGTTGGCCGCCCCGGTCAAACGAATACCGCCGTTCACGTGGCGGATGCCGCCCTACTCCCTGTTGGACGAGGCATATCGGGGGGAATTGGCGGACGAGATAGACGCTTTCTTCGCGACTAATCTGGGGTCCGTGCAGAGCTTCCAAACGGTATGGGACTCGTTTAAGGCCTACATTCGCGGCGTGGCCATGGCCAAGCACTCCGGTGTTCTCAAATCCATACGGCAGCGTCTGAGGGCCCTGGAGACGCAACTAGCGCAGTTAGAGGAGCGCCATGGAGGGTCCATGGACCCTGAAGTGGCGGCCCAGATTCAGACTCTGGTCTCAGACTACAACAGCGAGGCGGACAGGGAAGTGCAGCACATGGGCAAGTACGCCACAGCTCGCACCTATGGGGAGAGCGAACGCCCGGGCTCCCTATTAGCGGAGATACTCCGTAACACTAGGCAGCCCTTGGTCGTTGACGAACTGGTGACTACATCTGGGACGGTGATCACTGACGAGACAGGGATAGTGGAAGAATTCCGGGACTATTATGCTGGACTGTATACAGCAAAGTCCTCCCAAATGGAGGAGGAAATAGATGACTACCTCAGTTATATAAAAGTGCCCTTCCTGTCAAACTCGCAGAGGGAATTCCTGGCGCTGCCGGTACAAAAAGACGAGATCCTGGAGGCTCTGGGGGGCATGAGGGCGGGCACCGCCCCGGGCGCGGATGGGCTGACGGTGGCATTTTACAAGGCCTTCCAGGATAAACTTCTCCCACACCTCATGGCCCTTTTCGATGATATTTGTCAGGAGGGCAGCATGCCTGACTCGATGCGAGAGGCGCTGCTCGTCACCATTCTGAAACCTGGGCGGCCCTCGAATCTGTGCGGCTCGTACAGGCCGCTTTCCCTGATAAATGTGGACGCCAAGCTGTATGCGAAGGTCCTTGCTACGCGTCTGGCGCTACTGGTGCCGGAGCTCGTGGCCCCGGAACTGGCGGGGTTCATTCCGTCCAGGAACCTTACCTATAACATTCGCACAGTCCTTGGGGCCATGCAGCATGTACACCCGGGAGGTAAGGCCTTGGCGATTTTCCTCGACATGGAGAAGGCGTTTGACTCTGTCGAGTGGCCCTTCATGGTGAGAGTCTTGAGGAAACTAGGGCTGGGAGAACCGTTCCTGCAGATGGTGGGTGCACTATACTTTAGACCTACTGCCAGGTTGCGCATAGGAGACCGAGTCACGGACGCCTTCGCGGTATCCAGGGGTACCCGGCAGGGGTGCCCCCTTTCTCCCCTCTTATATGCTCTGGTGGCGGAGCCGCTGGCGTGCGCAATACGAGAGTATCACCAATTTGAAGGTATTAGCTTCCCCTCCTATAGGATCTGCATTTCCACCTACGCGGACGATACGTTACTATACGTCCGCAACCCGGAGGAGAACCTCTCCTCTGTGTTGAGAGAGGTAGTCCGGTTTGGGGCTCTCTCGGGCCTCCAGGTGAACTGGACCAAGTCGCTGGCGTTCCCGCTGACCCCGGCCACAGTGCCGTTCCCTATGGAATACCCCCTACAGTGGACAACTGACCCCGTCCGATACTTGGGGATTCAGCTGCACAAGGACCCGGAGGTCTTGCTCTGGGAAAACTACGGGGTAGCCTACTCCAACCTTGTTGACGACGTGGAGGTGTGGATTAAACTCCCCCTGTCGCTGATGGGCAGGGTGGCCATCATGAAAATGGTGGTCCTGCCGAGATTTTTGTTCCTCTTCACTAACATCCTTATCGTGCTCGCCAGGGCTTTCTTCGCGCAGTTGACCCAGACCCTGGTTTGGCTAGCCTGGGGCGGTAAGCAGCCTAGGGTGCAGTGGAACATGTTGACGCTCCCCTACGAGATGGGGGGGCTTGGGGCCCCAGATCTGGAAAGGTATTACAGGATAGCGCAGGCGGCCCACCTGCATACGTGGGTACACGCCACCACGGATATACCGCACGTGCTGATGGAGTGGTTATTTGCGTATCCACTTCCCCTCCCGGCGACTGTCTTCCAGCCGGTGGACCGCAGGGTGGGAACATTGGACTCCCTAAAGGCCACGAACCATGCATGGCATGCGATCCGGAGGGCGCAGGATTGCGATTTACTGTATTCCCCACTGATGCGAGTGGAGTGGGCGATCTGGCTCCCCCCACTGAGGGAAGCTGGGGTGAGACAGGCGCTAGGCGCCTTGGGCATCGCCAAACTGGCGGACTTATTTTAGGACGGGGTGGTTAAGACGTGGGAGCAGATCTGCTCGACCCGACCTGGGGCTACCCCGCTCCAGCGCTTCCAATTCCACAGGATCCGTAGTGCACTGTCGGCCCTGTTGGGGCCGGGCTTGGAGGAACTGCCAGAGGTCCCGGAACTTACCTATGTCATCAAAACGGAGGCGCCAGCCAAACTCGTTTCGACTCTCAAAAAACTCAGGGATAAGCACTGGGCGCCCGAGTGCTCGGCGTGCGACGGGGGTGGCAGGCCGACCTCCAAATGGAAATAACGGACGAGATGTGGACCTACTGCTGCTCTAGCACCAAGAGGGTGTCGTTAAACGGTAGGCACAGACTGATACACTTTAAGTTCCTGCAGCGGGTCTATTACACCCCAGAGAGACTACACAGGTACGGGCTTCGCCCATCGGCAGAGTACGAACGCTGCCATTTCCCGGTAGCAGACTTCATACACATGGCCTGGCACTGCCCGGGTATTGCCCGGTTCTGGACAGCGGTGTTCCTGGAGCTGAGCCTGATACTTGAAACGGACATACAGCCTAACCCTGCGCTGGCGTTGCTGGGTTTCTCCAGGCCTCTCCCGCTGGCGCTTAGACGCCTGACGGACATAGCGCTGTTAACGGCTCGGCGCGTTGTAGCGACGTGCTGGATGAGGGGGCCGCTTCCCACTAAGAAACGCTGGGCCAGAGATATGCTGTATTGCTGCATGCAGGCGGAGACATATAGTGAATTGTTGCCCCCGAAGAGCCGTCCCAAGAACTTTTGGGGGCTGTATAGAACATATCTGACCGCTGGGGACGCCGAGAGGGCGGGCCGGGGAGAGACACAGGATGACGGACCTAATGCACGCAGCGAGGCGGAGGGAGGTGTGACACTGGATCGCACCCCGGTAGACGCATGACTGGATGGCAGGTTGGCGTGACTCTCAGGAGGTGCGCCTGTGGGCTGAGGGGGTGGCGGGGCATTACCCGGAGGAGTCTGGCATGCTTTGAGTGGGACCGTGGGGGAGACGGAAGACTGCTGCAGGGTGGCCAGCGAACTGAGAGTGGAGCACCGCCTTGCCTGCTCACTGCTGGATGCAGGGACGGCGGATAGGGCTGTACGCAGATGCGAGAGGGATGAGACGACGTGCGTGTGGTGGGTGGGTTGGGAGGGGGGGCGTTGGGACTTGATCTACAGAAACTCAGGGACTGGTTCAGGTTAGTAGGGGAAGGAGGAAACTGGTGGGATTGCCCCACATACATGCTGGTCTGTAGCAGGGTCTGGGGGCTGGTGCTGCCACTGGTGTTAGCAGTAATGGCAATGGGATTCCTTGTGTGTAGATACTCCTGAAACGCCGCCAGTCCTCCGGGATGTCGGCTAAATGGCCGTGTAAGCGAAAACTGCACCTTTCCCCTTTCCCCCCCCCCTACAGATTAGGGGGGGTAACACATGGCTACGTGACTTTCTGCTGCACTGACCTGTATGTTTACTTTTTGCCAATAAAGGTTTTTGAAAACTAAAAAAAAAAAAAAACAACGTGTTTGATGCAACACTTAGTAGGGTGGCGACGGCATTAGATCACCATTTGGAAATGCGTGAAATCCGGCACCTTCACTCGAAAGACCATGAATAATCTGCAACAACCACGCCCACACCGGAAGCACATCATGTGTGTCCCAGAAGCACTGGGGCATGGTGGGAGTGGTAGTTTCTTTTGATGCTTTGTTCATCTGACAGCGAAGGGATCGTAACATGTAGGCTATTCCACTCTATGTCAGCCCCTATATGCCACTCTGCTATGCTATTTCACTGTACGCCACTCCACTCTACCACACTCCACTCTATGCCATGGTGCTCTACGCTATTCCACTGTACGCAACTAAATATGCAATGCTACAACGCATGCAATTACAACACGGTTGTTACAACGACCGCGTTGTTTCAACGCCTACCATTACATCGCAAGTCGTTTATACGACTTGCTGTAGTGGGCGTGCTGGATTTAGGAATAGTATAATTTACTATTCCAACTCCAGCCTGTGCAACAGTAGGGAAGGTGTTGGAATAGTAAACTATACTATTCCTTAGTTTAAAGCGCCCCCTTCAGCAAGTCATAGAAATGAGTTGCGTTGTAATGATTAGCGTTGTAACAACGCGGTCGTAACAATGATGGCGTTGTAATCACATGGGTTGTACCACATGCGATGTAAACGCTGCTTCCCTATGCAACTTATCTGTATGCTACATCATTCCACTCTATGCTATTCCCCTCTATGCCATCCAAGTTTATGCTACGCCTCTGTACGCTATTCCACTGTACACCACTCCACTCTCTGTCACTTCACTCTACCCCACTCCACTCTATACCACTCACTGTACACTATTCCACTCTACGCCGCTCTACTCTATGCTACTCCAGTCTACACCACTCCATTGTACGCTACTCCACTCTATGCTATTAGACTGTAAGCAACTCAACTCTGTGCCACTCCGCTATACACTATTCCACTCAATTCCACTCCACTATACACTATTCTACTCAGTTCCACTCCACTGTATTCCACTGGACTGTACGCCACTCCACTCTACACCATTCCGCTGTATACTACTACACTCACTCTACTGTACGCCACTCCACTCCACTCTATGCCCCTCCATTCTACACTACTGCAATGTACGCTATTACACTCTACCCTACTCTGCGCCACTCCACACTAAGCCACTGAACTCAACAACACTCCACTGTATGTTCTTCCACAGCATACCACTGTACACCACTCCACTTTAGGCCAATCCACTATACCCATTGCGCACAACTGCACTCTATGCCACTTACCTCTACACTGTTTGACTCTATACTATAACAAAAACTCGCACTTTTTCCATGCAATGCTTATACCCTTTTGTATTACATCGCATATATCACATGAAATCATACAATTTATAAAAACACTTATAACATCTCAAGTTACATCAATGCATTGTAGAGTGGTGAGGTATAGTTATAGTTGTATGGTTAGCGAGCTGAAAACAGTGTGTGTAGAGGTGCTCTAGTAATGATAATGAAAACAAGGAAGGCTTGGGTCCTGTACTCCCCAGACTGGACCACCTAAATATTGAAATCACAGAAAGGTGTCAAGGGAGGTTTAAAATAAAACTCCCTTGACACCATTCTGTGATTTCACTAGTAATGATAATGTCAAGGTGTGCATAAATTAGAATGTTACGTATAACTGTAACTTTGCAAGTTTTAATGTTTGTCTAGTTTAAGTTTGGTTTGTTTACAGAAAATAAATAAAGTTATAGTAACTTAAAGGCTGTGCATAAATTATAAATGTATGGTATAACTATAACTCTACCCTAACCACACAACTATAACTATAACTCGTTCTTTCTCAATACACTGCTTATACCCTTTTATATTACATTACTTACACCATGTGACATCATACTATTTATAACAACACTTAGAACATCTCAAATTACATCATTTCTGAGACCACAGTGCTTGGTAGAGTGGCAAGTTATAGTTATAGTGTGTGGTTAGCATGCTCAAAACAGTGTGTGTTGAGGTGCACTAGTAATAATAATGTCAAGGTTGTGCATAAATTTAAAGTTAAGGTATAACTGTATCCTTACAAGTTCTAATGTTTGTGTGGTTTACATTTGGTTTGTTTAGAAAGAAGAAATAGATTTATAGTAACTCGAAGGAGATCCGTAAATGTTAAATTTAAGGTCTAACTATAACTTTAGAATTTCTAATGTTGTGTAGTTTAAGTTTGGTTTGTATAGAAAGAATAATAACTTTATCCTAACTATAAATAAGCTGTAACCTTTGTTGTTTTTCATGGATATTAAGATTTATATAATACAGAGTAGCAGTAGCCACTCTGTAATTCTAGTTCGGGTTCCAAGAAATAGGGATTTCTGATTTTTTAATGTTAAGAATTTTGCGACTGTTTGAAGAATCTCCATGAAACTTTGCAGACCTATAGCTTTTCTACATTGGCAGATGATGCAACGTTTCATGGTGATTGGTTAATGGTAAGCAAAGAAAAAAGGGGGTCCCAAAACACGTTTTCCCACCAATGCATTTTCCGTAGACTTTGTAGTCACAATCAGATGCCAAATAGCCAGTTGGATGTCAGTGAAATTTGCCAACATTATAGAGTCTGGTGTGCAGATGATCCGTCGGTGGTAGTACAGGTAAGTATTTTTAAAGTTATAAGGCATTTAAACTTAGTTATATCTCAGCCAGCTGTAGTTTTGTGAAATTGTGTGGTATTTTGCGAATGCATTGTGGTACATAGTGATGACAAGGCATTATGTGATTGGCTAATGACTGCCTTTACAAAAGGAGCTGGATGCCCAACGCTGAGTGGCGAGCGGCGGAGCTACGGGAGGACAGCAGGAGACGAAAATAGAAACTTGAAGAACTGCGGAGCACTGGGGGGGGCAGTGGGGGCCGCGGAGGCCCCAGAAATGTATGAGTATCAAGGGGGCAGGAGCCCAGGAAGCCCAGGCAGGCTCAGGCAGGCTGCCAGTGTTTTTTAGCCTACTGGAGCCTACAGCTACAGCCACAGCCCACAGCCCACTGGTTTTAGCTGATCTGGAACTCTGGCTTTCCAAAGCACATCAAGGACTCCTAAGGAGCATCGAAGGCATGAGCTGAGCAGAGCAGAGGTAAGGCTTGATGGGAAGTCCCCGGGGAAGCGGCCCAACTAGGCCTGGGTGCGGCTTGTGGTGGCCCGGTGAGCTTTCGCTCAGCCATAGTTTCACCTCTAGCCCCTAGCCCCATCTGTAACAATGCCCTGCCTTTGTCACACCTCATGCTTGCTTATTGCTTCTACTGCTGATGTTCAGGATGCTGGGCCCATAACAATCATTTACTTTTCCTACAGCCATGTTTTGGGCGCCGAACTTCAGCTTTTTATAATTGGGTTATATCCTTCCAGAGTCTGCCAACAGAGTCTGTTAACAATCAAGTACTGTTCTCCTGCAACTAGTAAAGGATAACAACGCTTTGCTTCCCAGTCATATAGACACTTTGACATAACAAGTAGAGAGGTGTACTGTACTGTATTACACTGCAGGGGCTGATCCACTCTAGAAACCCAGTCCCTCTCCTGAATCAGTGCATTCTATGCATGTAAGGAGGCAAGTGTGATCAAGGGATAAAGTGCAAAGCAAGCAAGCAATAATTCATTACTATCTGTTATATTAACAAACTGAGGTCAGCATCATTATGGTCTCATTTATCATTTATTATAACAATTAATTAGTAAGAATGAGATACGGCAGGGTACAAAGCAAGTCTCTAATCACTAATAATAGAAAGTGAGAGCTTACATCAGAAGAAGCAGCTGCAAAAAGGAAGCCAAAAAATTAAACAAGTGAGATAGAGAAGACTTCTCCTTGTGACTTGGTGAATAGCAGCCCTAAATAAGCCTTGTGTCTAGATTTTAGTTTTATGATAAAAGCCACCCCTCAATGTAACAGCAGCCTGAGAAGGTGTCCACTCATTGGGAAGGAAACGAGCCTTCTGAGCAGTCTAAACCATCAAAAATAACTTACTTTTTCCAGACGATAAGTAATCAAGATGTCATGTCCCAGTCAAGTTTGACTAGCAGAAGGCAGCTCAAGAAAGGACCCGACTGCACTAACCTGGAGGAGGGGAGTCACTCCCACATCTCTCTGTCACCAACGGTTTCATTCTACAAAACCCACAACCATACAGTTGGTGTGTCGAGTGCGGCATGATGTAGTGGAGCATACCAACAGGATATCAGAGGGCCATGCAGACCAGACAGAGAACATATCCTGACAAAATATGGGCTTAGTCTTCCAACAATTGACTCAGATGTGCTGGTAAACTGCCAGTCTAAGTTCTACTCTATTCCAGAATTTATGGCCAGCAATGCTGATGGCCACAATCCGCAGGATTTGGCAGAGGGGGTTAACAGTAGAATGCAGGGAGATGGCCCAGTGAGGGACCCAAAACAAAGATCACAGTCAGCTGAGTACAAGAACACACCACAATTTAGTGATAGCACTTCTACCTTGTGGCCAGCCATTTTAAATTCAATGCAAGCAACAGTCCTGGCATTGAGACATCATTATAATAGGATGGATATTCAGGTTGATTTAATCAATACTATGGCAATATTTGTGTCAGAAATCGACGAGAAACTTGAGAACCTTAATGCACTGATTACGAAGCTTCAAACAAGCCACTTTAATGAATTTAAGATCTGTTCATGTAAGGTGGTGGTAGATTGATTAGTGCTATTGCCAGTAATCATGGAAAGAATTCTGGGAGAAGTCAAAAATAGTCTTATGACAGAGACCAGAACTAGGCTACCTCTTCCTAAGGAATCAGATGGGGGAAAAAATATCACTGTGACGGCGCGTCTGGGGAGACAGGTAGAACTCCCCCGAAAGAGGGTCACACAACAATGCACGAAAGTGAGTGAGCAAAATAAAGAAATCCCAGCTAAGCAACGAAAAGAGCCCACCCAAGATAGAAAGGTAATGTTGGATAAATCTCACGTACCATCTCAACTTACAAAAAGGGAGAGGAAACTTGCAAGGAAGGGAAGGAATAAAAACAGCTCTTGGCACCTTGGAAACCTGTCCACCTCATCAACATTACAACATGAAGACTAAGGTCATGCGGAGAAGACTGCTGTTGAGTCATATTCAACAGGGACCAAGCCGGACCCACTATGTGGAACCGCGCTCATTAAATCGGCATCTTCCGCGAACCCCGTGAGGGTATTTGCGACTGTTATCAGTGCGCTCCCGGTGCCATGTAACCCCTTAGAAGGGATATTAGGAATACAAGGTGGACCCCGACTGGATCATATTGAGGGGCCGGAGGAGAGACAAGCAAAAAAACTTCAGGAAGAAACAATGCATACTCAGTTCACAGTTCAGGGACCGCAAGAGGACATTCTTGCAATTAAGTTTTTGCCTATGAGAGGGCGACAGCATACAGATCCCACGCTGGTCACCTTTTATACACCGGCTCTCCCGGCTCAGGTCTTTGAGAAGAGAAAGCATTTAAGAGCCTGGGGGATCAAAGTAAACTCATATAAGGGGGATAGATACCCCCATTTACTAACAGCAGGGTCACCCTTAGATGAGTACACAGCGCCCACCGCATCAGTACAACGGGGGGCAAATGGAGGGTATTTATCTATGGGCCTTAACAATGGCGCCCACAGTTTCCAAACATTATAGTTAAGCTAACCAAAGAAGATGAAATAGGCATGCAGAGAGCTGTAACAAATGATGAGCACCAAAATAACGTGGGTTGGTTACATACAGCTCTCTCAAGAACCGAGAATAGCAATGCCTGAATGGTGGGGCATCCATCAGTAAGGGTACTGGGTGGCCTGACAATCTGCTCTTGGAATGTCAGCAAGTACGAGTGGGTTCAGCATTTAAAATCACATTTTAAAGAAAGTTCCTTGGATATAAAGAGCTTGCACCTGCCCTACAAAGACACCATGGCGCCCTGTGCATACACTCTAGGGGAGGTAAAAATAGTTATCAAAGAGTCACAAGCAGACTGTGCCCCAGGCTCAAATGGACTACGACAGGCTCTTTCTAAGCATTCTTCACCTAGGTGGGCAGACTTTTTGGCGTCATTGTATAACAACGTTCTGGCAAATGAGGTTACCCTCGAAAAAGTTCATCCACCGCAGCTGCTCCCTGGAAAGTTTTGGGAAGATCTATCAAGCAGGGGCCAAGACAAAAGAGGGAGCTTCTAAAATACTTGTCCCCATACAATTGGGAAAATAAGACAACGATGCACAGAAAACGGCTGAACAGAATTCCACCAAATTTTGCAGAAAACATGCTTTTTGTGATTTGGCATAAATCTGTTTAGCTGTTAATAAAAAATGAGGTTTAAATGTTATAGTTAGCTGTTATCCTAGGTCTTCATTGGGGAAAAAAATGAAAAGAAAAAAGAAACTGATTGGCTGGCCCCGTGGGAGTCCCACAGGAACAATGAATCTGATTGCCAGTTGCAACATGAAAACATTTTTTGCCCCCTCCATTACAGGACACAGGGACTCAGTCTCCGAGTCCTACAAAAAAAAAGGACATAAGAGGGAAGCTAGGGATAACCTGACCCCCTAGCCCATGTGGGGGTGTCCTAGAGGGAAATTTGAAAAAAAATGTTTAAATGTCGTGATTCCTCGGGACTCCTGTGTGAATCAGCGGCACCCCTCATGCAAAATTACAGCAGGATTCTTGCAGGACTGGGAGAGACAAAAAAATTATTAAAACACAGCCCATTGACTGTGCAAAGCTCTTTATGAAAAGTGCACTCCTAACATACCATTTAGCCCCATTACATAGGCAAGCCCCTCCTAATCATTGCTTGTGCTTAGCGTGCAGACTGCGTAAACTCCACACTATGCAGAGACCTATTTTTTTATTTTACGGAGTTTTATATAGCGCAAACTTGACCTGAAGGTATCGGGTATCAGAACCCTTTACACTAGCACCAGTTGCATTACATGAGGACACATTCATTTTTGTTAGGCACTGGGACATTAAGTGATTTGCCCAGAATCACAGGATGTTGTGCATCCTAGCCAAGACTCGAACCCGGTTCCCCAGATTTGAGGTTGACGGCCCCAGCCGTTAGGCCAACTCCTCGCCCCAAAGCCACATTAGGTGGGCAACCCTCTAATACACACAGCCAGTGCTCAGTGCACAGACTAGTATAGAACTCACTCCTTCCGGACACTGAAGCCCCATTAGGTTGGCAAGCCTGTACCACCAGTTATAGTTTACTGAGCTAACTATAGCTTACGCTCTGGTCCTATACTGCTAATGACTGACTTATTACATCACTCATGACATGTACAATGACGCCATTGATTAGATCACTGATTACATCTCAAATGATAATAATATTTATACATCTAATTAGTATATTTCAATTATTTATTACTTAATGACCATTTAATGCTATAAGTTAATGTGCTCAAATATATTATTTTTTTAGTAATAGATTAATAAAGATTTTAAATAATTTTACACTTATAATTATATTTACATTTATATAATACATTAGAATTTAAAACAAATAATAAACTTCATTATAGTTGCACATTTCTCCCCCTGGGTGGGGCCCAAGACAGTTCTCACCCTGACTGTTTCCCCTGGAGTGTCCAGCTGCTGACCTATATAGCCAAATATTCAAATTTGCATGGACTTAGCACAACACACTGCAAATGAGGAAATGAGCTAATATTCCCCCTTCACTTTATTTTGTTAGTCAAACATTGAAAGTATTTTGTTCCTTGTGCAGCAATATGTTATTGCTGTTCTATTAGTTGTGTCTGTGTTTCCTAATTTCATCTAATTTTCAGTGTTCAAGATTACCAGGATCACAAAAGTAAGTGTTTATGAGCTAGATACAAAGGGGCCGATCATGATGGCAGTCGGACGAGCGCCCGACCGCCATCCTTGAAGGAATGGGAACGACCGACAGGCAGGCGGTGGTCCCGCCTGCCAAATTAGGATCCAACTGCCGGGGAGGCAGTTGGAAACATGCCTATTTGTATTGAGGCTTGTGCTGCGGCCCGGAAAAGAACCCCTGCACAAGCCCCAATGCAAAGAGGCATGTTTTCAAACATCCCAGCACCCCGTGGCAGGCACCATGTGTTGCCTGCCACACGATGCATGGATGCTTAGAGGGCACCACGGGTGCCAACCAGGGCCCATAGCTGAGGGATTTGGGGGACAGGGTCCCTGCTAAGGGCCCCAAAAAAGGCATTCTGGCAGCATTTTCACACGAGAAGAACTGACGTGAAATGGCTGGCAGAAATGTGGATCGTAATCTCCATGGCGGTGCCTGAGAAGGCACCGCCGCCATTGTGGGGAATACGATCGGACCGACCGCCTGACAGGCTCCTTGAGCCTGCTGGAAGTTGTCGGTCATTCCCTGGGCCAATGCAGTTGGACCGACCACGGTTAGAGATGTCGGTCCTACCGACATCATAAAAGGCACCAAAGTATGCAGAATTGTCAGGAGGACTGTAAACCTCCGGTTTTTACTTTCATGTTCCTAGGCAGTTATAGATTGCAAGTGGTACATTTGTAATTATATTATGCTGCCTTTCTGGGCTTTATTTCAGGAGTGTTAAGTTGTTTGCAATCAATTAGTGATCTCCAACAGTATACGTTGTGTACATCCAGTGTCCATTGTTTATCACTGTATTGTTACTATGTTATCGTTTGATTGGATGGAATTCCTGAGTGGGAACTGTGAACTGTAATACCTGGTTCATTGGAGAAAGATGGTTTATGGGACCTTGAGGTCCCTATGAGAACTGCATACAACATAAATACAGACGCAGATGGTTTTACACTTGGGGGCCATGGAAAATTGAATATGAATTCTGCCATCCGTCTATTGGTTGCAGCCCCACCAATAGGAGCAACAGCTGGACATTTAAAATGAAAACAACACTGTGCTTGATGTAGAATGATTTCATTGCATTGAGGAAGGTATTACGCCGAAACATGTCGGCAGAAATAAATCATTTTAATTACACTATGAGTGCTCTGACCTGTTTTGAAAATGAATTTATCTGGAGTGCTAAGACCGCCACTGTAAGAGCCCGTCCACCATGCAGGTCATTGATTGTTCAAATCTAGGATGTTCAGCCATATGAGGGACACCCGCATGAGCCCTGCAAATAACAAGCAGCAGCTAGTAAGGGGCATGTGCACGGTGGAAAAGTGGCTGTGCGTGTTAAGTATAATGACAGGATCAGCAACTTCATAAATCTGGAATTCCTGAGCGGGGACTGCGAACAGTAATTCCTGTCTCATTGGAGAGGAATGGTTTATGTGGCATTGAGGCCCATATGTGAACTACATACAACGGAAATACAGACGTAGTTGGTTTTATGCTTAGGTACCATAGGAAACTAAATAACAACTTTGCCTTGCACCTATTGGTTGCAGCACCACCAATAGTTGCAATAGCTGGACATTTAAAATTAACCACACACTGTGTTTGATGTAGAATGATTTTATTGCATTGAGGAAGGCATTATGCCGAAACAAGTCTGCAGTAATAGATCCTTTTAATTACCCTGTATGGGATCCGAACTGTCTTGTAAGTTGTTATGAAACAAGAACGGGTCTCACCCCCATCTACGGAAGCACCCGCCGTGTGTTAGGCAACCTGGATGAAATCGTGAAAATGTGTGTGTATATATATATATACATATATATATATATATATATATATATACATATATATATATATATATATATATATATATATATATATATATATATATATATATATATATAATCTACTGGCGGTCGCCAGTAGATAGTTATAGTTAGGACCGTGTTTCCATAGGAAATCCGCAACATTCTATTTGGAATAACTTTGGCGCCGATTGACGAATCCTCACGAAATTCTGAAAATAGGTGGGGCGCTCCGCTCCGCTCCTTCCCTGAAAGTCTCGAGGGGATTCATCAAGCGTGGGCTGAGAAAAAGGGGGGGTCCCAAAACGCGTTTTCCCCATGCATTTTTCCATAGGACCTTTAGTCCGAGCTACAGCCCGAACGGCTGAACAGAATTACTTGAAATTTGGCAGAGAGGTAGCCCTCAGGTCAGGGATGTGCCTTTTGAAGGTCTCGTGTAAATCTGTTCAGTATTTCCTGAGAAAATAGCATTTAAATCAATATATATATCTATAGGCGCGCTCCGAGCGCGTACCGTAAGCTTACGGTACGCGCACGCCGCCGTGCACGAGCGCGATTCTGATTGGTTGTTAGATCTTAGTAAACATTCGAATCGGTCGAAACCAGGAAGTGTCGGCCGCCATTTTGTCTCTCGCAGTCTGAGGGGGTGGAAAAAAAAGGTGGAGAACGTGAAAAGGGGGCAGGGTGGACAGTTCCTGACCCCCTAGCCTTTGTCAGGGGGTCCCAGAAGGACCCCCAAGGGCAAAAATTAATTTTAATTTTTGTTCGAAAAATCGCGAACTTCGCGTAACTATTCCACGATTACGCGTACCGTCCGCGCACGGTAAAAAAAAATTTCAAAAAGGAAAGCTTAAAAAAAAATTAAAAAAAATTGGGAGGTAAGGTTGTGAAGTACTGGGTATTTTAGACCCAGCGGTGCAGGGGCACACACCCTATGACTTCTGGGTTCTCCCTGTTCCATACCTACAGAAACACAGAGTCTTCTGGGTGAAGTCAAAGATTCATTTATTGGCTGCAGACCAATTACAGGTATCCTAGAAGTACAACAGCGTGTATGTTCTCAGGAGACTGCTGAAAATCATAGAAACGGACTTCGTCTTAAATACACTTTTTCCTGCTTCAGGCATACATTCCTAGGTTTATGATACGGCAATATACAAGTGTACATTTCAAACGAAAGAGTAGAGTCATGATGACCATCCCACATTCCAGTTAAGCCAGCCCATAATTATTTACACAGCAAGGTTCAGATACCACATCAGATATCGATAGGCCCCAATAAAACACGGGCAGCTCCTGTTGATAGAAACAAGTCATAAAGCAGGAACAGTCAGGTGTGAAAGAGATTAGCCAGAGGCGTGTGTGGGATGAAAGGACTTTATGGTGCGTCAAGCCCTGATGCTAATCACAGGTGGCCAGGGGAAGGGGAGCTCGTGAGACCAGTTTGACCTGGGGCAGTAGAGCCAAGCTGCCCAGGTCACAGAAGAGTCATGGAAAGGCAAATGTGCTGTGAGGCCCGTATTTGCTTCATTATAGCCTATGTGAGGGCAATCACAAGATGGCCACCGCTTCCAAAATGGAACCCGCGTAGTGGTGCAGAATAACGGGTACGCAGTGCATTCATGGCTAGAACGTTATACAACGCACTTGTACATACCGCTTTAACCATTTGCGGTTCGCTAATTCCAGGATAGACAGGGGTTGGGCCCTGTCCCCTACGCGGTCCCAGAGATTAAAGTACAACAGACCCTCCTTTTGCCCTAACATAGGCAATCATTATACTCATCTTAATCCGAGTCTAGGTCAATGTTCACAAAGTCATGGAGATGTTGCTGTAGCATCATCCTATTACTTAGCTCGTCTCTCGATACAGGTTTCCTTACACATAAGGTAGCACAGAGGCCACATATCGCAGGAGCACACTGTATACACAGGCAGAACAGGAAAAGAATCGCTAAGATCATTCCAATGACCATCAGAACTTTCCAACCCCAGGCAGATATCAGTTCCCAGAACCACCCCATCAGTGACCAATCTCCTTTATCCGCGTGTATGGACTCAGATATTTTATGCAGTTTGGAGATGGCTTGATAGACTGTTGGAGCGTTATCTGGTATGAAAATGCAACAACTGGATTGGATAACCTTACACACCCCACCGCGGTCTGCAAGAATAACGTCTAGAACCATGCGGTTCTGCAAAGTCATGAGGCGATCCGCTTGGAGCTCAGCTGTCAAATTACCGAGGGAGGGCACCAGCCGTTACATTGACAGTGGATTCAACCACACGAGTCAGTTGTCTCAGGTTCCTACTATTTACCATAGGTCCCCAAAACGGCAGGAAACCCAAGAAGAAGTCTCCTGCTTCCTGACCGGCAGTATCCTCCTTACTAATTACGCCCCTCACAACTCTAGTCTTGTGATAGTCAGAGGCAGCAGTAAATGTTGGCGGTAGCAAGTTCGCAATATAACATGTGCCCGAGAAATCAGGGGGCAACCATGTATATGCTCGGTCATTGCAGATGAAATATGTGCCCTTGGCAGCCTAAAACGCAGGAGAAAACTGTGATGGGAAAGTGTACGTTTCAGTACAGTCACCTCTCCCCAGTTGAGCTCTAGGATTCTGACCATTACCCTGTAAGCAGAACCGACCTATGTGGGGTACGACCCAGATTGGGGATGAGATTTTTCGCTGTCTTTCACCCAGACTAATACTATACCCCGTTGCGTTCCATCCTACATAAGGTCTCAATTCTTCCTTGGGTATGGACGAGTATGCATCGATATCTCTGCTCATATCGGCAACTCCTTTCATCAAAGCCTTATTATTGGTGATAGGTCTGATGGAACGCGGTTGTCGAGGGGAGTACGTATCTAGAGCATAGAGAAACATGGTCTGGAATGCCCATGACGATCCATTGTAACTAAATGGCAGCACCAAATAGGGAATACCCTTATTAATGGTATGTGGCATTAACCCACACACCCAGCAATTGGTTGTATTCATTACTAGTTGGTGTTGGTGCAGGAGCTGAATAAACGAATTATTTACAAACTCTGATCGTCTGGTTTGTTCATGTTCAGGCAGAGGGTGAAAAGAGTGTGAGGAGGCAGTAGGAAGAGGTATAGGCTGTACACTGGGTGCAATGGGCTTTTGAAAGGAGAAAAATACAAATCCAACGATGAACATTATTATACTACATATTATAAATAGGCACAAAAATACAAAACATTTACTCTTTATAGTTTTACACATCCTTGCTCGAAAGTTCATTTCCTCAACGGGTCTCTCCATCTTAAAAAACTCCATCCTCTAATCGGGCCGCTCGCGGCGGATGAGTTTCTTCTGCTAAGGAGTACGCCTGTCAGTCCAGGGAAACGCCCTAGACCAACCAGAACCGTTGACCTAACGTCTTCGGTCTGTACCCCAAAGTCTTGGCACCGCGACCCTGCGGCTGAACCCGGATGGTGGTTCGAAAAACAAAAATCAAGAAAGTCCTTCAGATGGGAGAGCTTATAATGTCAAAAAGGAAAGAAAAAATAGTAAGGAAATCTTTATTTGTCCATAGGCCTTGGTCTCAAATTATAGCGGAGACGGCCAGGTGCTGTTTGATTCTGGAACAAAAGTTCAGGCTCTGTGGTGTCCAATCGACTTGATGGTGACACAGCTTCTTGCAAAATATCGTTACTCTCTTGGTCTGAAGCTGTGCCTTTTATGCGTGCATCACTGAATGGTACAAAACGAGGTACAGTGTCTGTTTCAGAGTCGGCGATACCCTCCTGGGCCCACTGGTCATATGGCAGGGGCAAGGGGACTACCTTGCAGTGGGTGCCATGGACCCAATTCTTTCTCCCTTTCACCCGAACCGCTGATCTCGTTGACAGAAGTACAAGGTGGGGGCCGATCCAACGAGGCTCTTCGTTGCTCTTGCGCTGGAAATTTCTAATCAGCACCCATGTGCCAGGGTCGATAGGGTGTCCAGGAGTTTCAGAAGCTTGGGGAAGAGTGTCATGCACCTGTTGATGTAAAACACGTAGTTTAACAGTCAAATCATACAAGTAATCGAGTAGTACTGGATGCTCGATCTCACTGAATTTCGTAGGCCTTGGTACACCCCATACGTTGGCCGGGCGGCCAAAAACCACCTCGTAAGGACTAAGTCCCACTCGTGAGTGTACGGTCATTCTGGTGGACAGGAGTGCTAAAGGCAGAGCATCAGGCCATTTAAGACCGGTGCTCGCCTGGATTTTGGCCAGTTTAAGTTTTAGAGCGCCGTTGTAGCACTCTACTAATCCAGCTGATTGCAGCGTGAAACTTCTGCCTAATACCTAGCCCCTCACACACATTCTTCATCACTTTACCCACAAACTCACTTCCGTTATCACACCACATCATTCTTGGCATTCCAAACCTAAGGAAGAACTCTTTCACAAGGGCTTTGGCTGTGGATAGGGCAGTGTTATCCTTTAGAGGATAGGCCTCTACCCATTTTGAAAAAGCGCAGACAACCACCAATTCATATTTCAGGTTGTTGCACCTTTCCATGTGGATAAAGTCCAGCTGCAAAACTTCAAATGGGTATGATGGGGGTGCAAAATGACCAGCTGGAGTTGGGGTTCCCCTACCAGGGTTATATTTCAAACATACCATACAATTCTTGACCACATTCTCTGCACACTTGGGAATTCCAGCATTCTGCCATACTGGAGCCAACAACTTACAAATTCCTTTCGTACTGATATGTGCCATTCCATGTGCCATTGTAACTACTGGAAGCACATATGCATCAGGCAACAACCATCGCCTATGTTCTGTCAGATCAATCCAACAACCATTCTCATCCAACTTACCCACACTTTCTCTCCACTTGCTTAATTCTTTCTCTGTAGCTTCAGCTTGAAGCGACTTCACACTCTCTATCGTGTTTTCACACATTCCAACATCATCAACCCATCTTGCGGGGCCTGCAACATACATTCTAGTCTTTACATTCTGCGCTGTTTCTTTTGCGATCTCATCAGCAAACGCATTCCCACGTCCAACATCATCTGTGATTTTCCTGTGCGCACTGCATTTCATAATCGCAACTCGCAATGGTAGGGTCAGTGATTCAAGGAGATCATTCACCAACTTGCCATTCTGAATTTTAGCTCCATGGGACGTCAGGAACCCACGTTCTTTCCACAATCGTCCAAAACTGTGAGCCACGCCAAAGGCGTACTGGCTATCTGTGTAGATATTCACTCTCATTCCTTCAGACAACACGCATGCTCTTGTGAGGGCGATTCATTCTGCTGCTTGGGCCGAATTATGTGGCACTCGTGCAGTTTCCACAACCGTGTGTAAAGTCGTGATAGCATATGCAGCAGTCGTGTCACCATTAGGGAGCTTGAAACACGAACCATCCACCCATAAAGTACCATCACACTCAGTCAGGGGAGTATCTTTTAGATCTACTCTCCCTTTCGTCTCTTCCTCTGTTCTGAACAGACAGTCATGTTGCTCAATCTCATCTAGGTCTGCTGGATTTGGCAATAACGTAGCTGGATTCAGCGTATTGCATCTCTTTATGTGTATGTGGTTTGCTAACAGTGTGAGCTCATAGCCTGATAATCGCGCACTAGTCAAGTGTTGTGTCTTGGTTCTGTTTAATAATGTGTCTACAGCATGCGGAACCATAACGATCAATGTGGTGTCCATTACCAAACCAGCAGATTGTCGGATAGACATAGCTGCAGCAGCTGTCGCTCTCAGACAGCTTGGCAATGCCCTCGCTACAGGGTCCAAGGTTGATGAAAAATATGCGCATGGGCGCGGTCTGTCACCAAAAGGCTGTGTTAACACTGATAATGCACAACCATCTTTCTCGTGAACATAAAATGTAAAAGGCTTGCTGTAGTCAGGGGTACCCAACACAGGAGCTGAACATAATGCATTGCGCAATTCCACAAAACTTTTCTGGCACTCTTCAGACCATGGGATAGGATTTGGTGTGTTTTTGCATGTTAATGCTAACAAAGGCTTTGCCAACAAGGAAAAATTAGGAATCCAATGCCTACAGTATGAGGTAATGCCCAAGAAAGCACGCACTTCTCTCTGTGTTCTTGTCACACTCAACTGTGCAATGGCTTGAATTCTTTCTGGGGTCAATTTCCTTCCCTCCTTCGACAAGAGATGACCTAAGTAGGTCACTTCTTGTCGACAATATTGCAGCTTAGAGAGAGACACCTTATGATGGAAAGCAGATAAATGACGCAACAATGATAATGTGGCTTCTTTGCAGATCTTCTCAGTATCCGCGGCAATTAGTAAACCGTCAACGTACTGAATCAGGATAGCGCCACTAGGTAAAACAAGTGCATCAAGCTGCGCTTTCAAAGCTTGGCTGTATATTGATGGACTTTCACAGTAGCCCTGGGGAGCGCGTTTAAAGCGGAAGCTGCGACCTCCTAAACTAAAGCCAAAAATGTCTCTGCTCTCCTCTGCAATTGGAATGCTAAAGAAAGCATTCTTTAAATCGATCACTGAAAACCATGCAGCAGAGGCTGGAATCATCGTTAACAAGGCAGTTATATCAGGGACAACTGGAAACTGTGGCACAACAATCTTATTAACCTCTCTAAGATCAATCACAAATCTGTAAACACGTGGCTGTGAAGGGTCCGTTTGTTTTAAGACAGGTAAAATCGGACTATTGCAAACGTTGCCTCTTGTCTCTTCAATTACACCCTTATTAATCAAGTCGCTGACAATGTCTAACAATGCTTTCTGGCCCTCATTAGAGATCTTGTACTGGGGAATACGTGGCAGTCTGACATTAGCCTTTAAAGTTACCACATATGGCGGTATCTCTAAGAGGCCCACATCATTGGGACCAGTAGCCCAAAGGACATCCGGAAGGGATGACAATTCAGGCGGCATTGTATTTTTAGACAAGTACATCGGGGAAATCACTTTCCTACCTAATGTAAGTTGTACTCCTGACGGTGAACAATACAGTGTAGCATGCAATCTTTTTAACAAATCTAACCCTAGTAAATTTTCACCACAGCCTGTTGTTAGAATCAGGGTTGCTTTCAGCTCGCAAGGTCCAATAGAAAGTGACATGGGACTAGAAATCGGGTTCCTAACTGGGGCGCCAGAAAAACCTACTGAAACATTTATATCGCCAGACAAAGGTGCGCCAGGGAGTTTTGAATGCATGATTGAACTCTTTGCAGCACCAGTGTCTAGCAGAAAGGGCTCCGTTACATTTGCTGTAGTCACCTCAACATACGGTCCGCTCTGATCCACTGGCACTGAAACAACTCCCTCTCTCTGTCTACGGCTGTCCTAGTAATCATTATTTTCTGCATCGCCGTCCTCTGCATAATAATCATTATTGTAGTACTGAGCTGTATTACTAATTGCGTTGGCTTGCTGATCAAAGCTATTGATGGTATTTTGAGGCGGAAGAGGACGCGCGTTCTGGGGAACATTTCCACGCCCTCTGCCTCTAGGAGCTTGCTGACCACCCCTCCCTCTTGCGCCATACATATTGCCGTTACGCTGCATCAATTTAGGGCAACTATATTTAAAATGACCTTCCTCTCTGCAATATGAACATTGGTTGGGACCTACAGGGACACGTGGTTGATAATACCCATTCATTTGCTGATTGTTCTGAAACTGTTGGGGTTGGTGATAGACACCTTGGGGTTGCCTATAATTATTCTGACCTCCACGTGGCGGATAGGCCTGCTGTAAAAGGACCTTTGTTTTTAGTTCTTACGTTTTCTTTTCTGTTCTATCTTTCTCGTCTTTATCTCTGTTTTCATAATACTGTGCAGTAGCCAGTATTTGCGCTGAAGAGGAAACAGCCCAAGAACTTTCTGAATCTTTTAACTTTTTACACAGGTCAGGAAGTAAATTCTGCACAAATTTATCTACAAATAACCGTTGGCCACCCTCAGTACTCATATCTTGCCCACTGTGGTCAATAAACGTTTCTTCAAACCTGGTAAAGAAGTCTGACACTGTCTCATCTTTCTTCTGCTTGCATGCAGATAGCTTATCCCAATTTACGCGCATCGCAGGCATCATTGTCTTCATATACGTGATGATTCTACCAGGGAGTTCTGCTATTAAAGGCTCTGGTTTCGCGCCACCAATCTGTCTAGCGTCAGCAGCGATGATGTTAGCCCATGTGTCCCCTAGTTCTGCAGCATGATCCGTATTACGAATGGATCCCCACAAAGGCTGTGGAACCACATTCCCGAACAACATATCTATATCAGCCAGATTCATTACACAGGATTCTGCGGTTTGTGACAACTCCTTATAATAACCGGTAGGGTTTTTACGGGGATCAGGCAATGTCTGTTTAAGTGCTAACACCTCAGATCTTTTCCATGGAACATGTACCCAAATACGCTGAAAATGTGCTACGACAGGTGGATTAGCATTTGGATCAGCAGGTCTCCAAACTGGGGGAACCTCACGCATCGGATATTGGCGTGCTTTTACCCTTTTTCCCACAGGGACATCAGGTTCAAACAACGACTGTTGACAATCATCATTCCTGAAGGATAATACAACCGCAACTGCTTTATCTACATCACGATCCACAATGGTACCAGTTCCAAAATCAAATCTCACTCGACATAACTCCTGCGGGCTTGGGTCTTTACCACTATCATCCAATTCCTCACAGAGAATTTCGCACATTTTCTCAAAGACATACCTCTGTTTTGGGGCATCCCATTGATGGAAAACGTTGACAACTGATTCCACATCATACAGTGAAGGGAAAACAATCCATCTACGCGCCATGCGATCTATTACCTTTTTCCCATCGGGGTTAGGCAATTGACTGCGCAATTGCTTACGCTGTAAGCCAGGAGTCGCACCGGATGACTCAAAGAGAGGTGACATTAACGTAGTAACCACATTAGCTAAACGCTGTCGCGCTGAAGGAGAAGTTGAGGCAAAAACAGGGGGATAAACAGAGGGGAGAAAAGAGGATGCAGAAACAGGTACTGGAGTGGTGCAAGGAAGAGTGTCAGGGGAGGCAGCTGCTGAATTAGACAAAGTCGCAGGAAGCGCGGGGGCAGTTGGAAACACAACTGGCGGCCCTTGAGAGGGCTGCGCTATAGGGATAGGAGCCGGCTGCGAAGCGGCTGGCGGTAGCGGCAAGGCTTGCAGTATATTGACTGGAGGTGGCATATTCACAAGCTGGGGAGGCGCCGTGGCATTTTGAGCATACGGGGGTGGCGAACTCAACAAATGCGACATCAGGGGATCTTTCTCCTTTTCTTCGGACTCATTCTGCTTAGAGTGTGGTAAAGCTGGGTAACATTTGTCGATCCCTAACTTACGCTGTCTGTGCAATTGCTCATTCATCTGCTCCTCCTCATTGTCTTTGAATTGTACAGCTGCTTGCATTACTGTCATACCTTTCTCTCTCCTATTCTTTTTCGCTAGCTTAATTTCCTTCTGTTTGGCTTCCTTCCGCCATAACGGGAAAGAATCAAACATCGCCGGCCGGGCTTTCTTTTTAAACAATTTAATTTCCAAATTATCTAAAATATCGGTATCGAAACTACCATTTTGGGGCCATTTTAAAACACCGTCTTTTCTGGTGTAGTGGATCCATACTTCGTTATATGCAATGGGGCCTACGCCATGTTTTACATAGAGCTCATAAGTTGGAGTTCCAACCGGAGGAACCGGGCATGATTCCTCCAGCTGGAAATCTCTTCCACAACCCAAACAAAACAATCTACCAAATATTCCAGAACCAGGCATCTTCGCTCACTAGTCTAGATCAAAACGTCAAAGGATTATCGATTACGATAGTCTCGTGAATACACGAGTCCTCTGGCTTTGGCGTTTGCAAACTCCAAATTTCCAAATCAAAATGATCCCGAGGGATACCAAACAAATGGGAGACGCTCCACTTATACTTAACTGAATATTGATGATCGATGGCGTCACCAGAAGACTCTCTTGATTGTTTCGCTCTATCAAAACTCGTCAAGGGTCCAAAACAGGTCGATTAATCAGGGCAGCAGTCCTTCGTAGCCGTCGGGACGCGGAGAACCTCGCAGAAAAGACTTTCGGACCACGTCGACATGCAGGGGTCGATGAAGTGGCGGCCTTCCTCCGGAATTTCCACACGAAGCTCCTCCCGAACCTCTGGCTTGGACTGGTACCGCTGAAATCGTCCCGAGTTGGGCGCCAAACTGAAGTACTGGGTATTTTAGACCCAGCGGTGCAGGGGCACACACCCTATGACTTCTGGGTTCTCCCTGTTCCAGACCTACAGAAACACAGAGTCTTCTGGGTGAAGTCAAAGATTCATTTATTGGCTGCAGACCAATTACAGGTATCCTAGAAGTACAACAGCGTGTATGTTCTCAGGAGACTGCTGAAAATCATAGAAACGGACTTCGTCTTAAATACACTTTTACCTGCTTCAGGCATACATTCCTAGGTTTATGATACGGCAATATACAAGTGTACATTTCAAACGAAAGAGTAGAGTCATGATGACCATCCCACATTCCAGTTAAGCCAGCCCATAATTATTTACACAGCAAGGTTCAGATACCACATCAGATATCGATAGGCCCCAATAAAACACGGGCAGCTCCTGTTGATAGAAACAAGTCATAAAGCAGGAACAGTCAGGTGTGAAAGAGATTAGCCAGAGGCGTGTGTGGGATGAAAGGACTTTATGGTGCGTCAAGCCCTGATGCTAATCACAGGTGGCCAGGGGAAGGGGAGCTCGTGAGACCAGTTTGACCTGGGGTAGTAGAGCCAAGCTGCCAAGGTCACAGAAGAGTCATGGAAAGGCAAATGTGCTGTGAGGCCCGTATTTGCTTCATTATAGCCTATGTGAGGGCAATCACAAGATGGCCACCGCTTCCAAAATGGAACCCGCGTAGTGGTGCAGAATAACGGGTACGCAGTGCATTCATGGCTAGAACGTTATACAACGCACTTGTACATACCGCTTTAACCATTTGCGGTTCGCTAATTCCAGGATAGACAGGGGTGGGGCCCTGTCCCCTACGCGGTCCCAGAGATTAAAGTACGACAGTTGGCTCTTAAAAGAGCCGTTGTGTTAATACAGGGATAGAGGAAAGAAAGAATGGGAATATTATGAACGTCTACAAACGTGCTGGTCTATCTTATTGTTAATAAGGGAAACACTGGTCTCCCCAAAAACAATAAGACCACAACACGTTGTACACCTCATTGAAACCTCCGAAATCGAGGGTTAATGTCCAGAGGAGCTGAAGAAGGTGATGCTCCCACCTCAGAGGAAGGGCTCAGCTGAGCAGCCGATGATGTACTCGGCTGAGCTTCTGAGGTTGGGCTCCGGTGACTTACTGAAGAGTTTTCTTCAGTATGTCGAGCAAAGGTCCTGGGATGTTTATCCCTAAGGTGTCTCATCATAGAGTGATTTCCAAAGGAATACTTCTTCCTTGGATCTCCTCTAGATAAAACACGGTCACAAAGTCTGCCAGTGACCAATGGAGCATTGACCTTTTTCTGCCCCTCTGGAAAAGTAAAATACTCCCACACAAAAGAATCCTTTTGTTTCCTCCTTCTCTGTCTGATGATGGTGCTGCTAGGCTCACTCTCAGAAGAGGACTGCTGCTCTGCCATTGTATCTCAATGTCAATTCAGCTCCTTCTCCTAGGGAATCTCAAGCAGTAATGAGGGGAATGGGTGTGGTGTGGGAAGTTTCTGGAACTGAAAGTAGTTTCAACCAATGAAAAGTGTTCTTTGTGGATCACATGACCTACCGTGCGCGCTCCGTAAGCTTACTGTAAACTTTTGTTAAAACAAATGTAATAAAACCAATGATAAGAGGAATTATTAAAAAGGTAGGAAGACATTCCATGTGCAAAAAGCAAGTTCATACGGAGTCACTAAATGCAGGTTGGGAGAAACTCTAACACCCCAATTGTGCAAATTAGCAATCAAGCTCCCCAGAGAGAGGCAGTTTTTTGTTCTTGAGCCTCATAGCTGCCACCAAAAAGCTGGCCACGTAGAAAATGTCACGGGTACAACTCAGCATCTGTAAATGTATTAGGGCTGGTCTGACTTGAGTGAAACCTTTCTCTTTTAAAAGTGGGAGCAAACATTTTTCCCTCATTTCAGAATAAAAACTACAAAACATAATAAAATGCAGGGTATCTTGGGTTGAGAAATTGTCACACCTGCAGGGCATACTACATTCAGGTTTGGCCCACACAGGGTAACTGCCCAGAGAATAGTGGATTAAGTTGAATCTGAACCTGGTCAGTAAAAATCTATGAAAAGGTTTGGTTACAAGCTGTAAATATGCCTCCAGGGAGGGCGAGGTGACTAGAACATAGTTCTGTCTCACAACTGGTTTTTTAAGCTCCAACTCCTCCCGGGCAGCCTTGCCTCTTCTAGAAAAGTAGCCCTGATCCAATGAACGTCCTTCTTAACAATGTTCTCCGGGGAGGTAAAAAGCTCTGGGCGTCCTAAATCAGCAAAAGCCTTTCTCACGTACTCAACCCAGGGGATCCTTTTAGCATTTTCCATGGCAATAACATCCGATCTACATTCAATCTGATCACTTTGAGGGACTCAATTGACATTTTCAATGAGCAGATTACAAGCGGAATTAAGAAACTAAATCATACTGTAAACAACAAAACAAATACAAAAGGGACCCCAGGAGATTGCAATATCAACAACTCATGAGCAAACTTAGCAAAAACAAGGAGATAATCGTCCGAAATTCAGATAAGGGCAGAAATATTGTATTATTGAATAGAAAAGACTACGTTGAAGAGGCCATGTCACAGTTAAGGGACCGTGATTGTTACACGCGGTGTGATCATCAAGTACTAAAAAACATGTATAATATCATCGGAATGAAGCTTATAGCCTGGAAAAACGCGGGGCTGTTAACCCAAGATGAATATAAATACATGCGAAATGACAATCCTGTGACTCCGGTTATGTACTTCATACCAAAAGTGCACAAAAATCCTCTGAACCCCCCAGGTAGACCAATTATATCAGCCCGCAACAGTCTCCTGGAAAAAACCTCAAGATATGTGGACTATTTCCTCCAACTTCATGTGCAAAATCTGCCCTCATACATTCGGGATACCAGCGATTTCCTTTCGAAAATACAAGACTTTGTTTGGCACAATGAATATCTATTAATGACTCTAGATGTAACATCCCTATATACGTCGATTAACCACCAAGATGGATTGCGGGCTTTAAAGCATTTTCTTGCACATAGGGGTGCTATGTTTGAACAACACAACAACATGTTAGCCAACATGGTTGATTTTTGCTTAACCAACAATGTGTTTCTCTTCGAAAATTCTTTGTACCAACAGCAACGCGGTGTCCCGATGGGGGCCATTTTCTCTCCCAGCTATGCATGTATGCATATGGGCTGGTGGGAGGAACTGGTCCTCACAAGACAATATACTGTACAACTGAGTAACAATGTTGTCAAATGGGTCAGATATATTGACGATCTGTTTATAATTTGGCGAGGTGACATCAGTGATGCAAATGTGTTTGTAGAAAACTTGAATCAGAATAATCTAAATCTTAAGTTTACAGCAGACATTAGTTCAGTATCGGTCAATTTCTTAGACGTGCAGGTCTACATAAAGGAAGGTCAGATTCACACAACACTGCACAGAAAACAAACAGCCGGCAATGCGATACTACATGCCAGCAGTGCACACCCGCAGCACCTCATACAAAGTATACCTTTTGGGGAGATGCTGCGCTTAAAACGCATATGCAGTAACCCCACTGATCTCAAACAAGTGCAGGCAGCAAGTAAAAAAAGATTTTTAGCCAGAGGATACTCTCCTAAAATTATTGAAAATGCCATCAAAAAATGTAATGACTTAGACAGAGCAACTCTTCTCCAAATAAAAGATAAACCAAAGAAGATGGAAGACCAATTTAGATTTATCTTAAATTTCAGTAAACAGGGAAAATTCCTGAAGAGTCTAATCAATAGGAATAGGAATCAGCGATATTTATTGTTTTTTAATCTTATTTATTATAATGAGGTTAGTTTTAAACATAACTGATTTGCTGGAATATATATATATTTTTATCAATGTATACAAATCAATTTGTTTTTATATGTATGCTATTGAGCATTGTGAAACAATTTTGTTATTTGCACATTGAACTAGTCACAAGACGAAACAAAAATCAACTTTAAATGTTTCTTCGATGTCTATGACCCAACAAAACCTTGCATGCATGTCACTTTAAGAAAAATGCAAAAAAATGTAATTTAAAGATACCTCGTGGTGTATTGCGCGTCATGTGATCAAGGTCCTTGAGGGATCGAAACGCGTCATGCTGGTCGTGTAAGCTGTGGCTGAATAAACCTTAAACAGCAATACGAACTTTGTGGTCTGCACTCTGTTCTTTGGCAGGAAGAACGATAGCTGCTTACAGAGATAAAGCAACATATATATATATATATATGTATTCCAGTTCCACCAAGTGTATCGCATACACGTATGCACTCCTTCCCCAATGATACACAAACAGCGTCTTTTGTAAATCCCAAGATTTAATTCAGTGCATGAAAGCCAAATAAATACCCAACGCGTTTCGACGACCGTATCGTCTTGGTCACGGGTAACCGACTGTTTACAATTCAACAGTTTAAATACATAAAAAAAGAGACAAAGAAACATCGGAGCTGCGTTCAAAACATCAACAGCAAAAGCGGATAGCAGTTTGTATATATCACTATCCAGCTACATGGCGGCCATCTTAGAACGGTAAATGAAGACCAAACATAATGGTACCCTAATCTGATTATGCGATAAAGTAATGCATACAGAGGAAAGAAAACGCTTGTTGCCTAACAAAATTCGAGCAAGTGCATGAATTCAAAACATAATCAATGTTACTTATATTGTGGCTGCTCCTCAACAACCGTTACTCTTATAGAAATTTACTTTTGATAAAGTTTTGCAATAAAGTTTTCTTCATTTTTTGAATATCTTCTTCTCACACTTAGGTACCAAAATAATACATCTCAAGTGAGAAAAGATTAGATATCTCAGTCAAAAAATGTATGTAATGTTTAATTACATTAAATCTCTTTTCTCAGAACTAAACCCAAGTGGGTAAAAAAATATTTTCAAAAGATTAGTGAAAAAATTAAATTAATGGAAAGAGGAACATCTATAATCCCAAACATGATAAAAGGATAAATTAGCATGATAAACAAAATCTAGGAAATGTACTACGCCCAAGTGGGCCTTAAATAAATTTCATTGCTTCTATTCCTGACTCATTATTCTTGATAGTAGCCTCTTTCCTCCTTCGATCTCTGTTTCCAGC
This sequence comes from Triturus cristatus, assembly GCF_964204655.1. NCBI lineage: Eukaryota > Metazoa > Chordata > Amphibia > Caudata > Salamandridae > Triturus > Triturus cristatus. The sequence goes on along the minus strand of NC_140592.1, from coordinate 575,648,768 downwards.
TTCTTTGTTAATGCTCTGAATCTTACTGTCATATCTTTATTCCCTTCCTCATTTTGCCATACCTTTTATTATGCTAAAGCTAAAAATAACCTCATATATTTATGAGAAATTTAAGATATAAGTGGTTGCACGTATGGGTTGGCTCTGTTCTTTTCTCTTTGGGTGGATTCTGACACGATCCTTTATTAACATCGGTGCTATGCAGTTATGATGTGGAAGCATTTTATGGATTGACAGCTATGTCTGTTTTGCTATTTCTATTTTGTGATGTCCAGGTGGTCCAAGAAGAAGATCGATTGAGAATACCCATTACTTTAATTGTGAATATAGAAGGAGGAAAGAGGCTACTATCAAGAATAATGAGTCAGGAATAGAAGCAATGAAATTTATTTAAGGCCCACTTGGGCGTAGTACATTTCCTAGATTTTGTTTATCATGCTAATGTATCCTTTTATCATGTTTGGGATTATAGATGTTCCTCTTTCCATTAATTTAATTTTTTCACTAATCTTTTGAAAATATTTTTTTACCCACTTGGGTTTAATTCTGAGAAAAGAGATTTAATGTAATTAAACATTACATTAATTTTTTGACTGAGATATCTAATCTTTTCTCACTTGAGATGTATTATTTTGGTACCTAAGTGTGAGAAGAAGATATTCAAAAAATGAAGAAAACTTTATTGCAAAACTTTATCAAAAGTAAATTTCTATAAGAGTAACGGTTGTTGAGGAGCAGCCACAATATAAGTAACATTGATTATGTTTTGAATTCATGCACTTGCTCGAATTTCGTTAGGCAACAAGCGTTTTCTTTCCTCTGTATGCATTACTTTATCGCATAATCAGATTAGGGTACCATTATGTTTGGTCTTCATTTACCGTTCTAAGATGGCCGCCATGTAGCTGGATAGTGATATATATAAACTGCTATCCGCTTTTGCTGTGGATGTTTTGAACGCAGCTCCGATGTTTCTTTGTCTCTTTTTTTATGTATTTAAACTGTTGAATTGTAAACAGTCGGTTACCCGTGACCAAGACGATACGGTCGTCGAAACGCGTTGGGTATTTATTTGGCTTTCATGCACTGAATTAAATCTTGGGATTTACAAAAGACGCTGTTTGTGTATCATTGGGGAAGGAGTGCATACGTGTATGCGATACACTTGGTGGAACTGGAATCTATACAGGACTCCCTCGGACCCTGCTTTGCACCGCCGCTCTGTGTCCCGGTACCCGAGGATGTGAAAATTATATATATATATGTATATATATATATATTTTCAGAAAGAAGCAGTGACTCTGTTTCTGCGGCAAGATCAGGAATGGGACCTTTAACCTATACGGAAGAAATGGATTTTATCAGGGAACAGCGAAAACAGACACTACGACCGAGGAATACAAATTCAACATCAAACAAAAAAGAAATCTCCGAAGACGCGAAAGGCGCAAATGCCTCAGGCGCCAAAGGCAGGGGGTACTCAAAGAAAAGTTGGCAACGACGCTAAATACAACTGACAAGACAATCATTAATCTTACTAACATTGAACTTAACATGGCTGAAAAACAACTCTATGCCTTGGGACTTAGCTACTGCCCGGAAAGCAACTTCAATTACAGTGAAACCCGAGTTGATGTATACAAATTCATTCGAAAACTCAAACTAAAAAAGTTCTTTACAATCAAGAATCATGGAACAAAAAGTACAGAACCATCAATCCAGACACCTACATCTAGTTTCACAGCTGGCGATATGTCCTTATTAACAACGCTGCATGCATTACACGATGACCAACATGATATTGATATTTCAGATATCAGCAGTCAATGTGTGGCAAACAGGGAAGGTGTCGTCATCTCGGCACCCGGACAGAGTCCATTCAAAGCACCATCCACCTTTGTATCGATTATGCCCGGTGGATATATTTCATGATAGAGTCACTGAAGAACCAAAAAAACTCTATCACAAATCTAAAAACACAAAACAACAACCTAGCCACCGTATGAAACAGTATTTTCGACTAATGAATAAACTGAAAAACAACACAACGGTGGTTATTAATAAATTGGACAAAGGCGGGAATATTGTGTTTTGGGGGAAAGATGACTACAAAAGAGAGGCCTATCGTCATTTGAATGACCCAGAGTGTTATTACACAATAAGTGCATTGGACATTAAAAAAATCAGTAAGAACTATAAAGATGAGCTGTCTGCCTGGAAAAAAGAGGGACTGATAACTAAAGATGAATGTAATTTTTTAAATAATTAATTCCCTGTAACCCCAACAATCTATTTTATACCAAAGGTCCATAAAGGTGTTACCCCAATTCCAGGAAGGCCGATCATTTCGGCAAAAGACAGCATATTTGAATGTACCAGCAGATATGTTGATTTCTATTTACAGGAGTTTGTAACTAGTCTTCCAACATATATTCGTGATTCTAATGATTTCCTTTCCAAAGTGAGCAAGCACACATGGTCTAATGATTATACACCCCTTACGTTAGATATAACTGCCCTGTACACCAGTATCAGGCATAAAGATGGGCTTAATGCAGTCGAATATTTCCTGAAAAAAAGACCCTTGTCCATGTACAATCACAACATTATGCTTTTACAAATGATCAGATGGTGTTTATGTAACAATGTATATACATTTGATGGCAAGTTTTTCAAACAACTACAGGGAGTTGCAATGGGTGCATGCTTCTCCCCCAGCTATGCGTGTTTACACGTTGGCTGGTGGGAGGAGCATGTCCTGAAATCGCAACATCATGATGCTTGGACTAATAACATAGTCCATATGTGGAGGTACATAGACGATGTTTTTATAATTTGGAAAGGGTCTAAAACTCAGGCTGAAAGCTTTGTACATGACATCAATTGCAATCAAATGAATTTGAAGTTCACTGCACATATAGACCCATGTGCGGCCAATTTCCTGGATATCACTGTATATATAAAAGAGGGTAAGGTAGAGACATCACTATATAGGAAACCTACCGCAGGCAATACATTATTGCATGCGAGTAGCTTCCACCCTAAGCTACGTTTACTAGCATACCCTATGGTGAGTTCCTACGTATTCGACGAGCATGTAGTACACAAGAGGACCTAGATTTCCATCAAGAGGCCGCTATGCAGAGGTTTCTGGAAAGAGGATATAACCCCACTGAACTCGAAAGAGCGTTAGCCAAAGCAAATAACAAAGATAGGCAGTCACTTCTGGTTAGCAAGTACCGTGAAACAACTACAGAAATTTCTGAACAAAGTAGCCTATCAGTTGCTGATGTTAGTGATGAACCAGAAAACTGCCAACGTAGGCTTATCACCACATACAGTAAACAAGCCAATGCTATTAAAGCCATTATAAATTCGCAATGGCCTATCGTATTAACAGATGTCACCTTTAAACATATCTTACCCATAACCTAACTTAACTTTTCGCAAGGCCTATTCCATGCGGGACGATTTAGTTAAAACTAGCCCTGAATGTGATAAAATCACCAATTGGCTGTCACTCAAAAAAGGCTTTTACAAGTGCAACACGTGTCGTGCCTGTAAATTTGGAATCAATACGACTACGTATTCCACGGCTTTCTCTGATGTGCCAGTCCAACTAAAGAGCCATTACACATGCCGATCTGATTTTGCGGTTTATGTGTTACAATGCAACTGTGGGCTACGTTACGTAGGTAGCACCAAGCTACAAGTATATGCATGCATATTACAACATCTTCGAGCCATCGTCAACTCGGACCCTACATACCCTGTGGCCCGACACATAAAAATGGAACACAATAACAACCTCAACTGTATCCAATATTATGTGATTGACACAGTACCAGCAAATAAACGGGTGGCGATCGACAAAAGAAACTGAGACAATTAGAAAGTAAATATATTGTTGAGCTTGATACCAAGTCCCCGATGGGTCTTAATATATGCGAGGATTTACATAATTACTTGTAGCTGTGTAGCTGTGCAATACCTCTAATATAGCTAAGGCAGTGCTACAATCCCTGCTGCTTACTCCGAACTCCAGTGTTTTGATTTGTAAATTGCCCATGTAGCTCACCATTAGAAATCTTAGCAATGTTGCTTAGAGTTCGATATTGAATAATGATAATCAATGTAATTAAAAACATTATATAAATGGGCTCCCTTTTCACTGTCCTAACCGAATTCAGATGGAGACTCTAGATATTTGCTAATAATCTATTCCACTGCTAGCCATATGTATATGTTTTTAATACACATCATGAACTTTAGACACCTTGCATATTTGCACTAAGTACTGCACTTTATAAATCCAGCACTGCACTAAAAAAGGCAACATTTTAATGATTGAATGTATATTCAACTGTAGGTAATCGATATGCATAGAAAATTGACGATATTGCAATATTTTGCACAAATTTCTCTCTGCATATAATCTGTTATATATTTATAACCAACTGACATTGATATGACCGGGAGGATGTTTACATGTTTCCCTATATGCGGGTTTGGTATTCCATTAATCCACCATTTCATGACATTTTCGAATAATTGCATTTGTGCTTTTTCAGATACTATTAAGTGTTCATTCAATAGTGGTTTGTTGATATTCATCCCGCTTTATTGTACATAGGATATGTCATCAATGTTGCTGCAATCATTCTACCAGCAAAGTTGTTTTTTACGGATATTGAAATAATTGTATAGTATCTGTATTTGTGCTTAAGTTTATTGCAGATCTTGGCGAGATACATCTATAACTCAAAGCTGTGTTATGACCTTGTCAGTCTAACAGATAGCCAATGCATGTATTACATTGTATCACGGTATTTGCAAGTCAATTTAGCGTGATGCGGTATTTTGTTTATGTCCATTTAAATGCAGTGAATGGTGTCACATGTTCATTTGAATCCACCTATAAGTATTCACCGGCACGTAACGCGATCATGTGACCAAGGCCACTGGGTTGGCTGAAACGCGTCATAATCGACTGCACTTTATTATGAAATAAACGCTGAATTTGGCATCAAGCGAATCCAAGTGGTCCGTATCTCTTATGTGTGACGACAGCACGAAGGAGCGGTAGTTTGAGATATATATCTATATATATATATATATATTCACTGAAAAAACCATAGGTTTAAGGGGCGTTATAGTTAGCTGGACTTTTCACTTGTACAAAACCATTGAAATTCCCCCGTTATAGTTAGTTCAGCTAACTATAACTCACGCGAACGCAATGCACTGCTGATGACGTCACATATTACATCACTCATGACATGGTCAGTGACATCACTCATGACATCACTGATGACATCTCAAATGACATCACTGATGACATCATCCTTGTGATAGAGTGGTAGTCCTCTTCTCCCCCTAATATAACCTTTGATACACACATTCAAAAATAGAAACTAAAATTTTCAAAACAATGTACATACCAATACCAGTTACAACAACCTATTCAGTAATTCTAAGATCCACATACACATCCACTCATTCACCAACAGTCCTATACAGTCACTCATATATGTATTCACTCATCATATGTACTCATACACCTATACATCCTGTTACACAACGCCACTCATCCATAGAGTTACTCACACACATAGTCACTCATGCTAATAAAGAATCAAACATCCATTTACTTGGATATACAGTTATACACACACCACCACACTTACTTCTACAGAAACTTACACATACTTAGTCTTTTAAACAATCACTTATAGAAACACATACTTATTCATACAGGAACTCTTCCAATCTCTCACTCTCACATATACTCATTTATATACACCAATAGTCACATATACTAGTTTAAAACATATGTAGTTACTCATAAAGACACTATTGAGACAGTCATTTACTCACTAACACACCCATGCACACACTCATCCACCCATACAGTCCTGCACACATGCTGTCTTCAACACATACAAACAGTGAGTCACTCATTCATGCACCTATGTACTACGTAATACCCCCCACCGAACCATACAGACACTCAGACACTCATACTGATACTCAAAAAAACAACTAATAACCTATATAGACACTCATGTAGCTACTCACCAACCCATGCAGTTTATACCATATACTATATCTACTTTTCATTTTCAATCGTGCTCTCAGGACAATGTTCTATATAACTCTGCGTCCACTTACCCTTTTCACGGGCATTACATTTTGCGATGGGGGGTGGAGGGTCAGGGGGTGTTTCTGCCAAGTGAGCCCGGAGTCACAGTCACAAAAGTCCTCTTCTTCCTGAATAAAAGTGAGATTATGCGGCATACTTGTTCATATTTTAAGTAGTTCGCACAGACACACATTTTAAAAACAATAAAGTTCCTAATACCCACCTTCTCTGAACAGTTAGCTTGCTGCCCCATCCACCTCCTCCCTATCCTCTGTTGTCTGAATCCATGGACTAGCCTCCTCCCTCCTGCCATGTATGGTCTGATGTGCTGCCACAGCCCTCCATTTAGCATGATGTACCAGTCCACTCCTCCTGCCCTCCATTGCCCAATTCTATGGCCCATCATTGACCTCCTGCTTAGCCTCTGTGTTTAGCTTGCTGCCCCTATTCTCCTTTCTCCTGCCCTCCGATGTCTTTGTGCATGCCCCTGCTCCATCCTTTTTGCCCACCATGTTCCATGGACCTGCCACTCCTATCTACTCTGAGTGTTCTGTTGAGCTGCCACTACCCTCCCTCCTGCCTAGCATCGTCAGATGACTGTAACCTGTCCCTGCCACCTCCACCCTGCCTGTCCACATGCCATGCCCCTATCCCCTTCCTCCTGTCCTCCATGGTCCATTTTACTGCCACACCCTTCTGCCCTTCCTGGTCTGTTGTGTGGCAACTGCTTCTCCTGCCTGCCCGTGCGGTCTGTTGTGAGGCCCCTTCCCCTGAACTCTCTTGTCTGTGCCCAGGTCCTGACCCTCCCTTCTATCCTCCATGGTCCTTTGTGCATGCCCCTGCACCCTCCTTCTTGTCCATCATAGCCATTGTGCTGCCATTAACCCTCCCGCTTGCCATGCATGGTCTTCTGTGCTACCATGGCCCGTCCCACCTTCCCTGTGTGGTCAGCTAGCTGCCCCTGACCCCCTCCAACCTTCCCTCCATGGTCTGTGTGTATGCCATCATAGTCTCATTGTTGCTCTCCATGGTGTGTCTTGTTTCTAGTGCCCATCCTGCCTGACCTCCATGGTCATCTTGCTGCTCCTGCCCTGTCCCCCTTGCCCCCAGCCCTCTGTTTCCATGTGCAGACCCCTATTCCCTCCCTCCTGGCTTGTCCGTTCCATTGTAATGCCCCTGATCCACCCCTCCTGCCCTTTATGGGCTGTTATGCTGCAGCTTTCTCTCCTGTCTGTCCATTATGGTCAGCTAGCTACCATTGCCTCTTTCCCCTCTGTTCTCTGTTGTCCATTGGCATGGTCCTGTCCCCTCCCTATTGCTTTCTATGGATTGTTGTGCTGCACTCCCGTCCCGCATGCGCTGGTTACTGTTGTCTTGCACAGGAACAGAAGTCGCTAGCTTCCCGACTCCCACTACTAATCACTCAGCCCCAAGAAATGTCTTTGGCTCTAACTGATCAGCAAGGGGGAAGGGGGAAATTGGATAAAATAATAAACGATAGAAGAGACTGGTTCTAGACCTTCTGGTTTTCCTATCTGGAATTCTTCTTCAGCTATCACTCTGCCTTCTGAAGACTCCTAAGGGTAACTAAGCACACAACAAATTATTATTCCTTCTCTACTCTATTCTGTCTCTTTTCTTCTCTTCTCTTATGATTTTTCTACCTACCCAGAATCCTGAACTCTGTGCCTCTCTTCCTGTTCAACTCTGTCTTTTCTTCCTTCTTGTTATTGATGTCACTAATTATCTGTAAAACATATATCTTTTTATTATACCTATTTATTCTCTGTTTTTAAACATCTTCTAACTCTTTCTCTTTTAAACCTACCATTAATGTTTCTGTGTGTGGCCTTCTCTTTCTTCTCGTGATTTCTCTTCTTTCTTTTCTTGCCTCTTGCTATTCTAAAAACTGTCGTCTTCTAAATTAAGCCTTTTGTGCTTTTAACTTTTCCTGTTTGCTTCCTCTCCTTAGGTTACTGCGGAGCTGCTATAACTCTGGTAAGTCTTTCTCCTTACTTTCCTAGTTAACTGTTGGTATTGTCAATTAATTTTCCCTTAGGAACCTTTTCTCAGTAAATCCTATAATGTTCTTAATTTTCTGTTACAGGACTCTGTATGCTGATCTCTGCTGACCTTGGTAAGTGTTATACTTATTGCGTCACCAAACACTGCTTACATTTTAATGTGAACGAATAATCTATCAGTAATTCACTTAGCTTTCTTCGGTTTTCTTTTCAGGTGCGGCTGAAGTCTTCACTCGTTTTTTCCCTGTAGAGACGAGGTGACTCCGTACTCGACTCCCGGTAAATAGCCCACTACGGACTCTAGCGGCTTTTCTGACCTCTTCGGTAAGTTTCGGTTTCTTGACTCAGAACTACTCTCAAGCGTTACTCTGGAAAGCTTCTTACTCAAAATATTTACTTCAGAACTGGGAACACACTCGAACACGTCTTCTCTGAGGAAATGTCTGGGTGAAGTGTGCATTACTTCAGGCGTGCGCGCGTCACATCGTCTCTCTGGATTTGTAAACAACTAGACCGCAGACCCCAGCACCTGAGCGGCCATCTTAGAATTGCAGGCATGCCACAAACTCGACCATTGAAGCCCATTTGAAACTGAAACGCCTATTGAACCAAGTTCCTTGCGCTTCGCTTTGGGACTCACATTAGGGGTCCTGACAGTACCCCCCACCAAGGGTAGTCCTTCCACTCTGGGCTTGGTTGGATTGCGCTGATAAAAAAGTTTTATTAGCCTAGGAGCATGAACATCTGAATCTAATTCCCAAGACCGCTCCTCAGGACCGTAGCCTTTCCAATTTACCAAATAATACAGTTTACCTCTGACTAATTTTGAGTCCAGAATTTCTTTCACCTCAAACTCCACTCCTGTATCTAGCTGAATTGGGTTTGGAATCAATTCTTTTCTCAAATTAGGAACTGCCTTCTTCAAAAGGGAAACGTGAAACACTGGGTGAATTTTGAATTGGGAGGGTAAAGTCAATTTATAGGTCACTGGACCGATCTGCTCTGCAATTGGGTAAGGGCCGATAAATCGTGGCTGAAATTTTCGGTTCCCTTTTAGCCTTACATTTTTTGTATTCAATCAGACTTTTTCTCCTATTCCTAGTGGAGGAGGTTTCTTTCTTTTCTTATCTGCGTACTTCTTATACTTTTCCTTAGCCTGTACTAGATTCTTTGATGCTATTTCATGTACTGGTGATCATGGCATTCCTGCAAGGCTTGCTTCTGCAATGCTGTAGTCGGCAGATACAATGCACCTTCTTTAAATGGTAATTCATCACGAATTTCTCTTCCAGGTTCTTGTTGCGCCCATTTCTGCATTTCTTCTGGGGTTAGAGCTTGGATTACTTTTTCCTTAAAGTTCAATATATCTGTGGCGCCTATAATCTTGGTATCCGGTATGATCACTTGAGCGCTTAGTGGACTTCTTTCTTCTCTGGTTCCCAACCTAGACAAAGCATCCGCCTTTCCATTCTGTGCACCTGACCGATAAGTTATCACGAAATCGTAATCGGCAAAGTACAGTGACCAACGGAGTTGGCGAGGTGTCAAGGTTCTGGCTGACTTCAGGAACTTTAAGTTTCGATGGTCCGTGTAGACTGTTACCACGTGGTGGGCCCCATTAGATAATGTCTCCACTCCTTGAAGGCGTCTTTTATTGCCAGCAACTCTTTTTCCATAATCGTATAATTGATTTCCGCTGGAGTCAATTTCCTGGATCGATAAGCCACCGGGTGTAACTGGCCCGTCACCTTATTCCTTTGAGAAAGAACTCCACCAATCGCAAGGTCCGAGGCATCTGTCTCGACATAAAAGGGCTCCATCGGATCGGCATGAAGGAGGATAGGCGCAGTGGTGAACTCTATCTTCAAATCTTTAAAGGCTTGCTCTGCTTCTTCTGACCATTCGAATCGTGTCCCTTTCTTCAGTAGTCGTGTCAAGGGTAGTATTCGTCGGGAAAATTCTCCAATAAATCTCCGATAGAAATTTGCGAACCCAATAAATGCTTGGACTTCTTTCACACAAGTGGGTGACTTCCATTCTTGTACGGCTTGAATCTTCCGTTTGTCCATATGAATTCCTGCTGGCGAGATTACAAAGCCCAAGAACTCTACCTGTGAAACTCCAAAAGCACATTTCTCCAACTTGACAAATAGCTTGTTCTCTCGCAGTTTTTGTAAAACTCCTCGAACTTGTGTTTGATGCTCCTGCGTATCCTTTGAGTAGATTAGTATATCATCAATATACACAATTGCACATTGATCAATGAATTCACTGAGCACATCATTTATGAAGTGTTGAAACGCTGCAGGTGCATTACACAACCCATAGGGCATCACCTGGTATTCAAATAGGCTCAAGCGTGTCCTGAAGGCCGTCTTCCACTCGTCTCCCTCTCTCACTCGAATAAGGTGATAAGCTCCCCATAAATCCAACTTCGTGAACATCTATGCTCCTTTGATCTGGTCCAACAAGATAGAGATAAGGGGAAGAGGATACCTGTTCTTCTTTGTTATTCGATTTATGGCTCTATAATCAATGCACGTTCTCAACTCGGCCTGCTCCTTCTTAGGCACAAAAAATAGTGGCGAGGACACTGGCGATTAGGAAGGACGTATAAATCCATTGGCCAGGTACTTGTCAATATACTCCCTCAGGTGATGATTCTCTTGTTCCGTCAAGGCGTACACTCGACTGCAAGGCAGATTCGCCCCTGGCTCTAAGTCTATTTTGCAATCGTAAACTCGATGAGGTGGCAGTTGCTCAGCTTCCTGTTCGTTGAAAACGTCCTCAAAGTCTTGATATTCTGGTGGAATTGTTTGTGTATTTATTACGCACACGGAGACTCCAGCTGAACATAAGGCGTGAGCCGGGTTCTGTTTACTCATTGCCTCGTAAGTCCCAAAGCAGTTCTCTCTACAATATGCTGAGTTCATTTCAATTGTTCTGTTGTTCCAATTGATTGAAGGATTGTTCTCTGTGAGCCAAGGAAGTCCCAATATGAGTTGGGATTGGGGGGCATCAATTAAATTAAAGTGTATAGCTTCTCTATGCGCATCTTCTTGAATCAGCTCTACTAACTCTGTGTGACTCGTGATTGGCCCTGAGGATAGATTGGTACCATCGATTGCTCGAACTGGTTCACTTCTAGCCTTGGCAATTGCTTGCAGCCCAACCTTAGCCGCGAATTTCAGATCGCAGAAATTACCCGTGGCTCCTGAGTCTACCATCACAGTCACTCCTTTCATTATCTTTTCACGAAATCGGATTGTCAAGGATAAAATCAAATGGGGCAAAGACGACTGTAATGTATTCGCCAGCCGATGTTCCTGAGGAGTTGATTTCTGATTCGCATCCACCTGCACAACTCCTTCTACAGGTGGTGCTGCGAGTTTTCCTTCGGCTTAAATGGACCCTTTGGTTTTCTTGGACAATTTCGCACAAAATGTCCATTAGATCCACAATACATACATAAGTTGTTGGCTCGTCTTTTTTCCTTCTCCTCCTTTGTGAGCGGTCCCCGAATCGTTCCTATTTGCATAGGTTCAGATCCTGTGGTTCCTTCTGTACTCCTTCCTTTTTCAGCCTTAGCTCGGTCGAATCGCGGAACCGTACTTCTGTACTCTCGTCTTCTCTCTCCCCTTCGCTCTCCCTGCCAGAAATCCAGTTCTAGTACTAGGTCTATCAGGGCGGAAATTTCAGTTGGACGGTTCGGTATTTGAGCCAAACCATCTTTTAGTTCATCTCGCAGGCCTCGATAAAATATTGCTGTCCTCTTGTTCTCTGGCCAATCAGTCTCCATTACAAGTTTGTTGAATTGAGCTAGATAAGTCACTAAGTCTCTATTTCCCTGCTTCAATTCCAAGAGTTTGTTATCTACTGCTTGAGAGATTCGTCGTCTGTCAAAGATTCTCAGAAATTCTTTCTTGAACTCATCGAAATTCTGCAATAATGGATCATCTCGTGAGACTATCGGCATCGACCATGCCGCTGCATCTCTACTCAAATATGACAAAATGAGGCTACCTTAGATTGCGCATCAGGGAAGATAGAAGGGCGACACAAGAAATGAAATGAAAATTGTGTAATAAACACCTGCGCCTTTTGTGGGTCCTCACTAAATCTCTCTGGTGCTGCCAACGGTATCACTGGCGATAGGGAATGGATTACTTGTGTTGTTAGCTTATTTGCGTCTCCCATTGATGTGGTGGGACACTCCCTTCCAGTTGAATACGGTTGTCTTATCCTCTGTGCTAATTCTGCCGTCTCTTTCCTAGAATTCATGACCTCCTGCCTTAGACTTTGATTCGCTTCCTTAACTCCTACCAATTCCTTTTGTATCGCCTCTAGGACTGACCCTAAGGTCTGTAAATTTATTCCCTCAACCATTTCTTTTCTGTTCGGGTGCAAGATTAATACGTGGGCACTTCACTCTGTCAGAGCACACCTTCAGCTCCTCGCTGGTTACTGTTGTCTTGCACAGGAACAGAAGTCGCTAGCTTCCCGACTCCCACTACTAATCACTCAGCCCCAAGAAATGTCTTTGGCTCTAACTGATCAGCAAGGGGGAAGGGGGAAATTGGATAAAATAATAAACGATAGAAGAGACTGGTTCTGGACCTTCTGGTTTTCCTATCTGGAATTCTTCTTCAGCTATCACTCTGCCTTCTGAAGACTCCTAAGGGTAACTAAGCACACAACAAATTATTATTCCTTCTCTACTCTATTCTGTCTCTTTTCTTCTCTTCTCTTATGATTTTTCTACCTACCCAGAATCCTGAACTCTGTGCCTCTCTTCCTGTTCAACTCTGTCTTTTCTTCTTTCTTGTTATTGATGTCACTAATTATCTGTAAAACATATATCTTTTTATTATACCTATTTATTCTCTGTTTTTAAACATCTTCTAACTCTTTCTCTTTTAAACCTACCATTAATGTTTCTGTGTGTGGCCTTCTCTTTCTTCTCGTGATTTCTCTTCTTTCTTTTCTTGCCTCTTGCTATTCTAAAAACTGTCGTCTTCTAAATTAAGCCTTTTGTGCTTTTAACTTTTCCTGTTTGCTTCCTCTCCTTAGGTTACTGCGGAGCTGCTATAACTCTGGTAAGTCTTTCTCCTTACTTTCCTAGTTAACTGTTGGTATTGTCAATTAATTTTCCCTTAGGAACCTTTTCTCAGTAAATCCTATAATGTTCTTAATTTTCTGTTACAGGACTCTGTATGCTGATCTCTGCTGACCTTGGTAAGTGTTATACTTATTGCGTCACCAAACACTGCTTACATTTTAATGTGAACGAATAATCTATCAGTAATTCACTTAGCTTTCTTCGGTTTTCTTTTCAGGTGCGGCTGAAGTCTTCACTCGTTTTTTCCCTGTAGAGACGAGGTGACTCCGTACTCGACTCCCGGTAAATAGCCCACTACGGACTCTAGCGGCTTTTCTGACCTCTTCGGTAAGTTTCGGTTTCTTGACTCAGAACTACTCTCAAGCGTTACTCTGGAAAGCTTCTTACTCAAAATATTTACTTCAGAACTGGGAACACACTCGAACACGTCTTCTCTGAGGAAATGTCTGGGTGAAGTGTGCATTACTTCAGGCGTGCGCGCGTCACATCGTCTCTCTGGATTTGTAAACAACTAGACCGCAGACCCCAGCACCTGAGCGGCCATCTTAGAATTGCAGGCATGCCACAAACTCGACCATTGAAGCCCATTTGAAACTGAAACGCCTATTGAACCAAGTTCCTTGCGCTTCGCTTTGGGACTCACATTACTGACACCCTGATGCCTGCCCTGTAGGGTCAGTTTGGTGCACCTCTCCATGTCCCTCCTGTCCTCTGTTATCCGAGTCCATGTCCCTACCCCAATTCCTCCTGCCTACCATGATCCAATGTACCATACTTGCGAACATTTTGAACTCGGTAAGAGGGAGATTTTGAAAAAAAACTGGGGTACTGATTTTCCCCATTGAGTTACATTGAAAGAGGAGATTGTAGACAGGAGACAGATCAAATAAAGCCCATTTGAGCTTAAAAACATTGGACGTTTCCTGGCTGAATCGGGTCTGTTGGCATGTATGGTTGTACTACCACTGGCTCTTCCTTCTGCCCACAATGGTCTATTATATTGCCACAGCCTCTCTTGCCAGTACTGTATTGTTGGTTTGTTGCCCCTGCCCCCCTTTCCACTGCCCTCCATAGTCTGTTGTGCTGCCACTGCCCTTCCTGCCTGCCCAGTGTGGTCAAATTGTTGCCTCTGCACCCTCCTACCTGCCTTCAATTTTCAGAGTCCGTGCCCCTGGCCTCTGCCTCTCAACAGTATCCTAATGAACAACTAGATTGCTAACATTCTATATTTATTACAAAAGTGTGGAACGCCTGATGTCATCTTGATGTGATCAAAACTGTAATACCTAGAGTATTTCCTTTAGAAATTACATATGTGAGAGGGTCTTACTTGCATCAAAATTATGGTTAGTGCTCTAAAAAACTAAAATGAGGACATATTGTCTGAGTTTTCAAATAGCGACAAAGAACTTTGAAATGATTTGTAATCTTTATGTTTTTTTATCCAGTTGACCACTTGATAAAATGTTGCACCTAGGGGAGAGGATGTGGTGTTACTTCCAGAGCTGCAGACTTTGCATCTGGGGAACCAGGTTGGAGTTTCTGCTTCAGCTCAACATTCTGTGATTCTGGTCAAATCACTTAATCTTCCCATGTCTACAACCAAAATGAATTTGATCTTGTGTGATGTAACCAATGCTCATGTAAAGCACTCCAATAAATGACAAGTCTGCACTATATAAAACTGCAAATACACAAAAAAAAGTGTTTTGCACACTTCTGTCATTGGGCTACATGTAGGCTACATCTGGGTGATATTTTTGCTGCATTTGTGCTCTTTTGTCTCTGGTGGCCATCTTGGGAGATTTATTTGTTATGAAGTTTCCTAATTTTCTCATTTACTGCAGTCTCCTCAGTAGAAAATGCTTTCGTTTTTTTTACTTTGATTCCATCAAGAAGGTATTCAAATATGTCACACATTTGCCATAAATTCTGAATGTTAGCACTCTAGTTGCTCATTAGATCACTGTAGTAAAGCTACTGCTCACCAGGGAAGTCTGCTTCTGGTATTGCAAGTGCATGTTTCAGTCTGCATGTCAGACTTTTTTCATGAAATAGAAGAGGATTTGAGAAGTCACTCAAAATGTGCCTTAATTTTTCTTTCTTCAGCACTAATCATAAATTCTATGGCAAAATGAACCCCCTCATTGTGTTCCTTTTTAAATTAAATGTTTTAAGTGTTACCAGTTTATTCCAATCAAGATGGCTTCAGGTGTGCCATACTTTTGTCATAAGTAAGACAGTAAGCGCTCTAGTTGTTCTTAAGAACAATCTGGGACATTCTGTCATTGGGCTATACTTGGGCTACATCTGGGTGATATTTGGGCTACATTTGGGCTCTTTTGTCTCTGGTGGCCCTCTTGGGAGATTTATTTGTTTTGAAGTTTCCTAATTTCCTCATTTACTGCAGTCTCCTCAGTGGGAATACTTTCAGTTTTTTATTTTGGTTCCATCAAGAAGGCATTCAGATGTGTCACACATTTGCCATACATTCTGAATGTTAGCACTCTAGTTGCTCATTAGATCACTGTAGTAAAACTACTGCTCACCAGGGAAGTCTGCTGCTGGTATTCAAAGTGCATGTTTCAGTCTGCATGTCAGAATTTGTTTATGAAATAGAAGAGGATTTGAGAAGTCAAAATGTGCCCTAATTTTTCTTTCTGCAGAACTAATCAAAATTTCTATGGCAAAATGAACCCCCTCATTTTGTTCCTTTGTAAATTAAATGTTTTAAATGTTACCACTTTATTCCAACCTAGATGGCTTCAGGTATGCCATACTTTTGTCATAAGTATGACTGTTAGCGCTCTAGTTGTTCTTTAGAACACTCTGGGAAGCTGCAGTAGAACACAAAGGAATCAACTGACAGTCTCTGCCCTTGTTGGATGTACATGTTTTACTGAGAATGTCAGACTTCATTCTCACATGTCTGAGAAAGATAATGTGAATTTACAGAAAATATGCTCTCAGTTTAGCTTATAGATCACCTTCCAAACCTATGTGGGAAAAGCATGAGAAAATAGTTTTCTCTCAAACATGATTCATAATATATATATGTTTGTATATATATATATATATATATATATATATATATATATATATATATATATATATATATATATATATTCACTGAAAAAACCATAGGTTTCACACATGTTATAGTTAGCTGTACATTTTACTGATAAAAAAACCAATGAAATTCCCCCGTTATAGTTACTGTAGGCAACTATAACTCACGCGACCGTAATCCTCTGCTGATGCTAATACTGTATTTAGACACTTATTTGCCCATGACTTCTTCCATTAAATTTTAGCTATACATATATTACAAATATTTTTTTTTCATAAAGACACATATGTCATCAGCAGAGGATTACGGTCGCGTGAGTTATAGTTGCCTACAGTAACTATAACGGGGGAATTTCATTGGTTTCACAGACCATTACTACATTGGGCAAATAATAATCAAATAACAAGTTTTCTAAAAGGATAAATATAGCAGCAATCACATTTCCATTTAAAAGGTACAGAAATACAATTTTCATACAAAGTCGACCCAGGGACCATCATAGTTTGCATGTAAATAATCTGATCAAAAAGTGCATATTCAATTAGAACAACGCTCCCGGATTTTTCCTCTATAGCCACACTATGTAGAGAAATGGGCTGCCTCCAAAAACCACTAACTGGCTTGTATCCCATTTCAGGATATGATAATCCACCCAATCTGACCTCACACCCCACAGAGTACACAACAGTTTGATCCATCTCCACCTGGGTCTGCCATTTGTGGGGCAGAAAAAAAGAACGTGTTCAACAACCTTAGCGACATGTTTACAAAAATCAGAAGCTGGGGGACAAGTTTGGTGGCACTTCCATCTATGTGTAAAGTTGTTGACTTGAAGTGCTCCCAGTCTGAATTCAATATACATTGTGCCTGCCAGGTGTGGTTGAATCTGGTCAATGTATGCTTCCTTGGCAGAGAGGGCTTTACAGGTCAAGAAAGCTTCTACCAACTTTCCACAGTTCGCTTTTTTTAAATTGTATTTCTTTATTTTGCATTTCAAACCAGCATGTCATATCAACACATTAAACAAAGGACACTTTCCCATATAGTCGGCATTGTAGTTACAAAATGCAGTTAGTGACAGGGTTACAGTAGTGAATAGGGCAATGCAAAACTCACAGAGAACCACATATCACAGTTATATTACTGCCCACCCTTACCACTAAAAGATAGAAACACAATCCAGACGTCTCACACATCTTTTATCCCAGGCACTAGTGGGCCTTCGGACTCCCCCCCCCCCTCCACAGCCTGGAAGCCTCCAGGGTAGTCCAACTCGACAGGGGGCACCACGGGACAACTATATTACCTAATGATGTACACACCAAATTCATCACACACCCTACACAGCATCAGTAGAGGCCTCCTTAGCAGCTCTAAACGTACTATACAGCGCCCAAAAATTCTTAGGCCTATTGCGGGGAGGGAGAAGTTCGCTAAAGATCTCCATTTGGGTACAACAGTAGAGCATATCAGATGTCCATTGAGTTTTAGTAGGGAGCGGCCCCTTAGACCAACAGATCGTAACCCTACGTCCAGCTCTAGAGGTCGCCCTATAATCGCAGCCAATTCAGAAAATACACTCTCCCAGAACTTCGCAACACCCGGACATAACCATGCCAGATGTAGGAAGTCAGCCACCTGTTCATTACAATGCTCACAGCTCGAGTCTTCTCTCAGTCTCAGACCATACCTACTTAGTCACTCAGGAGTGTAATAAACTCTGTTAAGGTATTTGATGTGTCGGTGTCTGCTGTTAAGGGAGACTCTTTTCGTGTAAGAGCAGCAGTATGCCCACATTGCATCATCTTTATCCGTATTCAGATCCCTTTGCCATGCCAAGCTCGCCTTCGTATAATGATTTTCCTTATAGGACATAGTATGCTTATAGATTTTAGAGACTAGCCTCATCGGCGCAGCAGTGCGTATAACTAATGAAATGGCCGACAGTTCTGGGGGCTTGGCCAAGTCTGTTCCCAATAACTGGAGTAGGGCATGCCGAGTCCTATGAAATTGAAACTTGGTTAAAAGCGTGGGTGGCTCCTCCCCAACCGGTACAGCATCCCAAGTCTTAGCTATGCCTCCCTCAAACAAATCTCCCACTGGTGTGATTTTTATGAAAGCAAGGGCTCCTACCACACCTCTGTCCCTGCACGGCGGCAACCAATGGCACCACTCCAATGGAGTGTGGGGTTAGTATAGTATAACCCCCGACTGCATCTTAAAAAGATGATGCCAGGCGTGTGTGGTGGCATTAATCAAATCTAGAATTCCCATCCTGCGGTCAGCTGGCGAAAATGGCAACGTGGGCAGAGGGTGTGGGAAGCAACCTCCCATTCAATGCGAAGATATGGAATGTCTGGCGCGCTGTGCATCCAAAGAGAGGCATGTGCGCACTGCGCTGCTCTATAATAAAGGTCGAGATCAGGAGCCCCTAGGCCCCCCATATGGTAAGGTAAAGTAAGGATCTGCCTCATGAAAGGCCATTCAACAGAGTCGAAGGATTTCTCCAGGTCAAGAAAGATTGCCACCGCCACAGCGTCAGGTTTAGAGTGCTATAAGGCGCCAAACACCGTGCAGGGATTATAAGTAAGGTTGCGACCCGGAACGAAACCAGCCTGCTCCGGAGCAACCAGCAGGGGGACCAGGGGAACCAATCTACTCGCCAGAATTTTAGCAAATATTTTTGTATCAACATTGAGCAAAGAGAGAGGACGGTATGACGAACAGCCCGCGGAAGGTTTCCCAGGCTTTAATATGGCCACTATTATCGCCTCTCTAATTGTAGGCGGCATAGTGCCAGAGACGCACATATCGTCAAATAGGGTTGTTAAGTGTGGCAACAACAAGTCTAGGAATGCCTTATAAAAGACAACAGTCAAACCATCTGACCCCGGAGCACCCCCAGATTTCGTTTTGGACAAGGCCAGAAGAATCTCCTCTTTCTCGATTGGACGCATCAAGAATTCACAGTGTGTGTTAGTGAGCCAGGGCAGCTTAATATAAGTTAAATGTTCCAGGATTTCCTCCTCCGTACCCGGACTACATGATGAATATAGAGCTGAATAAAACTGGCGAAATCTCTCTGCTATGGCAGGGCCCTTGGTGAGTACCGCACCATCCGCAGACTTAATTTCCGCTACGGTCGCGTATCCACGTCTCCTTCTCAAATAACTGCGCCAACATCCTGCCCGGGGGTTCCCCCTCCCCATAGATGTGCGCAGTAGCGTATTTACCAAGATGCTTTATTTCTGCATCAGCCGTTTCATGGAATTCCTAGCAGTTGTGCCTTGAATTGCAACTGTACCTTATCATCCGCACCGCGCTGCAGTCTTGCCTCCAGAGTGGACAATGAGGCCTCCAAGTCAACAAGCCTCTTGCGCAATGCCCTCAATACCCCTGAGTGTTTGGACATGGTCACTCCACGTATATATACCTTGAATGCTTCCCAGACCACCTGAAAGCTATCAACTGAGCCTACATTTTTATCAAAATAAGTTTCAATTTCTTCAGCAAGTTCTGTCTTAAACACCTCATCGAGCAAAGAATACGGGGGAAACCTCCAGGTGAAAGGGGGGAATAGTCTTCAGGGGGACCTCTAGCTCCACCAGTACCTGAGAGTGATTCAACAGCGTGCAGGGCAGAACCTCGCACGCTCTCATATGATCGTGCAACTGGTCAGATGCCAACCAATAATCAATACGCGTATTTAGCTTGTGGTATGCTGAGTAATGCGTATAGCCCCTTCTGTCCGGGAACCTCCGCCGCCACACATCATGCGAATCCATACACACCATAATATCAGAGAGCTTCCTAGCCGCAGCAGATGCCTGCCTAGCCGGACCCCCAGATCGGTCCCGGTCAGGGTTCAAGACTAAGTTGAAGTCGCTGCCCCAGTGCTGCTTGTGGTACCTTGAAATTTGGGACCGCGTAGGAAGCAGGGCCCTACTCCTGTCTATTCCAGTATTAGCGAACCGCGAATGGTCAATGCGGTATGTACAAGTGCTTCGTATAACGTTTTAGCTATAAATACACTGTGTATACGATATTATACATTGACTACGTGGGTTCCATCTTAGAGCGGTGGCCATCTTATGGTTGCCCTCACATAGGCTACACATTACAAACAAGTACGGGCCTTTAGAACACATGTACTTTCTGTTTGACTTCTCTGTGACCTGTGCAGCTTGGCTCCGCTGCCCCAGGTCAGTCCGGTCTCATGAGCTCCCCGTCCTACGCCCACCTGCGATTAGCATCAGGGTTTGACACACCATAAAGCCTTTTCATCCCACACGAGCCTCCGGCTAATCTCTTTCACACCTGACTCTTCCTGCTTTATGGCTTGTTTTCCAAACAGGAGATGCCCGTGTTTATTGGGGCCTGTTGATATCTGATGTGGGATCTGAGCCTCGCTGGGTAAATAATTGTGGGCTGGCTTAACTGGAATGTGGGATGGTCATCATGACTCTGCCTTTTCGTTTGTAATGGATACATGTAGATGACCATATCGTAAAACAAGGAATGTGTGCCTGAAGCATGATATTTTGTATTTAAGGAGAAGCCAGTTTCTGTAACTTTAAGCAGTCTCCTGAGAACATACATTGTGTTGTACTTCTCGGGTTACCTGTAATTGGTCTGCAGCCAATAAATCGATCTTTGACTTCACCTAGAAGACTCTGTGTTTCTGTTGGTCTGAAACAGGAAGAACCCGAAGTCGTAGGGTGTGTTCCCCTGCACCGCTGGGCTTAAAATTCCCAGTACTTCAGTTGGCGCCCAACTCGGGACGATTTCAGCGGTACCGGTCCAAGCCAGAGGTTCGTGAGGAGCTTCGTGTGGAAATTCTGGAGGAAGGCCGCCACTTCATCGACCCCTGCATGTCGACGTGGTCCGAAAGTCTTTTCTGCGAGGTTCTCCGCGTCCCGACGGCTACGAAGGACTGCTGCCCTGATTAATCGCCCTGTTTTGGACCCTTGACGATTTTGGTAGAGCGAAACAATCGAGAGAGTCTTCTGGTGACGCCATCGATTATCGATATTCAGTTAAGTATAAGTGGAGCATCTCCCAGTTTGTTTGGTATCCTTCTGGATTTTTGGTATAGCTTTGATTTGGCGCTTGCAAGTCCCAAAGCCAGAGGACTCGTGTATTCACGAGACTATCGTAATCGATAATCCTTTGAAGTTTGAAACTAGACTAGTGAGCGAGGATGCCTGGTTCTAGTGTATTTGGACGATTGTTTTGTTTGGGTTGTGGAAGGGATTTCCAGTTAGAGGATTAATGTCCGGTTCCTCCAATTGGAACTCCAACCTATGAGCTTGATGTAAAACATGGCGTGGGCCCCATTGCATATAATGAAGTATGGATCCGATACACCAGAAAGGACGGTGTTTTAAAATGGCCCCAAATTGGTAGTTTCGATACAGATATCTTAGATAATTTGAAAGTTAAATTGTTTAAAAAGAAAGCCCGGACGGCGATGTTTGATTCTTTCCGCCTATGGCGAAAGGAAGCCAAACAGAAGGAAATTAAGCTAGCGGAAAGGAATAAGAGAGAAAGAGGTATGTCAATGATGCAAGCAGCTGTGCAATTTAAAGATAATGAGGAGGAACAAATGAATGAGCAGTTACATAGACAGCGCAAACTAGGGATCGATAAATGTTACCCTGTTTTGTCACCCCTTGTGCAAGATGAAGCAAAAGAGAAAGAGAAAGATTCCCTAATGTCCCATTTGCTAAGTTCGCCACCCCCGTATGCGCAAAATGCCACAGCGCCTCCACAGCTTGTAAATGTGCAGCCTCCAGTAAATATGCCGCAAGCCTTCCCACAACCGCCAGCTCCTCCTCAGCTGGCTCCTATCCCTGCAGTGCAGCCCTCTCAAGGGCCGCCAGTTGTGTTACCTATTGCCCCTGCGCTTCCGGCGACTTTGCCTAGTATGTCAGCTGCCTCCCCTGGCGCTCCTTCTTGCACTACCCCGGTACCTGTATCTGAATCCGTTTTTCTTCCCTCTGTCTATCCCCCCGTTTTCGCCTCAACTTCTCCTTCAGCACGACAACGACTAGCTAATGTAGGTACTAGTTTAATGTCGCCTCTCTTTGGGTCATCTAGTGTGACTCCTGGTTTACAACGTAAGCAATTGCGTAGTCAGCTGCCTGGTCCTGACGAGAAAGAGGTGTTAGATCATCTGGAGCGTAGGTGGATTGGTTTCCCTTCACTCTATAATGTGGAATCAGTTGTTAACGTTTTTGACCAGTTGGATGCCCCAAAACAGAGATATGTCTTTGACAAAATGTGTGAATGCCTCTGTGAGGAATTGGAGGATCATGGTTCAAACACAATCCCACAGGAATTGTGTCGCGTGCGATTTGATTTTGGAACAGGTATAATTGTGGGTCCCGATGTAGATAAAGCGGTTGCGACTTTACTGTCCTTCAGGAATAGCGATTGCCAGCAATCATTGTTCGAACAGGAATTCCCTGTGGGGAAAAAGGTAAAAGCGCGCCAATATCCGATGCGTGAGATTCCCCCAGTTTGGAGACCTGCTGAGCCAAATGCTGTTCCACCTGTCTTAGCACATTTTCAGCGTGTCTGGGTACATGTCCCTTGGAAACGATCTGAAGTAATAGCGCTTAAGCAGACATTGCCTGACCCCAGTAAAAACCCTACAGGATATTATAAGGAGTTATCACAAACTGCAGACTCGTGTGTCATGAATCTGGCCGACATAGATATGTTGTTCGGGAATGTGGTTCCACAGCCTTTATGGGGATCAATTCGTAATACGGATCATGTTGCAGAACTAGGGGGCACATGGGCTAATATCGTTGCTGCAGACGCTAGACAAGTTGGTGGCGCGAAGCCTGACCCTTTGGTAGCAGAACTCCCTGGTAGAATTATTACATACATGAAAACTTTAATGCCCGCGATGCGCGTAAATTGGGATAAACTGTCCGCATGCAAGCAGAAGAAAGATGAGACAGTGTCCGATTTCTTTACAAGGTTTGAAGAAACGTTTATCGACCACAGTGGTCAAGACATGAGTACTGAAGGTGGCCAACGGTTATTTGTGGATAAATTTGTGCAGAATCTACTTCCCGAGTTGTGTAAGAAATTAAAGGATTCAGAAAGTTCTTGGGCTGTTTCCTCTTCAGCACAAATACTGGCTACTGCACAGTATTATGAAAATAGAGATAAAGATGAGAAAGATAGAACAGATAAGAAAACGAAAGAACTGAAAACGAAGGTCCTTTTACAGCAGGCTTATCCGCCACGTGGAGGACAGAATAATTATAGGCAAACCCAAGGTATCTATCAGCAACCCCAACAGTTTCAGAATAACCAGCAAATGAATGGGTATTATCAACCACGTATGCCTGTAGGTCCCAATCAATGTTCATATTGCAGAGAGGAAGGTCATTTCAAGTATTGTTGTCCTAAATTAATGCAGCGTACTAGTAATGCGTATGGCGCAAGAGGTAGGGGTGGTCAACAAGCTCCTAGAGGTAGAGGGCGTGGAAATGCTCCCCAGAACGCGCGTCCTCTTCCGCCTCAAAATACCATAAATAGCTTTGATCAGCAAGCCAACGCGACTGGTAATACAGCTCAGTACTACAATAATGATTATTATGAAGAAGACGACAATGTGGAAGGTAATGGTTACTAGGACAGCCGTAGACAGAGAGAGGGAGTTGTTTCAGTACCAGTGGATCAGAGTGGACCGTATGTTAAGGTGACTACAGCAAATGTAACAGAGCCCTTTCTCCTGGATACTGGTGCTGCAAAGAGTTCAATTATGCATTCAAAACTCCCTGGTCTCCCTTTGTCTGGTGAAATGAATGTTTCAGTAGGTTTTTCTGGCGCCCCAGTTAGGAACCCGATTTCTAGTCCTATGCCACTTTCTGTTGGACCTTGTGAGCTAAAAGCACCCCTCATCCTAACGACAGGATGTGTTGAAAATCTGCTAGGATTAGATTTGCTAAAAAGATTGCATGCAACGCTATATTGTTCTCCCTCAGGAGTACAACTTACATTAGGTAAGAAAGTGATTTCCCCAATGTATTTGTCTAAGAATGCAATGCCACCTGAATTGTCATCCCTTCCGGATGTCTTTTGGGCTACTGGTCCCAATGATGTGGGTCTCCTGGAAATACTGCCATACGTGGTCACTTTAAAAGCCAATGTCAGATTGCCACGCTTCCCCCAGTATAAGATCTCCAATGAAGGTCAGAAAGCGTTGTTTGCAATTGTCAGCGATTTTGTTAAAAAGGGTGTAAATGAAGAGACAAGAGGCAACGTTTGCAATAGTCCTGTTTTACCTGTCTTAAAACGAACGGACCCTTCACAGCCACCTGTTTACAGATTTGTGATTGATCTTAGAGAGGTAAATAAGATTGTTGTGCCACAGTTTCCAGTTGTCCCTGATATAACTGCCTTGTTAACTATGATTCCAGCCTCCGCTGCATGGTTCTCAGTGATAGATTTAAAGAATGCTTTCTTTAGCATCCCAATTGCAGAAGAGAGCAGAGACATTTTTGGCTTCAGTTTAGGAGGTCGAAGCTTCCATTTAAACGCGCTCCACAGGGCTACTGTGAAAGTCCATCAATATACAGTCAGGCTTTAAAAGCGCAACTTGATGCACTTGTTTTACCTAGTGGTGCTACCCTCATTCAGTATGTTGACGATTTACTAATCGCCGCGGATACTGAAAGGATTTGCAAAAAAGCTACATTGTCATTGTTGCGCCATTTTTCTGCCTTTCATCACAAAGTGTCTCTCTCAAAGATGCAATATTGTCGACAAGAAGTGACCTACTTAGGTCATCTCTTATCGAAGGAGGGAAGGAAACTGACCCCAGAGACAATTCAAGCCATTGCACAATTGAGTGTGCCAAGAACACAGAGAGAAGTGCGTGCTTTCTTGGGCATTACTTCATACTGTAGGCACTGGATACCAAATTTCTCTTTGCTGGCAAAACCTTTGTTAGCATTAACATGTAAAGACACACCGAATCCTATTCCATGGTCTGAAGAGTGTCAGAAAAGTTTTTGGGAATTACGTGATGCATTGTGTTCAGCTCCTGTGTTGGGTACCCCCGACTACAGTAAGCCTTTTACATTGTATGTTCATGAAAAAAACGGTTGCGCATTATCAGTGTTAACACAGCCATTTGGCAACAGACCGCGTCCATGCGCATATTTTTCGTCAACCTTGGACCCGGTAGCGAGGGCATTGCCAAGTTGTCTGAGAGCCACAGCCGCCGCAGCTATGTCTATTCGACAGTCTGCTGGACTAGTGATGAATAATACATTGATTGTTATGGTTCCACATGCTGTGGACACATTGTTAAACAGGACCAAGACACAGCACTTAACTAGTGCGCGATTGTCAGGATATGAATTGACACTGTTAGCAAATCATATACACATAAAGAGATGCAACACGTTGAATCCAGCTACATTATTGCCAATTCCAGCAGACCTAGATGAGATTGAGCAACATGATTGTCTGTTCAGAACAGAAGAAGAGACGAAAGGGAGAGTGGATCTTAAAGATACTCCCCTGACCGAGTGTGATGGTACCTTATGGGTGGATGGCTCGTGATTCAAGCTTCCGAATGGTGATACGATTGCTGCATATGCTATCACGACTTTGCACACGATTGTTGAAACTGCACGAGTGCCACATAATTCGGCTCAAGCAGCAGAATTGATTGCCCTTACAAGAGCATGCGTGTTGTCTGAAGGAATGAAAGTGAACATATATACTGACAGCCAGTACGCCTTTGGCGTGGCCCATAGTTTTGGGCGATTGTGGAAAGAACGTGGGTTCCTGACTTCGCATGGAGCTAAGATTCAGAATGGCAAGTTGGTGAATGATCTCCTTGAGTCACTGACCCTACCGTTACAAGTTGCGATTATGAAATGCAGTGCGCACAAAAAAATCACTGATGATGTTGGTCGTGGTAATGCGTTTGCTGATGAAATCGCGAAAGAAACAGCAAAAGATGTGAAGACTCGAATGTATGTTGCAGGCCCTGCAAGATGGGTTGGTGATGTTGGAATGTGTGAAAACACGATAGAGAGTGTAAAGTCCCTTCAAGCTGAAGCCACAGAGAAAGAGTTGAGCAAGTGGAGAGAAAGTACGGGTAAATTGGATGAGAATAGTTGTTGGGTTGATTTGTCAGAGCATCGGCGATGGTTGTTACCTGATGCATATGTGCTTCCAGTGGTTACTATGGCACATGGAATGGCACATATCAGTATGGAAGGAATCTGTAAGTTGTTGGCTCCAGTATGGCAGAATGCTGGAATTCCCAAGTGTGCAGAGAATGTGGTCAAGAATTGTATGGTATGTTTGTAATACAACCCTGGTAGGGGAACCCCAACTCCAGCTGGTCATTTTGCGCCTCCATCATATCCATTCGAAGTTTTGCAGCTAGATTTTATCCACATGGAAAGGTGAACAACCTGAAATATGTATTGGTTGTTGTTTGCGCTTTTTCAAAATGGATTGAAGCATATCCCCTAAAAGACAACACTGCTTTATCCACAGCCAAAGCCCTTGTGAAGGAATTATTCCCTAGGTTTGGAATGCCAAGAATGGTGTGGAGTGATAATGGGAGTGAATTTGTGGGTCGAGTGATGAAGAATGTGTGTGAGGGGTTAGGGATCAAGCAAAAGTTTCACGCTGCAAATCACCCCCAATCAGCTGGATTAGTAGAGTGCTACAATGGCACCCTAAAACTCAAGCTGGCCAAAATCCAGGCGAGCTCCGGTCTTAAATGGCCTGACGCTCTGCCTCTAGCACTCCTATCCACCAGAATGACTGTACACTCACGAGTGGGACTTAGCCCATATGAGATTATTTTTGGCCGCCCGGCCAATGTATGGGGTGTGCCAAGACCGACGAAATTCAGCGAAATTGAACATCCAGTACTGCTTGATTATTTGTATGAATTGACGGCTAAATTGCGTGTTTTACACCAACAGGTGCATGATACCCTCCCCCAGGCCTCTGAAGCTCCAGGACACCCTATTGACCCTGGCACGTGGGTTCTCATCAAGAACTTCCAGCGAAAGAGCAACGATGAGCCCCGTTGGATTGGCCCTCACCTCGTACTTCTATCGACAAGGTCAGCGGTTCGAGTAAAGGGGAAGAAGAATTGGATTCACGGCGCCCACATCAAGAGGATCCCTTTGCCTCTACCATATGACCAGTGGGTCCAGGAGGGTATCGCCGATTCTGAAACAGACACTGTACCTCGTTTTGTACCATTCAGTGATGCACGCGTAAAAGGCACAACTTCAGCACAAGAAAGTGACGATATTTTGCAAGAAACTGTGCCACCGTCAATTCGATTGGACACCACAGAGCCTGAACTCTTGTTTCAAGATCAGACAGTACCTGGCCGTTTCCGCTACAACTTGAGACCAAGGCCTATGGACAAATAAATATTCTTTTCCCTTACCTTTTTGTTTTTGATATCATAGCTCTCCCATCTGAAGGACTTTCTGTGACCTGTGCAGCTTGGCTCCGCTGCCCCAGGTCAGTCCGGTCTCATGAGCTCCCCGTCCTACGGCCACCTGCGATTAGCATCAGGGTTTGACACACCATAAAGCCTTTTCATCCCACACGAGCCTCTGGCTAATCTCTTTCACACCTGACTCTTCCTGCTTTATGGCTTGTTTTCCAAACAGGAGATGCCCGTGTTTATTGGGGCCTGTTGATATCTGATGTGGGATCTGAGCCTCGCTGGGTAAATAATTGTGGGCTGGCTTAACTGGAATGTGGGATGGTCATCATGACTCTGCCTTTTCGTTTGTAATGGATACATGTAGATGACCATATCGTAAAACAAGGAATGTGTGCCTGAAGCATGATATTTTGTATTTAAGGAGAAGCCCGTTTCTGTAACTTTAAGCAGTCTCCTGAGAACATACATTTTGTTGTACTTCTCGGATACCTGTAATTGGTCTGCAGCCAATAAATCGATCTTTGACTTCACCTAGAAGAATCTGTGTTTCTGTTGGTCTGAAACAGGAAGAACCCGAAGTCTTAGGGTGTGTTCCCCTGCACCGCTGGGCTTAAAATTCCCAGTACTTCATGCTGGACTGTCCCCAACGCGCGCACTCTATCAGACAGGGCGGAGTAAAATTCAGGATTGTCATAGTTGGGACCGTAAACATTAATGATAAGGGTATCAAGGCCCCTCCCCCAGCACCTGGAGTTGACATATCTACCATCAATATCCGTAACCAGAGGATCCAGCGTGAGTGAGGCCTTAGAGCGAACCCAAGTTAACATCCTACGAGAATGCGAGGTAAAGCCTGCAGCGTGCACAAGACCCTGCAGCCCCCTGCGCTGGAGCATAGGGCTATTAAGTGGCAGGTGTGTTTCTTGTAATAAAGCAACGTCTATTTTGTGTCTCGTTAAGTATGCCAATACTTTACGTAGTTTTCTGTGGTCATTTAGACCCCTCACATTCCATGTGAGGGCCCGTATTGTACCTAATGTTGTTTCCCCGTGTGGATAACTACCCGCCATCCCATCAGATAATATCTCCGACCTGTCAGCATTATCCATAGGGGTCTACAGCACGTGCTCTTGTAAAATGAAAGGAGTAGTGTCCAAAACTTATGGCATGCATTGTAATATCTCAACCCACCCCACCCCCCACCCACGCCAGGCTGTCCCCAACTGAGCCTAGACGAAAAACTAGAAACCGGACCTCCAGAACCAACATGAATATAACTCAACAGCGAGCATGTGCAGCTCAATCAAGTCAAAATGTGATCTCAGCCCTTCCCGCCCCCAATACACAAACCCCAAATGTGCATGACACGCGTGGGCAGAGGTAGCGTGCTTTACACTTAAAAGACCTGAAACAACCTCCAAAACAGGCCACCACCCTGCAAGCCATCCACAACACATTCAGCATCTAACGCTAATAGGGAGTCACAAACATACGTTCGAATAGCAGGCAGCAAAGCATCAATATACAGCAATCCTGTATATACAATCAACCTACCCCTCCCAACAACATCAAGATCAACATAAATTACTAGCAGTAGAGGTCATAACAACACTATTGAATACCATATATAGAAAAGACATTGCAGTTCGGATAGTCCTCATTGAGGAAGGAGTAAAACATCAACAGTAAAAACAAAAGTGAGGATCTTATCTGCGGAAAGGGCGGTGAAGCATCAGTCTTGTTCATCCAGACTGCCGCCCTCTGCACCTTCCGATGAAGTTCTCTCTGGGTTATTACGCTTGCCTTTAGACCATTCTTTCATGGCCTTTTGCAAGACCTTCGGGTCAGTGAAGATGCGAGATTGGCCTTGCCGATTGACCCTAAGTCTAGCTGGGTACAGCATGGCGTAGTCTATGTTGTTGTCTCTGAGCTGTTTTTTCAAAGGAGCAAACTGACGACGTGCCTCTTGTACTTTAACAGTGAAATCCGGGAACAATGAAATGGTGGAGCCCTCATATTGCAGTGGTTGCTTGTCCCTTGCGACCTTCAGGGCTGAGTCTCTATCGCTATAGTTAAGTAACTTCGCTATGATAGGACGCAGAGAAGTACCTGGCGCCGGGCGCGAACCCAGGGTTCGGTGCGCCCTCTCCACAACAAACATGTGCGAGAAAGTCTTGGTACCAAGAAGGGTGACTAGCAGTTTTTCTACACATTGGTCCATATTACCAGTCGGTGTCGATTCCGGAAGGCCTACGATTCTTAGATTGCATCACCGAGAACGTGCTTCCAAGTCCTCCGCTTTATCCTGCAGCACCTGCATTACCTTCCCCAGTTGTGTGTGACCAACGTCCAACAATGTCTGTGCCTCTTCGACTTCAGTGACTCGGCCTTCTGCCATATCTAAGCGTTGAGCATGCTTATCTAACCTCTCAGACATCCTGTCCATTCGATATGAGAGAGAATCCATCTTGGAGCCTAGTACAGCAAGACTACATTGAAGTTCCTTCTCCATCGCCGCTAGCATGGAACGTCTGACACTCTCAGTCTCCTCCTGAGGTGGGTCAGGTGTGTGGTCGCCGTCTTCTGTCGCAGCATCATGCCCTTTAGATTTCCTCTGGTCAAAGGAGAGTTTTGGTTGAGTACGATCGACCTTGCCCATCTTCAACTTATGTGTACTGCTGGGCCTGGCGTAGAGACAAGACATCGTGGGGTCGTGTTGAATAAAGTGAATTTCCCGTAAATCATAGGGTAAGCTCAAAAGAAGCGAACTGAACATTCTCATACCAGTCCTCACGTGTTCCAGCTATAAAAAGAGAGGACAAGGAAGGTGAAGCCTGAAGAAAGTGATGCGATAAAAGACGGAATGTTATGGTATCCACAATATATTGTAGGAGCAATGCTGAAGCAAAGTTTGCTCTGGAATAGGTACTCTTCTGAAAACCATAGAAGTACAGAGTAGAACGACAGATAAACAAAGCGGCATTGGATAAACGAAAGCAACCGCCTACTGACATATGTGTTAGAAATACCTGTCTGGAGCTGAGACACTGGGAATAATTGTTTCTCCCCCTCAACCTGCCCGTTACAACGTTTGAAAGTAACAGGTCCTGAAGAAGGTGGCACAAAAGGTGGCATAAGCCATCGAAACGCGCGTCGACCAGCCTGAGTGACACGCCCTAGGTCTCAGCACAGCATTTGAGGGTTGAGTTTTTCACCCCTTATGGTTTCATCTGTGCATGTTGTCTGGCTCTGGGGCGAGTAGTATGTATTTATAGTGTGACAGTGATATGGTTGTGAAGTGAGAAGTGGTGCATATGAGTATGGGGGTTTTGAGATATTGGATATTTTAATTAATTGTTAATATCCTTTTGTTGGTTTCAATTGATATATGTCATATCATGCTTTGTATAATTCTTGTTTCTCTATAAAAAGTATATTTGCAAAATTCGTTACAAGTCTCTATGATTCTGTATACAATAATATACTTAGAAAAAAAGATGAAAACATTATTTGCTTCAAAAAAATGATGAAAAAGAAATAAAATATGAAAGTAAGAGTCAACACTGTGTACAATAGGAGTGTTTTTTTCTGTGCCTCATTTATGAGCTTATAAAAGCCTTGTGGAAAGAAATATATTTATTTATAATTCTTGCCTTTTTCCCCCTTTTCCCTGGCCTTCAAATCAACGTTTCGTAGGGGGTTGCCTTACTTCTCCAGGCCCAGGACACCGTCACCACGCGCCCTACCACAGCAACAGGTCACTCTCCTCAGGTAGCTGCTCCGGGGCCAACGAGAAGTGTTGTATGACTAGTCTACGACATCAGGACCATCAAGCAAGCCCCCCCCCCAGCACCAGTATCGCAGTGGTAAGGTTGGGGACAGTAAGTGGCAGACGGGCACCAATCACTCTTTACTTAGCGTCCTACAGGGTTGTACTCTTCACTGGACTCTCGCCACAGGTACGGGGTCAACTATGCTACGCTCTTCGCTGGCCAAAGACACCAGTCGTGCAAGGCCCGGGCCCAGTCGGAAGCACCCAGCACCACTAAGGGGTCTTACGTTGTTCAGGTACGCCTGCTGCTTGTAATGGTACCCGGTCAAAGTCCTCACTCTTGACGGCTCCAGGACAAACCAGGAGGTGCCAGGAGCCCACAGCACACCACACCGTAATAGCACCCGCCTCAGCCGCAGTCAACCAGTGGGTCCACAGGCCTATACAGCTCCACCACAGCACAAAATGTCCAGCGTGCCTCACCTTTTAAAACAGTGTCCAACCCTCTGCTTAGCAGAGAGATGTAGCATCAGGCTTCCCTTCCAGTTTAACAGTGCATTGCGTGGCTCAGCACTGGCTGTGCTTTCTCCAGTCTCCTGCGTTGGGGACCTCCCGCAATGGCATCATCGGGCGATAATAATGACCGTAAGCCAAATAAGTGGGGTAAAAGGCCGCTTTATTGGACAGGTGGCAAATATATACATCATTAGCACAAAATACATATATTTTTCCTATCACCCCCCACCCCTACAAGATTTCCCCAACAACCAACTTCCCCAACGTTGTTGGGCCTAATCCTCCTCCCCAAACCCCTATCTACCCCTCCTGCCTACCCCTTGCCTCCAAGCTCGCTCCCTTGGTTCCCTCTGCCCGAAACTATTCCTGATGCCCCCGACCCTTCCTGCCTGTCTTGCTCTCCCCCAACTCTGCCACCTGACCAAGCGACAACCACCCAAACAGTAAAATACACTTTATATATATATATATATATATATATATATATATATATATATATATTACCTACTGGCGGTCGCCAGTAGGTAGTTATAGTTAGGACCACGTTTCCATAGGAAAACCTCAACATTCTATTTTGAATAACTTTGACGCCGGTCGACGAATCCTCGCGAATTTCTCAAAATAGGTGGGGCGCTACGCTCCGCTCCTACCCTGAAAGTCTCGGGGGGATCCGTCAAGCGGGGGCTGAGATAAAAGGGGGGTCCCAAAACGCGTTTTTCCCATGCATTTTTCCATAGGACCTTTAGAACGAGCTACAGCCCGAACGGCTGAACAGAATTACTCGAAATTTGGCAGAGAGGTAGTCCCTAGGTCAAGGAAGTGCCTTTTGTAGGTTTGGTGTAAATCTGTTCAGTAGATTCTGAGAAAATAGCCTTTAAATCAATATATATATCTGAGCCAGCTTACGGTACGCTTACCGTACGCTTACGGTAAGCGTACGGTGGCGTGCGCGAGCGCGATTCTGATTGGCTCTTAGATCTTAGTAAACATTCGGATCGGCCGAAACCAGGAAGCGGCGGCCGCCATTTTGTGTATTTCACTCTGAAAAAAAAGAGTGAAAACAAGGAAAGGGGGCAATGAGGAGAGTTACAGACCCCCTAACAATTGTAAGGGGGTCAAAGAAGGACAGAAAAGTACAAAAAAAACATTTATTGATTTAAAAAAAAATCACGGGGTACGCGTACGGTAAGCTTACGGTAAGCGTACGGTAAAAAAAAAAAAATAAATAAAAGAAAATCAGATTTAAGAGTTTAGAAATTAGGGAGCTCTAAAAAGAGCTGTTGTGTTTATGGAGTCATTTTTTTAGTGGTACCTACAAGTAAGTACCGATGCAGAGTCTAAGGTTCAAGAGGAAGACTCTGTTCCCTTCATCATTGAAGTGCACACCATCTCCTCTATAAATGTCTTGCATGTCGTAACGCAAGTTGTTGTGGTAAATGGCACCCATACCATAGTCACGGAGGAAAGCAGAAACAGATTTGTTGACGTGCTTTCTTGCTTTGTCAATCTGTGGACAGAAATGATTGGACCAGTTCCATTTTTGCCTTTGGCATATGTTGGAAAACACAAAGGCAGTTTTAGGGAAAAGTGTAAACAGTTGTGCAAAGGTGTCCTTCATAAGCATTTCCAGACCTACCCCAGTCAAAGTGCCTAGGTCATTGCCACCACAGTGCACTATTATGAGGTCAGGGTGTTGGATTTGCATGAAGGATTTCACCAATGGCATCAATTGGTGCCACTTTAACCCTCTCTGACCAATCCATTTAATGTCTACATTTGGCAAAGCAAGGTCTCTCACCATATCTGTTTTCTCTGCAAACTTTTCACTCCAGAAGACATAGCTGTGCCCTACAATCCACACTGTGAACATCTTCAAAGGAGAACTGGATGCACTCAGGAGGTGTCTTTCAGTAGAATGGCAATATGAAAAGAAAGACAGTTTGGAAATGGAGGCATACATATTTTTTACAAAACAAAAAGAACTGATTGGCTGTTTCATACCATTCTAGAAAAAAAACTAGGCTGTATGTGAAAATTAATAGAAGCATGTTTTGTATTGGTACAAAAAAATGTGTAACCAAAGAACAGTACTATGGATTTGCTGTTAGGATTGAAAAGTCAAGCACTCTTGCTCTGTGGAATTGAAACATTGTGTGTCGAACTTCTGACCTAACTGCACACAGCAGTGTTCCATGAGCTGTTGCTATGGTAGCAGGCAGAAGTCAAGTTGGGGGAAGGGTACTAGGCAGAAGTCAAGTTGGGGGCAGGGTACTTTTGGAAAAGGGTTGGTTTTCAACCAATAGAAATGTGTCATTACATTTGAAAAAAAGGGGGAAGCACTGAGATTTGAAACTTACATGTATATGTGTGGAAAAATAGAGGGAAAGTTTGCCATTATCTGGTTCTGCTGAGAGGAGAGAGGTGAACACAACAGAGATCCTGGCTCTGATAATCTGCTGTTTGAGTGACACATTTCTTTCACAACTAACTAATTTTAAAGGTGAGTTTACAGTTTGAGAGGGGATGTATGTGGTAACTTAAGAAATGAATAATAGAAATGGGAATTGTTTTTGTTGTAGTTACACATGGTGGATTCATAATGTGTCAGTCTGTAAAAGAGATTTTCACTTGGCCCGAAAAAAAAAGAGCAGTAAGTGTGCTTTCAAATTGGCAAAGAAATTTCATTTTGGGACTAATGTGAAAACATGACTCTGTGTGCATAGAAGAATTATAGGCAGAAATGTATTGCGTCTTGCTCTGGTGATTTCACAGTTGCAGTAGATGGAAAAGAGGAGCGAATTTTTGGGGGAAGAAGCAGAGGCTTAGCACACACCCATGTGCTTGCCATGTATAGTCATGCACAGTAATTAGAAGCGAGTGGGGTTTTCAGGTTTAAGTCTGTAATGCAAATACATTCAGCATCACTAAGGCTGGTTGCCCCTGCTGGAGTGTAGGCAGTCACAGAGAATACACACGGTGGTGGTCTGAAAAAAAAAACAGCTTGGACATGTGCATTTAAATAAATATAAAAAAAAGGTTTCAGAATGTGTCAGTCTGTAAAAGTGATTTCAAAGTGTAAAAAGAGATTTTCACTTGGCCCGAAAAAAAAAGAGCAGTAAGTGTGCTTTCAAATTGGCAAAGAAATTTCGTTTTGGGACTAATGTGAAAACATGACTCTGTGTGCATAGAAGAATTATAGGCAGAAATGTATTGCGTCTTGCTCTGGTGATTTCACAGTTGCAGTAGATGGAAAAGAGGAGCGAATTTTTGGGGGAAGAAGCAGAGGCTTAGCACACACCCATGTGCTTGCCATGTATAGTCATGCACAGTAATTAGAAGCGAGTGGGGTTTTCAGGTTTAAGTCTGTAATGCAAATACATTCAGCATCACTAAGGCTGGTTGCCCCTGCTGGAGTGTAGGCAGTCACAGAGAATACACACGGTGGTGGTCTGAAAAAAAAACAGCTTGGACATGTGCATTTAAATAAATTTTAAAAAAAGGTTTCAGAATGTGTCAGTCTGTAAAAGTGATTTCAAAGTGTAAAAAGAGATTTTCACTTGGCCCAAAAAAAAAAGAGCAGTAAGTGTGCTTTCAAATTGGCAAAGAAATTTCGTTTTGGCACTAATGTGAAAACATGACTCTGTGTGCATAGAAGAATTATAGGCAGAAATGTATTGCGTCTTGCTCTAGTGATTTCACAGTTGCAGTAGATGGAAAAGAGGAGCGAATTTTTGGGGGAAGAAGCAGAGGCTTAGCACACACCCATGTGCTTGCCATGTATAGTCATGCACAGTAATTAGAAGCGAGTGGGGTTTTCAGGTTTAAGTCTGTAATGCAAATACATTCAGCATCACTAAGGCTGGTTGCCCCTGCTGGAGTGTAGGCAGTCACAGAGAATACACACGGTGGTGGTCTGAAAAAAAAACAGCTTGGACATGTGCATTTAAATAAATATAAAAAAAAGGTTTCAGAATGTGTCAGTCTGTAAAAGTGATTTCAAAGTGTAAAAAGAGATTTTCACTTGGCCCAAAAAAAAAAGAGCAGTAAGTGTGCTTTCAAATTGGCAAAGAAATTTCGTTTTGGCACTAATGTGAAAACATGACTCTGTGTGCATAGAAGAATTATAGGCAGAAATTTATTGCGTCTTGCTCTGGTGATTTCACAGTTGCAGTAGATGGAAAAGAGGAGCGAATTTTTGGGGGAAGAAGCAGAGGCTTAGCACACACCCATGTGCTTGCCATGTATAGTCATGCACAGTAATTAGAAGCGAGTGGGGTTTTCAGGTTTAAGTCTGTAATGCAAATACATTCAGCATCACTAAGGCTGGTTGCCCCTGCTGGAGTGTAGGCAGTCACAGAGAATAAACACGGTGGTGGTCTGAAAAAAAAACAGCTTGGACATGTGCATTTAAATAAATTTAAAAAAAAGGTTTCAGAATGTGTCAGTCTGTAAAAGTGATTTCAAAGTGTAAAAAGAGATTTTCACTTGGCCCAAAAAAAAAAAGAGCAGTAAGTGTGCTTTCAAATTGGCAAAGAAATTTCGTTTTGGCACTAATGTGAAAACATGACTCTGTGTGCATAGAAGAATTATAGGCAGAAATTTATTGCGTCTTGCTCTGGTGATTTCACAGTTGCAGTAGATGGAAAAGAGGAGCGAATTTTTGGGGGAAGAAGCAGAGGCTTAGCACACACCCATGTGCTTGCCATGTATAGTCATGCACAGTAATTAGAAGCGAGTGGGGTTTTCAGGTTTAAGTCTGTAATGCAAATACATTCAGCATCACTAAGGCTGGTTGCCCCTGCTGGAGTGTAGGCAGTCACAGAGAATACACACGGTGGTGGTCTGAAAAAAAAACAGCTTGGACATGTGCATTTAAATAAATTTAAAAAAAAGGTTTCAGAATGTGTCAGTCTGTAAAAGTGATTTCAAAGTGTAAAAAGAGATTTTCACTTGGCCCAAAAAAAAAAAGAGCAGTAAGTGTGCTTTCAAATTGGCAAAGAAATTTCGTTTTGGCACTAATGTGAAAACATGACTCTGTGTGCATAGAAGAATTATAGGCAGAAATGTATTGCGTCTTGCTCTGGTGATTTCACAGTTGCAGTAGATGGAAAAGAGGAGCGAATTTTTGGGGGAAGAAGCAGAGGCTTAGCACACACCCATGTGCTTGCCATGTATAGTCATGCACAGTAATTAGAAGTGAGTGGGGTTTTCAGGTTTAAGTCTGTAATGCAAATACATTTAGCATCACTAAGGCTGGTTGCCCCTGCTGGAGTGTAGGCAGTCACAGAGAATACACACGGTGGTGGTCTGAAAAAAAAAACAGCTTGGACATGTGCATTTAAATAAATTTAAAAAAAAGGTTTCAGAATGTGTCAGTCTGTAAAAGTGATTTCAAAGTGTAAAAAGAGATTTTCACTTGGCCCAAAAAAAAAAAGAGCAGTAAGTGTGCTTTCAAATTGGCAAAGAAATTTCGTTTTGGCACTAATGTGAAGGTAAAAAATGTAAATATGTGTACTGTATTATAAAATGGTTTAAAAATATTAATACTTTTTTCTTTTTTTTCAGATCGATATAGAAAATTTTCGTAAACTACAACCATTTTAAAAACTATTTTTTAAAAAAACAAATGAATAAATATTTTTTTGAGTGAGTATGGTAAGTCAATTGTAATAATTGTAGTCTCTCAAGGACCTTGTAATGTGATAAATGATTTTTAGTGTTTTTTTTAAAAAATAAAAAAAAAGGTACGCTTACCGTACGCGTACGGTAAAAAAAAAAAAAAAAGTTTTAAAAAAAAAATGTAAAAAAAAGATGAAAGATAAGGTTGGCTCTTAAAAGAACCGTTGTGTTCATGCAGGGACAGAGGAAAGGAACCATGGGAAAATCATTCAAAGCTACAAATGTGCTGATCTATTTTGTTATTCACTAGGGAAACACTGGTCTCCCTATAACAAATTAGAGCTTTACAAAATGTGCAATGAATATCAACCTTCCGAAATCGAGGGTTCATTTCCAGAGGGCCAGCAAAAGGAGATTCTCCCCCCACAGATGAAGGGCTCACCTGAGCTGCAGAAGAAGGAGTAAGCTCTGCAGGTGATGGTCCAGGCTGAGCTGCTGTGGATGTACTGGCTCGTCTTTCTGAAGAGTTACCTCCAAAAAGTTGAGCATGTGTCCTTTTGTGTACATCCTTGAGGTGCCTCATCATGGTGTGATTCCCAAAGGAATACTTCCTGTCAGGATTACCTCTAGAAAGTACACGCTGACACAGCTTGCAAGTAACTAAGGGTGCATTCACCTTTTGCTGGCCTTCTGGAAAAGTAAAATAATCCCAAACATAAGAAGGTTTTACTTTCCTCGCTCTCTGCCTCAAGACAGTGCTGCTGGTGCTAGCCTCACTCTCAGAAGAGCTCTGCTGTTCTGCCATCGTATCCCAAAGACAAACCAGCTCCTTCTCCCAAGGGATCACAAGCAGAAATGAGGGGAATGGGTGTGGTGTAGGAGAGTTCTAGAACTGAAAGTAGTTTCAACCAATCAAAAGTTGTGTTTCATGATCACATGACCAACCGTACGCTTACGGTACGCTTACGGTACGCTTACGGCAAAAAGTACGCGTGCGCGTAAAAAAGACACGCGCTTGCGCGCATGCGCATAACAGTCACTCCCCGGCACTTCCGCGTAACGTGCGCGTGTTGCGTAAGCGCGCACGCGTCCCACGCGCAGTACGCGCGGCTACGCAAAGTACGTAACTATACGCAAGCAGCGTAGATAGATTACGGACGTTGCGTAAACCGTACGCTTACCGTGAGCTTACGGTACGCGTACTATAAAAAAAAAAAAAAAAAAAAAAATCGGGAAATAAATTTTACTTGTTTATTTTAAAAAATTTATATAAAATAAATATTTAATGATTTTAAAAAATTAAGCATAGACTTTATAAAAGGTAAGAAAATTAAATTAAAAATATGTTTGAAAAAAATGAAGAAAAAAAAAAAAAAATAGCATTTAAAAAACCTTGCAAATTCACTGAAAAAAACATGGGTTTCACACACGTTATAGTTAGGAATTAGCATTTAAAAAACCTTAGAAATTCACTGAAAAAACCATAGGTTTCACACACGTTATAGTTAGGAATTAGCATTTAAAAAACCTTAGAAATTCAGTGAAAAAACCATAGGTTTCACACATGTTATAGTTAGCTGGACATTTTACTCGTAAAAAACCAATGAAATTGCCCCGTTATAGTTAGTTCAGCTAACTATAACTCGCGCGCCCGCAATGCACTGCTGATGACGTCACATATTACATCACTCATGACATGGTCAGTGACATCACTCATGACATCACTGATGACATCTCAAATGACATCACTGATGACATCACTGATGACATCATCCTTGTGATAGAGTGACAGACCGCCTCTCACGCTAATATAACCTTTGATACACACATTCAAAAATAGAGACTAAAATTTTCAAAACAATGGACATACCAATACCAGTTACAACAACCTCTTCAGTAATACTAAGATCCACATACACATCCACTCATTCACCAACAGTCCTATACAGTCACTCATACATGTACTCACTCATCATATTTACTCATACACCTATACATCCTGTAACACAATGCCACTCATCCATAGAGTTACTCACACACATAGTCACTCATGCTAATAAAGAATCAAACATACATTCACCTGCATATACAGTTATACACACACCACCACACTTACTTCTACGGAAACTTACACATACTTAGTCTTTTAAACAATCACTTATAGAAACATATACTTATTCATACAGGAACTCTTTCAATCTCTCCCTCTCACATATACTCACATATATACACCAATAATCACATATACTAGTTTAAAACATATGTAGTTACTCCTGAAGACACTATTGAGACAGTCATTCACTCACTAACACACCCATACACACACTCATCCACCCATACAGTCTTGCACACATGCTGTGTTCAACACATACAAACAGTGAGTCACTCATTCATGCACCTATGTACTACGTAATACCCCCCACCGAACCATGCAGACACTCAGACTGATACTCAAAAAAACAACTAATAACCTATATAGACACCCATGTAGCTACTCACCAACCCATGCAGCCACTTATACACAAAGTGAGAGACTGTCACAGATATTTATATGTTTAAACATTACTCACTAAACCATGTATTCACTATGATACACTTAAACAGTCAGTTACACAATCAATTTTTCAAAAAAAAAACAACCATTTACACACTTATATACCCATTTATTCTTCCATCGACCTTTAGATATACATATATAAAACATATTTAATTTTTCAGAAAAACACACATTCACTGGATGATGTCATCAGTGATGTCATCAGTGATGTCATTTGAGATGTCATCAGTGATGTCATGAGTGATGTCACTGACCATGTCATGAGTGATGTAATATGTGACGTCATCAGCAGTGCATTGCGGGCGCGCGAGTTATAGTTAGCTGAACTAACTATAACGGGGCAATTTCATTGGTTTTTTACGAGTAAAATGTCCAGCTAACTATAACATGTGTGAAACCTATGGTTTTTTCACTGAATATATATATATATATATATATATATAGTAAACATTTTGTCATTTCAAAAAGGGGAGGGAGGGTGGGCCCAAAAACACCGCCGCCTACCTCACGCCCCTCAGCCACAATGCGCGACGGTTGTTGCGTAGCTTTCGCGCCGCTGCCAATCAACAGGCAGAGCGCGCGCCACCTGTCCGGCCGTACCACCGCCCGAAGCAACCCGGGGGTGGACAATCTGCGATTGCCACCCCCAGGAGCCCCCATCGGGCGATAATAATGACCGTAAGCCAAATAAGTGGGGTAAAAGGCCGCTTTATTGGACAGGTGGCAAATATATACATCATTAGCACAAAATACATATATTTTTCCTATCACCCCCCACCCCTACAAGATTTCCCCAACAACCAACTTCCCCAACGTTGTTCGGTCTAATCCTCCTCCCAAACCCCTATCTACCCCTCCTGCCTACCCCTTGCCTCCAAGCTCGCTCCCTTGCTTCCCTCTGCCCGAAACTATTCCTGATGCCCCCGACCCTTCCTGCCTGTCTTACTCTCCCCCAACTCTGCCACCAGGAAAAACCCTCACACAGGAGTTTTTCCTGTCCCCCCCCTTACCACCCGAAAAACCACCATTTTAATTGACTGGACGCACGTCCGCAGTTGATATAACACATGCCACCAATGTCGCCAAACAGGTGAAAACTTTATTCAGACATATAATCTTTGCCATATATCTCCAAATTTTCTCCACAATACTTGAAATTCCCCAAAACATTTACATATGCAAAATCCCCCAAATGCAAAACATTCAAAAACCCACGCTTTTTGACTCTTAAAATTTTTTGAAAGGAGCAGGGAAAAGTGCGTATGTGAAGCAGAACAGACAAAAAGGAAGTGGGTGAGGGGGAAGAGGGGAGGGCGGAGGTTCGGAGGGGTGGCAATGGCTTGTGGGATATGAAGGAAAACCATGTCCTTGTTGAGACAAGAAAATACCAAAACATCAGAACCTTTGTTATTTGACAGGGAATCAAGCTGTCGCTAAAACAGCGTAAAACTAACACCACGTGCTAATCCGAATTTTTTTTGAAACCTTCTCCCTTATATTTAGCAAATAAATTTCATTACCTATAAAAGATAAATGAACACCATCGTGTCTGAAAAATTGATAGTCCTCTTTCGTAATTGACTCATGAGTCAACCAATCTATTCCGGCACTGTGACAAAACCGATGAAGGTCTCTATTTACTTTCCTTCGTGCTCTTTCTATTGCTGTAAACCTTTCTGCTCCTTTCCAAACTCTTCGGGGCATTAACGCTGTTAACACCAGATGTGTTTCAGGCCATGTTTTTAAAAGGATTTCCAGATCTGTTTTCATATCGATAAGTAAACCAAGACCTGAAAATTGCACGAGATCATTTTCGCCGAGGTGAATCAGCAACATTGCCGGTTTATTTTTACAAGACAGTTCGCTGAGCAGAGGCAAAAGTTGACCCCACTTCATGCCGCTCTTACCAAACCATGACAGCAGGATCTCTTCGGAACGAAAACCCAAATCTCTCCCAAACTGCCTTTTCTCCGCTTGCTTAGCGGCCCACTTAATAAAAGGGTGTCCAATGATCCACACTCGGCGTTGAGACAATGTGTCACTGGCACCAAAACCTGAAAAGAAAAGGCAATTAGTATCATGACTTATGAACCTCGCCTTCCAAATCTCGAATATACCGCAAGCAACAATCAGAAGACCAGCGTCCCAATTTGTTGACATCACTGAGGGAGAAACCCCACCTGGCGGCTTCTGAAGCCGCTCCTATACGGAAGGAATGTGTCCCAAAATTAGCGGGGTCCTCGCCCACCCGTACTAGCGCCCTACGCATAACCGCTAATGCTTGGGAGGCTGTGAGCCGTGAACCATCCTGATGTCTAAAAACAAATGTTGATATGGCGCCCCCCCCGCTAACATAAAGTCTGACCATGCTTGTTTGGGGCACAAAGGGCCCTTTATAGCTTGCAAAACCACCTTCGACCCTTTCCCAATCTGGTCCGTTTTTGACTGTTCTAAGAAGATAAAAATAGAAGAGTGAGACATGGAAACATTATGAACTTTGAGGCCCTCATTGTGGATTGTACCCAACAATTCTGAAACCCTAAATGCTCCAAAAAAGAGCCAAATCATACATAATTTCAGCAATTGATATTCAAAATCAGAAAAACAAATCCCGCTGAGGACACATACAATCTTGTATAATAGTTTTAACGATATAGGTTCCCTTTTGTACAGACCCCTCTTTTTCGTCTTAGCCCAACCTTGCAATATTCTCCGGCCCATCTCACCTGCTGAGGGCTCATAACCCCAGAAAAATGTACCATAGAATGACACCCCGGCCAATTTGCCGGCTATAGTGGTGGAAGATATATTCTTTTGGACATTGCTCATTATGAATCTAATTATGTCGTCATTTCGCTGCTGTAGGCCTGACTCAGTAGGAGATCTATAATTGGCACCTGATTCTAAAAATTCCAGCCAAGCACGTCTGTACGCCAACTTGGTGCTGGTGGCTA
This sequence comes from Triturus cristatus, assembly GCF_964204655.1. NCBI lineage: Eukaryota > Metazoa > Chordata > Amphibia > Caudata > Salamandridae > Triturus > Triturus cristatus. The sequence goes on along the minus strand of NC_140592.1, from coordinate 575,605,531 downwards.
AGGAGCTCTCGATCAGATGATGAGTGGTCAACTCGCCAAATCCCACACCTCTCGGGGAACCGGTGTCTTCTGACAATCTGCTCCGGGTGCCAACCCACGGAATCTCGCCCACTGGAAACGAGAGAGGGCATCTGCTATGTTATTCGCCACTCCCGCAACATGTTTAGCCTTGAAGATCATATTAAACTGTAAGCATTTCAACATAAAGAGTTGCAACAGCTTTAGTAACTTTGTATCTCTGACTCTTTGCCCATTTACTAGATCAACTACAGTTTGGTTGTCTACATTGAAAACTACTGCTCTGTTTGCTAACCGTGGCCCCCAGATAGTCAATGCCACTATAAGAGGTAAAAAATTCTAGATAAGCTATGCTTCTCTTTTCAGCAATCCACGTTTGTGGCCACTGCTCCGCACACCACTTCCCCTCCCAAAATATACCAAAACCATGGGCACCAGATGCGTCAGAATAGAACTGTATGTCCCAAACAAAATCCTCGTCCAACGACCAGATTGTAACGCCGTTGAATTCTTTCAAAAAGTGTAACCACACTTCCAAATCAGCCCGTATGTTGGCAGTAACTGATCCTATGGTGCGGAAGCTCAATGCCTGACATGGCAAACCCCAAGCGTCTGCAAAAAGCTCTTCCCGCTCGAACCACCCTACAGGCAAAGTTCAAGTGACCAAGTAAACATTGCACTTCAAGTAATTTCAATTTTTCCGCTCTTATGGCCTGTTCTAAAAGCCTGGACATCTCAAGGACCTTTTTCACTGGCAGTCTAGCCTCCATCTTCCGAGTATCGACTTCAATACCCAGATAAGTTAAACAGCAGCGGAGCCCTTCTGTTTTGTCTGGCGCTAAGGGGACCCCCAACTCCTGAGCAAATGATTGAAAATCTTTCAACGCTGTGCCACATTGATGGGAACCTGCAGCTCCCATGAAAAGAAAATCATCCAAATAGTGTGTTACACCCTCGTGGCCCGTTACCAATGAAAAACACCACTGCAAAAAGGAGCTAAAAGATTCGAAAAGCCTGCAAGATGTCGCACACCCCATTGGCAGGGCCTTGTCCATGAAAAATTTTCCCTCAAAGTGAATGCCCAGCAAAGAAAAATCGGAAGGGTGAACAGGCAATAACCGAAACCCGACTTAATGTCGAATTTTGCCAGCTCGGAATCTTGCCCTGAAAGCCTTATCATGTCTAAAGCTGTGTCCACAGAGGCAAATTTCACCATAGAGTCCTCCCTGGCAATGAAATCATTGATGGATGCACCCTGAGGCCAGGAAAGATGCTGAATCATCCTCAACTCCCCTTCTGTCTTTTTCGGGACTACGCCCAGGGGTGATACAATAAGGTCCTCCAACGGCCATGTGACAAAGGGGCCTGCCATCCTGCCTTCTGCTACCTCAGTCAACAATTTCTTCCTAACCACATGCGGAAACTCGTCTGCAGACTTCAAATTTTTTGCAAAGCGGTGACACCTGGGTCCTTGATATCCCAGCTTGAACCCTTCCTTAAAACCCCATTCGAGCAGTGATGCTTCATTGCTATCAGGATAGAATTTCAAATATTCACACAATTTCTCTATCTTAATTGGTGTAGAAGCCCTTGACACCAGATTGAAAGCCTCCACCCCGACCTCTCCCAGGCAAACCGACCCCCGACTGCCATTGCTCCCCGAAACATTGAGTGACGGCATGTCTCCCTCCGCAACGGGAACACTCATGCTTGTATTTACATGGATTTCTTGTGCAAAATCCCTTATTAAAATTCCAGCATGTGCCAGAATTGGGGGTCTGCTGTCTGTTCCAACTGCCCACCCCCCCCAGGGTGGGCCTAGTCTGAAAGGGCCGGCTGTGTACTGCTAGACCACTCGCAGTATGCATGGCTGGGGGTGGCCTTTGTGGATACATCCATTGCACCCAAAGTTCATTGTCCACTTCACCCCATGGTTTCTCAGGTAAAAGAACTAATCGTGCCCTAAATTCTTCATCGTAATGCATCCATGCATACCCACCAAATTCAATGGCCGCTTTCCGGATGGTGTCTATATATTTAAAAATCGCCACTGACCTGTCAGGGAACTTCTCGCAGTATATACTCGCAAAGATGAGAAACGGTGAGGTCCAACTGTCTATATTAGTTGGTATCCTAGGTCTCCTAGCCAGCTCCCATGTCTCTTCTTTGGAACCCTCATTTGCCTGTACTTCTCTATGTAAGAGTTTAAAAACATCAACGAAATCCCCCTTCCAGATCTTCTCCTTCGTGGCTTTGGACAAGTGGGCCCCCAATGGCATCGAGAAACCCATATAAGGTAAACGTTTTAGACCTGACTGCAGTGTGCTACCCTCCTCCTTTGTCCCCTTCTCTGTATTTACGGGCTCCTGATGTTTTTTGTCTGAGCGCACCGTGTCTGCGACTGCCTGACTTGCTGCCTCCTCCAATGTTGCCTTGACATCACCACCCTCCGTGCCCATGCCTTTATCCACACCTGAACTTTTGCGACGAGCTTTAAAGAATGCCTCACCTGTCCTCATGGCCAGCCTTTCTTCCGACACTATTCTCCTCTTCTTCCCCTTGGCATCATGACCGCTCTTGATCCCCTTCCGTGCATCATCCTTTGATTTATCCTGTGAAAAATAATGTCTGGAAATATCTTTAGTAGACCCCCACTGTTCCCCAAAAGGAAGAGAAAAATCCTGCACCAGGGCGTCATCGTCCTCAATTTCCCCATCCTCTAAAGAAGCAGTATCAATTTGAACGGTCGTGTTTTTATTCATCCCCTCCTCGCCTACTCTACCACCCCTTCTACTACAACCAGGCAATCCCCGTCCCCAATACCCCCATCATAAATGTTCCATTGAATTCCTTGCGCAAAATGAGACGCTTTCTTGGCATCCAGCGGTGCGGGAAATTTCTCTAAAATATTTCCCTCCTTTGAACTTCGTACGTTGCAGGACGCAAAAAGCCTGGCAGGTGTCCCCACTGCCCTTTTTTGTGCATGGCAGCGTCTCGCCCACGGGGGGCTGCAAGGCGCTTGAACTTGCAGCAACATGTGTTCTGCCCTCTTCCAACTGTGAAAGACGAGCCGAATCCATAATCTCTTTGGGCATCCAAACCCACTGCCCCTCAAACCTTTCTTTCAATACGTCCTGTGCCTGACCTCCCAGTGCCCCGCCTGAATAAAACGAAGAAGGATCCCCCCTCCAGCCCCCCCCCACCTGATCCACAAGCCAGCAAATCCCCATCATTACTCTTCTGTGACAAAAAACTGCGTTTTTCTTGCATACTAGTTACAGGTACCGTTTGCGAGATTAAGACGTCCCCTGCGCTGGAAAACATTGGTGACAAACACCTTTCTGTTGATGGTTGTGTAGTACAGCTTGAACCACTAAGCTGTCTTTTATTAAAAATACAAATATCGTGATTTGTCTTTAACAATGCTTGTTGTTTACGTGTTACCTCATGTAATTCTCGTGACAAGCCACTAGGTGGTGTATTTTCTTTCCCCAACACTCCTTGAGCAGTCTGAGGAGAAAGCGAGTCTTTCACGTTCTTCTCTTGCTGCTGTGTAAACAATTCTTTAGCAGCCCGTGTGCGTGGCCTGGCCCTCCCTCTCTTTGTCAGAGCCGGTCCTGACACGAACCCAGGCGCCTGAGGCAGAAGCGCGCTACTCGCCGGTAATGTGTCACACTTTAAATTGCTGGCGCCGAGTGAAGGCACTGGAGAGCCTTCACTCGATATGCATGCTGCTACAACAGCTGCCACCCCTCCTGCTGCCTTGCGTGGTTTCTTTTCGAGGCCCACCCACGCCTGTGACAGGACCCCAGGCATCACCAAATCCTCCCGCCCTGCCTCGCATAACACCCGCAGCGCTTCGCGAACCGAAGCGGCTGCATCCATGACTAAAAAGAAACCTTTCCAATAAGCGAGCCCCCCAAAAACACCGCCGCCTACCTCACGCCCCTCAGCCACAATGCGCGACGGTTGTTGTGCAGCTTTCGCGCTCGCGCCGCTGCCAATCAACAGGCAGAGCGCGCGCCACCTGTCCGGCCGTACAACCACCCGAAGCAACCCGGGGGTGGACAATCTGCGATTGCCACCCCCAGGAGCCCCCATCGGGGGTCGCCGTCCTTAATTCCAGCCTTCCCTCTGATAGTGCTGGGAGTGCCCGTGTGCGCTGCAGGCAAAGCACCAGCCGCGCCAGACCCGCCGCGCCACCCAGACAGGCCGCGCTGCAATGCCGGGGACGTATTTTGGGCCGCCGCAAGACCCGGATGGACAAGGCCGCCTCAGATCCACACGGCAGCCCGAGGATTAGGGCCCGCCCCTCGCACCACTCTCAATGGGGCTCACAACGGCGTCAGGCCAACCCAGGCCGCCAGAGACATCCTGTTGCGTTCCGAATGCTTGTGCTCAGTAATGCCGGCCTTGGAAGTGCTGAAATATTGCCATAGATGCCGGATAAAAGCCGGATATTTAAGTAGACTTACGGAGCTTCTCGCTTAAGCAGCCAACTTGGTCGAGAGCAAGCTTCACCCCCCACAGTTCGCTATTAGGTGGAGTTCATTTATTCTCTTATCCCAAAAAGTGGCTTAAACTCTACTCTGAGTTTGCCCCCATTGATGAAGGATTACTCCAATGGTTGCTCAGGCCCAGGTCAGTAACATGGAATTTGACACGCTTTAACCAGGGGAGAAGATGAGCATTTCTATAGCACATGATATCCTCCATGGCTAGCCTGTAATGATGGATCTCTGGAATCGACTATAGCCTCTCCCAGTAGAGGAGTAGTTTTAAAATTGTTAAATCAACAACCCTTGTCAACCCTGTGACATAAAAAAGCGGGAGGGTGGTGTGCTCTGCGTGAGGCTAAATAGTGATCCCAGGAAGTTATTTTCCCTTGGTGATCATGCCTTTGATGTTCCCTGTAGGTTACTGCACTTTGGAGGTGAAGAGGTCTGCAAAAACTGCTCATGGTCGCTAGAACTTGCCACCCAGCAGTAAAATGACCCAAATTTTTAAGGTTGGTGACCTTTCCTTCAAGAAACGGATTGGTGGGGCTCCGCTGCATCTTCAAAAATTACCCCCAGGGTGAGCCGGGGGTCAGTGAAGGATTTATTCATTTATTTGCTCCAGGAGGAAACATGTGTGGAGCCCCCACCTCTCAGCTTTAATTACCACTGGGGCCCCCAGTTGCCATAAAGCAGCGGGGAGCACTGTTCGCTCCCCCTAGCACAGAAGGAAGAGGCCCAGGACCCCATCTCTGGGTCCCCAACGATCGAGGAGGTGGTGTCCCCGCTCCATGAAACCTGTGTATGGGGGAAACAGGGAAGCCACCATCATCAACACACACCTTGCCAGCACAGAGCGGGAATAGGAGAAAAGAGCTATTGGCTCCCACATTTGCCACGCAGGAGACAATAGCGTTGAAGCCATGTCTGGGGTGTGCCGGGTGGGACCGGGCTCCTGCGCTCCCAAAAACAAGGAAAGAACGGGGGTAAACAACTAAGATGCAAACAAGAGGCAAACTACAAGAAGACTACAAAATGGAGAGCCCTACAACTAAGCTGTTGCAAGGCAGTTGACTACTGTGAACAACAGTTAATAAATTCCTCTGGAATCTCCCACCTTTTCTTGGGGTTTTACTCTGATTGGCCTTTTGTGATCTCTAAACCTGCTTCTTCCTCATCTTTCCCTGCTAGTCTGTCTCTGATCCTTTTGCTTTTGTGTGCCACACTACCCCTTGTCTGGGCAGAATGTCCCTACTCTACTGAAGGGGAAATGTAGCCATTTTTTGAATTGAAAGGACATACTCATCAAATGTCATTGTGAGTGCTGCCATGACTACCTAAGCCTTTGACCTTTGATGCCTGGAACCAATATACCCAACCATGAACTGTTACCTGAAAATACGCCAATGAAGAAAAAGTTAAGGGAAACTCAGGGCCATATTTATCATTATTTTGTGCAATGCAGCAAGACACCTTGCTGCGCTGCGCTGCGCTGCATGGTGTGAACAGGAGAGAGCAGAAATGCACCACATTTTTCAAGATATGGTGCATTCCTGTTCTGTATCTTAGCTGGCACACAAACTGCTGCCTAGTTCCACCGCAGGCACACTTGCACCATGGTGCAAGTGTGCCTGCATGAGATTGTTTTCGTGCAGTGCAGAAAGGGGCACCTTCCTGCACAAAAACAATTATTTAAGGCTTTTTCCTCTTTCTATGTGTGCTGCAGAATGCAGCACACGTTGAAAGAGAAAACAACCAGGAGAAAGAGATATTTCTCTTTTTTGGGAAGATGTAGCACTCTGACACATTCCCAGGTCTACCAGTATTTTGTAAATCTGGGAATGCTTCATAATCCATGGGTGGAAGCTTGGGAACACCCACACTCCACTCATGGAATGCCTCCCTGGGGCAGAGTAACACAAGATAGCGACTTGCTTTGCCTCGCATTACTGCAGATTTACCAAGCTACGCAAGGTGGTCTTGCAATCAGAGACATCTTAAGGATTTTGGGGACCCTGGGCCAAACTTAGGGCCCCTATTCGAACAGATTTGAATTTAAGATCTAGTTTCAGCTCTTTCATGCCCTCTTTGGCCAGGTCACTCACAGCGCACAGGCACATTGGTCCAAATTCTAAATGTGTTTACATCTTGTATTCAGGGATAGTGATGTTTGTTTTCAATATTGTAACACAGCAGCAGCTCACTAATATTGCAAATAATCTCTGTGACCCCCTCCCGTTTGTCCTATGTGAGGTCCTGTTTTTCTCTAAAAGAAACTTTTGGTCTGAATGTTGCATGGAACATAATCACAAAATTTCTCATGCAAAATGTCTGCAATAGACTCCGACACGTCACCCATTTAAAAATATATTTTTTTTAAATGGCATTTAAATCAGTTTGTTGAAGAATTATTCAAGGTCATCGGGGATGACTGTCTGCAGAACAGAGCTGGCTCTATCAGGGGGCCCCCTAAAAAAGCTAGGGCCATGGGCGAGAGTCCACTTTGCCCATGCATTAAAATGTCTCTGCTTGCGTGGCTTGGTAAATCTCATCTAGGTTTTGAGTCGGCCTTGCATTACCTTGCGTGGTGCAAGGCCGATGCAAAACTTTGATGAATATGGGCCTCAATTTGCTTTTGTATCGTTTCCAACAAACCAGGTAGAATGTATCAAGGAAAGCTGAAAATAAATTCATCAAGAAAAATATATCATAACACTAGATTGGTCACCCAATCTCAAATAGTTATTCCAGATTTGAGACTATCAGATTAACAAACCTTCAGAAAACCCAAGTGCAGGACCCAGGTCTGATCTACACCATTAAGTAACAGAGCAAAGAAAGACACCACTACTCCTCCCATGTATAACAATAAGATATGTCGATTGGAGTACCCAAGAATAACTGAGTACTCAAATAAAAAACTCTTGATACCAAACATTTTCATGACTGCAGTGCTTCAGATGACTCAGATCCATAACACAAGAGGCCACCAAGGGTCTGAGAGAGAAGACCCAAGAAACAATATTAAAAATGTATTATTAGCCAGGTATCTACATGGTCTAGGGCTACTGTGAAGAAGCACAGTTACACCCAGGGTCTGGCCCGGGGAGGGAACTAGAGGCGTTAGGGCACTAGAGAACGGTCAGCCTCCAACCAAAGCTATGAACCACAGAAAGGACCGTCCCTAATTATGTCTAAGAGATGCCCAATTTAGTGGGGGCAAATCACAAAAATTGACGGACTGGCATCACACACCACCAGGTGTCATGCTTCATCTTATGCCAGTCCTCGCCCTCTAAAAACCGCATTTGATAGAGGGCGGGCATACACCTGAAGACAGGGATGCACTTCTAAACTAAGTGGGGGCCCAAACAAAAAAAGGAGTGAGTGAATTTAAAAACCATCATAGTATACCTGAACAATTTTTATTCTATGTGGTTACTATGTGGGATTAAAATATATAAGTGCGGTGAGTGGGGACCTTATCATCCCGTCGCCGCTGTGAATCAGTGATTGTTAATAGGGGGTCAACATGTTTCTGCCTGTATTGTCCACTTGGGTACGTGGCATTCGTCAGGACCTTAAATATTGGGCTTCAATCTTACCACTGGGGGCGTAGGCCTATAGCCAGCTGCCACCTGTTTAGAGAAACCTGTAAGAGAGAGGGGGTGAGACAAACATATAATACTCAAAATGGTTGTCATTCGGTAGACCTTGATGTGTCACAGTCACGCTCCATACTTACTGCTCTCTCCTAAAGTGAAAAAGGTGAAAAATGTATATGAGTGTCAGGCATCTGTGTTCACTCTGACATTCATGTGAATAAAATAGAAGTCTTACCCTATTGGAAAAACCTATTTGCCCCATGGGAGCGGTAGGGGGGAAATCCTTGTGGCCACATTCTGGTGGGAGATGATAGAGGATGAAGACAAAAGGGTTAAAAACCAGACTGGTTAGGAAGGTATATCAAAGATACTGAATTAGTTAGCAGAAAAAAACGTCAGGGCGTGCTTGGTCTACTATAGTTTCAACCTGTTGGAAGAAGAAATCAGAACAACGACTTACAGTTCAAGGCGTACTCCCCGCTAGAAAACCTAGTGCTGCATGCATCCAGCCTCCTCCCCGGTGACATTGAGTGTAGTGCGCAGCAAGCTTTTATACTGTTGGGTGGGATCGTGGCATGCGATATGGGTTTCAGGTGAGTGTGGCGTACAGTGATGATGCTGCGTTTCCTGTGTCCTGAGCGAAGCATGCAGAAAGGACTGCACGTTGCCTGTTTGTTGCCTGACCCTCGTGGGGGTGTGTCAGCACATGGCGCTGCTCTATGACACGCCGCTTCCTGTGTCCCGTCAAAACCTCAGATGATTGCCTGGGGTGGGGCGGGACCAGCTGTGGTCCAATGAAAGTGCCTGCCATAGTTTCTGGAGATACAAGGGAGTGATTTAACGTGTGTAGACACGTTATATAGAAATATGGGGAACATTTGCCCTGCTCATGAGTGTTATTTCATGACGGGAGCAGTTTCGAGTATTTTCACAGAAGAAAGGAAGAGAAAACAAACCCAGATTGTTTACAGTCAGGGTGACGGTGTGGTTAAACCCACAATTAGTGCACAAGTTGATTTTACAGCTACCGCATGATTGCTGATCAAGATGATTCTAGTTTTAGGGAGTAAGGGAAACTACGTATAGCTCTATTCACATGTATTATTTTGTCTATTGTTTGTGTTTTTGTCTTTATAATGGGTACTGTTAAAGTGTGTGTTTTAGTGAGCACTAAGGGAAGCTACTTCATTTGTAGCCATGAAATATCATCGTTCAATCCGTTTTTCCATGTCCCAAGGCGAAACACCCAGCGCTGTTCTCTAACATGCAAGACATGTGAGAGGCAGCCATTGCGCTTCTGTACCACTTCCAGTACCGTCCATCTTAGATCTTTATCAGAGTGTTCTTTCTCAAGGAAGTGTTTTGTTTATTTGGTGTTATCTTTCTTCCTTCTGATTGTGCTCCGGTGCTCACTAATTCTGGTCTTTATACGCCTAGTAGTCATGCCAACATACATGAGTTGGCAAGGGCATTTGAGTAGGTACACTACATTTTCTGTGTTGCAGTTAGAGAAGTTCTTCTGAGTCCATGGTCGCTCAGTACCTATGTCCACTTCTTTTGTGGTGGCCGTGAATTGGCATGATACGCAATCGCCACAGGGGTAATGTCCAGTTGGTCGTTGGTGGCCCCATAGTGTCAGTTGGTTGTGATCTGTAGCGGCTGGTGGTTTTGTATGGACTAGTTCATCCTTGATGTTCCTACTGCGTTTGTACGCAAATAGGGGTTGGGTCCAGACTTTGTCGCTGGTGTTTAATATGCGCCATTTCTTTTGAATAATGTTCTCAATTTTGTTGGACGCTGGGGTAAAGGTGGTGACACACACCATCCGGTTGGCCGGCTCCTTTGGCGTATTTTCTAAAAGAGCTGCCCGGTTGTTGTTTCGAGCTCTTTTTTTGGCATTCTTGACCAATTTTTTGGGGTAATTTCTTGCTCTGAGTTTCATTTCCAGGGTGTCTGCTTGTTCATGAAAGTCTAAAATTTCTTAACAATTTCTGCGGATGCGCAGAAATTGCCCTACTGGGAGGTTTTGTCTTAGGGCTTTGGGATGGAAGCTTTCAAAAAGCAGAAGGCTGTTTTTGTCGGTTGCTTTGTTGTGAACTCTTGTGCGTAGGCCTTCTGAAGATAGGTTGATTTCAAGGTCCAGGAATATTGCTCTTTCTTTGTCGATGGTATGTGTGAATCTCAAATGTGGATCAATGCTGTTTACCCATTCCATGAATGATTGTGCTTCTTCATTGGTACCCCTCCAGACGATCAGAACGTCGTCGATGTACCTCTTCCACATTTTGATTTGATCAAGGTAGGGGTTGGTTTCCTTAAAGATATGGTCCTCCTCAAATTGGTGTACGTAGAGGCATGCCAGACTGGGAGCGAAAGTGCTCCCCATTGAAGTACCTTTGATCTGGTGGTATATCACGTCCTTGAATTCAAAAAAGTTCTCACATAGTGCCAGTTCTGCGCATTCCATCATGAAGTGTTGTGGTGTGACATAGTTCCAATCCTGGTTTAGAATTATTTGCTCTACCACTTGTAAAGTGTGCTCCTGTGGTATACTGGTGTATAGCGCTTCAATATCCATGGTGACCAGGGTGTCTTCCATATGATTGATATGCATGTCAAGTAGGAGACAGAGAACATCCTTGGTGTCCCATAGGTAGGTTCTTGAATTTTGGACAATAGGTCTCAGGAACCAGTCACAGAACTGGGATAGGGGTTCTAGTATGCAACCGATCCCTGAGATTATGGGTCTTCCTGGTGGTGGGACCCTGTTTTTATGTATCTTCGGCAGGGTATAGAACCTGGGCATCCTAGGGTTCTCATTAATGAGGAAGTCTGCTTCATGTTGTGTAATCCAGTTGTTGGCGGTGGCTTCTACCACGATGGACTTTATTTTGGTCATTAGGCATCCAGTAGGGTCCGTCTGATAAACCTCATTGCTGGTTGCATCGGCTAATAGTCTCAGGCACTCTTGATCGTATGCGTTTGTGTCCAGGATCAATGTGGCCCCACCTTTATCCGCTGGTTTAATCGTGATGTCTCTGTTGGTTTTGAGATTTGACATCGCGGATTTTTCTTCCCGGGTTAGGTTTTGGAAGCCTTTTAGATTGTGAAAATCGATCTTTTCAATTTCTGCCAATACTGCCTGTTCAAAAGCCAGAACCTGGCATGGAATGGATTGTATAGGTGGACAAAAGGTAGATTTATTTCTTAGATCAGGGTCAGGCAACAAACAGGCAACGTGCAGTCCTTTCTGCATGCTTCGCTCAGAACACAGGAAACGTAGCATCATCACTGTGCGCCACACTCACCTGAAACCCATATCACATGCCACGATCCCACCCAACAGTATAAAAGCTTGCTGCGCACTACACTCAATGTCACCGGGGAGGAGGCTGGACGCATGCAGCACTAGGTTTTCTAGCGGGGAGTACGCCTTGAACTGTAAGTCGTTGTTCTGATTTCTTCTTCCAACAGGTTGAAACTATAGTAGACCAAGCACGCCCTGACGTTTTTTTCTGCTAACTAATTCAGTATCTTTGATATACCTTCCTAACCAGTCTGGTTTTTAACCCTTTTGTCTTCATCCTCTATCGTCTCCCATCAGAATGTGGCCACAAGGATTTCCCCCCTACCGCTCCCATGTGGCAAATAGGTTTTTCCAATAGGGTAAGACTTCTATTTTATTCACATGAATGTCAGAGTGAACACAGATGCCTGACACTCATATACATTTTTCACCTTTTTCACTTTAGGAGAGAGCAGTAAGTATGGAGCGTGACTGTGACACATCAAGGTCTACCGAATGACAACCATTTTGAGTATTATATGTTTGTCTCACCCCCTCTCTCTTACAGGTTTCTCTAAACAGGTGGCAGCTGGCTATAGGCCTACGCCCCCAGTGGTAAGATTGGAGCCCAATATTTAAGGTCCTGACGAATGCCACGTACCCAAGTGGACAATACAGGCAGAAACATGTTGACCCCCTATTAACAATCACTGATTCACAGCGGTGACGGGATGATAAGGTCCCCACTCACCGCACTTATATATTTTAATCCCACATAGTAACCCCATAGAATAAATATTGTTCAGGTACACTATGATGGTTTTTAAATTCACTCACTCCTTTTTTTGTTTGGGCCCCCACTTAGTTTAGAAGTGTATCCCTGTCTTCAGGTGTATGCCCGCCCTCTATCAAACGCGGTTTTTAGAGGGCGAGGACTGGCAGATGATGAAGCATGACACCTGGTGGTGTGTGATGCCAGTACGTCAATTTTTGTGATTTGCCCCCACTAAATTGGGCATCTCTTAGACAGAACTAGGGACGGTCCTTTCTGTGGTTCATAGCTAGGGCTACTGTGCCCCTACTCTGTATGACAAAATAAAAACCCCTTTCATCATTCTATGGCTTCCCTTCCAGTGTTTCCCACTGTGAAAATGCACCTTCCAACAAACTGGACTGGAAATTGATGGGCCCTTGAACTCCATGGAAAAGGGCATTGGCTCATACTCATAGGGGGCATATAATCATTAAGTGGGTCGCACACCGCTCGTCATACTAGCAAGTAGCCCCATAGGATTCTGGACAATGAAGTAGCAGCGGCGAGTACACCTATGCTACGAGTGTTAAGTAAATGCCATCCCTGGACACGTGTTTCGAGGTAGTTGCCTCTCGTCAGCAGGGAGCAGGTCTGTATGTGGGGTGCCGGTAGACTGCCAAATATACAAGGTTAAATACCTTTCACGGCGCGCGGGTGCGGGATCCTGACTCGTCAGCCGTTTAGCTCGAGGGAGCTTTAAATACAATCATTAAGTGGGTCGCACACAGCTCGTCATACTAGCAAGTAGCCCCATAGGATTCTGGACAATGAAGTAGCAGCGGCGAGTACACCTATGCTACGAGTGTTAAGTAAATGCCATCCCTGGACACGTGTTTCGAGGTAGTTGCCTCTCGTCAGCAGGGAGCAGGTCTGTATGTGGGGTGCCGGTAGACTGCCAAATATACAAGGTTAAATACCTTTCACGGCGCGCGGGTGCGGGATCCTGACTCGTCAGCCGTTTAGCTCGAGGGAGCTTTAAATACAATCATTAAGTGGGTCGCACACCGCTCGTCATACTAGCAAGTAGTCCCATAGGATTCTGGACAATGAAGTAGCAGCGGCGAGTACACCTATGCTACGAGTGTTAAGTAAATGCCATCCCTGGACACGTGTTTCGAGGTAGTTGCCTCTCGTCAGCAGGGAGCAGGTCTGTATGTGGGGTGCCGGTAGACTGCCAAATATACAAGGTTAAATACCTTTCACGGCGCGCGGGTGCGGGATCCTGACGCGTCAGCCGTTTAGCTCGAGGGAGCTTTAAATACAATCATTAAGTGGGTCGCACACCGCTCGTCATACTAGCAAGTAGCCCCATAGGATTCTGGACAATGAAGTAGCAGCGGCGAGTACACCTATGCTACGAGTGTTAAGTAAATGCCATCCCTGGACACGTGTTTCGAGGTAGTTGCCTCTCGTCAGCAGGGAGCAGGTCTGTATGTGGGGTGCCGGTAGACTGCCAAATATACAAGGTTAAATACCTTTCACGGCGCGCGGGTGCGGGATCCTGACTCGTCAGCCGTTTAGCTCTAGGGAGCTTTAAATACAATCATTAAGTGGGTCGCACACCGCTCGTCATACTAGCAAGTAGCCCCATAGGATTCTGGACAATGAAGTAGCAGCGGCGAGTACACCTATGCTACCAGTGTTAAGTAAATGCCATCCCTGGACATGTGTTTCGAGGTAGTTGCCTCTCGTCAGCAGGGAGCAGGTCTGTATGTGGGTTGCCGGTAGACTGCCAAATATACAAGGTTAAATACCTTTCACGGCGCGCGGGTGCGGGATCCTGACTCGTCAGCCGTTTAGCTCGAGGGAGCTTTAAATACAATCATTAAGTGGGTCGCACACCGCTCGTCATACTAGCAAGTAGCCCCATAGGATTCTGGACAATGAAGTAGCAGCGGCGAGTACACCTATGCTACGGGTGTTAAGTAAATGCCATCCCTGGACACGTGTTTCGAGGTAGTTGCCTCTCGTCAGCAGGGAGCAGGTCTGTATGTGGGGTGCCGGTAGACTGCCAAATATACAAGGTTAAATACCTTTCACGGCGCGCGGGTGCGGGATCCTGACTCGTCAGCCGTTTAGCTCGATGGAGCTTTAAATACAATCATTAAGTGGGTCGCAAACCGCTCGTCATACTAGCAAGTAGCCCCATAGGATTCTGGACAATGAAGTAGCAGCGGCGAGTACACCTATGCTACGAGTGTTAAGTAAATGCCATCCCTGGACACGTGTTTCGAGGTAGTTGCCTCTCGTCAGCAGGGAGCAGGTCTGTATGTGGGGTGCCGGTAGACTGCCAAATATACAAGGTTAAATACCTTTCACGGCGCGCGGGAGCGGGATCCTGACTCGTCAGCCGTTTAGCTCGAGGGAGCTTTAAATACAATCATTAAGTGGGTCGCACACCGCTCGTCATACTAGCAAGTAGACCCATAGGATTCTGGACAATGAAGTAGCAGCGGCGAGTACACCTATGCTACGAGTGTTAAGTAAATGCCATCCCTGGACACGTGTTTCGAGGTAGTTGCCTCTCGTCAGCAGGGAGCAGGTCCGTATGTCGGGTGCCGGTAGACTGCCAAATATACAAGGTTAAATACCTTTCACGGCGCGCGGGTGCGGGATCCTGACTCGTCAGCCGTTTAGCTCGAGGGAGCTTTAAATACAATCATTAAGTGGGTCGCACACCGCTCGTCATACTAGCAAGTAGCCCCATAGGATTCTGGACAATGAAGTAGCAGCGGCGAGTACACCTATGCTACGAGTGTTAAGTAAATGCCATCCCTGGACACGTGTTTCGAGGTAGTTGCCTCTCGTCAGCAGGGAGCAGGTCTGTATGTGGGGTGCCGGTAGACTGCCAAATATACAAGGTTAAATACCTTTCACGGCGCGCGGGTGCGGGATCCTGACGCGTCAGCCGTTTAGCTCGAGGGAGCTTTAAATACAATCATTAAGTGGGTCGCACACCGCTCGTCATCCTAGCAAGTAGCCCCATAGGATTCTGGACAATGAAGTAGCAGCGGCGAGTACACCTATGCTACGAGTGTTAAGTAAATGCCATCCCTGGACACGTGTTTCGAGGTAGTTGCCTCTCGTCAGCAGGGGGCAGGTCTGTATGTGGGGTGCCGGTAGACTGGCAAATATACAAGGTTAAATACCTTTCACGGCGCGCGGGTGCGGGATCCTGACTCGTCAGCCGTTTAGCTCGAGGGAGCTTTAAATACAATCATTAAGTGGGTCGCACACCGCTCGTCATACTAGCAAGTAGCCCCATAGGATTCTGGACAATGAAGTAGCAGTGGCGAGTACACCTATGCTACGAGTGTTAAGTAAATGCCATCCCTGGACACGTGTTTCGAGGTAGTTGCCTCTCGTCAGCAGGGAGCAGGTCTGTATGTGGGGTGCCGGTAGACTGCCAAATATACAAGGTTAAATACCTTTCACGGCGCGCGGGAGCGGGATCCTGACTCGTCAGCCGTTTAGCTCGAGGGAGCTTTAAATACAATCATTAAGTGGGTCGCACACCGCTCGTCATACTAGCAAGTAGCCCCATAGGATTCTGGACAATGAAGTAGCAGCGGCGAGTACACCTATGCTACGAGTGTTAAGTAAATGCCATCCCTGGACACGTGTTTCGAGGTAGTTGCCTCTCGTCAGCAGGGAGCAGGTCCGTATGTCGGGTGCCGGTAGACTGCCAAATATACAAGGTTAAATACCTTTCACGGCGCGCGGGTGCGGGATCCTGACTCGTCAGCCGTTTAGCTCGAGGGAGCTTTAAATACAATCATTAAGTGGGTCGCACACCGCTCGTCATACTAGCAAGTAGCCCCATAGGATTCTGGACAATGAAGTAGCAGCGGCGAGTACACCTATGCTACGAGTGTTAAGTAAATGCCATCCCTGGACACGTGTTTCGAGGTAGTTGCCTCTCGTCAGCAGGGAGCAGGTCTGTATGTGGGGTGCCGGTAGACTGCCAAATATACAAGGTTAAATACCTTTCACGGCGCGCGGGTGCGGGATCCTGACGCGTCAGCCGTTTAGCTCGAGGGAGCTTTAAATACAATCATTAAGTGGGTCGCACACCGCTCGTCATACTAGCAAGTAGCCCCATAGGATTCTGGACAATGAAGTAGCAGCGGCGAGTACACCTATGCTACGAGTGTTAAGTAAATGCCATCCCTGGACACGTGTTTCGAGGTAGTTGCCTCTCGTCAGCAGGGAGCAGGTCTGTATGTGGGGTGCCGGTAGACTGCCAAATATACAAGGTTAAATACCTTTCACGGCGCGCGGGTGCGGGATCCTGACTCGTCAGCCGTTTAGCTCGAGGGAGCTTTAAATACAACCATTAAGTGGGTCGCACACCGCTCGTCATACTAGCAAGTAGCCCCATAGGATTCTGGACAATGAAGTAGCAGCGGCGAGTACACCTATGCTACGAGTGTTAAGTAAATGCCATCCCTGGACAAGTGTTTCGAGGTAGTTACCTCTCGTCAGCAGGGAGCAGGTCTGTATGTGGGGTGCCGGTAGACTGCCAAATATACAAGGTTAAATACCTTTCACGGCGCGCGGGTGCGGGATCCTGACTCGTCAGCCGTTTAGCTCGATGGAGCTTTAAATACAATCATTAAGTGGGTCGCAAACCGCTCGTCATACTAGCAAGTAGCCCCATAGGATTCTGGAAAATGAAGTAGCAGCGGCGAGTACACCTATGCTACGAGTGTTAAGTAAATGCCATCCCTGGACACGTGTTTCGAGGTAGTTGCCTCTCGTCAGCAGGGAGCAGGTCTGTATGTGGGGTGCCGGTAGACTGCCAAATATACAAGGTTAAATACCTTTCACGGCGCGCGGGAGCGGGATCCTGACTCGTCAGCCGTTTAGCTCGAGGGAGCTTTAAATACAATCATTAAGTGGGTCGCACACCGCTCGTCATACTAGCAAGTAGCCCCATAGGATTCTGGACAATGAAGTAGCAGCGGCGAGTACACCTATGCTACGAGTGTTAAGTAAATGCCATCTCTGGACACGTGTTTCGAGGTAGTTGCCTCTCGTCAGCAGGGAGCAGGTCTGTATGTGGGGTGCCGGTAGACTGCCAAATATACAATGTTAAATACTTTTCACGGCGCACGGGAGCGGGATCCTGACTTGTCAGCCGTTTAGCTCGAGGGAGCTTTAAATACAATCATTAAGTGGGTCGCACACCGCTCGTCATACTAGCAAGTAGCCCCATAGGATTCTGGACAATGAAGTAGCAGCGGCGAGTACACCTATGCTACGAGTGTTAAGTAAATGCCATCCCTGGACACGTGTTTCGAGGTAGTTGCCTCTCGTCAGCAGGGAGCAGGTCTGTATGTGGGGTGCCGGTAGACTGCCAAATATACAAGGTTAAATACCTTTCACGGCGCGCGGGTGCGGGATCCTGACTCGTCAGCCGTTTAGCTCGAGGGAGCTTTAAATACAATCATTAAGTGGGTCGCACACCGCTCGTCATACTAGCAAGTAGCCCCATAGGATTCTGGACAATGAAGTAGCAGTGGCGAGTACACCTATGCTACGAGTGTTAAGTAAATGCCATCCCTGGACACGTGTTTCGAGGTAGTTGCCTCTCGTCAGCAGGGAGCAGACGAGCTGACGAGAGGCAACTACCTCGAAACACGTGTCCAGGGCCGATTCTGAGAATCGGCCCGTTTGCGAACCGGAAAAAGGCTTCATACATATGCCCCATAATTGTGAACCTAACCACTAGATACCCATTGGCGTTTTCCATGAGGGCATAACTACTGAAAATATAGCTGATGCATTAAAACCGTTCATTCTCTAGGGGGAACTTATTACCGAACAAAGTACCAATTGTATGTCCTCATAATTCAGACAGCTGTGTAGACTTTTGAACATCAGGCAAATATAAACTTTTGTACATCATCCACAGACAGTCTTGTATGTGATAGATTCATCAATCCATCATAAACATGTAAATAAAAGCCATGAACGATAATGGGAAAAGCTGATGTAAAGTATTTCTCTTAGTTATGACCTTACAAACTATTATTTGGATAAAACCCCCAGGTAATTTTAGACCTCTTTGAACAATGGGAAGAAAATAAAACAGATCAACCCCTCTAGTAGAACATGTGTTATTCTTAAAAGAACGTATTCATACGGTGTTGGAAATAACAGCTACAAACTTTGAGAAAGCACAGACAAATCAGGGACATGATAATAATCAAGGGATCGATTTACAGACATTGAAACCCAGAGACAAAATGTCTGATTTAAAGTTTGGTGGGTGCTCTGCCCGGTCACCAAGGAGGAGAGCATTTCATCTGCCACCCTGACTGACTATTTAGAGATCAAAGCCAGCCCAGCGGGGGCTATGAGCCTTCAGAGGAACCGCCTTCAAGGCAGTTCCTATGAAGGCACTGCACGTTTCAGGCAGCTGCGCACCAAACTTTTTTGTTGTTCAAAAACAAATGCACATAAACACATTACACTAACCACTCTAAATAGGGTGGATATTCTCAGGTCCTTTCTCCAACGGGCTTCTGTTGGCCCATTGGGGTGAGTTGTTTAATGGCAGAGTCAGCAGTGTGACCGGTGTCGGAAAGGTGATGGTCTGTGTGACTCTAAGCAGAGCAGACAGACAAAGAGTTAGGCAGACAGGGTACTCTGCCTACATTTGTAATGGAATGGTCTTTCTGCTAAACTCTACATAAAGCCCAAAATGATAGTTTTGTTACATTTTATAACGAACAAACTACTGGCTTTGTGGCAAGGTTCCTACAAAGTACAAAAAGTTCTACGACCTATTGTATTTATCAACCTGATCACAAACTAAAGTCCTAAAAATATCACATAAATCCCCTTAAGAAATGGATGGAACCTGAAAAAAAAGAGTTATAGGTATAATGATCACTGATCATAAAGACAAGAATGATGTGTGTATGGAAAGAGCAATTTGAAAAGTCCCCTCTGTTTTTAGGAAAGAAGCAAGACTTGGAAAAACGGATGCATGCCCGTTGTCTTGTTTTTCATCCCTAACCACATCCTGAAAAGCAGAGACTAAAGAAGTTAAGGATATTTTGCCTTAGACACTACTGGGACAGGAATATCTCCTGCATGGTGTACAGTCATGTTGCCCCTGCCTGAATGAGAGTGGCTGTATCCTAGTTTTTGATGTTGAACATAGCCTAATGCTAATCTACTGTCATGAAGGTCTAGGCCTGTCCCTGACACAAGCGAAGTCCTGGGCCTATGCTGTGCCTTGAGGGGCCCACCAGGTGTACCTTCATTTGTCTGACAGTGGACTATCATCCCTGTGTTGGTTTTAGCCTGCAGAGCAGTGGTGGTGCTGTATGGTGCGTTGCAATTCAGTATTTGTGACTAGATTTATCTGTGTTGCTGGAGTGGAAGACTACTGGCAAACTCTATGTGATAACCCATATTCTAGCATTGACAGAAAGAAAGAAAGAGAAAGAGAGAGAGAGAGAGAAATAAAGAGAGAGAGAGAGAGAGGGAGAGAGAGAGAGATCACACAATAAAGAGTGCCCGAGTCGACTGTGGCGCTACATGCATGAAATGTGCCAAAGCTGACCGTGCCACTGCATCAACAAAGTGAGCCCAAGAGGACTGTGTTCTTGCAGTGCTACACTAGACCCAACTGGGCTGAGATTCTGTAACAATGAACTGTGCACGAGCAGATGTGCTGCCTCATCTATGAACTGTGCCCATGGGGGGTTGCACCATCCCAGAGACTACACCGCAGTGGAAAGTGAAATCCCACACACCCCTCCCATTGGAAGCCAAAAAGCAGGCTCATCATCAGTAGGAGGCCCGCATCTACACCAGAGGCCTGCATATCTCCACAGAGAGCCAGCCACGCGCTGCGGGATCCTCACCCGTCAACCAAGGACTGAGCAACTCCGCTGGGTTAAGAAACAACACTTGAGGTCTGCTGAGTGAACTGAGTACACAAACTATTAGAAAAGGGTAATCAGCGTCTGTGCCTAGATACCTGCCCAAACTTTAAAGCATAACAAGGGTGAGCCATTGTGACCGTAACAGAACCTGAGCATATCAAGAGCTGCAAATGAGGGGTTCTCCGTAGGGATAAATTACAAAATTATTTTGTCAACAATAATATATTATTGTACATGTGCTGCAGATCAGAGCTTATAAATTCTTCCTACTTCCACGGATAGAGTAATTCCACAGTCATACGCACATACACTCATCATACGATGGTGGGGCCCATAACACCAACATTTATTCTATTACTCTATCCACACTGAATATATGAGAGAACTCCTTGATCAATCTGCACCTAATCGGAGGTCAATGCAATCAAATTGATTTGTCTCGAGTCATGATTTAAACAGTTTAAACACATTTGAGATCTCAATAATATGACAAAGAAATAACCACCCGACACTGGAATTCAAACAAGAATATTTTATCTAAATTAATTCATAAAGAAAGCCATTCAATTGCAAAATCATTATTCTCATATTTACCTATTCTGGCTAAATGTTAAGTTAGGACAGGTCTCTCAGTAAAGAATCAAAGTCTCTCGAGCCGCCGTCCTTTCAGTCAGCATCGATCCTCTCGAGCAAAAGTTCAGGAAGAAGTGGCCTTAGACCCTCTCTAGTCTAGTTATATTTATACTACAACTTACATATTAAAAGTTACAAACAAGCTCTAAACGTCCGTTGAGCAGAGCGAGCAGGAAAGGATGTCAGCTTGCAAAATTAGAAAAATCTCCGCTCTCGGATATCTCAAAAATAAAAACAAGGAAATAGGATGCCCAAACTAGTTTTGTAACATCCATGGATGCCCTTCTCCGGAATTCAGTGAAGCCACCGCAAGTTTATCAAAAATGTTCATTTGTGACAATTGTTCTCCTCCAAGGATAATCCTGGCGACCATCCCAGAGTTATCGTCCTTTAATAACTTTTAACTCAGACAGAGGCCGAGGTCATGTTCAATCATATTCAGCGAGGCCTTTCTTCATATTTCATCTACTCAAATGCAGGCTGTAGATGTCGGCCATTTCTCTACAGGCCAAAATGGACAACTTAATTAAAAAGAAACACAAAACAACATTACTACATCGTATTGATTATACAGTGTTAATTCCCACTAATACCCTTATGTGTATGTATTTATCTAGCCTTTTGCGACATAAAGAAGCATTAAAGCATATTAATTTAAAGCGCAATCACATAACAAATAGCACATTAACTACACTTATTTAATTAATTTGTTCATCAACTTAGTTCACTTATTAATTAAGCCATGCAATTGCATTCCCACGTGTAATTCTTCATTAGTAAGGTTGATTAATTAAAACACTCGACAAAAATTAATACTTAACAATTAATCCATTAGTAATTTTAATTATTACGTACAAAAATATAAGCTGATGTTCGGGTTTAAATAGAAAACCCTGCTCCAGCACATGCAGTGCAATTCAGCCAATAGCAGTTAATGCTACACATATCCCTTACCAACCATCCATCAAAATGTTTTCGTATCCATAAATATCACATGCATATTGCATGTTTCATGATACATTATCAAAAATATTTATCAAATGAATCCAACAATTAATCTGGGTATAATAATGTGAAATCCACTCTATCCTTGTTGCTTCGGGGCACATGCATTAAGCTTTTTACCAGTCGCAAACTGGCCAATTTGCAGAATCGGCCTGTTTGCAACCGGTAAAAAGCCATTTCCGATGCATCAAACCAAAATGCATTCACAAAATAGGTAATTGCAATTATTGCAATTACCTATTTTGCAAATGCATTTAGGGAATCACAATTTGTGATTCCCTAAATGCAATGCAAGCAGCATTTTAAAAATGTGGCTTTGCATTAAGGAATCACAAATTACCATCAACTCAAGTTGATAGTAGTTTGCAAATCCTTAGAAAAATGCACAAAATAGCATTTTTTTAAGTGCCATGAGGCGCATACACATGTACAAACTTACCTTTTTTGGGGGTGCATCAGGGGTGCCTTAGAGCCCCTAGCACACTTGCAATTGCATTCACAATTTGCGATCACCTATTTGGTAATCGCTAATTGCCAATGCTTTCCCTTTCACCATAGGAATGAATGCGAAAGCATTCCCTAATAGCGAATCGCAATTTGCAATTCGCTATTAGGGAATGTCTAGGAATCGCTATTATTTTTGCGAAAACTACATGCATAAGGAATTGCGACTCCTAAATAGCGATCCCTTAAGAATCGCTATTAAGGAATCACAATTCCTTAGCTTCATGCATTTGCCCCTTAGTTATTTGCTATCCGGGTGCCCACTTGTATATTTCAGTATGTGGTCCAACCTGTTTGGGCACATGACAACCAGTCCTTAAGGTGCATCAGCATCCAAAGAAAATGGTCATATAATATCCTCAAGGAGTATATCCTTTATGATCCAGTATGTTGTCATATATTCACTATACTAGACAATAAAATCATCACTATTACCATACCGTTAAAAAATGTTTATTTACAGAACATGCCAATACCTTTAATGTGCTTCACTTTTAAAGAAATGTGAATCAATGTGTATAATATGTGAATATTGTCTCCTCTCCATCATAAATGTGAAAATCTCATGGAAAACAAAAAGGGCACCAGGCACAAAATTATGCAAACGTATCCTCCCTAGCATATGCGGGAAGAGCTCACTTGTGCACCATTCGTGTAGTATGCACAGGGAGGGGTTTAGAGGTACCTCACGCAATCCATGTTGCCTCAAAACAGTCTGTCAACTATTTAAAATCATGCATGACCACGGGTCAAAAACATGGACACAGGAGAGAAGGCTCCTACTCAAACTGGAGTACCTGCTGCCATGGTGGGTGTCCCTAAAGTTACTGGAGTAGCTGGCAGGTCTAACGAGTGAAACCAAAATATGCTGTCAGAGAAGTGGAAAAACAAAGGCCTGCCAGGGGCAGAAAAGGTGAAAAGCATCTATTAACTGTTGCAGACTGCACCCGGGAGTCCTTCATCTGAGCAGGGCACTACCAAATAAAGTTGCTAAGGATGCCGCTTATGGCATCAGCCAAGCTTAAAGTCGGCACTCGATGCCATGAGCACTTGCGTATATTGGGTGTAAAAGGAGGCGTGTTGCATGACGTCTCCTGACAGTGACAGCAGACAAAACTTTAGCCCAGAAAAGGGAGGATCCTACCTAGCCTATGAAGGTGGAACACACAGGAGGAGGAGAAAGGGTGGGGGGGGGGGGGGACTAGGAACCCAGGCACAGTTGCCCCATTGCCAGTGAAGCATTTGTACCTGCATCCTGTTCCGTGAAGTATTGTGTTTTGGGAGTTCTTTAAAATTGTTTTTCTTTATCTAATAAAGCAGCTTTCCTAGAGGATACAGCAGCTTGAAGAAACTATGGGGCATATCAACAACAACCGGCGATAATTATCGCTAAGCGCACTTAGCGCTAGGATAATTATCGTCGGCTAGCGTTGATTTTTATCGCTGAGATAGCGTGCTATTAGCAACGCTTATCTCAAAAGCGATAAAAATTCTCACGCTAAGTGGCTAATGTGAGATTATCGCTGGAAACCCAGCGATAATCTCACGTTAGCTTGTTGATAGGGACAGACAAACTTAGCCATGATATCGTCCTTCCATAGGATATCATGGCTAAGTCAGAAAAATACCAGACGTAAAAAAGCAGCGTTAACCGCGGTTAGCGCTGCTTTTTTTGTCTCCAACAGGGTTAGCGATATTCTTGATAATAGGAGAAATGTCGCTTAGCGACATTTCTCCTATTATTTTACTCTGGAACGCCCCCTTTGCATCTCATTAGAGATGCAAGGGGAAGCGTAGAGTAAATGGGTGCTAACATGCAAATTTGCATGTTAGCACCCTGTTGTTGATAGGGCGCTAGTTTTATCTCTGCTTTTTTGGCTTTTAAAGCCAAAGAAGCAGAGATAAAGCCCTTGTTGATATGCCCCATAGTTATGCAGCAGCATGTTTCATCATCAGACAGGGTGCACAGGAAGCGATATGCCTGCATACAAGATAGTATCTTTCTGGCTCTCATGAATGGTATAAGAAATTTCTGAGTATATAACATTAAAAAAACACAAAAAAAGAAAATGTAGCATCTTACGCTTAAAATGGTTATTGCATGGACATGTCCTCAAATCAAGCTCCTGCTGATACCCACTTGGGAAGCATAAAAGATATTTTATTGTACCAGCCCTAAAGCTAAACAATAGGGACCGTGTCCAGCTTCTTTTCATGTTCCATAGGTAGTCTGAGCTAAGCTCCCCTAAATTAAAGTGCAGATTATCTAAAACACTCCTTTTCTTGCTTTCGGGCCGTAATATGTCCGTTTCAGCTTTCTCCAATAATAAATGCTTCACTTGCTTCCTACAAGCAGCAGTCTGTGGCTCTCTTACCAGAAATGTATCTATTTGGCCCACACATTCCAATGATTTTTTGAATTAGGCCAACCAGGAAACGGAAAGGCCCTTGTCGCAGGCCAGACAATCATTGTCTATACTCTTTGTTAGTAAGGCACCTTCTGCACTCCAAATGGATAGTCACAGGGTGACTGGGCGACTCTAAAAAGTGTCACTCAGCCTATGCCCAACTCCATGTGGCAAATGAAATGGGAGGAGGATGCTGGGGCTGTTACTAACCTTCTCAGGAAGCAATTCTCCTCCCTCTGGAGATTTGTAGGAGCACCCAGTCCCCATACGCCCGCACTAGGTTGCAGTAGGAATGCACTGCGATAGATATATTTGCAGCAAGGGTTTCGGGGGCCTTCCACCCTTTGATGATGGCGAAATAAGCAGTGACTCTGCACTGTACTGTATGCTGAGACAATGTACATGTACAAGTACTGTTAAAACCATTGAATAAACATAAACCCTTGTTTGTGACTTCTGCTAGACTATACTACCTTAAGGACCTGTCTTTCAGTCTACATGGTGCCACAGCAACATTTCAATGTCTAATGGGCCAAATACTCATAAACCATCTGGAATATGCCACAGTTTATATTGATGATGTCATGGGAAGACCATTTGAGACACCTTAAAAATATTTTGACAGATTTTTAAACAGCTAGATTGACAATGTCATGCGTTGGACTACATTACCCTTCAGGAGGAATGTCTGACCATTCGATGGGATTTCAATGCTTTGCGATATAGCTTGCAGATTCATCATTTTTCTTTCTATTCTTACCATGCTCCTCTGACTCGGTTGGCTATAGACAAAGGTACCAATCGCAGGATTTGTGCTGCTAAGGACTTCAACTTTTTTCCTTCAAGGTACAGCACTGTAAATGGTCACTAAAAGGCAATGATGGTTTATGCTGTCCCATCATTTATCTGCATCCCTGCCCCTTGTCCGGGTTCGGGGGGGGGGTGGTGCAGGGGATAGTTATCAGGAGTTAGCCATATTGAGAGTTAAGGATGGGATTTACTGGCCTTCCCTAGACCCAACATATTAGAGAAAGACCCTGTGAACACCAAAATCTTCAAATCCCATCTGTCCACCAGGGCTCCTCCACTCTAGCACGTTTACCCTCTGAAATGTCAAGGACCGCAGGAACAAACTAACTTGCCGTCCACGGTCAGAACACACCCAGAAAGATAAGGAGGTCCTCACCACTACATGGCCGGAACCAATGCACCCAGACCAGGCTAGCTCCCATGGCAGGTGTGTGGCGAATCAGGGGGGAGAGGGAGCTCTCACACTGCCCACGCATGGAAAGTCCCACAGACCTCTCTAGCCACATTCAAGGAAATGCCATGATCAGAGTCTTCTAGGGTTGCCACCTTTCCCAGATTTGAAATACTGCCCATCTGTTAAAGTTTTAGCAATGTGCTAAGGCCAGGACATTATCCTTAAGTAGAACCTTATATAAAATCATCTGTATTCCTTTTTAACATGGCCTTTATGTCTTTGTTTACTTTACTTATAAGTCAGGGGTCATTAGGGAAGCTGTAGAGCACATTTTAAAATGTTTTCATCTTACATTTACTGTCCCTTAGGTGATTTTTCCAAATTTTGTACTGGCAGAACAATAAAATAATGGTCAATCCAGTTTTAAACCGGGCAGGTGGCAACCCTAGAGTCTTCCTGGTGATGGAGGAAAGCGGGGGCTCGTTTTAAAAGCACAGGGACCTGGCGGAATTTCCCATTAAAGGGGATGGACCCGTGAGAAGCCATTGTCCTTTCCTTTCTGTGGTAAAGTCTCACAGGTAGAAGTGTTTTTACTTCCTTTTGTACCTAATCCCAATGTCTGGACCAGCAGAGTCACTAAAAGAATGTCTATATAAACACTTTCACAAATCCATTGAAAGCAAAAGGGAGTATGTACCCATATTCCTCTCTTTGCAAGACCAATGGCAGACCCCTGAACCATCACCATAGGACTTTCCCAGAAATCTGGGCATAAGACAGGAGATAATTAAGACTACTGCTTGAGCATTGACTCTGAGACAGACAACATAGGTGCTGCACAATATTATTATCCTCCGATATGGTCCTGATCTTATTTTTTCCTGTACATGTCAAAATAAATCATATATTCCCATCACTCCTCTGGATTTTCCGAGTTTTCTTTGGACACCTTGTGACAGTAGTTCCAGCACAAGACATGGTCACAGAACGTTCAAGGCATCCCTTTCAATCCTGAAGGCAGAGTGCTTGGTTATAAGTGTGAGGGTGTCCCTGCATGAGCAGAACACCAGTACTATCCACCAAGTCCACTCTCCCGGGTTGAAAGTGAATCAGCCATTACAATACATAGAGTGGCCATGCATCATTATGCAATGGCTAACTCTAAACTGGCTGTAACGAATCCTGGCGTGTTTGGTATGAAACATGTTGGAATCATACCCCAACACCGTAAACGGTGTTGGAGGTCTGATTCCATGCACCGTGAGGCCCCTTCGGGAAGCCCACAGTGCTCCCTACGGACCTCATGGAACACCTCCCCTTCAAGATATAGGTCAGCCCGACCACCACCCTACGTAGCACCCTCATCTACCGACCCCCCAGACCTTGCTCACCTTTCTCCGACTCCATCACCAACATAATCACCCCGCACGCCATCCCCTCCACCAACTACATTCTGCTGGGTGACCTCAACTTCCACCTCGATAGCCGCCAAGACCCCAACTCTACCTCCCTCCTGGGAAACCTCCACATCATCGGACTCAATCAGATCGTACCATGACCAACTCACTCAGCAGAACACACCCTCGACCCTATCTTCACAGCAGGAAACTCCCATCTCCTTCAGCCACACCTTCGAACTCATGGTCCATGGATGGACCACCGCTGCGTACACTTCACCTACAGCATGAATTCCCTCAGCAGACACCCAGCCCAGCTCCAGCGCAGGAACAAGATCTCTGACAAACAGCTCATTGCCAACCTCAGTGGCTCCACTCCCACCGCCTCAGACAACAACCCACCCACCGACACCTGTGCCCTACACAAATGGATCTACGACTGCGCCAACACCATTCCCCCTCTCAAGAAATCCTCCAACCTTCTCGCCAAGAAGGCTAGCTGGTTCTTCACCGAACTCCGGGAATCCAGACGAACCTGCAGACGTTTCGAGAAACTATGGAGGAACTCTAAAACCCCAGCCAACCGTGACAACTACATAAAACAGCCACTACAGCCCACCACAGACTCATCAGACACTCAAACACAAAAGAACTCCAGAACAGAATCCCCGCCCATGCACACAACAGCAAGGAACTAATCTGGGTCATCAAAGAATTTGTCCAACCTAACAGCGAGTCCACCGACATCCCACCTTTCCGGAACCTCTGTGACAAACTCAGCGCCTTCTCCCACCACAAAATCAAGACCATTTATGAAAACTTCGACAACAACATCCTCCAGGAGGATCCTACATCCTCTGCTCCCTGCTCCACACAGCCGACTCTGGACAGCTGGACCACCCTCAGCATCGAAGACACCCTAAAGACCAATAGGACCATCTTCTCCTAAAAAAAACCTTGATGGACCCTATGGATCTCAAAAACCTCAGATCGATCTCCCTACTCCTACCTGGCGAAAGTCATTGAAAAAGCTGTCAACAGCCAACTCGCCTCCTTCATCAACGAGAACAACATCCTCGACCCCTCCCAATCAGGCTTCAGGCTTCGCGACAGATGACATCCGCTCTCTTCTCGGTAGAGGAGAGACGGTGGCCCTCATCCTCCTGGACCTCTCCGTGGCCTTCAAATCAGTCTCACAGCGCACCCGAGCCAGCAGACTCCACAACGCAGGAATCCGGAACAAAGCCCTCAACTGGATCCGCTCATTCCTCTCCGGCAGAACGCAGCGGCTCAGACTCCCTCCCTTCATCGAGGAGCCCACGCCAATGACCTGCGGAGTCCTCCAAGGGTCCTCCATCAGCCCCACCCTGTTCAGCGTCTACATGGCCCCTCTTGCTTCCATCGTCAGAACACACAGACTCAACATCGTATCCTACGCAGATGACACACAACTCATCCTCTCACTATCCAATGAACCCAACATCGTGAAACACAACTTTCAACAAGCATTAGCATAGCCAATAGGTCTCGCCTTTAGGACCTTATAAGTGTTTAGCCATGCTACAGTGGGTGTTGTTACACTAAGGATATTGTGCTGCATAAATAAATACTTATAAGGTCCCAAAAGCGAGACCTATTGGCTATGCCAATGCTTGTTAACTTTAAGTCTTGAGCCCTGTGGCTCTAGCTCACAGAAAAGAACAGATCACAATTTAACAAAACATTTGCGACTTGTTAATAGGTAAATAAAAGAATTGGCCCATATTGCTGCCCTAACCTGACAAGTTACTGTGTTAATGTGTGATAAGATCTGCTTGTTTGGAGTTGCCCTACATTTCTAGAAAGACGATGGAAAGATCACACAACCTGGATGCTAGCAGCAAAGTTTCACACCTTCTCTAAAAACATTTGATGGGAAGCTAGCAGCCATCCTGAGAAAGCAAAGGAGCTAATTTAGAAAGGAGTGATGCACTGATTCACTGCGAGAAAGTGGCTGGTAAAGAAGCAACAAGACGGTCCATTCTAACGAACAAAGGGAAAGCTATGTGTATTGCTGTGGACTGCGCTCTATTTCTTGGAGCTGGTTTCCATGGCGGTAGACTGGATACAAGGGACAACATAATGTGTTACACCCACAAAGTGGAGGCATTACATGCAATATAAAAGTGCAGCAAAGCACTAGTAAAAGAAAGAAGCTTAAGATCAATTTAATTGTCTAGGTTAAAGTGGTGGAATTTAATTTCAGTTTTACAATGGAAGACTAAATTGAGCATGTTCGTGCTGTTCTGGAATGCAATTTTTGATTACTTCCTATAAAAGAAGAAAATGTCTACTTCATGCAACTTTAGTTGCACGCCTAAACTATGTGAAAGAAGCTAAAATCAACAGGAATTACAGTGTAAATGATTAGCTTGAGTGAGTGAGCAAATACATTCAGAGGGCTTGGTGAGAAAAGCAGCCATATTAGCGTGTACAGTATTCTACTCAAGAAGATGCTTTACGCTAACCTGCCAGATTGCAAGCTTTCATTACACAAACAACAAGCATTGGCCGCGCGGCCGTAAAAGTAACGGCCGCGCAGCCGTGAAAGCGAAAGTAATCGCGATTGCGATCACAGCGAAAGTGATCGCGATCGCGAGGACGGGACACGCTGTGTGTCAAGCACGCGAGTGGTGCGTGCACAGCAGTGATTGGCGGCTGCGCGCGTGCACGCTCGCGTGAATTCAAGCGCTAGGCCAACGCAGTCTGGTAGGTAGCACTTTGGAAACCCGTATACTAAATGTCGAGCAACAGCGCATGCACTGTTCTAGGCTCGACCTAAAAAGGAATGGAAGCAGTCACCAGGTGGATGAAGAACAGCTGCCTACAACTGAACACAGACAAAACCGAAGTACTCTTCATAGGCCCACATCCCGAGGCCTGAAACGACACCTGGTGGCCCTTCTTCCTCGGGAACCCACCACCACCCACGGACCACGCTCGCAACCTAGGTATCATCCTGGACTCCGAACTCAAAATGGACCATCAGATCAATGCCGTTACCTCTTCCTGCTTTCACACCCTCCATCTCCTACACAAAACCTTCAACTGGATCCCCCTCAAACACAGGAGAACCGTCACCCACTCCCTTATCAGCAACTGACTGGACTACTGCAATGCACTCTATGCTGGAATCAACAAGAACCTCCCCCGCAAACTTCAGAACATCCAAAAAGTCGTTGCCAGACTAGTCCTTAACCTACCGCGTCACTGCCACATCACCCAACACCTGCGGGCACTACACTGGCTCCCCCGTTGAAAAGAGAATCACCTTCAAGATCCTCACCCACGCCCACAAGGCCTGCCTATATGAACCACCGCCTCTCTTTCCACGCACCCCAAAGATCCCTCGCTCAGCCCAGCTCTCCCTCGCCACGATACCACGCATCAAGAAGGCCAGAACAGGAGGTTGCTCCTTCTGCTTCCTCGTGGCCAAAGCATGGAACACGCTCCCTCTCCACCTCCGCAAGACTCCAACTCTCTCCAAGTTCTTGAAGGACCTCAAGACCTGGCTCTTCGACGAATCACCATGAACATCCGGCACCGCAAAAGCTTGGAGTCGCGCCCCCGCCCCAGTGCCTTGAGACCCCTCTGGGTGAGTATCTGCACTTCATAACCCATGATTGATTGATTGATTGCTTCGGGTTCCAGTCTTCCAGACCCGGACAGCAAACTATGGTTGCTGCCGACCAGAGACACAATTCTGCCCTCCAGCTGCTAAGCCAAGCTCAAGCAGGGGAAGGCAGGACACTAGGTTCCCCGTCACAGGGAGATGTGGCCACCTCCCAGACAGGACTTAGTGCATTGGGCAAGGGTGGGGGATGCTTGCTAGTGATGCTAGACTGCTTTGAACGGCACATTTGGTGCCCTCCTTGCATACTCCAGCTGGAACCAGTTCAGGGAGCTGTTGACTTCCGCTCTGGCATGAAACTGGACAAAAGTACATGGGAGTATCCTCCCCACTGTCAAGCCCCTCATATGGGAGGGACCCCTGAATCATCCCAACCCTTTCTTTATGGTACTCAGGGCTTACCTGTGGGTGGTTCCTTAGATTCGTCATGGGACAAGATTCAGATCTGAAACCACTTCATCTTCAACCGTCTGGGCACTTTGGACTTCGTTGGACTTCGCTTTGGGAACTGAGACTGCAACTGGGAAGACTCTTGCTGCTCTTGGTCTCGTCATCCTGCCAGTCTGCTGCATCATCTGTGCCTGTGCTCCATACAGGTTCTTCTACAGGCCTGCGGACATCCAAGACACCCAAAGGAATCTCCCTTGGGGTGAAGGAGTCACTACCCTGCCCCTACAGGCACTCCAACAAAGCTGTCCGGTCTGCTGTTCCTGAGCTCCTACGGACTCCGAAAGATCAAGCAACACAAGTGGTTGCTCTGCAACTCCCTAAATGCTTGAACTGTCTTCACAGCATGTTTGAAGATAGTATCTATCATCAGAACCGCAGGAGCAATACCCCTGTGTTGACATGCTATTGCCAAGGCTTGCTTACTCTCTTCTCCAGAGATTCTCAGGCTCAAAGAAGCTCCAGCCTCAAGTATCTCTTGATATCAAGATCTTTGTCTTCACTGAATTCTCTGCATTGTGGGCCTTCACCATTGGTGAGCTGCTGGAGGTCCTCTTGTGACTCCTGTGGCTTCGGCCCATGGGTCCTCTTGAGGGTCTTCTTTGGCTCCAGTGGGCTCCCTTCTGGCTCGAGGCCTGCTCTGACTTACCTGCTTGTGGTGAGTCATGTGGACCTTGCTGGTCCCGAAACTGCACCTTTTTTGTCTACGTTTGTTGCCGTTGCCAAGGCTTGTTGGTGCTCCTTACGCCCATCAACCCCCTGGCTCTTGACATCTGACGTGTGAAAGCTTATGAATGGCTACTGTTTTTCCACATTGTTGCCTGGTCCGCACAGCTGCAGCGTCAAGGTCACCGTCAACTCTCCTGCATCTTCCAACAGCAGTGGGCACTGATCTCCTGTGCCTCCTGGTCACTCCTGAGTGGCATAGATTTTGAGGCCTCTGCTTGCAGGTATCTCTTAACTTGAATCCACCTTTGGGTTCTACCGAACTCTTTCACCATCTTCGCCAGTGACATCTTCACTGAAATCCTCCATTGTGGTCTAAGACGGTTTCCGGCGTCACTTCGCACCTATGCACCTGGCTTTCCTGGTGTAGGTATCCTGGTTACTGGGGTATCCACTGGTGAGGTGACTCGCCAACCTTCCATCTTCCACAGGGTTTCTTCAAGGTCCTCTGGGAAGGTACCTTCTTCTTAAAAACTGCAACCTCGGCTTACCCATTGACTTGCATTGAGCATGTGGTCGTGTTCCCACTCTGCACACCTCTATGGGGTTCCTGGGTACTTACCTTTGGTGGTTCCTTGGGCCCCCTGCTCTTCTTCGTCTTTTGGGTCCCGTCTCAACTTAGGTCGTGGTTTACATTCCACTTTCTTAGTATATGATTTGGTCTCCCCCTGGAGACCACTGTGTATTTGTGCCACTAATATGCTCTATTACTAAAGTATAGTTTGTTTTGTGATTATATCTCTGGGTAGGAGATATTGCAATGTGTTAGTGAGTGTTTGTAATAAATACATATATTTATAACTGAGTCTCCTCAGGACATTATGCAATTCTTAATGTTTTGTAGCTTCCTACGAGGTCCCTAGAAAGTCCTTCATTATTCCCATTCTTAAAAAAGCTGGTTTTAGGAGGGTGAGACGTGCTTCTGTCGTTTTACAACTTTTAGCTAAAAAAACTATTTTGTACACTTTCAGCTTTTTAAGGGCTGCCATTAGGCTTAGATCAAGCTGTGATTAGTTTTGTCAGTAGGTGCTTCTTTTTGCTTTCTGTTTATTATCTTACTGTAATCATTTTGTCATGTTCACCTTGTTGGATCAGTCTGTATATAGGTGAAGTTTTATTGATGTTTGTATGACTTTTATGGTTTTATTAGAAAAAAACGAATAAAGTTTGTTGTTGTTGTTGTTAAACTGCACAGTGTGGTTCTTTTCACTTAACCTACACTATATGATTAGAACTTGTAAAACAAGCTGAATTGCACTTCTTCTGGACTAACACTGAAGGCTGCTCTCCATAGTTACCACTTAGAGAGCTTTCTAAGGTTGTCTATGCCCACTAAAGTCACCATAAGGGGTGTCTGGATTAGTGCAGGGTGCTACACTTACATAAGTGAGCACCATATACTAAGCCAGCCTCCTACAACTACAAACTGATATCACAAAAGATCAGCCAATGGAACATTGAGTAACCCAATAACTATCTTGACTGAGAGCAACGAATCCTCTTTTCTTGCTGCTCGTCGTCAGGATAAGTATAACATTCACTTTTCATTACTATTAATGGTTTGTGCTTACTTATTTTGTATTGATGTGGCAGTGTTGTTGTTAAAGTTGTAATGTATCTCTTACGAGCACACACGTGGGCACTTTCTGCTTCGTTCGGTTCGATCCTGTCATAACCGCTCTGCTCTCTGTGCTTCTCAGATTGCTCTTTCAGGTCACCTTCCTCAACGCCACCGCACGCAGTGCCCTGCTGTCTCTATAGGCCTTTTTCTTCTGAACCGCTTGTGGTACATTTCTTTCCTTCCTTGCTCCTTCCGGGTTATTGCTGTTAGTATCAGGAAACTCATCCCTTTCCACATTTCTCTCCACTGCTGTGCTCCATTACAAGCTCTTCCCCCTTTAATACTGCCTCTATTAACCTTTTCCAGGCACCCCCAGTACAACTGCATCTTCCTCTTCCTCTTCTAATTTCTCAGAATCAAACCCCTGTGATCCAAGACAAAATCCAGTCTCTGCTTTACAAACAGGCTATTTAACAAATCCAGTTCGATCCCACAAGTTTCCTCTGTACCATCTTTTTGATACAGAAAAAGAACAAAAAATTCTGCCTTGTAATAAACCTCAAAGTATTCAACAACTTCGTAGTGTATCCACACTTCAATATGGAGATGATTCTCCACCGCAGAGATATTGTACTCCAAGACATCTTCAGGATGCTTATCTTTCAATTCCAGTGCATCCCTCTCACAGGAAATATCTCAAGTTTTAGTGGGGCCTTTCTATTTTCCACTTCAAAGCTCTTCCTGCCGGCCTTTAATCTGCTCCTTGGTGTTTCACCAAGATTCTCAAACCAGCTGTAGCCTTTCTCAGAGGTCAGAGAATCAGATCTTCTTCTTTGGTTGAGTTTTCTAAGCAATGTTCCAAAGTCAGCTCTAATTCCTATTGAACAACTGGAATTCCTAGGTTTACTGATAGATACCACATGTTCTACTCTAAAACTCCATCAACACAAGGTCACTCTTTTAAAAAAGGAGATCCGTCAATCCTTAACTTTGACTCATTTTCTCTCAGATCCCTAGCTTCCTTGATTCAAGCAATCTCTGGGCCCTCTTCATTATCAGGCCCTTCAAAGATTACAAATCCAACATCTCCACAAAGGTCTTGCCTATTCAGACCACGTTTCTTTAACTCCAGAGTCCAAAGAGGAACTCCTCTGGTACTTGACTTACTTAGACGCCTGGAACAGGAAAACAATTTTCTCTGCCGTCCCAGTTTGTCTTAGAATCCAAGGCAAGTCGAACAGGTTGGGGCACAAGATGCAGTCAGTACTCGTACATGGCCTTATCAGGACTCATTCTTGCATATCAACAGGTTAGAGATGTTTGTAGGTTCCTTTGCCATGCAATCCTTTACAAAAGGCATCGCAAGATGCACCATTCTGTTACAAATGGACAACCTAACAGTGGTCAAATATGTAAATCATCTTAGGGGCACAAAATCCAAAGTTCAGACGGACCGCGCCAATCATCTCTGAGAGTATTGTCTTAAATGGAATCTCTCAGTCAGAGCAGAATATCTTCCTGGAAACTTGAATGTTGTAGTGGACTGGTATCCAGGCACCTTCAGGACTCAAGCAATTGTCAGCTGCATACTTCAGTGTTCAATCGTTTTTCTTCCATCTTTGGCCGCATGTCAATCGACCTTTTTGCCTCTAGACTCAATACCCAACTTCCTTCCCTTTTCAGTTGGAGGCCAGACCTTCAAGCTCTGGCTAGGGATGCTTTCCTCCAATCCTGGCAGCAGACTCTTCCCTACGCTCCCCCCCTCTATTGATTGCGCAAGTTCTGGCGCAGGCTTGCAGACAATTCTCATATCTGGTTCAAATCACTCCCTTGTGGCAAGCTTTTGGTACCCAACTCTGTTGGAATTGGCCTCGGACTTTACTGTCTGGATTCCTGACTTTCCTGATTTGCTTCTCAACCCTAAGGGACTTTGACACAACATGATTTTAAAAGGTTCTCTATTTCTGATCACTTGGAGGATTTCAGATCTTCCTGGAGAACCCCAGGAATTTTAAAGGAGGCTATCAATCTCATTCCACAATCTTGGGCCCCTGGCAAGTCAAGAATCTACAAGTCAGCTTGGTTGGCCTGGTGTAGCTGATGTATGGACATGAATTCAGATCCCATTTCAGCAGATGTAACTCTGTTGGTCAATTTCTTAGCCTCACTAGCTTCTCTGGGAAAGGCCTATCATACAATCAATACTTATAGATCAGCCATTTCAGCTGAGCATCTTTAGGTGGATAGAAGACCCATTAGAGAACACCCCTTGGTATGTCAACTATTAAATGGATTAGGATATGTTAAATCACCGGTTCCCAAATATAATGCAATGTGGGATGTTAATTTGGTGTCAAAAATGTTTATTTCATGGCAAGATAATGTGTTTCTTTCTCTCAAACAGTTATCTGCAAAGTTGACAAAGCTTTAATGTTGAATTTTATTGAAACGTGTTTCAGATGTTAAAGGATTAGTTGTGTCCTCATTCCACTATTTACCCCTTGGTGTTTCCTTTCAAGTACACAGATGTACCAAAACTAACTTATTAACAAATCAGTATCCCTTTTTCCCTTCTAAACCAAAACTATGTGTAGGAAATTGTTTAAAAACTTACGTTTCACGATCTGCAGATTTGAGATCTCCCTCTCCTACTCGACTGCTTATTTCCTTCCAGAAACCTGTTTCATCTCCCACTTTAGCCCGCTGGGTAAAATGGATCATGTCCTTGCCCGGTATACATATTGATTTGTTTGGCGGCCAGAGGGCTATGGCCTCTAGGGCCTTTTGGGCAGGTGCTAGTTTGCACAACATACTCAAATTTGCAGATTGGTCAAATGTTGAAACTTTTAGAACCTTACACTGTAAACCAATTTCCAGTGTCTCTGATTCTGTTTTGCAATGCTTTGAACATGCATAATATGAACCTACAGTCTTGTAATAAAATTTAGATTTTCCTAGCCTTGGTGTCAGAAAGGCTAGATTTTATTAAAGACATGGAGGCGAGTATTATTGCATGACTGCTTCATTAACCCTACCTGGTTTATTCTCTGCAGTGCCAAAACCTTCTTCTGCCTCTACTACCTCCACCTAATGCAATTGAACTATATTTTCGAATGCAATTTATTGAATCATTCCATGGATCGCTCCTGCTGAGTCAGAACTGTGCTCCTCACCTCCTTTTAAACTTCTTTGCAGACTTTTTGACTATACTGGTTACCTTCAATTCAGTTTTATGGTTTCTATCCATGCCTTTTATTGATTAACATGCTACAAGAAAAGTGCATTTGTTGCACCCAGTCAAGATAGTTATTGGGTTAATCGGCATCCTATTGGCTGTTCTATTGTGATGTCACAGTATTCAGTCCTGTTATCAGTTTTTTCTGGAAAATCTTTTTATTTTATTTTGCTTGTCTGCTGTGAATAAAAGCAAGAAAAGACTGCATAATACTTGTGTGGTAACTCATTTAAGATCTGAGATGGAGTAGATTATAACAGCCTCACATTCTATTGGAACTTGACGTTATGAAGATTTTTGTAGGAGTTGTAATGATGCCTTAGACTGGAGAAGGTAGCTGGAATGATCTCTGAATACTGAAACTTAATGAACACCTTGGATGTACTGCGTTCCTCCGTCATTCTTATTGGATGATTTAACCTTTCTACACTGGAGGCGAGGGATATTATGGTGAAGGACTTACAGAACTTGAAATTTCAACAGAGTGAGGAAATCATCTCAACATCCCAGGACCACGATTTAGTGTATTTACGTGCTGTGTGGTAAGTGGTGGACTCGTATTTTCAACCACTTTAGGTAAGCTCTATTCTGTTTACTTTATTGCGTGGGAAGGCTTGAGTAAAGTGCGTGAGTAAAGCACGTTGAATCTTACATATGTGGCTTCAGAGTGGAACGCTCATGACGTGAGGCTCTTGGAGTTTGGAGGAGAATCAACGCGAGGAAGCTGTGCGTCAGCTGCACGTGCGTTAAGGAATCAAGCTCTACTCTCCTTGGAAAATCTATGTACCCTTGCATGGCAGCAGCCATTTTGAAGTGTTGGACACGCCATCATTGTAGTGGGAGATTTTGATGGCATTATTTCTGGTGATTGGCATGCCTTTGAGCAGTGCCGAGGTCTGCTATTCCCACCTGTGTTAAAGGTCAGCACGGTGATAGGCACGCCTTACACAGTGCTTTGTCTGAACTTGCTCAGCGATACGGTTGTCACAGCAAGTCACAACGAGTGACATGGAGTTCACGGTGTTTATGGAGTTTAGCAAAACAATAAGCATGCCTTTGATTGTGTCTTCCCTCTGCTTGTTACAGTAGGCACGCCACAGCTGGACATGGCGATTGACACACATACTGGAAGTGTTAACGTTTACTATTTTACTGCATTCTCAGAATTAAGCACGGCGATAGACACACCTCTGCCTGTGCCTTCCCTGTTCTCGGAGTAGTCTGCCATGTTGCTCTTCACAACGGTAGTCACATCATAGCCTGTGCTAACTGACCCAGTTTGTCAAATATTTGAGCATGCAGAACATGACAGCGCCACCAATTTTTCTATTGACGCCAGGTGAACCTAGTTTTTAATAGAGCAAATGGAAGAAGGTATTTGAACGTTATGCAAAAAATTGTGGCATATCAATGAGTTTTGAAAGAAAAACTGCTTCACTATCACATTGTTTGGGTCCGGAAGTATTTGATTATCCTCCTGCCATTTCGCAAAGTGGCATGGAGGAGTTGAGTGAATATGATATCTGTATTAAAAAATTAGATAATCATTACTTGCCAAAGGTCAGTACTATACATGAGCAATATCATTTTGGAAGGAGGTTACAGAGAGAGGGTGAGTTTGTGGAAAATTATTTCACCAATTTAGGAAAACTTGCATCATCATGTAAGTTTATGGGTGCGATGGAGGAACAAATAAGAGACCAGTTCATGTTGGGGTGCAACATGGAGAAGGTTAGAGAAGAGCTTTGGCAAAAGTTTGAACCTTCACTAGATGAAGTTACCAATGTGGCAAAGAAAATTGAACATTCACTGAAGTGTGTGGATGTTATTAAGAAAGAATTGCCCCAAGATGTCAGTGTGCGGAAGGAGAAACAGACCTTAAGTGAGATGACAAAGAAAATGACAAATAAAAGTGTTAAGAGGTGTTTTAGGTGTGGGAGTAAGAGTCATTTAGCCTTTCACAAAGAATGTCTCGTAATGAAGGTTGTGTGCAGGTGTTGTGGAAACAAGGGTCAATTTCAAAGTGATGCTCTCTTGAGCAAATCCTTTCTCTTAGACGCTTTATTTGCTGACACCTTCTGCTCTAAATTCCCACAATCTTTCAATTTCTTAGTTTAGCATTAAGGAGTTTCCTTTCAGGAGAAACTGAATCTTATTCAATTTGCATTATGGCAATGTGTAAATAACTTGCCTTTCGTATTTTGACTCACTTTGGATTACACTGAAAAGTGCTTTTATAAGGTGATTATTGATTTATTTCCAATTTGATCAATTTGAGTTTGCAACTTTGCTAATCTGTAATAAACCTTCATAGTTTGCAAATATAATACTCTCTGTCGGCCTTGTAGGGCCTAAAGTGCTTTCCTGTCATTGATGTCCTGTTGATGTTAAGCCTCAATTCGAGACAAAGTCCATCCACTCGAGTGCAGCTTGTACTTGAATTTGCACCAACCATTTGCATGGTGCCAACCCCATCCCATGCTACTTCAGTGTTTAGTAACTCTCCAGAGTGATTTCTGTTGCCGCCTACTGAATTCTGTGTTTGCCTGTTGGTGGGGGCTGCACATACCAACCATGGAAGTGGGTATAACTGCAGCATCTTGTGGACACTTACACTGTTCCCAGCCTTCTCGAGTGTTACCATCAATACTTTCCTGAGCTGGGAAGCCGGACGTGGGAGAGCAAGAATGAGGATTTTATTCATCATTAATATTCGCTGGGCATAGTGTTTACTTTTTTGGCACAACAACATCAAATATTTGCACCTCTCTGTGCAAAGAAAAGAAGCCGGTGCCAACACTGGCACAGTGCCACATTCAGCTTGCCACTAAAAGTTAAAAGGTGCATTTTAGAAACATTAAAGACAAATGTTGAACAGTAGCAGAGACAAATTAATATAATTTGATGTTATTGGTTGCCATTATCGAGTGTTATTATCACATCACATTCTTGAGTGTGCAGACTGTTATAACCCAGTCATAACATCATACAAAACAACTGAATATAAAAGGAGGCAGCACAGTGGTGGCTCTGAAGAGCCCCTTAATTAGATTATGAGGTCTTTTCTCTTGATAACTGTTTTAGAACTGGCGAACTGGAGTTAACAATGTGTCGGGGGCCTTCTGCGAGAGTGGTCATTGGTGTAGCTCAGGGCTTAACTTGTGTTGGAATTTGAGTGCTCAGCATTGGGACTTATTTCTCAACACCAGCACATATTATGACGGTCCATTACTCGTTCTGTATTATTTTTTAACTGAGCTCATCTGCAGATTGTTTAAAAGTTCAATATACTTTAACATTAAAATAATAATTCTACCATTCTACCAACTTTATGTGACATGATATAGTCCAAAATGTCACATATTTCTTCAAGTGTGAGGGTAGATAAATGTGGCACTAGCATTTGGCAGCGCTGGAAGGAGTAGTGGCCTCCTGAGAATCACCTTGTGCCCGGAAAGGTATAATTTTTTGGGGGGGACAAATTAAGCACTATAAGGTGTTCCAAGTTTAGAAATTGTGACAGGTACAGATAGAAGTGCACTGAATACAGCTGTGTGGCATCAAACCTGTTGAAAAGCGACAGCAAAGTCTGGAATAGTCCTTTTGTGCTGCACAGCTCTCTTTACTGCTAGGGCCGTATTATATATTGTTCCCTGGGGGCTGCAATGGTAATACAGAAGGGGCTGCAGATGGTTGTACTTCCCCTTCCCTAATACTGATAGCTCTGGGGCGCCAGTAACGCCAGCACTATTGTGGGTGGGCGTTCCCTCATTTGCATGTGGGTGTGGCCCCATGCGATGAGGGAATTACTTTTACTCTGTGCCTGTGCTGTATTACAGATGTGGGCACAGAGGCAAATATGCCTTTAGGAGGTGCACTGAAAGTGCACCACAAAAAGGTGGAGCACTGTCAGTGCACTATCAGTGCACCTCCTAAAGGCAGACCTCTGGAGGGGGGATAAAGAGGGTCCCATGGACGCCCCCAGATATCCCCCTGTAGGGGGGGTACCTGCCTGCAAGAGGATCACTCTCCCTCTTGAAAGTGCAGGTGGCATGCCGCCTGCACTGAAAACATGGAAAGGCTTTGAAGCAGCCGCTCCCTATTTCAATTGAATGTAATGCCCCCAGGGCAGCGCCTGGGGGCAGCGCATTCTGCATAATACAGCACACTTTCCTTGTTTTTGGCTGTTAAACCTTTCAAAAAGTGTGCCGTGGTGCAAACAGGAGAAGTGCACCATATATATATATAAGTCAGCCCTTGCTAGAACACTACATGAGTGGCAAATTAGTGGCAATACATGGTTGGAAGAGGCTGGTTGCGTTGCGGTGTATTGGAATCACTCGCTAGGTCTTGGCGGGATGTATTTCAGGAAAGCAGGCAAAGGTCGAAGTGCATTAAAAAAGTTTGGGAACTGTGATGCTGCGCGCAATGGAGTGGGATGAGTGAACTTGGGTGTGGGGTCAGAGGCGAGGCTAAAAAAACAAATATTCTGTAACTTTTTCCAGTTTTTCACCTTCAGCTAACTATATATAAAAACATAAAAACAACGGATACTTTTTTGAGGAGGGTGTGTTATCTGATTCCTTGTACTTTTGTGTAAGCAGCGAATGAGTATGCAGTGCCGCTGGTGCTGCACATGCGCAGACTGGTGAGCGTTGCTCTTTAAATATTTCAATGTTTATTTTTATTTTTCTAGAGATTATAATTGCGAATTAGAAAAATTATTTTGGATATTATAGTAGTTGTTTTTCTCTCTATGATGCATAACTGCTAAGTTTTGTATCTCATGTAGTCTTTCTCTCAGTCCTACTGAAGTGAGCAGTGGTACTTCAGAAGCAGGGAGTGTCGTGCTTCCACAGCATTGACGGGGAGCGATATGCAGGCTGGTCTGATTAATCCGGCCGGTATGCTATATCTTCTATAAGCTTTACAATTTGGAATTTTTTTAGATTTGTTTGTAAATAAATCCATTGTTGTTTTCTTTCTAGCGTTCGGGTGCTATGCGCCCTGAACCAATGTGAGTGGGTTGGTTTTGAAAGTTGTACCGGACCTTATATTGCCACTATAATGGTGACGTGCTGATTTTGTATTTATTTCTTTTGTTTGTAAGCTATCTATTACTTTTTCAATTGATGGCTGACTTTAGCTGATCAATTTTGGTTGGCATACTGAAATTATTTATCTATCGTCGTTTAGGACTTCTGATGCTGTTTATGTGAGGTCCCTTCACATTTTTTTCTGAGTACTTTTGTCTCGGATCACACAAGTAGTTCATTTGGATATTTCTTGTGTTTGGTGACTGTGGACTTTATCTCAGTTGCTCACGGTTGGTGATGGATATATTTTATTGATTTATAGCACCTTTAATCCATATTACACTAGGAATTGATAATGTGTCTCACAGTGGCTGACCTTCTAATATATTTTTTAAGTTAGTCTTTATTAGTATCTTATGCATGATAATTTATTTTGTTTTGTACTATGTTGCCAATTACTGAATTAATATTCTTATTTGTGGTACCCGCTCAAAAGTAGCTTTTTAAAAATATTTTTCAGATGACCCCGATTGGTTGATGTATAAACAATTCCCCTGTCCTGTTGATGACCTTGAAAACATTATAGGTGGAATCACCGTCAATGCCTGTCTTTGGCATATATTCATTTTTCTTTTGTTTACACTGTAAAGCATGTTTTAGGGATGTTCCTTGTGTAACTATGTGAACACCTTTCATGTATTCTTTAACTGTTTTGTAATTGTTTTTTTCTATATCTGGTGTTTTAGTAAAAAATATGTTTTTGTATTAATTATTGTTTTTTTGTGTGGGGTACCCCTTTAAGATCTCTTGTCTTTGCATTCTTTGTGTTTTTCATTGTTTTTTGTGTTTTCATGCATATGAATTTCTAATAGTTTATTGTTAACAATTTTCCTGAACCATTGTAGCCTTACTATTATATATAAAATAAGGCACAGCTTAAATGAAAATGAAATGCAACTTATGTTAATCAGTGGGTGTTAGACCTGGCACCTTGGCGTGAGTCTCCCTTCCACTTTTTGTTGCTGTGCCTCATGTGTTTTGCTTGTGTTAGCTGCTCAGAGCACTGTGCCACTGCCAACCAGTGCCACAGTGCAA
Organism: Triturus cristatus; assembly: GCF_964204655.1. NCBI lineage: Eukaryota > Metazoa > Chordata > Amphibia > Caudata > Salamandridae > Triturus > Triturus cristatus. Next base: position 575,562,487 of record NC_140592.1, on the reverse strand, counting down.
GTGCTCCCTGTATAAAATATATATGGTGGTTGCATTCCATGATTGGCTTATTTGGTTTACTATCAGACCCCAGTAAAGTGCACCAGGAGTGCCCAGGGCTTGTAAATCCAAATGCTTCTAGTGGGCTTGCAGCACTGGTTGTGCCACCCACAGAAGCAGCCTTGTAAAATGTGTCTAAGGTCTGCCATTGCAGAAACTGCATGCAGTCTGGTACTGTCATTCTGACTGGGTAAGTGCACCCACTTAGGGATACAGGAGCCAGTGTGACAGCGGTCAAGTGTCACCTGGTGTCCCAAGAGCAGGTTGTCCCACATGCATTCTGCCGAGTCGTGAACGCCGACAACACTGAGAGTCAGTGTCCAATGGCCCAGGTTCCCTTTGAGTGGGGGGAGGGGGGGGGGTCTCTGGTACTCTTCAAGTAGCTGTGAGAACCGCCATGCCTGTTGACTGTTTGTTGGGGAACGATTTGGAGAGCTCACCTTGGGAAAAGGTGGAGAAGAGTGCTCACCTGAGGATGGAGGGCCTGCCTGACTGGGCGTGCGTGACCACCCAGTCAATGGCAGCCAGTAGGGGTGCTCAAGAGGTCCTGGAGCCTGAGAGGGAGGCCCAGGGACCGGCCTTAGAGAGAAGAGGCAGGGGGCGCGGGAAACCGGCCCCTGTCGTTCCCACGGTCCAGGAGGAAGCAGACCTTGAGGGGGATGCCCTGGAGCCTACAGGGGAACAGATAGCTGAACTGGGGGACCTGCCTGAGCTGACCCATTGGCAGCAGGAAGGAGGCCCCTCCAGGGAAGAATTCTGCAGAGGGCAGAAAGAGTGTCCTTCTCTCGCAGGTCTGCGGCAGCAGGCTGCAGACCAGGCCAACGGTGTTCAGTCTGGAACACATTTCATTTACTGGGAGAATGACCTCCTATAGTCAGAGCCTAAGGTTGCTGAGCCTGGGTCAGCCCGTGCGCTGGTGGTACCCCAGAGCTTCTGAGCCTTCCTACTGGGGCTGGCTCACGATGTGCCATTGGCAGGACATTTGGGGCAGGACAAGACCTTTGAAAGGCTTGTCACCCACTTTTATTGGCCTCAAATGCGCAGGAGTTCAGACACTCACTGCAGGACCTGTCAGACTTGCCAGGCAAGTGGAAAGAGTGGGAGGAAGCAGAAGGCTCCTCTCCAGCCATTCCCTGTGGTCAGTACCCCATTCCAGCGAGTGGGGATAGACATTGTGGGGCCCCTGGACCCCAGGACAGCCATGGGCAACAGGTTTATCCTGGTCCTGGTGGACCATGCCACCCGGTACCCGGAAGCCATCCCTCTGAGGACAGTGACGGCCCCCGTGGTGGGTCGTGCACTGATGGGAATTTTCTCCAGAGTGGGATTCCCTCTAGAGGTGGTGTCTGACCGGGGTACCAATTTCATATCCAAGTATATGAAATCCCTTTGGCAAGAGTGTGGTGTAACCTACAAGTTCACCACACCTTACCACCCCCCCTTCGACCGGATCCATTGTTCTCAATGCCCTTTTGTCCTGAAGATAGAGGGTCAGGCAGGTAAGATATGTCCCCCTATTTTGGATTTTACAATGGAGCTGCTTAACTGCCGTTCATTGCCCAAACACTCAATAGAAATACGGTCGCTTCTGGAAGACACCAGTCCGGATGTACTGTTTCTTACCGAAACTTGGCTTACGGACTGGTCAAACCCAGCAGTGGTTCAGGCACTCCCCCAAGGTTACACCATCCAGAGGCAAGATCGAGGCCTGATTAGAGGTGGAGGGCTCGCCATTATTCATAGGGACTCTTTCAGTTGTTGAATTTCGGATGGGCTGATCCGTGACTGTGAAAGTTGCTCCTTCTCCATCAAGTTTACGCATACATGCACATTTTCAGGCATGTTAATCGATCGGCCCCCAGGAGCGATAGGATCGTTTATTGGTGACTTGGTGGATAATATATCCATATTGGTCAGCTCCTTGCCGAACTTTACTGTCCTGGGAGATCTTAACCTGCACTTTGAAATACACTCCTCCACTAATGTGGAGGAATTGTCTGACACCTTAGGGGCGTTACTTCTCACCCAGAAAGTGATGGGTCCGACTCATGTCAAGGGACATCTGCTGGACCCTATTTTTACCAATACTCACATCCGGGTGGAGGATTCCCACCCGCTCCCTTGGACTGACCACCACCTGATTTCATTCTCCTGGTCCTCCTCCACAAGCAGGACGGTAGAAAACCATACTAAAATTTTGAGCCGGAACTGGTCAAATATTTCTATGGAGGAATGGGCCGCTATTCTTAAAGAAACCTGCCCCCGACTAGACGCCGACCCTGAATTGGCAAACTTGCAATTTAATCATTGGATTAAAAATACATTGGACTTGCTAGCCCCTATAAAACTTAGGGACATCAAAAAGGGTCCCAAAAAAGTGGCATGGTATACTACGGAGCTCAGAGAGCAAAAACAGAACTGCAAGCAACTTGAGAGACAGTGGAGGAAAGATCTTTCACACGGGAAAAAGCAAGTCTATCGCGATGCGCTTAAACTGTACAAAGCAGAGATTATCAAAGCACAATCCAAGTACTATGAAGCAAAAATGTTATCAGCACCTAATATCCCACGAGAAATCTTTAAAAATTTTAAATCCTTGATCATGCACTACAGCCAGTCCCACTGATTTACAAGAATGCTGTAATGATATAGCAGAGTTATTTCATGATAAAGTACAGGCTATCTACTCAGCCTTTCCATCAGCGGACAACTCCTCCTATGATCCTCAGATGGAAGAAAAAAGAGACCCTTTAGAGCGGAGATTGGAATCTTTTCCGCCCCTGGACTCTGACAAAGTTGTCTCTTTACTCAACAAACTCAAATCGGGCTCCCCTAAAGATCAGGCACCCCCCACGGTGTTGTGTAAGGTCGCCCTAAAAGTAGCCCCCGTCATCGCAACACTTATTAATTCCTCACTGGTAGCCGGTAGGGTCCCCTCATTATGGAAGCAAGCGATGGTCAAAGCCCTGCTGAAAAAGCCAGGATCAGACCCGGAAGTAATGGCCAATTATCGGCCAATTTCCCTGCTCCCGGGAATAGCCAAAATAGCGGAGAAATATGCCAACACTATTCTCTCCTCCTATTTGGAGGAGCATGATTGCTTGCACCTGACACAGACCGGCTTTAGATCTCTTCAGGGCACTGAAACGGCCCTGATCGCGGTAGTGGAGGAGGCAAGAAAAATCATGGACTCAGGAGGATCAGCTGCAATAATCCTCCTTGATCTCAGTGCGGCTTTCGATACGGTCAACCATCGAATCCTTCTCTCCAGATGTCATGAGATGGGGGTGACTGGAACTGCACTGAGATGGATAGTCTCCTTTTTGGAAGACCGTACATTCCAGGTCTTTGAGGATAACGTGACTTCCAAGAATGTGCCTTTGAAGAGTGGAGTGCCTCAGGGCTCTTCACTAAGCCCCACTCTTTTTAACATTTATATGAGCCCATTAGCCAAAATAGTGGAGGTGTTTGGCATACAAATTGTCACATATGCCGACGACACCCAGTTGATAGTCTCCCTTAAAGACCCAGGACAGCCTGGAAGTATTCTCTCCAGATGTCTGGAGGAAATATCAGTTTGGATGAAACAGTCTTGTCTTCAGTTAAATGGAGCAAAAACTGATCTTATGCTGTTGGGTAGGCCTCTGCCTCCAAGCCTGCCTCTCGCGTGGCCTAGCTGTATGGGAAACACGCCTACTCCAAAAAATCACATCAAGAGCCTAGGAGTGTGGTTGGATGCCAAACTTGACATAAAGATACAGGCTAAAAAGGTAGCTGGGTGCTGTTTCGGGGTACTGAAAACAGCGCGGAAAATTCTGCCTCTTCTTCCGTTTAAGGCAAAAAAATTGCTTCTCCAAGCATTAATTCTGTCACGTCTAGATTATGCTAATGCCCTATATTTGGGAGTCCCTCAATCAACAATAAGCATACTTCAGAAGGTCCAGAATTGTGCGGCAAGAATTCTCCTGCAAATTCCGCGGAGAGAATCAGCGAGAGGAGCAATTAGACAGCTGCATTGGCTTCCTATTGCAGAAAGGATCAAATTCAAGGCCCTTTGTGTTACTCACAAGATCATGGCCGCTAAGGGCCCACTAATCCTTCGGAGGATAGTTTCTCCATACTGTCCCAGAAGGTTCCTTCGCTCCGAAAATAAACACCTGGCCAAGGTTCCTAGAATTTTCAAGTCCAGAAGTGGAGGCCGTTGTTTCTCCTATGTTGCCTCCAGAGCTTGGAACACCCTCCCAGAATCCATCCGTCTGGAGGAGGAACATCTTCCCTTTCGGAGACTCGTGAAGACGCATCTATTCCCAACTGTTTAATCAGTTTGCTCTTCTGTCTGATTGGTTCTTAGCGCTGGGAGGCCTATGGGTAGCCATGCGCTTTATAAATGTTTCTTTCATTTCATTTCATTTCATGGGTTGGTTGAGAGATTCAACCGTACCCTCAAAGGCATGATAATGGGTCTGGAACCCATGAGGCGTAAGTGGGACGTCCTCTTACCATGCCTTCTCTTTGCTTACTGTGAGGTGCCCCAGAAGTCTCTAGGGTTCAGCCCCTTTGAGCTCCTGTATGGCCACCCAGTGAGAGGACCTCTAAGTCTGGTCAAAGAAGGCTGGGAGCAATCTCCCAGGAAACCTCCCCAGAATGTATATAGCTACATGCTGGGCTTCAGGAACCAGACTAGGCGTTTCAGGCAACTTGCTGAGGCAAATCTGGAAGCCAGCCAGGAGGAGATGAAGTGGTGGTACGACCAGAATGCCACTCTGGTAGATCTTCAGCCTGGACAGAAGGTGTGGGTCTTGGCCCCGGTGGAGCCTTGTGCGCTCCAGGATAAGTGGACCGGACTCTTTGAGGTTGTGGAGCGCAAGAGTTCTGTTACCTATTTGGTGGACTTGCGGTCTCCCAGGAACCCCTTGAGGGTCCTACATATCAACCGTCTTAAGCCCCACTTGGAGAGGTCCGAAGTGGGCATGCTCTTGGCAACAGATGCTGGAACGGAGGAGGAGACTGAGCCTCTTCCTGACCTCCTGGCAGCCACAGAGCAAGATGGGTCAGTGGATGGAGTTAACCTCTCTCCCACCCTGACCCCTGAGCAACAGAATGACTGCCGCCAGTTGCTGGGACAGTTTTCTGATCTGTTCTCCCTGGTTCCTAGTATCACAAATTAGTGCGTCCATGATGTGGATACAGGAGACAGCTTACCTGTGAGGCACAAGGCTTACAGAGTAACTGACAGGGTCAGGGCTTGCATCAAAGAGGAGGTCTCAAAGATGCTTGCACTTGGGGTGGTTGAGTCCTCCAGCAGTCCTTGGGCCAGCCCAGTGGTCTTGGTCCCAAAGGCTGCAGCGCCGGGTGCCACACCCGAACTCCGGTTCTGTGTGGACTACAGAGGACTCAATTCAGTCACGAAGACTGACGCGCACCCCATCCCCAGAGCTGAAGAGCTCATTGAATGGTTAGGGGCTGCTCGGTACCTCAGCACGTTTGACTTGACGTCTGGGTACTGGCAGATCGCCTTGACTGATGGGGCCAAAGAGAGGTCAGCATTCTCCACACCAGATGGGCATTTCCTGTTCTGGGTTATGCCATTTGGGATAAAGAATGCCCCTGCCACCTTTCAGAGGTTGGTCAACCAGGTGTTGGTTGGGCTGGATGAGTTCAGTACCGCCTACCTGGATGACATCGCAGTGTTTAGTGTCACTTGGGAGGAACATCTGCGCCACCTCTGGGAAGTGTTGTTGGCACTGCGCAAGGCAGGCCTCACGATCTAGGCAAGCAAGTGCCAGATCGGGCAGGGTTCGGTGGTGTACTTGGGACACCAAGTTGGGAGCGGCCAGGTGGCGCCCCTTCAACCCAAGATTGAAACCATCCTGGCTTGGGAACCCCCCAAAACCCACACAGAGGTGAGAGCCTTTTTAGGACTCACAGGGTACTACAGGAGGTTTGTCAAGGGGTATGGCAACATTGTTGCACCCTTGACAGAGCTGACTTCCAAGAAGCAGCCCAGGAAAGTGATTTGGACTGACACCTGTCAGAAAGCTTTTGAGGCCCTGGAAACTGCCATGTGCACGGCGCCCGTGCTCCTGGCCCTCAACTTCTCCAAAGAGTTCATTGTGCAAACAGATGCTTCAGAGCATGGTGTAGGGGCTGTTCTCTCACAGATTACTGAGGAGGGCTTTGACCAACCTGTAGCCTTCATCAGTAGGAGGTTACTTCCACGGGAACAGAGGTGGAGTGCAATTGAGCGTGAGGCATTTGCTGTGGTCTGGGCACTGAAGAAGCTAAGACCCTACCTGTTTGGGACTCACTTCCGGGTTCAGACAGACCACAGGCCCCTCAGATGGTTGATGCAGATGAGGGGTGAGAATCCAAAGCTGTTGAGGTGGTCCATTTCCCTACAGGGTATGGATTTCACGGTGGAACATCGCTCTGGTACAGATCACGCCAATGCTGACGGTCTGTCCAGATTTTTCCGCCTTAGTGATGAGGAACTCCCTGGGGTAGGGTAGTTCTCCCCACATTTCAGCTGGAGGGGACACGTGTTAGACCTGTCACCTTGGCGTGAGTCTCCCTTCCACTTTTTGTTGCTGTGCCTCATGTGTTTTGCTGGTGTTAGCTGCTCAGAGCACTGTGCCACCGCCAACCAGTGCCACAGTGCAAGTGCTCCCTGTATAAAATGTACATCTTGGTTGGATTCCATGATTGGCTTATTTGGTTTACTATCAGACCCCAGTAAAGTGCACCAGGAGTGCCCAGGGCTTGTAAATCCAAATGCTGCTAGTGGGCTTGCAGCACTGGTTGTGCCACCCACAGAAGCAGCCTTGTAAAATGTGTCTAAGGTCTGCCATTGCAGAACCTGCGTGCAGTCTGGTACTGTCATGCTGACTGGGCAAGTGCACCCACTTGCCAGTCCCTAAACCTTCCCTTTACTTCATGTGAGTCACCCCTATGGTAGGCCCAAGGGCCGGGTGCATTGTAAGCATAAGGTAGGACAAGCCCTGATGTGTGTGGCATGTCCTAATAGTGAATTGCAGTCATTTTCGTTTTTCACTATTGCAAGGCTACCTGTTCTCATAGGCCAGAATGGGCTGTTAGAATTGTTACATTCTATGATCCTAACAGACCCAGGGAACATGGTAGAAATTCGAGTTTAGTATGCCTGAACTCAGAATAATAAAATACATATTTTAGTAAAGTTTATTTTAATATTCTGGGTTTGCAAATACCACTTTTAGAAAGCTGGTATTTACTTGCCTAACCATTTCAGCCCGCCTCTGCTATGATGTGTATCTGCTGTCTGGTTTCTGTGAGTGACTGGGCTGGGGAATTCCAGAGGGCAGGGCTAGGTAGCCTGGTGGTGAATAGAGATATTGACATCCAGATGGGTGGGAGGAGTGCACCTGGACTCTGAATAGGGCTGTGCTCTGCCACCACAATGCTGGCTCCACCTCCTGTGGAGCGGCTGATGTCTCTGCCCTGCACCGTGAATGGAAAGTCAGAGACATGTCAACAAAGTGCTCAGGAACTGGTTCTGGCTGGGCAAAGGCCCCTCTACCCCAGAGGAACAAAGGATTTAGGGGTATAAGTATTGGGACCCTGCTCCCAAGAAATTAGATCCTGCTTGACAAGAAGAACCTCTGCCTGAGGAGAAGGAACTGGGAAAGCTGTAAGGAGGAGTACTGTCCCTGACCTTGGGGATTGGCCTGCAGTGGTTGCCTTGCTGCTGAAGGAGAGGAGAAAGACTACAAAAGACTTTATTTCAACTTGTGCTTAAAAAGATCTCCAATGGCCTGAGTAGAGCTTGCCTCCTGCTGAAGTCTCAGGAACAACAGACTTCGCCTTCTGAGGGACTGCGTGTCACAAGGAGCTGGAAGCGTGACTCAAGAAGGAGAAGCGTGCCACCGTCCGAGCTGTTGTCGTCGCATCTCATAAAGTGTGTCGCCGCTGCAGCCTCCCATCGAGCGGAAGCGTCTCACATCATCCAGGAAGTGTCTCGCAATGCCGAAGAAGCGTGTCGCCATCGCAGCCATCGTAGCTGACGCATTGCACCGCATCAAGAGAAGAGTCTTGCATCGAGGAAGAAGCGTGTCGCCATCGCAGCCATCGTAGTTGTCGCATTGCACCGCATCAAGATAAGCGCCTCGCATCCACGGAGAAGCGTGCCGCCGTCAGAGCTGCTGTCGTTGCATCGCGTAAAGGGGTGTCGCAGCTGCAACATCGCATCGAGCAGAAGCATCTCGCAAACGTCGGAGAAGAGTGTCGCTGCCAAGGTCGCTATCGTCGCATCGCGTAAAGGGTGTCGCCGCTGCAGCTGACGCATCGAGTCGAGTCTTCTCGCAACATCGGAGAAGCGTGCCGCATCTGGAAGATCTTCACATCTTTATTTCTTTGCACCAAAAACTTAATCGCATCAACATCGTTGCAACACTTTCGTTGTCGCATCTAAAAGGTACATTGACTTAAAGTGTCGCATTTAAGAACTTAAGAGAACTAAACAAACTTCTACCATCTAAAGTAACAGTATTGTGTGTTCTTGTCGTTATTTGGTCTTGTGCTAAGTCCTTATATAAAAGATCACTATTTTTGATATAAATCTAGTGTGGTGTCCATTTGTGGTGCTGTCACTGAGTTACTGTATGTGGTCACAAATGCTTAAGCTATAACGCTCTGAGATAAGCCTTGTCTGCTCGCGCCAAGCTACCTAGAGGGTGAGCAGGGGTTGTTTTAGGAGTGTACCCCCTTACCCTGACTAGAGGAGAGGGTCCCTGCTTGTCACAAGTACCTACCTGTGCCAACTAGAGACCCCCAATTCTAACAGTGGGAAATGCACTATCGTACATTATGAAACCTCTATTAATTAATGCACTGCAAAGGCCTAAGGCTGTAGCCAGAGAGTCACAGAACTGAATCCGGGTTGGTGCAGTGGTGAATAGTGACTTGTGTATGTTTAGTGTTACAAGGTCCCAGTCTGTGACAGAAAGCACTGTGAATATGTAAGTCATCATTTTAAACTTGCATTACACGCAGAATAAGATAGGCTGCAACAAAATGCACACAAAGATTTAAGATAAAAAAAAGTACTTCTAAAATATAGATTTTAGTAATACCCAGACTTTACGTAGTGCAAATTTGTGAAACTGTCTTTTAAAAGTACACACTTCACAGCTCAGCTGGAAAACTCCCTTGCAATACCTCTTAAAAAGAATAAATATGTGTCATCAGGAAGCTTCAAGTGATTCAATCAATTAAAGCTAAGACCGGCTTCCAAGCACCATTTGCATTTGCAGAATGACCAGTTGGGCACAGTGACATTTCTTTCCGAGAAGCAGGCACACTGGCAATAAGGCTTGCTTGCTGTCTGATCTTCCCTCACTTTCCCAGCACAAGAGACTCCCTGCCTTACACTCTGCTGAAGCATTTTGTCAGAATTAAACTTCCTGGGACGGTTGTCCATTCACAGAAAGTAAAGGAACTGTTTTTCTAAAATTAAAAAAGTATGGGCACGTCATGCCCTTCAGATCCCACCCACTTCAGGGTAGTTTTGGCCTAACTGGGTAAATCTCTAGTGGGAACAAATGGCGGATTGCACGTTTGTTGAAGGTAATTTGTGTCAACACAGCGCTTTAGTCAAAGTTAAATGATAGAATGCACACCATCATATGGTGCCTAACATGTGGATGGAGAAAGTTATAAATAAACATTTGTTAGAAACATGTTGAAAAATTAAAGAAAATGAATGACCAAATCAAAAATGGAGTCGGTTGAGTATCGAAGGATGTTGGTGTGCGATTTGGAAAGGGGCACAAACTGCTGTTTACTTTGCACGGACATAGCTCTTTAGGACAGTCGAATAAAGCGGTTGATGCATATCTGCTAAGTGTATGAAGTCTTGGTAGAACTTTGTATTAGGAAAAAAAGGGGAGGGGGGAGTCTGACAAAGAACAATAGAGTATTCAGATGCTCTAGTCTTGCTGGAGTAGAGGCTGCATTTGGTAAATTGTAAGCTTGATTTCGAGGATTCCGCATGTGCTTCCATAGCAAAGATGACAATTATGATGATGCAGCTTTTGGGCAACGATTGACGTGCATCAGAAGAGCTGCAGAATCCGTCCAATCAGCTACAAACCATGTGCAACATCACTATTTAGTAAGATGTTTGTGTGTTACTACTTTTCTTCTAAAATGTTGACACAGTTAACCCCTTCTATGCCATGGGCATAATGGTTACGTCCTCAGCTGTGGCGCTCCTGTGCCAAAGATGTAACCATTACGTCCAGACACCCACCCACGGGGGTAGCACTGGTGCTCTCTGTGGGAGGCTGGCCTGGTATATGATGTCCACTAATGTGAGTTGGCACCTTGCACTAGTCCAGAAAACCCTTATAGTGATTTAAGAGGTCTTAGACAACCTTAGAAGGCTCTCTAAGTGGTAGCTGTGGAGAGCAGCCTTCAGGCTTAGTCTTGAAGGAGTGTAAAGCAGCTTGTTTTACCAGAATGCAATCTTATAGTATAGATGAAATGAAAAGAACCACACCAAGTATTTATAAAAATATGTATTTGTTATATAATACTCTCTTGTATGTTCCAATATCTCCAAAACGGAGATAAACACAATGCACATAGGGCCATATGTAGGTAATTTCTATTTACCGATTCCTAAATACCGAATTTTACCAATTCGGTATTTAAGAATCGGTAAATAGAATGTAGGTAAAAAAATCGGTAAATGTTACCGAATCGGTAATATTCATTATTAACGATTCGGTATTTACCGAATCGGTAATAAGGCATACCTTCCCATTCATTCCTATGGGCCTGGAGGCCCATAGGAATGAATATTGAGATAATGAGATATACATATATAAAACATATGTAATTTTCAGAAAAACACACATTCACTGGATGATGTCATCAGTGATGTCATCAGTGATGTCATTTGAGATGTCATCAGTGATGTCATGAGTGATGTCACTGACCATGTCATGAGTGATGTAATATGTGACGTCATCAGCAGTGCATTGCGGGCGCGCGAGTTATAGTTAGCTGAACTAACAATAACGGGGGAATTTCAATGGTTTTGTACAAGTGAAAAGTCCAGCTAACTATAACACCCCTGAAACCTATGGTTTTTTCAGTGAATTTCTAAGGTTTTTTAAATGCTAATTCCTAGCTATAACGTGCCTGAAACCTATGTTTTTTTCAGTGAATTTCAAAGGTTTTTTAAATGCTAATTTCTAGCTATGCCTACAGAGATAGGACATGTGAAGAAAGAAGGAAAAACGCACAGAAAGAAAAAAAAGAAATGCAGAAAGAAGCAACAGAAGTCCTCAAAGACGAAGAAAAGTGCAGGAAGAAGTATAACGTGCAGAAAGAACAAACAGAAGAGCAGAAACAAGCCTTGTTGCAAAATCATCCTGTACCCTCAACTTTTTCAGACGGATACTGGTGGTAACTGAGTCTGACTAACCAGTCCTAGAGCCAGTGCTATGTTAAAAGACACTCAGAATACAGTGAAAACACCTACATACACTAGGGCACACTATGTGTTGGGGTCCCCCTGTGATTAGCATGACCTCCTCTGTAAGCCCCTAGTATATAATAGGGCAGGGGATTAAAACTACCTCTTAAAACGCACCACAGGGTGTGTTTGAACACGTCACCTCATGCCCCGTCCCCTCCCTTCCCCACTGTGTAAACACGCCCTGTAGCCGTTTTAAGTTGGGAGATTAAGTCCCCTTGAATCCTGAGGGTTCCTAGGGTCCAACTAGACCACTAGGTACCTCCAGTAAGCGCCATAGAGCTGCGTTGCAGAGAGGTGTAAAAAGTGGCACGGCCTGCACCACCTCTCTGCAACGCAGAGCAGTGGTGCTTACTGGAAGCACCTGGTGGGCTAGTTGGACCCCAGGGTCCCTCAGGATTGAAAGGGAATTATTTCCCCAACTTAAAAACGCGCCACAGGGCCTGTGGGCGTTCTGAGTTGAGAGATTAAGTCCCCTTGAATCCTAAGGGTCCCTAGGGTCAAACTAGCCCACTAGGTACCTCCAGTAAGCGCCACAGAGCTGCGTTGCATGGAGGTGTAAAAAGGGGCATGGGCTCAGAACACCTGTCTGCAACGCAGCTCCCTGGCGCATACTGGAGATACCTGTTGGGCTAGTTGGCCGTCAGGGACCCTCGGTATTGAAGGGGAATTGATTCCTCAACTTACAACTGGCCAGGGGGCGCGTTTGCAGAGTGCTGCAAGGAGGGGGCGTGGCCTCCGGCGCGATGCCGGTCTTTTATTTATTTATTTTTAAGAAGGAGAGCTGTGTGGCCCCCTTTCTTTTTCTAATTTATTAGCCCTGGGGACCCCATCCCCCAGGGCCTGCCCCCTAATTTTTTTTGTTGAAAAAAATTAATTTGGCCCTCCCAAGGCCTTAATCGGCCCCGGGGACCCCAACCCCCAGGTCATGGCCTTCTTAAAAAAAAATTATTCTTTAGGAGGGGGGCTGTGTTGCCCCCCTCCTCAGGCCACTTATGGCCCCGGGGACGCCATCCCCCGGGCCGGCCTTTGTTTTTTATTTTTAAAAAAATATATATATATTTATAGAAACACCTAGGACATGCTGGACAAACCGTATGTACCTATCACCATGACGATTTGTGTGATATTCATTAAAAGGCGACTATGTATAAATGAATCCACGTAGAATGTATTCACACCGCTAGTGAAGCTCTGACATGTCTGCCACCCTACCGTGCCTAATCCCGGCGCCCCCGCTGGAGGGTACTCTCCAAGTAGACACCCTTGTTGTTTATTTATACAAACATGGGTAGCTATTGACGGGCATATTTAATACACATGCACACCAAGCCATTCAAAGGGGATTCGACAAAAATTCGACCAAACTATGCAAGAAACCCCCTCACGGTTAATAAAACACACATCCACCGCCGGATGTGTAATACTTTTTATTTTACTCTCTGGAAAAGAGACAAACCTCACTTGAGAGTCACAGCGTGCTCCTGGCTGAGCCCAATGCTGTGTTACACCCACCAGTGCCCGCCGAGTGCCACACACCTCTGTGTTGTATTCCACCAGCTAGTGCGTATGCTATGACACTCTCTAGCCCATGTGCACTGTAACACCACCCCGTGAATATGTCATGCCACACTTGCCTTCGCACGGGTTATGTTGCCCCATCTAACGTGCCTTCCTCGATGCCTATGTTATAAAGCACAGCGCTGTGCCATACATATTACAATCTGGGATCCATATCTTTGTCACAGTGCATATGCAATGTTACACTACCCAGCACATATTTTATATTAAATCTTTAGAGACTACTTAGGTTACACAACACTGCCCTGTGCATATTACACTCCAAGGCGCATATCACAAAGCAAGCGCTAGTGCCTGTGCTATCTCGCGCTCTCCAACGAATCTGTCATTGCGCACAATGTATTGCATATTATATTTCACGCCCCGGTTCATCTTATATCACACTTTTTGGTGCATAGTTTATACCATATACTATATCTAGTTTTCATTTTCAATCGTGCTCTCAGGACTATGTTCTATATAACACTGTGTCCACCTACCCTTTTCACGGGCAATACATTTTGCGATGGGGGGTGGAGGGTCAGGGGATGTTTCTGCCAAGTGAGCCCGGAGTCACAGTCCCAAACGTCCTCTTCTTCCTGAATAAAAGTGAGATTATGCTGCATACTTGTTCATATTTTAAGTAGTTCGCACAGACACACATTTTAAAAACAATAAAGTTCCTAATACCCACCTTCTATGAACAGTTAGCTTGCTGCCCCATCCACCTCCTCCCTATCCTCTGTTGTCTGAATCCATGGACTAGCCTCCTCCCTCCTGCCATGCATGGTCTGATGTGCTGCCACTGCCCTGCATTTAGCATGATGTACCAGTCCACTCATCCTGCCCTCCATTGCCCAATTCTATGGCCCATCATTGACCTCCTGCTTAGCCACTGTGCTTTGCTTGCTGCCCCTATTCTCCTTCTCCCTGCCCTCCGATGTCTTTGTGCATGCCCCTGCTCCATCCTTTTTGACCACCATGTTCCATGGACCTGCCACTCCTATCTACTCTGAGTGTTCTGTTGAGCTGCCACTCCCCTACCACCTGCCTAACATTGTCAGATGACTGTAACCTGTCCCTGCCACCTCCACCCTGCCTGTCCACATGCCATGCCCCTATCCCCTTCCTCCTGTCCTCCATGGTCCATTTTACTGCCACACCCTTCTGCCCTCCCTGGTCTGTTGTGCTGCAACTGCTCCTCCTGCCTGCCCCGCGCGGTCTGTTGTGAGGCCCCTTCCCCTGAACTCTCTTGTCTGTGCCCAGGTCCTGACCCTCCCTTCTATCCTCCATGGTCCTTTGTGCATGCCCCTGCACCCTCCTTCTTGCCCATCATAGCCATTGTGCTGCCACTAACCCTCCCGCTTGCCATGCATGGTCTTCTGTGCTGCCATGGCCCCTCCCACCTTCCCTGTGTGGTCAGCTAGCTGCTCCAAACCCCTCCCACCTTCCCTCCATGGTCTGTGTGTATGCCATCATAGTCTCACTGTTGCTCTCCATGGTGTGTCTTGTTTCTAGTGCCCATCCTGCCTGACCTCCATGGTCATCTTGCTGCTCCTGCCCTGCCCCCTTGCCCCCAGCCCTCTGTTTCCATGTGCAGACCCCTATTCACTACCTCCTGGCTTGTTGGTTCCATTGTAATGCCCCTGATCCGTCCCTCCTGCCCTTTATGGTCTGTTATGCTGCAGCTTTCTCTTCTGTCTGTCCATTATGGTCTGCTAGCTACCATTGCCTCTTTCCCCTCTGTTGTCTGTTGTCCATGTGCATGGTCCTGTCCCCTCCCTATTGCTTTCTATGGATTGTTGTGCTGCACTCCCGTCCCGCATGCCCTGTGTGGAGTATTGTGCTGCTGCAAACCCTGATGCCTGCCCTGTAGGGTCAGTTTGGTGCACCTCTCAATGTCCCTCCTGTCCTCTGTTATCCGAGTCCATGTCCCTACCCCAATTCATCCTGCCTACCATGATCCAATGTACCATACTTGCGAATATTTTGAACTTGGTAAGAGGGAGATTTTGAAATAAAACTGGGGTATTGATTTTCCCCTTTGAGTTACATTGAAAAAGAGAAGATTGTAGACAGGAAACAGATCAAGTAAAGCCCATTTGAGCTTAAAAACATTGGACGTTTCCAGGCTGAAACGGGTCTGATGGCATGTATGGTTGTATGACCACTGCCTCTTCCTTCTGCCCACAATGGTCTATTATATTGCCACAGCCTCTCTTGCCAGTCCTGTATTGTTGGTTTGTTGCCCCTGCCCCCCTTTCCACTGCCCTCCATAGTCTGTTGTGCTGCCACTGCCCTTCCTGCCTGCCTAGTGTGGTCAAATTGTTGCCTCTGCACTCCTACCTGCCATCAATTTTCAGAGTCCGTGCCCCTGGCCTCTGCCTCTCAACAGTTTCCCAATGAACAACTAGATTGCTAACATTCTATATTTATTACAAAATTGTGGAATGCCTGACGTCACCTTGATGTAATCAAAACTGTAATGCCTAGAGCATTTCCTTTAGAAATTACATATATATCATCAGTGTTGAGGCAAGATGGCCGCAGCTGGGTCGTAGAGAGCAGTCGCCACAATCCCTCTCCTGTACAGATATCGAAGGATGCTCTGATCTGGGATGAAGTGGCCCTCGGAAAATCTGAAAAAACTGGGCTGCGTACGGCAAGGAGGCAGAAAAGTGGTTCTATATGCTACCTGATCGCTTGGCCAGGACTATAGACTTACATCAGCTGAGTCTAAAGTGGAGAGTCTTCTACCAGTTCGCGGTTCACTGTACGACACTCAGGATGCCCACACAGTCACAGAGACAAGAGAAGGAAAAATCCACAGCGGAACTTGGTGCTATTCCGAAGGAAACGAATCGGGGAGCTAAAGGGAACTGCAAGGCAGCGGCGGCGGCGGCACCCTCAGGATATAATCAGAAACCACCCCTTGTTAACAAAAGGGTGAACCCCCCAATGACTATCAAAAAGAAAACGGTGGAAAGGAAAGCGGAATCACAAAACAGAGCAACTGCTGAGACTGCTGAGACTGCAGAGCTCGGAACGCAACGGCAAAATGCCTTACGGATGTCGGAAGAGACAAAGGACGCAATATTTCGGCAACCTACTTTGTCTGAAATGTTCTCTGGTAATACAGCTGCCCAACACGTAGATCTGGCTCCAGCAGTGGAAGAGCTTGAGCGGTGTCAGAGCGCGGACTCGGACGCTCCTCAGGACCGCGAGGACGCCGATAGCGCCGATAACGTGGTTGCTAAGCAACCCCAAGCCTTCCTGCCGGAATCAACGGAGCAGACGGAGCAGACGGCCGGGCAGATAGACGGGCAGATAGACGATCAAACACCCGAGCGGCGCATTGGAGGCAGCAGCGAAAGGAGTAAGGTGAGGGCTGGGGTCCACCTAGAACTACGAGAGAAGCGGGCAGTGGAATTAGGAAATTCGGACATGTTGGGTGCTCTATTGCAAGTGGAGGCAGGGATGGGCAGCCCTCAACCAACGGCAAAGAAGAGCATTCCACTACACTCTCTACCTGCCGATATTGCAGAGAATAAGGGGGACGGCTCTCCAGAGGGTGATCATTTCTTTTCACTGAATGAGGACTCTGAGTCAACAATCTCTAGTGAAGGCGGTCTAAGTGGGGGCTCTGATACTGAGAGCACCTCGTCAGAAGGAAAAAGTACCCAGAAGAAGGGAGTTAAGCTGGGTAGTCAGAAACCCACTTCAAACACGAAGAAAAAACTTCTGTGGGATTATACAGCCACACCAAGCATACATCAGGAAGACAATCAAGTGCCAATTGGGGATTCACCCCACCAAGCGCCATTTGACTTACTATTTAGTACTTTAAAACAAATGCAAGGGGAGGCAAGGGCGGTGAGTCGGAGAGCTAGGCAAGACAATAAAAAAATTCAGTCCTCCCTTAAAAAAATGAATAAACTGTATGAAGAGGTGGCGGATAGAGTAGTACAGGTGGAGGAAAGGACTGGAAGACTAGAAGACGATATGGCAGATTGGCGCTCCTTTAAATCTACCCATGAGAAGGTGGCAGAAGACATGCAATGGAAGATGGAGGACTTCGAAAACCGCCAACGACGCAATAACGTCAGACTTTTGGGTCTGGCGGAAGGGGTGGAAGGGCAGGATGCGAGAGGGTTTGTGGTGAATTTGCTAAAGGGGGCTTTTCCAGAGGCCCATTGGCAATGGGACCTGGAAGTTCAAAGGGCACACAGATTCCCACTCACTCTAAGGAAAAGAGGGCCCACCGACCGTGAGAGTCTACCTAGGGCAATGTTGGTATATGTGGGAAATTACTTGATGAGACAGGAGATTATTGACTAGGCTAGGCCGGATTCGAAAATATCTTTTAATGGCTCCACATTTTTTGCAAGACCTGACTTTTGCCATGTGACAGTGGAGAGGAGATGGAAACTAAGGCAATTAATTACTCCTTTCCAGAACCTAGGTTCAGAAGCATACCTATTGTTTCCGGCTAGACTAAAAATTGTCACAAGGGGCCACGTAAGAATGTTCTTTGCAGAAGTTAAAGCAAAGCAATTTTTGGAAGAACTGAAAGGGCAGAAAGGGGGTAGCTGAGAGCTGAATGATTAAGTTATAAGAGTGGAAGGGAGGCTGAAATAACTCCTAAGAGGAAGCATGATTATGAGCTGATATACAGGGCTCATGGGAGAGGGAGGCGACAACTACGACTTACAGACAGCCACACATAGGTCATGATTGACCTATTTGCCTGTAAAAGGGGGTGGGAGGGCAGAGGGAGGAGGTCAAGGTGGGTTAGGGGAGGGAAGGGAGGGGGGGAAATGGTTTTCAAGTTTACGGTACATATCACTTAGCACAGCACAGTATAGTATATAGCAAAGCACATATTGAATATCACAAGCAGCATTATAAGCAGTACAACGAATCATACAATATGGATGGCATATACATTATGGGCGTGGATGTATATAACAGGGAAAGATACTTAACTCAAAGTAATGACTTGTAGAATTGTTTCAATTAATGTATGTGGACTCAATGACCCTAACAAAAGAATTAGGGTTACTGCTCTACTTAAAACACTTCGGTTAGATCTGGTTTGTCTGCAGGAGACCCATGTAGAAGGTTCAAGGGGGTATCTACTAGAACAGCTTGGTTTTTCACTATTGGCGTGCTCCAAACAAGGGACTAGAACAAGAGGGGTAGCAGTTCTAGGAAGAATCAGGGACGTGACCGTAAGAAGGAAGCGAGAAGATCAGTGGGGTCGCTGGGTCATAGTGGAGATAGATTTTAAAGAAGAGAGGCTCACACTAGTAAATATTTATGGTTCAACAGAGGATGACCCTGATGTCTTCCAATATCTGGACGTAGAGTTGGCTCAATGGCCAGAACCTATTGTGTGCTGTGGAGACCTCAACATTCATGATTTAAATAGTTCATTTCTACAACCGAGAGGGCAGTATTCGGGGAGAAAGAAAAAAACAAATAAGGCTTTGTCAGATATGGTATTGCATAACTCCTTGGATGATCCATGGATCAAGCATCATCCAAATATAGACGGTAGCACATTTTACTCAGCTCCCCACAAGGTTATGGTCAGGTTGGACTACTTTTTAATTACTAGGTCGATGATACAGGGATCAAAGATTGAAAGATACCCCCGCGCTGTCTCTGATCACAGCCCACTGGTGTTAACAGTTACAATAGGCAACCCTCAAGGAAGGGAAGTGCAGTGGACTTTTGAAAGAGCATTGTTGAAAGATGAGGCATATCGAAAGAATATGGAGCTTTGGATTAAAAACTACTGGGATATAAATAGAGGGACAGCTCCTCCGGGGGTGGTATGGGGCACCTTTAAGGCTGGGGTCAGGGGTGAGACGCTGAGTTTTGTATTAGCTAGACAAAAGGAAGAGAAACTTAGAATAGAAGCAATTTCCAAGAAACTACTTAAGGTTGAAGAAGAGTTGGCCCTAGACATTCAACAGCATCGTCCACTGGAGCAGCACCTGTTAAAAATTACGGCACTTAGGGCAGAATTTGTAGAATGTAACACTAAGAAAATTGCAGAGAAATACCTTATAAAAAAGGAGAACGCATACGAGCTAAGCGAAAGGGTGGGCCACATTCTAGCAGTACGGACTAGACAGAAGCTAGCTCTATCAGATATAAAGGAAATTAAAAATGATCAAGGTAGTATTGTTACGGAACCAGATCAAGTGAGGGAAGTTTTCAGACGATATTATCAGGATCTATATACTACCGACACAGAAGATCGGTCAAAAGAGATAGAGAGATACCTGGAGGATACCACCCCCCCTTAATGCTAGAGGAACAAAGTGTGATGTTAGACGCCCCATTTCAGCTGGAAGAACTCAGAATGGCCTTGGGTAATCTCCCCTCGGGTAAGGCAGCCGGTCCGGATCAGATTCCGGTGGAATTCTTTAAAGTATTTCAAGGAGTATTGGAATTGGATATGTTTAATATCATGTTACAGGCACAAAAAGGGGAATTTATTCCTGAGTCATGGGGTGGAGCGGACATTATTGTGATACTAAAAAAAGGGAAGCCTTTGACAGCACCAGGTTCATACAGGCCCATTACATTAATGAATGCAGATGCTAAGGTCTACTCGAAAATCCTGGCAGGAAGACTGGCTGGCATTATAGAGTGTTTGGTAAGCCCAGTACAGCATGGTTTTATCCCAGGTAAGGGTACTACGCAACATACTAGACAAGTAATTACCATGTTTGATGCGGCAGGCACCCTAGGAGACCCTATGGCAGCGCTCTTTCTAGACGCAGAGAAGGCGTTCGATAGGGTCTCCTGGGACTACCTCTGGCGGACCATGAGGTGGAGTGGTATAAGAGAAGGATATATAAAAGGCATTCAAACTTTATATAAGGAACCTACAGCTAGAATCAGAATCAACAGGGGATGTTCAACATCAGTTAAGATCACTCGAGGGACCAGGTAAGGCTGCCCCTCCTCTCCCCTTCTCTTCGCTCTTTATTTGGACCCTCTTTTAAGGAGGTTAGAAGGTAATAATGGTATTCCTTCAATGAGGGTCAACGCTAGCGAGGTTAAAACGCTGGCGTACGCTGATGACGTGGCTATTTTGACATCCGACCCAGCATCGGCAATCACAGTAGTGGAAGCAGCGGCGCAGGTATTTGGACAAATATCTGGCTATAGTCTGAATAGGGCCAAGACACAGATAGTTGTGAACAAGTATTGTAATTATAATGAAGCAAGAGTGGTTGGATCAGCAACATATCTGGGAGTCATCATCACGGCAGACTTAGACAAATTGGTAGAAGAAAATATGAGTCCATTATTAAATAAGGTAAAGATAGACCTGGAGAGGTTGAATAATTTACATTTATCTCTTGTGGGATCTACCAACGTAATTAAGATGTTAATTTTACCAAGATTCCTTTACCTATTTAGGACCATTCCTTTGTTTTTCGAAGGCATATGGTTTAAAATGCTGGAGGTAACATTAAACAGATTTATCTGGGCCCAAGGGAAGACGCGAAGGGCTTATAGGTTCATTTTCCTTCCTAGGGAAAGGGGCGGGTGGGGTGCACCGGACTTTAGATTATATTATTGGGCAGCAGCGCTGCAACATATGCAGGGGCTGATAGGAGGGGGTGGAATAGACCCAAGAGCCACCACAAACTCTACTAAGATCTATGCAACTGTTTTAGGGGGTGAAGCGGAAAATTGCTTTTTAAATTGCATTGAATTTGGGTACTACAAGAGAACGAGGTTTAAGACGGTTAGTGCAGCTATTAAAGTATGGAAAGCTTTCCTGAAGAATGCAGGCTTGGGAAGATTCAATAGATATATCAAACTGTATAAGAATAGGTCTTTCCCTGCTGCAATTTTTGCTGACTCAATAATGGCGGGATGGGTTGAAAAGGGAATAGATCAGATTGGCCATCTTATGGACTCTGAGGGGGTGATGCAGTTTACTGATTTAATAAATAAATATGGCATAGATAGGCAAGGGTTTTTTAAATACCTTCAGGTGAGAAGCTTTTTTGGCAATAAAAAGGGGGGGTCAGTAGGGTTTGGGACGAATGAAATCTTGGAAAGGATAAGGATGCTGGGAGATTGTACAATTAAGAGCTTTTACGCAAGTCTGATAAAAGGGAAACCAGATGATCTGGATAAATATAGTAAAAAATGGCTCGAGAAATTGAGCGGGGGAGATCAATGGTTTCAGGAGTCGTTGGACTTGGGACGTACAATTCTCTGCTCTGCTCCTCTACAGTCACAACACTATAAGACACTATACTCACTATATTTCACCCCTGATAGAATCTCAAAATGGGGAGGTACTACAGGGATTTCTTGCCCTCGATGCAATCTGCTAGAAGCAGATATTGTGCATATCTTTGCATCATGCCCCCAACGACATATCCTATTAAGAGATATAGAGCTATTCATGGCCAGATCCCTAGGCATACAAATTATACTCACACCAGTATGGATTCTTCTAGGGATTAGCCCAGGGACTGATATTTTACAGACAGAATTTATGTTTATAGCCATGGCAGTCTACAGATTAACTATAGCTAGGGCCTGGTTGGATAAGAATCCTCCGGGTTGGCAAGTATGGATGGCTAACCTATTGGCAGCATATAACC
Source organism: Triturus cristatus (assembly GCF_964204655.1). NCBI lineage: Eukaryota > Metazoa > Chordata > Amphibia > Caudata > Salamandridae > Triturus > Triturus cristatus. Next base: position 575,540,722 of record NC_140592.1, on the reverse strand, counting down.
TTGAGAAGCCCATCTATGAAAGGAAGGGTAAAAGAAAAAGGCAGCTTGGGTTAAGAATATGGGAGCCTATTACTAGATGGAAGGAAGGGCTGGTCTACTCTTAGGTAATAGGACTAAGCGCAGGGAACACTCTAAACTATGTGTGAAAACCTAGGGTTTGTGTTCTTATTGTGAGTTAATTATGTTTATGGCTAGAAGTTATATTGTGAAGTGCTAATGTAATGAAACTTAATCGTAGTGAATATGTGCTGAATGGATACTGCTATAAAATGTATGGTGATATGAAATACTATATGTGCAAAATGGAAAATAAAAAAATATAAAAAAAAAAAAAAAAGAAATTACATATATGAGAGGGTCTTATTTGCATCAAAATTATGGTTAGTGCTCTAAAAAACTAAAATGAGGACATATTTTCTGAGTTTTCAAATAGAGACAAAGAACTTTTAAATTATTTGTAATCATAGTTTTTTTATCCAGTTGACCACTTGATTAAATGTTGCATCCAAGGGGAGAGGGTGTGGTGTTACTTCCAGAGCTGCAGACTTTGCAACTGGGTAACCAGGTTGGAGTTTCTGCTTCAGCTCAACATTCTGTGATTCTGGTCAAATCACTTAATCTCCCCATGTCTACAACCAAAATGAATTTGATCTTGTGTGATGTAACCAATGTTCATGTAAAGCACTCCAATACCTGACAAGTCTGCACTATATAAAACTGCAAATACACAAAAAATAAGTGTTGTGCACGCTTCTGTCATTGGGCTACATTTGGGCTACATCTGGGTGATATTTGGGCTACATTTGGGCTCTTTTGTCTCTGGTGGCCATTTTAGGAGATTTATTTGTTATGAAGTTTCCTTATTTCCTCATTTACTGCAGTCTCCTCAGTAGGAAATGCTTTCAGTTTTTTTCTTTGATTCCATCAAGAAGGTATTCAGATATGTCACACATTTGCCATAAATTCTGAATGTTAGCACTCTAGTTGCTCATTAGATCACTGTAGTAAAGCTACTGCTCACCACGGAAGTCTGCTGCTAGTATTAGAAGTGCATGTTTCAGTCTGCATATCAGAATTTTTTAATGAAATAGAAGAGGATTTGAGAAGTCACTCAAAATGTGCCCTAATTTTTCTTTCTTCAGCACTAATCATAATTTCTATGGCAAAATGAACCCCCTCATTGTGTTCCTTTTTAAATTAAATGTTTTAAGTGTTCCCAGTTTATTCCAATCAAGATGGCTTCAGGTGTGCCATACTTTTGTCATAAGTAAGACAGTAAGCGCTCTAGTTGTTCTTAAGAACACTCTGGTACATTCTGCCATTGGGCTATACTTGGGCTACATCTGGGTGATATTTGGGCTACATTTGGGCTCTTTTGTCTCTGGTGGCCATCTTGGGAGATTTATTTGTTATGAAGTTTCCTAATTTCCTCATTTACTGCAGTCTCCTCAGTAGGAAATACTTTCTGTTGTATCTTAACATCTGGCAGACTGCATGCTGCTTTAGCAGTCTGCATTCCATAGGGTAACCATGGGAATGGAATTGTGGGGATGCCAGCAGCAGAGAGTGTGTTGGCAGTTGCGGCAGAGGAGGCGTCTGGGGGTTGTTCCTACCAACTTTAATAAATACTTTTTTACATCACCCAAGTCTGCTCGTCTTAAAAGTGGCGAACGAGGATGGGATCTGAAGCAGACTGTCCCAAGAAGAATTTGCGAGCCAGCAACCCCCAGATGAACCAGAAGCACACAGTGACTGTCATCGCGTTCCCTGCTACTGGTTTTTCGAGGATATTCCAAGCATCCTTGAATGAGAGAGGAATTGCGGTGCTGTATGAAACTACAGGCAAACACTTGTGAAACGTGTGCGCTGTGTGTGCCAAAAGAGAAGAGGTTGGCCCCAACGAAGAAATTCCACGGTGTGTACTGTGAACTGGTAGGACAATTTCAGTTGAAGTGAGCAACGGAGACGCGTGGTTTCGACGTCGCGTCCTGAGGCTGGAGTCGGGCAGTGGAGGACAGGTTAATGGAGCGGCACATTCATCTTAAGCAACAAGTTCGTTTTGGTTGAATTACAGTGTACTGTTGTGTGGGTACGTTTTTGCTCCCAGAGAGAGCGGAGTTTGAGAGACTTGGTGTCTATCGGTGAATTGTCGGCAATCGGTTCACCGTTCAAACGTTGCCATTCAAAACAAATTGAGCTCACCTTCAAATGTAATTGTTGTTCACGATCGTAATCGCTGCCATGGATACGCATCGCGTGGGACCGGCATAGTTGTGGCTCCTCGTTCCCCGCGTTCTCGTTCCCTTTGTCTGAGGCACGCAATGCATCATGGGAGCGTCAAAGCGTCATGACGCATGAATCATCGAGTGTTCGAGGATCACAACACGACGTTGCCATGACAACCAGCTTAGAGGCTGCAATGAGTGCGCAAAGGAAATCGCGGTGAATAAAGAAGCTGCAACGAATTCACAGAGGTAATCTGGGCGGAAACAGAAGAATACAAGGAAAAACTGACAAGTGAACAAGTGAACACACGTACCCAGACATAGAGCAGGAACAAAGTTTGTACTACGCTGCACACTACAGTTTAAAGAAAGTGCTACTTTGGACCACAGAAGATGATGGTGACTGTGTCAGTTGGGTTGTTATTTTGTTAACCATATCACATGTTTTAAAACTATTAATTTTTACCAAAATTTACCCAGAATACCACACACACGGAAGTTTTGATCACAGTTAACCAAATATTAATAATATCATCCCAAGCAAAATGGATATGTCATCCATTATTGCCCCGCCTAAATTTTTACAGAACCCCGGAGAACCCACATTACCTTGGGAGGATTGGATAGAATCCTTTGAAACCTACTTGGAAGCAATTGGTGGGGAGGATTTCCTGGCGTCACGAAAAGTAGCAATATTAAAACACAATTTAGGCATAGAGGGTAGGAAAGTTTTAAAAACTTTACCCATTAGTACCATTCCTAAACAATTGGTTATAGATGAAAAGACCAATGATGACGAGGGTAAAGAGGAGGGTGATACAACAGAAATACAGTTTGAGGAAACCACCTCCAGTGATAAGTACATTAATGTAAAAAATGCGTTGGAAGAAAACTTTGGAAAAAAAACCAGCATAGTGGTTGAAAGGCACAAGTTTTTCTCTCGATCTCAACAACCGGGAGAAACTGTAGAACAATATATTTCTGTTTTAAGGACACTCGCAGCTACGTGTAGATTTAGAGATCTACATGAAGAAATCATAAGGGATCAATTCATAAATAGAACCAGCAACACAAAAATTCAAGAAAGGCTTTTAGATATGAATAACCCAACCTTAAAAAAAACCCTAGAAACAGCAAGAAGAATTGAAAATACTTCTAAATATGTTAAGGAGTTAAGTTCAGATAAATCGTCAGATAAATCGGGTACAACCAAAGTGTGTGTGGTAGAAAAAAAAACAATAACATGGTAGTTAGAAAGAAAACAATAGTAGCAAAACACACTTCACCCAAAAATATAACAAAGTATGTTACAGATGCGGTAGTACAAGACACACCGCTGATTCGGAAAAATGCTATGCTGTAAAAGAAAAATGCTATAAATGTAAAAAAGTGGGTCATTTAGCACGTATGTGTAAAGCAGGATCTGTTGTTAACTCAAAATGGAAACACCCTGTGAATGTTATTGATGAGAATGATGACGCTGAAAGCTCAGGAAATGAAGGAGAGGTAGAGATAATGGTCATATGTGACAATGTCATAAATGAAGTATCTGAAAGTTACAATCCACCTAAATGCGATTTAGGGATCGATGGCACCAAAATAACTGTGTGGGCAGATTCGTGTTCCCCATACACCATCATTGACAAAAGTGCATGGGAGAAAGTAGGTAGTCACTTATTAAAAAATCCTGATGTTGAGCCGGTGGGATATTGCGGAGTTAAACTTCCACTGTTAGGCTATTTTGAATGTACTTTATCTCACAAAGGTAACACAACCACTAGCAAAGTATATGTGGTAGAAAGGGGAAGAGCATTGTTGGGATGGTGTGAACAAAGAAATTGGGGATTAAATTAAATCCAAATCACCCACAACAAGTCCTAACCACAGAGGATGCTGAAATTACCAAATGGTGTACCAAATTCCCAAAATTGTTTAGTGATAGACTGGGTTGTTTGCAAAAATTTGAACACCGAATCATACTTAAAGCTCATAATGTACCATGTGTTCACAAGGTAAGAAGTGTACCTTTCACTTTGAGAGAAAAACTGAAATTGGAACTGCAGAGATTGTGTGATACCCAGGTAATAGAACCGATAGAGTCATCGGAATGGCTTAGTCCAATAGTTTTGGCACAAAAACCGGATGGAAATTTGCGCATGTGTGTTGACTTGAGGGACTTAAATCATAATATTCTTATTGATCGACACCCGTTACCTCATATAAACGAAATGGTGTCTTCAGTGAACAATACGACATACTTTTCTTTGATTGACTTATCCAGTGCATATCATCAAATCAAATTAGACCCATCGTCTAAACACCTTACGTCTTTTATCACACCAGAGGGGGCTTTCCAATTCATAAGAATGCCATTCGGTTTGGCTTCTGCATCAGCGATCTTTCAGAGGGTCATGTCAAAAATTTTGACAGGATTACAAAGGGTATTGGTGTTCCAGGATGATGTGTTAGTCTGGGGTGCCAATCGCTTAGAGCATGATATGACATTAACCAAAACTTTAGAGAAGTTGCAACAAGCAGGATTAACTGTGGGGATCAAAAAGTGTAAATTTGGTGTCCAAGAAATTGAATATTTGGGGCATACTCTATCCAGAGACGGAGTTAAACCAAAGAAGAAATTACTAGATGCAATTACAAATGCCCCACCACCTCAAGACAAAGAGCAGTTACGCTCTTTTCTGGGTCTTGCGGAATTTTATTCCAAATTTGTCCATCATTTTGCTGACAAAGCCCACAGACTTAGAGTATTGATGAAAAAGGGAGAGAAAATTAATTGGACAAATGAATGTCAAAACGATTTTACTTTTATCAAAGAACAGATCGTTAAGTCTGTTCATTTAAAACCATTCAATCCTGCACACCAAAGTATTATTGTAGTAGATGCAAGTGCGTATGGTCTAGGTGCTGTCCTCATGCAAAAACAATTAGATCATGAACGGGTAGTGGCATTTGCATCTAGAACCTTGAAAGGAGCAGAGGCTACTTACTCAGTAATTGAGAAAGAAGCACTTGCATGTTGGTGGGGCATAACATACTTTAGGAATTACATATGGGGCACGCGCTTTGAAATCAGATCTGACCACAAACCACTCATAGAGCTGTTTACTACCAAGGGAGCTGCAAAGGCAACTCCTAGAGTAGCCAAGTGGCTGTACAGATTGCAGGGATATGATTTTCCCCTGCAATATGTGCCAGGAAATCGCAATGTCAATGCTGATTGTCTCTCACGCCTACCTTTGGAAGCTGATGATAACGACATAGATTCTAATGATGATTGTGTAGTGGCGGAGGTTACTGGATCATGTAAGGGAGCTATATCGTATGATGAATGGAAGGAGGCAATAATCAATGATAACGTCTTTAGCGAATTAATGGGGGAATTATCAAAACCAACCGTGCCTGATGCTATTCTTAAGAAGAAATTTGGAGAGTTTTGGACGGTATGGAAAGAACTTTCTGTGGTAAATGGAGTACTACGTAGGAACGGCAGATTGGTAGTTCCAAAGGGGTTACAAAATAGATTACTCAACTTATTACATGAAGGTCATATTGGCATGTCAGGAATGAAAAGGAAGGCCAGAGAAACATTTTGGTGGCCGGTATGGACAAAAACATAGAGGAATATGTATGTGATTGCATGGAGTGCATGTGTAGTGACAAAACCCACAGGGTGGAGGAGACACCAATTTCTTCAACACATTTTCCCAGCAGACCATGGGAAAAGGTTGCAATGGACATTTGTGGTCCATTTTCATCTAAAGGAATAACTAACAAATTTGCGTTAGTACTAATCGACTACTATTCTAAATGGCCAGAGGTGGCGTTTACGAGTGACATTAAGGCACGCAATATTATTGATTTCTGTGACCAGATTTTTCGCAGAGAAGGTTGTCCAGACAGGTTACTCACAGACAATGGGCCACAATTAGTATCAAGTGAGTTCAATTCATATTTGGACGACATGGGTATCATTCATCATACCACAGCTGTTTATAATCCTAGAGAGAATGGTCTTGTAGAAAGATTTAACAGGGTGTTGAAGGACTGCATACAACTAACTGAGGAAAGTGGGGGAGTTTGCAAAGAAGCAGTAAAGGAAATTTTATGGAACTATCGTACCACACCTAACTCTGTAACAAATGAATCACCTTTCAAACTCCTTAAGGGTAGACAACCAGGCACAAAGGTTACACCAGGTTGGATGTTTAAGGGGTTTTCAAGACCTGTATGTACAAAGAGTTTGGAATGCAGGGTAACGAAACATCAAAACAAGTATGTGCAAAGGCATAATGAAAAAATAAGAAGGAATGTGCGTAGGTTTACCATTGGTGACTGGGTGAGAACATATACTGTGGGGCCACAAAGGAGGAGCTTATCCAAATGGTCTGTACCTAAGCATGTAATCAAAGTTGAGGGTAACAGGGTGGCTAAATGATGGCAAGGTGTGGAATACCCGTAGTGTTACCTTATGCAACAAATTAGAAGTAAAAACTTGTTCATCAAAGGACAGTGACAACGACATCACCAAGGGACACGAAGAAACATGCAACGACAAGCGTGCCCGGGTGACTCCTAGATGGCTTGATGATTATGTGACTTATTGATTATTTTTGTGTATCTTGATTAGAGGGTGTATAATGATTATATACTTCATTGATGTTAGTAGTTAAAGTGTATTAGTTATTTTTTTATATTGTTCTAAAGTAAGGAAAGGAGATGTGATGTATCTTAACATCTGGCAGCCTGCATGCTGCTTTAGCAACAGAGTCTGCATTCCATAGGGTAACCATGGGAATGGAATTGTGGGGATGCCAGCAGCAGAGAGTGTGTTGGCAGTTGCGGCAGAGGAGGCGTCTGGGGGTTGTTCCTACCAACTTTAATAAATACTTCTTTACATCACCCAAGTCTGCTCGTCTTAAAACTTTCAGTTTTTTACTTTGATTCCATCAAGAGGGCATTCAGATGTGTCACACATTTTTCATAAATTCTGAATGTTAGCACTCTAGTTGCTCATTAAATCACTGTAGTAAAGCTACTGCTCACCAGGCAAGTCTGCTGCTGGTATTCAAAGTGCATGTTTCAGTCTGCATGTCAGAATGTTTTTATGAAATAAAAGAGGATTTCAGAAGTCAAAATGTGCCCTAGTTTTTCTTTCTGCAGCACTAATCATAATTTATATGGCAAAATGAACCCCATCATTTTGTTCCTTTGTAAATTAAATGTTTTAAGTGTTACCACTTCATTCCAATCAAGATGGCTTCAGGTGAGCCATACATTTGATATAAGTAAGACTGTTAGCGCTCTAGTTGTTCTTTAGAGCACTCTGGGAAGCTGCAGTAGAACACAAAGGAATCAACTGACAGTCTCTGCCCTTGTTGGATGTACCTGTTTTACTGAGAATGTCAGACTTCATTCTTACATGACTGAGAAAGATAATGTGAATTTACAGAAAATATGCTCTCAGTTTAGCTTATAGCTCACCTTCCAAACCTCTGCAGGGGTGTGGAATTTTCCAAATAATCTAGTTGCCCAAGGGACAAAATGCCACTGAGATCTACATGTCCTGTAAAATCCACTTGTCCCACCTACCCCCGTTCCACATCAAACCTAAGGGCTCCGGCTGACAGAGAAACATTAATATATTTTTGCTTTATTAAAATCAGTAAACCATTGAATGCTGTGCAATAATAATGCTAAAGGAAAACTTGTCAAGCGATATTATCGCGTCCCTGCCCCCCTGCACCCCCTCCCCTTAACCCTGACGGCAATTCTTTTATTTCTATTCCCCTTTTTTTCCATTTTTTGGGCTGTGTATTTATTCCCACAAAATACGTACAATTCAAACCATACGTAATGTACTAAATTACCGTCACCCTTGGCTGTGTATTTATTCCCACAAAATACGTACATTTCAAACCATACGTAATGTACTAATTTACCGTCACCCTTGTAAAAACGTATGGGTGGGATATAAAAGGTGTCAGCCAGTGTGCCTCCTGCCATTTCCCCCTCACTTTTGCAGCTGGCCAGACGTGAGCCCTACGTTCCTTGCGAATCGGTAAGTTGTATCGAAAAAGAAACAGCAAAGTTGGGAGCTTCCTTTAATAATAAGAATCGTTTTTTCGCCAAATGTACCCTCTTTGCAACATTAATCAATTGTGTAATGTATATTTGTCGGTGTGTTTACGCAGTTATGGGCTGAAAGTTAATAGCTCACTATTCTATATTAGGACTTTAAGTTATAAATTGCAAGTCACCAACGGATGTCTCTTTTGAAAGCATTAATCTGTAGATCTGTTCCCATCCTATGCACTCTGTAATCGACTTCGTACATATTCTTTCCAGCAGGCATATTAACCCTCTGCACTAACTTCACCGAGGTCACAACCTCAACTATACAAAACACGGATCTTTTCGCCAAATGTACCCTCTTTGCAACATTAATCAATTTTGTAATGTATATTTGTCGGTGTGTTTATGCAGTTCTGGGCTGAAAGTTAATAGCTCACTATTCTAAATTAGGACTTTAAGTTATAAATTGCAAGTCACCAACGGATGTCTCTTTTGAAAGCATTAATCTGCAGATCTGTTTCCATCCTATGCACTCTGTAATCGACTTCGTACATGTTCTTTGCAGCAGGCATATTAACCCTCTGCACTAACTTCACCGAGGTCACAACCTCAACTATACAAAACACGGATCTCTTTCCAGGATGGTAATTCATCACACGAGTTTTCTACACATTTCTGTGAGGCCTGGTAATTGCCAGCGGAAAGAAACGCTGCAGCAGGTGCTTCGAAAGCTTTTAGTGCTGGCTGCGCCGTGTGCGACAATGTTTTTTTGCCCATAAGCCAAAGGAGTGAAAGTGTAGGAGTCACATGTCACTCATACTGGTAGGCAGTAGTTTAAGAGTGCTTGGTGTGGAGAAGCACAAACGCAGAGTCGAAAAAGAAACAGCAAAGTTGGGAGCTTCCTTTAATAATAAGAATCGTTTTTTTCGCCAAATGTACCCTCTTTGCAACATTAATCAATTTTGTAATGTATATTTGTCGGTGTGTTTATGCAGTTCTGGGCTGAAAGTTAATAGCTCACTATTCTATATTAGGACTTTAAGTTATAAATTGCAAGTCACCAACGGATGTCTCTTTTGAAAGCATTAATCTGCAGATCTGTTTCCATCTGCGGTATGAAGGCTCCGGACCCGCGATGTTAAACCCGCGTTGCGATGGCAGCGCGTGAATCTGAATTCGTTGTAATGGGTGTTTCCCCCATGAAGCGGTGGTAGTGCAGCGCGCCTGCTTGCGATCCGCTTTTTTGACGTCCTCATCTGAGGCGCCGAGGCGGGCCAGGCCTAGGCTTTTGTACTAATTAATCTACCCACGCACGGTTGCTAAAAATATAAATAAAAGAAAATCGCAGCACCTCCGTCACAATATCACACAATTCAAGCGGGCAAAACTGCTTATTTTACCTGAATGCTTATTGCAAGCCTCGTGGCGGCCACGGACTACTGCTTGCAGAGGCTGAGTGACATTTCACTCCCCCAGCCAATCACTGGCTAGAGCCCAGTCATGGGCTGCTAGCCAATCAGAGGCCGCCAAACGCTCTCTGCAAGCTTCGGATTCGCTGTGAGCCCCAGAGTGCCCACAGCCTGTTGTTTTAACGTGATTAAAACGTGGTTAATGTCTACATGTCCTTCGGCCATAAATAGACAATAAATCTTCTTGCCCGTCAATATAAACAACATGGTTCGGGCGTCGGGCGATATGATTCCCCCACCCCTGCCTCTGTGGGAAAAGTATGAGAAAATAGTTTTCTCTCAAACATGGTTTGTGATATCACAGCAGATGCCTGACCTGAGGACTACCTCTTTGCCAAATTTCAATTAATTCTGTTCAGCCGTTCGGGCTGTACCTTGGACTAAAGGTCCCTATGGAAAATTGCATGGGGAAAACGTGTTTTGGGACCCCCCTTTTTTCTCAGCCCCCGCTTGACGAATCCCCCCGAGACTTTCAGGGTGGGAGCGGAGCGGAGCGCCCCACCTATTTTGAAAATTTCGCGAGGATTCGTCAACCGGCGCCAAAGTTATTCCAAATAGAATGTTTCGGATTTCCTATGGAAGCACGGTCCTAACTATAACTATCTACTGGCGACCGCCAGTAGAATATATATATATATATATATATAGATATATATAATCTACTGGCAGTTAGGACCGTGTTTCCATAGGAAATCTCAAAATTCTATTTTGAATAACTTTGGCGCCGGCTGACGAATCCTCGCGCAATTTTCAAAACTAATGGGGCGCTCTGTTCAGCTCCTACCCTGAAAGTCTCGGGCTGATTCGTCAAGCAGGGGCTGAGAAAAAAGGGGGGTCCCAAAAAGCGTTTTCCCCATGCATTTTTCCATAGGACCTTTAGACACTGCTACAGCCCGAACGGCTGAACAGAATTACTTGAAATTTGGCAGAGAGGTAGCCATAAGGTCAAGGAAGTGCCTTTTGTAGGTCTGGTGTAAATCTGTTCAGTATTTCCTGAGAAAATAGCATTTAAAAGCATATCAATATCTATACGCGCGCAGCGTGCGTGCACTGAGCATGCCCTGTGCGCGCACCCTGCCGTGCGCGAGCGTAATTGTGATTGGTTGTTACATGTTAGTAAACATTCGAATCGGTCGAAATCAGGAAGTGTCGGCCACCATTTTGTCAGTCGCACTAAAAAGGAAAGGTGGAGACCGTGAAAAGGGGGCAGGGTAGGGAGTTCTAGACCCCCTAGCCATTGTCAGGGGGGCACAGTAGGACCACGAAGGGCAAAAAAAAAGATTTTAGTTTTTTTAAAAACATCGCGAAGTGCGGGCACTCTACGCGTACCCGAAAAAACCTTTAAAACATCACGAGGTGCGCGCACTGAGCGCGCACCCAAAAAAAAGCCTTAAAACAAAATAGAAATAAAAATCACTTTTAAGTGTTTAGATATTAGGTGGCTCTAAAAAGAGCCCTTGTGCTCATTGAGTGTTTTTTGGTACCTACAAGTAAGTACCGATGCAGAGTCTAAAGTTCAAGAGGAAGACTCTGTTCCCTTCATCATTGAAATGCACACCGTCTCCTCTATAAATGTCTTGCATGTTGTAACGCAAGTTGTTGTGGTATATAGAACCCATACCATAGTCTCTGAGGAAAGCAGAAACAGACTTATTGACGTGCTTTCTTGCTTTGTCAATCTGCGGACAAAATTGGTTGGACCAGTTCCACTTTTGCCTTTGGCATATGTTAGAATATACAAAAGCAGATTGAGGAAAAAGCTACATCAATTGCACAAAGGTGTCCTTAATAAGCATTTCCAGACCTACCCCAGTTAAAGTGCCTAGGTCATTTCCACCACAGTGCACAATAATAAGGTTAGGCTGTGGGAGATGTAGAAAGGTTTTCACCAAAGGCATTAATTGGTGCCACTTTAACCCTCTCTGACCAATCCATTTAATGTCTACATTTGGCAAAGCAAGGTCTCTCACCATACCTCTTTTTTCTGCAAATTTTACACTCCAGAAGACATAGCTATAACCTACAATCCACACTGTGAACATCTTCCAAGGAGAACAGGATGCACTCAGGAGGTGTCTTTCAGTAGAATGGCAATATGAAAAGAAAGACAGTTGAAAAATGGAGGCATACATAATTTTTTTTAATAAAAAGAACTCATTGGCTGTTTCAAACCATTCTACACTAAAAACGAGGCTGTATGTTTACATTTTTAAAAGCATGTTTTGGATTGGTTCAGAAAAATGTGTTCCCACTGAACAGTACTTTGGATTTGCTGTTAGGTTTGAAAAGTCAAGCAGTCTTGCTCTTTGGATTTGAAACATTGTCTGCTGAACTTCTGACCTCTCTGCTCACACCTGTGTTCCATGAGCTGTTGCTATGGTAGCAGGCAGAAGACATGTTGGGGGAAGGGACGATTTGCAAAGGGGTTGAAAGTTGCAACCAATAGAAATGTGTGAGTCCATTTGAAAAAATGTGGGAAGGACTGTGATTTTACATTAAATTGTATATGTGGGAAAAAAGAGAGGGAAAAATTGCCATTTACTGGTTGTGGAGAGAGGAGAGAGGTGTACAGCTCTGAGATTCTGGCTCTGATAATCTGCTGTTTGAGTGCCACATTTCTTTCTCAACTAATTAATTTTAAAGGTGAGTTATGAGTTTGAGAGGGGAAGTATGTGGTGTATTTTGATATAAATAATAGAATTGTCATTCTTGTTTTAAAGTTGTTTTACATTTTGTGGTTTAGAAGATATTTAACTATCTTGAACTTGTAAGATATTATGGCGTATGTCTTCACTGTAAGTTAAGGTGTAGTGGTATCAGTGAGGAATATTGGTTTGTGCCTAGAATCACATCTTAAGTCTGTCTGCACACAGGATTTGTTGACAGAGATTTAATTAATGTTTCTTTTGTTCTGTTAGCCTTGCACTCGCAGAAAAGGGGTAGTTTGTTATCGTGATGGTTAGCATTCAGCAGAAATCATTTACTGACCAATGAGAGGCAAATGCAAACACATTTGAAAATAGTATGTTACATTTTCCTACCACTTTAAAAGTTGTGTTTTACATTTTATGTTAAGGAAGATATTTAAGTGGCTTGAACATGTTATATATTATGGAGTATGTCTTCATTATAAGTTAATGTGTACTGGTATCACCCAGGAATACTGTTTTCTACCTAGAGTCATACCATGAGACAGTGAGCACACAGGAAATGTAAACAGAGATTTGATTCGGGTTGGTCTTGCTCTATTACTCTTGCACTCGCAGGAAAGGGGCAGCTTGTTTTTTGTAACACATGGTGATGGTCTCAAGGAGCTGTTAGGACATGTGCTCCTTTCTGCTTGTCTAAACTAGAAGGAACATGTGTCAGGCTGTTACAGTAATGATCACTTGCTCTACCCCAGTAGTAAATGTGCTTTCAAATTGCCAAAGGAAATATCGCTTTCTGCCTAGAATCAGACCATGAGTCTGTGTGAAAACAGGAATTGTTGTCAGCGTTTTAATTTGTGTTGCTGTTGTTCTGTAAAACTTGCACATTCAGGAAAGGCCCAGCTTGTTTTCTTCCAATGTGTTGGTTAGCACTCAGCAGAAATCAGTATCTCAAAAATGTGAGGCAAATGCAAACACATTTGAAAATAGCATGGTAGATTTTTCATCAATTCTTCCAATGGCTGAGGTGGTTCCTACATGTTGAAAACTCCAATTAACCCTTACCACACATGTACTCTTACACACATGTCTGTACTCTTCATGCAGTTGTGGGAGTCTCCATGCAGATCTCTCTTGCAGCTGACAATACACAGTCTCCAGAAACACACTCTTTGCACACACGCAGCAGCTTCTGCTACACTCCCATGCGCAATAGTCAGCTCTGTGTGATGTTTCAGATAGCAGTGTGTAACGCAAACAGATTCAACGTCACCAAGGCTGATTTCCTTTGCTCTACTCTAATTACTCAACCTTTTACACATGGTCATGGTCTCAAGGAGCTGTTAGGACATGTGCTCCTTTCTGCCTGTCTAAAGTAGAAGGAACATGTGTCAGGCTGTTACAGTAATTATCACTTGCTCCTCAACAGAAGTAAATGTGCATTCAAATTGCCAACTAAATATCTTTTTCTGTCTAGAATCACACCATGAGTCTGTGTGCACACAGGAATTGTTGTCAGAGATTTAATTCATGTTTCTTCTATTTTGTAAGAGTTTGACTCGTAGGAAAGGATCAGCTCATGTGATAGGATTTGAAAAGTTTAAAAAATTGTAAGGAATTTAAATTACATAAAGGTTTTTTTTTTCTTTTTGCAGGTATTGCTGAGCAACAGTGAAAAAATATAAAGATGCCTATAAAGTCAAGAAAAAGAAAAGAAAAGAAACAACAACTATATTTGAAGACGACTGATAAAAAAAAAATAGGAGGCGAAGCATGTGTTGGAAAACAGAAAAAGTCTTCTGGTAAGCAAACTAAAGAATTTTTAAAAAATATCTTCCAAAAAAAAAAAATTATCGAAAGATACATTCAAACAGTGTTTCAAGTACAAAACAACAACAGAGTTGACAGCAAAAACAAAATGCTGATATAGACTCAGAAGTTAGGAAGAGTGACTTAACACGGAAAAAAGATTTTTAAAACATTCGTCGAAAAATGTTTCAGAGAAGAGTGATGTTAAATTTGCTGAAGGATATGAAAAAATATAAGAAAAAAACCAAATTTTATAAGAAAAAGAAATTAATTGAAAATATTGTTACCAAGGCATTAGAAATAAAAAAAACTATTCATTTTAATTTTGAACAGGATGCGTAGATTAGAAAAATTAGTGAATGCAATGAAGTCACAAAGCAAAAGGAAAAGAGAAGTCAAAAAAAAAAACTTTTGTAAAGTGTTCTTAGGAGAATGGAAGCATAGTTCAAGTACTGAACCATTTTTTAATGAAGAGAGTTATCTTCAAAGTAATAGTTTGTTGCATGCAGTTGACACCAATGGTAGAGCTTATGAAGTTAAGGATGGTTGTGTAATGGAAAAGGAGAAAATGGTTCCAAGAAATGAGGAACAAGTGATGGCGGATGAGGTTATGGGAAGACGTCCTAAAGCCCCAGTGTACACTTGGAATTGTAGTAGTATTTGTACTGTGCGTCAGGAATCTATTGATAAATTACGGTACTTTCTAAGAGAATATAGTAAAAAGAGTGTTAAACAGAAAATTAAGGTGCTTCAAAGACTAGATCCATGCAGAGTGAGAGAGAATACTGGTTTGCAAGGACATTCTCTGGCTTGTCTATCTAGGAAAGTGTGTCAAAGTGTTTTTCACCATTTTAGGATGCTGGCTGTTCATCATACTGAAATGAGAAAGTTTGTGAGAACATTGTATTTTGCTAAAAGTCCAGCACTAAAGTTAAATGAGTTGAATAATGCTCTGTTCCGTGGATCTGTATCAGATGTAGTGAAGGTTACTGATGAGATTCAGTTTTGTTACTTTGGTCCAGAGCAAGAAAGTGTAGAAAATGACACAGTGATTGATGAAAATGTGGAAGAGAATGTAGAACTCACTGTTAGTAAAAATTTTGAGGATGAAATGACAAAATTTACTATCATCTCTAATGAAAGACCAAATATTACTTGTATTTGTTGCCGGAGAAGCCATTACAAAAATCAAACAAGGAATGTTGATCTGTATAAAAAAAGTGAAAATGAAGATAATTATAAGTGGAAAGATTTTGCAACATATATATTTCTGAAAAATTGTTTTGATTTGGGTGAAGATCAGCGTATTTGTAAATACTGTTATAACAAGTTAGAAGAAAATAGAATGCCAGCTAGAGCTGTACATAATAATTTGGAATTGATTGATATTCCTCCAGAACTTTCTGATTTAAATACGTATGAGTCTATACTCATTCAATGTGTCCATCCGTTTCAGACCATAGTCCGTATGGAGCCAAAAACTGGTAAATTACCTCCTTCGGATTTACAAAGAGGTTTAAAAGGAAGAGTTGTCTATTTGCCATTGGATTTGAGAAAAAATATGGAAACAATTGATGCAGATACTTTGGAAACTGAACCATTAGTTATTCTGGTTAATGGTGTACCTACAAAGAATAAGAAAATTTGGCAGGAGCTGGTGGATGTACGAAAAGTACAAAGAGCAAATTTGTATTTGAAAAAAAATAATAAATGGTATGAAGCCGTTTATATGGATGAAGATGAAGAAGAAATACTAGAAGACACGGGAATACCAACTGGGCAACTTGAAAAAGTGGATAAGTCAAAAGAAGAAGAAATTTATGAACATTTCAGCATACATCCTCTACATTCTAAAGAAGTTATGGGAAACGCTATTGATCTGTTTCAGATGAAGAAAGCACAAGGAACTCCCGTGAGTGTATGGGAGGAGAGCTTGGAAGCTCGTTGTTTTCCCCAGCTGTTTCCTACAGGAGAAGGAGGACGATATGATGAACGTCCAGTACAGATTCCTGCTTCTGAGTATCGGACTACAAGACTATATGCAGAAGATCCGAGATTTCGTCAAAGTATTCCTTATGTGTTCCATCTTTTATTTGAAAGTGACTTGTCTGCACTATCTTATGCAGTAAATCACATTTTGAAAACTGGAGTACATCTACGTAATGTGACTGCAAAGGATTTTATGAACAAAGTGCAACAGCGAGATGATCATTTGGAATCTCAATTGATCAATTTGATGGCTTGTCAGCGTGGGACGAATTAATATTGGTACCGACGCCATGGAGAATTGAAATGTATGTTACGGAATTTAGGAACTCCTACATGGTTCCTTACCCTAAGCTGTGCTGAGTACGCTTGGGATGATCTTCTGGATTTTCTTCGAGAGGCAAATTCAAATATTGAAAACATCCAATACAAGACAGCAGGAGAATTGTGCTCATTGGATCCGGTTAATGTTTGCAGATATTTCAATCATAGATTTGAGGCTATGATGTCCTTCATCTGCAATAAAAAAAATCCACCTCTTGGAGAAGTTGTGGATTTCTTTTGGAGAAAAGAGTACCAAGCAAGAGGTGCTCCTCATATTCATATGCTGTTGTGGATCAAGGATGCTCCAAAATTTGGAACAGATTCTGATGATGCAGTTTTAAGTTTCATCGAAGGATATGCAACATGTGCTATACCTAAAAGATAGCCCCAAGTTGATGTTCTATACCTAAAAGCACAGAAGAGAAAAATTTAAAAGAGCAAGTTTTACGTTTCCAAAGTCATCGGTGTGGAAAATACTGTCGACAAAAGTACAAGAGTAAAGATAAATTCTACACAAAGTGTCGATTTGGATTTCCATGACCTGTTCTTTCAAAAGGAAGAGTAAACAGTTTTATGTCAGCTGTGCGACATACTATTACAAGAAAATCGCCTAAAAATACCTACAATCTAAGAAGAAAAGAAGAGTCAAAATATATAAATGACTACAGCCCAGTCATTTTATCCATGTGGAATGCTAACATGGATATACAGTATGTGGCTGACAATTCTATTGCTGTTGCTCGCTATGTGACATCTTACATCACTAAATCTGAGAAAACGGAATTGAAAGAAATGTGGGAAGAGATTTCTCACGAGAAGACTGTCAGTAAGAAGCTATACAGTTTCAGTTTAAAGATGTTATCGCATCGAGAAATTGGATCCTACGAATGCTCAGATAGGTTATCATCTGCAAGTCTGTACTCCAAATCCAGAAGAATAATTTGGGCAAGTTTAGGTCTTGCAGGAATGCGAAATCGGGTACTGAAATCTATTCGAGAAATTGAGTATTTAGCAGAGTTCGAACCAGAAAGTACAGACATTTTAAGAACAAACATGGTGGACACATATTACCCACAAAGAAGTCATCGCCTTGAGAACATATGTCTCTATGAAGTGCTGCAGAACTTTATTTTTAAACGGAATGTCACAGAAGATATCAACAATGGAAAATATAAAGTCATTGGTGAGGAAGGATGTTTGGTGAAGCAAACAAAAGGAAGTTTGATAAATCACCGGAAGCTGAGTTGCGACACTCCTGATAAAAAGGAATTTTACACTTTTGCAGCTGTTTAAACCATGGCGTTCAGAGGACGAACTACTTGGAGAATTTCAGAGCTATGAAGATTCCTTCAATGCTAGCAAAGACAGCATAGAATGCAGTACTTTCACAACTTATGTTCAAATGTTAAATGAAGAAATTGAACAAGAAGCAACAATTGCAGCTGAAGTAGCTAGAGACAGTTCTCAAGACAGTCAAAGTTCTGGGACATTCAGTCAAGATCCTCCAGGACAACCGATCATCGAAAATGAAGCAGCAATAGCTATGAACGAAGTGGAAACAGCTATGAATCAAGCTCAGGAAGATTTAGTAGACTTAACATATTTGGAGGAGCAACTGAATGAAGAACAAAAACATATTTATGAAGAAGTCAGAGAAAAAATTGATCACGGATTACTACATGAAAATAAAGAGTGCTCATGCACATCTTTTGAACCAATGAGAATGTATGTAAGTGGACAAGCAGGAACTGGAAAAAGTTTCTTAATTAATGTAATTAGAAGCTACCTACAGAAGAAAATGGATTCCATTTTGTCTTGTGTTGTTACTGCTCCAACTGGGTTAGCAGCGTATAACATCAAAGGAGTTACCTTACATCGTTTGCTAATGTTACCAGTAGAGCATGAGAACAAAATACAGTACCACAAACTAGCAGGAGAAGCATACTTGGAAGTTTCAAGAGTATTGAAGAAAATTAAAGTACTCATTATTGATGAGGTTAGCATGGTATCAAACTTAATGCTTTCCTTTGTGCATTTAAGAATGCAGCAAATTCTGAAGACAGACTTTGACGTCCTATTTGGGGGAAAACACGTCATAGTTTTTGGGGATCTTTTGCAACTTACTCCAGTTAAAGGACAACCGGTATTCCATACACTTATACATGAAGACACAAAAAAGTCATTAGGAAGTATAGGCAATGTAAATATTTGGACATATTTTGAGTATAAGGAACTCATTACCAATATGAGACAAGCCAATGATGAGGACTATGCAAGTATTCTGAAAGATATACGAATTGGACTACTCACAGAACATGGCAGAAAAGCATTACAGAGTCGATTGCTGAGTAATTTTTTTCCAACAGAAGAAATAGTTCCAGAGAAAATATACAAGGAAATTGCAGAAAAAAATACTGTAATCTGCTTAATGCCAGCACTACATGAATGCTCTGTATTCAATCAAGAACTTTTGAAATTGGAAAATGAAGAGATCATAAAACTGGAAGCTGTGGATAAAATAGAACATGAACGAATAACTGTTATATTGACAGGCAAATTGGGTACTAAATTGGATTCTCTGGAGAAAAACATTTCAAAAATAGCAGGTTTGGAAAAGAATCTTTATGTGTGTATGAACTGTAGAGTAATTTTAAGACGGAATTTGGATGTAGAGAAAGGTTTAGTGAATGGAGCTATGGGAAGAGTTGTGGGTTTTATTAATTACCAGAAAAAAGTTGGAATTGAATGTTTAAAAATAAAATTTGATCAGATACAAGAGGTTAAAGACATTTGTCGTTGTTCAGTTCGTTTCTTGCTTGTGAAAGATGTTATATGTGCGTAGGAAGCAGTTTCCGTTTCCGTTTTCTCTAGCATATGCTGTAACTATTCACAAATCTCAAGGATTAACTGTTGATAGTGCTTTTGTAAACATTGGATCTACTGTGTTTAAAGAAGGTATGGCATATGTTGCTTTGTTACGCGTGAAAAAATTATCTGGTTTATTCATGATAGACTTTGATGATTCAAAAGTAAGTGCTGATGCAAACTGTGTAAAGGAGTATAATAGATTAAGAAGAAGCTATGCTCCTTATTTAGGTCAGTATCCTGTGTTTGAAAAACGTGTTGTTTGTCGGAAAAGGAGATTTGAGAATATCTGTAATGAGGGTGTACAGAAGAGAAAACAAAAAGATAGTGATGTGACTGCAAGCAAAAAGAAAAAGGACAGTGTGGAAGAGGTTGTTGGTTGTCATTTTGAAAATAGCTCTGGTTTCAACTGCTACGCAAATGTAGTGCTGAATGTTGTATTTTATCTTGATTTCTTGCAAGAGCAGATAACACTAAATCACGAAAAAAGATTCTGTTCTTTGCTGAGTCTCCTCTATGAGAAGCTGAGTAATGATAAAACTAAAATAGAAAGTGCTTCTGATGTTAGAAATCTTTTAGATGTATGTTCTGGACGTACACAGTTTACACAAAATGTCCAGCAGGATGCACAGGAATTCTTGATGTATATCCTGATGGTACTGGAAGATGAAGGGGTAGAAGTAGAAAATGTATTTGGTGTCTCTTATAAATGGGAACATTGTTGTGATAACTGTATGAACACAAGCAGTAGTAATGTTGATTCTGAAAGGTTCATATATTTACCATTACCAGAGAGTAAAACAGTGACTTTTAGTAAATTAGTTAAAGATGCTAATCACAACATGGAATGTTCTCAATGTAAATCAGACATGTTGTCAACGTTATTTTTAAAGAAATATGGACAGTATGTAATTTTAATGATGCAACGTTGTAGAGCTGATGGTTCAAAATTGGACACTTTAATAAAGAAGTTTACAGGACAACAATTATCAATATCTGGAAAAACTTTTGTTGCAGTTGCAATAATTTTTCATGATGGACCTTCTATAACTTCTGGTCATTACACAGTTTATCTTAAATGTGAAAAAGGATGGACACTGTGTAATGATTCTCAATTGATTTTCAAGCAATGATTTACCCAATTGTTACCTAATTTTTCTGAAACCAAAATTTTAAATACTAACATCATCATTGGAAGAAAGCATTATTAAAATTTAAAAGGATTTAAATTGGATATTTCGCTCAAAAGAGATTTTAAACTTACCATTTGGCCGTAAGGAAAGGTAAAACAAACAATTGTGGACTTCTTTGACAGATATTATTTTGGAAAATGTTCTTTTGTAACAAGGTTTACAGACGTTATTTTTTGGAAATTGTTATTGTTCTTAAAAGGTATTTTTGACATTTCTATTAAGGTATGTTTTAGTGAGGATACATTTGGGGCTTTTTTAAACAATCTTTCAGATTGTTTTTTTTTTTGCCCGCTGTTAAATGATGAATACAATTGATTTCACTATTTTCAGTGAAAATCAAAACATTCTGAAAACAGCAAAAAAAGGGCAAAAAATTGCTTTGCTAAATATGAAAAAACATGTAGTGTTTAATAAAGTGTATTGTTGAATATTAATAGTTTTTTTCTTTTTTTCAGAACTAGAAAGAAAATTTAGAAGATGTTATTCAGTTATCTTTGCAATTAAATAAAAACATTTAATTCTAAATTATTTATTTTGATGGTCAGGTAAGTTTAACATATGTGTATGTGTCACTGGTTTCGTTTCATGCTTCTTTTTCTTCACCTCTCCTTACTCTACTTTTCTCATTTCTCTTCTCACTCTCTCTTCCTGCTTTACTACTCTTTTGTAACTTCCTCACTCCTTCTATACTACTCCCCTACCTTTACTACCTCCATCACAAATTTTTCATCCATGTTTCTTTTTCTGTATCCATATGTCTTAGTCTTTTTCACTGTCTTACTCCTTGTCAGTTGTTTGCTCTCTGTGTCTGTATCTGTCACTCTTGGTTTGTCTGTTTTACCCTTAATTTCCTTAACATCTCTGGGGCACATTTACAAGCCACCTGTGCCACCACTACGTCAATTTTCTTGACAAACTAGTTGCACAGGGTGCTTTTCCATATTTACAAGGAGAGGATAAGCCTCTTTGTGTGTCTTTTCCTCTCCTTGTAAATACAGGCAATTCTAATGCAGCATAATGAGCTATTATCTTTTTTGGGTACCTATACATAAATACTGATGCAGAGTTTAAAGTTTAATAGGAAGACTCTCTTCCCTTCATCTGTGAAATGTACACCATCTCTTTTTTAATTACTTTGCCATTCCCCTCTCTTTCTCAGGGAGTCCCTGAAGGTTTACTAAAGGTAAAAAAAATGTGTTTTAAAAAAAAAAAAAAAACATTGGGTGCGCGCTGGGTGCGCGCACTCTAAAAAAAAAAAAAGAAATAGATTCTAAAAAACAAGTTTTTGTGTTTTGATTTTATGTGGCTCTAAAAAGAGCCCTTGAGTTAATGTAGGGACAGAGGAAGAGAAAAACGAAAAACAAAAATAAGAAAATTATGGCCTTTCGCAAAGATGCTCCTCAAATTTTCTTTGAATGAGATCAATACTGCTCTCACCCAAAGAAATAAGAGAACCACAATCCATGCAGTGTGTACTCATCCTCCCAAAACAAGGACGAATATCCAAAGGTGTGGAAGAAGGTGAAGGCACCACTGCAGAAGAAGTGCTCGCCTGAGCTGCCGAAGATGTGCTCGGCTGAGCTGCTGCAGATGTTGTCAGCTGAGCAGGTGGAGGGTTTGCTCCAGAAGCTCGACGAAAAGTCAGTGGATGCATTGCCTCAACGTGCCTCGTCATAGTATGAATACTAAAAGAATACTTCTTGTTAGGATTCCCACGTGACAAGACGCGCTGACACAGTTTGCAGGTGACCTTTGGTGCATTCACCTTCTTTTGTCCCTCTGGAAAAGTGAAAAACTGCCATATGAAGGAGTCTTTCTGCTTCCTCTGCCTCTGTCTCTCAAGAGTGTCCTGCTCACTCTCAGAAGATGGCTGCTGCTCTGCCATTGTATCTCAACACACAGAATAGCTCCTTCTCCTAGGGAATCAGAACTAACAATGAGGGGGGTGGGTGTGGTTTTGGAAGAATCTGGAACTGAAAGTACTTTGAACCAATGAAAAGTGATGTTTCTTGATCACATGACTTGCCATGAGGGGATTGGGTGTGGTGTTGAAACAATCTGAAACTGAAAGTAATGAAAACCAATTAAAAGTGTTGTTTTATTCATCACATACCCCGAGGTGCGCGCACCGAGCAAGCTCCCAGCGCGCACGGTGCAATTACGCATGCGCAAACGCGTATGCGCGCATGCGCTTACGTACTATGCGCGTACGTAACGCGCATACGCAGCACGCGCGTATGCGTAAACGTCAGCGCGCGTACTCTACGCGTATGCGGAAGTGTACCGCGTTGAGTACGTACGACGCACGTAAGCATGCGTACGTACGCATGCGTACTAGGTGCGCGCTCCGGGCGCGCAGTAAAACATATGTATACGTACGTAAATAACGTACGCCGGAATTCATAAAAAATTTACGAAAACGTACTAGGTTCGCGCTCTGAGCGCGCACCCTAAGAATTTATATTAAAAAAAAAAGTGGACATAACTTAATAGAAGATATTAACTATGCTGTTCAACTTTATCATAATTAAAACTTTTAAAAAAATGAGCCACACCAAATTAAAGGATACAGATAATATATAAATGTATATGTAGGGAAATTTTTGAAAAATAAATATTTAATAAATATAATTAAAAAATACAAAAATTAGCATTTAAAAAACCTTGCAAATTCACTGAAAAAACCATAGGTTTCCCACACATTATAGTTAGGAATTAGCATTTAAAAAACCTTGCAAATTCACTGAAAAAACCAGAGGTTTCACACACGTTATAGTTAGCTGGACATTTTACTCGTAAAAAACCAATGAAATTCCCCCGTTATAGTTAGTTCACCTAACTATAACTCGCACGCCCGCAATCCACTGCTGATGACGTCACATATTACATCACTCATGACATGGTCAGTGACATCACTGATGACATCACTGATGACATCTCAAATGACATCACTGATGACATCACTGATGACATCATCCTTGTGATAGAGTAGCACATCTTCTCACACCCTAATATAACGTTTGATACACCGACTAAAAATTTCAGAGTTCCATTCTCAAAACCATACATACTCCAATACCAATAACTACATACCCAATTATTAACTCTTAGGTCTACATACACCTCCACTCATTCACCTGTACAGTCACTCATACTTACAGTCACTCCATACAAAACTATCATATGCATTTATACACCTATATAGACACTCACACACCACCAATCATCCATAGAGGTACTCTCACACCTAGTCAGTCACGCAAATAATCACACTCCAATTTACTCACCTAGGCAGTGAAACACACTCAAGTTCACTTACTCATAAAAATAGTATCACATTCTTATGCTCTTATACAATCATTGAAACAAGCACACACTCATCCATACAGTCACTCTCACAATCACACACTCTCACATCTACCCACTTATATACTCTTCCACACATATATACTGCCTTTCACATATGTAGTTAGTCACAAATGTACCACTGACATATACATTCAACCCATAAAACACCCATACATTCACTCACTCAACCATACAGTCCATCACAGATGCAGTCTTAAAACCATGCACCAATAGAATCACCCACTCACACATCTATGCATAGAGTGACACACACCCTACCCACACAAACACTCATGAACCCATACAGATACTTAGACAACCAATCAATTACCCATATAGAGACTCATATAGCTGTTCTCAAAACCATGCAGCCACTTATACACCAACATACAGACACATACACACATTTACACAGTTTACTCACTAGTCTGCAGTAAGATACATTTAATGACTAACTTAAAGAATCATGTTATGCACCACATAAAATCATCCATTTATACACTTGTACACCCACTTATTCTTAAACAGGCCTTTCCCTATATATATTAAACATATTGACATTTTTCAAAAACACATACTCACTGGATGATGTCATCAGTGATGTCATTTGAGATGTCATCAGTGATGTCATCAGTGATGTCACTGACCATGTCATGAGTAATGTAATATGTGACGTCATCAGCAGTGGATTGCGGGCGCGCGAGTTATAGTTAGGTGAACTAACTATAACGGGGGAATTTCATTGGTTTTTTACGAGTAAAATGTCCAGCTAACTATAACGTGTGTGAAACCTCTGGTTTTTTCAGTGAATATATATATATAAGGAAAAGGAGTTGCCCCCAGGTGAAGCGCACACTTTCAACAAACTTTCTTCCACAGAGAGCAGCTTCAGGTTAGATGCACACACAGCAAACAAATGCCTGACGCGTTTCGGAAGGAGACTTCCTTTCTCAAAGGCTGCATGCATCAAAAGTCTGTGCACAAAAGTCCACCATTATATAACATCATGTGACTCTCATTATCCTCAGGTGAGTTCAAGGCAAGTGCAAAGCATCCTGGGAGTGGTAGTTTAAAACAAAATACCCATGTGGGCTGCCAGTCTTTCACATGTTCAAAACAGATTTTCTTTTTGCCAATGCATCTCACCTCAAAGCACTCTATTTCAGGGGGTGTGTCGATCCGCAATTGCTGCCCAGGCATTTGTTTGCTGTGTGTGCATCTAACCTGAAGCTGCTCTCTGTGGAATAAAGTTTGTTGAAAGTGTGCGCTTCGCCTGGGGGCAACTCCTTTTCCTTATATATATATATATATATATATATATATATATATATATATATATATATTACCTACTGGCGGTCGCCAGTAGGTAGTTATAGTTAGGACCACGTTTCCATAGGAAAACCTCAACATTCTATTTTGAATAACTTTGGCGCCGGTCGACGAATCCTCGCGAATTTCTCAAAATAGGTGGGGCGCTACGCTCCGCTCCTACCCTGAAAGTCTCGGGGGGATCCGTCAAGCGGGGGCTGAGATAAAAGGGGGGTCCCAAAACGCGTTTTTCCCATGCATTTTTCCATAGGACCTTTAGAACGAGCTACAGCCCGAACGGCTGAACAGAATTACTCAAAATTTGGCAGAGAGGTAGTCCCTAGGTCAAGGAAGTGCCTTTTGTAGGTTTGGTGTAAATCTGTTCAGTAGATTCTGAGAAAATAGCCTTTAAATCAATATATATATCTGAGCCCGCTTACGGTACGCTTACCGTACGCTTACGGTAAGCGTACGGTGGCGTGCGCGAGCGCGATTCTGATTGGCTCTTAGATCTTAGTAAACATTCGAATCGGCCGAAACCAGGAAGCGGCGGCCGCCATTTTCTGTGTTTCACTCTGAAAAAAAAAGAGTGAAAACAAGAAAAGGGGGCAATGAGGAGAGTTACAGACCCCCTTACATTTGTGAGGGGGTCAAAGAAGGACTGTAAAGTACAAAACAAACATTTATTGATTTTTAAAAAAAATCACGGGGTACGCGTACGGTAAGCTTACGGTAAGCGTACGGAAGAAACATGGCGTGCGCGAAGGAGATTCTGATTGGCCCATAGATCTTAGTAAACATTCGAATCGGCCGAAACCAGGAAGCGGCGGCCGCCATTTTGTGTGTTTCACTCAGAAAAAAAACAGAGAAAACAAGGAAAGGGGGCAATGAGGAGAGTTACAGACCCCCTAACATTTGTAAGGGGGTCAAAGAAGGACAGAAAAGTACAAAAAAAACATTTATTGATTTTAAAAAAAATCACGGGGTACGCGTACGGTAAGCTTACGGTAAGCGTACGGTAAAAAAAATAAAAAAAAATAAATGAAAAGCAGATTTAAGAGTTTAGAAATTAGGGAGCTCTAAAAAGAGCTGTTGTGTTTATGAAGTCATTTTTTTAGTGGTACCTACAAGTAAGTACCGATGCAGAGTCTAAGGTTCAAGAGGAAGACTCTGTTCCCTTCATCATTGAAGTGCACACCATCTCCTCTATAAATGTCTTGCATGTCATAACGCAAGTTGTTGTGGTAAATGGCACCCATACCATAGTCACGGAGGAAAGCAGAAACAGATTTGTTGACGTGCTTTCTTGCTTTGTCAATCTGCGGACAGAAATGATTGGACCAGTTCCATTTTTGCCTTTGGCATATGTTGGAAAACACAAAGGCAGTTTTAGGGAAAAGTGTAAACAGTTGTGCAAAGGTGTCCTTCATAAGCATTTCCAGACCTACCCCAGTCAAAGTGCCTAGGTCATTGCCACCACAGTGCACTATTATGAGGTCAGGGTGTTGGATTTGAATGAAGGATTTCACCAATGGCATCAATTGGTGCCACTTTAACCCTCTCTGACCAATCCATTTAATGTCTACATTTGGCAAAGCAAGGTCTCTCACCATACCTGATTTCTCTGCAAACTTTTCACTCCAGAAGACATAACTGTGCCCTACAATCCACACTGTGAACATCTTCAAAGGAGAACTGGATGCACTCAGGAGGTGTCTTTCAGTAGAATGGCAATATGAAAAGAAAGACAGTTTGGAAATGGAGGCATACATATTTTTTTCAAAACAAAAAGAACTGATTGGCTGTTTCATACCATTCTAGAATAAAAACTAGGCTGTATGTGTAAATTAATAGAAGCATGTTTTGTATTGGTACAAAAAAATGTGTAACCAAAGAACAGTACTATGGATTTGCTGTAAGGTTTGAAAAGTCAAGCACTCTTGCTCTGTGGAATTGAAACATTGTGTGTCGAACTTCTGACCTAACTCTACACAGCAGTGTTCCATGAGCTGTTGCTATGGTAGCAGGCAGAAGTCAAGTTGGGGGAAGGGTACTAGGCAGAAGTCAAGTTGGGGGAAGGGTACTTTTGGAAAAGGGTTGGTTTTCAACCAATAGAAATGTGTGATTACATTTGAAAAAAAGGGGGAAGCACTGAGATTTGAAACTTACATGTATATGTGTGGAAAAATAGAGGGAAAGTTTGCCATTATCTGGTTCTGCTGAGAGGAGAGAGGTGAACACAACAGAGATCCTGGCTCTGATAATCTGCTGTTTGAGTGTCACATTTCTTTCACAACTAACTAATTTTAAAGGTGAGTTTACAGTTTGAGAGGGGATGTATGTGGTAACTTAAGAAATGAATAATAGAAATGGGAATTGTTTTTGTTGTAGTTACACATGGTGGTTTCATAATGTGTCAGTCTGTAAAAGTGATTTACACTTGCCCCGAAAAAAAAAAGAGCAGTAAGTGTGCTTTCAAATTGGCAAAGAAATTTCGTTTTGGGACTAATGTGAAAACATGACTCTGTGTGCATAGAAGAATTATAGGCAGAGATTTATTGCGTCTTGCTCTGGTGATTTCACAGTTGCATTAGATGGAAAGGGGGAGCGAATTTTTGGGGGAAGAAGCAGAGTCTTAGCACACACCCATGTGCTTGCCATGTATAGTCATGCACAGTATTTAGAAGCGAGTGGGGTTTTCAGGTTTAAGTCTGTAATGCAAATACATTCAGCATCACTAAGGCTGGTTGCCCTTGCTGGAGTGTAGGCAGTCACAGAGAATACACATGGTGGTGGTCTGAAAAAACAGCTTGGACATGTGCATTTAAATAAATCAAAAAAAGTGGTTTTATAATGTGTCAGTCTGTAAAAGTGATTTCCAATTGTAAAAAGTGATTTTCACTTGGCCCGAAAAAAAAAGAGCAGTAAGTGTGCTTTCAAAATGGCAAAGAAATTTCGTTTTGGGACTAATGTGAAAAAATGACTCTGTGTGCATAGAGGAATTATAGGCAGAGATTTATTGCGTCTTGCTCTGGTGATTTCACAGTTGCATTAGATGGAAAGGGGGAGCGAATTTTTGGGGGAAGAAGCAGAGTCTTAGCACACACCCATGTGCTTGCCATGTATAGTCATGCACAGTATTTAGAAGCGAGTGGGGTTTTCAGGTTTAAGTCTGTAATGCAAATACATTCAGCATCACTAAGGCTGGTTGCCCTTGCTGGAGTGTAGGCAGTCACCGCGAATACACATGGTGGTGGTCTGAAAAAAACTGCTTGGACAAGTGCAATTAAATAAATTAAAAAAAAAGGTTTCATAATGTGTCAGTCTGTAAAAGTGATTTTCACTTGCCCCGAAAAAAAAAAGAGCAGTAAGTGTGCTTTAAAAATGGCAAAGAAATTTCGTTATGGGACTAATGTGAAAACATGATTCTGTGTGCATAGAGGAATTATAGGCAGAGATTTATTGCGTCTTGCTCTGGTGATTTCACAGTTGCATTAGATGGAAAGGGGGAGCGAATTTTTGGGGGAAGAAGCAGAGTCTTAGCACACACTCATGTGCTTGCCATGTATAGTCATGCACAGTATTTAGAAGCGAGTGGGGTTTTCAGGTTTAAGTCTGTAATGCAAATACATTCAGCATCACTAAGGCTGGTTGCCCTTGCTGGAGTGTAGGCAGTCACAGAGAATACACATGGTGGTGGTCTGAAAAAACAGCTTGGACATGTGCATTTAAATAAATCAAAAAAAGTGGTTTCATAATGTGTCAGTCTGTAAAAGTGATTTCCAATTGTAAAAAGTGATTTTCACTTGGCCCGAAAAAAAAAGAGCAGTAAGTGTGCTTTCAAAATGGCAAAGAAATTTCGTTTTGGGACTAATGTGAAAACATGACTCTGTGTGCATAGAGGAATTATAGGCAGAGATTTATTGCGTCTTGCTCTGGTGATTTCACAGTTGCATTAGATGGAAAGGGGGAGCGATTTTTTGGGGGAAGAAGCAGACTCTTAGCACACACCCATGTGCTTGCCATGTATAGTCATGCACAGTATTTAGAAGCGAGTGGGGTTTTCAGGTTTAAGTCTGTAATGCAAATACATTCAGCATCACTAAGGCTGGTTGCCCTTGCTGGAGTGTAGGCAGTCACAGAGAATACACATGGTGGTGGTCTGAAAAAACAGCTTGGACAAGTGCAATTAAATAAATTTAAAAAAAAGGTTTCATAATGTGTCAGTCTGTAAAAGTGATTTTCACTTGCCCCGAAAAAAAAAAGAGCAGTAAGTGTGCTTTAAAAATGGCAAAGAAATTTCGTTTTGGGACTAATGTGAAAACATGACTCTGTGTGCATAGAGGAATTATAGGCAGAGATTTATTGCGTCTTGCTCTGGTGATTTCACAGTTGCATTAGATGGAAAGGGGGAGCGGATTTTTGGGGGAAGAAGCAGAGTCTTAGCACACACCCATGTGCTTGCCATGTATAGTCATGCACAGTATTTAGAAGCGAGTGGGGTTTTCAGGTTTAAGTCTGTAATGCAAATACATTCAGCATCACTAAGGCTGGTTGCCCTTGCTGGAGTGTAGGCAGTCACAGAGAATACACATGGTGGTGGTCTGAAAAAACAGCTTGGACATGTGCATTTAAATGAATCAAAAAAAGTGGTTTCATAATGTGTCAGTCTGTAAAAGTGATTTCCAATTGTAAAAAGTGATTTTCACTTGGCCCGAAAAAAAAAGAGCAGTAAGTGTGCTTTAAAAATGGCAAAGAAATTTCGTTTTGGGACTAATGTGAAAACATGACTCTGTGTGCATAGAGGAATTATAGGCAGAGATTTATTGCGTCTTGCTCTGGTGATTTCACAGTTGCATTAGATGGAAAGGGGGAGCGAATTTTTGGGGGAAGAAGCAGAGTCTTAGCACACACCCATGTGCTTGCCATGTATAGTCATGCACAGTATTTAGAAGCGAGTGGGGTTTTCAGGTTTAAGTCTGTAATGCAAATACATTCAGCATCACTAAGGCTGGTTGCCCTTGCTGGAGTGTAGGCAGTCACAGAGAATACACATGGTGGTGGTCTGAAAAAACAGCTTGGACATGTGCATTTAAATAAATCAAAAAAAGTGGTTTTATAATGTATCAGTCTGTAAAAGTGATTTCCAATTGTAAAAAGTGATTTTCACTTGGCCCGAAAAAAAAAGAGCAGTAAGTGTGCTTTCAAAATGGCAAAGAAATTTCGTTTTGGGACTAATGTGAAAAAATGACTCTGTGTGCATAGAGGAATTATAGGCAGAGATTTATTGCGTCTTGCTCTGGTGATTTCACAGTTGCATTAGATGGAAAGGGGGAGCGAATTTTTGGGGGAAGAAGCAGAGTCTTAGCACACACCCATGTGCTTGCCATGTATAGTCATGCACAGTATTTACAAGCGAGTGGGGTTTTCAGGTTTAAGTCTGTAATGCAAATACATTCAGCATCACTAAGGCTGGTTGCCCTTGCTGGAGTGTAGGCAGTCACCGCGAATACACATGGTGGTGGTCTGAAAAAAACAGCTTGGACAAGTGCAATTAAATAAATTTAAAAAAAAGGTTTCATAATGTGTCAGTCTGTAAAAGTGATTTTCACTTGCCCCGAAAAAAAAAAGAGCAGTAAGTGTGCTTTAAAAATGGCAAAGAAATTTCGTTTTGGGACTAATGTGAAAACATGACTCTGTGTGCATAGAGGAATTATAGGCAGAGATTTATTGCGTCTTGCTCTGGTGATTTCACAGTTGCATTAGATGGAAAGGGGGAGTGAATTTTTGGGGGAAGAAGCAGAGTCTTAGCACACACCCATGTGCTTGCCGTGTATAGTCATGCACAGTATTTAGAAGCGAGTGGGGTTTTCAGGTTTCAGTCTGTAATGCAAATACATTGAGCTTCACTAAGGCTGGTTGCCCTTGCTGGAGTGTAGCACTCTGGACATGGGCTTTTTAAAAAATCTGAAAAGTGGTTTCATAATGTGACAGTTTGTAAAAGAGATTTTCACTTGCCCAAAAAAAAGAGCAGTTTGTGTGCATTCAAATTGGCAAAGAAATTTTGTTTTGTGACTATTGTGAAAAGAAATGTAGTAATATATTTAAATACAATAAAGGATTTTTTTTTAGTTTTTTTCAGGTATTGCTGAAGAACAGTGAACAAAATTTAAGATGCCTACAAAATCTCGAGTTCAAAAAACGCTAAAAAAAAACTATATTTGAAGACAACTGGAGGACCAAAGTTAGTAGAAGATGCTCATGTTGGGAAAAAGAAAAAATCTTCTGGTAAGCAGAAAAAACAATTTCTTAAAAAAATATTCAAAACAAAGAAAAATGTACAAAATGTCTGTCCTGGGAAGAATGTAACAAAACGAAGAGAACAGCAAAAAATTGAGAATTTAGTTAATGCAAATATACCTTCTGCAACTGAAAAGTTTTACATAAACAGAAAAACAGCGTTTAAAGAGATACGTAGAAAAATGTTTCAGAGAAGAGTTATGTCCAATTTGATAAAGGATGTGAAGAAATATAAGCAAAAGGCAAAATATTACAAGAGAAAAAAAGAAATTGAAGCCATTGCAGCAAAAGCATTAGAATTAAAAAGGAAACTATTCATATTAATTTTGAATAGGATGCGTACATTAGATAAAATGGTTAATGTACTGAAATCACAAAGCAAAAGCAAAAGAGTAGTGAACAGAACAAACTTTTGTAAAGTGTTTTTAGGAAAGTGGATGCATAGTTCAAGTAGTGAACCTTTTTTTAATGAAGAGAGCTATTTTCAAAGTAATAGTTTGCTGCATGCAGTTGACACCAGAGGTCGTTCATACAAAGTAAAAAATGGTTGCATAATGGAGAAGGAGATAATGGTTCCAAGAGATGAGGTACAAGTGATGGCAGATGAGGCAATGGGGAGACGTCCTAAAGCCCCAGTGTACACTTGGAATTGTAGTAGTATTTGCACTGTGCGTCAGGAATCTATTGACAGATTTCGAGAGTTTCTAAGAGAATATAGTAAAAAAAGTGTAAAACAGAAGATTAAGGTGCTTCAAAGTCTGGATCCATGCAGAGTGAGAGAGAATACTGGTTTGCAGGGTCATTCTCTGGCTTGTCTATCTAGAAAAGTGTGCAATAGTGTTTTCCATCATTTTAGGATGCTGGCTGTTCATCATACTGAAATGAGAAAGTTTGTGAGACGGTTGTATTTTGCCAAAAGTCCAGCAATAAAGTTAAATGAATTGAATAGGGCTCTGTTCCGAGGAACGGTATCAGATGTAGAGAAGGTTGTTGATGAAATTCAGTTTTGTTACTTTGGTCCTGAACAAAACAGTGCAGAGAAGGACACAGTAAATGAGGAAGAAGTGGAAGAGAATGTAGAACCTTCTGTAAGTAAGACATTTAATGATCACATAACAAAATTTGCAATAGTCTCTAATGAAAGACCAAATGTTACTTGTATTTGTTGCCGCAGAACTCATTATAGAAAACAAACTAGGAATGTTGATCTCTACAGAAAGAGTGAAAATGAAGATAATTATAAGTGGATGGATTTTGCCACATATATATTTCTTGAAAATTGTTTTGAATTGGGTGAAGATCAGCGTATTTGTAAATACTGTTACAACAAGTTAGAGGAAAATAGAATGCCGACCAGAGCTGTGCATAATAATTTAGAATTGGATGCTATTCCTGCTGAACTTTCTGAATTAAATACATATGAGTCTATACTCATTCAATGTGTTCATCCGTTCCAGACCATAGTACGTATGGAGCCCAAAACTGGTAAATTACCTCCTTCAGATTTACTGAGAGGTTTAAAAGGTAGAGTGGTGTATTTGCCCTTGGATTTGAAAAAAAATATGGAAACTATTGATGCGGATACTTTGGAAACTGAACCATTAATTATTCTGGTTAATGGTGTACCTACAAAGAATAAGAAGATTTGGCAGGAGCTGGTAGATGTGCGGAAAGTACAAAGAGCAAATTTGTATTTGAAAAAAAATAACAAATGGTATGAATCAATTTATATAGAAGAAGAAGAAGAAGACGAAGATTTTCAAGAAGACACAGAAACACCAACTGGACAAATTGAAAAAGTGGACAAGACAAAGGAAGAAGAAATTTATGAACATTTTAGCATACATCCTCTTCATTCGAAAGAAGTTATGGGAGACAATATTGATCTCTTTCAGATGAAGAAAGCAAAAGGAACTCCCGTGAGTGTATGGGAGGAGAGCTTGGAAGCTCGATGTTTTCCCCAGCTGTTTCCTACGGGAAAAGGAGGACGATACGATGAACGTCCAGAACAGATTCCAGCTTCAGAGTATCGAACTACAAGACTATATGCAGAAGATCCCAGATTTCGACAAAGTATTCCTTATTTGTTCCATCTTTTATTTGAAAGCGACTTGTCTGCACTGTCTTATGCAGTAAATCACATTTTAAAAAGTGGAGTACATTTACAAAATGTGTCTGCTAAGGATTTTATGGAGAAAGTGCAGCACCGAGATGATCATTTGGAAACACAACTGATCAATCTGATGGCTTGTCAGCGTGGGACAAATGAATATTGGTACCGACGCCATGGTGAACTAAAATGCATGTTACGCAATTTAGGAACACCAACATGGTTCCTTACCCTAAGCTGTGCCGAGTACGCTTGGGATGATTTACTGGATTTTCTACGAGAGGCCAATTCAAACATTAAAAACATCGAATACAAGACAGCAGGAGAACTGTGCTCATTGGATCCGGTTAATGTTTGCAGATATTTCAATCATAGATTTGAGGCTATGATGTCCTTCATCTGCAATAAAAAAAATCCACCCCTTGGAGAAGTAGTGGATTTCTTTTGGAGAAAAGAGTACCAGGCAAGAGGTGCTCCTCATATTCATATGCTGTTGTGGATCAAGGATGCCCCAAAGTTTGGAACAGATACTGATGAAGCAGTGTTATCTTACATTGAAGAATATGCAACATGTGGTATACCAAAAAGCACAGAAGAGAACAAGTTAAAGGAGCAAGTTTTACGTTTCCAAAGTCATCGGTGTGGAAAATACTGTCGACGGAAATACAAGAGCAAAGAAAAATACTACACTAAATGTCGATTTGGATTTCCTAGACCTGTTCTTTCAAATGGAAGAGTAAACAGTTTTATGTCAGCTGTGAGACATACTATCACAAGAAAATCACCTAAGAATACCTACAACCTTAAAAGAAAAGAAGAATCAAAAAATATAAATGACTACAACCCAGTCATTTTATCCATGTGGAACGCTAACATGGATATACAGTATGTAGCTGACAATTCCATTGCTGTTGCACGATATGTAACGTCTTACATTACGAAATCAGAAAAAACAGAATTGAAGGAAATGTGGGAAGAGATTTCTCACGAGAAGACTGTCAGTAAGAAGCTGTACAGTTTCAGTTTGAAGATGTTATCGCATCGAGAAATTGGATCCTACGAATGTTCAGATAGGTTATCTTCTGCAAGTCTCTACTCGAAGTCAAGAAGAATAATTTGGGCAAGTTTAGGCCTTGCAGCAATGAGAAATCGGGTACTGAAATCTGTTGGAGAAATTGAATATTTGGCCGAGAATGACCCAGAAAGTACAGATATATTGAAAACAAACATGTTGGACACATATTATCCCAAGAGAAGTCATCATCTGGAGAACATGTGTCTCTATGAAGTGTTGCAGAACTACATTTATTCACGGAAAGCTGCAGAAGACATTAATAATGGAAAATATAAAGTTGTTGGTGAAGAAGGATGTTTGGTGAAGCAAACCAAAGGAAGTTTGATAAATCACCGGAAGCTGAGTTGCGACACTACCGACAAGAAAGAATTTTACTACTTGGCTCTTTTACAGTTGTTTAAACCATGGTGTACAGAGGATGAACTACTGGGAGAATTTCAAAGCTATGAGGATTCATTTAATGCTTGCAAAGACAGCATACAATGCAATACATTCACAACTTATCTGCAAATGTTAAATGAAGAAATTGAACAGGAAACTACAATTGCAGCAGAAATAGCTAGAGACAGTTCTCAGGACAGCCAAAGTTCAGGAACACACAGTCAAGATCCCCTAGGACAACCAATCGTTGAAAATGAAGCATCAATAGCCATGAATGAAGTGGAAACAGCTATGAATCAAGCTCAAGAAGAATTTATAGACTTAGAAAATTTGGAAAGACAACTGAATCAAGAGCAGCAACAAATTTATGAAGAGATCAAAAACAAAATTGATCACGGATTTCTACATGTAAAAAAAGAGTGCTCATGCACATCATTTCATCCAATCAGGATGTATGTAAGCGGACAAGCTGGCACTGGAAAAAGTTTCCTAATTAAAGTCATCAGAAGCTACCTAAAGCAAAAAACGGATTCTACTTTGTCTTGTGTGGTTACTGCTCCAACTGGGTTAGCAGCATATAACATAAAAGGAATCACCTTACATCGTTTGCTAATGTTACCAGTGGAGCATGAGAACAAAATACAATTCAACAAGCTAACTGGAGAAGCATCCTTGGAAGTTTCACGAGTATTGAAGAAGATGCAAGTTCTCATTATTGATGAGGTGAGCATGGTATCAAACTTAATGCTTGCCTTTGTGCATTTAAGAATGCAGCAAATTTTGAAGACAGACTATGACGTGTTATTTGGTGGAAAACACGTCAAAGTTTTTGGAGATCTTTTGCAACTTACTCCAGTTAAAGGACAACCAGTGTTTAATACTGTGACACATGAAGACACGAAGAAGTCATTGGGAAGCATCGGTAATACAAATATTTGGTCCTTCTTTGAGTACAAGGAACTTACAACTAATATGAGGCAAGCAAACGATGAAGAATACGGAAGTATTCTGAAAGATATCAGGATTGGACTACTCACAGAAGCTGGCAAAAAAGCATTACAGACACGGCTGCTACATAATTTATTTCCAAAGGAAGAAATAGTTGCGGAGAAGATATACAAGAACATTGCAGAAAACAAAAGTGTCATCTGCTTAATGCCTACTCTACGTGAATGCTCAATATTCAATGAGGAGCTTTTGAAATTGGAAAAGGAAGAGATCAGGAAATTGGAAGCAGTGGACAAAATTGAGGATGGAAGAATTACTGTCACAGTAACAGGCAAACTGAAAAATAAATTGGACTCACTAGAGAAGAACATCTCCAAAACAGCTGGATTAGAAAAAAATCTATATGTTTGCATGAACTGTAGAGTGTTTTTAAGGAGAAATTTGGATGTTGAGAAAGGTTTAGTTAATGGAGCGATGGGAAGAGTTGTGGGTTTTATTAATTATCAGAAAAAAGAAGGAATTGAATGTTTAAAAATAAAATTTGATCAGATAGATGAAGTTAAAGATATTTGTCGTTGTACAGTTCGTTTTATGCTTGTGAAAGACTTATATGTACGTAGGAAGCAGTTTCCGTTTTCTCTAGCATATGCTGTAACTATTCACAAGTCTCAAGGATTGACTGTAGATTGTGCATTTGTGAACATTGGTTCAACTGTGTTCAAAGAAGGTATGGCATATGTTGCTTTGTCACGAGTCAAAACATTATCAGGTTTATTTATGATAGACTTTGAAGAATCAAAAGTTAGTGCTGATACAAATTGTGTAAAGGAGTATAATAGATTAAGAAGAAGCTATGCTCCTCATTTAGGTCAGTATCCTGTGTTGGAGAAACGTGTAGTTTCTCGTAAAAGAAAAAATGAGAATATCTGTAGTGAAGATGTAGAGAAGAGGAAAAAAAAGAGGAGTGATGTAATTGCAAGCAAAAAGAAAAAGGAAAATGAAGAACAGGTTGTAGGATGTCATTTTGAAAATAGCTCTGGTGTCAACTGCTACGCAAATGTAATGCTGAATGTTGCATTTTATCTGGAAAGTTTGCAAGAGCAGATAATAGTAAATCAGGGAAAAAGATTCTGTTCAGAGCTGAGTCTCCTTTTTCAAAAGTTGAGTAAAGATAAAACTCAAATAGAAAGTGCTACTGACATTAGAAAACTTTTAGATGTATGTTCAGGACGAACACAGTTTTCTCAAAATGAACAGCAAGATGCACATGAATTTTTGATGTATTTTCTTCAGGTAGTGGAAGAAGAAGGAGTTCCCATTGACATTTTTTTCGGTCTCTCTTATAAATGGGAACATAGTTGTGATAATTGTTATAATATATGTGGCTCTATTGTTGATAATGAAAGGTTTATTTATTTGACATTGCCAGAGAGTAAAACAGTCACTTTTGCAAAATTAGTTAAAGATGCTAATCATAGCATGAAATGTGGTGAGTGTAATTCTGACATGTTTTCAACATTAATTTTAAAGGAATACGGACAGTATGTAATTTTAATGATGCAACGATGTAGAGCTGATGGTTCAAAATTGGATACTTTAATAAAGAAGTTTACAGGACAGCAATTATCAATTTCAGGAAAAACTTTTGTAACTGTTGCAATAATTTTCCATGATGGACCTACTGTTACTTCTGGACATTACACAGTTTATCTAAAATGTGAAAAAGGCTGGACACTGTGTAATGATTCCCAATTGATTTTCAAACAACGTTTGCCTTTTGATTTAGCAAATTCCTATCTAATCTTCCTGAAACCTAAATTTTAGAGAGACTTGGCAAGATCTGGACAAAATAATTTTACCATTTTACTGGATTACCTTTGCAATTTTGTAAAAAAAAGATTTTTAAAATTATCATTTGGCCGAATGGAAAGATAACCAATTGTAATGTGGACTTTTTTAATTTTTAATGCAATTTTGAAAAACCAATAATTTAGAGATTATCGGTAACTTCTGCACATTTTAAATTTTGGAATGTTATTGGACTGCCATTGGAAATTTTTTCAAAAATGATTTAAAAAATTACTATTTGGCCATGTGGAAAAGTAACCAATTCTATTGTGGACTAAATAAATTATTCAAAAAATTTTCCTGAACCAAAATGTTACAGAGAATCGGTGAGATCTGGACAAATTAAACTTTAGAATTTTATTGGATTTCCGTGGGAAATTTATTCCAAAAAAAAAATTAAAATTACTATTTGGCCTAAAGGAAATGAAATCAGATGTATTTTGGAGTTATTTGAGATATAATATTGTGATTATAGTTCTGAAACAAACATATCAGACGGTATTTTAAAGAAATAAGTATTGGTATTAGATGATATTTTTTTACAATATTATGCATTTCTATAATGTTAAGTTTAATTAAAAAAAGAATCAGGGCTTTTTTAATACAATCTTTGTGATTGGTATTTTTTTTTGCCCGCTGTAAAATGATGAATGCAATTGCTTTCACAATTTATAGTGAAATGCAATATATTCTGAAAACAGCAAAAATAAGGCAAAAAGATTTTTTGGTAAAAAATGTAAATATGTGTACTGTATTATAAAATGTTTAAAAAATATTAATACTTTTTTCTTTTTTTCCAGATAGATATAGAAAATTTTCGAAAACTACAAACATTTTTAAAACTATTTTTTAAAAAAAGAAATGAATAAATATTTTTTCAGTGAGTATGGTAAGTCAATAATAATAATTGTAGTCTCTCAAGGACAATGTAATGTGATAAATGATTTTTAGTGTTTTTTTAAAAAAATTAAAAAAAAGTACGCGCACCGTACGCGTACGGTAAAAAAAAATAAAAAAAAGTTTTAAAAAACATATGTAAAAAAAAGATGAAAGATAAGGTTGGCTCTTAAAAGAACCGTTGTGTTCATGCAGGGACAGAGGAAAGGAAGCATGGGAAAATTATTCAAAGCGACAAATGTGCTGATCTATTTTGTTGTTCACTAGGGAAACACTGGTCTCCCTATGGCAAATTAGATCTTTACAAAATGTGCAATGAATATCAACCTTCCGAAATCGAGGGTTCATTTCCAGAGGGCCAGCAAAAGGAGATTCTCCCCCCACAGATGAAGGGCTCACCTGACCTGCAGAAGAAGGAGTAAGCCCTGCAGGTGATGGTCCAGGCTGAGCTGCTGTGGATGTACTGGCTCGTCTTTCTGAAGAGTTACCTCCAAAAAGATGACCATGTGTCCTTCTGTGTACATCCTGGAGGTGTCTCTTCATGGTGTGATTCCCAAAGGAATACTTCCTGTTAGGATTACCTCTAGAAAGTACACGCTGACACAGCTTACAAGTCACTAAGGGTGCATTTACCTTTTGCTGGCCTTCAGGAAAAGTAAAATAATCCCATACATAAGAGGGCTTTTGTTTCCTCGATCTCTGCCTCAAGACAGTGCTGCTAGTGCTAGCCTCACTCTCAGAAGAGCTCTGCTGTTCTGCCATCGTATCCCAAAGACAAACCAGCTCCTTCTCCCAAGGGATCACAAGCAGAAATGAGGGGAATGCGTGTGGTGTAGGAGAGTTCTAGAACTGAAAGTAGTTTCAACCAATCAAAAGTTGTGTTTCATGATCACATGACCTACCGTACGCTTACGGTACGCTTACGGTGCGCTTACGGCAAAAAGTACGCGTGCGCGTAAAAAAGACACGCGCTTGCGCGCATGCGCATAACAGTCACTCCCCGGCACTTCCGCGTAACGTGCGCGTGTGGCGTAAGCGCGCACGCGTCCCACGCGCAGTACGCGCGGCTACGCAAAGTGCGTAACTATACGCAAGCAGCGTAGATAGATTACGGACGTTGCGTAAACCGTACGCTTACCGTGAGCTTACGGTACGCGTACTAAAAAAAAATAAAAAAATAAAAAAAGAACTGGAAATAAATTTTACATGTTTATTTTAAAAAATATATTAAAAAAAAATATTTAAGGATTTTAAAAATTAAAGCATAGTCTTTATAAAAGGTAAGAAAATTAAATTAAAAATATGTTTGAAAAAATTGAAGAATAAAAAAAAAATTAGCATTTAAAAAACCTTGCAAATTCACTGAAAAAACCATGGGTTTCACACACGTTATAGTTAGGAATTAGCATTTAAAAAACCTTTGAAATTCAGTGAAAAAACCATAGGTTTCACACACGTTATAGTTAGGAATTAGCATTTAAAAAACCTTAGAAATTCAGTGAAAAAACCATAGGTTTCACACATGTTATAGTTAGCTGGACATTTTACTCGTAAAAAACCAATGAAATTGGCCCGTTATAGTTAGTTCAGCTAACTATAACTCGCGCGCCCGCAATGCACTGCTGATGACGTCACATATTACATCACTCATGACATGGTCAGTGACATCACTCATGACATCACTGATGACATCACTGATGACATCACTGATGACATCATCCTTGTGATAGAGTGGCAGACCTCCTCTTCCCCTAATATAACCTTTGACACACACATTCAAAAATAGAAACTACAATGTTCAAAACAATGGACATACCAATGCCAGTTAAAACAACCTTTTCAGTAATTCTAAGATCCACATACACATCCACTCATTCACCAACAGTCCAATTCAGTCACTCATACATGTACTCACTCATCATATGTACTCATACACCTATACATCCTGTTACACAATGCCACTCATCCATAGAGTTACTCACACACATAGTCACTCATGCTAACAAAGAATCAAACATACATTTACTTGCATATACAGTTATACACACACCACCACACTTACTTCTACGGAAACTTACACATACTTAGTCTTTTAAACAATCACTTATAGAAACACATACTTATTCATACA
This sequence comes from Triturus cristatus, assembly GCF_964204655.1. Classification (NCBI taxonomy): domain Eukaryota; kingdom Metazoa; phylum Chordata; class Amphibia; order Caudata; family Salamandridae; genus Triturus; species Triturus cristatus. Next base: position 575,499,767 of record NC_140592.1, on the reverse strand, counting down.
AGAACTCTTTCAATCTCTCACTCTCACATATACTCACATATATACACCAATAGTCACATATACTAGTTTAAAACATATGTAGTTACTCATAAAGACACTATTGAGACAGTCATTCACTCAATAACACATCCATGCACACACTCATCCACCCATACAGTCCTGCACACATGCTGTGTTCAACACATACAAACAGTGAGTCACTCATTCATACACCTATGCACTACGTAATACCCCCCACCGAACCATGCAGACACTCAGACTGATACTCAAAAAACCAACTAATAACCTATATAGACACCCATGTATCTACTCACCAACCCATGCAGCCACTTATACACAAAGTGAGAGACTGATACAGATATATACATATTTAAACATTACTCACTAAAACATGTATTCACTATGATACACTTAATCAGTCAGTTAAACAATCAATTTTTCAAAAACAAATCATCCATTTAGACACTTATATACCCATTTATTCTTCCATCGACCTTGAGATATACATATATAAAACATATTTAATTTTCAGAAAAACCCACATTCACTGGATGATGTCATCAGTGATGTCATCAGTGATGTCATTTGAGATGTCATCAGTGATGTCATGAGTGATGTCACTGACCATGTCATGAGTGATGTAATATGTGACGTCATCAGCAGTGCATTGCGGGCGCGCGAGTTATAGTTAGCTGAACTAACTATAACGGGGCAATTTCATTGGTTTTTTACGAGTAAAATGTCCAGCTAACTATAACATGTGTGAAACCTATGGTTTTTTCACTGAATTTCTAAGGTTTTTTAAATGCTAATTCCTAACTATAACGTGTGTGAAACCTATGGTTTTTTCACTGAATATATATATATATATATCCACGAGAACAGCACTACACAAGTACTCGAAGCCCAGCTCAAGGAACACTCTGGCATTTATTCAAGACCGGCAGCACAAACTTTCCTGACGCGTTTCAGCTTTAAGTAGCCTTGGTCACAGGTGAGTAAAATCATGGCATGATTCTTTAAATTTGCCTTTTAATAAACACGTGACTCTAGGTAATCCTTCAATTCCCATAATGCACTTTACATGTCCGTTTCGTTTAGTACTGTGCCCCAGTGCATTGGAAAATATTTTCAGTCACTTTAATATGTTAATGCCAGTCTTACTTTCGCTGCCTTTCATTCTTTAAAATGCACGTTTCGTCCGAGCTGGCAGGAAGAGATGATTCTCCTCCTCTCCCTTTCTCACCTCCGAATGCCATACAATCCATAGTGGTGAAGAGGGGCTCTGGAAAGTGAGCGGGACATGCTCCCCGTTCAAAGTCACATACGAGATCTCCAAGTGATGGGAGCCCCCGTCCCTGCAGGGCGGCTTCGTAACAGGCCTGGAGGTGCCTGCGATTAAACATCCACGAGAACAGCACTACACATGTTCTGCTTGGGTTTTCGGATCAGATAGAACCCGCTCATCAGAGCCTCACTAACCCAGGCAGAACGTTACCCCCTCCCTAGAACCTATTTACAATAGTGCAACCACATATAACTACCACCTAAGGACAGGGAATTCCTACTATACATACCAAGACCTCTTATAATCGGCGGCCTCGCGATCCCATACGGATCCAGACCTCTCTGCCCATACGACAGTATCACAAGTGGCGGCCTCGCGATCCCACACGAATCCAGACCTCTCTACCCAGACGGCAGTCTCACAAGTGGCGGCCTCGCGATCCCACACGAATCCAGACCTCTCTACCCAGACGGCAGTCTCAGCACAATCGGTGGCCTCGCGATCCCATACGAATCCAGACCTCTCTGCCCATACGACAGTATCACAAGTGGCGGCCTCGCGATCCCACACGAATCCAGACCTCTCTACCCAGACGGCAGTCTCAGCACAATCGGCGGCCTCGCGATCCCATACGAATCCAGACCTCTCTGCCCATACGACAGTATCACAAGTGGCGGCCTCGCGATCCCACACGAATCCAGACCTCTCTACCCAGACGGCAGTCTCAGCACAATCGGCGGCCTCGCGATCCCATACGAATCCAGACCTCTCTGCCCATACGACAGTATCACAAGTGGCGGCCTCGCGATCCCATACGAATCCAGACCTCTCTACCCAGACAGCAGTCTCAGCACAAGTGGCGGCCTCGCGATTCCATACGAATCCAGACCTCTCTACCCAGACGGCAGTCTCAGCACAATCGGCGGCCTCGCGATCCCCTACGAATCCAGACCTCTCTGCCCATACGACAGTATCACAAGTGGCGGCCTCGCGATCCCACACGAATCCAGACCTCTCTACCCAGACGGCAGTCTCAGCACAGTCGGCGGCCTCGCGATCCCCTACGAATCCAGACCTCTCTGCCCATACGACAGTATCACAAGTGGCGGCCTCGCGATCCCACACGAATCCAGACCTCTCTACCCAGACGGCAGTCTCAGCACAAGTGGCGGCCTCGCGATTCCATACGAATCCAGACCTCTCTACCCAGACGGCAGTCTCAGCACAATCGGCGGCCTCGCGATCCCCTACGAATCCAGACCTCTCTGCCCATACGACAGTATCACAAGTGGCGGCCTCGCGATCCCACACGAATCCAGACCTCTCTACCCAGACGGCAGTCTCAGCACAGTCGGCGGCCTCGCGATCCCCTACGAATCCAGACCTCTCTGCCCATACGACAGTATCACAAGTGGCGGCCTCGCGATCCCACACGAATCCAGACCTCTCTACCCAGACGGCAGTCTCAGCACAGTCGGCGGCCTCGCGATCCCCTACGAATCCAGACCTCTCTGCCCATACGACAGTATCACAAGTGGCGGCCTCGCGATCCTATACGAATCCAGACCTCTCTACCTAGACGGCAGTCTCATACGACAGTTCATCCTATGATCACCATAACATACAAAAAGGGAATCAGTCTCACTATTCATCAGATCACACAAGGATTGCCAGTTCGAGCATAGCCTGTTCTCAGGTTCGAGGGGCTCCTCTTTCCCTTATTCAGTTACCACTTACCTGATCAGGGTTAACATCTGTTCATGTAGCCGCAGCTGACTAGAAGAATAGGCTACCCTCTCATACAAGAACACGCAGCACGTGTTGATTCACTACAAACTGGGTACTTTATTACTCATTACATACAAAATCACATAACATTACGATATAACACATAACCTGCAAAGAAAAGTGAAAGATTAAGTTGTACACTTTAATAAGAAAGGGTCGACATCACCTTAGTAGTATGTAGCCTGCACTCAGTGGTCATCTAGGTTCCCTTCTCGTCTGTGTCTCGGCTCGCCTGGAATCACCCTTCTCCGAGTCACTGAGACCTCTTCCTTATCGGCTACTCTCTCCTCTCTGGCTATTCTGCTAGGAGAGCATCTGTCTCTCGGTTCTTCTCCGCCTTCAAGATGGCGTCTGTCTTCCCTGGAATAAGTAGTAGCTTTACTGCTAACGGCTAGATGCCGCCTACGGACTGAACATGTAACTGCCTCAGACTTTCACTAATATAGAGGTGCGTTTCCTCATGGAAAATTCCGGCCTGTAACCTGCCGCCCACCAAATTCTTGTACCTCCCCGTACCAAGGACACGTTCCCAGCCGGCCGGCCTGATGTAGTGTCTTCGGCATGAAGAAAAATACAATCCTTCGATAAGGGCCGGCCTGAACCGGTTCTCTCCAAGCGAATAACACCTCATAACTAAAACATTACATTTGACCTAGAAGCATCCCAAGCTGCCGGAGCAGAAAGAAAGATGGAGTCTCTCCCGTTTGAGGCCTACCAGGCCTGAATTCAGCACGGCTCCATGAAATACCCTCACTACAGGACAGGTTATCCCTAATACTAACGAATCTATCCCCTAGGCTATGTGTGCAAGCCCTGATCTATGGGGAAGAGCACAGAATCATGTCGAAGTGCCTAGTAAATAGGCTCCATTCACTACTCTAACCCTTAGACTTGAATGATAAGAGACTGAAGTCACATTCCATCATTGTGCCTCACAAGAAGGCCGGGAAAATCGAGCAGAACAATATATATATATATATATATATATATATATATATATATATATATATATATATATATATATATATATATATATATATATATATATTAAAGCTCACAGGTTGCCCTTCAGGTTCGGAGAGCACTCTAGGAACAGCAATGCCATGCAGACTTCAATAGTTCAGACGTCGCGGCCTGACACGTTTCGCTAGCGCTTTTTCAAAGGCCATTCTCTCCTTTCACTCGGCAATGCGCGTCCCACATAATTGCAAAAATGCCGCCTGCTAATAGGCTGCAAGTTCCCACAGGATTGTGGTATTTGTAGTGAGTCGCTAATTCACCCTGAATGGGTGCCAGTGCTCCCCGAACCTGAAGGGCAACCTGTGAGCTTTAATATATATATATATATATATATATATTATATATATATATATATATATATATATATATATATATATATATATATATATTTATATATATTTTTTTTTTTTTTTTTTATTTACTCGATCAATAATATGAGCATTTACATCACAAACTTCACAGTCAAAATAAAACGGTAAAAAATGTCATTACATCATAAATAAAATAATTTAAAAACAGGCTATCACATACCTCTGACAGTATTAACAATTTATAGGAGATTTCGAATTTTTCAAAAATGTTTAAAAGAGACGAATTCCACATTACAGAGAGTCTTTGTTATGAGAGTTCCATGATTCTGAGCCCCAGTAATCCATTGTAGGCCCCATAACCAGTGGCTTGCATGATCATTTTGATTTCACAGGGTCATGATTTATCACTTTTAACCTCTTCCACCAAGCAAGTATCTTGAAATTGTGAATACTTGTAGTATCCGACCTAAAATGCGTAAAGCATTGGTGGAGCATGAAAAAGAAAGCAGACGGCAGGCAGGGATTAACCAATTTTCTGGAGATCTGCGTAAGAAGGGCAAAAAAAAACAAAGTGTTCAAGGGTCTCAGGAAAAGAATGACAGTTCGGGCACAGGGATGTTACAGATGCATTGTCCTAGGTACTTTTCCTAAAATTTAAAGGGAGAACCCCGTACCTGAATTGGATGTACAGAGCTCTTGCCTGCGGAGGTTCAATTTCATCCGTAAACATTTCAAAGCCAAAGCATCCTTTTACATTTATGAAACTAGAAGTTAAGGTGCCATGTGCATTAACATCAATTCATTGTGTATCCACGTACTCCGAGAAACTTTTTTTGAGGAGAGGAACCAATTTTTTCGTGATGGACCCCGGATCCTCCCACATGGCCCACTAATATGTATGCTGAACAGTATTTAAGGAACAACACTGCCAAACTTAATCCCCACTCTACAGATACCCGGTGGACTCCCACAAATCTGGATGAGTTAAAGAAGTTCTTGGATTTAACTTTTATAATGGGCCTGATAAGGAAGTCGTCGCTGTCTTCATATTGGTCTACTATTCCTTTGATGGCAACAGTTATATTTCCTGCAACCATGAGTCACAATTGGTATTTGCTTTTGTTCAGATGCTGCATTTTGTTGATAATGCTTTAGTGTTGCCATAAGATCACCCTAATTGTGAGCCTCTCTTTAAGGTTCGGACTGTCCTTGATCACTTTGTAGATCAATTTCAGAGATCTTCCAGGCAAAGAAACAGCTGTGGATGAGTCTTTGGTCTTGTTTAAGAGCCGATTGGTTTTTGGGCAGTGCATTCCTAGCATGAGGGCATGTTATGGAATTAAGATGTATATGCTATCTGAAAGTAGTACTGGATATGTCTATACTTTCAGGGTGTACACCAATAGGGATTCCAGTATTGCCCCCCTGTTGCCTGTTCACCTTTGGTAGTAGTGAGAAAATTCTGCTGGAACTTGGTAGAGAACGTTTTAACAAATGTCACCATTTATACCTTAATAATTTTTACACTGGTGTGCAATTGTTCGGGGAATTGTTCAAAGTGGACACTTTTGTTTGTGGCACAATCCACTTTAACCGTAAAGGTTACCCAAAAGAGCTTGTTTATAAAAGACTTGAGAAGGAACAGTGCAGTGCCTTATGTAGCAATGAACTTCTAACTATGACATTTTTCACAGGAGAGATGTGTACATGTTGACTACCACTGATGATGAAAGTATTTCATCTGTGACTGTTTGGGGTCGGATGCTGAAGTGTGCAATGCTTTGTGCATTTTAGACTACAATAGGCACATGGGTGATGTAGGTAGAGTAGGCAAGAGGTTGGAACTTTACACTGCTGTTCGTAAGGGGTACATTTGCCATAAGAAGCTGGCTATCCATTTATTCCATTCAGAACCCTTCAATGGTTTTGTTGTATTTAAGGATTGTTCCCCAGAGTCAAAGATGACATTTGTTCAGTTTAGTTTCAGCAGTCTCTGATAGGTAGCCTTGTTGCAGTGAAACAGGCAAGATTTCCTAGACAAGCAGTGGGGAAGGATGTGACTAGATTGAAACATCACCACTTTCCTGAACGCATTCCTCCCACGGTCACAAAATACTTTCCTGCTAAGAAATGTAGAGTCTGTGCCCAAAGACGTATCAGGAAGGAGAGTCATATGTACTACCCGCCTTGTTCTTCTGGGCCCACATGTTTTATATTGTACCACACGTAACAGGGTTTTTGGGGTGCAACTGTTAAGGTAAAAGTAAACTGACTGGTCTGTATCGTTTTATATTTTTTGTTCAATTTCATGGTTGGCATTAGTGTGATGTCTTTAGTTAGAGCTGTTGTGTTTGTAGTTATAGTTTTGTATCTACTTCCAATTGGTTTGTGTTTTCTTTTTATACAAAAAAATGTGATGTGGTGTGCGTGGACCGGTGCTTGCTTGGCTGGTGGTGTGCGTGGATTGGCATTTAACTGGTGGTGTGCGTGACTGGAGTTTGGCTAGCGGTGTGTGTTGACTGGTATTTGGCTAGTGGAGTGCGTGGACTAGCGCTTGTCTGAAGATGTGCATTACCGGGTGACTGGCTGGTGGTGTGTGTGGACTGGCGCTTGGCTGGTGGTATGCGTGGAGTGGGGTTTGGTTGGCAGTGTGCGTGGACTGGCAATTGGCTGCAAGTGTGCGTGGACTGTCATTTGGCTTGTGGTGTGCGTGGACTGGCGTTTGGCTGGCAGTGTTTGAAAAGTGACTTGCTGCTGGTCACTACACACACTGCTAGCTAAACGCCACTGCACACTGTTACAGAGTGGCACTGTTTGTCACCTCCTCTCCCTCTCAGAATGGTATGAACTCAGCATCGCTTTCACAGGTTTAGAACTCTGGCTGTTCAGAGTGACAGTTATGGTTGTTGTCGCTGAAGGTGCTAATAAAGTAGTCTCTTACCTCATGCTGTCTCCGGTACCTTTGTTGAAGCAGACACTACAATTTTGGCGACGATTGGATGGGATCTGGAGTCTGCAGGCACCTTAATGAGGCGACAAGATTCTCGACGTTTTCCGGTCACATCGGCTGTTTGAGAAGAGCTGGAACACGGAGCTGACGTTCTCTGCTCTTCTATACGGACTGTTGTTGCCTGGTCCTTGTTTTTGCTCCATCAAGCCTGTCCTCCGGTATAATTTTCCTGTGGCAGTTTTGGGCATCAGTCTCTGCGGTTGCGGCTTCTGAAGGCTCCATGATGGTCACGCGGAGTGACAGGTGAGGAGCAGTCCTGCCTTGCTGTTCACCGGCTCCGTTCCCTGACAGCTGCGCCTTTGCTAGTAGACGTCTGTTTAGCAGTATCGCTGACTGTGGCAGTGGTGAGTCATGTTCTCTCAGTGAGCCGGTTGTCAAGTGTTCCTGTCGGATTTGCTATCGTCAGTTTTCGTCATTTTTTTTTTTTGCAGTTAGACTTTGTTTTCCACACACTCTGGAGGTGCTTTTGTCAAGCTGTGTCGGTTCATGACTGACTTTAAGCTACCGCTGGGCTATTGGTGCGCTGTATGTCGTCTCAGGAGGAGGAGGTTGTTTAACTAATTTCAGTCAGTCATCAGCAGATTGGCAGCAACTTTGTTTTTATTTTTCTGGAGAATTCATTTCAATACTGTTGTGCTTGATTGACAGATTCGTCATTCTTGCTGAAATCTGACTTTGTCTGTCTTCTGAGCGACACCGCTGCTACGTCGTATTCATCTACAAAACAAAAGAATCCACCTCTTTGAACCTGGGGTCAGATATCATAGGTAGTGGAAGGTGTGTATCCTACAGTGGTTGGACGCACACTGTGTTTGTTTAAATACCCCTCACACACCAAAATTGCCCTTGGTGTCATGCTTGATCATAGGGGTCTTCCCGCCCCGCTGCAGGTCGGGGCGTGCTACGACCTGCGACTTTGCTTAATGTCACAATGTGGCAAACTGCTTACTTTTGCAGGTACTGCGTGTTATGTTTCCTGGGACACTCAGTTATCATTTTTCCTTTTTCTTTCTTTCAGACACTGATTAAGGCATACCATTAGGTATTGTATATAAATGCTTTATTGACTGCATTTTCACATACATTAATAGTGTCTAATTAGAGTACACATAATTAATATAGGAGGGATCTTTTTCTTGTCCTGACGAAGATGCCTTGCTGCATCGAAACATGTTGACTCATTAGGAGTATCCGCACATTACGCAGGACATCTCCGCACCACCTTTTTAATAGCACCCATGACCTATTTAAGTTTCTATATCTAACGAGGCCAGGTCCTTTTTTAATACAACCACCAACATGCACCCCAGACCCTCCCTCTTGCATCACACATATAGCACTACATCATCAGTGCTCCCGCGTTGTCGCAGGTCGTAGCACGCCCCGTCCCGCAGCGGGGCAGGAAGACCCCTATGATGAAGCGCATGACACCAAGGGCCATTTTGGTGTGTGAGGGGTATTTAAATAAACACAGTGTGCGTCCAACCACTGTAGGATACACACCTTCCACTACCCCTTATATCTGACCCCAGGTTTCCCCCCCCCCCCACCCCCCACCCGAGGTGGATTATTTTGTTTTGTAACTGATTCTATGTGGAGGACGTATCCACCTCCTATGCCCGTGTAGGGCGTTACCTCTACACTCCCCAATCTTGTTATTTATAGCTACGTCGTATTCATCTCCTGCTGACGATGGTTGGTGTTTTGACTTGGTGAAATTCTCTCTTTTAAAACATATTCTGGTTCCATTTCCTTCTAGTTTCATTCTCATCTTTTAACTCATCCATGGTAGATTGTATGTATTAGGTTGTTGAATTTCCACGATTTGGAAATTGTATGTTAGCACAATGCAGAATGTAACTTCACCTCAGTTTTTTTTACCCTCTTCAGGCGAACCGCTGAGTGAATGGACAAAGTGGAAAAAAGTATTTGCAAATTATGCACGGGTGTGTGGCACTAATCTTAGTGCAGAACGTAAAAATGCTTTATTGCTACACTATTTGGGAGCAGAAGGACAGGATGTCCTTGAAAATTTACCAGACTTTCCACATGTTGAAGCTGGTGACTTGAATGAGTATGAGATTGCCATTGCCAAATTGGACCGTCATTATTTGCCCGGTGTTAGTACAATTCTGGAAAGATATCATTTTGGTTTGAGGTCCCAGGGACAGAATGAATCCGTTGAAGAGTTTGTAACGGCATTGAGATAATTGGCATCTAAATGTAAATTTGGGAGTGCGGTTGAAGAAAGAAGAAGAGATCAATTTCTGTTACGCTGTAACAGTGATAGATCAGGGAAGATTTATGGATGAAAGACGAACATGCAGACACTACACACACTACGTCAACCATGAGTGGTATGATTGCTATGTCAGTTGTGTGAGTGTATGAAAGTGATAGGCCCTGGAATGGCGCTGGCTGTTGATGTGAGTGTTGTAATGTGCTGGGTCCACAGCTGGCGGTGTGAATGGTCGTGTGTGTTTTACGTATGAAAAGTGTGTGAATGGCCAGTAAAGAGGTTGGTGCCTTGCAGCGGCTTTACAGCTCATAAGCTGTGAGTCATGAGTTCAGGTTTTTAACCGTTTAATTATTAACAGTGCATTTCATTTTTGTGAAATCTCTTGTTAATAAAATGTTATGCTCTGATCCTTCACTCACCATTGTGCCAAATCCAACCAATATGTGTATGTGCTTGAGGAATAGTTGGTTGTGAAGTAATATTTGTCTTTTCTTTCTTTCTCTGCCAGGGTGTATATTGTCTCTACATTGTCTGTTGATGTGAGTGTTGTAATGTGGTGGACCCATGGCTGGCGGTGTGAATTGTCTCATGTGTATCATGTATGAAAGGTGTGTGAATGGATTGTAAAGCTGTTGGTGCCTTGCTGTGGTTAAACAACTCATTAACTGTGAGTCATTGGTTCAATTATTAACAGTACATAAAATGTTTGTGAAATCTCTTGTTAATACAATTTTATGCTATAAACCTTCACTCACCCTCATGCCAAATCCAACCAGTATGTGTGTGTACTTGAGAAATAGATAGGCAGTAATATTTGTCTTTTCTGTATTTCTCTGCCAAGCTGTTTATTGTCTCTAGGGAAAATCTACCAATTCTAGATATTTTTCTAAACTACAAACCCAGGGGAGTACAGGGTGCTGTGCCTCACATGGAGACCAACAAGAATTCTCATCCATAATGCCCTGCAAACCTCAAAATGTGACTAAAGTCACTGCATTATTGTGCCATAACCTTCCAGAATCAGAAAGAAACCACAATTACCTACCACCCATTGTTCCCCCAGGTCTCCCAATAAAAATGCTACCTCGATTGTATGGGTGGGCCAAGTACCTGTAACAGTGAAGTGCCCAAAATGTATTATGGAAACATCAACATTTTCTATCACCAAACAACCTGGTTTTGCAAGGGAGTCCTGGACTTGGCGGCCATCTAGGGAAACCTACCAAACCCAGACATTTCTGAAAACTAGACACCTAAGGAGTTCAGGGAGATGTGGCTTGCATGGATCCATCAACATGTTTTTACACAGAATCCCATGCAAACCTCAAACTCAGCTAAGAAAAATCTAATTTTCCTCACATTTCTGTGTAGGAAAGTTATGGGATCACCGGGCCGACACAAATTTCCTGTGGAGACATTAAAATTATCTATCTCCAAATGACCTAGTTTTGCAAGGGAGTCACCTGCGATATTGGTCCCGGGGTCGGCAGCCATCTAGGGAAACCTAGCAAACACAGACATTTCTGAAAACTAGACTCCAGGGGGAGTGCTGGGAGGTGTGGGACATGCACGTTTAGGTTTCGCCAACCTAGCTGTGTTGCACAGGTGCCTAGGCACTTTCTGAGTGGCAAACCATGCCACTCAGACAAATCCTGGCACTGCTCTCATAGCATGAGAGCAGTGCCGCAATTGGGTGGGGGCCTGTGCCCCAGTGCATGCTGGGACTCGAGCAGAGGGGGAGAAGAGGACCGAGGTGGCTGCATACTCAGGTATGTTTTTGCTTAATTATTATTCCCCCATTCCGCCCCCCCACACTTCAGTATTGCGGCAGTCTCCCCTGCATTTCCTGTCGCAGGCACTAGTCCTACTCACACAAGTGAGATACTATTTCTATTGAGAGACTTGGTGGGAGGATGTTTGTGGCTCCCCACAAAATCCAGAACTTCCCATCACAGAAATGTTAGAAAAATGTGTTTTTTAGACAAATTGTAAGGATTGCAAGGGATTCTGGGTATTGGAACATGGTGCGAGCCACACGAGTCACCCCATCCTGGATTCCCCTGCCTGTCTAGTTTTATAAATGTACAGGATTGCTGGGTTTCCCAAGGTGACACCTGAACTAGGGCCCAAAATTGACAACTGGGCATATTGCAAGAAAGGGGTCCGTTTTCTTTAGAAAATTGTGATGTTCCCATGACGATTTTTGGGTTATTTCCTATTATTGGGAAACTTAGGGGAATGCTGGGTGGGTGGAGGTTTGTGGCACCCTGCGGATTCCAGAACTTTCCATCACAGAAATGTGAGAAAATGTTGTTTTTTAGGCAGATTTTGAGGTTTGCGAGGGGTTCTGGGTAACAGAACCTCGTTAGAGACACACGAGTCACCCCATCATGGACTTCCCTGTGTGTCTAGTGTTAAAAAATGTCCAGGTTTGCTATGTTTCCCCTAGTGCCGGTAGACCTAGGGCCCCAAATCCAAAGCTAGACACATTACAAAAAAGGGTCCTTTTTCAGTGGAAAAACGTGATGTGTCCATGTTGTGTTTTCGGCTCTTCCCTGTTGCGGGCGCTAGGACAACGCACACAAGTCAGGTACAGTTTTTATCAGGAGAGTTAAGGGAACATAGAATAGTATAACAAGTGTTATTACCAATTATCTTCCTATGCATTTCTGCCTTCCAAATATAAGACAGTGTGTAAAAACAGAAGTCATTTTGAAAAATTCACATGCTAGTATGGGTGCCCACAAATTCAGAGATGTGCAAACAACCACTGCTTCTAAACTTCATATCTTGTTGCCATTTCGGAAATAAATAGGTTATTTACGGTCACCTTCAATCAGGAATCCTATCCCACCCACAAAATGTTCGTTTATCACGACCCGACCAGTTCAGAGAGGCACCTTTCCCCATCCAAACCAGCAATAGATTTGAGGCACTCTCAGGTTTAGAGAAGGTCAATTGACTAGAGCTTAGCAAAGATGCCCAAGTAAGTCCGCAAGGGAGGCCACCCCAGAGTCCAACCCAGGCCAGCCCCATTGTTGAGGTGCTGTTACCCCCTATCCCTATTGAACCAGAGACTCATAACTTAGCTAGTTTATCTGCCAAGAGGCCGTCTATTACATCTACAAACTGCCCTACCCTTGAAGTCAGGCAGTTAGTGAAGGAAGGCCTCTATCGATGAGCAGTTGCATATTCTCTCATGGAACATCGCAGGCCTACGCTCCAAACTTAATGATCCCGAGTGGGGCACACCTGGGGATAACTGCCATATGTGCCTTTTCCAAGAAACGTGGCCCATTGAACTGATCTTTAGGGTGGGCATTGTTTCCTTTAGTATTGAGGCAAAACAATCCCCTTCGGGCAGACCTGCGGGAAGCATGCTGATCTGGGCTAATATCACTCTAGCATGTAAAATCAAGCGCCTTAACATAGACTTCCAGGAGATACTGGCTATTGCCTTGGGCTCGCTAAAAGGGGATACTCAAGTTAGGATCTTAATATTTATAATAGGTTTACAACCCCTCACGAACCCTCTAACACCATGACAATGATAGTTAATTTTTTGGAATCCGATTGGAATGATTCCCCCCTTATTACAGCTGGAGACTTCAAAACATCGTATGAGCCTTTGGACTATGTGCAGGAACTAGTCATGGAAGAGGAATTTGCTAGAGGCATCACAAAGCTCCAAATCCCACCACTCAAAAGATGTACTTGTGTAGCACAGCAACACTTATCGCTTACTCTTACCTATGGGGTGCGGGCTTATAATGGGAGGACTCCTTCAGACCCTAGGTCAGATTACACCTTTAAGAGGGGGAACACCAGAAGTAGAATAGATTACATTTTAGTCGATCTCGATCTTTGGCCACAAGTTATTGATACGGCCGTTCTTGATCAAAATGATAGTGACCATAATGCCCCACTTTTACGTTGTTCTGGGCTACCGGTTATAAAATCTCAGTGTAGTTTAACGAGGGGTCAGGTAGTAACAACAAACAACAACAGGAGAATTAAGTGGCCAAACGTAGTTGCTGATGGCAAGCTCCTTGCCGGAATGTACAATGAGGTGACGCAATTCCTACTGAAGTTATCGAATGCTAAAGTAAATGATGATAGCATTCTAGCTAGCTACCTAGACCTGTCGAATAATATTTCTCCCTTTTTTAAATGTCAGGGAGGTTCGCTCCCGAACAAGCAGAAAAATTAACCCTGGTATAATAGGGAATGCAGGCAGGCAAGAACCAAACTGAGGGAGGCAGTAAAGGAGGGGACGAGGTCCAACATATTAAATAAAAGGAAGAACTACAAGAGTATACAAAGGGAGGCCAAACGTAACTGAGAAACCGAGAGCTGGCGCACCCTAGTTGAGGCTTCTAGGCAAAAAGATTGCCGCTTATTTTGGCATCTCCTTTCTAAGGGGGTAACCTATCAGGTTGACGAAAATGATTCTTACACACAGCCGCACACCTGGGAAGGGTATTTTCAAGCACTATACTTCTCGGAGGATTGTGAGGTAGAGGGTGTTACAGGGGATGTACCCAGGGGCCTAAACGCAGAGTCTGAAACAAATGAGGATGTGAGTTTCTCCCTAATGGAAGTCAAGAATGCAATCACATCACTCCAAATTGGCAAAGCCCCTGGGCTCGATAGACTTCCTGGAGATCTTTATAAATCAGAACCCAACATTTGGGGCGCCCTGCTTCATGCTGTCTTTAATGCTATTATTCGTGGAGGTCCCATACCGGGTACGTGGAAGGGCGCCGAAATTATCCCCATACATAAAAAAGGGGATAAAGGGGACCCTGCAAACTGTAGGCCTATTAGCCTCATAGAAGTGGCTCAAAACATGTTAGTAAATTAATTTGAACTAGTATTCAAGATTGGGTAGAGGACAACAATATTATCTCGCATCTGCAGGCGAGGTTTTGTGTCGCCACTAGCATTTAGACCAAGTATTTTGTTTTTTAATGATCATATGGAAAGAGGTCACACTCAAGAAAGGTCTTCTCTACGTAGTATTTGTTAACCTGAAAACCGCTTTTGATTACATTGAGCGTTCTCGGCTCTGGACCTCCCTGAGGGACATGGGACTTCCCCATGCCCCACTCCACCTTTTAACCAGGTTACATCAGGATAATTACCCCAGTGTCAGATGGAACAAAGATGAGAGGCAGTCTGGAAATATTTCAATTAGGAAAGGTGTACGACAGGGGTGCCTGCTAGCCCCCACCATGCTCACCCTATACATGAATGAGCTCATAAATGAGCTATATGACTGTGGTGGTGACCCACTGAAGTTAGGTGGTAAGCAAACACCTTCACTCTTGTTTGCTGACGACACACTACTTATATCTAACACCCCAAAGGGCATCCAAAATGTTCTAACTAAGCGTGTGATTCTAGAGGCTTGAAAATCAACCTGCTCAAAACTAAGTATATGGTCTTCAACCCCTACAAATCTGCCAAAGGAAAAGTGCTGCTAAAAGGACAACTCTTAGAGCAGGTTAAAGCCTTTGATTACTTAGGCGTCAGAATTAGAGAGAACTTGGCATGGTTCCCCCAAATTTTGAAGAGTGTTTTGACATTGCAACAAGTTGATGGTGCAATTGTTAAAAGAGCCAAACGTTTAGCCTTTCGCCCAGTATCCCCTGCAATATTAACACATAGGGCAAAGGGTTTGGGCGCAGCACTCTATGAGGCAGAACTTTTGGGTTTAGAGGACACTAAACAATTAGAAGTTGCCGAAAATAAATTCTTAAGAGCTCTTTGAAACATCCGAAAGAATACTCCTCTATTACCACTACGCACTGACCTTGGGTTAAAATCAATCTCCCATTGTGCTGCCCTAAAGGTGCTCGTGTTCTTGGTAAGACTGTGGACCAGCAAAACCCAAATACCCTTAAAAGATGCTGTGGAAGAATTGCTGTCTATAGAAAGGAAATCTGGTCTCTTGCCCTGGTTCGGGAAGGTCAAGGGGTGCCTCTCAAAAATAGGGATGAGTACCCTCTGGGTGACCCTCGCTCCATATCAAGGGAAAATGCTTCCTCTACTAAAAATAATGTCTTGGAATTTCATTAATACTGGTCGTAATGAATTAGGGTCACCAGGTATTTTAACAACACAATTTTTAAATGTTAAAAGTTGCTCCAAATTTGAAATGTATATGGATGATGTAGAACCCCCTTAGGCACATGCACTTTATATCCAGTTTAGATTTGGCACCCTTCCCATAAACGCTGTGAGAAGCAAATGGTTGAACTCCATTCTCTCCTCAATGTGCCCGTCTTGTAATTCTGCCTCCGAAACCACTGCTCATTATCTTTTTTTTTGTCCTGCTTATGCTACATTGAGGAAAAAATTGATTGTTCCGGCATGCCATATGCTGCTTTTTACGTGCCACTCAGATGTTTTGCGTGTTTTTACTTCGGACACTACTAAATGGCTTGTTTTTACTTTACCTAGATACCTCCTTTATGCCTGGTGGCTGAGAGCCAAGGTGGTTAAAAGAACTCTTTCCACCTGGATGGGAGGCACTCTAAGGGATAGCCTTGATTGAAGCCCTGTATAGCATGTTAGATATTCTAGACACCTTTCTAACAAATATTTGCTATTGTATGATTGTAGCTAATTCTTACTCTGCACCAAATTAAGATGGGTGATTCAAGCTGCTATACTCTTTTTTTAATAATCTTTTATCTCTTGTGTTCTTAAATCCTTGCACTGATTATTATCTATTTATATTTGCTGTATTTTATGTATGATATGTGTGTATGATCTTGTTATTGATTGAAAAATAAAATATATAATATACATAGGTTTCCTTTATAATTATTAGTCACTCTTTATATTTTACCAAATGAATTGCTGTATACCCAGTACACAATGAAAAGCCTTTACAAGGTGAAGCTCAGTTATTGGCTCTAGGTACCTCAGGTCCTTAGTGAACCTACAAGCCCTATATATCCCCACACCCAGAAGAGTTCCGCGGGAATAACGATATATTGTTTTTGAAAATCTGCCGTAGTTAGAAGAGGTTACAGGTGAAAATGTAGGCACAAAAGGCAGTTATGTTCAACTCAATTGCAATATTTATTTTTATTTCAACTGTTATTTTCTATAGGAAAACCTTGAAGGATTTACACTAATGACCACTTGCTGAATTCAGAATGTTGTCTACTTTTAAGAAATATATAGCTTTCGGGATCCATTATTGGTTTCACACCCATTTCTACCACTAACCAGTAGGAGTTTGAAAGCACAAAAATATGGAAAATAAGCTATGCCCCAGTAAAATGCTAAAACTGTGTAGAAAATGTTGTTTTTCTGATAAAAGTGTGCCTGTTTCTGAAAGCTGGGAAGAATGTGATTTTAGCACCGCAAACCCTTTGTGGATACCATTTGCAGGGAAATAACCAGACATTTTCTTCTGCAGCACTTTTTTCCCCCAAAAAATACTAAATTTAGCTGTATTTTGACTAATTTCTCACTCCCGTCTGGTGAAACCCACAAATCCGGGGTACCTTTAGAATCCTCAAGATGTTGGAAAAAACAAGACACGATGTTGGCTTGGATACCATGGTTTACAAAATGTTATGAGGGCCCATGCGCAAACTTCCCCAAATAGCCCAAAAGAGACTTTTGGAGGCCTGGCAGCGAAGGGGTCAATCTTGTCTTGCTCCATAGCCCAGTATCTATGTTTACAATAAATTTGTGCAGTAATAATACCATGCTTTCTCAGATTTAAGTTCAGACATTAGTTAAAGGATGAATGTCTTGGCAATACTCCCCTCTACTGGTCACTCTGGTGTTTTTCAGGCTTCCCCTCGAACATACCACCAAACAGTGTGAATGTTTTCGCGTGTATTGTTCTGTAAATGTATATAATACTTGCTACCCCTGAAGAAGCGCTGAATCGCTATGCAGACGGGTAGAACGCTAATTCATGAAGCCCAGAGTTAATCCGTAGAGTTGTTTTAAATGTTTATACTAATCACTTGCATGCAAATTCTACTCTAGAGGAAAGGGAATTCAATGTTATTGATGGAGGAGCTTTTGTTATGTACTTATTTGCATTTCCATTGTACCTCTGTGATGGAATGGAGGGGGTGTATTTAATTCTGTTATTTGGTTCCTGTCGTACACCGTGTTATTGGTTGCAGTGGTGATTTTAGAGTAGGAAATACACCCATTCTGTGTCGTGCCAAGGAGTACCAGAAGATGTTCTATTTATTTTTTTATTTGCAATTGCAGATTTATAACCTTAGGTCATGGTCAGGAGTGTGTGATCCTTCTAGTTTCTCGGTGTTACACCAAGTCCCCACTTCTAGTCAATAGTGAGATCCAGACTTTCATTTAAACTCAGAGGTTCAAGTGGGGACAGGTGCATTCCCAGACCCCTTCTAAACACCAACTGATTTACTGTAGATCATATCTCTGCTGTGCGTTTGGCAGCTTGGATGGAGGAGGGTGTATGCCACTAACTTCTTTTTCTCATATGGTGAAACAGTTGTTTGAGGGGCCAAGGTGGAGGGGAGCATTTCTTTAGTTTTGTCTTCAAAAATATTGATGCTTTATTTTCATTGGCTTGTGCGTTATGCAATAGCTGCCACTGCACATATTTTAAGGGGCGGGCACTTTATTTCCTTAAACGGGCGGCAACCTGCAGGCCCGTTAAAAATGCCCTGAGCAATTAGCATTTTCTTCTAGGTCAGTGACTCAACAAACAGACACATGAATGGTGCTTTCTTTGCGTCGTTGGAGACAGACAGTGATGACATAATCACATCATTATTGAATTGTAAGCCACAAGGACTGATCCAATTCATCTGATGACCTGTCGAATGGCCTTGGTTTGAGCCATGCATACTCAGGCTCTTTTTTAATTTAGAGGTACATATGCTCTCTGGCGTAACGAAACTTGAGGGGGCCTCCCTGCAAGGGACGTGGAGGGACCCCCTCCGGGCTCAATCAGGAGCTCTTCTGCCAGAGTGCTGTGCTGAGGGGGCCCCTGGAGATTGAGGGCGCCCCGCACCGTGGGGGCGGCGGGGGCCAGAGTTACGCACCTGCGTGTGCTCTCTGGTTCACTGTCTCATCAGGTAGGCTCCAGACAGTTGAGCCCGGTCGCCCACCATCTCCCCTTTGGCATCCATCTTGTTGCCTTTCCCTCAGTCCACAAGCGGAAGCCACAGATTTTCCATGCCATGTTACTGGTGAATTATCAGGAGGCTAATTAGGCCTTACCTTGTGAGTCTGTGTATTTGACCTGTACAGACGGCCATCGCAACAAGGAATGTTACCCAGCAGAAGGACGTAAAGGGGTGTGTGTGTAACCTCTTGTAGCATAGGGAGCAGCGAAGAGCTACAGAGAGAGCAGGCCTGGCATGGGCGTGCCTGCAGTACCATGTAAAATGTTTCCACATCATGTTCAGACAGTGCAAAGGTACAAGATATCTGTTTGCGAGGGGGTAGGCGACGTCGGGGGAAAATTCCTATATATACACTCCGAAAAACAAAAATAAAAGCAGGAGGCAGGATATGGTTGCAGGTAGCGCAGGCAGCACAAGAGAACTTCCGGTGTGTGTGTAACCATAGGGTAGCGCCCACTAAAGGTAGCGATCAGTAATAGTAACTGAGGAAAGTTCAGATAGATGAGCTTCTTATCTTAGAATTACCGAAGAAAACTAAAATCTTGCCCTGCTCCTTTAAGCTGAAAGGCGCTGATTCGGATGGATTTTTGTAGGTATTCTTGAAAGCAAAGGGATCTCTCTGACTGTAAAGGAAAATAGACAATTTAAAAATAAGGAAGGAAAAGGCATTGTTTTTCTTGTGATATTTGTGCCACATTCAGTCTTACTAAGCAGCATATTCTATAATCTGGGGTGATCCACACATTTCCTACCACCCAGCAGTCCCACACTTTGCCAGATAAAAACGGTACTCCACCTGTGTGGTTGGGCCTGGCTCCAACAACTAGCAGGCGAGGACATTGCCTTTTTCTCATTTTCATCAAGCCGCCAACAACCCTGGACTTGCTGACTCCCTACTAGCTGGGGCGCTTCTTTGGCTGAGAGGTCGTGCTCGCTGCTGGGACTGCGAGGACCAGTGTGCTTTGCAACACCTTGACTCTTCGCACCTGTGTCCGCTTCCTGGCTCCACCTTCCTTGGCGTCACGTTTATTTCAGGCACGCCTTGTCTCGCGTGAGCGGGACGCGTGCGGGGCGCAGTCCGGGGCTAAGCCCGGGCAAAGGGCGGGCCCTCTGTGGCCCTCAGAGGCACGAGGAGACCGGACCGGGCCCACTCATTAACGCCTAGTTGAATATTATTGGTGTATTTATTCCGTTTGTACATTGACATGGCTGCTCCCGTAGGGGGTCCCAACAAGGGCACATTAGTGGATTATTTTCCAAGGCTTGCTCCAGATAATGGGAAGGAGAGTGCACTTGCTGAACGTAGGGCGGAGAGTCGCCGCTCCATTGAATGCTTGAAAAATAGATCGATTGTGGAACCCCTTTACCAACTAGTTCCTTCTGGCGTAAGCTCTCCTGTTGGAACCCAGGACCTATTATCCACGGATAACGTTCCTATTCTCTTACGAGATTCCCCCCCTCGACTTGATTTATTGAACAGTTCGTATACAGATAAAAATGCACCTCCCTCTAGCAATTCCACTATAGGAATTGATATGACTCCACAGCCTCTCTTATTGGCGGCCAAGGCTGTTAAGAAGAAGGCTGGGAAAGTAGTTATGTCTAAAGTCCTAGGGCCACCGCCTATTAAAAGAAGAAGGGGAGGGGCTTAAAGCACCCTTCTGAAAGCAGATCGATTACAAGAAGCCTCGCAGAGCGAGCAGCACATACACAGTAAAAAGCAGGTCTGCGAGACCTAAAAAAGGATTCCCACCAGAGGATCGTTTTCAGCCCTCCCCACTGTATTGGGGAGGGGATGTGAGTGTAGGCCGTTGGCTAGGTCCACATGAGACCAAAGGACATGACATTTAAGTCTTCCTCCTATCCCTGATCCAAATTATTCTCTCAAGGAAAAAGTATCCTGGGGATTATCAATAGGTCTGCCATACGGACAAAAAAGGTTACAGCCCCTATGGTCATACACTATTTGGAGCAAAATCATCAACCTGATTCGAAACCCTCCCCTTCTTCCCATTGGCTTGCGTCATAGTTAATGCTAAACGCTGGCTTTCTATTGTGAACGAGGCTTTTTAGTCCCTCCTTGTTACCGCCCTGTCTCCTTTTGGTCCCGCCCACCCGGACTGGTTAGTTTACTCACGGCGTTATCCAGTGCCCTTTAATTACTGGGTAGGCACTTTTTTAGGTCTCGCCTGACCCAGCGCATGCGCTGGTCTGGCGAGACTTATTGAGAGGGCTCCAAAAGGTTAATTTTAATAAGTCCTTTATTATGGTCTGTGGTCCTAAAAATACAAAAACAAGAACATTTGTGGTAAATGGTAGAATAATTGAAAAGGTCCCTTCTTTTACATATTTAGGTAATGTTTTTAATAATAAATTAAATTGGGACAACACGATTGCGACTAGGGCCCAACAGACCAGTAGAACAATAGAGGGCCTGTTTTGTTTTGCGTGCAAATTACGACATAAGCCAGTGGCAGAAATACTTGTCTTATATAAATCAAAATGCCGGTCAGTCACAACTTATAGGGCGGGAGTATGGGGAAGTCAAAAAACCAGCCAATTGCAAATTTTGGAAAACAAATTTATAAAAAGATTGTTGATGGTTCCCATTAGCTCTCCTACCAAATTTTTTCATTCTGAGCTGGGATTGGATTATGTTGAAGATAGTATTAAAATCGCGCCCATGATTCTATGGGGGAAAGTGTGGTCATCGGAAGAACCATCATTTACTAAAGCAATTATAAGGGACTGTCTAAGTTTAGAAAATGCATCGTTTATTCCCTGGCTCTGTTATGTCAAAAATGCCTTAAGTAAGATTGGCCTAGGCAATTATTTTGAAAATCCTGATGGCATACCAACCAACATTAAAACAATGATTAAAAATGCCTACTATAATGAGTTAGTTGCATCTAACCTGGACGATGAGACTCCATCCCATGGGTCGATAAATCTTCAACAATTCTATTTATCTTTTAGTACTCATACACATTCCCGCTTCCTTTTGAAGAGGTTTCATCTCTGCACATTGCACTTTCTTGTGGCTTTTCCCAATCAGGTGAGTTGGTGTGAGAGACTGGACTCCCTGTCCTTGTAATAACCTAGCCGAACAAAGCACAATGCATCTTATGCCGTTTTGCACTATATATAAAGATAAAAGGGCTCGTTTTATTAGGCCCAGCCTGAGGGAAATTGTCCCTTGTTCACATCAGGATGGTTTTAATTATTTAAGTTCTTTGTCCAATGCCGTCACATGTTGTGCTGTGTTAAATTTTATTAGAACTGTTTTGCGAATCAGGAAAAGATATGAAATGTGATAGGAAAATTGGGAAATAGAGCCTTAAGCAATTTTTACTACTTATTTATTTTTACACCTTTGAATTGATATAAAGAAAATGGTAGCTTATCGAAAACCCTGCTAAGAAATCTTATATGTTGTTTTTGTTATATTTAGTATGTGTAAAATGTAATATGGATTAATTTCAAGCACGGTTTTAATATTGTAACTATGTACTTTTATGATTCACAAGAATCGAATAAAGTTTTTCAAACGAAACGAACGAGAAGTAAATATAGCATGAATATTGGTCTCTATTTGCAAACTTACATCTATGTGACCTGTAAGGCCAAAGTCATGTGTTTGCACATGTATGCATCAAGAAGAACTACACATGTGACTTCATGACTGTACAGTCTGAATTGTCCACCAGTCATCCAAAAGTAGGCATACACGGCTGTCACATTACTGTGCACACTATAAAATCAAATTAGAGAAACTGAACTATAGTGAAGCGTCCATGACATGTATAATCTGATAACAAATTGCACATAGCGAAGCGCACATTGTACATATGTGCACAGTAATGCACTACACAGATGAAGTGTTGTCCAGGACCTGATACAAAATTGAGCTTTTCAATTGTCAAGAACTTAGCACTCAATGGGGGGTTGGTGCACTTCAGCGCGTCCCAACTGCTGTCTCTGCATACGTTAACATGTCATTTGTAAAACTGTAAACACCACCGCGACCATGGCGGATGCCTGCTCGCGCTAATAGGACAAATAGAGGGTACATTTGGCTGTGGTCGTTGACTGCCCGTCTGGCGGTTACTTGCACAGCTGTCTCTGCCATAGGTTAATGCTGAGGCATGTGACCACGGCGGGCCAATGGCTGTGTGTATCTATGTACATGACCGCACAAACAACATACATATAAGTTGCGTTTTGAAAAATAACTCACTTGCCTACTGACACTGCTGCTATTAACACCTCCTTGCCATCAGCTGCTGTGTGCCACTTCTGGCAGCAACCATGTCAGGCCAAGCAGGTGAGAGGACTCCTGCCTTCACACCAGAAGAGCAGCTGGAGACAATGGTTGAAGAAGTCCTTCACCTGTGTGGACAAGTCTATGGCTCACCAGAGGAGCAGATAAGTTTGGCATGATGTATGAAGGATACTGAAGCCTCCACCTTAACATGTCCATATTAGACTACATGCCTATGAGTTCCAGAGTGAAAGCACAGACACGTTTGTTAGGATGTATTCTCACTATTTAGGTCAGAGTTGTGATGGATAATGGTGCTCAGTACGTTGGTTGCAAACACTATCCATAATGATGTTGGCGTCACACTATATCCTACCTGTGTGCCATGCACAAACAACTGCACTCAGAGTGTGATGTGGAGTAATATGGGCTTCACATGGCGATATTATTAAGGCTGGGCGTAGTTCGCGTAGCCGCGCTTCGCGGAGCTTCGCGAAGATGTCATTGCACTACGCGACCTTCGCGAGCTTGCGTAGTTGCTTGTGGCAACCTGTTCGCGATGGCTTTTTCTTGTTCGCGAGCACGGTAAGCATGTTCGGGGAGCTGTTTGCATGCTCGGGGGATATATCTTGCGATCTTACCCATGCGGTCGCCAATGGGCGCAGCCATCTTGTTTTTCTATTGTCCCGCCCGCTCGCGATGCCTTATTTCCTGTTCCGGGTCGCGGATAGCGTGTTCGCGATGTGCATTGACGTGTTCGGGGGCGCATTTTACTTGTTCACGATGAATAGTACATGTTCGCGAGAAATAACGCACAAACTTACCCACGCGGTCGCGAATGGGCGCGGCCATCTTGTTTTTCACTCTATGCTATGGTTCTGGGCCTACTTTTGTATCCTCCCTTTATCTTTGCCATCCTTTGTCTTTAAAACATTTTTTCTGACTTTTTTTAAATTATTATCTATCTCTCTCTTTGCCTAAGTTTATATTTTCCATTTTATTTCTACTTTTACTGTGTTTTTGTTACTTTTATAAAGTTCTTTCTATCTTCTTCCCCCTAACTTTTTTTTCCCCTTCTAACTTTTCTTTTCCGCCTCCCACCCACCCCAGAGCCATGGCCAAGGGCACATCAAGTCCCAGTGGCAAGGGCAAGGCACCTGCAGGAGCACAGAAGGCCCGCCTGCCTTGCGGCAGAATGCGTCCTGCAGGGGTGCAGGCCCAGCAACTATTTGGGGAGGAGGAGGTGGCCGCCCTTGTTTTTTTTATCCAGCGCCACCTCCCCTTGACCTTGGCAGCAGGCGGCAGGCCCGGCTCCGGCTACGCTACCCAGGAGCGGCACCGTCGGTGGGCGAAGGTGCGCCGGGCCGCGTTCCGGTGCTCTGGGGTCCGGCGCACCCACAACCAACTAGCCCACCGGTGGTCCGACATCCTGGACCGGGAGCAGGACCTGTTGGACCTGCTAGGTGTCGAGGTCGTCGGGCTTGGTGAGTAACTTATTGTGTATATTAAATTTGATGAACAACAAGATTACTGCTGCGTGCCACGCGTTGCGGGTAAATTAAGTTCCAAAAAGCAAAATGTTCTTTGATTTAAGGACCCAGGTGCTCGGTGGTACTCTTACTTGATTGCAACTTAGTTTGCGCTAGCTTGTGCTGATGCTGATTATATAAGATTTTATTTTACAGAAATGAAGTTAGGTAATGCGATTTGTTAGAGAGACTAGTCCTTCCATTGTCCTACTGTGACATAGTGGTGGATGGATATTGGATACTAGGTTTAGTTTGTTAGTATTAGTTAATAATTGTTTTATGCGGTCTGTGTGATGCCTCCTCTGTCACTGAGTGCTGCTTACCCCAGTCCTCCGTCGAACGTTTTGTACTTTGTTTAGTGAGTGGTAGGCTTAGCATGGTCAGTCAGTAGCAGAACTAGATCAGAATCATGCAACCAACCCACAATTAGTTGTATCTATGTATGCACTAATGTATGCATGTGTCCTCCATCTCATCTATGCATTTGATGGCTGAAAAAAACATAGAAATGCAGACTTAGTGAACAATTGGCCCGTCTGGAAAAGGTGGTGTAGGTCAGGTGGTACTTACTAGGCTTCGTTACTATTTGTAATCAGAATGATTATGGAACACTGGAGTGTTCATAAATAACTAAGTAGACAATCCTTGAATGCAGGAAGAAGCCAGTAGTCGATCCATCTGATTAGATAGGTCAATTTTATTGCAATTGTTGTTTCCTAAAATGTTG
This sequence comes from Triturus cristatus, assembly GCF_964204655.1. Classification (NCBI taxonomy): domain Eukaryota; kingdom Metazoa; phylum Chordata; class Amphibia; order Caudata; family Salamandridae; genus Triturus; species Triturus cristatus. The sequence continues at coordinate 575,474,445 of NC_140592.1, read as the reverse complement.
TTTGACTTATTTTTCCAAATGATTATTATTTCTTTCACAGCACTCCTTAATGTTTGTCTCTTTCTTTATTATATTTTACATGATCATCAGCACCACCCAGAGGCAAGAAGACGGGGTCGGAGTCGGCGGGGGAACCACAGGAGGACCGCTCCTCTACTGAGGCTCCTGCTGCTGGCCCCAGTAAGTCCTCCAGCGGTTATTGACATTTATATTTCCCTAACTTTTACTGCATCTTTTTTTTCCGAACTATAAATTATGGTTCCACTTTCTAATTCTATTTTTACAAAAGCATACTTCTTTGACCTTGACTATCTGTTTACAAATTCTGTTTATCCCTGCCTCTAACTAAGTTGCTTCTAACTGCCTCTGCTATGACTCTCTGTACTACTACTACTATTACTATTATATTACTCTGTCTGTAGCGAAGCTTGCACAGTTGCCCACTCTTTATAGAAGGTTTTCTTTGGAATAATAAAACTCTGATTGACCAATAGCTCTAGCCACTGTGTCCTGTCCTTTGGGTTGTCCTCTTCAAGTCTTCTCAATGTTGAGGCTTTGACAATTACCACAAACAAAATGGCCAACCAGATATTTGACTAGTATTTTTGATCGGATAGTACATGATACTACTATTGTCTAGTGATTCTGCAGAGCCACATACAGAACTATGCACAACAAAATAGGATGTTGCTGATGGGAGGTTGGACCTTACTGATCACACCTCAGTCCGAAGAACCCAGGATCCCCTGACCGACTAGCTATAGTGTCTCACATTAGGGTCCCACTCCCGAACCCCCCCACGAAGATACAAAATGTTGATGATGACTGAAACAGACAACCCAGAACATAATAATACCATGTTGCACACTCACTTGTGTAAGTCCACCCCACCACCCCAAATACCACAGAGTCTATGTGTAAGTTCAAAAGGTTTATTTGAAACAAGTATCAAACTCGGTAAATCAACATTTATTTTACTACAGCCATAGTCAATAAGCCAGCAAAAAGCCTAACATTAAAACAGTAAACATTTACAAGTGCATGACAACAAGAACAAGAGCCAAGATCTTTCGAATTCTGGAAGACCCCTCACCGTAGAACGTAGAAATACTGGTTACATAATCTTGCATCATTATATGTTCTGTAAATCTCTGGTTTGTAGAAGGGAATCATCCGCCTATTATATGAGAAAAATGCTGCGAGTTAGCCGTTACATAGTATACTGGTGAATGTAAGCATTTTGCAGTCATGGCAAAAATTGTAACATGTATGTGATGGCTAAGCAATATGAACTAAACAAACTCAATAAGTGTGTTTTTTCCAACCTCGGCACTTGTACGCAACAGTCAAGTGGCCTCAAAGGCATCTACTCTCCTGCACATCTCACTAAGCTTGCAGGTATAATTAAATATGCGCCAAAAGAGTAGTAGTCGACATGATGAATCTAAAAGGGTTACACATGGCTCAGGCTAACTTTCAAAAGAGTAGAGTAGGACTAGATGACCCTAGGAAGTGGAACCATATCACCACTAGTGTCTGTCTACTGACATACTGTCTAGTGCTGATGTATGTTGTATTAACTTTTTTTTCAATGTTCTAAGTGAACAACACTTTAAATAGGGGGAGGTTTCCAGGCATCTAAAAATTTGTGATGTTGCACTACCATCCACCAGTGCCGTCGGGGCCAGCGATGCGGCCATTCCGGAGGGGGCAGGCGAACTGGCAGCACCTGCAGGCGAGACAGGGGGGGATGCAGCAGCAGTGGCCGGCGGCGGTAAGTTATATTCATTAATTCTTGATATTACTAGATGGAAGTGTGTTCACTATTTCACTGTACTGTGCGACTTATTATTGTACAACGGTTGAAGAAGACACCCTTTACTTAGCATTAGCAGCGTGAGTAGAGTAACCAATGGCCCCTTCGATTTGACTCCAAAATCAGCTGTGTAGGTTTTATGGAGAAGACAAACTCAGATCAGATGACCTTGATGGATGTGTTGAACAAAGAGGGAAAGAACTGATGGTGGAAGGACGGGCGAGATAAATAATATGACTGACTGGCAGAGAAGGATATGTTGTTGGAAGCATGCATAGGTGGCTGATAGTGATAGTAATCAGATCAGATGCATGGGTTGTTGAAGGATGGGTGGAAGGTGAAAGAATGCCTGCCTGGGTGGGCAATAAAGTATGGGTGGATAGTGCTAGATAGCAAAAACCGGCGTTGTTTCGTTCAAATTCAATCTCAAAGCCAAGGCAAGCAATGAAGGAGCGGAAGCATGGGTGGTTGTTGGTGAAACCAACTAAGTATGACAGATATAAAAAAGAAGGATAAACGTTTACTTGAATGGATGTATTCCTGGACGTACTATAGACAGTATAGGATTGGAAAGTGTCACTGGAGATTCTTACTTTGAAGAAAATGTAAAAGAAACTGCGCGACATGAGCAAAGCCTAGGGGAATATAGGTAGTATTTTCCGAATACAGTACACTTGCAGTAGTTTGCAAGCACGTCATATATATTTATATATATATACATTATCAAGCGGAAGCCCCTTCCTCCCACTCTGGGGACCACTCCCTACCTATTATTAATGTACTATTTTCGCTTGTGGCAGCCAGCCTGCAAAGGGTGGCCTATCTGTTGTTTATGGTTATTGGTTACACAATCAATGAAAGCAAAGTACCCTCTGCAGTAGCGGTTGGTGGTGGGAGTGTTTGCGGGCGGTGACATGGGGAGGGGACGGGTGGGTGGCACTGGCGAGTAAACTGTGTATTACGGCCAAATACAGGTAATCAACATAAAAATGTAACAGAGTATGGCCAGTGCCAACGGCCGTAAGGCGTCATACAAAAATATGAGCTTCCCCACCTGCAGACAGTAGTAGTAAATTAAACTAACGTGAGTCTGCATCATGTGGCTCATATCTGTTTCTCTTGGATGCAAGCTTAGCTGACTGAGCTGGCATGCCGGCTACAACGTTATGTAATTGGGCTAAACTACAGATAAGAACAACACGACTGGTGCACCGGTCCGGAGTACATAGTACGATTATATTTATAATGTCGGAAACTCCCACAAATGTTAGAGTCCAAGGAAGTAGGAGTAGAGAATAGATACTTACCACCAAATCTCAAATGTTATGAACTGTGTTTGCTAGTGATACTGTGACACTATGTGTTGAATGATTTTAGTGTTTCTGTTTTGCTAAGAGTATTGCCTACAACATGTTCTTTTTCTTTCTTGATATAGATACTCCTTCCACACCCACGAAACCATCAAGGAAGGAGTTGGCCGCTAGGGCCCGGCGCCGGAAACTGGAGACCATCTGTGAGCATTATCGCCGGCTGGTGGCTCAGGCGGAGGAGGAGGAGGAGGTGGCTGCAGCCTCCTCCAATGCCCCGGGCCCCAGTCAGGCCCTGCCTCCACTTTCACGGTGCCGTGGTCCGGCAGCCGGCCGCCGGCTCCCATCAATATCAAGCACTGCTGCCCCCCACCCTGCATGTAACTGCAGGGCATTTTGCCGCCAGCTGCTCCGCCGGGTGGCCTGCTTAGAGGAGAACCTGGAGGAGCGGGTAAAGATCCTGGTTGATCAACACCTTAAGGCCCACCGACGATAGAGGACCTCATCATTTGCCCCTTTTTTAATTCCTTTTGTTGGTGGGTGGGTTTGTGGGCGTTGGGGATTCATTAGAACATTGGGACTTTGGACTTTCGTTTCGTTTCGTTGTGGACATTGGTTGGGGTTAGGGAGGGGGGTGGGTTAGGTCAGAGCGGGATAGTTTATTTTTGTTAGGGAAATTAAAATATATAATATTTACTTATACGATGTTAATGTTTTGTGGTGGGTTACAGTTTTCCGAATTCAATCTAAGTTACATGCTTGTTTACTTTGTTTCCGTGCTGCTACATGCCCACAGCCAGTGTTTGATTTAAAAGATCTGCCGATTTTGTAACACACAAACCGATAGATGCAGTACCCCTCACTGAGTTATTTCAATTGTCATAATAGTACTGTCAGTCTCTCCTCCTTGTCCATACCTCCCACCAAACTTATCTTACCTGCAATTGATGATGAAGTTCGGCACACTGATGGCTGCATGGTTGGTTTCCCAAATTAACGGACAAGATGCTATTATTGTGGTGGTAGTAGTAGACACTGGCAATAACATTTGAAAAAAGAAAAAGAAAGTCACTTGACTGAGAGACTGTGGGAGGAGTAGTAGAACAAAACACAAAGTAAACTACAGCATGGGTGGGCTAGCAGAAGAGGATCCTTGCACAGCCTCAGTTGAAATTCAATTCATGTTGCTTTCACCACATCTGCCCCAGCAAGCGTGTGATCAATTGGTGTACATTTAATGTAGTCATCACATCACACCTCAATATAAATAACACAGCCCGGGGGAAGAGGGTTAGGGATTGAAGAATGGATGGGAAGTGGGGTTTTGGGAAAGGTTTGAGAAAGAAAAACAGACAGTATGCATGGACACAACAAAAGTAAAACACAATCTTGTAAGACGACCATGATCCATTATCAAAGAAATCAAAGTATAAAGTGAGAAAAAGCAAATGCATGCATGCTGAGGAAGAGAGAACTTGATGGTAATAATGATAATGAGTTGTACTTACTATAACTACTATTACCCAATGAGACAGTACAGTCAGGGAAGAAATTGAAATTTGCCTTGCCTGTCTGCCGCCCTCAGAGCTCAGACCGAACCCAATTACATGATGTATCGCGCTTACTTTTATTTTTCAAGCAAGCAAAGGAAATTAAAAAATAGTTGTAGGGATCAATTACCAAACAAACCACAAACCACGTAATGATTGAAGAGAAAAAAGCAATCAAATAAATTTAAAGACGAATGATGAATGACACTAAAGTTACTGTATTATCCTTGTCCAAATTTGGAGTTGCATCATTATCGTCATTCCTCTTGGTCCTCCCTTCCATGGACACTCCGACTTCGCACATCAATCTTGGGTACCACTGCCTGCCTGATGCGGATTGGTAAGGTAAGTGTGAGTCGTTTCTCCCACTATAGCACAGGTTAAAGGCCGTCCTGTAAGTGTAGATGGAAAAACAAATGGGGTATTGAAAAATTACTGCATTTAAAACAATAAACTCAATTACAGTGGAGTGCAAGACGAGAAGACAACACTCTGGAGAGAACACTTTCAGACTGAGGCAGCTTGGATAGGATACATAAGTGTCTACTCTACAGCATTAAGGTACAACAACAACGGGACAGGACTCAGGAGCCAGCACAGCCACAGAACAGGAGAACCGTGGCACAGGCCAGGCACCCTACCCCTTAATTACATTTTGAGCGAGCCAGAGAAATGTCATATGCACTGCAGCAACCGAGCATTTTCCAAACGAAGTGAATAAATCAATGCGCCATGAGGAACTTCGATTTCCGATCACGATCGAATCGACCCGCCATTTTGTAACCCGCCGCCATTTTGTGTTGCCACCACTCAGGCAGCACGGTGAACGAAGTCTTTTCTGCTTTTCCCGTAGCTTGGTGTCAAAATACGTCCTCGGCCTTGTTTGCGAGGCTGGTGTTTGGACTAGCCGAGTACACTAATCCGTGTCTGTCTTTTCTAATCCCTGTTTCAACTATCTGTAGGCTCACACTATTCTTTCCCGATCATATCTTATCGACTGGCCTTCACTGTCTCCTGCTAGCATTCTCTTGTGTCATGCCCATCCTCCAATACACACAAACGTATCTCACCACCTGCAAGTCAGTTGTAATCTGTTAATAAATTACGTTCGGGGGTGGGATGACAAACACAGTTGGAGGAGAGGACTCTTCGAGTCATCTGGTGTTTCTGTTTTCGAACCCTTCTTACTGGTTCCGCTTTGTTTTCCACTTACCCTATTGGCTCTTTTCTTCTTTGCTTGGGGCATGTGTTCTGTTAATAATTCTATATTGTATAGTATTTAATCTGATGCGCCACAGAATGAAGTGGCAGTCTCCTGAGAACCTACTTTGTGTACTTTTAGGATAACTGTACTAGCTGCAGCTAAATAAATCCAATCTTCTAACGCCGACAGAGTGTCCCGTGTCTCTGTGTATCGAAGCAGGTGAACCCAGGAGACGGAGGGCGTTCCCTGCGCCACCAGGTCCAAAAGGTTCTGGTTCTTCAATTGGCGCCCAATGTGGGGCGGCTTCAGTGGTACCGGTTCTGCTCGAAGGTCGTGAGGAACCTCGCAAGAAAATTCCGGAGGGTTCGCGAGCCACACTAAGCAACCCCTGTATGTCGAAAGTGGTCCGAAGGTCTTTTGCAGCGCGGTTACTCCTTCCTGACGGCTACTGGCGACCGCTACCCTGACTACTGCCCTGCTTTGGCCCATTCCTTTGGTGATGTATGGTAAAGCGAGACGATAGACGGGCCTCTGTTGGTGGAAGAAGACGTCCTTAGTTAAGTTAAGTATTTTCGTGGGTCGCGCCCACAACTTTGGTTCTTTGTTTTGATGTCCTTAGGTATCTTAGATTTAGTCATTGCAACAACTAAAGCCGAGGGTAAGTGCATTTGTGCTGCGTAAACTGAGTTTACTCCCTTGAAGTTTGTGAACAGTCCAGAGTCATTGTGAAATGTCTGGTCTGACTAAGTTTGGAAGAATTTGTTGTCTTGGTTGTAATGGGGACTCCCGACTTGAGGACTCTTGTCCGATTCCTTCGGTTGGAACTCCCACATATGAGCTCTACTCGAAACATGGTATCGGCCCCATTGCCTTTAACGAGACATGGACTCGATTCACGAAGAAAGATGGTGTTCTTAAATGGCCAGAAAACGGTAGTTTTGATTCCGATGTGCTAGATAATTTAGAAACAGTTTTATTCAAAAGAAAAGCCCGGCCGGCAATGTTTGACTCTCTCCGCCTTTGGCGTAAGGAAGCCAAACAGAAAGAAATTAAACAAGCAAAACGAGATAGGAAAGCACAGGGTATGACGATTATACAGGCTGCCCAACAGTTCAAAAATGATGAAATTGACAACGCGACTGAAATCTCAGAAAGACAACATCGTATGGCGATAGATAAATGCTATCCGGTGTTGCCTGGTTCTCCTTCTGATAACAAGAAAGATATAGAAGAAGATCCCCTAATGTCTCATTTATTGAGGTTGCCTCCGCCCTATGCGCAAAATGCTAATGTGCCTCAGCCGTTACAGCCTGCTCAGTTGCTGGTAGTACCTCCGCCGGTTCCGGCTCTTCAGCATCTGCCTTCTCCAGTACTACCGCCCTTGCCGGTATTACCAGTTTCTCAGCCATCATCTCCTTTGCCTTCTGCTCCTCCTGTAATTTCTAGTTCTTCTCTTGATAATTCTCCTAATATTCTGTCTCCAGTTCTGATGTCTAATTCACCATCTATGCGTAAGCGTCTCACAGATTCTGTCACCAGTATTTTATCTCCTTTCTTTGGAGCTCTTAATGCGTCTCCGGCTTTTGCTCGAAGACAATCACGTAGTCAGTTCCCAGATTCCGAGGAACGAGAGAAGCTAGATTCTCTTGCACGAAGATGGACCAAGAAGGGTCCACAATATAGTGTGTCTGATATTATGTCTACCTTTTTGCAATGGAATGCACCTACACAAAGGTATGTTTTTAATGTAATGTGCGACATTCTCATTAAAGAATGGGAAGATGTGAGTTCGAGTCCGATCTCAAAAGATTTATTAGATGTCCAAACTGATTTTGAAAAAGGACTTACTGTAGGTTCCAAGGTTAAGGAAGCTGTAAGAACACTCATCTCTTATAGAACCTTATTGTTCTCTCAGATTTTTCTTGATTCGTATCCGTCGGTTAGACTGACGTCGAAAAATTATCCTATGAGAGAGGTTCCTCCAGTATGGAAAGAAGAGGTTCCAGCAGCAGGTGCTAATCCTCTTATTCCTGCTCACTTCCAGCGTATATGGGTACATGTCCCTTGGAAGAGATCTGAAGTTTTGGCCCTTAAGCAGACTCTACCAGATCCTCGTAAGAACCCTGCAGGTTATTACAAAGAACTATCACAGACAATCGATGCTTGTACAATGAATCTAGCAGATATTGATATGCTAATGGGTAATGTAGTTCCACAGACAATATGGGTTAAGATTCGTAGAGAGGATCATGCACAGGAACTGGGTGCTACTTGGGATGTCATAGCTAATACAGATAGAGACCAAGTGGGTGGTGCAAAGCCTGACGCTTTGATTTCGGAACGTCCTGGTAGAATCATTACATTAATGAAAACTATGATGCCTGCATTGAGAGTGAATTGGGATAAGCTAGCCGCATGTAAACAAAAGAAAGATGAAAGTGTCTCTGATTTCTTTACTCGGTTCGAAGAGACATTCATCGGTCATAGTGGTCAAGACATGGCTACCGAGGGTGGACAGCGATTATTCGTGGACAAATTTGTATTCAATTTGCTTCCCGAGCTGTCACACAAATTAAAGGATTCAGAAAGTTCTTGGGCTGTTTCTTCTTCTGCCCAGATATTGGCTACTGCATAATATTATGAGAATAGGGACAAAGAAGAAAAAGAAAAGCAAGAAAAGAAAACAAAAGATCTAAAAACGAAGGTTCTCTTACAGCAAGCTTATCCGCCACGTTATGTTCAGCCTCAAACCCAACAGCCACCGCAGTTTCAGAGATTGTATCAGAAACCTGAGCCATACACTTCGCGACCTTTGTTCGGTCCTAATCAATGTGCCTATTGTAAGGAAGAAGGTCATTTTAAGAGCAGTTGTCCGATTTTATTGCAGCGCAATAGAGCATCGTCTGCTCCACGAGGTCGTGCTGGCCTCCAGTCAGCAAACAGAGGTAGAGGTCGAGGCATGTTAACTCAAGAACAGCGTGCCCTTCCTTCTCCTAATTCCATTAACTATTTTGATCAGCAAAATGTGAGATCCACTCAATATTATAATGAGGACCATTATGTTGAAGGCGAAAATGAGAGTCTTCATGCCAACTAGTACAGCCACGGACAAAGTAGAGGAGTTGTGCCAATCCCAGTAGATCAAAATGGCCCTTATGTCAACGTCACTACAATGGGTGTATCAGAGCCATTTCTTCTAGATACTGGAGCAATGAGAAGTTCTATTATTTATTCTAAACTCCCTGGCGCACCTTTGTCTGACTTAACAAATGTTTCTGTAGGATTTTCTGGCGCCCCTGTTCGCAACCCAGTTTCTTGTCCTTTGCCTATTTCAGTTGGTCCTTATGACTTGGAAGCTTCACTTCTGTTAACGAATGGTTGTGGTGAGAATCTGTTGGGTCTAGACCTATTGAAAAGGATGCATGCTACAATATATTGTTCTCCTTCAGGCGTACATCTCACTCTAGGTCAGAAGTTGCTCTCCCCAATGTATCTGTCTAAAGATCAGTTTCCTCCTGAGTTTCTTTCTCTTCCGACAGCACTTTGGGCCACAGGTCCGAACGATGTGGGTTATCTTGAGATACCGCCTTATGTTGTTACTCTCAAGCCCAATGTTGAATTACCACGTATTCCACAATATCGAATTTCTGCTGAAGGTGAAAAGGCGCTTTTAGAAATCATTCATGATCTCATTCGGAAGGGTGTGGTCGAAGAAACGAGAGGCAACACATGCAATAGTCCTATTCTTCCTATTCTTAAACGTACTGATCCTTCTCAGCCTCCTGTGTACCGGTTTGTGATTGATCTGCGAGAAGTAAACAAAATTGTGATTCCACAATTTCCTGTTGTTCCAGATATCACTGCCTTGTTGACTATGATACCTTCCACAGCGACTTGGTTCTCTGTTATTGATCTAAAGAATGCCTTCTTCACTATTCCAATTGCCGAAGCTTCCGGTTTAAGCGCGCACCCCAAGGGTACTGTGAAAGTCCCTCCATTTACAGCCAAGCTTTGAAATGTCCTCTTGATACTTTTCATTTGCCGACTGGTGCCGCTCTTATCCAATACATGGATGACTTGTTAGTCGCCGCTGACTCAGAAGATATCTGCAAAGATGTCACTGTTGCACTGCTACATAACTTATTTAAGCTGAATCACAAGGTTTCACCTTCCAAACTACAGTATGTTTGTCGAGAGGTTACCTACTTGGGTCATCTCCTATCAAAGGAGGGACGACGATTGACACCAGAACGAATTCAGGCGATTGCGCGAATGTCTGTACCATCCACACAAAGGGAAGTAGGTGCTTTTCTGGGAATCACTTCTTATTGTAGACAGTGGATCCCTAACTTCTCTTTGATCGCCAAACCTCTGTTGGCACTCACTTTAAAAGATACGCCTCAGCCCCTTCCTAGGACTGACGAGTGCCAAAAGAGTTTCACTGATTTACGTACTGCTCTGTGTTCTGCTCCTGTACTAGTCACCCCAGATTACACTAAGCCTTTTACGCTGTATGTTCACGAGAAAGAAGGTTGTGCATCATCAGTCTTAACACAGCAATTTGGAGATAGACAGCGACCATGTGCTTATTTTTCGGCTACGTTAGATCCCGTAGCTAAAGCATTGCCTAGTTGTCTCAAAGCCGCAGCGATTTCTATTCGACAGTCCGCTGGGATAGTGTTAGATAACACTCTTATTGTCATGGTGCCACATGCAGTGGATACCTTACTAAACAGAACGAAGACACAGCATCTCACGAGTGCACGTTTAACTGTTCACGAGCTGACGCTATTAGCTAGTCACGTACACATCAAACGATGCAATACTCTGAATCCAGCTACCTTGTTGCCCCTTCCAAATGAGGAGAGTGTTGAAGATCAACATGACTGTTTCTTCCGTACTGAGGAAGAGACAAAAGGTAGGATTGATTTGAGAGACACACCTTTAGAGAATCCAGATGGGACTCTATGGGTAGATGGTTCTTGTTTTAAGATGTCTAACGGAGATACGGTTTCAGCCTATGCTGTAACTACCTTACATACGATTGTGGAAACTGCGCGTGTTAGACACAATTCAGCGCAAGCAGCAGAGTTGATAGCACTGACGAGAGCTTGTGTACTATCAAAAGGGAAAAGAGTGAACGTGTACACTGACAGTCAATATGCCTTTGGTGTCGCGGTCAATTTTGGGCGTCTCTGGAAAGAGAGGGGTTACCTGACTTCACATGGCAAGATACAGCATGGTCAGTTAGTGACTGATCTCCTTGAGTCACTTACTTTACCTGTCCAAATTGCGATAGTGAAGTGTAGTGCTCACAAGAAGATAACGGATGATGTTGGACGAGGAAATGCATTTGCTGATGAAACAGCAAAGAAAACAGCGAAAGATTCAATGAGTCGAATGTATATGGCAGGTCCTGCAAATTGGGTCAGAGAGAGAGGAATGTGTGAGAATACAGTGGAAAGCGTGAAAACGATTCAGAAAGAGGCTACAGGAAGAGAGATAAGCAAGTGGAGAGAAAGTACGGGAATGTTAGATGAGATGGGTTGTTGGGTAGAATTGTCCGAACATCAACGATGGTTGTTACCAGATGCTTATGTACTCCCAGTGGTTACTATGGCTCATGGTCCAGCTCACCTTAGTGCAAAAGGTATTTGTAAACTGTTAGCTCCAGTTTGGCAGAATGAGAACATCCCTAAATGTGCAGACAACGTAGTAAAGCATTGTATTGTTTGTCTAATGTATAATCCAGGAAAGGGAACCCCCCACTCCAGCAGGTCACTTTGCTCCTCCGACATACCCATTTGAAGTGTTGCAAATCGATTACATTCATATGGATCGATGCAACAACCTCAAATATATTCTGGTGGTAGTATGTGCCTTTTCGAGATGGATAGAAGCATACCCTTTGAAAGACAACACAGCTTTATCCACAGCCAAAATCCTTCTTGAAGAGTTCTTTCCCAGATTTGGATTGCCGCGCATTGTCTGGAGCGACAATGGGAGCGAATTTGTTGGCCAAGTCATGCAGAAAGTTTGTGCAGGTCTTGGAATCAAGCAAAAGGTCCATGCGGCAAATCATCCCCAATCAGCAGGTTTAGTAGAATGCTACAATGGGACCCTGAAACTAAAGTTAGCGAAAATTCAAGCAAGTACGGGACTCAATTGGCCTGATGCTTTGCCGTTAGCTTTGCTATCCACCAGAACTGCAGTACACTCTCGTCTGGGACTTAGCCCTTACCTCGTCCTAAAAAGTTCTCAGATTTGCCCTACCCAGTGTTGATTGACTATTTGCATGACCTTACAACTAAATTGCATGTCCTTCATCGACAGGTTCGGAGTGCTTTGCCGGAGGCTTCCACAGATCCAGGTCACTCCATCCGTCCAGGTGACTGGGTCTGCATCCGCAATTTTCAGAGGAAGAAGAATTTGGAGCCCAGATGGCGGGAGCCCCGAATGGTCCTTCTTACCACGAGGACAGCAATTAAAGTTGAAGGAAAGAAAAATTGGATTCACGTTGTGCACTGCAAGAAAGTACCTTTGCCCTTGCCTTTCGATCAGTCGGTTCGCAGAGGGGTTGGTGACTGCGAAGGCGAAACAGTTCCACGATTCATGCCCTTTAGCGATGCACACCTGAATGGGACTTTGTCTGAGAAAGAGGACGACGACATTTTACAGGAAGCGATTCCATTGCATCGTCGCTTAAATACGACTGAACCAAGAACATTGTTTCTAGATCAAAGTGTTCCTGGGAAAGAGCGCTACCATCTTCGACCCAGACAAAAGAACATTTGAAATTTTCTTCTCCTTGTGTAGTGTTCTGTTTAGGTTGCAGGGTCACGGTAGGAGTCTAGGTCACGACCTGAGTAGTGACAATAGGTCTGCAGGATCTTTCAGTGTCATAGGACGATAGCGCATCGTGATTTTAGTGATTGAGGAAGATTGCCATGAGCATCCACTAGTGAAAATGGAAACTACACCAAGTGTTGAAAAGAGAAGAAATGAAACAAAGAAAGCATCTTGTAAAATAATGTACAGTCGTTACAGTATAACCCTATGTGTTTTGATATCATTATGTATTGCTTTGGCGATTATTAGTTGGATAGTTTATGTTTTGCAGCCAAAACACACCTCCCCCTCCTTTTCTTTGCCTTCTTCTACTATCTCTCCACACCTTTTCCATACTTTCCCTTCACATGAACTTGTCAGAAGAACCGAGTATTACAATAATTCTTTTGTTCAACTATTACACCAGCATCAATTAGTGATTAACACAACTGATTGTTGGGTATGTGGTCTTATGCCACATACTACTGAAAAAGGAATACCATATTTAGTCCTCCCTTTCTCCTATGAGGGTTCCGCTTGGGCATTCTTTGTTATTTTCTCAAATGCATATCAAAGTAAATTCAGACGGTCTGTTGCTTCACAAATTAATTATCCGGATTTCAGTCATAGTTCTTTGATTAAGGGTATGGTAGTTATGGCTAAAATCATGGAGAATAGCAAGATTTCTATTGATGAGGGAAAAGCATACACTAATTGGAACGTCACCCAATACATGTCGAGTCTTAATAATAAAATGGGAAAGGAGAAATCCTTACCAATCTGGACTGTACCGCATCAAGGTAACTTCTGTTTAAAGATAAACGAACGCTCTTCTGACACTGTACCAAAAAGTAACTGTTCCTACACATACATTTATTCCTCTCTGATCTCATCTCCTCTAGTACCGTCTCAAGGCACCTAATTAATTTGTCATGATAGAGCTTATACCTGGTTGCCAACGTGTTTCTCTGGTTCCTGCTACATAGCTTTCCTTCTCCCCCCTACTTACACTGCTTCTGCCAATTATCACCGAACCCGTCTCAGCCGAGGAATTATTGACTCCAAAGACACCACAGGACAAGAAGGAGGAGATTTCCTTAAGGGTTTTCTTCCTTTCTGGGGTCCAATGGCCAATAGCAGAAATATAAGGCAACTGGTCCGTGTTGTGGAGACTACAATAGACATCACTGTAAGAGCCTTGAGTAATATCACGGCGGAACTACAGGCGGATCGTCTTATGACCTTACAAAATCGAGTTACCTTAGACTTTATTCTTGCCAATCGTGGTGGAGTATGTAAATTGATCGGGCCAAGCTGTTGTATTTTCATTCCTAATGACGCTCCGACAGTATACCAAGCTATTTCCAAGTTGCATATAATCTCCGAGTCTATTCATCAGGACGAAGGAGATTGGTCCTTAACGGAATGGTTTTGGGGATTACTGTCCAAATGGGGCTGGAAAATATTGACATTCCTTGGAGTAATTTTGACAATCATATTCTCTTGTTGTCTTTGTACGCACTGTGGTCCCGCTATCTGTGATCTTTGTGCCATTATGTGCATTTCAAGACCCAACCCTCAAGTGACAGAAAACATAAGGATGATGTTACAACAACAGCTTGTTGATCTCATGGCTATTGATGTGGACTCAGATTAACGTGAGTCTATCTTGCCTGAGTTCTGGCAAAAGGAGGGTCTGAGGAACTTCGATTTCCGATCACGATCGAATCGACCCGCCATTTTGTAACCCGCCGCCATTTTGTGTTGCCACCACTCAGGCAGCACGGCGAACGAAGTCTTTTCTGCTTTTCCTGTAGCTTGGTGTCAAAATACGTCCTCGGCCTTGTTTGCGAGGCTGGTGTTTGGACTAGCCGAGTACACTAATCCGTGTCTGGCTTTTCTAATCCCTGTTTCAACTATCTGTAGGCTCACACTATTCTTTCCCGATCATATCTTATCGACTGGCCTTCACTGTCTCCTGCTAGCATTCTCCTGTGTCATGCCCGTCCTCCAATACACACAAACGAATCTCACCACCTGCAAGTCAGTTGTAATCTGTTAATAAATTAAGTTCGGGGGTGGGATGACAAACACAGTTGGAGGAGAGGACTCTTCGAGTCATCTGATCTTTCTGTTTTCGAACCCTTCTTACTGGTTCCGCTTTGTTTTCTACTTACCCTATTGGCTCATTTCTTCTTTGCTTGGGGCATGTGTTCTGTTAATAATTCTATATTGTATAGTATTTAATCTGATGCGCCACAGAATGAAGTGGCAGTCTCCTGAGAACCTACTTTGTGTACTTCTAGGATAACTGTACTAGCTGCAGCTAAATAAATCCAATCTTCTAACGCCGACAGAGTGTCCCGTGTCTCTGTGTATCGAAGCAGGTGAACCCAAGAGACGGAGGGCGTACCCTGCGCCGCCAGGTCCAAAAGGTTCTGGTTCTTCAGCCACTGTCCCTCATACCACTACACTCTACTCCAGTCCACACCACTACACGGACATCTAGCATAGGTCTGTGCTGTGGTCCTTGTTCAAACTGTTTACCTTTTAAGTCAGCCCATGAAACGCAGTTATTCCATCAATTTTCTCCGATCCAACTGACTGTGTGCAAAGATAGTATGCTCAGCAGCATCATGATGATGACCGTGTGGTACATCTTCTCCAACACCAACTCAGTCTGTAGTGACTGATTAAGTTTAGAATATATTCCATATTACTAAATTGCAACGGATATTGGCCGGCACCTGCAATGGTAGGAGTACAATGTGGTTATTATTAAACAACAAGGAAACATTAACTGTCACCACACCTGAGTCACTTTTACTTTGTCGATAAACTAGTCTAGTTCTACTTCATGCACAATTATTCGTAGTCAGCCAGCATCCAATGCAATGCATGCCACCATCATTCACAATAATCACTCATTACCTGTCTTGGTGTTCTCTTTGGCTGTCTGATCTGATGCCTGCCTAGCCTTCTGCCAGTCAGTGATGAGTTTCTTTCGGCTTGGAAACAAAATGGAATATAGCTGGAGTCACGTTTCACTTCTTATGGAGGTACTGTTAGAGGCAACATGTATTTTACTATTCTCCATCTCCATCCAATGTCTGGCTTGCTTGAAATGTACTTAGGGAGAGTAAGGAAGATGGAGCAGGACCCTGAGGAGTGGAGTGGACAGTTATGCACAGACGTGCAACCTCAATAGGGAAATAAAAAGAGGAGACTGTTGATGGATTTGTTGTGATTAGATTTTGAACCAGAAAAACAGATACACAGTCACACACAAATAAAGGAAGGGAGAACAATTTGTAAGCCTAGTTGTCAGGGAAGAGGAGCTCGTCCTCAAACTCTGGTGGTTCAGACAGAAGTATGTCTAACAACCCACTACTTATGTCATCGAAGTCGCTCTCCTCTTCCTGCTGTGATTCACGTATTTTGCACTCCGGTGGTATAAGGTGTTGATTCATTTTGATCATGGCTAACCTCTCAACGCTTATGGGCGAGAGAATGGTCCTTTTGACAGTAACAATGGCACCAGCAGCACTGAAAACACGCTCTGAAGAGACACTTGCAACAGGGCAAGACACATACTTTATCGCCAGCCTGCTGAGCACTGGCCATTGGCTTCTTTTCCCATGCCAATACACCAATGGGCTTTGCTCCATTAAGACCTCTGTTGTGTCATCTAGATAGGCCTGAACCATCCGCTCAATGTTCAGGGGAGCTCCGATTTCCTGGGCCTCTTTTGCCTTTGCATCAGTCTTGGACGTACAATACCCTTTCCGTAGAAACCAATCACCTGCCATTTTTTTAAATGTGCCTGATGATCCTGTTGGTGCTGTTGATGTTATTGCTGGCAGTTTTGTTGACTGCTGGGAGGCAAACGCACTGCTCTTGGCCTCTGAAGTAGAACTTGGCTCTGGGTGCCCTGCAGTACTTTTTCTGCCCTGGGGGGGCGGGCCTTTAATGAAGATCCTTTCGTTTTCAAACTCAGTGGCTTCCTCAGCTATCAAAGTTTTGTACTGGGCAACATTCACTTCTGAAAAAGGAATGACTTCATTACTGCGCAGCAATAATTTGTAACGTGGATCCAAAATTGAGGCAGTAATGTAATGTGGATGTGACACAATGTTATTTTGAATCCTTGTATTGTGAGATAAGCGAGCGGATAAGGTGTCTGCCAAATAATATGCGTCTACTTTGTCATCCACACCTGCGTACATTTCTGACACCTCCTTCAGCTCTTGCTCTAGCATGTACAACAATGGGATAGCTTGGCCCATAGTACAGTCCTCCCTGCTCACTTCACGCGTGAAGACCTCAAAAGGAAGTAGCATCTCTGTCAGGCTTTTGACAAGGTCCCATTGGGCCATCTCAACTCTCATGCCTTTTACAGTAGGATCCCCTGACCTTTTCATGACATAAGCATTAAGTGGTATGTACTGCTCAAACAGACGCGTAAGCATGTAATACGTTGAGTTCCAACGTGTTGGCACCTCTTGGATGAGTGCTTTGACTGGCATTTTATGGTCACGTTGATTGACCCTCAGCTCCTTCCGGGCTTTAAAAGAATGGTTGAAATGTGTGCATATTCTTCTGCAGGTGGTCAGTAAGCTGCTGACTTTGCTTTCATTTTTCAGAAAGTCTTGAACAACAATGTTAATGCAGTGTGCCAAACATGGCACCCTGAAATAGCCACCATCTTTCATGGCCCTAACTACATTACTGCCATTGTCCGTGGCAACAAAACCAATGGTGAGACCTCTTAGTCGCAGCCACTCAAACACCTTGCTGTTAAACTCTCCCAAAATGTTAGCAGCAGTATGAGATTTCTCCATAGCAAACATGGCTACAGTTGCATGTTTGCGAGTGTCTTTAAAAATCTCAGCGGTGTCAACAACACCGTCAGATATCTTATCTTTAACACCCGAAAAAGAGACCCAGTGTGCAGTGATGCACATGTAATCAGTGGCTTGGCAACTGGTCCACATGTCTGTTGTCAGGTGTATACTCTGAACAGCACTCTGTTTTAAGGCTTTACCAAGCAATTCCAGCACGTCGTGATGTAGTGCTGGAACAGCAACTCTTGCGAAATAATAGCGGCTGGGAACTTTCCATTTTGGGCAGATGGTGGTCACAAACTCAAGAAAACCCACCCCGGGGGGAGGAGCCTAGCGCGCTACCAAGATGGCCGCGTAGGTGCGAGGCTCCCGAGGACCTCCGCAACCTCCTACGTTTATCCTGTCTTCATCCTGCATCGGTTGAGGGGACTGTGTCGGTGAGCCTGAGCCGAGGTGGTACCCGTTTCCCGTTTTCGAATCGGACCTCGGGTGCCGGAGTGAGCACCGATTGAAGTTTGCGGCCTACTCCTCTCCTGACCCCGGATTCGCGTTTGGGGGCGACCCAGTGGCAAAGTGAACAACAACGGCGGGCTGGGCCTGGCGAGTCGCGTACCCCACACTTTCACTTTCACTTTTGCGCCCCCTTGCCGTTTTCGCAAGTGGGATCGCGGCGCTCTTTGTGTCGGGGTGGCCTCGCTGGGAGACCCTGCCTGCCTGCCTGCTGTGGCCCGCTCTGCCGTCCTGGGGTGGCCCCCCGGAGCTCGTGGCCTTGATTGCTTGCCCTCCACTGCGTGGCTGGTGCGGGTGTGAGACCCGCGACGATGGCCACGAAACAGGATGGGGATCGGTTGAAGGCCAAGTCGACCCGGCGTGGCGCCGCACATCAGGCCAACATCATGGACCACTACACCCTCCCGAAGGGGTCTCCCGGCGGACCGCACAAGTCCTCTGAGTGCCCCCCGGATGCCCCGGATTTGCCCACGGATCTGACTCTGCAAGACGTCATGGGCGCCATTGCTGAGATGAAGGCCTCGGTGGGCCAGCAGTTCGACACTTTAGCGCACAAAATCGACGCGGTCCTCGTTGATGTCAACCTTGTGAGAGCTGATCTCTCTAAGACTAACGACCGGGTCGATTCTTTGGCCCACACCGCGTCGGGCCTCACGACTGAGGTGGCGGCCCTTCAAACGGAGGTGCACCGGCTTCGTCAGGCGAGTGCGCTCATGGATCGGCGCCTGGAGGACTCCGAGAGCCGGGCCCGGAGGAATAATATCCGCATCATCGGAGTACCCGAGGGACGGGAGGAGTCGGCGGCGGATCTCTTTGTGGAGGACCTGATCACTACCCATCTCCAGCCTCGGGGACTGAGTAAATTCTTTGCCGTGGAGAGGGCCCATAGAGTTCCCGGGGGAAGACCGAAGGTCGGAGCCCCTCCGCGTCCTCTTATTGCCCGTATTTTTAACTTTCGGGACAGGGATGCGATTTTGCAAGCATCCAGACTGCAAGGGCCGATTAAGCTGGAGAACATGGAGGTGAACTTTTATCCGGACTTCACCCAAGCCGTCCAGAAGCAGAGACTGAGCTTCCTGGGCGTCAAGCGGCGGCTTCGGGGCATGAACTTAAAATACGCCATGCTCTTCCCGGCCAGGCTGCGGGTGGAGGTGGATGGTCGCACTCACTTTTTTGACCGTCCTGAAACGGCCGGGGACTGGCTGGCACTTTGTCTGGGGGTCATGATCGGGATGGCGGGGGGGGGGCTGCGTGAGGAGACGGCCCACTGGACCGGGTCTGAGGTGCTGATGCTGGGACTCACTCCGGACGAAGATGCTGCCACTTTCGGCCAAGCTTAGGGTCTTTCGTTTGTTGTACTCGTCTTCCCTCCTTTGGAGGCGGTGCGGGGTCTTGAGGGGGTACTCTTTCCTCCTCTAGGGGGTCTAACTAGTTCCAATTATATAGGGGCGACAGGCACACTGCAAGTTGGGGGGGCTGTCTGGGCTCATGCAGGGGTGCAGGGAGGGGGGAATTTTGTTGGGGCGGTTGGGTTGGGGTGGGGTATTGTTCATTTGTACCACAAGGCAAAAGTATCGTTGTGCTATTCCTAAAGTGCTCTCGGGGGACGATTGATTGCTTTCGGCTATGATGGGGGGTAGGGGACTGAGTCTTTTGTCCTGGAATGTTAATGGACTGGGGGACAGGATAAAACGGGGTGTGGTCCTGCAGTTCCTGAAACGAATATCACCTGACATAGTTTTTCTGCAGGAGACACACCTCATTGGCAACTCCTTTCGTGCTATGGATCGACGGGGCTACCGCCTTCTGGCCCATTCGGGCTTCACGTCTGGTTCAAGGGGTGTGGGCATCATGGCCAAGACCTCGCTCCCGTTGGAAGTTGATGAGGTGCTCCATGATGACAGGGGACGGTACACGGTTCTGGTGGGTAGAATGGAGGGCAGAGTGATTGTTTTTGTTTCTGTCTATGTCCCGCCAGGGTTGCAGACGACCACCTTTGCGGATCTGGGGCGCCTCCTCCTTGGCCTTCCGGAGGGGATTCTAGTGGTTGGGGGGGATTTTAACGCTGTGGTTTCCGGAACTGAGGACCGTCACCCCCCTAGGGATCTCCCCCGTGCCCAAGCGTGGTTGTCTGGCCTCTTGGATACCTTGGGGCTGGTGGATTGTTGGCGTTTGAAACATCCTACGCAGATACAGTACACCTTTCATTCCGGGGCCCATGGCAGTCTCTCAAGGCTAGATTATGTCCTGGTGCCGGTGGCGCATGCGGGGAGGATCGGGGAGGTGCGCCATTTGGCGCGGGGTATTTCAGACCACTCCCCGCTCTTGTTGCACTTCGACATTCTCCCGAGGGGAGAGGGTAGGGTGGTCCCGATTAATCCCTGGTACCTGCGTGACCCCACCATTCGCGCAGAGTTGGTTAAGTCCCTTAAGCGATATTTTGACGATAATGTGGGGTCTGTGTCATCGGCGGTCTCTCTGTGGGAGGCGTTTAAGACGGTACTTCGGGGGGAGGCCCTGTCCCTTATTTCCCATTCCCGGAGGCGCGAGCGGGAGGAGGTGACCCGTGTTGAAACTGAGATAACCGAGTTGGAGGGTGACCTGGAATGTGGGGTGACGGACGACAAATTACATGTTCTCCGACTCAAGCAGGCGGCCTATAAGGCCCTCGTCACGGAGGCGGCCAGGGGCCTCAGTAGAGAGCAACAGGGGAGACTGTATGATGTGGGTGATAAGGCTGGGAAATTGATTGCGTGGCTGGATAAAAAGGAGAGAGCGAGTCGAGTTGTCCCGTCGATTGAGAAACTGGATGGTGTGTGTGTCACTGAACCGGAAGAAATTGTTGATTGCTTCGCAGAATATTTCCGTGGGGTGTATTCCCCGGTGTCCTCCCGCTCGGAAGAGGATTCCCATGCCCTGCTTAGGGATATCGCGCTGCCCTCCCTTTCGGAGGAGGACAGAGTGTCGTTGGACGCCGCCCCAACCTCGGAGGAAATTGCCCTCGCCATACGTTCGGTCGCTTCCGGCAAGGCCATGGGTCCTAATGGTCTTCCCATCGAATTGTACAAGCTGCAACCGGATACGCTGGCGCCGCATCTCCATGCTATGTTCCTCGCGGCCCGTTCGGCGGGTTCCCTCCCGCTAGACCAGCGTCTGGCTACTATCGTGGTTATTCATAAGGAGGGGAGGCCGCGGGACCGGGTCACGTCCTACCGGCCTATTTCGCTGCTGAATGCGGAACCCAAAATTCTCGCCAAGGTGTTGGCCAATCAGCTGGTTGGCGTGGTGTGCAATTTGATTCACCAGGATCAGTCCGGCTTTATC
Source organism: Triturus cristatus (assembly GCF_964204655.1). Classification (NCBI taxonomy): domain Eukaryota; kingdom Metazoa; phylum Chordata; class Amphibia; order Caudata; family Salamandridae; genus Triturus; species Triturus cristatus. Next base: position 575,453,062 of record NC_140592.1, on the reverse strand, counting down.
CCTCATCGCAACACTGCGCTTAACCTGCGGCGCTTGCATGGGGTGCTCGCGCGTGTCCCGTTCATACGGGAGCCGGCCATTTTGGCGTCCCTGGACGCCACTATGGCGTTTGACACACTTGAGTAGCCATATATTTGGGCGACGCTGGCGAAGTTTGGGGTTGGCCCGGGATTCATCGGTTGGGTGAAATTGTTGTATTCTGGACCGCTGGCGCAGGTGGCTGTGAACGGTAGAGTGTCGGCTCCGTTTGAGCTGGGCAGGGGCACGCGGCAGGGCTGTCCGTTATCGCCGCTCCTCTTCGCGCTTGCCTTGGAGCCCCTGGCGGAGTGGCTGCGGTGGCATCCTTCTATCCGTGGTCTCCGATGGACCCCCGAGTATGAGGACCGCGTATCTCTTTACGCTGATGATATTCTTCTGTACCTGGCTTCCCCACGTAAATCACTGATAGTACTGGTTGATGTATTGCACTCATTTGGCCTCAACTCCGGCCTTGTCATCAATTGGGCTAAATCGTGTGTGTATGTCCTCTCTGGGGAGGTTCCTATCCTTCCACGGGGTTGTCCTATCCAGATCGCCCCGCGGGGATTTAGGTACCTGGGTGTCTTCATTACCCTGGACGCGGAGGCCCGATATAAACAGAACTTGCTCCCCCCCCTCCAGCGCCTGAAGGAGGACGTCGCGCGTTGGAGGCGCTTGCTGCTCTCGCCGCTCGGCAGGGCGGCATTGTTTAAGATGATGTCGCTGCCACGTTTTCTGTACGCTTTACAGAATACAATGGACGTTGTCCCGGCGCGCTACTTTCGCGAGGTGGAGAGTTTGCAGCGCCGCCTGTTCTGGGAGGGTAGACCGCGTATCGCCCTGGCGAAGCTGACGCTCCCGTGGTACGACGGGGGGGGGGTTGCCCTCCCAGATATCAAGCGATATTACTGGGCCTCCCAGCTGGCTGCGATAAATCACGGCCTTTACGGGCCCGCTCTAAACCCGGCCTTTGAGATGGATAAAATGTTACTGCCGGGTGGTGACTATAATCGGGTGCTTTATTCTAGCTCGCATGACGCACGTCTGACGGGCCCCACGCGGGTCATGGTACGAGTGTGGCACGCGGCTAATGTGGCGATGGGGTGGAAGGATCGTTTGACCCGGGCGACGCCACTGTACGCATCTGAGCGGCTGGGCTCCCTGTGGACCTCGAAGGGCTTTGAGAAGTGGGACATGATAGGCATCAGCAGCGTGGCCGATCTCTGGACGAGGGGGGGATTCACAACGTTCGAGGTGCTGCAGACGGAATTCCAGTTGCAGGACAGGGAGTACTTTCGATATATGCAGGAGCGGACTTTCTACTCGTTTATGGCCAATGGTTCCAGTTTTGAAGCGACTAAGGTGCTCCTCCCACTGGATTGCGTGGTGTTTTTTCAGATGGGTCATTTGGCCTCCGGTACCATAGTTTGTACCAAGCTTACCACGACTAACAGAGGTATGACAAACGGACCATATAGCAATGTTCTCCTCCTTTCCGCTAAGCGTAAAGAAGTCCCACACTGGGGAGCTTAACTTTTGTCTCCTGCTGGAGGTGCCACTCCCAATGCCGGATGAACTGGAGGGTGTGTGTTGAATTTGACTATGTGCAGGACCACTACCTACTTCTGCTAAGGTGGTGCTTGTTGTGCTGGATGTAGGGCGCTGCCGGCCCTTTGCTAATGTAAATATGGAAGCTGGAGGTCGTGTTGGTGTTACCTGTGTTGGAGGTATGCGTGCTACATCCCTCGCATCCATTTTGGATAGTGTAAAAATGTTGGTCTCCATCTCCTCAGGCCCGGGAGTGATGTTTGTGATGACTTTCTCATCATCATCATCCTGCTCTTCTACATCAACATCCATAAGTGTAAGGCTTTCTGGAACCTTCCTTTTCCCATGCCTGCTCTTGTGATGTGTTTCCCTCTCAGACTCAGTTTGTGGCTTCCAAGTGGCATCTAGATCATCAGAAGGGGGGCTTGGTGAAGAACTTGATGTACTAGCCCTCCTTTTCCTTGCTGGGGATTTGGAAGCCAATGGAACTTCTAAAGGAGTGGCTTCCTCTTCTTCCTCTGCATGAGGCTCAATTTCCTGAACTGCCCCTACTTCGGGAGGAACAACAACTACTATTGCGGGCGGTGGCTGCGGCTGTTGACCACTTATCTGCTGTGTTGATGATGTTCCCTCCTGCGTTGATTGTGTACTACTTTGAGATAGCGATAAGTTTAGTTCAGGCTCAGCATCACTGCTTTCCACCATAAGGCTGGCTACCTCTTCCACACTCACCTGCTTGGGCCTGGGTTGGTGGGTTGGGCCCACTGATGTGGAGGTGCTGCCCCCAGCTTGGCCCCCCGACACCGCTGATGCAGGCGTCATTTTTGGTGTACCAAAAAATGGTTCTGGGAGGCACACCAGACTTAAGTAACACTTCCTTCTTCTTCTGTTCCTTCTGCTCCATGGCAACTTTCTTGGTACCGGAGGACCTGCTAGCTGCTTTCTTTGGGGGCATCTTCAACAGATGTCAAAACAGCACTCAGTTGCACAAGTTGCAGAGATGCCTGGTCAGGTCACTCATACGTCACGTTGTGTACAGCAGCAGGACGTCGGTCTGGCACCACAACAGTGGATGATGATGACACACCTCCTCTGTCTTTTGTGCACCTAAAAGCAAAAAAGCCAGAAGTACATCAGTCAAAAGATCCATAATATAATATGTAACTTATTAGTGTCTGGTGGGTGGTCATCACAATTATTAAACTAGGCCACAAGCTTGGAGGCCTATGCAAAAAGCACAATGCCTGCCTTCCTAAAATGGAGGCCACACACATGCACAGGCCACCCACCACAAATAACCAAAAAGTGATTACAAAGGACAGGAACCGGAAGTTTTAGTGTCTGTGGAACTTACTTCCTCTCATAAAAATATTTTGAAAAAAATAAAAGCTTCTCCGTGCTCCACACCTACAGCTCAATGACAACCTGAGGAGTTTTTTTAGCAGAAATGCACAAAAAAGCGTTTTCGAGAAGGATCTATGTTGCTCGCGAGATATTGTTTGCCAGATTGCAAAAGCTGCGTGTTTGGGATCGTGAACTGTACAAAAAGGCTTGATCGCGTGCGCGAACACGCATATTGCGAGCGCAAAAATGACGAAAAATGTAAGTCCACGTTGTCGCGCTGTGCAGAGTTACCAAAACTACGCGAGCTGAATCCGTAGGCTTACATACTGGCTAAAAAGCCCTATTTATTTAACACACACCCCAAAAATGCTATTCCACCCCAAAAAACACCTTTTGCAATAAAATCCAAAGCCATCCATGGTGTAAAAGAAAATCAACAGACAACACAAACTGTAAATTTAAATAACGCACCAAAGATTTGAGGCTGACTACCTCTGGGCCTACTGGCAGACTAGGCCACAAGCTTGGAACAGAATGGGAAAAGCAAGCACACTGCTTGGATGGCTCCACAAAATGGCCGCCACACACCCACAACAACAAGAAATGGAAGACAGTCAATGTACGCCTATGGCAAAAGCACAATGCCTGCCTTCCTAAAATGGCCGCCACACACATGCACAGGCCACCCACCACAAATAACCAAAAAGTGATTATAAAGGACAGGAACAGGAAGTTTTAGTGTCTGTGGAACTTACTTCCTCTCATAAAAATATTTTGAAAAAAATAAAAGCTTCTCCGTGCTCCAAACCTACAGCTCAATGACAACCTGAGGAGATTTTTTTAGCAGAAATGCACAAAAAAGCGTTTTCGAGAAGGATCTATGTTGCTCGCGAGATATTGTTTGCCAGATTGCAAAAGTTGCGTGTTCGGGATCGCGAACTGTACAAAAAGGCTTTATCGCGTGCGCGAACACGCATATTGTGAGCGTGAAAATGACGAAAACTGTAAGTCTGCGTTGTCGCGCTGTGCAGAGTTACCAAAAGTACGCGAGCTGAATCCCTAGGCTTACATACTGCCTAAAAAACCCTATTTATTTAACACACACCCAAAAAATGCTATTCCACCCCAAAAAACACCTTTTGCAATAAAATCCAAAGCCATCCATGGTATAAAAGAAAATCAACAGATAACACAAACTATAAATTTAAATAACGCACCAAAGATTTGAGGCTGACTACCTCTGGGCCTACTGGCAGACTAGGCCACAAGCTTGGAACAGAATGGCAAAAGCAAGCACACTGCTTGGATGGCTCCACAAAATGGCCGCCACACACCCACAATAACAAGAAATGGAAGACAGTCAATGTACGCCTATGGCAAAAGCACAATGCCTGCCTTCCTAAAATGGCCGCCACACACATGCACAGGCCACCCACCACAAATAACCAAAAAGTGATTACAAAGGACAGGAACAGGAAGTTTTAGTGTCTGTGGAACTTACTTCCTCTCATAAAAATATTTTGATAAAAATAAAAGCTTCTCCGTGCTCCAAACCTACAGCTCAATGACAACCTGAGGAGATTTTTTTAGCAGAAATGCACAAAAAAGCGTTTTCGAGAAGGATCTATGTTGCTCGCGAGATATTGTTTGCCAGATTGCAAAAGTTGCGTGTTCGGGATCGCGAACTGTACAAAAAGGCTTTATCGCGTGCGCGAACTCGCATATTGCGAGCGCGAAAATGACGAAAACTGTAAGTCTGCTTTGTCGCGCTGTGCAGAGTTACCAAAAGTACGCGAGCTGAATCCCTAGGCTTACATACTGGCTAAAAAGCCCTATTTATTTAACACACACCCAAAAAATGCTATTCCACCCCAAAAAAGACCCTTTTGCAATAAAATCCAAAGCCATCCATGGTGTGAAAGAAAATCAACAGACAACACAAACTATAAATTTAAATAACGCACCAAAGATTTGAGGCTGACTACCTCTGGGCCTACTGGCAGACTAGGCCACAAGTTTGGAACAGAATGGCAAAAGCAAGCACACTGCTTGGATGGCTCCACAAAATGGCCGCCACACACCCACAACAACAAGAAATGGAAGACAGTCAATGTACGCCTATGGCAAAAGCACAATGCCTGCCTTCCTAAAATGGCCGCCACACACATGCACAGGCCACCCACCACAAATAACCAAGAAGTGATTACAAAGGACAGGAACACATAAAAATATTTTGAAAAAAATACAAGCTTCTCCGTGCTCCAAACCTACAGCTCAATGACAACCTGAGGAGTTTTTTTAGTAGAAATGCACAAAAAAGCATTTTCGAGAAGGATCTATGTTGCACGCGAGATATTGTTTGCCAGATTGCAAAAGCTGCGTGTTCGGGATCGCGAACTGTACAAAAAGGCTTTATCACGTGCGCGAACACGCATATTGCGAGCGCGAAAATGACGAAAACTGTAAGTCTGCGTTGTCGCGCTGTGCAGAGTTACCAAAAGTACGCGAGCTGAATCCCTAGGCTTACATACTGCCTAAAAAGCCCTATTTATTTAACACACACCCAAAAAATGCTATTCCACCCCAAAAAACACCTTTTGCAAGAAAATCCAAAGCCATCCATGGTGTAAAAGAAAATCAACAGACAACACAAACTGTAAATTTAAATAACGCACCAAAGATTTGAGGCTGACTACCTCTGGGCCTACTGGCAGACTAGGCCAGAAGCTAGGAACAGAATGGCAAAAGCAAGCACACTGCTTGGATGGCTCCACAAAATGGCCACCACACACCCACAACAACAAGAAATGGAAGACAGTCAATGTACGCCTATGGCAAAAGCACAATGCCTGCCTTCCTAAAATGGCCGCCACACACATGCACAGTCAACCCACCACAAATAACCAAAAGTGATTACAAAGGACAGGAACAGGAAGTTTTAGTGTCTGTGGAACTTACTTCCTCTCATAAAAATATTTTGATAAAAATAAAAGCTTCTCCGTGCTCCAAACCTACAGCTCAATGACAACCTGAGGAGTTTTTTTAGCGGAAATGCACAAAAAAGCGTTTTCGAGAGGGATCTATGTTGCTCGCGAGATATTGTTTGCCAGATTGCAAAAGCTGCGTGTTCGGGATCGCGAACTGTACAAAAAGGCTTTATCGCGTGCGCGAACACGCATATTGCGAGCGCGAAAATGACGAAAACTGTAAGTCTGCGTTGTCGCGCTGTGCAGAGTTACCAAAAGTACGCGAGCTGAAAACCTAGGCTTACATACTGGCTAAAAAGCCCTATTTATTTAACACACACCCAAAAAATGCTATTCCACCCCAAAAAACACCTTTTGCAATAAAATCCAAAGCCATCCATTGTGTAAAAGAAAATCAACAGACAACACAAACTGTAAATTTAAATAACGCACCAAAGATTTGAGGCTGACTACCTCTGGGCCTACTGGCAGACTAGGCCACAAGCTTGGAACAGAATGGCAAAAGCAAGCACACTGCTTGGATGGCTCCACAAAATGGCCGCCACACACCCACAACAACAAGAAATGGAAGACAGTCAATGTACGCCTATGGCAAAAGCACAATGCCTTCCTTCCTAAAACGGCCGCCACACACATGCACAGGCCACCCACCACAAATAACCAAAAAGTGATTACAAAGGACAGGAACAGGAAGTTTTAGTATCTGTGGAACTTACTTCCTCTCATAAAAATATTTTGAAAAAAATAAAAGCTTCTCCGTGCTCCAAATCTACAGCTCAATGACAACCTGAGGAGTTTTTTTAGTAGAAATGCACAAAAAAGCGTTTTCGAGAAGGATCTATGTTGCTCGCGAGATATTGTTTGCCAGATTGCAAAAGCTGCGTGTTCGGGATCGCGAACTGTACAAAAAGGCTTTATCGCGTGCGCGAACACGCATATTGCGAGCGCGAAAATGACGAAAACTGTAAGTCCGCGTTGTCGCGCTGTGCAGAGTTACCAAAAGTACGCGAGCTGAATCCCTAGGCTTACATACTGCCTAAAAAGCCCTATTTATTTAACACACACACACAAAAAATGCTATTCCACCCCAAAAAACACCTTTTGCAATAAAATCTAAAGCCATCCATGGTGTAAAAGAAAATCAACAGACAACACAAACTGTAAATTGAAATAACGCACCAAAGATTTGAGGCTGACTACCTCTGGGCCTACTGGCAGACTAGGCCACAAGCTTGGAACAGAATTGCAAAAGCAAGCACACTGCTTGGATGGCTCCACAAAATGGCCGCCACACACCCACAACAACAAGAAATGGAAGACAGTCAATGTACGCCTATGGCAAAAGCACAATGCCTGCCTTCCTAAAATGGCCGCCACACACATGCACAGGCAACCCACCACAAATAACCAAAAAGTGATTACAAAGGACAGGAACAGGAAGTTTTAGTGTCTGTGGAACTTACTTCCTCTCATAAAAATATTTTGATAAAAATAAAAGCTTCTCCGTGCTCCAAACCTACAGCTCAATGACAACCTGAGGAGTTTTTTTAGCAGAAATGCACAAAAAAGCGTTTTCGAGAAGGATCTATGTTGCTCGCGAGATATTGTTTGCCAGATTGCAAAAGCTGCGTGTTCGGGATCGCGAACTGTACAAAAAGGCTTTATCGCGTGCGCGAACACGCATATTGCGAGCGCGAAAATGACGAAAACTGTAAGTCCGCGTTGTCGCGCTGTGCAGAGTTACCAAAAGTACGCGAGCTGAATCCCTAGGCTTACATACTGGCTAAAAAGCCCTATTTATTTAACACACACCCAAAAAATGCTATTCCACCCCAAAAAACACCTTTTGCAATAAAATCCAAAGCCATCCATGGTGTAAAAGAAAATCAACAGACAACACAAACTGTAATTTTAAATAACGCACCAAAGCTTTGAGGCTGACTACCTCTGGGCCTACTAGCAGACTAGGCCACAAGCTTGGAACAGAATGGCAAAAGCAAGCACACTGCTTGGATGGCTCCACAAAATGGCCACCACACACCCACAACAACAAGAAATGGAAGACAGTCAATGTACGCCTATGGCAAAAGCACAATGCCTGCCTTCCTAAAATGGCCGCCACACACATGCACAGGCCACCCACCACAAATAACCAAAAAGTGATTACAAAGGACAGGAACAGGAAGTTTTAGTGTCTGTGGAACTTACTTCCTCTCATAAAAATATTTTGAAAAAAATAAAAGCTTCTCCGTGCTCCAAACCTACAGCTCAATGACAACCTGAGGAGTTTTTTTAGTAGAAATGCACAAAAAAGCGTTTTCGAGAAGGATCTATGTTGCACGCGAGATATTGTTTGCCAGATTGCAAAAGCTGCGTGTTCGGGATCGCGAACTGTACAAAAAGGCTTTATCGCGTGCGCGAACACGCATATTGCGAGCGCGAAAATGACGACAACTGTAAGTCCGCGGTGTCGCGCTGTGCAGAGTTACCAAAAGTACGCGAGCTGAATCCCTAGGCTTACATACTGCCTAAAAAGCCCTATTTATTTAACACACACCCAAAAAATGCTATTCCACCCCAAAAAACACCTTTTGCAAGAAAATCCAAAGCCATCCATGGTGTAAAAGAAAATCAACAGACAACACAAACTGTAAATTTAAATAACGCACCAAAGATTTGAGGCTGACTACCTCTGGGCCTACTGGCAGACTAGGCCACAAGCTTGGAACAGAATGGCAAAAGCAAGCACACTGCTTGGATGGCTCCACAAAATGGCCGCCACACACCCACAACAACAAGAAATGGAAGACAGTCAATGTACGCCTATGGCAAAAGCACAATGCCTGCCTTCCTAAAATGGCCGCCACACACATGCACAGGCAACCCACCACAAATAACCAAAAAGTGATTACAAAGGACAGGAACACATAAAAATATTTTGAAAAAAATACAAGCTTCTCCGTGCTCCAAACCTACAGCTCAATGACAACCTGAGGAGTTTTTTTAGTAGAAATGCACAAAAAAGCATTTTCGAGAAGGATCTATGTTGCACGCGAGATATTGTTTGCCAGATTGCAAAAGCTGCGTGTTCGGGATCGCGAACTGTACAAAAAGGCTTTATCGCGTGCGCGAACACGCATATTGCGAGCGCGAAAATCACGAAAACTGTAAGTCCGCGTTGTCGCGCTGTGCAGAGTTACCAAAAGTACGCGAGCTGAATCCCTAGGCTTACATACGGGCTAAAAAGCCCTATTTATTTAACACACACCCAAAAAATGCTATTCCACCCCAAAAAACACCTTTTGCAATAAAATCCAAAGCCATCCATGGTGTAAAAGAAAATCAACAGACAACACAAACTGTAATTTTAAATAACGCACCAAAGCTTTGAGGCTGACTACCTCCGGGCCTACTGGCAGACTAGGCCACAAGCTTGGAACAGAATGGCAAAAGCAAGCACACTGCTTGGATGGCTCCACAAAATGGCCACCACACACCCACAACAACAAGAAATGGAAAACAGTCAATGTACGCCTATGGCAAAAGCACAATGCCTGCCTTCCTAAAATGGCGGCCACACACATGCACAGGCCACCCACCACAAATAACCAAAAAGTGATTACAAAGGACAGGAACAGGAAGTTTTAGTGTCTGTGGAACTTACTTCCTCTCATAAAAATATTTTGAAAAAAATAAAAGCTTCTCCGTGCTCCAAACCTACAGCTCAATGACAACCTGAGGAGTTTTTTAGCAGAAATGCACAAAAAAGCGTTTTCGAGAAGGATCTATGTTGCTCGGGAGATATTGTTTGCCAGATTGCAAAAGCTGCGTGTTCGGGATCGCGAACTGTACAAAAAAGCTTTATCGCGTGCGCGGACACGCATATTGCGAGCGCGAAAATGACGAAAACTGTAAGTCCGCGTTGTCGCGCTGTGCAGAGTTACCAAAAGTACGCGAGCTGAATCCCTAGGCTTACATACTGCCTAAAAAGCCCTATTTATTTAACACACACCCAAAAAATGCTATTCCACCCCAAAAAACACCTTTTGCAATAAAATCCAAAGCCATCCATGGTGTAAAAGAAAATCAACAGACAACACAAACTGTAAATTTAAATAACGCACCAAAGATTTGAGGCTGAGTACCTCTGGGCCTACTGGCAGACTAGGCCACAAGCTTGGAACAGAATGGCAAAAGCAAGCACACTGCTTGGATGGCTCCACAAAATGGCTGCCACACACCCACAACAACAAGAAATGGAAGACAGTCAATGTACGCCTATTGCAAAAGCACAATGCCTGCCTTCCTAAAATGGCCGCCACACACATGCACAGGCCACCCACCACAAATAACCAAAAAGTGATTACAAAGGACAGGAACAGGAAGTTTTAGTGTCTATGGAACTTACTTCCTCTCATAAAAATATTTTGATAAAAATAAAAGCTTCTCCGTGCTCCAAACCTACAGCTCAATGACAACCTGAGGAGTTTTTTTAGCAGAAATGCACAAAAAAGCGTTTTCGAGAAGGGTCTATGTTGCTCGCGAGATATTGTTTGCCAGATTGCAAAAGCTGCGTGTTCGGGATCGCAAACTGTACAAAAAGGCTTTATCGCGTGCGCGAACACGCATATTGCGAGCGCGAAAATGACGAAAACTGTAAGTCCGCGTTGTCGCGCTGTGCAGAGTTACCAAAAGTATGCGAGCTGAATCCCTAGGCTTACATACTGGCTAAAAGCCCGATTTATTTAACACACACCTTAAAAATGCTATTCCACCCCACAAAACACCTTTTGCAATAAAATCCAAAGCCATCCATGGTGTAAAAGAAAATCAACAGACAACACAAACTGTTAATTTAAATAACGCACCAAAGATTTGAGGCTGACTACCTCTGGGCCTACTGGCAGACTAGGCCACAAGCTTGGAACACTCAATGTAAGCCTATGGCAAAAGCACATTGCCTGCCTTAACAAAATGGCCGCCACACACATGGCCAGGAGGATACAACAACAAGCATAATCCAAGGGGAACAAAGAAAAGAAATACAGGCCTTTATGGGAAAAGAAGCACACACTACTAAACTACCACCACAAAATTGCCACAAGCCACATGGGCACTCACAGTCACAACAGGCCATGGAAAACAATGAACTGAAGCAGGCCTATAATATATGACCGGACAAAGGAGGCCTGCTAAACAACACAGCTTTAATACACAAATGAAAATGAACAGGGCTACGAAAGGATTGGAAAGAAGTTACACATCAAGCACACACGTCCCACAAAGGTATTTCACACACACACCAACAGAGAAATACACCACAGCCACATTTAGCATTTGAAATAATCCTATGCCATCCATGCCCTACATGATGTTGAAAATTCTACAGACACCACGAAACATGAACCCATGGGTACCCTACTGGCTGAAATTGCAGAGAAAAAACAACTAGGCCCCTATTGAAAGCACAGGCCACCCGCCACAACAATAATTTTAAAAAACAATGAAAAACCCAGAAAAATGTAGGTAATACAAATACAAGCCCCAATGAAACAAACACACCAATTCTCCAACTTACCTGTAGTAAATTAAATCTCAAATCAAAAAGTCCTCAAATAAATCCAATCCAATGGTATGAGCAGACAGACACAAAAAGTGATCCTTCCAGCTCCAAATCCAAATGAAAGTGAACAGCACATGCACAGAGCACTGGTAGGAGCCTGCTAGACAGGAACAGGAAGTTGTAGACTTAGGGGCACTTCCTTCCTCTTGAAAAAAAGAGTTAAAAAAATTAAAGGACTCCTCCTTACACAAAAGACTACAGCAAAATCACAATCTGAGGGAGTTTTATGAGCTAAATCATCATTTTAGAGAAGGTTTTATGAAGATCGAGAGATATTCTTCGCCAGATTGTAGTTTTTGCATGTTCGGGATCGCGATCTTACCAAGACAGCCGCCGGAAGTCAGCTCGCGCTCCCGAATGACGTGTCCGCGTTCGCACACTCTCGCGGGATTGGGCAGCCATAGTACAAATCTCGTAGCGCTCGCGAACGGACAGAAAAGCAAGTTGGCGATCGCAGAATCACGGTAAGACGTTACCGCGCGCGCGAGAATGAATACTGAGAGCGAGAGGAAGCAAAAAGTACTACGCTATGAGCTAGATTGCGTAGCAATCTGCAACTTCGCGCTCTATGCGAATCGCGAAGTTGCCTAAACTTCGCAAGCTCCGCGAACGGAGCGTAGTTCAACGCCCAGGCTTAGATATTATTGAATTTGCAAAGGAATGATTATGCAGGAATTAATTTGTAGTGGAGTTAAGATGTAAGGTGCAGCAGTAGTTGAATGCAGGTATGTGTATGGTCCACCAGATCAGCACATTTCAGTCCGCAACAACCTACTGTCTGGGAGTGACGGAACATCACAAACATGTAAAGTGAGCAACACAACGTTGTTGTCCTGTATTGCATGACAATTACATTTACACCAACATATTAACAATTTGTTAATATGATGTTAACGTGGGTTCACTATGGTAAGCATGCAGAAAGCTAATCCTGCCAATGATTCTTACCCACTCTGGCCCAAGATTTAGTTGAGAGATATGTGACATAACACTGCAGCACAGTGTCCTCTTCAATGAGATCTGAAAATCCAGAGATAGTGTCTGAAATAGTGTTCAAGGACAATTGGTGACCCTTAAGACATTTTCTTAGAACAACCTGAGTGTACCTGACATTTATCCTCATTGTCAATGTGTTACAATGTCTTAGGACAGGCCCCTCACTACCACAAGTGTGTTGTAACAGGCCCATTCTTGGTGCTCTCATTGGGCAGAGTATCTGCACTCTTGACACATGTACTGTGCAATTCATTGGTGATTCCAGCAGTCAAATCCATCACTGCATCACCAGGCGTGTAACATGAAGCTTACAGACTGTCTGTACAATGGAATGTTGAGGTTTTCCCTGTGACAGTGGCTGAAAGTGCTAAATGGCTTAGCCCTGCTGCCTGGGCATTGGCCACACACTCAATGAGTCATACAACTTTTTAACATGGAGTTGTACACATTACCACTATTTTGCAGATTGCAGGCACAAAGTGCGACACATGGCTGACCTTCCATGTTGAATGATGTTTTTGGGATGTATCACAGTGTGTGTTAACAGTCATCTTGTGAACAGCATGTACAGAGTCACACTTCTGGCCTGTTAAAGCGTCTGTACAATCATGCCGATTTTAACCAGCTGTCACGTGCTCCCAATGTGTGTAGTGGTACATCTTGTGTAAATCAACACAACATGTGTAGTGGCCCTGGCTTTATTGTTGTATTTAGGTTGGGATAAGGCGTAGACTACACAACCCGAGTTTGTTATAGTCATCAGATGATTGGTGTAATATGGCCTCATTTCATTGTGCATAGACATCAAGGGAGACCACACAATTGTGCTCTTATCAAGTTCTACTTGGACATTCTAGGTGTGTACAAATTCTTGATCTGCTACACAGATGACCTCTGTCTTGCATGTCCACTCAAATCTCCTCATCTATTTCCCCCATCCAGGTCAACGCCGATCTAAAGCTAAGACATTTTGAAAGCCCTCGCCCGGAAAGATCGGTTCCTGGAAGTCTATCACCGGCGTAGCGTCCACTGCAGGAAGAGTTGGGAGGACCTGAGATGCTGGACCAGGAACATCGCAGAAGTCCAGCTGGGGAAGTCCTCCCAATGTTGTAGGGGGCGCGGGCCGGTCCCTGACCCCCCTAATGGCCTGCATCCTGACGGTGGCCTACCGGGTTCTTGATGGGCAGTTGAGGGTCCAACAGCAGCTAGGAGGGGATAAGTAATTTGCTGGCTAATCTGAGTCTTGCCTAAACATCTATTCATAGTTACAGGCACCTGCAACCACATTAACGTGGAGCTTGACTGATGTTAAACTATATAGAAGAGTAATTGCATGTGTTGGCATGGTTGGCATTGGTAACATATCTGTGTTGTACTATCATATGCAGAAGTGTTTACTACAAGAATGTTAGCTCCAGATAGTATGACATCTGTGTCCATCACAATTGAATATGCTAGCTAATGTGTCAAGGACGTTTGTGACTGGTAATGGGCATACATGTCATGTCTCATCACAGACAGGGGTGTGTGGACATGGGTGTGTGTGTCACACATACCAATTTACATACTTTATTATAAGACATCTGATGCTAATGTTGATGCAATTACATACTTGGTCTGAAGACTGACAGTACTGTCTCACAATGTGATGCCCCATGCTGGTGAGGTGTCAGTAGACGTGTAAGTGACATGCACAATTGGAATTATGGAGGAACTGTAATTGTCTGCTGACATGCAGATGGTAGTATAAATCAGACTTGTTGGAGACATGTGAGAGTGTGTACTCTCAGCAACATATTGTAATATTTCTAAGTGAGAAACATTTAAGTGCTGTGATGTCTCTTCCCTATTGTCTACAAGTGTACCATACTCTACATGAAAAGGACATTCCCTTCGTCTCATCACTCTTACCTGGGGTAATAGCTATACAACATGCTATGGGGAAATGGTTGTGGTGAATTAACCAAACAGGATTGGGAATGTCCCTAGTCCTAGGTGGTGCCAGGTCATTTTGACCAAAGTTGAGCCACATTGTATCCAGGACACTTTGGTGTGAGGCACATGATAAATAGCTAAACTTCGCTTTTACTCAATATTTACAGTGACATATAACAGAGGAAGTATAAAAGTGGTTGTGTGAACAATGTGGACTGGGCACTTTATTAAACACATTCTCCTTGTTACCACACATATTGCCGGGAGATACCTGTATCTAGCTCACATCATTGCAGGAAAGTCGGTTTCAGAAATGATTAGTGGCTCTAGCAGCTCATTGTGTGGAATGGGTAGGACTGCTGGCCCAGACATCATTGAGTGCAACTGTTGCAAAGTCAAGTTGAATGCATGCATGCCCTACTGCTAAGATTGTAGTCAATTTAGACATCCTAGTAGGAGGTGTTATAACAGCAATATTGGTGTGCCATGTGTACTGAGATGTTCTTCCTGTGTGTCGATGCTGTTGAATTTAAACAAACTAATTTGTCCTTTCAGCATCTACTCAGGCAAGCGGAGGAGACAGGGCTCAGGATGTTGGAGAAGCTGCTGTTCCAAGTGGGTCAGTTCAGGACACTGATACAGATGGACCCAGTGGCCAGGAGGTTACAGGGTATCACCCCTTATCAGCCAGGCTAGCTTCAGTGGCACAGTGAGCCCGGGACCCACAATTTAGGCCCAGATCTCTGTACTGTACTGAATGTGGACATTGTTTAGCATTCTGTCCATCAGTTGTTATTTTTGCATAGGCCTCAGGGAGTGACATGCCGATTTGGTGTGGTCATGTGTGTGTTTTTGAACACTGTGATACTATGGTAGTGTCATGTGCCTTCCCTTTTGGATACAGGTGACAGCTCATTGTCATGGACTGGAGCTTAGCTGAATCTCTTTAGCATTTCACTATTCAATGTAGTTGTAGGCATGGAACCTGAGTATGGTGTTGACACCAGGACCAATGTGGCGCGGGGATGTCTCTAGCCATAGGTGGGGTCTGGTACCATGGAGATCTGTGCTGCTGCTGACAGTAAACTTAGGCCACCTTCTCTCTATGGACATTATAGGTGGCCTGTTTGGTGGAGTGATCTGTGACCATTTAATGATGCTATTGTTAAGATCTGTTTGCACACTAAGTTAACGCACGCGTTTTACACCTATTCCTACTGTCTTTTCAGGATCAACAGAGACAAGCAGAGGAGACAGTGCCGACAACGTTGGGGATGCAGGTGGCCACAGTGACTCCGGTCAGGAGACTGACACTGATAGAGTCAGTGGCCAGAGAGTGAGGAGCATGCCCTGAAGGATCAAGATTCTACATCATCTTCTGAATCAGCCTCCAGTGGCAGCTTCCTTGTGGTGGCGGACCCCCCAGGACCTGTGTCCACACCACTCTTGTTCACCTCCCTCCCTATTTCCCTCCCCAAGTTGTCCGGTTCCACTCCTGTAAAGACTGGGATGCCTCCTTTGGTCCAGGCATCTCATCTCCAGCCCTTGTGTCCCCAGCTGCTCTCAGTGAAGTAGATCTCTCTTGGGCAGGATGCATTGCTGAATGCCTTCCAGGGGCCATAAAGCCTGATGGTGCAGACGCTGGAGTTCCTGGAATGCATTCACAATAGTATGTCTGCCGTACAGAGGTAGTTTCAGGCTCTGGCCTCCTCACTAATGGCAGTCTTCCCCCAGCCCAGTCTTCCAGCCCACCTCCTGCCTCTTCCTCATCCCAAATCCTTTTACCCATACCTCTCCCAAGCAGACGAAAAACATAAGCAGGCACCCACAACAACAGCCACATGCAGCACACCTACCCCCAAACACCGCAAAAAAAGCAAACATGCACCCACCAAACTGACCCTCACCACCCTATCCAGTACCACCACAAACATACTCACAGAGCACGCACCAA
Organism: Triturus cristatus; assembly: GCF_964204655.1. Classification (NCBI taxonomy): domain Eukaryota; kingdom Metazoa; phylum Chordata; class Amphibia; order Caudata; family Salamandridae; genus Triturus; species Triturus cristatus. Next base: position 575,436,657 of record NC_140592.1, on the reverse strand, counting down.
CAGACACAGCCCAGAAACACCAGACATCAGACCTACAGCCACCAGCACGAACAACAGGCAAACCCATTCCACAGACATACACACCCTCCACCTCCCAAAGCACACCCCTTATCATCCCACCTCTCGAGTCTCCCATTATAAACCCTCAGGTTCCCTTAGGATTACCTCGGCCACAATCACTGCCCCCCCCCCCATAGTCGACCCAACCCATCCCAATACCAAACCTAGCCCTCCTGAGTCACATCCTTGAGGTGCCTAGCTTGCCCACTGGATACCCCTTCTTGAGGTGAATTCCCTGACAGTGTCCTGTTAGGCAAGTGGAGTGGTACTGCATTATGCTGGGACACATTGGACATTTGGACTGCCCATTGGCCTTTGTTATTATCTGTATTTTAAAAACTGTCTAGTAATTGATGACACCTTAGTCCTGTCATTCCATTTCATGCTATTGGCTGTTATGACTTCCTTAAGTTCCTGTGACTACAGTTGTGTAACTTTGAACCAGATTGGTGGTCCATTGGAAGTGGTGAGTGTTATCTGACCTTTGCACTTGTTCTGACGTTTCAGTGGATGAGGGACATGGTCATTGAATGGATATGTGGGATGAAAAGTAAATGGGGTGACATTGCATTGTCTGGTTTTCCATTAGGTAAATATTTCAGCTTGGCCATAGTCAACCACATTTAGCTTGCCTTTCTCCCTATGATGTAGTTTGGGTAAGCGCTAGGTATGTTGAAGTTAGATATTTGTTTCTCCACAGTTGGAGGGTGCCAACTGCTCATTCCTTTGTGTATTTATGCATGGCCATGTGTCCATTTTGCAGTGTATACATTTTAGCTACTTCCTCAAGATGTGTGCCGGATACTGTTGCTGCTGTGTTTGCTTTCCTAAGTTGTACTTACCCATTTCCTACACATGCCTGGCACTTGGTTCTTCTAATGTTCCTCCCTGATACACTTCGGTTCCCAGGCCCAATACTCTTGGAATTTGTCAGGCGTGTGTAAAATGAAGAGTGGCCCATTGCCCCAGGCTATCAGGGTTCTCCCGATGGAGGCATAGGTATCCTGCAAAGAGTGTTTCCATTCTGCCCATAGGACGTTTTTGCCCCTGCTGCCTCTATGTAATCCCATTCAGTGACACTGCCTTTGGATGTGGGATATGTTTGAGAGTTGACTATAGAATTGTAGATAAGAAGGTGTGTTTGACTTTGAGCACACATCTATACTAATGTTACTTGGACCTCATGACAGGAGCATGGATGTGTGCATTATGATCGTGATGTAATCACTGACGCTTCTTGGTCAGAGTTGGAATCTCAAGGTCTCTTGGTAGTTATAGTCAATTCAATGTGACTTTCTCAAAACTTGAGAAATGGTGAGCTACGTGACTGATGTAGATAAGTAGTGACATGCCAAAAAAGTGAGAAAGGTCAAGTCTTATGTGTGACAGAAATTGATAGGTGTGATTTTGCGGAGGAGGTGGTGTTGTGGTACACAAATGAAAGCAGACATCACTGTCATTTTTTTTAAAAACATGCTTACATGTCCATTTGTGCATTGTTACTCAGGGTTGAATTGGGATCAAATGTAGGCCAGGGTACCCTAGAAAACAAGTGGACCACATTTGCAGATTGCCCATTTTTGCTAAATTCTGCTTCAGTGTTGTAAGTATTCTGAAAAGAAGTAGGGCGGTTCTCTAAATGAGGCATGGTTTCTTAACTACACTGAGGTAACAAGCATATGCAAATATTGCCAGGACTCTTTGTGCACCGATTAGTTTACAATGGTGAACCACACCTGAATATGAGTGAGGCCACTTCTGCTGGGCCCCCTGCCCTTGCTCTATCTCCATACATTAATGGGTCTGCCCAGTGAGAGACTGGGACTGACACCTCCACCCGTTGGTAAAAGGGAGGTAATAGAGACCCATCTGCTTCCAGAAAGACCGCTTAGGCCTCCACTGGGCCGCTAGTGGCATTTCACCAGCACAGACATAGCCCAAAAAGACTAGCACGCTGGTCAAACTTGCTGCCCACATCTGTAATTCATTACCAAGCCACTGCCCTAGTGCCCGACTTACAAATTCGACCCTGGGTGCAGTACACATGTTTGAGCTTGAGAGGGCATCCTACACCTTGGTTTGAATTATTGTTTTGAGACAATCCCAGCCAGGGACACTGTATACGTATAAAGTCATTGGAGACCCCCAACTCACTTGCCTGGTTCATGGTGAGGCATCATTTTGTAGAGGAGTAAATGGCAACAGGTAGTTGTGTGACTTATCGCCGATTTAGACTTTGACGTCTGTTTTGGATGTGATCGAGAATGTAAAGCAGCGGCAGGACGGATAGGATGAGCTCCATGTCGGCACATGACGTGTGGAGGTAGGTAGAGGTGAGTTCCGTCTTTATATCACTCCCTTTCTGCCGTCTGAGATGCAATGGTTGGACATCTACACTTCCGTCGGTTGTGAGGGAACTCGTAATTGGGCGGGCGGTCTACCTTGTGTGCCAAGCCTCACACAGCCTAATTAGACTGCCAGCAGCTGCCGCGCTCTGAGACAGCCGGCGGTGTCAGTCGAACGGTAGCATGGCAGAAGTGGTCCTCACAAGCCAAAAGACCCAACTCGTAATAGGCGGTCAACCGCTGAGTGCACTGCCCCCCCTACACGGCAATCCACAGACCGCAAAAATTCAGAATCATGCCCCAAGTATGTACAAAGTGACTTTTTCCCAGGAGTTGTCACCCACCTACATTTCTTTCATATTTTGGGGGAAATATGTGTTTTAACCCTACTGGGCCGCTGTCAGTGTCCAAGGGAAAACACACATTTCCCCCAAACAATGTGGGCCCAACAGGAGGTTGGCCCATATCTGAGGATGGCCAACCCCGTGACAAAAAAAAAAATAATAATAAAAAATAATAATATATATATAATTTATATTATATATTTATATATGTATATTCACTTAAAAAACCATAGGTTTCACACATGTTATAGTTAGCTGGGCATTTCACTCGTGAAAAACCAATGAAATTCCCCTGTTATAGTTAGTGCAGACAACTATAACTCACGCGACCGCAATCCTCTGCTGATGACGTCAGATATTACATCACTGTATTTAGACACTTATTTACCCATGTCGTCTTCCATTAATTTTTAGCTATACATATATTACAAATATTTTTTTTTCAGAAAGACACATATGTCATCAGTGATGTAATATCTGACGTCATCAGCAGAGGATTGCGGTCGCGTGAGTTATAGTTGCCTGCACTAACTATAACGGGGGAATTTCATTGTTTTTTCACGAGTGAAATGCCCAGCTAACTATAACATGTGTGAAACCTATGGTTTTTTAAGTGAATTTGCAAGGTTTTTTAAATGCTAATTCCTAACTATAACGTGTGTGAAACCTATGGTTTTTTCAGTGAATTTGTACGGTTTTTTAAATGCTAAGTTATGTATTTATTTATTTATTTATTTTAAGGTTTTTCACCGTGCGCGTAACGTGCGCGCACCGTGCGCTCGCTGTGGGCGTTCGGTGCGCTTCGCGCACCGAGCGCCCACGTTACGTAGTTCGCGGAATTTTTCCGTTTCTACCGTGCGCGTACGCTACGTGCACTCCGCGATTTTTCATAAAAAATTTTAAATACATTTTTGCCCTTGGGGGTCCTTCTGGGACCCCCTGACCAAGGCTAGGGGGTCAGGAACTGTCCAGCCTGCCCCCTTTACACGTTATCCACCTTTGTTTTTCACCCCCTCAGACTGCGAGAGACAAAATGGCAGCCGACACTTCCTGGTTTCGACCGATTCGAATGTTTACTAAGATCTAACAACCAATCAGAATCGCGCTCGCGCACGGCGGCGTGCGCGTACGGTAAGCTTACGGTACGCGCTCGGAGCGCGCCTACAGATATATATATTGATTTAAATGCTATTTTCTCAGGAAATACTGAACAGATTTACACAAGACCTTCAAAAGGCACATCCCTGACCTGAGGGCTATCTCTCTGCCAAATTTCAAGTAATTCTGTTCAGCAGTTCGGGCTGTAGCTCGGACTAAAGGTCCTATGGAAAAATGCATGGGGAAAACGCGTTTTGGGACCCCCCCTTTTTCTCAGCCCCCGCTTGACGAATCCCCCTGAGACTTTCAGGGAAGGAGCGGAGCGGAGCGCCCCACCTAGTTTGAGGATTTCGCGAGGATTCGTCAATCGGCGCCAAAGTTATTCAAAATAGAATGTTGCGGATTTCCTATGGAAACACGGTCCTAACTAACTATCTACTGGCGACCGCCAGTAGATTATATATATATATATATATATATATATATATATATATATATATATATATATATATGTTTGTTCTTACTCCCTCTGTGGGCATGGTTGCGCCCCACCCAGAGGATACCCCACTTTTTATTTTTTGCTCCGGGAGGTGGGATCTGCCCTTTCACCACGAGGGTTGATGCCCCCTATACACTGGTCCCTGGTGGCCTAGTTGGTTTCCTGGCTGTGGGTTGCGGCTCGACAGTCATTCACTGCCAGTAAATAGTTTCAGTAAGGCCTCATTGGAAACAAGGCATCCTTGAAATGTGAGGAGGCTGTCTTAGGTATTTTTCTCTACCTGAGCAGGAGAGACAACTCACCTGCTTCTTTTGGCTGCACCGGTGGGGAATTTGTGATGTCAGAGAGCCTCACAGCACGCTGATGTTACAGATGGGCACGAGAGAGGATGAGGGCTGATGCAGATGCGATTCTGTATCTTCCCTGCCCTTTCTTAACAAGCATTTGCAATGCAATAGGTCTCGCATTTGTGAAATGTTAAGCTATTGGCATTGCAAATGACAATACCTTTTATTTATATGTTTTCAAAACCAACACATAGATAAAAGGTTTGTCATTTACAATGCCAGTAGCTCAAAGTCTCGCAAATGCAAGACCTATTGCATTGCAAATGCTTGGTTTTTTATTTTTCTTCAATACTGCGTGTTATTTTCCCCCAGGTCTGAGAACGTTGCTGCCTGCTCCTTGTGCCTGAGCCCAAATTATTACGTGAGAGTATGTAGCAAGACAGCCAGAGCTGCCCTCTGTAGGATTGGGAGTTCAAGTTCTCCTCAATTCCCCCGAGCTTCAAGAAACATAGAAATGAACGTGACCTTGTGTAATGTAACTTGACCTCCTGTAAAGCGATCTTCAAGTCGAGTCCGCGCTATGTAAAACTGCAAAAAATAAAGTAAAACTGCAAAAAAAATAAGTCTAACATGAGCGTGCCGTTCACTGTGTGGCTCGCAATGTTTGCAACGGGTATTTTTAAGCGGGTTTTCGGCTTTTTTAAGACACAATGCTGCATGGTGAGAACCATGCTTGTAACATGATAGGCACTACGCGGAGACGCAAGCCCTTGTCTTTTTGTTAAGTAACACAATGTTTTGCGTTGTGTAACCATTGCTCGCCTGGCAGACCCAACCAATCAGAAAGAGCAAATTAGGGAAGAAAAAAAATCTGAAAAGAAGAGTTGTCCGTTACTGTGGGCTCCGGCACATTCTCACCATATCCTGAAGTGATGAATGTGCATGGGGACGTGTCCGAGAGAAAGGCCGAGATTGTTTTTCTCTGACAACCTGGCTACACAAGAAGCCACTGCAGACTGCTGGAAAAATGAGGAAGCGGCGGTTCACACGCCCCTTCCCTCCTGCTACCGCTGTCTGGGACACCAATGTAACAAGCAAACAAGCATTGGCATAGCCAATAGGTCTCGCCTTTGGGACCTTATAAGTGTTTAGCCATGCAACAGTTGCGTAACTAAATACTTATAAGGTCCCAAAAGGGAGACCTATTGGCTATGCAAAGCGGCCGTGGGTCCGCGAAAGTGAAAGTGATCGCGATCGAACATCAAAGCGGCCGAAAGTGAAAGTAATCGCGGTAAAACGAGGCGCGCGCGCCCGCGCACATGCACTGTAGCTCTAGGCTGGCCTGGTAGCACTTTTTGGAGCCCTCTCAATAAGTCTCGCCAGACCAGCGCATGCGCTGAGTCAGGCGAGACCTAAAAAAGTGCCCACCCAGTAATTAAAGGGCACTGGATAACGCCGTGAGTAAACTAACCAGTCCGGGTGGGCGGGACCAAAAGGAGACAGGGAGGTAACAAGGAGGGACTAAAAAGCCTCGTTCACAACAGAAAGCCAGCGTTTAGCATTAACTATGACGCAAGCCAATGGGAAGAAGGGGAGGGGCTTAAAGCACCCTTCTGAAAGCAGATCGATTACAAGAAGCCTCGCAGAGCGAGCAGTACATACACAGTGAAAAGCAGGTCTGCAAGACCTAAAAAAGGATTCCCACCAGAGGATCCTTTTCAGCCCTCCCCACTGTATTGGGGAGGGGATGTGAGTGTAGGCCGTTGGCTAGGTCCACATGAGACCAAAGGACATGACATTTAAGTCTTCCTCCTATCCCTGATCCAAATTATTCTTTCAAGGAAAAAGTATCCTGGGGATTATCAATTTCAATGTCACTAGATGAGGGGATATATTAGTTATTTCACGGCACATTTAACTCTCCAAGCAGCGGTACGTCTCAGAGTATGCAGGGTTATAATGAGACTGCACACCTTTCAGTGTCAATGTTTATCGTCCATCTGGTACAGTTTCAAGTGATGGTGGGCTCTGGAAGAAATGAGTGTCAGTCTCTTGCCTTGCTTGTGCTGTTCTCTAATGTTTAACCATCATTTGTGCCGCCATTCACTTGACTTGCTTTGCTAGCTGAATTTGCTGCACCCACCTATATGTTATTTGCAGGTACCCCGCCTACTGGCAGGTTGACTGGCACAGGTTTGTTTCCAGGCATTACTGCCAGTGCTCCACCAACATCGGCTAGCATGGAGAAGCTCAAGGCATCTATTAAATCCTCCTTTTCCTTTAACTCCTCTGTCTTTTCAGTTGTAATTTGGACAAACAAATTTGGAGGTGGTGGAACAGTAGGGGTACTAGCCGTAACCTTGCCCCTCAAATGGTTAACTTGGAACTGAAGTCTCTCCTGGGTCTTTTTCATACCCAGTAACGTAACTCATAATTGCTTATGTTAGCTTCCTTGTACCAACTGAGAAAGTCTGACCACGGATCTGTATCTACTTCACTTTTTAGCTCTTTTAAGGACAGATTCACAAAGGTGTCAGTAATAATATATATTAAAAAAAAGAACTTACCTGAAGCCACCGGCCACCTCCCGTGTCGCATCATGGCCTCTGTACTCTTCCTGGTCTCAGAGGCCCCTGATACAGACAGACATCCAATCCCTGGGCTGCTCTCATGCTGAGAGCACACAGGGATTGGCCTAAGCGGGCTGAAAAGACGCTCCACCCAGGACAGAGATTCTGTGGCATTTCTCCAGCCCAGCTGTTCAATGCAACCGGGCTGTAGAAACCTAAGTGTGCATGTGTGTTTGGCCAGCCTGAGACAGCCAGCCAAACACATATGCGCACTTAGGGAGTGCACAGAGCACTCCTCCTCCCATGCCCTGCCCCTCCCTGTACAAGCTGGCTTAGAGTCGGCAAATGAAAAATAAAATGATGCTAGAACATAATTTTACTTTTTATTGACTGGCTCTGAGCCAGGCAGCGGGGCAATGCTCCTCTGCCATTGTGGAGGAGCCGCTGCCTTAAAATTGTGAATGTGTAATTCAGCCCCTTATCTGTGTGCACATGACACTACCTTACTGGCCCAAACCGCAGGTGTCCTTCTAGTGCGGTTTGATTTATTGTGCCTTTACTGTTGGAATAACTGCCATATTATTAATAAATATAAAACCAAGACAATGATTTTTGGGTCAGGTCTGCTTCATAATGGTTTCATATGAAAAATCAACACTGTATTGTTGAAAATAGTCAATATTTTAAAAAGCTTATGTAATCTTCTAACTCCAAATATTTTTGGGAACAATCACTTCTCTCGTCTCAAATGTTCTCACTTACTGTCCTTTGGTTGGAAAGATCCACAGTCATTTATTACAACGACACTTAACCCCCTCTGCTTGGTTTCTCATACAACAAAGTTATGTGCTATTTACTTTCCAGGGCAAATCAAACCTTGTATCAATATTCTGGCAAATTATAAACAATATCTGAAGACCTTGATGATTTATTATTGGCAGTTTTATAACAATGATGATTATTTTAAGATTAGTATAAACGGAAACAGTAATGAAAAATTGAAGTAACTTGTAACAACTTTTTGTGTCACGTTGTGATAACTACTAGTTACCAAATTTGGAGTGCTATGTACAATTCTGGACTCTGAATGGGATTTACATGTCCAATTCTAGAGGTGGCATCCAGAGTACAGTGTCCAATAGTTCAGGATGTCATCCGTGGCACATTCGATCATAATCATGTGAGGGTACCTCGGGCTTATTGTTCTAGTTAAGGTCACATCCGCTGTGTTGTGTCCAGTTCTATAGGCCATATCTGGTATTTTGTGCCCAGTTTCGTAGGCCATTTCTGAAGTACTGTATCCAATTCCGAATGCCACTTCACTTACTGCGTCCAATTCCTATAATACCACCTCTAAGGTAATGTGTTCAGAGGCCATACATTAGGTATTCTTTGAGTTATAGATGCCTTTTTATAGTCTTCTGTCCAATTCCAAAGCTAACTTTATCATTCTATGTCTAAACCTTGTGGCTATCTCTGGACTTTCTTGTTAAGTTCTGAAGACCTCGGGTGTGACTAACTGCTGCACATGGCGCATGTGTTGCGAGGCAGCTCCAGGGCTGAGCCACACAATCCTTTCAGTTTTAAGCCTGTGGAAAAGCATCTAATCAATTAAGTGATTCCCTGGATCACCAAATACACAGCACACGACGGGGTGAAGTCGGAGGTGCTGCAACTATGAAAAGCTGCTGAAGCGGGGCCCACACCGTAGATGCAGAGCAAGGAATGGAGGCTCCAAGGGACAGAACCTGCCACGGTGGAGAGCAATTAACGTGGAGCAAAAGCGGGGTGTCGCAGCACAGACCTGCCCAACTGTCGCGACTGAGGAGACTGACCGCCTCACCCTGGGCTCATGGGACTGTGGTAAGATGAAACACGCCAGCGCCTGTACACTGTGAAAGCCCAAGAGGGGAACAGGGCGGACAGGGACTGCGCCAGAGGCTGGGCCTGATACTAGTGCGGCACTCGCTGGGCCCCCTCTTTGCAGCAGAGACAACAGAGATAGACTCAGCAGGGCCTAGCCTAACTACGGCGGCACCAAGGCAAAGTACCTAGAACTGCAGCCTCCGGACAGTGGAATGGCGGCGTCCTGAACTGGCAGAAGAATCCACCCTAAAGTAGAGAGACGGAGCGGAGTACATTGACTCCCCCGGCAACCGCACCCGTGGCAAAGAGGCGGCCCCTTAGCAGTGACCCGACTGGTTGAAACGTCTATTGGGACAGACTCCCTCCTCCCTGAAAGGTGAACCCGTGTTGAGACCGGGATTGCGTGAGCCCAAAAGATATCAGGACCCTGATGGGAGCGTGCCTGGTTTGCGGACTGGGGCAAGGTCCCTGGATCTGGTGCAGCTTGGGCCTGACACTCACCCCCCTCCTACAATAGAAGCAGTGAATAGCCCGGTGGGATGGGGGCCTGCCTGCAGGAAGCGGTAATAGGAGGTCGTGACCACATCTGGAGACAACATCTGCCCTGGGCTATCCGAGACTAGTGGACGGGCCGCAGGACTGCTGCCGAGCCCGGATAAGTGGAACCCCCCAAGAGAGAGAGGCATAAGGATTTGGCCCAAATGTGACTCTTTCATCATTGCGCACTCGACCCAATGACCAAGGTTAAGGTAGTGATGAGAGAGCTGATCAGAACTCTCCTCGCCCTCTCAAAATTATGCTTAGGCAATTCAAACCTTAACTAAAGAAGCAGGTATGGCCCCCTTCCACTAATACAACATCAACCACTGTATAGGGAGGAAGACCTCAGAGCACTTCATACTTGGGCACAGGGTTGGTCGATATCAGATGTATGGCGTAGGAAGAATAAGGGCCTGAGAGAAAACTCATACTAATCCCCACCACATGCGCTACACACGAGGTTAGACTGCATATTTTGCTCCTAAAATATAATTTCCCAAGCCTTACAAACCACCTACCTCGGGAAGATAATATCAGATCATAACTTGCTAGCAATAACCCTGGAATGGGAATGATTCCCCACACCAATCCACATAGGGCGATTAAACCCTCAATAACTAGAAGACACAGTATTTAGGGATACCTTAGCAAAAACTATAACTAACTAATTTACCGAAAACATCAATACAGCTTCCAACCAACTAGTTGAATGGGAAGTATTCAAAACAGTAATCAGGGGCAAATCCATTAGTGCAGTCATAGCAGCATGACAAACAGTGCACAACGAGTTGAAATGAGTTGAAGACAGTCTGGGAGCACTAAAGCAAGCTGCAATAACAAACCCGGGTAAAACCCTCAATCTACAGAAACCGCAAATTGATTACGCAGAACTATTAGAACATCTCCGCAACATACACTATCAGGCATACACTCAAAAGTCCACACTGAAGCAGACAGGGCAGACACACTACTCGCCCAAATGCTTCGGAAGGCCCTGACACCAGTCCCTATCCCAACAATTGACACCTACACTAGAAGAAATGTGACAACACAAAAAGAGATCAACTTGGCCTTCTGCGAACACTATGAAACCTTATACAATGCCCCTCCACCACCCAAGCCTCAAAATGTAGAGGATTTCTTACAAAACCTCACCTTCCCGCAATTATCAGCAGACATGAGGGAAAAACTAGAAGCCCCAATAACAAAAACAAAGAATAGAGGGGATATTAGAAAGCTCCCGCGAAACAAAATGCCCGGGATAGATGGCCTACCAGAAGAGTTTTATGACACCTTTTCAACTCAACTAGTTCCACATTTGGAAAGATTATACCAAACAACCCTACAAACAGGCAGGCTACCCCCAACAGCAATGCAAGCGCTGGTGACCTCACTGCCAAAACCAGGCAAAGACCCCAAAGATATCACAGGGTACAACCCACTATTGTTACTGAATACGGAGTATAAAATATTAAGTAAAATACTCGCCCGCCGAATACTCCCTTCCCTTCCACGGTTATTACACAACGATCAATGTGGATTTGTACTGGGCGGTAACACATCTTTGAACATATGAAGACTATATGAGGTAATGGATGCCTTGCCAGCGGAACTATCAAATGCTGTGTGTATCTCCTTAGACTTGCGGCAAGCATTTGACCCCCTCACCTGGGAATTCATGTTAACAGCTCTTCAAAAACCTGGAATCCCTCCCAAATACCTGCAATGGATAAAATTACTATAAACAGCACCCATTGCCAGGGCACGCATGGGCATACACATTTCACAGGCTTACAATACACGCAGGGGAACAAGGCAAGGGTGCCAACTTTCACCTATTTGTATTATCGCTGGAACCACTGGCAATATGTCTACGTCAAGAAGTTGTGAATAACAACATCTGCGTAAGATGCATAAATCATGTATTATCTCTTTATGCAGATTACATAATAGTATACATACAGAACCTGAAAGACGACTTACATCCCATAGCTAATGTGTTCACTCAATTCGAAGGTATTCGGGGCAAACTAAGTCACATGCATTCTTCTTTAGGAACAACCCACAGCCCTCGTCGATCCCATTTGGAGATGTGAAACTTCAGTATGCACCCCACACCTTCAAATACTTGGGTATACAAATATATAGATCCCCAGGATCTTCTAGAGGGAAATCTGATACGAGCAACCTCCTCATTGTGAGCACAAGTATCTTTCTGGAACTCCCGTCCTCTATCAGTAGCCGGAAGCTTTGCTAAATCAAAAATGGTGATGCTCCCAAGATTGCTATTCTACTTCACTAATTTGCTTATAATTAGACCATCTCACTGTTTTACAAACTTATACACACTACTGACAGAACTGATATGGGGAAGCGGTCATGGACGGGTTGGATTAGCGAAGCTGCAACTACCACCGGACAAGGGGGGCCTCGCGATTTCTGTGCACATTGAATGCATTATTGGGGTTACATCAGACGGGTTATGGAATAATGTTTGTGCATTTATGTGTGTGCTTTGTGGGTGTGTAAACAGGCAGGTGGATGGGGAAAGTGGGTGGATGGATCAGTAAGAGATTGATTGTATTGCTGAGTGTTACCGAATGACTAGATAGGTGAATGCGTAGGAGAGTTCATGGATAAATGTATGGATGAGTTAGTGGATGGATAAGCAACATGGGTACAATGAACTGATAGGAATAAAAATGCTGCAGCAGTGTTTAAAATGAAAACCTCAAGTGGCTGGGCGCATGGGAGAATGACTTTAGCAAAGCCTAGAAGACTGGCCATAATGGAGGACAGTAAACGTAAGGCGTATTTATAAGGGCATTGTGCCGTTGGAGCTTCACTTTTTTTGATGCTCTGGTGACTTAAGCCTGTCAATAATACCTATGAGGTGATAGAAAGCCACTCTGCGCAGCTTTGCATGGCCTCATAGATATGGAGTAAGACAAAGCAGCGCAAGTCGCCTTACTCTGTGCCAAGAAGGCGTCCCATGAGCGTCGCATTGGGTTTTCCTAAGCAGCAACCATGGATTTTGACACTGCCCCAGGTTTACTTAACCACAGAAACCTAAGGCAGCACTAAAACCTTACGCCTAAGCAGTTGTAATGAGGAGAAATCTTTTTTCTCCTCGTTTTTTCTTCTTCCCATGTGTGCTGCATTCTGCAGCAGACATGGAAAGAGGAAAACACCTCTCTGGATTGTTTTTGACAAGCAAGGTACCCCTTACTGCACAAAAAACAATCCTGCCTGCAGTCTTGCATCATGGTGCAAGGGTACCTACGCCGGCGCTAGGCAGCAAATTGTGCGGCAGGCAGAGGTAAAGGACAGGAATGCACCCTATTTCATAAATAAGGTGCATTCCTGCCCTATCACATTGGCGCAGGGCAGCGTTGCAAGAAGGCTTGTGGAGCTGCCCTACACCAATGCCTCATAAATGAGGCCCTAGTTTAAAAATGAGCTAGAAAAGAGACTACAATGAAAGAATTCTGTCTTCTGATTTTGCATGGAACAAACCAGAGTATGCATGAGGCCATGACCGAGACCAGAGGAGTCAAGGGAAGAAAGAAATTGAGGGGAAAATGCAGATTGCGTTTTTTTGACAAGGAAACTAAGGGGATTTTGATAGGGGAGGGAACCATGGTATGGGATTTTAGAATACACCAAGAAGGCCTTTTTGTTTAAGAAAAGGCACATGGGGTCTGTAGGAAACACATCTTTTTGCATGGTCCTCCCAGTTTACTTTGGCTTACATTTCCAAAAAGTTCCAATATTTATTTTTCTCTGGGATCTTGGGAAGGGGGGGGGTGCTAAAACATCTCTCATTCCATGTTCTCTAACCCCTAAAAAATGACAATAACTAACTCCAATGGGTGTACGTAAATTTTAGGCAGGCCCACTAGAATTATATGGCAGCGGAATATCACATTATGTAAAAGGTTTGACTAACATATGCGGCATGAAAAGGCAAATTATGCAGCATTGTGCAGCACATTCTGTGGTTGAATTTCCAGCTATTTTAACCATATGACTACCAAAGGGTTCACAAGCGATATGTAAAATTAAAAATTTTGAATGAAAGGAAAGTATATTCATTCACCAAATACAATTAAAAAAGATATCCCCCAACAAATAATTTTGTCATACTGGAAAGCTGAGGAATAGTATTCACCTAACAAGTCCCTTATAATTCCAAGAGTGAAACATAGGGTGTTACAAAAGGCGAACTCACAACGGCTTGCTGCTGCACTCAGAAGAAAATAAGCCTATGTGTGCACACTTGCAATAAACTAATGATGTGTTAGATTGGTCTTCAATTTTGGCTTTTCTTTGTTTCCACACTTAACCCATTGAAAACACCTCTTTGTTTTAAGAAAAAGCCGTACAGACCAGTTGAGTACTTTATACATGTGCAGTGGCGTCTCACTGGGAGGCAGTGAAAGAATCAAGACATCAGACCTTAAAAAAAGAGGCAAAATATTTGGGATTTTCTGTACTCCGGGTGTCCTCATAAGATATCTGATGTAAAAATTATTTCCATTTATAATGAAACAAAACATTTTCATGACATAGAAGGAATCATCATTTTCACACTAACCATTATTTACTTACCATTGTAAAATACATTTCAATACATGAGAATTTTGTTAGTTATGTAATATAGCAATCATCAACTGAAAGCTGACCAGTTACACTTTTGGAAAGTGTTTGCCACTACTTTGCTCTATCACGGGGGGGGGGGCAAAAAATGCATGAAGGTCCATAATACATGTTCCAATCGAAAACTTGTTAGTACAAGGGTATGCAGTTCCTGTAGAGGTGGAAGGGAAGAAGTTCTAACAGGCCAGAAAAAGTAAGGAACTGGGGAGGGTTCCTTATTGGACCCTCACATACTCCTGCGAGTGTCATGCTTCATCAAAGGGCTTTGCTCCTCGCCGAGCTGGCGTTTAAATGCTCAACAGGCACCCTCTAGGGGGCTCTTTAGCAGAGATCCCTTATCCAAAGCCATATGTGAAGTATCTGTGTAGGGCCCTTGGCCTAGATGTGCAGGGAGAGTGTGTAATGCAGGTGACTAAAAAGGTACCAGGTGGATTGCAAGACTAAAGATTCTTTATTCAATGAGTCCACCTGTCCAATTAAAAATGAAGTGCACCACTCATAGAGACAATGATCTATAAGTGACTTATCAAACTCACGAGGTCAACATGTTTCTTTCCTCGGTTAGTCAGTTAATGATCTGTGGCAATTCTTCAGGACCAAACAGAAGGGAAGCTATGATCTACACAATGCTTGGAACCAATAGTATCAAGCACGTGATCCAAGCGGTGAAGAGTTCTATAAAAATACAACATAGACCTGATTAGGCTGGATTGTAGAAACCTAATGAGGCGGACTTGCTAGGGAACAAAGAAGCGATTAAAAAGTAAGAGACTGCGTACTTTGCACAGGGAAATACGAAATAAAATAAGGTAGTGCATGCACAATTAACATGCTTAACACTGTGAGAACGCACAGTGTAATGGTAAACCATAGGAGTGGAAACACGTGATCACAACTAACACACAGCCTTTTAAAATGTCAACAGATGGTCTTGAGTATTGTGGAGAATTCGTCGGAGTTAACACTTACCCAATAAGGATTGTGTGTTTGCTTACTCAACAGCGTCTGGAGCTGCACTCTGTACTTCAGCATACTGTGGCAGAAAAAGTTAAATATCAGTATTCGTGCTGCCGGATAGTTTAAAAGGGCCTTTGCCCTGTTGGCATTCTTAATAGCGGAAAATGTACTTACGTCTACCTAGCAACGATCTTGCAGCGACCTACCCTGTCTCCAGAACCTCAGGAGTGATGGCTGTGGGTAGTCGGTCGCTTAAAAACCCATTGTGATTCAGGTTACGCGCCGGTTAGGGGCGTAACCTGAGAAAAGCGAGCCATAATGGGCACCATATTTGAGTGGAGGTTTGCGATGTAATCCGATAATTTTAAAATTATGAACATCAATGCAGAATAAATGACACGTGGTGAAATTAGTTGGCCATACATGACCTCATATCTGTACTAAGAGGAGGGTTTTGTCTTGGGCAAATGTGTGTGGTTAGTTACTGGCACTTGGAGTGGCCGGCAAGGAAACCAGAATATAAGTACACAGGAGCAAGTGCCTTTGCAGGTCAACATGTTGGTGGTCTATAATATGTCTCCACTGACACTGTAGAGCTACAGTTCTTGGTGTTACAGTTGGTGTGTGACTTATGCATCCAGATTAATTTCCTTTGTGGCTGCGGTGAGGTTGCACACTGAGCATGAGCCGCAGTGGAAATGACCTGCCACTCGGGGTAATGACCACAGAGTGTTTTGGTTGAGAGTGTATGGTTTCTGGGGCCTGGTATGGACCAGCATGTCTTTGATATTGGGGGTGCATTTAAATGCGAACCTCGGGAGAGGGAAACTCCGGTCACCTGAACTCAGAATGTTGCAGTGTTTTCTTATGATCTTTAGGTCGGGCATTAACCAAAAACTTTTGTTTTTAATTAAAAAATATATATATATATAATATACATACTTTCAGGGGCTTTCTCTCAGCCCTGGTAATTTATCATTAGTCTACTCTGGTGTCAATCATATTTTGCTACTGCCCACCACAACACATGGAATGGGGCATACCGTAGGCCCACTTCAACCATTGATTTACCTGACTGGCACTTTGCTCTTGCACAGTATGCACTGTAATGATCATTCATCAGCCTTCTAGCAGAGACCCTAAATAACGATAGATAATGCAGCATCAGTTCACAGCAAAGGGAACGAGAATACATTAAAATGTCAAACGCAATTCAGGCAGCTTGTTGTTTCTCTGCACCACCAGATACTGAAAGAGGATACATTTAAATCCCTACTGCATATATTATGGAATTAAGATCATATCACACAATTTGTTACAGGGGTAAGCCTGAGAAACTATGGTAATATAAAGGCTAGACGGACTGTTACGAACACAGGACTGAATGTAGAAAAGCATATTAACACCAGCATGTTCCACTACTTCAAAAGAGGGTCCCGATGTTCCTGATGTAAAATAGCAGTAAACCGGCAAAGCTGAGAGAGTTCTTCAGTAATCACAATGATGCAACAAGAGCAGCTGTTCCCAAGTCGGGAGGTATGTGCTCATACTGGCATCTAGTGGCTGTTATATGAACTGTAGTTCATTGAAACGATCTGCAAAGCTTCACTGCTGAGCAATGTGTGCAGCATTGATAGTTTAGAAGTGACTGCAGCGCCCCTGGCTGAGTTTGGTGGTGCACTGGGGTGTTGCGGTGCACAGTTTGGGATACTGTATTAGGATGACATCAATGTATCCGCGCCAGCGTGCAATATTGCTAGAATATGGATTGGTGTTTGGAAGATAGTTGCACCCTCAAAGGCTGCCATGTACAAACAGGCCAGACTTGGCATGAATGCACACCCCTGGGTTTTTGTTGTATATCTGGTCACCATACTGGAAAATTTTCTCAGTCAATTAAAGTGTTGTGCCTTCCATTATGAAGCTCCGACGGCTTCTCTACACTACTCGAGACCATCTGCTGACATTTTAAAAGTTTGTGTGCTAGTTGTGATCATTTGTTTCGACTCTGTATGGTTTACCGTTACACTATGTGTCCTCACGATGCTATGCATGTCAACTCTGCGTGCACTACCTGATTTTATCTCGTATTTCCCTGTGGAAACTACGCAGTCTCTTACTTTTTAATCGCTCCTTTGCTCCCTAACAGGTCAGCCTTATTAGGTTTCTAAAATCCAGCCTAATCAGGTCTATGGTGTATTTTTATAGAACGCTTCACTGCTTGGACCATGTGTTTGATACTATTGGTTGCAAGCTTAGTGTAGATCATAGCTTCCCTTCTGTTTGGTCCTGAAGAATTACCACAGATCATGAGATGACTAATCTAGGCAAGAAACATGTTGACCTGGTGATTTTGATAAGCCACTATAGGTCATTGCCTCTATGAGTTGCACACTTATTGTTTAATTGGACAGGTGGACTAACTGAATAAATAATCTTTGGATTTGCAATACACCTGGTATTTATTTAGTCACCTGCATTTATACACTCTCCCCGCACATCTACACCAAGGGCCCTACACAGATACTTCACATAGTGCTTTGGATAAAATATCTCTGCCAAAGAGCCCCCTAGAGGGTGTGTGTCGAGCATTGCAGCCCCAGCTCAATGAGGAGCAAAGCCCCATGATGAAGCATGACACTCGCAAGAGTGTGTGAGGGCTCTTAATCCAATAAGGACCCCCCTCCCCAGTCCCTTACTTTTTCTGGCCTGTTAGAACTTCTTCCCTTCCACCTCTAAATGCACACCCTTGTAATGAAAAAGGCCGCTGAATTGCACCATGAGTCCCATATGTCTTTTAGTGACTTTTGAACCACTGCATCTAGAAACTATTTATTTGTACAAATGTGCCAATTATGCAGCAGTGGGGTGTTTGATGGTGTGAATACTTATGAAGAAAACACTGAAGTGGGCTTTCTGGAATTATTTTAGCCAGAAGCAAGGAAAGCTGCTATAAATTAGAAAAGGGCCTAGTGTAGAAAGTTAGAAAAGAAAGGCTAAGTGCCCTCCATCAACCACTGCTGGGTCAGTACTAGTTATTGAGGTTTCCACCACCTGTAACTAAAAATCTACCACACCTAGGGAAAGCAATAGTGAGGGGAAGATGACTTATTGATTGCCTTGCAGATCAGACAATTGTGGCATTCTACCTTGGCCCCTTGTTCTCAAGGCTATGGAGGCTTTTCTAAAGGTGCAAAGAAGCTGCCTACTTGTGGGCCATACAGAAACCTTGGACAAAAAAGAACACTTTGGTTGAAGAAATTATCAGGATCTGTGAGACTAAACTTTGGTAAGACCCTAAACAAACAAACATTGAGAAATCTATCTGCCCCATGGATATGTTGGATGCCTCAGAATATCTGTGGAAACTTGGGAGCTGTAGGAGCATTCAGGAATACCTTGTGCAAGTCTTGAAAAGGTTAGCACGTAGAAATCTTTTCACTTCCATGGGCAAGGATATGGTGCCAAGGTTACCCAAACTAGACCTACTCAGGCAAGATTCCTTGGCCCACCCCACTAGAAGACTTTTGCAGCAAGAAAGTACATTTCGGGTGGCTCATTCACAAAAGGTTATCTGATCTCTGATGCCCTGCGCAGCTGCTGCTTCCAGCACTGATCCTCTGAAGAATTATAATTTCCAAAAAGTATCTAAGAGCCTGATTTAGACTGTGGTATCCATCCCACTGACCACAAAGAGAGTGGTGATAATGCCATCCACTGCCCAGGAGCACTACAGGCCCACAGTATTTAGAGATCACCACCTGCCTGACAGAGATTTTTATGCATTCAGGAAAGTCAAAGTGGTCATGTTTTATGTGGTCACTCAGCAATCTTTTTTATTTTACAAAGCTGGACTTTGTTTTTGTAAAACAAACAAATAAGCCTGACACCATGAGAGTTATTTACCATGGCGTGGGCAAGGCTGTTCTGAGCAGTCCTGTAAAGAAAAAAAAAGTTCATAAGATCATCTGCTTTAAATAGGGTGGACGATCTGATGTACTAACACCAACAGCCACAAGTCTGTTGGACCATCAGTATAAGGTTTCCATAGAGAAGCCAGCACTTCCACAACCGGCAGAAGCTCAACAGTCAGCCAAGTTCTAAGCAAAGTGTGTGGAGAGTCAGTTTAGTGAGTAGGTGCACCACATGTGTACCCTGTTTGCCAAACTCTAAATTAGGCCGTACATATGAACACAAAGCCCAAGAGCAGTAAAAGATAGCAAAGTGACATTACAGTTTTCAGTTTTGTCCAGCTTGGAAGTTTTGCCAGAAAAGCTTGAGGCTTCACTGGGATCCACAATTCAACATATATCACCTTTTGCAGCTCTTAGCAGTCATGACTTCCTGGTCTTACACTGCTGGTACGTTTTTACTTCTGAAAGTAGACAAGGTAAATCACAATGTTTTATCTGATGCATGCTCCATCATTCTCAGGCTGAAGAGGCACATAGGACCCACTCATACCTGATCTATAAACTTAGACTTTGGCTATTGACTATTTAATTTATTTAAAAGTCCCTTGTAGAGTGGTATTCCATATACCCAGGGTCTGTAAATTAAATGCTATTAGTGAGCCTGCAGCAATTTTTGTGCCATTCACTTAACCCCTTCGCTGCTAGGCCTTTTCCGCCTGTGCAAAGCCTTTTTTGACTATTTGGGGTAGTTCCCGCTTAGGCCCCTGTAACTTTTTGTCCACATAAGGTATCCCTGCCACATTTGCGTCCTTTTCTTCCAACATCTCGAGGATTCTAAAACTACTCAGGGTTTTTTGGTTTCCCCTGGAGGGGACCAAGAAATTAGCCAAAATGCAGCATTTTATTTCCAGAAAAATAGGAACAAACTGCTGCATCTGATTTTTTTCCCTGAAAAAGGTATCAACAAAAGGATTTGTGGTGCTAAAATCACCATCTGCCCAGCTTTCAGAAACAGGCACACTTTAGCCAGAAAACCAAAATTTGCTACACAGTTTAGGCATTTTACTGGGACACAGCCTGTTTTTCTTATTTTTTATGCTTTCAACCTCCATCCAGTTACTGGTAGAAATGGGTGTGAAAGCAATAATCGATCCTGGAAATCTATACATTTCTGAAAAGCAGACAAAATTCTGAATTCAGCAGTGTCATTTGTGTAGATCCTTCAAGGTTTTCTGTAGGACTTGGCCTTTTTGGCTAAAGCTCCCTAAACTTTTTGCTTTCCCCTAGACCGTTTTCCTGACAGAGTTGCCAATTTAGATGCTTTGGGTACTTTGCCACTGCTGATCAGTCTCAAAGTACAGGAGATCCCTATGTAAAGTATAATGGTAATTGGTTGGCCATGATTGGTATGTTTGCCTTGCTAGTAATGTCCCTAGTGATGTACCCTGTGTGTGCCAGGTCTAGTAATGCAAAGGCACCTGGAGAAGGGAACTCAGGCCTGTAGTGTAGGGCCTGTGTGCAGTTTTCTGAGTTAGTATGTTGTCCTAACAAGTGCAACAACTTGTCAGGACTTACTTTCCCTTTTGCATACACATTGGGCACCCCTGTGGTAGGGTCGGGGTAACCTCTGGGCAGGGTGTAGTGTAAGTAAAAGGCAGGACATATACTGAGGTGTGTGCTATGTCCTGAAACTGAAAAACACTCCATTTCATTTTCACTGGTGAAAGGCCATTCTTCCCACAGGACAGAATGGGGGAGGCTGGGTATGGCGTTTTGTTAGAATAGTTTCCTATAAGTTTATATGGAGAGGTAAAGTTTGGTATGTATGAACTAACAGTGTCATAACACATCTTTCTATGAAAGTGATTTTGTCGCTGTGTGTTCGGAAACCACTCTTTTAGAAAGTGGCTGAGTTTTGTGCTTTAAGCATTTCTGTGTGTCTCTGCTGAATGTGTACTGACTGTCTGGATCTGAGAAGGGAGGGGTGGAGATGGCACCAGGCTGACCTACATCTGGAGAGTATGGGAGGAGAAGCCCCGGGAGGTGAAGAGGCCTGGGTTGTTGCTATGAAACAATTGACCCGTCTCCTGCTGAGTGATTAAGGATCCAGACCCCCAGTATCAAAGGGAGAAAGGTGACACTGGGAGGGAGACACCCAGAACTGATTTAGGCAGGGGTCAGGGACCCCTGAGCACAACAAACTTCAAAGACATTTAGGGGTATAACTATGAGAGCTGAAACTCCTGAACGTTGGAATGAAACACAAATGGATTGAGACTGAAAAGGCTTGGAACTATTTCGTGGTCAAGCAACCTCTGCTAAGGAAGGAGCAACTGAAGAGACTGCTGGGGAAAGACCAATACTTGCTTCATGATCTGGGGCTGGTCTGCAGTTTGCTGTTCTAACCAAGGAAGAGGCTGTTGGGACTGTGCTTGGAGGCGCTAGGTCCACTTGCTTGACAGAGACTTTGCTTTGTGCTGTGTCTTGTAACCCCAAGGGCCCGAGGGGAGCTGGCTCACTTTTTGGAATCACAAGAACATAAAAGTTTCCGGAGAAGTTTCAAACGACGCGTTGGGTGCGAGTTGTGGCAGCTTGAGACCCTCGGAAGGTGTGCCCTGTGATCTTGGACACACGGAGGAGAAGTGGGACTCAGACGCGCTTAGTGCATGTCGTGGTGCACATGAGGCGTTAGTGAAGAGCGCCTGGTCAACGTGTGCACTAACGCTGAAGTGAGTCTCCGATGCGCTTGGTGGAGAGCGCCTGGTCAGCATGTGCACTGAAGCTGGAGGGAGGCTCGGAAGCGAGTCCTATCAGCGTTGTGTGTGTGGCTTCATGCCAGAGGAGACCCGGAGGGTGCAGTGGTGAACGTGCACCCGGAGTAAAAGTAATCTCAGGGGCGTGGGGTACATGTGCCCTGCGGTTGCCTGAGACCTTCCTAACAGTCGCGGCCTGGACCGGCAGCCCCGGAGAAGCCGAGCTGCCAGGCCAAGCTGCTGAGGCCCGTTGAGAGAGTTCTGCACGGAAGGCCCAGTTCGAGGAAGGAGGAGAGGAGAGTGGTTCCGCGCCCCCAGGTAACGTGGATTACTACCTGAGCGGGGTGTGGGCTCGGAGGGACACTCTCTCGGCCTCTCAGTCCTTCTGACGACATGAGCCTTTGCTTCGACTCAAAGTGGGGTCCGTACTGCCGTAAGAAGTGGCAGTACAGGGGCCAGATTAAGAAGCTGTTCTCTGTGACATTGTTGAACCGTGTGGGGGGGGCAACTGTTATCGAAGGGGCTGATTGTCGCAAATACACATTGCCAATATTGCTGCTAACGAACTGCGAGGCTGTCTTATGACTCCTGATATTATTATTGCATAACGAAGTACATAATTGTAGCGCTACGCATTGCATTATTTCTCCCTTGCCAAGTACAGGAGTGTAGCGGCCCTCATTGCGTTATTTCTTTATTGCAAAGTACATGATTGTAGTTATGCATTGGATTATTCCTTAATTGCAAAGTACATAATTGTAGCGGCCTGCATTGCAATATTTCTTCATTGCAAAGTACGTGATTGGGGTGTGACGCATTGCATTATTCCTTCATTGCGCAGTACATGAATGTAGCAGTACGCATTGCATTATTTCTCCCATTGCTGGTGCCGGAGTGTATCGTTATGCATTGTATTATTATCCTTTGCCCAGCTTAGGATTGGATCGTTACGCAGTGCATCATTGTTTGTCCATTACAGCGTGTGTAATTCTAGCATTGCGAGCAGCATAGCCTGTGGAAAGCGGTGGTTGGGATTTGAACCTACCAACCAGCCAGAACGAATATTACCCTTTATTCTATATTGGCTTCTGTATCGTGTGGTCTGATCGTATATTTTTTTGTATAAAGTTTATACTCGGTTTTATCAAACCCGTATGGAGTCCATTTGTGGTGTCACCAGGGGGTTGCTGTGGGAGTGGTTGCACATACTAAACACTCGTGCCTTGGAGATAGGCCTGGCTGCCCGTGCCAAGCTACTAGGGGAGGTCGAGCAGGGCTATCTCAAATGGTGTCCTTACCTGGCCTAACGTTGAGGCAGGAGCCCCGAGTATCGCACTCGGTGACAGTAGTGCAGGACTGGGACTCCGGCTTCCAACATTTTCCTATAGAAATTAGCACTTGAAACAACATTTATTGAAAATGAGTTGTAAAGAACAGCCATTTGTGGCAACGTTTTCACCAGTAACTACTAAGTATGGCAGATTTTTAAAGTAATACACAGTCACCCCTCTGGTTGTGGGGGTATATAGGACCTGTAGGTTCACTAAGATCCCAAGACCATCAGTCAATTGCCAGTCCACATACACCACCAGCCAGGCGCCACTACATGCACACCACCAGGAAAGCGCCAATCTACACACACCGTCATCAAGCTTGAGCCCACACAGCATTAGTCAAATGCAAGTCCACACACACAGCCAACAAAATGCTAGCCAAAAGTCAGTACACGCAGACCACCAGCCAAACTCCAGTTCACACACACACAAACTATCTTTGGTTTCTAGTGGTTTTCTGCCCGCTTGGGGGCAGAAGAGACTAAAAATATCACTGAAACAGCTAAAATGTCGGCCTAAAAAAGGGGGGGCGACCCTTGCTTATAGGGCTTCTCCCTGATATGTCCATAAAAATATTCCTGGGCCTAGTGGGCTTTCTGTCCCCCTGCCAGGGGGTGTTGAAGGGGGGGAAATACGGGGCTATGTCCCGATCTGCTTTTCAGGGGGCAGAAATACTTTTTGGGGGATGGAGGCATTAGCATACCCATTCTGGAAAACACCCACCCCATGTAAAAAAAAACAATATAGTTCCTGGTGCCTAGTAGGCTTTCTGCCCCACTAGGGAGGGCTGATCAAGGGGCTATTGCCCCCAGGCAGCAAGACTGACAATTTTTTTGGGGGGTGGGGTCATTGGCATACCCATTTTGGGCAACCCCCACCCCTACGTATAAAAAACAATCCCTGGTGCCTTGTGGGCTTTCTGTTCCCCAGGGGCATATAAAGGACTATTTCCACCATCTTTCTCCCGGGGGGGGGGGGGGGGGGGGGGGGGGGGGGGGGGGGGAGCTGAAAGACTGTTAATTGTTTGGGGGTGGGGGATTGGCATGCCCATTCTGGGCAGCCCCCACCCCTATGTATAAAAAAAACAACAAAATACCTGGTGCCTAGTGGGCATATCAGGGGCTATTGCCCCATCTGCTTCCTGGGGAAGGCAGAAAGACTGTGATAATTTTTGGGGGTGGGGTCATTGGCATACCCATTTTGGGCAACCCCCACCCCTACGTATAAATAAAAAATCCCTGGTGCCTAGTGTGTTCTCTGCCCACCCCCCTTATTTGCCTCCCAGGGGGCCATAAAAACTGTGGAATTGGGGGAGGGGGGGAGTCAGGGCATTGATATGAACATTTTGGGCACCCCCCTATATGCATAAAAAGAAAAATCCCTGGTGCCTAGTGTGTTTTCTGCCCGTCCTGGGGGCAGATCGGGGGGCTAATGCCCCATCTGCCTCCCAAGGGAGACAAAAGACTGAATCTGCCCAAAACACTGCTGGGGAGCAAAAGCCCCCCAATGAGCTACTCCTCCCTCCTTGCTGCATAGTTGGTGGATCCCTGCTTGGAGATCGCCCTCTTGTGGCGATCCCCAAGCTGGGATCGACTAGGGAGGGATACCATTGGAAAGGGAAGATTCTTCACTTTACAATGATACCTCTCCCATCTGCCTCGTTGCTCAGAGGGCTGAGATAGCCCACTGAGCACAGAGGCAATGAAACTGTACGAGCCGATCAGCTCATTTCCATTTAGGTTTCTCTGAAATTACGTCAGCGCGACATGCGCACTGATCATTATTTCAGAGAAACAATCAGAACAGCCCCAGGAGCTGGGAAAGCTTTTCGCCAGCTCCCGCGGTTGTTTTGATTGAAAGGAAATCCCTCTGGTACCCTCACCAGAGGGATTTCCTGTGCCATATGCAAGGACAACTGGGAGCCGTTTGACGCACATGAGCACTGTAGCGTTGGTCTGCTCCTGGCCGTCCGACGCACCAAACTGGTTAAGTAGCCCCTTAAAACATATCCTGAGCCTTCCATTGCAGCCTGACTGCAGTTTTAAACTATCACTTTGACTTGCAATATAGACTACTGGCCAAACCTTTAACTCCTCTTTTATTGCATATGAGTCACCTCTAAGGAAGGCCCTCGCTAGCCCATAGGGCGGGGTGCATTGTAATCAAAGGGATGGACACATAGTTTTAAGTTATAATCACAAAAGACATGGGTATTTGCTTTAGGATCTGCACATCCACAACAATAGTTTGAAGTTCATCGATATGTATATCTCAAATTTCACATATAGAGGTGCTCAACGGTGTTTACCATGACGACAAACCGCTTTTGAGAACTTGTCTCGGCCGCATACATTCACATGTGATACGGAGAGTAATATAGGCGGCGGTTCTTCGGGAAACTAATTTTTCAAGTTATGATATATACTCTGCGCCTCTGAACTAGCTAAGAGCCATAACCTCGACTTTCAAGCCTTGAAAAAGCCCAGAGGGCGAAACGCGCGTCGGCTGCTGCTGTTCTGCGTTGTTGCTTGATCATTAAAAAATCTGCAACCGGACCTGATTGGAGAATTTCTTGTCATATGACTGTGTTTATGGACACTTGAAATACTGACTATTGTTTACTGTGCCTGTGTTGTTCTTTTTACAAACTTAGGATTATAGTTACTCTTTTTGGGTGTGCTAAGGTGTACTGTGTATATATAGTTTTAAGTTGTACAGGTCCTGGTTGTGAAAAACTCCAAAATTCATTTTTTACTATTGTGAGACGTACCTCTCCCCTAGGATAACATTGGGTTGCCTTATTACATTTAATAAGTACTACCTTTTGATGGGGAACGGGTAGCATTTCGCGTACAATTTTGAAAATGCCACTTTTAGAAAATTGCCATTTTTCTGCCCTAAATATTTGGTGCCTGCAGCCTGTTACTGAGTCACATGATGTCAGAGCTCACCTTCAGCTTCTCGCTGGTTACTGTTGTCTTCCACAGGAACAGAAGTCGCTAGCTTCCCGACTCCCACTACTAATCACTCAGCCCCAAGAAATGTCTTTGGCTCTAACTGATCAGCAAGGGGGAAGGGGGAAATTGGATAAAATAACAAACGATAGAAGAGACTGGTTCTGGACCTTCTGGTTTTCCTATCAGGAATTCTTCTTCAGCTATCACTCTGCCTTCTGAAGACTCCTAAGGGTAACTAAGCACACAACAAATTATTATTCCCTTCCTACTCTATTCTGCCTCTTTTCTTCTCTTCTCTTATGATTTTTCTACCTACCCAGAATCCTGAACTCTGTGCCTCTCTTCCTGTTCAACTCTGTCTTTTCTTCTTTCTTGTTATTGGCGTCACTAATTATCTGTAAAACATATATCTTTTATTATACCTATTTATTCTCTGTTTTTAAACATCTTCTAACTCTTTCTCTTTTTAACCTACCATGAATGTTTCTGTGTGTGGCCTTCTCTTTCTTCTCGTGATTTCTCTTCTTTCTTTTCTTGCCTCTTGTTATTCTAGAAACTGTTGTCTTCTAAATTAAGCCTTTTGTGCTTTTAACTTTTCCTGTTTGCTTCCTCTCTTTAGGATACTGCGGAGCTGCTATAACTCTGGTAAGTCTTTCACCTTACTTTCCTTGTTAACTGATGGTTTTGTCAATTAATTTTTCTTAGGAACCTTTTCTCAGTAAATCCCATAATATTCTTCACTCTCTGTTACAGGACTCTGTATGCTGATCTCGGCTGACCTTGGTAAGTATTATTCTTATTGCGTCATTAAACACTGCTTACATTTTATGTGAACGAATAATCTATCAGTAATTCACTTAGCTTTCTTTCGGTTTTCTTTTCAGGTGCGGCTGAAGTCTTCACCCGTCTTTTCCCTGTAGCGACGAAGTGACTCCGTACTCGACTCCCGCTTAATAGCCCACTACGGACTCTAATGGCTTTTCTGACCTCTTCTGTGGTTTTCGGTTTCTTGACTCGGAACTACTCTCAAGCGTTACTCTGTAAAGCTTCTTACTCAAATATTTACTTCAGAACTGGGAACACACTTGAACACGTCTTCTCTGAGGAAATGTCTTGGTGAAGTGCGCATTACTTCAGGCGTGCGCGCGTCACATCATCTCTCTGAATTTGTAAACAACTAGACCGCAGACCCCAGCACCTGAGCGGCCATCTTAGAATTGCGGGCATGCCACAAACTCGACCACTGAAGCCCATTTGAAACTGAAACGCCTATTGAACCAAGTTCCTTGCGCTTCGCTTTGGGACTTACATTAGGGGTCCTGACAGTACCCCCCACCAAGGGTAGTCCTTCCACTCTGGGCTTGGTTGGATTGCGCTGATAAAAAAGTTTTATTAGCCTAGGAGCATGAACATCTGAATCTAATTCCCAAGACCGCTCCTCAGGACCGTAGCCTTTCCAATCTACCAAATAATACAGTTTACCTCTGACTAATTTTGAGTCTAGAATTTCTTTCACCTCAAACTCCACTCCTGTATCTAACTGAATTGGGTTCGGATTCGATTCTTTTCTCAAATTAGGAACTGCCTTCTTCAAAAGGGAAACGTGAAACACTGGGTGAATTTTGAATTGGGAGGGTAAAGTCAATTTATAGGTCACTGGACCGATCTGCTCTGCAATTGGGTAAGGGCCGATAAATCGTGGCTGAAATTTTCGGTTCCCTTTTAGCCTTAAATTCTTTGTATTCAACCAGACTTTATCTCCTATTCCTAGTGGAGGAGGTTTCTTTCTTTTCTTATCTGCGTACTTCTTATACTTTTCCTTAGCCTGTACTAGATTCTGTGATGCTTTTTCATGTACTGAATTTAAATGAGCTACCAAATCCTTGACTGCTGGGACTGTGAGCTCTACATCTTGTACTACTGAATTTGGATGTCTACCATAGTTTAAGTAGAACGGGGAATATCCAGTGGACACATTCTTCACGTTATTATGAGCGAATTCTGCTGTCCACAAGTAGTCCGGCCATTCTCCCTCCTGTTTCAACAAGAACAAACGTAAATATTGTTCCAATTCCTGGTTCACCCTTTCTGTTTGTCCATCCGTCTCCGGATGGAAACTGGTGGAAAAACGAGTTTCTACTCCTAACCCTTTCATAAAAGCCTTCCAGAAATGCGAAACAAATTGGGTTCCCCGGTCTGATATTACAATCTTGGGTATTCCATGTAATCTGACAATCTGGGTACTAAAGTGCCTTGCTAACTGTTTTGCTGTAGGGATTCCCTTTAAGGCCAAGAAGTGTGTCATTTTCGTGTATGCATCTACTATTACTAGTATCGTATTTGTCCCTTGACAGGATGGTAAATCTGTAATTAAGTCTAGGGTGATTGTATGCCAAGGATGAGGAGGAATGGGCAGGGGTTGCAACAGCCCTTGAGGAGCGTGCCGTTCTGATTTTCCCTGAGCGCATATCTCACAAGTCTTTACATATTGTTCTATGTCTCTACTCATCTGTGGCCACCAATATTTTCTTTTGATTAGATCTGCTGTCTTGGACTCTCCCTTGTGGCCAGCCAACAGGTGATCATGGCATTCCTGCAAGGCTTGCTTCTGCAATGCTGTAGTCGGCAAATACAATGCACCTTCTTTAAATGGTAATTCATCACGAATTTCTCTTCCAGGTTCTTGTTGCGCCCATTTCTGCATTTCTTCTGGGGTTAGAGCTTGGATCAATTTTTCCTTAAAGTTCAATATATCTGTAGCGCCTATAATCTTGGTATCCGGTATGATCACTTGAGCGCTTAGTGGACTTCTTTCTTCTCCAGTTCCCAACCTAGACAAGGCATCCGCCTTTCCATTCTGTGCACCCGGCCGATAAGTTATCACGAAATCGTAATCGGCAAAGTACAGTGACCAACGGAGTTGGCGAGGTGTCAAGGTTCTGGCTGACTTCAGGAACTTTAAGTTTCGATGGTCCGTGTAGACTGTTACCACGTGGTGGGCCCCCATTAGATAATGTCTCCACTCCTTGAAGGCGTCTTTTATTGCCAGCAACTCTTTTTCCGTAATCGTATAATTGATTTCCGCTGGAGTCAATTTCCTGGATCGATAAGCCACCGGGTGTAACTGGCCCGTCACCTTATTCCTTTGAGAAAGAACTCCACCAATCGCAAGATCCGAGGCATCTGTCTCGACATAGAAGGGCTCCATCGGATCAGCACGAAGGAGGATAGGCGCAGTGGTGAACTCTATCTTCAAATCTTTAAAGGCTTGCTCTGCTTCTTCTGACCATTCGAATCGTGTCCCTTTCTTCAGTAGTCGTGTCAAGGGTAGTATTCGTCGGGAAAATTCTCCAATAAATCTCCGATAGAAATTTGCGAACCCAATAAACGCTTGGACTTCTTTCACACAAGTGGGTGACTTCCATTCTTGTACGGCTTGAATCTTCTGTTTGTCCATATGAATTCCTGCTGGTGAGATTACAAAGCCCACGAATTCTACCTGTGAAACTCCAAAAGCACATTTCTCCAACTTGACAAATAGCTTGTTCTCTCGCAGTTTTTGTAAAACTCCTCGAACCTGTGTTTGATGCTCCTGCGTATCCTTTGAGTAGATTAGTATATCATCAATATACACAATTGCACATTGATCTATGAATTCACTGAGCACATCATTTATGAAGTGTTGAAACGCTGCAGGAGCATTACACAACCCATAGGGCATCACCTGATATTCAAATAGGCCCAAGCGTGTCCTGAAGGCCGTCTTCCACTCGTCTCCCTCTCTCACTCGAATAAGGTGATAAGCTCCCCTTAAATCCAACTTCGTGAACATCTGTGCTCCTTTGATCTGGTCCAACAAGACAGAGATAAGGGGAAGAGGATACCTGTTCTTCTTTGTTATTCGATTTATGGCTCTATAATCTATGCATGTTCTCAACTCGCCCTGCTCCTTCTTAGGCACAAAAAACAGTGGCGAGGACACTGGCGATTGGGAAGGACGTATAAATCCATTGGCCAGACACTTCTCAATATACTCCCTCAGGTGATGATTCTCTTGTTCCGTCAAGGCGTACACTCGACTGCAAGGCAGATTCGCCCCTGGCTCTAAGTCTATTTTGCAATCGTAAACTCGATGAGGTGGCAGTTGCTCAGCTTCCTGTTCGTTGAAAACGTCCTCAAAGTCTTGATATTCTGGTGGAATTGTTTGCGTGTTTATTACGCACACGGAAACTCCAGCTGAACATAAGGCGTGAGCCGGGTTCTGTTTACTCATTGCCTCGTAAGCCCCAAAACAGTTCTCTCTACAGTATGCTGAGTTCATTTCAATTGTTCTGTTGTTCCAATTGATTGAAGGATTGTGCTCTGTGAGCCAAGGAAGTCCCAATATGAGTTGGAATTGGGGGGCATCAATTCAATTAAAGTGTATAGCTTCTCTATGCCCATCTTCTTGAATCAGCTCTACTAACTCTGTGTGACTCGTGATTGGCCCTAAGGATAGATTGGTACCATCGATTGCTCGAACTGGTTCACTTCTAGCCTTGGCAATTGCTCGCAGCCCAACCTTAGCCGCGAACTTCAGATCGCAGAAATTACCCGTGGCTCCTGAGTCCACCATCACAGCCACTCCTTTCATTATCTTTTCACGAAATCGGATTGTCAAGGATAAAATCAAATGGGGCGAAGACGACTGTAATGTATTCGCCAGCCGATGTTCCTGAGGAGTTGATTTCTGATTCGCATCCACCTGCACAACTCCTTCTACAGGTGGTGCTGCGAGGTTTCCTTCGGCTTAAATGGACCCTTTGGTTTTCTTGGACAATTCCGCACAAAATGTCCATTAGATCCACAATACATACATAAGTTGTTGGCTCGTCTTTTTTCCTTCTCCTCCGTTGTGAGCGGTCCCCAAATCGTTCCTATTTGCATAGGTTCAGATCCTGTGGTTCCTTCTGTACTCCTTCCTGTTTCAGCCTTAACTCGGTCGAATCGCGGAACCGTACTTCTGTACTCTCGTCTTCTCTCTCCCCTTCGCTCTCCCTGACGGAAATCCAGTTCTAGTACTAGGTCTATCAGGGCGGAAATTTCAGTTGGTCGATTCAGTATTTGAGCCAAACCATCTTTTAGGTCATCTCGCAGGCCTCAATAAAATATTGCTGTCCTCTTGTTCTCTAGCCAATCAGTCTCCATTACCAGTTTCTTGAACTGAGCTAGATAAGTCTCTATTTCCCTGCTTCAATTCCAAGAGTTTGTTATCTACTGCTTGAGAGATCCGTCTTCGGTCAAAGATTCTCAAAAATTCTTTCTTGAACTCATCAAAATTCTGCAATAATGGATCATCTCGTGAGACTATCGGCATTGACCATGCCGCTGCATCTCCACTCAAATATGACAAAATGAAGGCTACCTTAGATTGCGCATCATAGAAGGGCGACACAAGAAATGAAGTGAACATTGTGTAATAAACACCTGCGCCTTTTGTGGGTCCCCACTAAACCTCTCTGGCGCTGCCAACTGTATCACTGGCGATAGGGAATGGATTACTTGTGTTGTTAGCTTATTTGCGTCTCCCATTGATGTGGTGGGACCCTCCCTTCGAGTTGAATACGGTTGTCTTATCCTCTGTGCAAATTCTGTGGTCTCTTTCCTAGAATTCATGACCTCCTGCCTTAGACTTTGATTCTCTTCCTTAACTCCTACCAATTCCTTTTGTATCGCCTCTAGGACTGACCCTAAGGTCTGTAAATGTATTCCCTCAACCATTTCTTTTCTGTTCGGGTGCAAGATTAATACGTGGGCACTTCACTCTGTCAGAGCTCACCTTCAGCTTCTCGCTGGTTACTGGTGTCTTGCACAGGAACAGAAGTCGCTAGCTTCCCGACTCCCACTACTAATCACTCAGCCCCAAGAAATGTCTTTGGCTCTAACTGATCAGCAAGGGGGAAGGGGGAAATTGGATAAAATAACAAACGATAGAAGAGACTGGTTCTGGACCTTCTGGTTTTCCTATCAGGAATTCTTCTTCAGCTATCACTCTGCCTTCTGAAGACTCCTAAGGGTAACTAAGCACACAACAAATTATTATTCCTTTCCTACTGTATTCTGTCTCTTTTCTTCTTTTGATTTTTCTACCTACCCAGAATCCTGAACTCTGTGCCTCTCTTCCTGTTCAACTCTGTCTTTTCTTCTTTCTTGTTATTGGCGTCACTAATTATCTGTAAAACATATATCTTTTATTATACCTATTTATTCTCTGTTTTTAAACATCTTCTAACTCTTTCTCTTTTTAACCTACCATGAATGTTTCTGTGTGTGGCCTTCTCTTTCTTCTCATGATTTCTCTTCTTTCTTTTCTTTTCTTGCCTCTTGCTATTCTAGAAACTGTCGTCTTCTAAATTAAGCCTTTTGTGCTTTTAACTTTTCCTGTTTGCTTCCTCTTCTTAGGATACTGCGGAGCTGCTATAACTCTGGTAAGTCTTTCACCTTACTTTCCTTGTTAACTGATGGTTTTGTCAATTAATTTTTCTTAGGAACCTTTTCTCAGTAAATCCCATAATATTCTTCACTCTCTGTTACAGGACTCTGTATGCTGATCTCGACTGACCTTGGTAAGTATTATTCTTTTTGCGTCATTAAACACTGCTTACATTTTATGTGAACGAATAATCTATCAGTAATTCACTTAGCTTTCTTTCGGTTTTCTTTTCAGGTGCGGCTGAAGTCTTCACCCGTCTTTTCCCTGTAGCGACGAAGTGACTCCGTACTCGACTCCCGCTTAATAGCCCACTACGGACTCTAATGGCTTTTCTGACCTCTTCGGTGGTTTTCGGTTTCTTGTATCGGAACTACTCTCAAGCGTTACTCTGGAAAGCTTCTTACTCAAATATTTACTTCAGAACTGGGAACACACTTGAACACGTCTTCTCTGAGGAAATGTCTTGGTGAAGTGCGCATTACTTCAGGCGTGCGTGCGTCACATCGTCTCTCTGAATTTGTAAACAACTAGACCGCAGACCCCAGCACCTGAGTGGCCATCTTAGAATTGCGGGCATGCCACAAACTCGACCACTGAAGCCCATTTGAAACTGAAACGCCTATTGAACCAAGTTCCTTGCGCTTCGCTTTGGGACTTACATTAGGGGTCCTGACACATGACTGGATGTTGTTGACAGTTGGACTCTGTTTATTACTCCAACAGATTAGGTGAGCCTGGATGGGCCACCAACTGGCAGGATGGGGGGTGCCAAGCTGGGCACAGCCCCGCCTGCAACTGTATTGCCTGTGCTCTGCCTTCTCACACAGGGCTTGTCACCTCTGCATTGTTCATGCAGCCAGCTTGGAGCCAGGGCATGGAAGTAAGGAAACTTCAAGCGCTTTAAAGGGAATTATCTAGAAACTTCTCCTACTTCAAAGCCAGCACCAGGCATAACAATAGGATACTCAGACCCACTCTACAGTTCACTTTTTGGACCGGTGGAAGTTCTTTCGGAGGAATGCCTGCTGTTGTGTACTCCACAAGGTGTTTTGCTACACTTGGAAGGATGGTTTTGATGCAGGATCCTGCTTTAAACCCTCAGAGGCCTGCCCTGCTGCTTGAGCCCTGTTTTATTACTTGAACCCAGGACTACGAGAGCGACTCCAACAACTAGTTTGCTGTTCTCCTGATCAGAGCCTTGGGTGACATAAAAGGATCCCACCATCTTGAACCCGCACCTGAACCCAGCCTGAGTCCTAACCCCCCAAGTGGTGCCACTCCTGCCCGGGATCCATGGTGGTGATGCTCAAGGTGCCCAGATAGCCAAACTCCAAAACTTGGGACTTGGAACATTTTTGGCTACAAACGTTTCTGAGAACCAAGAGAATATCAGGACTAACTGGCTTGTCCATCTGGCCAATATTCATCGGCAGTCAGACTGACTTCATGGAGGCTCCCGCTACATTGTTCTTCACAGAATCAAATCCTGTTCAGTGGTCCTTTGCCAAAGGAGTATCCAGCCTTGTGGAACTCTTTTCGGCTACAGACTCCAACATCGTCCCATTGGAGAATTTCGACTTCCAAAAAAGAGATTAAGCCGAAAACATAGAAATCTTCACCGCAACTTCATCCAGCAGCTCCCAGACGATGACGCTCCCTCCTCAGACACGGCCTGCAGTCTTGCCTTGCTGAACTTTACCTTCTCAGAACTCTTTTCTTTGAAACATCTTCTAAGTCCACAGGTAAGTGCCGACTGGGCTCAATCCATTTTTTGTATCAATCACAGTCATTTATATTTTCCAACTTTTACCCCGTCTTGCTCGACAAGATGTCCGCAGTTGGCCATTTGAGTTTTTAGGCGCTATGTCTTACCTTAAACGTAAAAAAAATCATAACTCCAGTTCCACTGTTGGATTGTTGCAGTTTTGGTGTTAAATAATTTATTACATTTTACGCTTCACTTTGGTAATGTATATGTGCTGCATAAATACTTAACACATTGCATCTAAGTTAAGTCTGACTGTTTTTATGCAAAGCTACCAGAGAGTTAAGCACAAGACATCTTGTGATTCACCCTGACAAGAATTGTGGCTGTTGCCTGGAAAGCCACCCCCTTCAACCAACAACCCAATTTCTCACAGAGATTAAGTGCACTTGGAGTTGGAGAACCCACTTCTCTATCTTTGGTGGGGGTCTAGCTAAAGATACCTTGAAAAGTGGTAATAAGGATTTATGGTTTGTGGCCAGCAGAAATGTAAGGCCTCACAAGTATAGATGAACATGGCAACACCCACAGTGTATAGCTAAGGCTTTTTTCTCAAAGTGCAAGTAGCTCTGTTATGATGGGTCAGTGCTCTACCCACAAATTCCACCACAGCAAATTCACCTCGCCATTTTCCTTGAGATTGTATAGCGCCTAGTCACGTGGGGACAGCATTCACAGCTAGTTCTGTGTCTTTGGACAGGTCAATCTGGTGGCTTGGAAAGATGCTTGTTGGTCTTTTCCAAATTACCATGGGATGTTGGTGTGCATTAGCTTTCATAGAAGCTCACTCTGCATCATGTGGGAGGGGATAAATTGAACGCAGAAATTTACCACCCCCAAGGCATCTTCTTTCTTTGGTGACTGATGACAGGGGGGAAAAAAAGTCTTAATGTCTGACACTTTATTGAGGTCAGGCATGCCCCCTTGAGATGCGAGCTTGTACCCAAAGAAACTAATCTCCCTTTTCAGGAACTCCCATTCATTTTAGTTCAGGGTGATGACTCACTAACTCAATCTACGACGAATGTCCCTGAGTTGCGAGAGATGATATTCAATTGGCATAGCATGCACCAGGAAGTTGTCACATTTATTACTCAGTCCAGCACTTCTATGCTGGTGCTTTGAAACACTTCCACAGTTTGGAAATTTGCAAAGTTTAGTGTTTTATAATGGTGGTATCCTCTGGACCGAGTGTCTAGTAGTAGCTGGTGGTATCCAGGCTGCAGATCGACGTTGGAAAACCATTGGGATCTGTTGACTTCGGCCACCACATCTTCCACTGTCAGAGTCAGATGTCAGTCTCTGGATGGCTGCATTTGGCAACCGCATGTCCTCACATATGTGCACCTTTTAAGGCTCTCTGAATGTCCTAGTAACAGCAACATGTAACACCCAGGGTTGGGCCCTTCCACCCTCTCAATGAAATATGCCTCAACCAGTTTCTACAGACCTCTTTCAACTCCCAGTCAGAGGGGGAAGGTTAGTTTATCCTTTAGACACCCATTGCCTTAAAACAAATTGTTGAGTTGGGCCAAGAAGTTGTCAATATCATGGGTGTGTATACTGAAGGCAAATTGGATCAGCTGCAATTGTTCTGAGAGGTCACAGCTCTTCAGTGTCCCGTGACCTACATTGATAACAGATTTTGACATTGAGTGAATGTCTCTTGTGTGTTAGCTTGGCATGGAACGTGGTTCAGAGAGACAGCAGCTCAGTGTTAACATAGGCAAACACTTTTACTTGGGTGGGTTTGTGAGCTGGATCCTAGTCGTGACATTTATAGAGACACCCATATTGATAAGGGCAGAGACAGAGTATTGTTTTACCTTAATCCGGCATTTGGGAGGTGGTCTTTAATTTGTTAGCCTTTGCTCCATGGTATAGATCACATGTATGGCCTCACATTCATCATCCAGGTTGGTGACTTGTGTTGCACTCTGACTTCTATCTACCACGCTGATGGATTATTTGGTGGGTCTTTGTTACCTTTGGTGCAATGACAGACTCTAGCAAAATGGTTGGAGGTAAGAGTGAAGAGCAGGGGGTGGGTGGGGGTGGAGAGACAGATGAGGACAAGGGTAAAAGTGCTGTCGCCCAAACAATCATGCCGCTTGGGGCAGACTGCCCGCCCCCCTTGCTACGCAACTGTGATGGTCTGTTGCCCAGGTCGGGGTGGCGGAGGCTGACAGTTTGACATCATCATGTCATATGCACACAGGTGTGGTGACATCTGCATCATAATGATGGCTACTGGGTGTGGCCGAAGCTTGTAGCCGCTAGCGGTGTAGCAGCAGTAGTGTTGGTTTGCTCACCTACAGAGATTTCAGCAAAGATAATCAAAGTGTGCTGCCGAGGGGAAAACATTGAAAAGGCAATGCGACAAGTGGAGAGGCTCTGCTTACCTCACCAACACTCGGCTGGGTCCGTCTGTTAGGCGAGGGAGGGGCAGCGCTCGTATATGTGCACTTGGAGCAAAATGCCCGGATAGTGAAAGGTGGGCTTGGGAGTTAGTAATTAAAGGAGAACGCGTAGGAGGACACGCCTTTTCCTCATCGCCCTCTAGATAAAGACATGCAGAAATGCATAGGAATATGGAAGACAGCAGAGTTTCTACACCTCAGTGTGGAAAATCTAAATTAAATATACCAATTTTTAAAAATACTTTTCAAGAATATTGAAAATGAAACATCCCTACCTGTTGTTGAGACAACATTAACGCCAATTAAATGCGGTATACAAGGACAAACTCTTGTAAATACAATGCAGTCACCTTGGTTCAAACCAGTACAGAGGGATGCAGAAAGAGATTCAGAGCAGATTAAAAGAGTTAATGAAGTAAATACTTCAGTTAGTCAAGTTAGTACAATTTTAGAAAATGATAAAGATTTAGATAAGGAATACACAGTTAGCAAACAAACAAAAAAAGGCACTACAGGTTGGAAAATGGATGTGGGTGCCTGGTGAGACAGATGTAGAACAAGAAGCTGTAAATAAAGGAGAGTTCAGAACCAAAGCGTCTGCAAGATTTGGTGACTAGCGGAACAACATAGGGAGAATTCTGCATGAAAAAAACAGATGCAGTAAAAATTTGCCGGCAAGGTCGAAAGCGTCCTGGTGTCACCAGCCAGCAGTGAGGGAAGAGTTTGACACAACCATCTCAATGTCGCAGGAAAAGGAAATTACAATGCAGTACTCAAAAATAATTGATTGGAAGAGTTTTGATGGTGGTGTAGGAGATGGTGATTGCCCGGGTGTGAGTGCAGAGGGGATGTGCAGGAGGAGGGTGCATTAGATTATTAAGAAGATTTTGAAGAATTGGAAGAAGGTGATTGTTAGGGTTTGCAGGAATCACAGACTGGTTATGCTCTGATAACTGTTTTTTTCCTGTTCTGAATCCCGATTAATAAACAACAAACAAAATTGTCTTGAGTCTTCTTGGGGAATTCTTTCTTCCCCAAGAGACTTCGTTTTCCTCCACCAGTTTCCAGTCAGTCCCATCAGGAGGGGGTGGCACCAGAAAAGAAATTAAACGAAACACAGGTCAGTGCGGTGCACCGAAACTGATATGAGGGAGAGGGGGAAACAAGACACCCGTTCTAGTCAGTTGACAGGGTGCGTTAGCACAAGAGACTGCCACCGTAAGTGAAGAGAACCACAACAGCTCCGTAGTGTTGAGGGGTTCGGAGGGGTTTCCCTTCTCCACACCCCGGGCAATTACTACCGCTCGCCTCCCAGGAATCGTGCACGTACCTGTGCAAGCCATGTTCCACCAGAACGTGGCTGGGCGACTCATGGGGTCGTTGGCCTCCTGGTACTCCTTCACGTGGTTCATCGCTGGGTTTCCCTAGGTCACCTTCGCTTCTCGTCAGTCCCCTGGGTTCTTGAATGGTCTCTCCCATCTCCACTGTAGAGTTCCCTTCCTTCTGGTTCATTGCATTTTCAAATCCTCGTCCGGCTGCCTCTTCTTCCTCTGGCATGGCGTATCTGCACCTCCAGGGGGCGTGGCTTGTTCCTTCCTTGGCTTCTGGGGTTTGGATGTTAAAGGGCCTATAGTACCTATCATTGGGAT
This sequence comes from Triturus cristatus, assembly GCF_964204655.1. Lineage (NCBI taxonomy): Eukaryota > Metazoa > Chordata > Amphibia > Caudata > Salamandridae > Triturus > Triturus cristatus. The sequence continues at coordinate 575,398,168 of NC_140592.1, read as the reverse complement.
CGTCCCCCTGTACTGCACGTCATACAGAGGTCCCGGGGACTGAAAAGGAAACAAAGGTGTGGGGCAGTGAGGCAGAGTCTCTTCTTCCTCCGTGGCATCAGGGTCCACGGGAGCCAGAGCCTGACACACCACACCCATAGAGTTTTCCCGATCGGGGAGAGACCGGATGCGAGATAGGCAGCCCCCATTCAAATTATGGGTACCTTTCTTGTGTTTGACCTCGAAGGCATATGGCTGGAGGTATAGGAGCCACTGCATCACTCTAGGGTTGTTTCCTAAGTTCCTACTCATCCACACTAACGGGGCGTGATCGGTGTAAAGGATGAAAGGTTTTCCCTCTAAATAATATCTGAGTTTCTCTATCGCCCATTTAACAGCCAGCCACTCTTTTTCAATCACAGGGTAGTTTCTCTCCTGGAAGAGATTACGACTGTTAAATAACAAGGGTCGTTCTAGGCCCTCTTTGAAACTCATGGGAAAGTACCGCCTCTATACCTATGTCCGAAGCATCGGTCTGCAAAATAAAGGGTCCGGAGTAATCAGAGGATGCTATGATCGGACTGCTGGTTATGGCCTCCTTTAGGTGCTGGAACGTCCTGAGGACCGATTCCGAAGGATTCAGGAGGTTTTTCTTGGTTGTGTCCTTCTTTAGCAGATCGGTATGAGGGCCTGCTATCTCGGAATACCGAGATATGAATCTCCTATAATATCCTAGGAGGCCTAGGAAGGCTCTCGCCTCTTTTTTTTTACGTGGGAAGGGATGTTTTTCGGATAGCTTTTATTTTCTCCTCCTGCGGTTCTATACACCTGTTACCTAAGAGATAACCCAGGTATTGTACCTTCTAGAATCTGATGCGGGACTTCCTGGTGTTTACATGCAGGACAACGGTTTGTAACTCTTGGAGTATCTGGTGACAATGTTCGAAGTGTCTCTCCCATGGTGGACTCAATGTGACAATGTCATCCAGATAAGCTGAAGAGTATGCTTGATGAGTTCGGAGGACTGAATTTATCAGTCTCTGAAATGTTGTGGGCGCTCTATGTATACCAAAAGGGAGTACCGTGAACTCAAAAAGACCGTCGGGCATAGAAAAGGCGGTCTTTTCCTGATCTCTTTTATGCAAGGGTAATTGCCAGTACCCTTTCGTGAGGTCAAGCGTAGTGATAAACATAGCGTCCCCTGACTTTTTTATAAGCTCATCTATGCTTGGCAAGGGATATGCATCAAACTTGGATATGGCGTTGACTTGCCTGAAGTCGATACAAAACCGGACGAACTGTCTGGTTTTGGGACCATGACGATGGAGGAGGACCAGTCACTCTGGGAAGGCCTTATCACTCCCATATGTAACATTTTCCGGACCTCCTCTGAGATGGCCTCTCTACGGGCAGCAAGTATCCTGTAGGGTCTCTGTTTTATCACCCGCCCAGGAGCTGTCTCAATGGCATGCTCTACCAAGGTGGTTTTTCCTGGTAGATCGGAAAAGAGAGCAGAGAAGGGTTCCAGGAGGTCTAACAGACTGGTACGTTGCTCCCCCGACACTTCCTCATTTACCACCAGATGTTCTACGGTACAAGGGTCGGCTAGAGGGGCTAGGGATAGTTGATTGTTCTGGGGTGGGGGACACAACCACTTCAGGTTGATGTGGTAGCTCTGTTTTTTCCTAGGGGTAACTTGTATGTGGTATGTGGTTTTGCCAATTGTAGCCACTACTTTGAACAGGCCCTTCCATTCTGCTCTAACTTTAGTAAGGGAGGTGGGCTGAAGAACGAGAACCCAGTCGTTTACCTGTAGGGTTCTCCATTTCTTCCCTTTGTCATAAAACGTTTTCTGGCTTTTTCCCAGATTGGAATGGGCTAGGTCTCGCAATTTGCCCATCCTAGATCGGAGGTGTCTGGCGTAATCCAGGAGTTCACTGGTATCATCGTAACCTTTGTCCCACGCCTCTCTCGTCATCTCCAACAGGGTCCTTGGCTGCCGGCCGTACAACAATTCAAAAGAAGAACAACCTAGACTGCTTTGGACCTGTCCTCGGATGACGAACAGGGCGAGGGGGAGGAGCTGATCCTAGTTCTTTCCTTCCCCTGTAAGCATTTTTTTCAGGGTCAATTTGAGGCTACCATTGTACGTCTCCATGAGCCCGACAGTTTGGGGATGGTAGACGGATGTTTTGATATGCTTTACGTCTAACATCCGGCATACCTGAGACATTAGCATGGATACAAAGGGAGTTCCCTGATCAGTAATGATTTGGTAAGGAAACCGAAACCGGGAAAAATACTCTATCAGTTTGTCTGCTATGTTGGAGGTGTTAGGAGACCGTAGGGAAAAGGCCTCTGGGAACCGAGTGGAATAATCTACCAACACAAGGACATATTGGAACCCCTTTGTGGATTTGGGTAGTGGGCCTATTAGGTCCATACCTATCCTTTCAAACGGTTTGCCTATGATGGGCAGTGGCTGGAGTGGTACGGGAGGGGGTCTATAAGGGGTCTTCCTTTGGCAAACAGGACACTCCTGGCAATATTTGTTTATGTGGGATAAATGCCAGGCAAATAGAAGTGTTGCAGAAGGTTTTGGGTAGTCTTTAAAGCCCCTGAGTGACCCACTAGCAGATGAGAGTGGGCAAAGAACAGTATCTGTTCGCGGAAGTCTCTAGGTACCAACAGCAGAGGAGACTTGTCCCGTCCACCCACCCGATACAGAAGCCCGTTGGTCACACGAAAGCAGGGGTATGTCGGGAAAGCCTTGGTTTGTGATAGTCATGCTTCTTGCCAAGCCTGGTGCAAGGTTCCATTGTTGACTTGGGCCAACCGGAAGTTTCTATCGGTCTGCCAGGGTTCTTGGGTGATGAGAGCCCGAGGAACCCCAGTGTTGGTGTTCAGCAGTGGGTCCCTTTTCCCTCGCATTTTTCCCATAAACAAAGACAGGAAGTTTGGGTTGTCGGTCCCTAGTATCAACTCCTCAGGCAAGTTTGGTAGAACCCCCACTGTTACCCTAGTTTGGGACCCGTCCAAAGGTTGAAGGGGTATGCGGGCTATGGGATGGGACTTGATATTCCCATGAACACATCGGATCCGTACCTGTTTCTCTGGGAAAATCTGGGTAGCCTCAACCAGTGTCTTCTGGACAACTGACTGGCGGCACCCGGAATCCAAAAGAGCCGTTACCTGAGTTTGATTGACTAGAATACTCACATAAAAACAAGCGCCCATTTCCTCCGTATACATAAGGGTCTTTGGAACGCAGTTGACGTCCATGGGTTCATCACTGGGCTTTTTGTGGGGACATGTCCGCGCAATATGGCCCCACTCTCCACAATCGAAGCGTTGCGGGCCTCGGTACGGGGGAGCCTCGGGTTTGGAGAACCAGGTTTTTGGAGGCTCACTGACAGGTCTTATGTTTTTCTTAGGCACCGGTTTCCCCGCAAAGCTTTTTCCATCTCCCATCGAGAGAGAGACACGTGGCTTTGCCCGTAAAAAAGGAGGTGGCCATTTCCACTGCTTGCTCAACTGTGAGGTGGGAGTGTTGGCGAAGCCACCTTTGAGTAGGAAATGGTAAGGCTTCCAGGTACTGTTCAAGGTATATGTGGTCCATGATTTTCTCTTTTGTTTTTTCTGTTGGTTTTAACCACTTATCCGTGGCTAGTTTTAATTTAAAGAATAACGTCTTTGGGTTGTCTCCAGGTGCCCCTTTTTCTTTTCTGAACCTGACTCTGTATGACTCGGAATCCATACAAAGATGGTCCAGGATGATGGTTTTCACTTCCTCATACGGGGTTGTACCCCAAGCATTGGTGACCTGGTATGCCGCTAAGGCCTCCCCAGACAGGAGGAGAGCCAGGAAAAAATGGTCACTTTCCAACCGGCCATCCCGAGGCTTTGGCTGCCCTTTTGAAATTAAGCAGAAAGGCATCCGGGTCTTCACCAGGTATGTATTTCTGCAGAGAAACATTCGGGTGCGTTGGAGCGCCTACCTGAGGGCCTTTTTGTGCTACGGCAATTTGTGTCTCTTCTTCAGCCACTCTTTGTAGGGCATCCACCTGGGACTTAATGATGACCTTAAATGTATCCCTATCCGCTTGGGCAGAAGACATCTGGCGTTCAATGGCCATTTTCCAGTTTCTTTTGTCTACGCACCAGATGATGTATTAGGGCTTCCATTTCGGCTCACCAATGGACATTACTCTGCCCGCATTCTCCACCATATGTTAGGGTTTGCAGGAATCATGAGACTGGTTATGCTGTGATAACAAATTTTTGCTGTTCTGAATCCCGATTAATAAACAATAATCAAAATTGTACCGAGTCTTCTTGGGGAATTCTTTCTTCTCCTAGAGACTTTGTTTTCCTCCACCAGTTTCCAGTAGGTCCCGTCAGGAGGGGGAGGCACCAGAAAAGAAACTAAACGAAACAAAGGTCAGCGCAGTTTGCCGATACTGATATGAGGGAGAGGGAGTGGGGGAAACAAGACACCTGCTCTAGTCAGTTTACAGGGTGCGTTAGAGCTAGAAACCGCCACCGTAAGTGAAGAGAACGACAACCGCTCCTTAGTGTTAAGGAGTTCCTGAGGGGTTTCCCTTCTCCACACCCCGGGTCGTTACTCCCGCCTGCCTCCCGCTTCCCAGGAATCGTGCACGTACCTGTGCAAGCCGCGTTTCTCTAGGAACAGGTCTGGGCGACTCGTGGGGTTGTTGGCCTCCTGGCACTCCTTCACGTGGTTCGTCGCTGTAATACGGTTTCCCCAGGTCACCTTCGCTTCTCGTCCGTCCTCTGGGTTCTTGGATGATCTCTCCTGTCTGCACTGTAGCGTTCCCTTCCTTCTGGTTCACTGCATTTTGGAATCCTCGTCCGGCTTCCTCTTCTTCCTCCGGCGTGGCATATCCACACCTCCAGGGGGCGTGGCTTGTTCCTTCCTCTGCTTCCGGGGTTTGGATGTTAAAGGGCCCTGTAGTACCTATCATCGGGATCGTCCCCCATTTACTGCACGTCATACAGAGGTCCCAGGGACTGAAAATGAAACAAATGTGTAAGGCAGTGAGGTAGAGTCTCTTCTTCCTCCATGGGATCAAGGTCCATGGGAGTCAGAGCCTGACAGTGATATATTGGATGGGAATAAAGAGGTAGTTAGCAGTATGGAATGAAAGGGAGGAACGGGGGAGTTCTGCTAATTTGTCCAAGTGTCATGTTTTACAGACTAAAGAGACAAACGGTAAGTCATTGACCTGACAACAAGGTGTTAAAAGATTTCAAGCAACGGACAAGAAATAGCAGACTTCACCAGAATTATCCAACACATTGAGAACAGATGAGCGTCAATGGTTGAAAAATTGGGGTGCTAGTAAAGTAAGTTGCAAGAAAATTAAAATGTTTGGCATATTTTATTGGATAAAAATGTGGGGACAGAATACACTTCGGAAGAATCAGAAACAATTAAGAAAGTTAAAGAGAGTAAAACAAAAAAGGACGACAAAGAAAATGGGACCAATGAAGAGATATCCCTGTCAGGGTGCGGAAAAGACAAATAAAATATTGAAAAAGAAGTAAAGAGTAAAAATGAAGGGTTAAAATGTTTACCTTATAGGAGGCTATCCATGCCATTGGGGGCACATTTGAGTAAGGCAACCAAAGATCAAACCTGGAGGGGTGAATTTGTGGATGTATACAAATTGCTTAATAGAGAAATTCAATCAAAAGAAGAATCTAGAGAAGAAGCTTGGGAGTTAGCAAAAAGACCAAAAGTTCCCAAAACAATTGACACATGCACATCAGCCTTTCTAATATTTGCTAGTGTCTATTGCAAAACGTTTCTGGAACGAGCAGTAGCAATAGTGAAATACATTGACACTATTCATAAAGCACACATGGTTTTTGGGGGTTTGCTTGGTTGCATTAGGATGAGGAGTTTCGGGCTTGTTTGGTGCTCATTCCGGATAAATTTTGGGGTGAGGTGGACAACGAGTTATGGGTGCAATGGATGTACCTGCAAAACACTCCTCCCACTATTCACACAGCAAGTGGCCCAGCAGTATCTCACTGGCCCTTTCCTGTCAAGCCCACCTCGGGGTGGGAAGATGAAATAGAGTGTAAAACCCCAATTCTGGTGCATGCTGAATTTTTAACAGGGGATATTGTCCAAGAAATCCATACAGGTACAAACATGAATGTTCAAAATGTGGGGGGAAAACATACCATACTGCTGTTTTTTGGAGACTAGGCAAATTGAGGAGGTAGTGGCCAAGGCAGAGGGAGAGGAAGATCCTTTCAGTCTAGTTACAAGGGCTTTTACTCCAATTTATATAGAAAAGTTATGTTTTTGGCAAAAATGTAACCCTAACAGGGAGGAAGGGTTAAATCTTGAGTGGGGATTTAAAGGTGGTTTAAGACTGGGTTACCAAGGTCCAAGAGCTCTTAGGTTTGCAGAGAATTTAAGGTAAAAAAAGAACATCTTCAGGTGGTAAAACAGAAATTGAACAAAGAAGTTTCAGAAGGAAGAATGGCAGGTCCTTTTGCTTGGTGGCCTTTACCTGACCTTATGATTTCCCCACTAGGAGTAATACCTAGAAAAGCAGTGGGTGAATTTTGGATGATCTATCATCTTTCTTAGCCTCAGGGCTGGTCGGTAAACCACTTCATAACAAATATGATACTGCATTGTAATTTGCATCAGTAGATGTAGCTATTGAATTGATAGAAAAGTAGGCCCAAAAGTAGAACTGGCAAAATGTGATATTAAATCAGCATTTAGATTACTACCAGTTTATCCTTTGGATTTTCCATTCCTGGGTATTCATTTTGACAAGCAATTTTATGTAGATAAAGTGCTACTGATGGGATGTGCTACGTCATGCAAGCTTTTCAAGGCTTTTAGTACATTTTTGCAATGGTGTTTTTCATACAGATCAAGTCACGAAAATATCACGCATTATTTAGATTACTTTTTGTTTATAGGTCCAGCTGGTATCCAAGAATTTGAAGGAGCACTCTGTCAATTTGAGTCTATGGAGAAGGAATTAGGAGTATTTTTGGCTCCTGAAAAGATAGAGGGTCTTGTATGATTTTTCTGAACAGTGAGCTAGATACTGTCAATATGGAAGCAAGACTGCCAGCTGGCAGAGTACAAGAAATTGTTTAATTACAAGCCAAATTATCTCCTAAATTATGCCTGAAACAAATCCAATGCTTGTTAGGGCTTTCGAACTTTACTTGTTGTGTGGTAAAAGCTGGAAGAACTTTTTGTAGGCTGCTAGGCTTTGCTTTTTTCTGGAGCCATTTTGCCACATTATAGGATATGAATTTCGGCAGCAATAAGGGTGGATTTTGAAGTATGGTTGATGTTTCTGAAAGCAATCAATGGTGTTACCATGTGGTCTCTTGATTTGGATTTTGTATGGTTGATACAAAACATTTTCAGATGCAGCAGGATCTAATGGTTTTGGACTATTTTGGGAAGGCAGATGGTGTGAAGATCAATGGGTAAGAAAATGGATCACAGAACGAAGGAGTATAGGCTATTTTGAATTCTTTCTGCTTTTAGTGGCACTGGCTGTGTGGGGTTCTAAGAACAAGACTGTCATTTTAAACATCGACAACAAGACTGCTGTGGATTTAGTTAATTGTCAAAAAGATAAAGATAAACATCTACTAAAGTTCTTACAGAGATTTATGCAAGGTCGTTTGATGCATAATATTATTTTCAAAGTCAAACATATCCCAGGTGCAAATAATAATATTGCAGACACATTATCTTGTTAGCAGTGACAGAGATTCGGTGGTTTGGCGCCCGAAGCAGATGTGCAAAAAACACATGTGCGACACGAGGTAGGGATCTAGCAGAATGAGAATGCTTTGCCTAGTTGAAAAAACACTAGCATTGAGTACCAGGGCAGCCTATAGAACAGCATGGGTGGAATTTTTGGAGACAGGTGCATCACATAGGTCCCAAAGTTTTAGGGATGCGCAGAGATGATGTACTAAGTTTCATTATGTCTAACATCGAAAGAACATTTCAGTTTCTACAATTGCTGGTACATTGGCTGGTCTGAGTTTAATTGCAACGTTTTTCTGGGGTTATGAGCCATCAGCAGGTGAGATGGGGAGGTATCTATTGCAAGGCTGGGCAAAAGAAAAGAAAAGAAAAGAAAAGAAAAGAAAAGAAAAGAGGGCAGCTTATTAGAGATCCAATGTCCTTGAAAATCTTACTTCACATAGTTATTTTTCTGTTTTTGAGCATTCACAACTTAGCTTATGCATGTGTTGGTTATTGTTTTGGAGCATTTCGAAAATCTGAATAATTAGGCAGAGGTCAATATGACGGACTAAAAGTGGAAAATGTATCTGTTTCTAAAGAAACAATCCAAGTATTTTTGGAACTATCCAAGACCGATCAGGCAGGCAAAGGAACAGAAGTCATACTTAATAAAATTAGCGGCATTCTATGTCCAATGAGGGCTTGGTAAGATTTCAAGGTTGCAGGTAGAGCAAGTTTTGATTTTGTTTTCAGGCATCACAATGGCTCACGGCTTATAGCTTCACAGGTGTTAGGAGTGATGAGAAAAGCTCTTTGTCATATTGAGGAAGATCCTTTCCATTTTGGCACTCATTCTTTCAGGATTGGTGCTGCATCTGAAGGATCAAGATTGAGTTTTTCTATCAATGAAGTTAAGCGTTTAGGACGATGGTCATCTGATTGTTATTTGCGTTACGCTAGAAACATTGAGGATACTTAGCTTTTATATGCTTGTTAATTTTTGTTTCTTTTTCAGGTCACATATCTGGTCCTGCAACGGCTTAAGTTACCATTTGGATAATTGGACACTCTTTTATAAAATGGGCTGCGAAACAAGCAGGGAAAAAGGCACTTCAGGAGAAATTTAGGATTTTGCTGTGCTGAAATCAAAATTGATTGGTGGGAGCAGCGGGGTATGAAATGGGGGCAACTGTTACCATGGTTAACTGATTTAGTATCGGTTAGAAAATGTCCGGACTTGTTACTTCTACATTTAGGAGAAAATTACTTAGTTCAGTTATCAGGTTTGGGTTTAATAATAGAGAGGAAAAAAGATTTAGAAATTGTTGCTAGTTTTGGAATAGGACAAAATTGATATTAACAGCTTTAGTACCTAGGCGAGTGTGGCAGGGTGCTGAAAAGTTCACTGCAGTCGAAAGGGCAAGACAGAAAGTTAATAGAGAAATGCATCATTTTTGCAACATTAATAGTATAAGTTGGTTAGAACGTATTAAATTAACCAAAGAAGATTTTCAGTTTTGTAGACAAGATGGTGTTCACCTTTCTTTCATAGGCAATGAAATATATTTTCTTAACATTAAAGAAAAGTTAGCAGATATATTAACTATAAAAATTTGGTGTTAAATGTAGGCTGTTATGGCGACAGTCAGTTTTTTCGCTCTCTAGTTCAAGCGAAATTTTGATATAGCTGTTTTGGCCACAGATCTAAGGTAGATATGTATAATTTCTTACCCATCACTTATACCCCCTCCCCAAGAGGTTATCAATAAAGAAATGTTTTTTGACAAAGTGGTCATTATCAGAACTTGGGGGGAGAGGGTGACAGGAAAAATACCTGGCAGGATTTTTCCTGGTGGCAGAAATTGAGGCGCTCGAGACAGGCAGGAAAGGTTGGGGGCATTACAGAGTAGGTTCGGGCAGAAGGAACACAGGGGAGCGATGACTGAGGCAGGGTGAAGGCAGTAGATGGCATCACAATGGCTCACGGCTTATAGCTTCACAGATGTTAGGAGTGATGAGAAAAGCTCTTTGTCATATTGAGGAAGATCCTTTCCATTTTGGCACTCATTCTTTCAGGATTGGTGCTGCATCTGAAGGATCAAGATTGAGTTTTTCTATCAATGAAGTTAAGCGTTTAGGACGATGGTCATCTGATTGTTTTTTGCGTTACGTTAGAAACATTGAGGATACGTAGATTTTATATGCTTGTTAATTTTTGTTTCTTTTTCAGGTCACATATCTGGTCCTACAACGACTTAAGTTACCATTTGGATAATTGGACACTCTTTTATAAAATGGGCTGCGAAACAAGCGGGGAAAAAGGCACTTCAGGAGAAATTTAGGATTTTGCTGTGCTGAAATCAAAATTGATTGGTGGGAGCGGCGGGGTATGAAATGGGGACAACTGTTACCATGGTTAACTGATTTAGTATCGGTTAGAAAATGTCCGAACTAGTTACTTCTACATTTAGGAGAAAATTACTTAGTTCAGTTATCAGGTTTGGGTTTAATAATAGAGAGGAAAAAAGATTTAGAAATTGTTGCTAGTTTTGGAATAGGACAAAATTGATATTAACAGCTTTAGTACCTAGGCGAGTGTGGCAGGGTGTTGAAAAGTTCACTGCAGTCGAAAGGGCAAGACAGAAAGTTAATAGAGAAATGCATCATTTTTGCAACATTAATAGTATAAGTTGGTTAGAACGTATTAAATTAACCAAAGAAGATTTTCAGTTTTGTAGACAAGATGGTGTTCACCTTTCTTTCATAGGCAATGAAATATATTTTCTTAACATTAAAGAAAAGTTAGCAGATATATTAACTATAAAAATTTGGTGTTAAATGTAGGCTGTTATGGCGACAGTCAGTTTTTCGCTCTCTAGTTCAAGCGAAATGTTGAGATAGCTGTTTTGGCCACAGATCTAAGGTAGATATGTATCATTTCTTACCCATCACTTATACCCCCTCCCCAAGAGGTTATCAATAAAGAAATGTTTTTTGACAAAGTGGTCATTATCAGAACTTGGGGGGAGAGGGTGACAGGAAAAATACCTGGCAGGATTTTTCCAGGTGGCAGTAATTGAGGCGCTCGAGACAGGCAGGAAAGGTTGGGGGCATTACAGAGTAGGTTCGGGCAGAAGGAACACAGGGGAGCGATGACTGAGGCAGGGTGAAGGCAGTAGATGGCATCACAATGGCTCACGGCTTATAGCTTCACAGGTGCTAGGAGTGATGAGAAAAGCTCTTTGTCATATTGAGGAAGATCCTTTCCATTTTGGCACTCATTCTTTCAGGATTGGTGCTGCATCTGAAGGATCAAGATTGAGTTTTCTATCAATTAAGTTAAGCGTTTAGGGCGATGGTCATCTGATTGTTATTAGCGTTACGTTAGAAACATTGAGGATACTTAGATTTTATATGCTTGTTAATTTTTGTTTCTTTTTCAGGTCACATATCTGGTCCTACAACGACTTAAGTTACCATTTGGATAATTGGACACTCTTTTATAAAATGGGCTGCGAAACAAGCGGGGAAAAAGGCTCTTCAGGAGAAATTTAGGATTTTGCTGTGCTGAAATCAAAATTGATTGGTGGGAGCGGCGGGGTATGAAATGGGGGCAACTGTTACCATGGTTAACTGATTTAGTATCGGTTAGAAAATGTCCGGACTTGTTACTTCTACATTTAGGAGAAAATGACTTAGTTCAGTTATCAGGTTTGGGTTTAATAATAGAGAGGAAAAAAGATTTAGAAATTGTTGCTAGTTTTGGAATAGGACACAATTGATATTAACAGCTTTAGTTCCTAGGCGAGTGTGGCAGGGTGCTGAAAAGTTCACTGCAGTCGAAAGGGCAAGACAGAAAGTTAATAGAGTCCAATTGGTCGCACACTGCTCTACCTACTAGCGTGTTGCCCCAAAGAATTGTAGTCCCTGAAGTCAGCGTCGGCGGGTACGCCTATGCCCGAGTCATGAGTGCAAGTAAGTGTAGCGTTAGCCATCCCTGGACACGTGTTTCGAGGTAGTTGCCTCTCGTCAGCAGGGAGTAGGAAAGTGTGTAGGGTTGCTGTGTAGGCTGCTAAAATAAGTGTTCTCAGGTAAAGTACCTCTTGTAGCGCGCAGGTGCGTAACCATGAGCTCGTCAGCTCCACCGGCTCAAGGAGCCTGAATATTAACTAAAGTCCAATTGGTCGCACACTGCTCTACCTACCAGCGTGTTGCCCCAAAGAATTGTGGTCCCTGAAGTCAGCGTCGGCGGGTAGGCCTATGCCCGAGTCATGAGTGCACGTAAGTGTAGCGTTAGCCATCCCTGGACACGTGTTTCGAGATAGTTGCCTCTCGTCAGCAGGGAGTAGGAAAGTGTGTAGGGTTGCTGTGTAGGCTGCTAAAATAAGTGTTCTCAGATAAAGTACCTCTCGTAGCGCGCAGGTGCGTAACCATGAGCTCGTCAGCTCCACCGGCTCAAGGAGCCTGAATATTAACTAAAGTCCAATTGGTCGCACACTGCTCTACCTACCAGCGTGTTGCCCCAAAGAATTGTGGTCCCTGAAGTCAGCGTCCGCGGGTACGCCTATGCCCGAGTCATGAGTGCAAGTAAGTGTAGCGTGTCCAGGGATGGCTAACGCGACACTTATTTTCATTTTAAACTTTTGGCATAGGCGTACCCGCCGACGCTACTTCATGGACCACAATTCTTTGGGGTAACACGCTGGTAGGACTAGCAGAGTTCGGCCAATCGGATTTTTGTTTACATTCAGGCTCCCTTGAGCCGGTGGGGCTGACGAGCCCATGGCTACGCACCTGCGCGCCTTGAGTGGTACTTTACCTGAGAATATTTTTGGCAGCCTACGCAGCAACCCTACACACATACCTACTCCCTGCTGACGAGAGGCAACTACCTCGAAACACGTGTCCAGGGATGGCTAACGCGACACTTATTTTCATTTTAAACTTTTTGCATAGGCGTACCCGCCGACGCTACTTCATGGACCTCAATTCTTTGAGGTAACACGCTGGTAGGACTAGCAGAGTGCGGCCAATCGGATTTTTGTTTACATTCAGGCTCCCTTGAGCCGGTGGGGCTGACGAGCCCATGGCTACGCACCTGCGTGCCTTGAGTGGTACTTTACCTGAGAATATTTTTGGCAGCCTACGCAGCAACCCTACACACATACCTACTCCCTGCTGACGAGAGGCAACTACCTCGAAACACGTGTCCAGGGATGGCTAACGCGACACTTATTTTCATTTTAAACTTTTGGCATAGGCGTACCCGCCGACGCTACTTCATGGACCACAATTCTTTGGGGTAACACGCTGGTAGGACTAGCAGAGTGCGGCCAATCGGATTTTTGTTTACATTCAGGCTCCCTTGAGCCGGTGGGGATGACGAGCCCATGGCTACGCACCTGCGCGCCTTGAGTGGTACTTTACCTGAGAATATTTTTGGCAGCCTACGCAGCAACCCTACACACATACCTACTTCCTGCTGACGAGAGGCAACTACCTCGAAACACGTGTCCAGGGATGGCTAACGCGACACTTATTTTCATTTTAAACTTTTGGCATAGGCGTACCCGCCGACGCTACTTCATGGACCACAATTCTTTGGGGTAACACGCTGGTAGGACTAGCAGAGTGCGGCCAATCGGATTTTTAGAAAGTTAATAGAGAAATGCATCATTTTTGCAACATTAATAGTATAAGTTGGTTAGAACATATTAAATTAACCAAAGAAGATTTTCAGTTTTGTAGAAAAGATGGTGTTCACCTTTCTTTCATAGGCAATGAAATATATTTTCTTAACATTAAAGAAAAGTTAGCAGATATATTAACTATAAAAACTTGGTGTTAAATGTAGGCTGTTACGGCGACAGTCTGTTTTTTCGCTCTCTAGTTCAAGCGAAATGTTGAGACAGCTGTTTTGGCCACAGATCTAAGGTAGATATGTATAATTTCTTACCCATCACTTAATCCTCCTCCCCAAAAGGTTAACAATAAAGATTTTTTTTTGACAAAGGGGTCATTATCAGAACTTGGGGGGAGAGGGGAACAGGAAAAAAGCCTGGCAGGATTTTTCCTGGTGGCAGAAATTGAGGCGCTCGAGACAGGCAGGAAAGGTTGGGGGCATTGCAGAGTAGGTTCGGGCAGAAGGAACACAGAGGAGCGATGACTGAGGCAGGGTGAAGGCAGTAGATGAAAGAAAGGGGGTGTGAGGATGGTATGTTAGAAGAATGTTTTATTGTTGGGAAGGCTTAAGGGTGGGGGGTGTTAGGATATGATATTGTATTAGTGAGGCTTTGTTTTTATATATATATATACCTACCAGTGTGTTGCCCCAAAGAATTGTGGTCCCTGAAGTCAGCGTCGGCGGGTACGCCTATGCCCGAGTCATGAGTGCAAGTAAGTGTAGCGTGTCCAGGAATGGCTAACGCGACACTTATTTTAATTTTAAACTTTTGGCATAGGCGTACCCGCCGACGCTACTTCATGGACCACAATTCTATGGGGTAACACGCTGGTAGGACTAGCAGAGTGCGGCCAATCGGATTTTTGTTTACATTCAGGCTCCCTTGAGCCGGTGGGGATGACGAGCCCATGGCTACGCACCTGCGCGCCTTGAGTGGTACTTTACCTGAGAATATTTTTGGCAGCCTACGCAGCAACCCTACACACATACCTACTTCCTGCTGACGAGAGGCAACTACCTCGAAACATGTGTCCAGGGATGGCTAACGCGACACTTATTTTCATTTTAAACTTTTGGCATAGGCGTACCCGCCGACGCTACTTCATGGACCACAATTCTTTGGGGTAACACGCTGGTAGGACTAGCAGAGTGCGGCCAATCGGATTTTTAGAAAGTTAATAGAGAAATGCATCATATTTGCAACATTAATAGTATAAGTTGGTTAGAACATATTAAATTAACCAAAGAAGATTTTCAGTTTTGTAGAAAAGATGGTGTTCACCTTTCTTTCATAGGCAATGAAATATATTTTCTTAACATTAAAGAAAAGTTAGCAGATATATTAACTATAAAAACTTGGTGTTAAATGTAGGCTGTTACGGCGACAGTCTGTTTTTTCGCTCTCTAGTTCAAGCGAAATGTTGAGATAGCTGTTTTGGCCACAGATCTAAGGTAGATATGTATAATTTCTTACCCATCACTTAATCCTCCTCCCCAAAAGGTTAACAATAAAGATTTTTTTTTGACAAAGGGGTCATTATCAGAACTTGGGGGGAGAGGGGAACAGGAAAAAAGCCTGGCAGGATTTTTCCTGGTGGCAGAAATTGAGGCGCTCGAGACAGGCAGGAAAGGTTGGGGGCATTGCAGAGTAGGTTCGGGCAGAAGGAACACAGAGGAGCGATGACTGAGGCAGGGTGAAGGCAGTAGATGAAAGAAAGGGGATGTGAGGATGGTATGTTAGAAGAATGTTTTATTGTTGGGAAGGCTTAAGGGTGGGGGGTGTTAGGATATGATATTGTATTAGTGAGGCTTTGTTTTTATATATATATATATATACCTACCAGCGTGTTGCCCCAAAGAATTGTGGTCCCTGAAGTCAGCGTCGGCGGGTACGCCTATGCCCGAGTCATGAGTGCAATTAAGTGTAGCGTGTCCAGGGATGGCTAACGCGACACTTATTTTCATTTTAAACTTTTGGCATAGGCGTACCCGCCGACGCTACTTCATGGACCACAATTCTTTGGGGTAACACGCTGGTAGGACTAGCAGAGTGCGGCCAATCGGATTATTGTTTACATTCAGGCTCCCTTGGGCCGGTGGGGATGACGAGCCCATGGCTACGCACCTGCGCGCCTTGAGTGGTACTTTACCTGACAATATTTTTGGCAGCCTACGCAGCAACCCTACACACATACCTACTCCCTGCTGACGAGAGGCAACTACCTCGAAACACGTGTTCAGGGATGGCTAACGCGACACTTATTTTCATTTTAAACTTTTGGCATAGGCGTACCCGCCAACGCTACTTCATGGACCTCAACTCTTTGGGGTAACACGCTGGTAGGACTAGCAGAGTGCGGCCAATCGGATTTTTGTTTACATTCAGGCTCCCTTGAGCCGGTGGGGCTGACGAGCCCATGGCTACGCACCTGCGTGCCTTGAGTGGTAATTTACCTGAGAATATTTTTGGCAGCCTACGCAGCAACCCTACACACATACCTACTCCCTGCTGACGAGAGGCAACTACCTCGAAACACGTGTCCAGGGATGGCTAACGCGACACTTATTTTCATTTTAAACTTTTGGCATAGGCGTACCCGCCGACGCTACTTCATGGACCACAATTCTTTGGGGTAACACGCTGGTAGGACTAGCAGAGTGCGGCCAATCGGATTTTTGTTTACATTCAGGCTCCCTTGAGCCGGTGGGGCTGACGAGCCCATGGCTACCCACCTGCGCGCCTTGAGTGGTACTTTACCTGAGAATATTTTTGGCAGCCTACGCAGCAACCCTACACACATACCTACTCCCTGCTGACGAGAGGCAACTACCTCGAAACACGTGTCCAAGGATGGCTAATGCGACACTTATATTCATTTAAAACTTTTGGCATAGGCGTACCCGCCGACGCTACTTCATGGACCACAATTCTTTGGGGTAACACGCTGGTAGGACTAGCAGAGTGCGGCCAATCGGATTTTTGTTTACATTCAGGCTCCCTTGAGCCGGTGGGGCTGACAAGCCCATGGCTACGCACCTGCGCGCCTTGAGTGGTACTTTACCTGAGAATATTTTTGGCAGCCTACGCAGCAACCCTACACAAATACCTACTCCCTGCTGACGAGAGGCAACTACCTCGAAACACGTGTCCAGGGATGGCTAACGCGACACTTATTTTCATTTTAAACTTTTGGCATAGGTGTACCCGCCGACGCTACTTCATGGACCACAATTCTTTGGGGTAACACGCTGGTAGGACTAGCAGAGTGCGGCCAATCGGATTTTTGTTTACATTCAGGCTCCCTTGAGCCGGTGGGGCTGACGAGCCCATGGCTACGCACCTGCGCGCCTTGAGTGGTACTTTACCTGAGAATATTTTTGGCAGCCTACGCAGCAACCCTACACACATACCTACTCCCTGCTGACGAGAGGCAACTACCACGAAACACGTGTCCAGGGATGGCTAACGCGACACTTATTTTCATTTTAAACTTTTGGCATAGGCGTACCCGCCGACGCTACTTCATGGACCACAATTCTTTGGGGTAACACGCTGGTAGGACTAGCAGAGTGCGGCCAATCGTATTTTTGTTTACATTCAGGCTCCCTTGAGCCGGTGGGGCTGACGAGCCCATGGCTACGCACCTGCGCGCCTTGAGTGGTACTTTACCTGAGAATATTTTTGGCAGCTTACGCAGCAACCCTACACACATACCTACTCCCTGCTGACGAGAGGCAACTACCTCGAAACACGTGTCCAGGGATGGCTAATGCGACACTTATATTCATTTTAAACTTTTGGCATAGGCGTACCCGCCGACGCTACTTCATGGACCACAATTCTTTGGGGTAACACGCTGGTAGGACTAGCAGAGTGCGGCCAATCGGATTTTTGTTTACATTCAGGCTCCCTTGAGCCGGTGGGACTGACAAGCCCATGGCTACGCACCTGCGCGCCTTGAGTGGTACTTTACCTGAGAATATTTTTGGCAGCCTACGCAGCAACCCTACACACGTACCTACTCCCTGCTGATGAGAGGCAACTACCTCGAAACACGTGTCCAGGGATGGCTAACGCGACACTTATTTTCATTTGAAACTTTTGGCATAGGCGTACCCGCCGACGCTACTTCATGGACCACAATTCTTTGGGGTAACACGCTGGAAGAACTAGCAGAGTGCGGCCAATCGGATTTTTGTTTACATTCAGGCTCCCTTGAGCCGGTGGGGCTTACGAGCCCATGGCTACGCACCTGCGCGCCTTGAGTGGTACTTTACCTGAGAATATTTTTGGCAGCCTACGCAGCAACCCTACACACATACCTACTCCCTGCTGACGAGAGGCAACTACCACGAAACACGTGTCCAGGGATGGCTAACGCGACACTTATTTTCATTTTAAACTTTTGGCATAGGCGTACCCGCCGACGCTACTTCATGGACCACAATTCTTTGGGGTAACACGCTGGTAGGACTAGCAGAGTGCGGCCAATCGGATTTTTGTTTACATTCAGGCTCCCTTGAGCAGGTGGGGCTGACGAGCCCATGGCTACGCACCTGCGCGCCTTGAGCGGTACTTTACCTGAGAATATTTTTGGCAGCCTACGCAGCAACCCTACACACATACCTACTCCCTGCTGACGAGAGGCAACTACCTCGAAACACGTGTCCAGGGATGGCTAACGCGACACTTATTTTCATTTTAAACTTTTGGCATAGGCGTACCCGCCGACACTACTTCATGGACCACAATTCTTTGGGGTAACACGCTGGTAGGACTAGCAGAGTGCGGCCAATCGGATTTTTGTTTACATTCAGTCTCCCTTGAGCCGGTGGGGCTGACGAGCCCATGGCTACGCACCTGCGCGCCTTGAGTGGTACTTTACCTGAGAATATTTTTGGCAGCCTACGCAGCAACCCTACACACATACCTACTCCCTGCTGACGAGAGGCAACTACCTTGAAACACGTGTCCAGGGATGGCTAACGCGACACTTATTTTCATTTTAAACTTTTGGCATAGGCGTACCCGCCGACGCTACTTCATGGACCACAATTCTTTGGGGTAACACGCTGGTAGGACTAGCAGAGTGCGGCCAATCGGATTTTTGTTTACATTCAGGCTCCCTTGAGCCGGTGGGGCTGACGAGCCCATGGCTACGCACCTGCGCGCCTTGAGTGGTACTTTACCTGAGAATATTTTTGGCAGCCTACGCAGCAACCCTACACACATACCTACTCCCTGCTGACGAGAGGCAACTACCTCGAAACACGTGTCCAGGGATGGCTAATGCGACATTTATATTCATTTAAAACTTTTGGCATAGGCGTACCCGCCGACGCTACTTCATGGACCACAATTCTTTGGGGTAACACGCTGGTAGGACTAGCAGAGTGCGGCCAATCGGATTTTTGTTTACATTCAGGCTCCCTTGAGCCGGTGGGGCTGACAAGCCCATGGCTACGCACCTGCGCGCCTTGAGTGGTACTTTACCTGAGAATTTTTTTGGCAGCCTACGCAGCAACCCTACACAAATACCTACACCTGCTGACGAGAGGCAACTACCTCGAAACACGTGTCCAGGGATGGCTAACGCGACACTTATTTTCATTTTAAACTTTTGGCATAGGCGTACCCGCCGACGCTACTTCATGGACCACAATTCTTTGGGGTAACACGCTGGTAGGACTAGCAGAGTGCGGCCAATCGGATTTTTGTTTACATTCAGGCTCCCTTGAGCCGGTGGGGCTGACGAGCCCATGGCTACGCACCTGCGCGCCTTGAGTGGTACTTTACCTGAGAATATTTTTGGCAGCCTACGCAGCAACCCTACACACATACCTACTCCCTGCTGACGAGAGGCAACTACCACGAAACACGTGTCCAGGGATGGCTAACGCGACACTTATTTTCATTTTAAACTTTTGGCATAGGCGTACCCGCCGACGCTACTTCATGGACCACAATTCTTTGGGGTAACACGCTGGTAGGACTAGCAGAGTGCGGCCAATCGTATTTTTGTTTACATTCAGGCTCCCTTGAGCCGGTGGGGCTGACGAGCCCATGGCTACGCACCTGCGCGCCTTGAGTGGTACTTTACCTGAGAATATTTTTGGCAGCTTACGCAGCAACCCTACACACATACCTACTCCCTGCTGACGAGAGGCAACTACCTCGAAACACGTGTCCAGGGATGGCTAATGCGACACTTATATTCATTTTAAACTTTTGGCATAGGCGTACCCGCCGACGCTACTTCATGGACCACAATTCTTTGGGGTAACACGCTGGTAGGACTAGCAGAGTGCGGCCAATCGGATTTTTGTTTACATTCAGGCTCCCTTGAGCCGGTGGGACTGACAAGCCCATGGCTACGCACCTGCGCGCCTTGAGTGGTACTTTACCTGAGAATATTTTTGGCAGCCTACGCAGCAACCCTACACACGTACCTACTCCCTGCTGATGAGAGGCAACTACCTCGAAACACGTGTCCAGGGATGGCTAACGCGACACTTATTTTCATTTGAAACTTTTGGCATAGGCGTACCCGCCGACGCTACTTCATGGACCACAATTCTTTGGGGTAACACGCTGGAAGAACTAGCAGAGTGCGGCCAATCGGATTTTTGTTTACATTCAGGCTCCCTTGAGCCGGTGGGGCTTACGAGCCCATGGCTACGCACCTGCGCGCATTGAGTGGTACTTTACCTGAGAATATTTTTGGCAGCCTACGCAGCAACCCTACACACATACCTACTCCCTGCTGACGAGAGGCAACTACCACGAAACACGTGTCCAGGGATGGCTAACGCGACACTTATTTTCATTTTAAACTTTTGGCATAGGCGTACCCGCCGACGCTACTTCATGGACCACAATTCTTTGGGGTAACACGCTGGTAGGACTAGCAGAGTGCGGCCAATCGGATTTTTGTTTACAT
This sequence comes from Triturus cristatus, assembly GCF_964204655.1. Lineage (NCBI taxonomy): Eukaryota > Metazoa > Chordata > Amphibia > Caudata > Salamandridae > Triturus > Triturus cristatus. The sequence goes on along the minus strand of NC_140592.1, from coordinate 575,377,794 downwards.
TCAGGCTCCCTTGAGCAGGTGGGGCTGACGAGCCCATGGCTACGCACCTGCGCGCCTTGAGCGGTACTTTACCTGAGAATATTTTTGGCAGCCTACGCAGCAACCCTACACACATACCTACTCCCTGCTGACGAGAGGCAACTACCTCGAAACACGTGTCCAGGGATGGCTAACGCGACACTTATTTTCATTTTAAACTTTTGGCATAGGCGTACCCGCCGACGCTACTTCATGGACCACAATTCTTTGGGGTAACACGCTGGTAGGACTAGCAGAGTGCGGCCAATCGGATTTTTGTTTACATTCAGTCTCCCTTGAGCCGGTGGGGCTGACGAGCCCATGGCTACGCACCTGCGCGCCTTGAGTGGTACTTTACCTGAGAATATTTTTGGCAGCCTACGCAGCAACCCTACACACATACCTACTCCCTGCTGACGAGAGGCAACTACCTTGAAACACGTGTCCAGGGATGGCTAACGCGACACTTATTTTCATTTTAAACTTTTGGCATAGGCGTACCCGCCGACGCTACTTCATGGACCACAATTCTTTGGGGTAACACGCTGGTAGGACTAGCAGAGTGCGGCCAATCGGATTTTTGTTTACATTCAGGCTCCCTTGAGCCGGTGGGGCTGACGAGCCCATGGCTACGCACCTGCGCGCCTTGAGTGGTACTTTACCTGAGAATATTTTTGGCAGCCTACGCAGCAACCCTACACACATACCTACTCCCTGCTGACGAGAGGCAACTACCTCGAAACACGTGTCCAGGGATGGCTAATGCGACATTTATATTCATTTAAAACTTTTGGCATAGGCGTACCCGCCGACGCTACTTCATGGACCACAATTCTTTGGGGTAACACGCTGGTAGGACTAGCAGAGTGCGGCCAATCGGATTTTTGTTTACATTCAGGCTCCCTTGAGCCGGTGGGGCTGACAAGCCCATGGCTACGCACCTGCGCGCCTTGAGTGGTACTTTACCTGAGAATTTTTTTGGCAGCCTACGCAGCAACCCTACACAAATACCTACACCTGCTGACGAGAGGCAACTACCTCGAAACACGTGTCCAGGGATGGCTAACGCGACACTTATTTTCATTTTAAACTTTTGGCATAGGCGTACCCGCCGACGCTACTTCATGGACCACAATTCTTTGGGGTAACACGCTGGTAGGACTAGCAGAGTGCGGCCAATCGGATTTTTGTTTACATTCAGGCTCCCTTGAGCCGGTGGGGCTGACGAGCCCATGGCTACGCACCTGCGCGCCTTGAGTGGTACTTTACCTGAGAATATTTTTGGCAGCCTACGCAGCAACCCTACACACATACCTACTCCCTGCTGACGAGAGGCAACTACCACGAAACACGTGTCCAGGGATGGCTAACGCGACACTTATTTTCATTTTAAACTTTTGGCATAGGCGTACCCGCCGACGCTACTTCATGGACCACAATTCTTTGGGGTAACACGCTGGTAGGACTAGCAGAGTGCGGCCAATCGTATTTTTGTTTACATTCAGGCTCCCTTGAGCCGGTGGGGCTGACGAGCCCATGGCTACGCACCTGCGCGCCTTGAGTGGTACTTTACCTGAGAATATTTTTGGCAGCTTACGCAGCAACCCTACACACATACCTACTCCCTGCTGACGAGAGGCAACTACCTCGAAACACGTGTCCAGGGATGGCTAATGCGACACTTATATTCATTTTAAACTTTTGGCATAGGCGTACCCGCCGTTGCTACTTCATGGACCACAATTCTTTGGGGTAACACGCTGGTAGGACTAGCAGAGTGCGGCCAATCGGATTTTTGTTTACATTCAGGCTCCCTTGAGCCGGTGGGGCTTACGAGCCCATGGCTACGCACCTGCGCGCCTTGAGTGGTACTTTACTTGAGAATATTTTTGGCAGCCTACGCAGCAACCCTACACACATACCTACTCCCTGCGGACGAGAGGCAACTACCACGAAACACGTGTCCAGGGATGGCTAACGCGACACTTATTTTCATTTTAAACTTTTGGCATAGGCGTACCCGCCGACGCTACTTCATGGACCACAATTCTTTGGGGTAACACGCTGGTAGGACTAGCAGAGTGCGGCCAATCGGATTTTTGTTTACATTCAGGCTCCCTTGAGCAGGTGGGGCTGACGAGCCCATGGCTACGCACCTGCGCGCCTTGAGCGGTACTTTACCTGAGAATATTTTTGGCAGCCTACGCAGCAACCCTACACACATACCTACTCCCTGCTGACGAGAGGCAACTACCTCGAAACACGTGTCCAGGGATGGCTAACGCGACACTTATTTTCATTTTAAACTTTTGGCATAGGCGTACCCGCCGACGCTACTTCATGGACCACAATTCTTTGGGGTAACACGCTGGTAGGACTAGCAGAGTGCGGCCAATCGGATTTTTGTTTACATTCAGTCTCCCTTGAGCCGGTGGGGCTGACGAGCCCATGGCTACGCACCTGCGCGCCTTGAGTGGTACTTTACCTGAGAATATTTTTGGCAGCCTACGCAGCAACCCTACACACATACCTACTCCCTGCTGACGAGAGGCAACTACCTTGAAACACGTGTCCAGGGATGGCTAACGCGACACTTATTTTCATTTTAAACTTTTGGCATAGGCGTACCCGCCGACGCTACTTCATGGACCACAATTCTTTGGGGTAACACGCTGGTAGGACTAGCAGAGTGCGGCCAATCGGATTTTTGTTTACATTCAGTCTCCCTTGAGCCGGTGGGGCTGACGAGCCCATGGCTACGCACCTGCGCGCCTTGAGTGGTACTTTACCTGAGAATATTTTTGGCAGCCTACGCAGCAACCCTACACACATACCTACTCCCTGCTGACGAGAGGCAACTACCTTGAAACACGTGTCCAGGGATGGCTAACGCGACACTTATTTTCATTTTAAACTTTTGGCATAGGCGTACCCGCCGACGCTACTTCATGGACCACAATTCTTTGGGGTAACACGCTGGTAGGACTAGCAGAGTGCGGCCAATCGGATTTTTGTTTACATTCAGGCTCCCTTGAGCCGGTGGGGCTGACGAGCCCATGGCTACGCACCTGCGCGCCTTGAGTGGTACTTTACCTGAGAATATTTTTGGCAGCCTACGCAGCAACCCTACACACATACCTACTCCCTGCTGACGAGAGGCAACTACCACGAAACACGTGTCCAGGGATGGCTAACGCGACACTTATTTTCATTTTAAACTTTTGGCATAGGCGTACCCGCCGACGCTACTTCATGGACCACAATTCTTTGGGGTAACACGCTGGTAGGACTAGCAGAGTGCGGCCAATCGGATTTTTGTTTACATTCAGGCTCCCTTGAGCAGGTGGGGCTGACGAGCCCATGGCTACGCACCTGCGCGCCTTGAGCGGTACTTTACCTGAGAATATTTTTGGCAGCCTACGCAGCAACCCTACACACATACCTACTCCCTGCTGACGAGAGGCAACTACCTCGAAACACGTGTCCAGGGATGGCTAACGCGACACTTATTTTCATTTTAAACTTTTGGCATAGGCGTACCCGCCGACGCTACTTCATGGACCACAATTCTTTGGGGTAACACGCTGGTAGGACTAGCAGAGTGCGGCCAATCGGATTTTTGTTTACATTCAGTCTCCCTTGAGCCGGTGGGGCTGACGAGCCCATGGCTACGCACCTGCGCGCCTTGAGTGGTACTTTACCTGAGAATATTTTTGGCAGCCTACGCAGCAACCCTACACACATACCTACTCCCTGCTGACGAGAGGCAACTACCTTGAAACACGTGTCCAGGGATGGCTAACGCGACACTTATTTTCATTTTAAACTTTTGGCATAGGCGTACCCGCCGACGCTACTTCATGGACCACAATTCTTTGGGGTAACACGCTGGTAGGACTAGCAGAGTGCGGCCAATCGGATTTTTGTTTACATTCAGGCTCCCTTGAGCCGGTGGGGCTGACGAGCCCATGGCTACGCACCTGCGCGCCTTGAGTGGTACTTTACCTGAGAATATTTTTGGCAGCCTACGCAGCAACCCTACACACATACCTACTCCCTGCTGACGAGAGGCAACTACCTCGAAACACGTGTCCAGGGATGGCTAATGCGACATTTATATTCATTTAAAACTTTTGGCATAGGCGTACCCGCCGACGCTACTTCATGGACCACAATTCTTTGGGGTAACACGCTGGTAGGACTAGCAGAGTGCGGCCAATCGGATTTTTGTTTACATTCAGGCTCCCTTGAGCCGGTGGGGCTGACAAGCCCATGGCTACGCACCTGCGCGCCTTGAGTGGTACTTTACCTGAGAATTTTTTTGGCAGCCTACGCAGCAACCCTACACAAATACCTACACCTGCTGACGAGAGGCAACTACCTCGAAACACGTGTCCAGGGATGGCTAACGCGACACTTATTTTCATTTTAAACTTTTGGCATAGGCGTACCCGCCGACGCTACTTCATGGACCACAATTCTTTGGGGTAACACGCTGGTAGGACTAGCAGAGTGCGGCCAATCGGATTTTTGTTTACATTCAGGCTCCCTTGAGCCGGTGGGGCTGACGAGCCCATGGCTACGCACCTGCGCGCCTTGAGTGGTACTTTACCTGAGAATATTTTTGGCAGCCTACGCAGCAACCCTACACACATACCTACTCCCTGCTGACGAGAGGCAACTACCACGAAACACGTGTCCAGGGATGGCTAACGCGACACTTATTTTCATTTTAAACTTTTGGCATAGGCGTACCCGCCGACGCTACTTCATGGACCACAATTCTTTGGGGTAACACGCTGGTAGGACTAGCAGAGTGCGGCCAATCGTATTTTTGTTTACATTCAGGCTCCCTTGAGCCGGTGGGGCTGACGAGCCCATGGCTACGCACCTGCGCGCCTTGAGTGGTACTTTACCTGAGAATATTTTTGGCAGCTTACGCAGCAACCCTACACACATACCTACTCCCTGCTGACGAGAGGCAACTACCTCGAAACACGTGTCCAGGGATGGCTAATGCGACACTTATATTCATTTTAAACTTTTGGCATAGGCGTACCCGCCGTTGCTACTTCATGGACCACAATTCTTTGGGGTAACACGCTGGTAGGACTAGCAGAGTGCGGCCAATCGGATTTTTGTTTACATTCAGGCTCCCTTGAGCCGGTGGGGCTTACGAGCCCATGGCTACGCACCTGCGCGCCTTGAGTGGTACTTTACTTGAGAATATTTTTGGCAGCCTACGCAGCAACCCTACACACATACCTACTCCCTGCTGACGAGAGGCAACTACCACGAAACACGTGTCCAGGGATGGCTAACGCGACACTTATTTTCATTTTAAACTTTTGGCATAGGCGTACCCGCCGACGCTACTTCATGGACCACAATTCTTTGGGGTAACACGCTGGTAGGACTAGCAGAGTGCGGCCAATCGGATTTTTGTTTACATTCAGGCTCCCTTGAGCAGGTGGGGCTGACGAGCCCATGGCTACGCACCTGCGCGCCTTGAGCGGTACTTTACCTGAGAATATTTTTGGCAGCCTACGCAGCAACCCTACACACATACCTACTCCCTGCTGACGAGAGGCAACTACCTCGAAACACGTGTCCAGGGATGGCTAACGCGACACTTATTTTCATTTTAAACTTTTGGCATAGGCGTACCCGCCGACGCTACTTCATGGACCACAATTCTTTGGGGTAACACGCTGGTAGGACTAGCAGAGTGCGGCCAATCGGATTTTTGTTTACATTCAGTCTCCCTTGAGCCGGTGGGGCTGACGAGCCCATGGCTACGCACCTGCGCGCCTTGAGTGGTACTTTACCTGAGAATATTTTTGGCAGCCTACGCAGCAACCCTACACACATACCTACTCCCTGCTGACGAGAGGCAACTACCTTGAAACACGTGTCCAGGGATGGCTAACGCGACACTTATTTTCATTTTAAACTTTTGGCATAGGCGTACCCGCCGACGCTACTTCATGGACCACAATTCTTTGGGGTAACACGCTGGTAGGACTAGCAGAGTGCGGCCAATCGGATTTTTGTTTACATTCAGTCTCCCTTGAGCCGGTGGGGCTGACGAGCCCATGGCTACGCACCTGCGCGCCTTGAGTGGTACTTTACCTGAGAATATTTTTGGCAGCCTACGCAGCAACCCTACACACATACCTACTCCCTGCTGACGAGAGGCAACTACCTTGAAACACGTGTCCAGGGATGGCTAACGCGACACTTATTTTCATTTTAAACTTTTGGCATAGGCGTACCCGCCGACGCTACTTCATGGACCACAATTCTTTGGGGTAACACGCTGGTAGGACTAGCAGAGTGCGGCCAATCGGATTTTTGTTTACATTCAGGCTCCCTTGAGCCGGTGGGGCTGACGAGCCCATGGCTACGCACCTGCGCGCCTTGAGTGGTACTTTACCTGAGAATATTTTTGGCAGCCTACGCAGCAACCCTACACACATACCTACTCCCTGCTGACGAGAGGCAACTACCTCGAAACACGTGTCCAGGGATGGCTAACGCGACACTTATTTTCATTTTAAACTTTTGGCATAGGCGTACCCGCCGACGCTACTTCATGGACCACAATTCTTTGGGGTAACACGCTGGTAGGACTAGCAGAGTGCGGCCAATCGGATTTTTAGAAAGTTAATAGAGAAATGCATCATTTTTGCAACATTAATTAATTGATTAATTAAGTTGGTTAGAACATATTAAATTAACCAAAGAAGATTTTCAGTTTTGTAGAAAAGATGGTGTTCACCTTTCTTTCATAGGCAATGAAATATATTTTCTTAACATTAAAGAAAAGTTAGCGGGGAGGAGCCTAGCGCCGGACCAAGATGGCCGCGTGAGCTTTGAGCTCCCGAGACCCACGCGCCCTCCGTCGACTATCCTGTCTTCAATCCTGTATTATATGCACGGCATTTTGCAGATGACTTGTTATGGAGGCGATTGATGCCGCCCGAGTTCGGATCGCCCACCGGGAACCGGAGTTGTGCACGGCGGAAGATTGAGGCCTGTCTCCGAGGGTGCCAGGGGCTGGCGTTGGCAGGATGCCCGACCTCTAATTGAACAACAGCGGCCAGGTGAGGTGTGAACTGTCGGACGGAAGATCCCGTCCTTTCACTTTCACTTTCTCGCCCTTTGTCTGCCTTGGCCTGGGAGTGCTTTCGGCTGCTTTATTATCCTCTGGACGCTCTGCGCCCTACCCAGGCGGGCTATTGCAGATCTGACCTCTCCTGTTCCCTCTACCTGAGAGAGGGCCGTCTTT